>NC_141690.1:114225132-115425132 GCF_964263255.1 Lissotriton vulgaris | reverse complement strand
ACCATCTAGGTGTGCAATTACGCCGTTGACATAGAGGTAAAACAGGGTAGGTGCCAGTACGCACCCCTGCGTTACCCCCTTGCCAACGGAGAACCTAGATGTCAACGCCCCATTCATCCCACATCTAACCTGTGCAAAGTTCCCCTCGTTTAACCTCATCAAAAGGATTAGGAGTTCAGGGGGGACACCCAATTCTTGGAGCATCTTCCACAGTTTCCCTCGAGGCACTAAATCAAAAGCGGACCGAAGGTCCACAAACACCATATAGAGGCTGCCACCCTCTATCTTCACCGTTTTCCAATACAATAGTATTAGGCGAAAGATTTGGTAGATGGTGGAAGTGTTCCTTCTAAACCCCGCTTGATACGGGCTAAGGACTGCATGATCCTCCATCCAGTCCTGTAAACGGTCTAAGATGAGCTGCGCAAAAAATGTTTGCGCAACATCAATGAGGCTAATGGGCCTGTAGTTGGCCGGGAGCAGAGGAGAGGCCTTCTTAAATATTGGGACAATCTCTGCTCCCAGCCAAGTACAGGGAACTGCCATGCCCCTTAGGACTGCATTGAAAATTATTTTAAGGTATGGGCCCCAAATCCTAGGTTGATGTCTAAAGAGGTCTCCTGGGAGTTTATCGAGACCCGGGTCTTTTCCCACTGCGAGTTTTCCTGTTGCATTACATACTTCCGCTGTGGTGAATTCTAGCTCATCATAGTAATCGGTTGAGAGTGGGGGAACCAGAATACTTTCTGCACCTTGTTCTTTACAATATAGGGCCTTGAAGTGGTCTTCCCAAACTTTTGCATCTATATTTGGTTCAATAATAGCCGATTTTGGTTCTCCACAACCTGTATTGACTATTGACCAAAATCTCTGTGCATCCCTTGCGTTTAGGGCACCAGTTACACTAGTCCACTTTTCTAAATCCCACTCTTGCTTTGCATATTTCATTACTTCCTTATACTGTACTCTCCTAGCACGAATTTGGGGTTTGTTGTTGCCAAGCTCTAGGGTCTGGACCAGCTCGGACTTAGCCGTTCTGCATGCGGCATTATATCAGGAGGATACAGGTGCCCTTTTTCTCCTTTTGGGCACCTGGGGATTAAGAACCTCAGCTAGATTTAAGACTAAGTCCATGTGCAAAGCCTGCATTTTTCATTAACATCAGGAGGCGGTGGTTGGGTATTTAAAGCATGAACCCCCATGAACAAGGGGACAATTAATTTATAAAGATTACATAGTTCGTCCGGGTTTGCCACTATTTTTTCCCCCTCACCCTACGTCTATCATTTGTTAGTATTGTCCTGTCTTGTGGTGCCTCCAAGTCTACCGTAACATTTCCACCTAGCCCGGGAAAGGCAATCTCTAGACTTAGAGCGTTGTGGTCGCTCTCCACTCTAGTGTTTACCTTGAAGTCATTGACCTTCGATCAGAGCAGTGTCTCGACCATAATATAGTCGAGGCGCGACTCCTGTCCTAATTTATAAAAAGTAGTCCTTGCTGGTATATCAGAGGGAGTGCGGCCATTGCAGGCCCTAATAGAATGGTTTAAGATTAGGGCCGTAATCTGAATTGCTAGAGGGGACCATGTCTTGGGCGATGGGGATTGGGTTGGAGGTATGGCCCAGTGATCTTCCTCTGCCATAATGGCGCCTTCATTCATCCCCGGTAGGGGCTCGTAATGACAGTTCAAGTCACCCCCAACCAGGAGGTGAGTGTCACTTGTGAGAGTGTGCAAGGAAAGCGACAACTCATCAATGGTGCTTGACTCACTGGCTATGCTTACAGGTTGTGAGTAGACGTTCACGATAGCAATCTTGAAAGAATTTGGCCACTTAAGGACTACGCACTGAACATCGTCCGAGTGGGTGGTCAAAGTCTCTGACATACAGCCCAGGTGCAAACCGACCCAGGTGGTAAGGCCTCCTGATGGTCACCCCCTCCCCCCCAGCGGGCAGGTACATGGAATGGTGCATATCCTACTCGGAGTTGTTCATGCCGCACCCAGGTCTCTTGGAAGAGACAGATGTCATTCTTATCCACAAAGGATCCCCACTCTGGGCAAGCCAATTTATTAGGTAAGCCTGCTACGTTCCAAGATAATATTGTCACAGATCTCGGTTTAATAGCATTGGTGCCTGTGACACCACTCTCTATTAAGACACCTTCACTCGGGCAAGCCCGAAGGGGCTCCAGAATACAACCTGTCATGGTTCTCCCAAAAGGGTCTTCACTATTGGCTGTAATAGTACCATGGGTAGACAAATGGGAACCCGGGGAATCACTAGACAGTTGGCTACTAGTTGGCTCCATGCCTCCCTCAAAGTGCGCATTGCTCCTACTTTGGGAGGTCCCGTTAGTTTCAGCCGTCTGCAGTCAATCAACCATTTTCAAACCACTGTACCTATTTTGTGTGCATATATGGCTGGATGCATGTGGTTGCACATGCCCCCCCCCCTGTTCACCCTACCCACACCTCAATGCTCTACTAGAGTCCAATCACAATCCATATCTAATGGATGGGGTGGGGGATAAAAATATGACAATGGGAGGGGTTGAATGCTAGAGCCATGACTATGTTGCCTCCAATTACAAATGTGCTCCACTGCCTGTGGGTCCTTAAAATTTACCAACACACAATCACCATTTATGGTTTTTGGTCTGTGCCCCACCCAAGACAACCTACGCCTCATCAAGATTTTGCTAGTGGTGTGACACAGCCCCTCTAACTGACTGAGCTCCAAAGTAGTATTTATCCATGCCTGCTTTGTCCTTCACCTTTTAAAACTCTGGCCCAACATAGTGGATGCTACTGCCCAATATGGTAGTTTCAGCACTATCTATGGTTTCCTTACTCCTACTGGTCTGTGATATCTAGTCCTCTTCTCATGCTCCTGCAAGACCATCACCACACCAAGCTTGGGATGTTTTGGAAAGATTGGTAAGAGGCAACACTAGTCCTCCTAGATATCACAAATGTGACTTGCTTAGGTGAAAAGGACTTCCCAACTACTTCCAGAGTTCAGACTTCTGACATATTTTTACAAGAAATCAGATATAACAACATTAACAATTTTCCAGATAACTCAATTGTTGTCAACCCGTTATCTGGGCAATCCAAAAATAACTGACAAACTTCATTCACACCCCAAATGGATGTATATTGAGGTTGTGGAGGTGCTTGCATTTGCACTCCTTCCAACATTCAGCATACAAATGATGTTCCCCAACCTCAACTCCATGATTATTCGTGTGACCCACCACAATGTTTGACCAGAAGAGTTCACCATCTGGTATGCTTTGTAGTGTTCCACCATCTCTGACAAAACATTAGAAATATGGACTAGAGCCACTAAAGAAAGATGCAAATCCAATTATGTACACCACTGGACAATCTGTACCACACTGCTTTATAAGCACTGATTGTGCTTGTGGACCCATAGTCTCTCGTAAGTTGCTCAGTGTGCTCCAAAAAGCCTCTGATGCTCCACAGAATCCTGAAATCCTCCAGTCCACAAGTTGCAAGAGACCATCCAGCAGAAGCAGGTGAATGGTCCCTTGCTGGTTTGACAACAACTGTGGATGAGGTAGTAGAAACACTGGGATGTCCACTTTCAGCTCAAACAAGTCTGGGTACCTTGACTTAGACATCCAAAGTGGGGAGACCAAAAACAACTCAGCAAATTCCAGCAATCAATCAGAAACTTGTATTGGACAACTACTCACTTGTAAGGGTTTCAAGGCGCAGTGGGGGGGGAGAACTGTGGTTCAGTTGAAGAGCCCGGCCTTGAGGACACCTGAATTGAGGCATTGACGGTGAGTGCCTGAAGTGTAGAGGAAAGGTGTTCCAGGTCTTTGCAGCAAGCTAAGAGAAGGATCTTCCTTTAGCTGAGGCATTGTAGATCCGTGGGATGTTGACCAGGGTCAGTTGGGTGGAGTGGAGATGTCTGGTGGGTGTGTAGAAGCAGAGGCGGTGGTTGAGGTATACAGGTCCGGCATCATAGAAGGCTTTATAGGCATGTGTGAAGTTGATTCTTTTGTTGACTGGGAGCCAATAGAGGTCTCTCAGGTGACTGGGGATGTGGCTGGGGCAGTGGATGTTCAGGATGAGTCTGCAGTTTCTTCAGGAGTTTTTGGGTGATGCCGGTGTAGAGTGTGTTGCCGTAGTCGAGTCTGCTGCGTACGAGCTCATGCGTGACCGTTTTCCTGGACTCAGTGGGGAGCCACTTGAAGATCTTTCTAAGCAAGCGGAGCGTGTGGAAGCAGGAGGACAATACGGCATTGATTGGGCGGTTCATGGAGAGTGAGGAGTCCAGGGTGCACTTGGTTCATGGGTGTATGGGTGGTTCAGACTGCTTGGGGCCACCAGGATTCATCCTAGGCAAGGGGGTACAGCCCAGGATGAGGACTTTGGTCTTGTCTGAATTGAGCTTGATGCAGCTGTCCATCATCCAGGTGTCACCTGACGTTGTCCCATTGTGGAAGTTTCTCTTGGTGACAATTGGGTCATCGGTGAGGGAGAGAATCAGCTGGGTGTCATCAACCTAGGAGACTATGTTAAGTCTGTGATTTCTGACAAGGGTTGCAAGTGGGCGATGTAGATGTTGAAGAGGGTGGGGCTCAGAGAGAGCCCTGAGGCATTCTCCACCAGATCTCTGTGGGTCCTTAATGAAACAGTGGAAGTTTGACTCTTTGTGTTTGGCCGGTAAGGAAGGAGCTGATCCATTCCATGGTTTTGTTCCGGATTCCAGCATTGTAGTCTTGCACAGAGGGCTTGGTGGGAGACAGTGTTGAAGGTCGCCAAGAGATCCAACAGGATGAGGGCTGCAGTCTCACCTTGGTCAAGGAAGGTGCAGATGTTGCCTTTGAAGGTGAGGAGAGCAGTCTTGGTGCTGTGGTTGCTTCTGAAACCAGATTGGGAGAGTTCCAGGATGTCGTTTTGTAGATGAATTCGGAGATTCGGGCATTGATGACCTTCTCGATGACCTGGGCTGGAAAGGGGAGCAGAGAGATGAGTCTGTAGTTCTTGAGCTCCGTCAAGTCGACAGACGTTTTCTTCAGCAGGGAATTGATCTCTGCATGTTTTAATTCTCCTGGGAAGGTGGCGGAATCATTGGAGCAGTTGATGGTGTGGCAGAATTTGGAGGCAATGGAGGTGCCGACTCTGTTGAAGATGCGGTGAGGGCAGGGATCTAAGGGAGCTCCGGAGTGGATGCTCTTCATGATGTCAGATATGATCAAGCACTCTTACCTGAGTTGAACTCCAACCTTACCTGTAAGGTGCTTGATCGGTTTTGCAGAGACGCTATGGACCAATCCCCCAGAACCCTACCTTACCGCCTGTGATCCTTATATTACACTAGGGTGATGGGTAGCAGTCAGGGAGAGAGGCCGGATCTGACGCTACTTATTTTCTTGTAGTCGACCTGAAATATACAAGAATGCTCCTTAGTAAATGTTCTTAAAAGCTCTCTGACTTCCTAATCTAACTCCTCTCACTCCTTCCTTGTCATTCCAGAACAGTCTCCTACCTGCGAACTACTTGTCTGGTCTTCGCGTCCTGGATGTCGTCGTCTTGATGAGATAGGGTGTGCCTTGGCTGTAGAAGGTGGTTGGTTTGTCCGCCTCCGAATTTGGTTACTGGGTTCTAAAGAATTAAACAACACTTATTTGCACTTTTCTTTAACCTTCACTCTTCCCTGCAAAATAACATTAAGTTAACCTTACTCACTTCTTTTCCCTTGTCTTGTAGCTCTAGACGCGACTTCTCCGTGAAGATTCTATAGTTTCATTCACTACAAAACCTCTTGCTATTGTTGCTGAAAATTCTTGAGTCTTGAGAGAATATACTCTATACAATAACTTTAACATTCACAATCTGCATCTGAATCATTATTTTAACTCATGTTCTAATATGCCTAAAACTCAGAACACCAAAGAAATCATCTCGATACATTCATGAATCAGAACTTTAGCATTTAGTCCAAAAATGTCCCCAAAAAGCTAGCGTTGGGCGCCTTGAAGAAAGAAGTACTTAGCTCTTCTTTATCCGATTGTCCGATGAATTTTCAGAGGATGGCTGGCACAGTTCACACCTTCGCTGATGATCCGAGAGTTCTCCGGTGCAGCTGTTGGCTCTGAGATGCTCCGAAGACTAAGCGTCTTCTGGAACCCTGGGTGTGGCTTTTATAGCCCAGCCACACCCCGGGACGTTGAGGAACAGGTGCGTGCCACGCCCAAAGCCGCCGAACGCTCCCAGAACGGAGCAATGAATCAGTCTTTCCATGCGCACCAAAACGATGCGTGTCGTTTTTTAAACGCGCGTCTTTTTTCCTTTGCAACTGCAAACATCGAATTATAATTACAAAACCAAGTACAGTTGCAAAACAGGAGTCAATGACCTAAAAGTGACTAAATTAGTGAAGCAAATATACAGACATGATCAAAACCTTCACGAACCATTACTTTGCATAAACTAATCCCTTTTTATCTTTCTAGGTACAAGGAGTGCTGGTTGCACGGGATAGGGGTGGGTTTCCTAAAGGAAGAATATTCCAGGCTTATATTAAGCTTGGAAAGACGGTTTCATGACAGTACCCTCCCCGTAGAATCCCCCCTAATACTGTTGGAATTGGCTTTGGTTTTTCTGGAAATCGATTATGAAAAGTTCTCAATACCTTAGGAGAGTTTTTTACGTTTTCAAGGGGTTCCCAAGAACGGTCTTCCGGACCATAACCTTTCCAGTCCACTAGATAATATAATTTGCCTTTCTTCCTTTTGGAATCTAGAACTGCCTTTACTTCATATTCTACATCACCTTCTATCTCAATTTCAGGAGGGTGAATAACTTTCCGAGTGTCAGGATCACAAGGCTTCAATAGTGAAACATGAAAAACTGGGTGGATTCGATACTCATTTGGTAGTTTTAGCTTCATACTGACTGGATTAACAATTTTTTCAATTGGGAAAGGTCCTATGAATCGGGGACGAAAAGCTTTATGACTCTTCAATCTCAAGTTTTTTGTGGCTAACCAAACCTCGTCACCTACCGAATAACTGGGCTGCTTAGACCGATGTTTGTCAGCAAATCTCTTCTGAACTTCTTTTGCATGAATTAACTGCTGTTGAGCCTCTTGTTGGATAGTGAACAGATTGTCTACAAAATCAGTGACTGCTGGTGTATCTGACACCTTTTTATCTATGCCCAACATATCTTTTGGATGGAAACCGTGAACACAGAAAAAAGGTGACATTCCTGTTGAAGAATGATTTGTATTATTATAAGCGAATTCAACAGCCCACAAAATGTCTGACCATTCATGCTCATGGGAGGTTAATAGACATCGAAGAAATTGTTCAACTGTCTGATTTGTGCGTTCTGTCAGTCCATCGGTTTGTGGATGGTAACTGGATGACATTCGCACTTCCATTTTCAAGGATTTCCCTAAACCTTGCCAAAAATGTGACACAAATTGTGAACCCCTATCTGATAAAACAACCGAAGGAATGCCATGTAGCTTCACAATATGTGTGACAAAAATGTGTGCTAATTCCAAAGCCGTAGGAAGTTTTTTTAGAGGAATGAAATGAGCATATCTGGAAAAGTGATCCACAACTGTGAGAATGGTGGTGAAGCCTGAAGTGGTACGAGGCAACTCTACAATGAAATCTAAAGACACCGTATGCCAAGGCTGAGGAGGAACCGGCAAAGGCATAAGCAATCCAGATGGGGATTTATGAACTGCTTTGTTTCTGCTACAAACAGTGCATGTTTGTACATATTTTTGGATGTCAGCTAACATGTTCTGCCACCAAAAGCGTCTTTTAATGAGCTGGTACATCTTGGTAACCCCTGGATGGATTGACAGCATGGAATCATGGTAATTTTGTATTACTCTTTCCATTGCAACAAGGGATACTGTTTATTCCATTCTTCTCTTGTATGTTCTTGTAAGGCTTTCTCTATATCAATTAAAACATCAGAGTTAACAAGACCAATCTGAAACCGTTCCTCAGAAATTATAGGATTTAGCTTTTCCTTTCTCAAATTCAAGTCATCACTCAAACCTATTCTGGACAAGGCATCGGCTTTGTTGTTTTCTTTCCCTGGCCGATAAGTTATGATGAAATCATAATCATTAAAAAACAAAGTCCAACGCAGTTGGCGAGGAGTCAAAGCTTTAGCGGATCTAAGTGTCTGTAAATTCCTATGATCCGTATATATAGTTACCGGATGTCTAGCCCCTAGCAAGTAGTGTCGCCATTCTTTGAACACAGCTTTTATGGCCAATAGTTCACGATCTGCAATTGCATAATTCTGTTCTGGAGGGGTTAATTTCCTGGAATAGAATGCAATGGGGTGCAATTGTCCTGTACTTGTACTTCTCTGAGATAAGATTCCTCCAATGGCAAATTGTGAGGCATCAGCTTCTACTATAAAAGGCTGAGAAGGATCAGGATGTTTTAGTACTGGAGCTGTCACAAATTGGTTTTTTAGGTCCTGAAAGGCTATTTCAGTTTCTGAGGTCCATTCAAACTTTGTATTTTTTCGTAACAATTTTGTGATAGGCGTAACCTTTTGAGAAAAGTCTTTAATAAAACGCCTATAGAAATTAGCAAATCCCAGAAAACTCTGAATTTGCTTCACAGAAGAGGGACTGGGCCATTCAATTATTGCCTTAACTTTCTTTGGGTCCATTTCTATTCCTGCCGGACTAAGGATATACCCAAGAAAGTCCACTGTGGTTACATGGAACAAACTTTTTTCAAGTTTTACGAACAGAGAATTTTGTAAAAGCTGTTGAAGAATGGCTCGTACTTGCTTTACATGCTCTGATTTGTTCTTGGAATAGATGAGGATATCATCAATGTATACAATACAGCAAATATCCAAAAAATCCCTTAACACCTCGTTTATAAAAAACTGAAATGCTGCTGGAGCATTGCAAAGTCCGAAGGGCATCACTTGATATTCATATAGTCCAAATTTAGTTCTAAAGGCTGTTTTCCATTCGTCGCCCTCTCGGACTCGCACTAGATGATATGCCCCTCGCAGATCTAGTTTTGTATAAATGGTGGCATCTTTGATTTGATCAAGTAAGGTCGGGATTAAAGGTAAGGGATATCGGTTCTTGACTGTTACATTATTAATTGCACGGTAGTCGATGCAAGTGCGCAATTCTCCTCCCTTCTTCGGGATGAAGAAGAGAGGAGAAGAGACTGGGGACTTGGAATGCCGAATAAACCCATTGGCTAAATATTCGTCCAGATAATTACGTAGATGTTCATTTTCTTTCTCAGTTAAAGCGTAAATTCGGCTACAAGGCAGTGATGCCCCGGGAACCAAATCTATTTGGCAATCAAAATCTCTGTGAGGGGGTAAGGTCTCTGCCTTCTTTTTGTCAAAAACATCTACCAAATCCTGATACTCCTCGGGTACCCCTGTAACTATTAGAACACTCTTAGAATCCTTTGGGAAGTCATATCCTTGAATTAACAACTCAGAACCTGGGAATTGTTGGAAACATTTAGCGTGACAATAATCTGATTTGAATAAAATACTCCTGTTAGTCCAATCAATGTAGGGATTGTGTAAAACTAACCAAGGGATCCCCAAAATCAAACCGAATTGAGGAGCATCAATAATGTCAAATGTTATAGTTTCCACATGTCTTTCTGCACAAGTCATTTTTAAGACTTCAGTATGATACTGTATGAGACCAGAAGTGAGTTCTTTTCCGTCCACTGCTCTGACTACTTCTGGGGAGTCCTTGACTATTTGTTGTAAACCTAATTTTTGAAACAATTTAGTGTCAATAAAATTCCCAGTAGCCCCAGAATCTATTAAAGCGTCAATGGACCAAGACCGTTCCTTATTCACTTGAGACTGAATAAGAATACGCATACTGAGGTGACAATGAGAGGCAGTTGGAGCTAAGGAGGCCAAAGTGATAGGTGAACTCGATAGATCGACCTCTTTATCTACCGAGAGAGCTAGTTTTCCGACTGTTGCATAATTGCCACATCGGTAGTCTTGATCTTAGGCCTAACAGGACGTGTTGGACAATCTTTTATAAAATGTCCGGTTTTTCCGCAGTACATACACTGGTTCAGTTTTCGACGCTTTTCTCTCTCATCTTTAGAGAGTGGTCCTCTAACTGTGCCAATTTGCATGGGTTCTACAGGGTCAAGTTTAGTAGAAGATGATTCTGGTCTTGAATTCCCTCTTTCCTTAAAAACCATCATCTTAAAGTCGGATTTACCCCTTTCTCCTTTTCTTTCAGAGATTCTGTGGTTTAATTTCACTACTAGGTCTATGAACTCCTCACAATCTGTAGGTGGATCTAAAATCTGAGTTACCATGTCTTTTAAATCATCACGTAAACCACGATAAAATAGTGACACGCGTTTCTCCTCTGGCCACTCTGCTTCAATTACCAACCTATTAAAGATTGAGATATAATGCAGGAGATCAGAAGACCCTTGCCGTAAATTTAGCAATTCGTGATCTGCAGATTGCACGAACACATGTTTAGCAAATAGTTTCTTCATTGCTCTTTTAAATCGTCTAAAATCAGTTAACATGGGATCATTTCTTTCCACATAAGGTACTGACCATAAGGCAGCGTCCCCGCCCAAATAGGATAAGATAAATGCTACCTTAGACGAGTCATCGGGAAATGCAGTAGGTTTTGCCACAAAATGTAATTGGCACTGGTTTAGAAAAATGGTGAACTTATTACAATCCCCATAAAATCTCTCGGGAGGGGCTAAAGGTACAGTTACAGGAGTAACCACCTGAATTTGAGTATTAGCTGAGGTATTTGAAGCTGTGTCACCACTATATAAAGTGTGCATAGTTGGTTGAAACACTGGTGGCTTTAAATAAGATTTTTTATCAGAACTAAAGGTCCAAGTTTGGGGACTAGGTGCTTGTAACCTAAGCTGGATTGCGGTTAAATCCTTTCTTAAGTCAGCATTTTCTGCCCTCATTTCAAGTAACACTGCAGCTAAGTCTTGCAAAGTGATCTGCTGAGATTCTTCCATAGCGCCTGGGCAAAGCCTTTTGTCGTGGGCTTAGTCTTCTGTCAGATATGATCAAGCACTCTTACCTGAGTTGAACTCCAACCTTACCTGTAAGGTGCTTGATCGGTTTTGCAGAGACGCTATGGACCAATCCCCCAGAACCCTACCTTACCGCCTGTGATCCTTATATTACACTAGGGTGATGGGTAGCAGTCAGGGAGAGAGGCCGGATCTGACGCTACTTATTTTCTTGTAGTCGACCTGAAATATACAAGAATGCTCCTTAGTAAATGTTCTTAAAAGCTCTCTGACTTCCTAATCTAACTCCTCTCACTCCTTCCTTGTCATTCCAGAACAGTCTCCTACCTGCGAACTACTTGTCTGGTCTTCGCGTCCTGGATGTCGTCGTCTTGATGAGATAGGGTGTGCCTTGGCTGTAGAAGGTGGTTGGTTTGTCCGCCTCCGAATTTGGTTACTGGGTTCTAAAGAATTAAACAACACTTATTTGCACTTTTCTTTAACCTTCACTCTTCCCTGCAAAATAACATTAAGTTAACCTTACTCACTTCTTTTCCCTTGTCTTGTAGCTCTAGACGCGACTTCTCCGTGAAGATTCTATAGTTTCATTCACTACAAAACCTCTTGCTATTGTTGCTGAAAATTCTTGAGTCTTGAGAGAATATACTCTATACAATAACTTTAACATTCACAATCTGCATCTGAATCATTATTTTAACTCATGTTCTAATATGCCTAAAACTCAGAACACCAAAGAAATCATCTCGATACATTCATGAATCAGAACTTTAGCATTTAGTCCAAAAATGTCCCCAAAAAGCTAGCGTTGGGCGCCTTGAAGAAAGAAGTACTTAGCTCTTCTTTATCCGATTGTCCGATGAATTTTCAGAGGATGGCTGGCACAGTTCACACCTTCGCTGATGATCCGAGAGTTCTCCGGTGCAGCTGTTGGCTCTGAGATGCTCCGAAGACTAAGCGTCTTCTGGAACCCTGGGTGTGGCTTTTATAGCCCAGCCACACCCCGGGACGTTGAGGAACAGGTGCGTGCCACGCCCAAAGCCGCCGAACGCTCCCAGAACGGAGCAATGAATCAGTCTTTCCATGCGCACCAAAACGATGCGTGTCGTTTTTTAAACGCGCGTCTTTTTTCCTTTGCAACTGCAAACATCGAATTATAATTACAAAACCAAGTACAGTTGCAAAACAGGAGTCAATGACCTAAAAGTGACTAAATTAGTGAAGCAAATATACAGACATGATCAAAAC
Source organism: Lissotriton vulgaris (assembly GCF_964263255.1). Taxonomy (NCBI): domain Eukaryota; kingdom Metazoa; phylum Chordata; class Amphibia; order Caudata; family Salamandridae; genus Lissotriton; species Lissotriton vulgaris. The sequence goes on along the minus strand of NC_141690.1, from coordinate 115,412,826 downwards.
CTTCACGAACCATTACTTTGCATAAACTAATCCCTTTTTATCTTTCTAGGTACAAGGAGTGCTGGTTGCACGGGATAGGGGTGGGTTTCCTAAAGGAAGAATATTCCAGGCTTATATTAAGCTTGGAAAGACGGTTTCATGACACATGATCTTGAGGGTGTCGTCGGAGGTGAGGGGGTCCAGCTCAGCAGAGTCAGCTGGGTTCTGGAATCGTTGGGTGCTATGATTGTGGGCAGGGTGTGTGGGTCTTGGGTAGAAAAGCTGTCATAGATCTCCTTGATCTTACGGCGGAATAATGGGCCAAGGTTGTTGCAGAGGTCTTGTGAGAAAGCAATGCCTGCTGTCTTTGTGAATTCTTTGAGTACAGTGAAGACTTCTTTGCTGTTGTGTACATTGTCATTGATGCGTTCCTGTATGGCTGTGTTCCTTATTTTCTGATGAGGTAGTGGTGTGCAGTGACGGTGGATTTGAAGGCTGCGTGGTTTTTCGATATCTTGCTTCTCCATCAATGTCTGTAAAAGTGGTTTCAGAGTTTTAAGAAACTGTCTTCCTCAGGATCTGCATGTGAAATTGTGAGGCATAATTTCAGTGGATAAGATGGGACATTTTTGCGATCTATGAAGATTGACCTCAGCTTCACGATGAAAACCAGTTACACAACTGTACCAGATTACCCGTTAGTAGCAATTACACCATTGTCAATCACAGTGTCTTAAGATCTGATCTCAAAAATATACAGTTTATTCTCATAAAATACAAATACCTGTACGTTACTCCTCAGATTCTACTGGTCATAGTAAGAGTTCCTCTCCCAAAGCTAGGCTATGTGATTCATAAGAACATTTTGGTCACTCTCTATTAACCCCATCGATGCTCATGACGAGCTCAGCTCGTCATGAGGCACAGTTGAGCTGTGCTGATGACGAGCTGAGCTTGTCATGAACACTGGGAATAAGCATCATGCAGCACAGGAGGGGAATTGCTGCAGCAGCGATGGTGTTAATAACGTAAACTTTCACCCTGCTGATCTTGGAAACTTGAGTTACATTTCTAATTTCCTAAACCTTGCTAAACACTTGCAGAATCCCTCAGCAGTTGCACACCACTGAAGGAGCTTTTTTGGGGGCAATGCCTACAAAATCTCTCTGAAGAAGGGGTATAATGTAGGCCCCTGCAGTGCAGGGGTGGCACTTGAACCCCCAGGAGGTCCCCACCCTTTCAAGTGGGAGGCCTTATTCAGCGTATGGCCAATGAATTTCCATAAGATATAGGAGGCTCAGGGGTCCGTCATAACACTGTGTGGGGAGGAGGTGGCAATTTCTCTAACCCTACTGTCCTGAAGTAGGGTTCAGGTTGGGTGAAGTACAGTGTCAGTTCTTTTGGCATTAACAGATGAGCTTTTCATGCTGCCTGTTGGACCTGACGACCTTTGGGGAGGGTTTCCAACACTGTTTTCTGGCTTTGTTTGACTTTGTTTTTGCTGAATTTAAGACTTTGCAAACTTTATCATTGTTGACCAGTGCTAAAGTGCATGTGCTCTCTCCTTCAAAAATGCCAGGGCCTGTAAATGAAATGTACTAGTGGGCCTGCAGAACTTATTGTGGACGTAGACCTTTCAGCATGTCTCAGTCCTGCTACTGCAGCCTGTGTGTGCAGTTTTAAACTGCCATTTCGAACTGGCAAAATAAACTTTTTGCCAGACTCAATCCGTCCTTTTTAATACGTATAAGTCACCCCTATAGTAGGCCCCGAACAGCCAAGAGTTCAGTGTAGGGTATTAAAAAAGTTGTACATGTACTTTTAGCTTTTACATGTCCAGGTAGGGAAAAACTCTTACATTTGTTTTTCACTACTTCAAGGCCCACCTCGCTCCAATAGGATAACATTACATCATCTTATTACATTTAATAAGTGATAACTTCAATCAAGGACAGAAAGACAGATCGAGTTTGATGTCTAAAAGATAGCAATTAAAAGCCTTATTTAATGGTACAGTCATATTTTTTGTCACAATTCTGAGAATGTCACCTTTAGAAATCTGACGTTTTCTTGTCCTAACCATTTGATGCCTGCAGCCTGATTCTGGGTCACATGACTAGGTGTAGCTGGCAGTTGGTCTTTATGTATTGCTCCCAGACAGTGAGACAAAGATGATAGTTTTTGGCAGGATGGGCCACTCTGAGTTGATGAGGAAGACAAGCTATCGCCTACCACACTTGCACAGCATGAAGTTGCTGCCTGAGCACTATCATACAGGGTGTGACCCCAGACAAGATGGGACCAGGGCAGGAAGGAAAGGGTTGCTTGACATCTCAGAGGGTTGTAAATCTCTAGACGCTTCCAGTATGTCAAGTGGGTACCAGGAATAAATATTGTACCTCAGATCTCAACTATTCGGTACACAACTAGACATATGGGGAAACTGAGAAGAAGGACTGCTGTGCCACTCTGCAAGGGCTGCCACTCTGCTGCTCTGCTCTGCTGCCCTGCTGCCTGAGTGAAGTGAACCCAGGACCACAAGATTGACTCTAAGGGCTAGTTGGCTGCCCACCTGACCAGAGCCTCAGGGAGAGAAGGCTCCAACCACTTTGAACCCAGCACCTGAACTGTGCCTGCTGTGAGTTCTACCCTCCCAAGTGGTGCCACCCCAATCCTGGACCCTTGGAAGTGGGCCAGCATGTGCTCTGCCAGCACAACTGTCACCCCTGCAGAGCCGATGCATCATAGCTGCAGAGTGACACATCTCTGACAAAAAACTCCACATTGGAGTCACTGTGTGACACATTGCCTCACCAAACTCCACATCAGGACTCCTGTGTGGTTCGTCTCAAGCGCAGGTCTTTCCATTGCCGCTCGCAGCCTTCCATGAACACCCGCTGCGCGCCACATCCTCGATGCAGGCCTTTGCATAGCAAGTCTCTCATCAACGGCATCCTCATAACAACGCATGACTTCGCATTCAAGGTCCACAGTACCTTAAGAACCAGCCAGAGTACAATGCATCTTGATGCAGGCCTTTGCATGGTAAGCCTCTTTTTGATAGCATCCTAGCCTACGATGCAGGAACTCAAATCAGAGCTTTGCAGCTCCTCAGAATAACAGTGGCGCACAGCAAATTCTACCCCGGATTAAGCAACCAAGATTTAAGGTCCACTTGTTCAGCGGAGCTAACTGGGTCCATGTAATTGGCCTGCACTCCATCGCAGTCGGCGTGAGCGTGTTACTATATCCCTGGCCTACACGACCAGATTACCACAGTAGATTTTTCTTCTGTTGTGTTATACTTTATTACTGGTCGAAGTGTTGCATAAATACTCTACACATTGCCTCAAAGTTAAGCTTCACTGCTTTCTTTTGTGCCAAGATAACAGAGGATTAAGCATAGGTTAATTTGGGGTTCGCTTGTGACTTCACCCTGACAAGGATTGTAGTTGCTGCTTGAGTGGGGTTTCACCCCATCATCCATGGTCAAGACAAGACCTTTGGCAGGTTTTTACCCACTTTTATTGCCCCAGAATCAGGATGGCCTCAGATGCATTCTGCACATCATACCTTACCTGCCAGGACAGTGGGAAGTCAGGAGGGAAGCACAAGACTCCCATGGTCCCCTCCTGTATTTGCCATTCTGTTTGAGAGGTTGGGTATCACCATTGTTTGGCCTCTGAACCCCAAGACAGCCATAGGCAAAATGTAGAAACCACAGAAAAGGATTGGATTCAGCCCCTCTGATCTTCTTTATGTGCACCCTGTCAAAGGTCTCCTCAAACTGGTTAAGGAGGGATTGGAACAAGCTGCCAAGAAAGTTATGCTCATCCAAATGCTGGCTTTCCACCCCCAGATGAAGTGCTTCTGAAAAAAAGTCAAATGAGAATCTAGAAGTCTGTAAGTAGGTTATGACACATTAGTATGACCAGGAGGCCACACTGGTCGATATTCAGACCTGCCAAAAGGTGTGGGTTAAGAAGCCTGTGGAACCTACAGGACTACTAGACAGTTGGTCTGGGCCCTATGAGGTGAAAGAGCACAACAGGATGTCACCTACTTGGTGGACAACAAGACGCCCAGAACCCATGTATGGGTCCTGCATCTCAATCGCCTCAAACACCACTTTGAGAGGTCCGAGGTTACCATGATCTTAGTCATGGACAGTAAAGTGGAAGAGGAGAGTGAACCTGTCCCCGACCTCCTTTCCTCCAAGGAGCAGGGTGGGTCAGTGGAGTCTGTCAACCTATCCCTTACCCTGACCCTGAAACAACAGAAGGACTGTCACCAAGGTTTGGGACAGTTCGACTCCCTCTTCTCCATAACCCCAAGGCTCAGTACATGGTGTACCCATGGTATTGACACTGGGGACGGTATGCCTGTGAAGTGTAATCTTTAAAGGCAATCAAATAAGGTGGGAGCTAGCATAAAGGAGGAGGCCTTTAAAAGGCTGAAACTAGGGGTAATTGAGCCTCCATCAGCCCTGGGTCCTGCCCACTGGTGATAGTCCCCATGGCTTTCCCTTCAGGTATAATTCCTGTACATAGGTTCTGCATGGAATACTGGGGGCTCAGGGACTGGTTAGGGGCTGCTAAATGCTTCAGCACATTTGATTGATCATCTGGGTACTGGCAGAACACCTTAACAGAGGTTTACGCTCTCTACCCCAGAAGGCCATATCCAGTTCTGAGTAATATCATTCCAGTTAAGGAATGAACCAGCCACATTTCAAAGGCTGGACAACTAGATCCCGGCTTGGTTGGAGAACTTCAGTGCCGCCTACCTAGATGACATTGCGGTCCTCAGTTCTAGCTGAGAGGAACACCTGATCCACCCCAGACAGGTGCTTCAGGCTTTGCAGAGTACAGGCCTGCCTATCAAGGTAAGTAAAGATTAGATAGGGCATGATGCAAGGTGCATCCCTTCAGGCCAACATTCAAACCAATCTGGCTTCGGAAACCCCCAAGAGCCAGACAGAAGTGAGGGCCTTCTTGGGCCTCCCCAGGTTCTACAGAAGATTTGTCAAGCGGCACGGCAACATTGTTTCTCCATTGACAGAGCTGACTTCAAAGAAGCAGCCCAGACATGTGATCTGGATTAAGACATGCCTGATTGCTTTTGACACCTTGAAGAAGGCTATGTGCACGGCATCCATGATCATGACCCCTGATTTCTTCCAGGAGTTCATCATGCAGACAGATGTCTCAGAGCATGGCATAGGGGCCATGCTCTGAAAGCTTAATGAAGAGGATCTGGATTAACCTGTTGCCTTCCTATTATTCAGAGGTTACTTTCCAAAAGAAAGGGAAGCTTTTGCAGGGGCCTGAGCACTGAAGAAGTTGAGAGCATACCTGTTTGGTGCTCACTTCTGCATTCAGACAGACCACAGACAGCTCAGATGACTAATGCAAATGAGGGGTGTTAGATCTGACAGCCTAAGGGTGGTCTTTGCCTACACTTTTTACCTACTTGCCTCCAATTTTGCTGTATTCCTTTTATTGACCTTAAGACTCTGATCACTTTACCACTGCCAATCAGTTCTAAGGTGCCTGTGCTACTCCCCTAAACATAATGTGATTGCCTTATCCACAATTGGCATATTTCATTTATCTACAAGTCCCTAGTAGAGTGCACTACCTGTGCCCAGGATCTGTAAATTAAATGCTACCAGTAAGCCTGCAGCACTGATTGTTTCACCAAATACCACTTTAAACATGCCTCAGGTTAGCCACTACAGAGCCAGTGTGTGAAGTTTACACTGCCATCTTGACTTGGCATTTGAAACCCCTTGTGAAGCCTTAACCCCTTCGAAGCTAATGACGAGCTGGGCTCGTCATGGCGCTTACCTGTCGTGCGCGGATGACAAGGCCAGCTCGTCATGGACAATGGACATTTTCGTTCTTCAGCGCAGAACGGGAAAACGCCTAGCAGCCATGTGGTTAAACTCCCCTTTTATTGCATATCAGTCACCCCTAAGATACGCCCCAGGGGGCCCATAGACATGGTGCAGTATAATTAAAAGTTAGGACATGTATTGTACTGGGTGGTAAACTCTGCTCTGCCGGCAGAGTTTGTGGAGTGTTGCCACTCCCTGCTCCTCTTGGAGTTCGTTTGACAAAAAAAAACTATGCCAGAGCGGAGTTTAGCAGCACTCAGTCACAGCTCACACAATACTGCATCCCTTAAGGGCTGGCTGGCAGGGTCGGACTGGGAACCAGAACCGGCCCTGGCAAAGTGCTCAGCTGGCCCCCCTCCCTCCTTCCGGGAGGAGGGGGGTGGGGGCGGTGCGACCGCGCTCTGCGCCAGGGCCGGTTTTCTGCCGTTTTTGTTACAGGGCCGTTTTTGCAGCATAACGGCCCTGTAAAAAAAACGGCCCCCAGGGGCCCAAAACCGGCCCCCAACCATGCGACCCACCGGGGGATTGCCCGGTGCCCGCAACGGCCAGTCCGGGCCTGCTGGCTGGCGTGTGGTCGCCATGGAGACGCGCTGGCTCTGCCCCTGAGCTGCAATTGGGTATTGTCTTCCTTCGCCCTTGCATGGCCCACTCACTTCTTGCTCCTCCTCGTGTGCCCGACCAGGACAAGGCAGCGCAGGAGTAGAGGAGTTGCAGTTTTCCTTGCCTCCTTCTGACTCACAGAAAAGATATGGTTTCATATTGTCCCCTTGCTTACATTTCTGTCTGCCGCCAGGTTTAGCTGCGGTAAACCCGTTCCAGAGTCAGACATTGAAGATGTGGCTGTATAATCTTCAAAATAAAGAAAGACTCCACCCCCTCTGCCTCTCATGCCCTGTAGGTGCGCAACAGTGGGTGTGCACTGCTCTGAGAGCAGCACACAGCTCTGGGGCCTGAGGCTGCTATGAGTACTGTGTGCCCAGCAGAGGTGCCCTCGCACATCTGGATGACCCCCATCTGGACCCATCTGTGTTTACAGGGTCACTTTTCAAAGAAAGCTTCTTATTTCATCTGATCTCAGCGCTCCGGGACAGAGACAAGGAGAGAGCCCAGACCTTTCCCTCACTGCTTCGCAACAAACTTATTCTGGACATTTCTTTCTCAAAACTTGAGTTTAAACTGTCCCTCCCAAACTGAACGGTGGAGGCCCCTTATTCCATGTACGAAAGGGAGGATTCAGTCATGTTACTTTTTCAGATTTCATTGTTTTGTCGCTGTTTCTCTGTTTTCTTCATAAAGTGGAGCTTATTTTGTCTAAATGTCACGCTGTATGAGTTTGCATGTACACATGTTCCTCATTTCATTCTTGTCATACTCCCTGATTATGGACTAGCACAAGATTTCCTAATGAACTTGTTTTTCCACTGAAGTGTGGACATAATACAAAAGCACTGTCTGTGCTGTGGAAATCACACTAACATACTGTAGTTTATACTACCCCATTCTAATATCATCTGCTTGTTGCTCTGATGCCCTTTCTTTTCCTTCTCTGGCCCGTTGTGTTGTAGGCACGTTTGGTGACTTCCACTTTAGTATTACCAAATCTGGAATTACCATTTTCAGAAATCAACAACCTTCTGCTTCACCTTGTTACCATTTATATCTAAATACAAATGATTATTTGCTGTTGACTCAGCTGAAAACGGTATTGCTTCATTCTACATAAGGAAGCATGGTGTATTAAGGAACTACAGGGTCCTACAGTGTGTAAGAACTAGGACCGGGTAGCATTAACAGCTGAATTTCATGGAGTTTTTAGACAACTCCATGGAATTCCCTGAGTTACGCCCACCCCTAGACATGTACTGTTAATTTTGAATGTCCTGGTAGTGAAAAACACCCACATTTGTGTTTCCCCTCTGTGAGGACTACCCCTATCGTAGGTTAACTTTTGGAATTCCTTGTTACCCTTATAAGCTCTAATCTGTGATTGAGAAAGAGTAGCTCTTCCATGTATCATATCATTGGAATGGTAAGCTGGCAAAGTTGAAGTTATCATTACTATTTTAAAAATGTCACTTAGAAAAATTGCATTTCTCTGTTCTTAGGTCTGTGCGCCTGCTACCTGTCTTAAATACACGTCTGGGGTGGGTGGCAGTTGAACTTTGTGTATTACCTCTAGACAGCCACACACAAAGGAAGGTTAGGTGTGACTGAGTAGCCATCCACATCCTGATGGGTCATCCTGGGCAGGATGAAGGGGGAGGATTTGACACTGATACCTGAAAAGCCAGTGTCCTATCTCCACAATAAGGGCTGCATACCCCCCTGTAGTGAGCCTGGAGCAAGAGGTGGGAATGAGCCCCTCTTTGGCGTCACCACCTCCACTTCAAAGGCACAACTGTGTATAAGTACTGGGCCTCTGACCCCACTAAATCAGTCAGTCAGTCAAAATACTTTATTTCGATAATTCAATATCATAAAAAGACGGTGAAGCATACTAACAAATACGCATTAAAAACATTTACAATTCATATATTTAAAAACATTTACAATTCATATATTTAAAAATATCCCACATATTACATAAAGTTGTTAAAAGAATCATTTTACAAAAGTATAGCTGCCATATTGCATCACTCTATACATATAAAATACAAAAAATCCACTTTATAAAAATACCATCACTTCTAATTTTTCATTCTCTTGTTACTAACCCTAACAGCACCCACCAAATAACTGGCAACATGGAAAATAATCCTGGGGCTGTTAAGTAATTGCAGATATAGGAGAGCGGGCTTAACTTGAAGGAACCCTGCCTCCTGAAGGATAGGGACCAGAAACTTAGGGGCCAATTATGATCGCGGACGGACTTGCGTCCGTCCGCGATCACTGAGGAGGAGGGGACGTCCGCATGGGCTGCGGAGTCCCCTCCTGTGCGATTAGGATGTGACCGCCACCCTGGCGGTCACATCATCTATTTTTACCATTGCGGCGGGTGCGGCTTCAAGCTGCACCCGCGGCAATGTTAAAGATGCAGTCATTGCATTTACATGCAGAAAGAGGCAGGCACCTCGCGGGGCCTGCCGCTTTCTACATACAAATGCAGGGGGGTACCATAGGTACCCCCCATGTGCACCCCCCACCCCACCCCTTCACCAAGGGGGCCCGCAACGGGCCCCCGCAGTGAAGTTACACATGCTTTTCCACGGCGGAAAAGCCGCCGCGGAAAAGAATGTTTTACATCCCATCCTAATCTGCCTGACGGTGTCTGAGAGACACCGTCACCAGATTAGAGCTTTTCCGCCGCGGTTGTAAGCCAGCCGCGGCGGAAAAGCTGCGGACGGCAACCAGGACTCACCAGCCATCCTAATGTGGCGGTGGGTCTTTGGTCAGTCCGCTGCGGTTTTTCCGCATCCTTTGGGCCGGCGGTGGCTTCCGCCGGCCCCGAGGATGCGGAAAAACCGCAATCCTAATGAGCCCCTAAGCCCTTATTTCCGTATATTGACCACAAAATATCATAAAGTGCATTGTGTCCTGCGTCGAAAAATTGTCGCAGGAGCACGGAGGAGCCTGTTCAGGACTACTCCATTCAGAGAAGTGGCCTAGATTCAAGTGGATCATATTAAAACGAAAACGTGTTATAAGAAACCTGTGAAAAGAACTATTAACTAAAACAAGGTAAAGCTCAGTTCCTGGGGGATTGGCGACAATCAACTTGGCCCTTACAGTGGGTTTTCTAAGCTCAACTTCCTCTCTGTTTAACATCAGTATTTGTAACATAGCCCCCTTTATTAGAGCTATGTCCTTGCGGGTTATTTTATCAGGTGAGAGGAAGAGCTCTGGTCTCCCTAATTTTTAAAACCAATGTTTAACATAAGACAACCACTTAATTTTATTTACATTGTCCAATGAAAGGCAATCTTTAATAATGACATGATTCAAAGAGAGTTCATCGTTCAACCAGGTCTTCATCCAGAATATTAAGGGGGTCACTCTCATCACGTCTGTAATGAAACCGGCCCCTAGCTCTGAGTGGATCGTGTAGGATGGGGTAGACTGTGGCACTAATAAAATAGTTCTCATAAATTTATTTTCAGTGACTTGTAGACAGTCTATTGCACTGTACCCCCATATTGAGCACCCATATGTGGCTACCGTTAGACATTTCGCTTTATAAATGTTCAGCAAAGCCTTTATGGGTCTAGCCCCCAGTTTTCTACTAAAACCCATGATTGCTGAGGAGGTTATGGCGAAGGCCGCATTTCTGTTTTTAATATGCGGTCCCCAATTCCCCTTCTCCTCAAAGGTAATCCCCAGGTACGGGAATGTAGGGACTCTGCTGAGTTCCTCCTCACAACAGAAGAACGTTTTCAGGTTTGTCTTTCTTTTGCCCCTTCCCATAATCATGATTTGGGATTTCTTTACATTTATTTTAAGGTCCAGGGAGGTCATAAAAAGGCCAAAAGCGTCCAACAAACGTTGAAGGCCGACACCGGTCAGCGCTAGAACGACAGCGTCATCCGAATACAGGAGAACCGGTATGCCAAGATCCCCTATATGCGGTGTATCTGACGCGGCCTCCCTAAACACGGGTTCAAGGGCGTTTATATAAACTGTAAACAGAAGTGGAGCCATGATACATCCCTGCCTGACCCCCCTTTCTGATTTAAAATGACTGGAACATCGCCCCTCAGCGTTCACCCTGACAGAGGCCAAGAGGCCAGAATGTAGAGCAGCTAAAAATTTTACCAGGGCAGGGTCAAGACCTAAGTCAATTAGGATCAGCCAGAGTTTTGTGCGATTTACAAGGTCGAAGGCCGAGGACAGGTCCATAAACCCCAGGTATAGTGACCCATCCTTGGCCTTAGTGTATTTGTCCACCAGCAATTGTAAATTAAGGCACTGGTACAGAGTACCTCTTTTGGATCTGAATCCATATTGAGCGTTTGACAGTATCCCTTTATCATCAAGCCACTCCTGTAATTTGTACAAAATGACCCGCCCCAAAGTCTATTTAAGAAATTGATCTGTAACAGACTGGGTCTACCCTGTTACTCTTTTTAAAGACTGGTACGATAATGGATTCTTTCCAAGATGTTGGGATATTATCGTGGTTTAATGCATTAAAAACCTTGCATAGGATCTTCGACCACAGCTCTGGGGCGTATTTAAAAATGTCAGCAGGGACCCCATCAGGACCAGGTGCCTTGTTTATCAAGGTCTGGTCTATCGCCCTTTCCACTTCTTGCACTTCGAAGGTAACACAAAAGCCCTCCTTTCTATAAGTGGAGTCATTTACGGGGCCCTGTTGTACAGTGTTGGCGTATATACTCGAAAAATGTTTGACCCATGCCTCGTCAGGAATATTAGACTCAAGGGGGCGATTTTCCTCATTTGAGAAAAGTGGCTGGTTTACTACTTCCCAGAACTGGCTACTATTTTTTAATGTCTCTGGATCAAGTAGCTTTAACCATGCCTTTTCTTTTAGCTCGTTCTTCCCAGTTTGCATGGTGTTTTTATAACATACTCTTAACTTAGCTATTAGGGCGCGGTCTTTGGGAGTAGTCTTCAAGGCTCTAAGTAAATCAGCATGAGCCTTTGAGCACGAACGATCAAACCATCTCTTCCCAAGATGTTTGGAGGGCCCTTTTGCCCCGGTTAAACTTTGGTTGATCTGTTTACAGATGTTATCGAATGCCACAACTACTTCAGTGCTTAATGCCCCCGCGCCAAGACAGATAGCTTCATCAACCTCCGCCTTGGTCAGAACATCCTGAACAATAGTATCAGGATTAATATTCAACCACTTTAACCTACGGCCTTGGTCTATAGGGATCACATTTTGGCCACCCTTATGTAACAATAATTTCATGGTTAAAAAATCCCTAGACAGTACCTCCACCACAACTGGGTTATGGTCACTAAAGACTGAAACCACTGTGTTCTACCTTACCACTTTACCTAATATGTAACAGGACATAAAAATAAAATCAATAATTGTACCTTCACCAGATCCTTTAAAAGTAGGGACCTTATTTTCACCTTCACTGCAACCAGATTCATACAGATCCCACCCCGCCAACAAATCCTAAAGTGCCTCCCCTCGTTTTGAATGTTCAAAATGCGTAACTGTAGAGCAGGGGGGACCCTCTTCTACTGAGATGGCACAGGACTGGTTACAGGGATGAATATTAAAATCACCTAAGAGAATTATCTCAAAACAGTTTACTTTGGTTCTGTAAACCGACAAAGAGTTATCAAGGTAGTCCAGATTATGTCTGGTACTTTCATTAGCATTTGCATTATAAAAATTAATAAACAAAATATTTGATGAATCAGGGGAATTCAATTCAACAATTAAGCAATTTAAACAGCCTGAATCAAGCTGGGTTAACACTCCTTTTAGATCAAGTTTGAACAGACTTAGTAAACCTCCTTTTGATCTACCTGCCACGCTACTTGTGGCCGGAATAGAGAAATGTCTATAACCATCTAAGGAAAAGCTGTTCGATATGTCCCAGGTCTCCTGAAATGCCAAGATGTCAAAAGATTTCAAAAAGTCAATCCATATTTCATTTTCACCTTTGCCCCTAATCCCGGCAATATTCCAGGTCATGATTCTACAGGTCTGTAGGTTAAGCCTTGAATTGTTTACCAGTCAGTCATTTTCCTCCAGGGATGCTAAGGCCACAAACCGATTACAAAGTGGAAGAATTTGTTCTGCTTGAAAATTTGGCCTACACAAAGTATAACAGTAAGAGTCCGATGGCAAAGAATTTTGATAACCTGGATGGGAACACAGGCCTGGGCCCTGGGAAAAAGGAGATGTAACGGATGTTGATGAACAACATGAGGTTTAGAGATGTTACTAAGATGATTGTAGAAAAACCCAAGGGGGCGCGCACTTATAAAATCATCTGTAATTGGTAAGGAGCCCGCCCTCAGCAGGACAGTGGCCACATGCTGCGGGTGCCTAAAGTTAACAATAATGCAGTCCCCCTTGGTTGTTTTTCTAGAGTTGCCTATCCAGCCCCCTCTACGTGTCGATATGATGTCATTTCGAAACGTAACAGGGAAACCACAGTATTTACTCAGCCATGCCAATACTTTATGATTCAAGGAATCCATCGTTTCCACCGTTGAATCATTTAACCGTGAATCAACCACTGGAACATTTGTTAGCACTACTATATATGGAGCGCAATCTGGTGGTAGGTTAACTAGGGGTCTTTGCTTGCCTTCCCTCAAACCTGAGTTATTCCCTGCAACTGTAGTGACCGAGTTAGCCTTCAGAATGGGAGGGGGAATGAGTTGATTACTCGGGGCTGTGCAGATGTTACAGCTGGCACGATGTTTGTTGCATTTTGGCCCCCATTACAAGAGCTCGTAGCCCCCTCATTTACGATAGTGCCCATGTTGGTGTTCCTGTCTGCTTTAGATGATGACAGATGTGCCGATAGAAGAACCCCCAACCTAGAAACCTCCTTTGAGACCTGGTCCATTTTATCCCCAACCCCTTTACTGGGAACTGCAGGGCCCTTGGGTTCTTTAAGGCTGACATTAGATTTTTGAGGGTTTTTTTCTACGGTGGCCAGGTGGGAAGCTAAAAGGGTACCCATCTGGATACCTCTTTTGTAACCTGTTCGACTCTGTCTGCCAATGGTCTGAACATAGTCTCCATTTTCAGTGCGAACATGTTAATCAAGGAGTCGAGTTGGTCACTATTCAATGTAATGGTACCCCCCTCATTTGGGCTATCAGGGATGACTCCCCCTTCATCGTCCGGTGTGATAACCACCTTCTTGCCCTCCTCGTTTATTTTGTGACCCTCTACAGGCTCTCACTTTCCTTCGTGCCTGCGGGGGTAGTGGCGAGGGTTCCGGGGATGATATTGGTAAAGGTGGAGTAGTGGGAGACAGGGAGTTATCTAGTAGCGCCACAGTGGGAGCTAGGCTGACTGAAGTGTCTATGTCCGCAACTGTATGAGTACTTGGAGCCTCCCCTGGAACTAGATCACAGAACTCTGTTAATGCAGAACTGTTTGTAGGTGAAGCAGGCGGGCTGAATCGGCCTAGAGACTTGCGGCGTGCTGTATTAATCTTGCTCACCACTTTTACCATATAGTTATCTATTGGCCCAGACAACGATGGCGTCTTTGAGGAACGCAATTTAGCCATGACAGACCAACTTAATTAGCAGGCGACAAAACACACTCAACAATTACCAATCACGGTTCATAAGAGTCCCAAAGAAAAGTCCCAAAGTCCGTGGTCCAGCCCGGCCTCCTCTGGCCTCTGACGGCCTCAGACGGCCCCGCTCTTGTCCCGGGCTTCTCCCGGCGCGCTCCCGCGCGTGTCCCGCGGGACGAGGGACCGACGGTGCCTTTATGCGCCTCCTGGCACTGGTCTGTGGCGTCACTGGTGCTGGTCGTGGGGTAGGAGGGACCCAGGCGGAGCCAAGCCCGGCCGGTGGAGCGGGCAGAGCAAAGCCCGGCCCTTTGCTGCTGGTGCTACGGAACGGCGGAGCCAAGCCCGGCCCTCGGCAACAGCTGCAGTTAGGATATGATTCCCCCCGGTCCTCTGCACCGACGGTGCCTTTATGAGCCTCCTGGCGCTGGTCTGTGGCGTCACTGGTGCTGGTCGCGGGGTAGGAGGGACCCAGGCAGAGCCAGGCCCGGCCGGTGGAGCGGGCGGAGCAAAGCCCGGCCCTTTGCTGCTGGTGCTACGGAACGGCAGAGCCAAGCCCGGCCCTCGGCAACAGCTGCAGTTAGGATATGATTCCCCCCGGTCCTCTGCACCAATGGTGCCTTTATGCGCCTCCTGGCGCTGGTTTGTGGTGTCACTGGTGCTGGTCGAGGGGTAGGAGGGACCCAGGCGGAGCCAAGCCCGGCCGGTGGAGTGGGCGGAGCAAAGCCCGGCCCTTTGCTGCTGGTGCTACGGAACGGGGGAGCCAAGCCCTGCCCTCGGCAACAGCTGCAGTTAGGATATGATTGCCCCTGGTCCTCTGCACCGACGGTGCTCTTATGCGCCTCCTGGTGCTGGTCTGTGGCGTCACTGGTGCTGGTCGCGGGGTAGGAGGAACCCAGGCGAAGCCAAGCCCGGCCGGTGGAGCGGGCGGAGCAAAGCCCGGCCCTTTGCTGCTGGTGCTACGGAATGGCGGAGCCAAGCCCGGCCCTCGGCAACAGCTGCAGTTAGGATATGATTCCCCACTAAATCAGACACTATTGGATCTGTGAAAAGCTCTGCCAGGAGGAATTGCTGCTGTGCTGCTACAGGGACTGCCACTCTGCTAGCCTGCTACTCTGGGAGAACTGTTTTTCTTGCTGAGCTGCCATGCTGCCTACTACCCTCGGTCCTGCTGAGAATGAATTGGATCAATCAATCAATCAGGGGAATTGTAAGCGCGCTACTCACCCGAGAGGGCCTCAAGGCGCTTAGGGGGGTGGGAGGCTCCGCAGATCTGTTAGTCAAAGAGCCAGGTCTTGAGGGCCTTCCTGAAGGTGTTCAGTGAGGGGGCGTGCCTGATGTCTGCCGGTAGTTTGTTCCAGGTTCTGGCTGCAATGTGAGAGAAGGATCGTCCGCCTGCTCTGGCTCTGTGGATGCGCGGGGTTTTGGTTAGTGCGAGGTTGGAAGACCGGAGGTTCCTTTTGGGTATGTGGAAGTTGATTCTGTTGTTGAGGTATTTGGGTCCATTGTTATGTAGGCATGTGTAGGCGTGAGTGAGGATTTTGAAGGTGACTCTTTTCTCCACGGGGAGCCAATGGAGTCTTCGTAGGTGTTGGCAGATATGTTTGTGCCAGGGATGCCGAGGACGAGTCTGGAGGCAGCATTCTGTATTGTCTTGAAGTTGCGGAGTAGGGACTTGTTGATGCCAGTGTAGAGCGCGTTCCCATAGTCCAGTCTGCTGGTGATGACTGTGTGGGTGACTTTCTTCCTTGAGTCAGAGGGGATCCATTTGAAGGTCTTGCGGAGGATGCAGAGGATGTTGAAACAGCTGGATGTGATGGTGTTGACCTGTGGGTTAATGGTGAGTGATGAGTAGAGTACGATGCTAAGGTTTTTGGTGTCGTCTGAAGGGGTAGGTGGGCTTTGGAGGGTGGTCGTTCACCAGGGGCTGTCCCAAGCTGAGGGGGTGGTTCCAAGGATGAGAACTTTTGTCTTCTCAGCGTTGAGCTTCAGGCAGCTGTTGGTCATCCAGGCTGCAACATCTTGCATTCCTTTCTAGTAATTGAGTTTGGCGTGGTGGGGTCTTTGGTGAGGGAGAGGATGAACTGGGTGTCGTCGGCATAGGATACGATGTTGAGGCCGTGTTGTTGTACAATGGCTGTGAGGGGGGCCATGTAGATGTTGAAGAGGGTCGGGCTCAGCGATGACCCCTGTGGGACTCTGCAGGTGAGTTTTGTGGGATCCGAGAGGAAGGGTGGTAGTCTGACCCTTTGGCTTCTTCCAGTGAGGAATAATCTGACCCACTCCAGGGCTGTTCCTGGTATGTGGGTGTCGTGTAGTCTGGTGACTAGTGTGCGGTGGGAGACAGTGTTGAAAGTTGCTGATAGGTCAAGTAGGATGAGGGCTGCAGAGTGGCCTTGGTCCAGGAGGGTGCGTATGTCGTCTGTAGCGGAAAGCAGGGTGGTCTCCGTGCTGTGGTTGCTTCGGAATCCGGATTGGGATGGGTCGAGGACGGCGTTCTCTTCGATGAATCGAGTCACTTCTCTGCTGACTGCAACTCTGGCTACGAAGGGTAAGAGCGAGATGGGTCTGTAGTTCTTGAGGTCGGTGAGGTCAGCTGTGGGTTTCTTGAGCAGGGGCATGACTTCTGCACGCTTCCATTCATCTGGGAAGGGGCCTGTTTGGAGGGTCGTGTTGATGGTGCGCTGTAGTTTGGGTGCGATGGCGGCTGCGCCTGTGGTTCTGTAGTAGATGTGAGGGGGCAGGGGTCGGTGGGGGCCCCTAGTGGATGCCTTTCCTGATCGAGCAGGTGTCTTTGGTCATGATCGGAGTCCAGTTGGATATGGGGGGGCTGGCTGGAGTCTCTGGAGGGCAGGTGGCCAGCTGTGGCATTTGGAGGGTGGCAGACGAAGTTGTCGTAGAGGTTTTTGATCTTGAGGTGGAAGTAGGTTCTGAGCTTGTCGCAGAGGTCTTGGGATTGGGTGATGTCTGTGGCTTTACTGGGTTGATGAATTCCTGAATAACGTTGAAGAATACCTTGGAGTTGGTGGAGTTGGCCTGGATTTTGTTGTAGATGAAATTCCTCTTGGTGGTTCTGATTTGCTAGTGGTAGTCCATCATGGCGTCCTTGTAGGTGGAGTAGTTTCCGGTTGTCTTGGTGTTTCTCCAGTTCTTCTCTAGGGGTCTGCAGGTGCGCCTGGCTTCTTGGAGATAGGTGGTGAACCAGGCAGCTTTCCTGGGGCACTGGTTGTTGAGGTTGCGTAGCGGGGCAAGCTCCTCTGTGCAGTTGGCGATCTAAGTGTGGAGTTCTTTGGCTGCGATGTTTGCGTTGGATGCCCAGTTGTGGTTGTCCCAGGTGAGGGTGGAGTTGAATTGTTCGTCGGCCACCTTGCTCCAGTTCCTTTGTGGTGGGCGTGGCTTAGGTTTCTCTAGGGCAAAGTGTACACAGTGGTGGTTGGTCTATGGTGGTTGTGTTGTGTGGCTGAAGTGAACGCTGTTCCCTGCCGAGAAGATGGGGTCGAGGGTATGTCTTGCTCTGTAGATCGGTGTGGTGATGAGTGGTTTGAGTCCGATGTTTGCAAGGCTGTCACGAAGGATGGTGAAATTGGGGTCACTGGTGTTGTTGAGGTGGAAGTTTAGGTCATCAATGAGTATGTAGTTCATTGAGGGGATGGTTGGGGCGCGATGAAGTCAGTGGAAGTGGCGAAGGGTGTCCGGGGAGGGGGGTCTGTAGACGTGGGTTCCTCTGAGTGTGGCGTTGGGGCTGGTCCGGATCTGGAAGTGCAGGTGTTCAGCGGAGGGTGTGGTTTAGCTGGAGGTGGTGAGGTGGAGATTGCTTTTGTGGGCGATGGGGAGGCCCCCTCCCAAGTGGTTGGGGCGGTCCTTCCTCTGTATCTTGTATCCGTCCGGGAGGGTGGTGGTGTTGATGTCGGGGTGGAGGAGGCATTGGTCCAGGTCTCAGTGAAGAAGGCGATGTCGGGCGACAGAGAGTCGAGTAGGTTCCAGATTTCTATGGCGTGTATGTGTATGGATGGAACGTTGAGGAGGATGCATCTTAGGGAGTTGCCATTGCTGGCTTCGGTGGTGTTGGAGGCCAGGGGAGGTTGGTGAGCAGTGGAGGCAGAAGAACTGGTGAGGCCTATTGGCAGTCCTGGAGTCTTTAGGGGTTGAGTGCTTAGAGGGTGGCAGTGCAGTAGCGATGGATGGCCAGAGATCCAGAGTTCCTGGTGCTGGCCTCCTTTGGGTCGTGGACGGGCGCAGACGGGCTTGCCTTAGGCACGTCAGCGGCGCGGCAGCGGCGCGATTGCACATTGGTCACCATTAAGTAGGGTGAGGGGGTGGGATGCGGGGTGTGAGCGGGGGTGGGCCGCACGGGCAGCAGTGGCAGCGGGAAAACCAGCGAGAGGATTATGCTTCAAGTAAGCTTAATGAAATAAGGCAAGTAAGCTTCAAGTGAGCTTAATTAAAATAAAATGCTCAAATGTGCTCAGGAGCATCCAGGGAGCCTAAGGAGCACACTAAGGGCGAGGAGGGGACACAAGGTGGGCGGGGGAACGGAGGACGCGATGAGGCTAGAGGGCGAACTGCTGTAGGCTGCAGGCACGTACCCTCACCAGGAGGAGGGCTGAGTGCTGCGGCGAGGCGACTTGCTTGGGGAGCTGTGGGGGAGAGAGTGAGCCCAGACATGAAGTCAGGGACTTACTCGCGCTCTCCCGCAGCGCTCACCATTAAGTTGAGGAGGGGGGCAGGACACGGGAGCGGGGTGTGAGCGGGGGAACGGGCCGCAGGGGCAGCAGCGGTAGCTGGAAAAAAGACAAGAGGATTAAGCTTCAAGTAAGCTTAATGAAAATAAGGCAAGTAAGCTTAAATAAAATAAAATGCTTGTGTGCTCAGGAGTGTCCAGGGAGCCTGAGGTGTATATTGAGGGTGAGGAGGGGACAGAAATTGAACTAACTTATTTAAACCCAGAGTCGTCTCCAAGGGCATGCCGGCTTGCCTCCTGTTTTAAGACTCAATGATATCAAAGTCATGCTCCTGTGTCTGGTCCATTGGAAGTGGATCTAGGTACTTGCTCCAGTGGAACCAACACATCCTCTGCTGCATGAGCAGAATCAAGGCATCAATTCTGTTGCGGGAACAGAACATGTACATCGTACTTGGAACCAGTGCATCACCATCGGAACCGATGCACGGAACCGCACCATCACCGCCACAGCAGTGAGAGACGCTTCACCTCGAGTGGATGGAGAAATCTGTCGCATTAGCTTCGGAACTAACACAACTCGGAACCGGCACTTCGTCTTCAGAACTGGCGTATCGCCATCGTTGTGTAGAGCAAATAAATGCACCACCTTGACTGCAGGATCAACACTGACGCATTACTCAGCTGCACCCCACATTTCACTGTTGTGACCAGGATCAGGGTACCTTTTTCTTGGGGCCTTGCGTGGATCCTGTATCCAGCTTGGGCTCTATTGTGTTTAGCCTGAACTCTTGACTTTGTCAGGTCCAGCGTGACCAGATAACCCCATAGGCGTTTTACTCCAACTTATTGGATGTTTGTCATTATTTAGAAAATAATTTTTCTAAACTGGTGTGGAGTCTTTTTGTTATGTTTTCACTGTGTTACTGTTTGAAGTGTTCCACAAATACTTTACACATTGCCTCTTAAATTAAGCCTGCCTGCTCTGTGCCATGGTACCAGAGGGTAAGCACAGGTTAATTTATGGTGAATATCTGACTTACCCTGACTAGGATTGTGGTTTCTGCTTGGACAGCTTGTATACCTCTGCCAACCAGAAACCCAATTTCTAACATGGGGTGAGAATCCCACACAGCTGAGGTGGTCCATCTTTATACAGGGAAAGGACTTTACTGTGGAGAACCACCCTGGAACTGATCATACTAAAGCCAATGGTCTCTCCAGGTTTTTCCCCTTTGGTGATGTGCACTCCCATGAGGGTGGGTAGTTCTTCCTGCTTTCAGCTGGGGAGGACACATGTTGGACCTGGAATCTTTGGCATGGCTTTCCTCCAACTTTCTACTTGCCAACCTCCTGGTATGCTGACTTCATTTTTGCTGGCTTTAGGATTCTAGGTACTTTACCACTGCCATCCAGGGCTAAAGTGTTGTGCCTATCTCTTTTAAATATGGTACAATGGGCTTATATACAAAGTGGTATTAGAAGTGCCCAGGACCTGTATATTAAATGCTACTAGTGGGCCTGCACCACTTATTGAGACACCCACTTAAGTAGCCATTTAAACATGTCTGAGTCCTGCCATTGCAGCCTGTGTGCAGTTTTAAACTGACATTTTGACCCCGCCAAAATAAACTGTTTGCCAAGCGCAAACCTTATTTTCTAATGCATGTAAATCACCCTAGGGTATTCCCTGAATAGCCCAGAAATGTAGCCCCACTGACACTACTAAAAGTGTCAATGGAGTTACATTTCTGGATCTCTAAGTCATATCCACTGTTGATTGGGTCATCATGCATAAGTAAGTGCCAGAATTAAACCTCCCCTACTCTTATTTCAGATATAACGGGGCATCAATCCACCATTTACACCAGGTGAACAATTGGAAACCTGTGACGTATAGCAAGGATCAGAACCAAACCATACATTATTTGATGATCATGAAAGCTCATCGGCTAAACCGCTTAGTTGTGAGCTGGTATTTTTCATTCAAACTGATAAACGCTTACATTGTTTTTAGCAATAAATTGTGAAAGCCATCTGCCCTGCTTCCCTTAGAGCCTGTCTTTCAGCTGTCAATTGCTGGATACAGCCAAATATTTTGCAGTGGAGCAGGAAAAACACTACGGTCACAAATTTTAGAAATTGATAAAAGAACTATCTGTGCTTTGGTGGGTAACATTGCAAAATGATGCATTTGCCAGGTACAAAGAGTATAGGAGGTGGTTACAGGAGACTGAACATAGTTGAGTTGTGTGTGTAAATATGGATTCCAGGCATGACCATTGAAATGGTATGTATGCCTGCAGTGCTTTAAGAATGCTGAATCACGACTTTCCACCATGTTTCACCAATGCTCCCTTATTTTCTTGGGTTGCATATATAAATACCAATAAACTGAAATAAAAACTGTGTGTTGTACACTAGTACTTAATGGCATTGGCTATGGTTTTCTCACACATTAGTGTAAGGAATGTGTCAAAGCATAATTTAAACTATATAAACAAAAGCTTTATAACATTTCCCTATAGCTGTCATATCGACCATGTACCTGAACAGTATATGAAGGGCAAGGGGTGATTACAGCAGGTAGAATGATTTTGCTTCTGGACAGTAACCCATTAGCCCAGCTTATTACCTTTATATTGTCAAAGAGGTAACTTAGAGCATAGTTATCATGTTTTCGTAGTATTCATGGGATATTGAGGGTATTGTATTCCTTATAATACATATTTTGCAGCTTCCGCTGCTGTCCCCACCTCTACAATAGCTGCGTCATATTTAACACTTTTAGCCAATTGCAGATTTAGTAAAGTAGTTAAGAACACTTTGCATTGTGCGGCTATCATGATCTTAGAATCTCTGAACATCAATTTTGGAGCTTGTAGTGTTGTGTGTGCTAGAGATAGCGGGATCCCTCTGGTTCCCAATGGACTCCGTAGAAAAGTGGTGTAAGTGATTAGGTGTAGTTAAGAAAATTCATGACATAGTACATTAAGTTAACGGTTACAGTCTGAAGAATAATGACATGTAATACCGAGCTCCCTGTGTGGCATGATCATTTACATGCTACTGGGTTGGGAAGGATGTAACAACTGGCAATGAGATAGGGGATTACGTAAATTCCACAACCCAAAGAACCAAGAGTGCTCTCCTGGAGAGTTTGCACGTGCATGCCACATGTGCCTCAGTCAAAGATCAATGGTTGGCGTAAGTGGAGGCAAAGCTCCACTTACGCCAATGCAAGGTCTGTGAAGAAAGTGAAGGCCTTAAATAATGTTTTCTTAGTTTTCTTCTCGAAATGTGATGGTTACGTCGAGTCAAGAGATGCTGAGCCACAGCCTAACACAGAGCCATCATTCATGCAGTACGAACGCTAAAGGCAGCCACAACCAGGTACAGAGAAGTGTCAAAGCCAGTCATCGCTGAGTGCAAGGAACTACTGATAGCCGAAACCATTCTGACCCAAAGAAATGCTAAAGGCAGTGACAACCAGGTACGTAAAGTGCAATAACAGGTGACAGCCAGGTTCAAGAGAACCCTGAGAGTAAAAGCAGAGAAACACATAGAAACATTAGAGGTTTGATAACCAGATATATAGAGAATATGATCAAGCTTACTAGAACTAGGGTAAAGAGTGCATCCGACCTCAGAAACAGGTGCCACAAACCAAGCAGAAGCACAGGGTTGTGCTTAAGAGGCTGGTGAATCCTGTTAGACCAACTGAAAGGCCTTGGGCGGCGGTCCTAATAGAGAAGCTTTCTTACAATGGCTGTTGAAAAGAGCACCAAATTTTGCGCTGCTGCCTTCTTAAAACCACTGACTCGCTTCGATACCTCCAAAAAGCTGAATATTTGCGACCAATCGACTGCCCGGATCGAATTATTTGATCATTTCATTGATGCACTAGAGGAAGCAAATGTTAAAAAGATCATTACATATCTAAAGAATTTGACGTGTGAAGGATTAAAAGAAGTGATAAATAAAGTACCACATTGTAATGAAGTGATATACCGTCAAATCAAAGAGGCGCTAAACACAAAGTTCAATCCAAGGAAATTTGTTGACTATGAAAGATGCATTTTCAACCAAGCTGGTGAAACAATGGATGAGTTTGTATCGTAGAAAGAGGGTATTCCCTGAATAGCCCAGAAATGTAGCCCCACTGACACTACTAAAAGTGTCAATGGAGTTACATTTCTGGATCTCTAAGTCATATCCACTGTTGATTGGGTCATCATGCATAAGTAAGTGCCAGAATTAAACCTCCCCTACTCTTATTTCAGATATAACGGGGCATCAATCCACCATTTACACCAGGTGAACAATTGGAAACCTGTGACGTATAGCAAGGATCAGAACCAAACCATACATTATTTGATGATCATGAAAGCTCATCGGCTAAACCGCTTAGTTGTGAGCTGGTATTTTTCATTCAAACTGATAAACGCTTACATGTTTTTAGCAATAAATTGTGAAAGCCATCTGCCCTGCTTCCCTTAGAGCCTGTCTTTCAGCTGTCAATTGCTGGATACAGCCAAATATTTTGCAGTGGAGCAGGAAAAACACTACGGTCACAAATTTTAGAAATTGATAAAAGAACTATCTGTGCTTTGGTGGGTAACATTGCAAAATGATGCATTTGCCAGGTACAAAGAGTATAGGAGGTGGTTACAGGAGACTGAACATAGTTGAGTTGTGTGTGTAAATATGGATTCCAGGCATGACCATTGAAATGGTATGTATGCCTGCAGTGCTTTAAGAATGCTGAATCACGACTTTCCACCATGTTTCACCAATGCTCCCTTATTTTCTTGGGTTGCATATATAAATACCAATAAACTGAAATAAAAACTGTGTGTTGTACACTAGTACTTAATGGCATTGGCTATGGTTTTCTCACACATTAGTGTAAGGAATGTGTCAAAGCATAATTTAAACTATATAAACAAAAGCTTTATAACATTTCCCTATAGCTGTCATATCGACCATGTACCTGAACAGTATATGAAGGGCAAGGGGTGATTACAGCAGGTAGAATGATTTTGCTTCTGGACAGTAACCCATTAGCCCAGCTTATTACCTTTATATTGTCAAAGAGGTAACTTAGAGCATAGTTATCATGTTTTCGTAGTATTCATGGGATATTGAGGGTATTGTATTCCTTATAATACATATTTTGCAGCTTCCGCTGCTGTCCCCACCTCTACAATAGCTGCGTCATATTTAACACTTTTAGCCAATTGCAGATTTAGTAAAGTAGTTAAGAACACTTTGCATTGTGCGGCTATCATGATCTTGGAATCTCTGAACATCAATTTTGGAGCTTGTAGTGTTGTATGTGCTAGAGATAGCGGGATCCCTCTGGTTCCCAATGGACTCCGTAGAAAAGTGGTGTAAGTGATTAGGTGTAGTTAAGAAAATTCATGACATAGTACATTAAGTTAACGGTTACAGTCTGAAGAATAATGACATGTAATACCGAGCTCCCTGTGTGGCATGATCATTTACATGCTACTGGGTTGGGAAGGATGTAACAACTGGCAATGAGATAGGGGATTACGTAAATTCCACAACCCAAAGAACCAAGAGTGCTCTC
Organism: Lissotriton vulgaris; assembly: GCF_964263255.1. Classification (NCBI taxonomy): domain Eukaryota; kingdom Metazoa; phylum Chordata; class Amphibia; order Caudata; family Salamandridae; genus Lissotriton; species Lissotriton vulgaris. The sequence continues at coordinate 115,388,485 of NC_141690.1, read as the reverse complement.
CTGGAGAGTTTGCACGTGCATGCCACATGTGCCTCAGTCAAAGATCAATGGTTGGCGTAAGTGGAGGCAAAGCTCCACTTACGCCAATGCAAGGTCTGTGAAGAAAGTGAAGGCCTTAAATAATGTTTTCTTAGTTTTCTTCTCGAAATGTGATGGTTACGTCGAGTCAAGAGATGCTGAGCCACAGCCTAACACAGAGCCATCATTCATGCTGTACGAACGCTAAAGGCAGCCACAACCAGGTACAGAGAAGTGTCAAAGCCAGTCATCGCTGAGTGCAAGGAACTACTGATAGCCGAAACCATTCTGACCCAAAGAAATGCTAAAGGCAGTGACAACCAGGTACGTAAAGTGCAACAACAGGTGACAGCCAGGTTCAAGAGAACCCTGAGAGTAAAAGCAGAGAAACACATAGAAACATTAGAGGTTTGATAACCAGATATATAGAGAATATGATCAAGCTTACTAGAACTAGGGTAAAGAGTGCATCCGACCTCAGAAACAGGTGCCACAAACCAAGCAGAAGCACAGGGTTGTGCTTAAGAGGCTGGTGAATCCTGTTAGACCAACTGAAAGGCCTTGGGCGGCGGTCCTAATAGAGAAGCTTTCTTACAATGGCTGTTGAAAAGAGCACCAAATTTTGCGCTGCTGCCTTCTTAAAACCACTGACTCGCTTCGATACCTCCAAAAAGCTGAATATTTGCGACCAATCGACTGCCCGGATCGAATTATTTGATCATTTCATTGATGCACTAGAGGAAGCAAATGTTAAAAAGATCATTACATATCTAAAGAATTTGACGTGTGAAGGATTAAAAGAAGTGATAAATAAAGTACCACATTGTAATGAAGTGATATACCGTCAAATCAAAGAGGCGCTAAACACAAAGTTCAATCCAAGGAAATTTGTTGACTATGAAAGATGCATTTTCAACCAAGCTGGTGAAACAATGGATGAGTTTGTATCGTAGAAAGACTTGATTTGTTCATTAAGCATTGCAAGTAAAACAAGTTCAACAATGATGAGGCCGTGCATCTCAGAGTAATAGATGGGTGTCTCTCCAATTCCTGCAGACGACGAATGCTGAAAGAGACTCTCAGCTTGGAGTGAGTATTGGCTGCTAGAGTGTAAGAAAGAGCAGACAGACAAGCCGCTAACATGGAGGCCGGCACGGTCCAATATGAATGAGCTATGAGTGTGAAAAGTAAGCCGAAGCACAAGGTAGAAGGCCACAAAGTTATGTCTCCAAAGAAAAAGAAATTGCATTTTCAATGTGGATTTTCCTTTCCACATGAAGGTAAATGTCCCGCCATTGGACAGATGTGCAAAGACTGCAGGCAAGAGAACCATTTTGAAATGGTTTGCAAAGTGAAGGGAAGATCATGTCCGTCACATCGAGAAAAGAGAATGGATGCCAGAAAGTTCCATAGACGTTCCACCCTAGCTCACAAGGCCAAGAGGCAACATCAATGGAGGGCAGGAGAAACTGAATGATGTTGATTGTAATCAAATTCCTCATCTAAAACTTTTTCACCACCATTGTCAAGCGGCAGTCAGGAAGATTTGTGTATGATGTCAATGTCTAACATTGGACAACATGCGCAATTAGGATTAGCAACAAAGAATTCGGGTCAAAGACAAATCGACAAAAGGAAAATGCAAACTCAATTTGGACACTGTCCCAAAATCACAATGAAGGTGAACGGGTGCTACAAACCTTTTGTCATAGACAGTGGCACACTGATAAACATTATGCCAGCGGAAAAATACACTGAACTGTCTCCTGTGCCCGTTTAACTCCGTCAAAAACCAAAGTGAATACATGGGCTGCAAAGTCAAGGTTCATTTATAGCAACTGTGAAGCATAAAAAGGCAAAAGTACAGTCACCAATTCATGCCCTGCACAGCACTTCTTCGAGTGCATGTTTACTCAGTTTCAGCACTGCTGCTGACATAAACCTTTTTTCTGTAAACTACAACATCAATGCCTGTCATGTGATAGTGAATCAGTTTCCATCCTTGTATCATGGACTAGGAAGACTTAAGATAATGAAAGTGCAACTCCACATAAATGAGGACATCGGTCCTGTTGCTCAACAACATTGTCGAATAGAGTTTCATTTACAAAAGGCCGTGGAGAAAGAACTTGAGACACTATTAAAGCATGCCATCATGGATTGATCCACTGGTCTGATTCTATGGGTATCACCAACAATGGTAGTGCCAAAGAGGGATTGTGGAGGAGCCCTGCACATCTGTGTTGATATGGGCCAAGCTAACAAGGCGATCAAAGAGAACGGCATCCAGGTCCACTCATTACTGATACGATTACACTGCTGAATGGAGCCAAAGTCTTTTCCAGCCTTGATTTGAGCACAGATGATCACTAACTTGAACTAAAAGAAAATTGTAGGTACATTACTACCTTTTCGACCCATGTTGGGTTGTTTAGATATAAAAGACTAAGGGCCTGATTTAGATTTTGCTGGACGGGTTCCTTTGTCATCTTTGTGACAGAGTAACCCATCTGCCAAGATTTAAATCAGGCCATAAGTTTCAGATCAGCTGCAGATCTGTTTCAGGATGTAATTCTTCACATAAGACAGCCAGTCACCAATTATTTCAATAACACTGATAACATAATGGCTTTTGGGACCACATGAAAGAATCACACAATAGAGCTCTTGCACTAGTATGTGGTATACTTGCAGTTGCAGGTCTCACTTAAAATGCTGAAAATTGTGAGTTTCATCAAGAAAACTCAAGTTCTTCGGTCATATCTTTTCTGATGGCTGAATGACTCCAGATCCAAATAAAGTACAAGCTGTGTCATCCACTTTTCCCCAACAAGATGTAACCATGCTGTGATCGTTCCTTGGTATGGCCAGTTACTGTTCAAGGCATATACATGATTTTGCCACTGTGAGTGCCCCATTGAGAGACTTTAGGAAACAAAATGTTACAATTCGATGGTCACCTGAATGTGAATAAAGCTTCAATAAAATCAGGAATGCGATTGAGAATGCCACTGAAATGGCATACTTTGACATGAAATTGCAGATGGAGATTGTTGTTGATGCTAGCCCTGTGGCAATAGGTGCCATCCATGCCCAGCACACTGGACATCCAAATGCACCAATACAGAGTGTGGCTTAAGCTAGCAGGAGTTTGTCAGAGATGGATCATGCCTATTCACAACCTGAAAAAGAAAACCTCGCTGTGGTGTGGGTTTGTGAGCATTTCCATGTATTCCTATATGGAAAGCACTTCACGGTTGTCATCAACCACCAAGCTTTACTCACCATTTTCGGCAATCCTAAAGCTAAGATGACCCCTCATTTTGAAAAGAGGGGCTTGCAACTGCAGGAGTATGATGATACGATTGTACATCGTCCAGGAAATTATCAAATCACCTGCTGATGCTTATGTTAACTTCATCCTGAAATCCAGTTCCCCTGCTGCCATATCAGTGGAACAAATCATTGCTGCCACAAGCACTGTGAGAGATTTGCTAATAATCAAAGACATTATTACACATAAATTTTAGAGAAAACATACTCAACCTTTTCAAGATGCCCTTGAATACCAGAAATTCAAAATCATGCAGAAAGAACTTTCAGTCAAGAATTGCCATATCTGAGAGCCTGAGACAACAAGTCATTGAACTGGCACATGAGGGACATCGGGGAGTTGCTACTAAACGAGCCCTATGGGACAGAGTGTGGTTCCCTAGCCTTGATGAAAGAGTTGAAAAGGAATTGAAGGCATGCCATTTGTGCAACTGCTTGTTATCCAAAACAACTCTGCATCCATTACCAATGTTTGTTCTTCCAAAGCATACATGGGGGAAGATTGCAATTGAATTCTTTGTACCCCTTGCCAACGGACATCATTCACTAGTAATTGTTGATGAAAACTCCAGTTTGGCCCTTGTGGAAAATCTGTCAACAACTTTGCATGACTAAGTCATTGAGAGATTAAAAAGTATTTTTCAACATGGGGCGTTTCTTCAATTTTGAAATCTGACAATGGCCTGCCTTTCAATAGTTGAGAATTTAAAGATTTTCTCACTCACCTAAATATCAATCAGCGGAAACGCACGCATCTCTGACCCCAGGTTGAAAGTATTGGTGAACGATTTATAAGCACCCTCAAGAAGACCCTTATGCGCACTGCACTGGAAAGGCTTCAACTCAAATCAGTTATGCATTCTACTCTTTGTGCATACAGGTCAACTCCCCAGTCTACCACAGGGGAAAGCCCTGTCATTTTAATGTTTGGGAGAGCCATGGTAACCAAATTGCCACAATGGACAATTGTAAGATCTATTGACTGATAAACTTCACACTACTGATATGTCTCACAAATGGAAAATAAAGACCTATTGGGATAGACGCTTCTGTGCTCAGAGTTTTGTGTTCAAAAGAGGATATAATTTATTGTCAGGCAGAAATGGAAATACAAGTCTGATGCTCCTTCTGATGCTGACCCACTGAGGGTTGTGACTAGTAAAGGACACATGGTGACTGTCATATGGTGCTTGGTAAACTTTCTAAAAAAAGTGCTTGAATGTAGGAAATCTATAATAATATGACAAGGAAAGATTTAAACAAAAGTTAAAAGCAGTAATTTTTATTGTATAATGTGATTTCTTTTGTACAAAGTGTGTATATTAACATATTATTGTTATGTGCTTTTATGATGCTTGTTTATAGTAATCGAATTCATTCACATGGTGACTGCTCATCATCCTGGAAAGTCCATCACAAGAGATTCTACTTATTTCAAACACCTGCCTCGAGGTTCATTAACTCCAAACGTTCAGAGTGGCACCCGTCCATCTGAGAGTTAAAAGAGCCCAAAGACTTCACCTGTGTCTGTGTCACCAATGCCTGCCGCGGATGCCACTCCTATGTCTCCTTAACGTCACTCAAGGATATCTGGAAGATTGATTAAAGCACCTCAACGACTCATTGAGGAGTTATGATGTATATATGTATTTTATGTACTTTTTATTTAAGAAGGGGGAGGTTGTAGTGTTGTGTGTGTTAGAGACAACAGGGCCCTTCTGGATCCCAACGTACTCCGTAGAACGGTGAGGTAAGTGATGGGGTTGGTTAAGAAAATTCATGACGTAGTACGTTCTGTTAACGGTTACTCTCTGATGAATAAAGACATGTACTACCGAGCTCAGTGTGTGGGGTGATCGTTTACATGCTCCCGGGTTGGGAGGGATGGTACAGTGCTTACAGGTTCTGCACTGTTTGATGCACTGCTTCCTCAGTCTGTGGTGTGTATCAGGGCTGAAACGTACGGCACACTTTTCAATGAAGCCATGTAGATGAGGCAAAGGATAGACACACCACATTCCTTCTGGGGCAGTGAGGATGATGGGACACACGGAGCACATTCTCGGTGTGTTGGACTTGGAATAGAAGCAAAGTTGTATTTTCCCAGCTTATCCACCACACAGAGTATATTTGGGAGTTCTGTGTCTTCTTCTCAAAGAAATAGCTGCCTATTCTCCCCTACCCTTACTGCTACTTGATTGTAATAAGTTGCACGATAAATAATTACAGAATTTTTATAATACAGGCTTGTTTTGACATGGAAATGCACTTGTGCTACCCCGAAGTACATCCGGGTTGTGGGTTGCCTGCCCCAATGTGAGGAGCTGGCCGTAAGATTTTGGTGAGAATATAAGGACAGAGACTACGCCACCATCTTCCACAGTCCCACTAAATAGGAAGACAACTTGTTTCATGCCCCCTCCGCCTGAGATATTGATCACCAAATGAACTGGCTTACACTCAAAGAGGCCTAGCACCAATACACTTTCTTGACATGCACATTTACCCACTTCAATCATTCCTTTCCAAAGTCCCCATCAACTCATTAATGTATGCCTATTAGGCACTCTGCCCCTGTAAGAACTAATCTGCCATTTAGGATCCCTTGTCTTCAATTATAGGAAACGTCCTGGACCTTAAACCCCCTGCTCTCTCATTTAGTGCTTTGATGAGATTATATTAACTCTGGCATTACTGCCTTTTTGGGGATACACCCAGGCCTTATACCTTTGCCTCACTCTGTGCTACAATTGATACATGCACCTTCAAGGCCATCAGTTTGCAAGCCTTAGTGGGCATAAGGCTTCACTTGCACCAATATGCTGTACTGGATAAAGGTAATGAAGATTTCTCTATCAGACATGATTATGTGAACAGAGTTCTATTGCCCATCTCCCATTGTTTGAGAATTGCTCCTCCCCACTATTTTGGGAAGATGATTGTTTCACCTCACATTGATGAACGCGCCATTGTGGATACTGAATGTTGAATCATTGTTTTCACTCTCAAGGACTCTGGTTGAAGCTGAATTGCCTTCAGCACCCGAACTCCCATCACAATAGTCATTTAAGGACTGTGGACCTCTCTACCTGCTGTGCACAACAAGCTTCAAAATACCTTACCAAGCAGAGAAAAGAGGCCCAAATCCAACTTTCTTCCAGATTACCTTAAGATTCCTTTCTAACAAATAAAAGCTGACACAACTACAAACACTAACCTGGTATGCCTGCAGATTCAGCATGATGAATGTCCTCCTCTTCCTCCAAAATGCTCAATAGACTGAAGAAGTAAACTGCTGGATGGGGAGGAAAACCCAGGAAAGGAAACAGAATGGGAATGAGACAGAGAAGAGTCTGATTTGGCATGTCATTTCCCATGACCTGCAGTACAGCATTTACCTCCCTCTGTAAAACTGTGCGTTTGGTGGACAACATGAATATCAGAATGAGCCAGACTGATTGCGTGCACACCTTCAGAATATGTTGGCCTTTGTCCCTGCTAGCCACAGTGTACCATCTGTACCCCTAACCTTTCAGGGCAACAAATGTGTGAGCAACCTTAGAGCATGACGACTCTGATCCCCCAGGGAAATTGTGGTAACAGATGTATACACTACACTGGCTGCCCATAGCAGAACGCGTTAAATTCAAGGCACTATGCTTTGCCCACAAGACTCTCTGGAACACAGGCCCTAAAATAAATCATGCCCTGCTAACCTTTCACTGACCATTACGTAACCTTAGATCCACCAACCTTTTACAATCCAGTGTACCCAAAACGAGGAGAGCAAAAGCAGGCAGACGCATTTTCTCGTACAATGCATCCATCCTATCGAACTCTCTCCCAACCAAGCTCATATCCAATCCTGACCATCTAACGTTCAGGAAAAAACTAAAAACATGGCTATTCCAGAACATACACTAAATTCTTCTTGGCGAGTCCGTTGCTTGACAGCGCTGGGATGCCAATGGGTGGCCATGAGCTCGACAAGAATTGATTAATAATAATAATAATAATAATAATAATAATAATAATAATAACCTTTCCGTTTGGACTCCCATGCATTCCCAAAGAAGTACACAAGAAATACTCAGCAAGGCTTTTTGATATTTATTGAATCATTGTGATTCTTGCATAAAATACATGCGCTACAATACTTAATAGAATAAAACAGATTAGCGTAATTAGCATTACAAGAACAGTGAAAAGAATGAACATTTCCATCATTGTGCTAAGACAGTGAATAAATGCAGGCATATAAGTACTGTGAATAGTTGTACTACTACCTAGCTCTCCCTAAACTAGTTTTGCCTAGGGTGGACTAAATCCCCATTACCTGTGGGTAGGTGTTGTCAGGTTGCCCATCTTGGTGTAGAGCTAGACATTCCTTGAGTTGGGACAACAAAATCAGCTGAGCTTGAATTCTGACATGTAGTGACTCAGCAGTGTCAGCTGAGTGCTCCACTGCCTAAACAAGGATGTGGTTGTGTATTTATTTTAACAACACTCGTGTGGCCATGTTGCAACTCCTGTCAGGCCGCAATTGTTTATTCTAGTTGGATAGCATCGACACCTTACGGAAAATTACATTTGTGCAGTGAACTTTATCCCTTGTACTGAATGTTCAAGGTGTTGTGATAATGTACCCACTGATGTCAATGACAATTTTGAGAATATTATTCTGCATTGTCAAGCAGGCTAATGTATGTCAAAGGTCATTGCATGTTAAAGAGAAGGCAATTTAGGAAACATGGGCATGTAAATGGCGGTGTTTCGTATCAGGCCTATTCTGACCAGGTGGCACCCACTCCTTGAATGTGAGTCAGAAAAGCTATCTCTAGACAAAAGATAAAATATATGGCTCAATCAGTATGAAAACAATTTTGCATTTAAAAACAAAGCTGTATTCAAAATTGGCCCATCACGCGAAACTGCTAAATTATTAATGTGTTCTGAGAGGTAAACGAAACATTGGTGTTCCCAGCTACCCCAGATGATGTTCGCAGACGCACCCATTGAATCAGATCCATGGCACAAACACCTTCCATCCAATTTACTCAGCAGCCACTGAAGGAGGAATAGCCAGTCCCAGATCCATAGTAGTTGAGTGAAGAGTGAGATCACTAGAAGCAGAAGCATCCCAGAAGGGCTTGTAGAATGCATTTAGAAGCAATGGCAAGCACAAGGGACAACATTATAAGTGAGTCATTAATTGACTCACCAGTAGGTTAATGTCCAAAGACCGAACCAGTTGCGTTCCTAGGTATATACCCAGTGCACACTCAAAAGTGCACAGAAGACAGCTAAATACGGACTGCACACAGTGTAGCCACAGAGGTCAAAAGGGCAAGAACTAGCGTTAGTTTAACTAAGGGTGTGCCAAAACACTATATCATGTGTTCATGACGAAGTTCCATTTGGCCTCCTAATTGTTTTCTAACTCCCAGCGAATTACATACTGGTCGGATCAATTTACTCCTTGCCCTATCATACGCCGGGCAGAAAAACAGAATATGTGCAATATTTTCGGTGTTATTTATAGGCCCTAAAGTGCGTCTAGTACATAGAGTACAGGAGCAATGTTCCTTGCCCCCCTATTTTGCAGTATGGCTCTTGATCTGTAGTATGTTTTATTTTAGCTTTAGGTACAAAATTCTTGCTAGAAACGGTTGTACCTGATCAAGGAAATCCTCGCGATTCGGGATTGGCTTAATAGAAAGGAATTCAGTTGTTAACCTTCCTAATCTTGGATCGCAAAGAAGTGCATTCAATGTATATTGCTAATAAATATCCTTCAGGTTGCCTTTACAGCTTGTCGTTAAACTGTGCGGGCTAGTTCAATGCGATTCAAGACCTAACTAACAGCATTTCCGAACAAATCTTAACCATGGAAAGGTAAGACATGTATCAATATCCAGTATTTCGCGGGCACCATCTCTATATACTAGTAATTCCAGGGTTGTCCATGGCCGTATCCAGTGGAGCAGTGGGCCTAGGGTTGCGAGGTGTCCTATGCGTTTCAGATTAAGGTCGTGGAACATTGGGACGAGTGGTGCTGATTGGGGTAGTCCCAATATGTTCCTCGCAAATTTGTTTTCCCCGATTGTCAGTTGTTTGATATCTCTTATACCCAATAGCTCTGATCCATACAAAGCCACTGCCTGGATCTTACATTTGTATGTCTTGAGTGCTGGTGTCACAGATTTACTTGTGGTTGAGCTGTACTTCTTGAGGATTGGCTTGACCCTTGGGCTAACCTTAAGGCTGAGTGGCTAATTTGCTGATTCCAGGCAAATTTTGGGTCTAATAATATGCCCCAGTAAGTAAAATTGGTGGCGTATTCTATTTGCTGATTAATCAGCATGAGGTTCTTTTTAACGCCCTTTTGTGGGTTTATGGCCATGTAATTAGTTTAATTTGCATTTATTTCTAGACCCTTTTCTATGCAATATATATTAAAACCGTTCAACATATTTTATAACCCCTTTATGGTCTGTGATATCAGAATGGTGATTCTGCGAAGAGTATCGCCGGCACCAAATTCCCATTTAGCGTTGGTGGATCATTTATTTGATCTCGTAGGTAATCCACCTCGTCGTTAATATAGAGTGAGAACAGGGTGGGAGCTAGTACGCAACCCTGTCTCACTCCTCTCTCTATTGGGATTGGCTTTGTGAGTTCCCCTTTCATACCCCAGCGAACTAAAGCGTAGTTCCCATTATGTAACCTTTTTAGCTGCATGACCAAATTAGGGGGGGCACCCTGTTTTCCAAGTGCTCCCATAATAAGCTTCTGGTTACAAGGTCAAAAGCTGCCCTCAGATCAACGAACGCCACACAAATGTGCCCCTTCCTGATTTTAACATATTTCCAGATAATACACTGAAGTCTGAAAACTTGATCTGTTGTGCTAGTACAAGATCTAAATCCTGCCTGATATGGGGACTGTATGCTATCAGTCTCTATCCAGTCGTTAAGCCTGTTCAGTAACTGCCTGGCATACATTTTTTGGAGTACGTCTATCAGGCTAATTGGCCTGTAGTTCTCAGGTTTATGTTTACTGCCCTTGTTGTGGATAGGGACGATTTCAGCCCCTTTCCACGTTCCCGACATTGGGCCATCGGCTAATATTGCATTGCTAAGAGCATTAACATATGGACCCATACCTTTTTGTCATGTTTAAATGTGTCACCAGGAAGTCTATATAGTCCCGGAGGTTTTCCAGGTTTAATGGAGTCTATAGAGTACTTTGTTTCTTGCATTGAGAAGATGATCATCCCACTGTCTCCCTCTGTGTAAAAAGGCCGTCTATCTCTGCTCAGGGCTGCAATGGGCTAAAAACTTGAGTACAAATCAATACAAAGTGGTTGGTCCGAGTCACCATGTTCAGATAGTGCTCTGTTCTTCGTACTTGGTCCTTCCCTCCATGCTATACTTTTTCACAACTTTGCCTGGTTATTTGTTTTTGCTGCCTCCAGAAGATCCACTCAGTTATTTTCCTCCCAGTTCCGCTTGGCAGTGGCCAGTGCTTCCAGGTTTGCATCCCTGGCACTCCTATTGAATATACACTTCCCTGCTTTATTGGTTCCAGTAAATCTGACTTAGATCTTCTACATTCATTTATGTACCATGGGTTTACCTTTAGTCCTGCCCTAGAATTGGGTTTCAAATTCTTCCCATTGTTTTTGGTGAGAAGGGGCTCTAGTTTTGAGACCAGGGCAACATGCATAGATGTCATGGGCATATCGCTTGACTCTAAGCATGCTTCCACTATTTCTGCAAAAATATTATAGGTGTTAGACATAATTTCTATGCTACCTGTGATCTTCAGCCACCCAATAGATCTTCGGTTGTTCCCTAATAAGCGATGCACGTCATGTGTACCGGTATTTAATTGGTCATCCCTTGCTAGATGGCCTATTACTTACAAGCATAATGATCGGTGATCACTGTCTTCCCTCATTTCTATTTAAAGCTCACTATTCTGCTCCAGCTATGGATGCTATGCATTATATAGTTGATTCTCGACTGAGTGCTGCCGCGCTTGAAAGTATTGAGAGAGGCAGTTTCGTCCCCATTATTGAGTACCTTTCAGTTACATGCCCTTAGATGGTATTCTATTGATAGTTGTGCTATCTGCAGTGCTGCGTTAGTGCAAGGTTTAGAAGGCCCAGCCACTAGTTGAGGCAGGCCTAAGGCTGTATCTTCTTCTTCTGTGGCACTTTCTAATCCAATTAGTGTCTCGTAGACACCGTTAAAATCCCCACATACAATTACAGTGTTGCTAGGGTCTATGAGATCCATGGAATTGCCTAGTGTATTGATAATCTCAGAATTTAATGTGTGTCTTGTTGGTCTATTATAGATGTTAAACAAATACAGTTTTTCATTATTAACTTTTAAATATATTGACCACAGGTCTGGGGAATCCATACAAAGGTTTGTTAATTGCGTTCCCAATGTAATTTTAATCCATATTAATAGACCCTGATGGTCGCCCTCTGTGCGTGGGAATTGCATTCTTATAAAATATTTTATAACCCAACTTATATGGAGGTGTCAATAGGTATGTCTCTTGGAAGAGACAGATATCAAATCTGTCTATGTAGCTATGCTAATCAGGATCTTCGAGCTTTTCTTTGAGGCCCGCTATGTTCCAAGATACTATAGTTAACTTTCTTGCCCTATCGCATTAGTTTTATTTGTTTGGGTATTTGAATCTATGGTCGAATACACACCCTCACGTCTTGGAGTCTCCTCCGGCTTGTTTAAGTCGTTTGGATCACTAACAGCACTCCTTGTCTCTATAGCCATTTGAAAGCCACTAGCATATAATTCGGGCACTGTTTGTTGGAGTTCTTTATTCCTTCTAGTATCACTCTGAGTTATTAGAGGGGGTTGAGATCTAATGCATTGGTAAGTTTCCTCCAAGAGTCAATAATTTTTATCTAGGCTAGAACTACTAGATCTTCTATCTTGTACTAGTAGTGACTGGGCAGACCTGTGGGGATAGAGCGGCTAAATAGGATCGATGAGGAGTCGGGAGAGCAGGTGTGGAATTTTAGAGTGAGCAAGTTGTCTACCAATTCTGGCCCTGTTAGTGTCAACTCTATACAGTCTACTTTTTTCCTTACTAATGTACACCTGCGCGCCCTGATAATATCCTCTCGGATTATCGAACGACAACCCCTGACGTGGCGAATCCAATAGATCACTTTGTTGATCATGGAATCTTCCCCTTCTAGTCCTTGCCTTGCGCCTAGTTTTGAAACATTTGCCATAATGATTTTATTTGAAGACCACAATTGAGTGCAGGGTGTGTATACTGGATAGTTCCTACTATAATGAGGGGGTAGCAGATTTGGAAACAGATTGTGAGTCCTCTGATGATTAAACGTGTCCGACGCACCTGTTCATGTAAAACGATGATTAGCAGAATTCCCATTTAGGTCAGAGGGTTTTTGATTAGGAAGGGCAGCAGTTGCTGAGAATATTTGAGGATGCTGGTGGCGCCAAACTGTCCCCTGGATGGTGTTTAAATTATGTGGCTGAAGATTGTTACTCATGCCTTGTGATAGCACTCACATTCATCCTGCTATAGCACATGACTCTCGTGTTGCCGGAGGTGTGGGAGACAAACTATGTTGGAATAGTGATTTAACTAGTGTGGTGAGTCCCTCAATCATCGTTCTCAAGGACTCTATTTCAGCCTTTAGATCCTCAATAATCTGATGTGTGGTTGAGGTAGCTAGTTTTACGTTAGAAGATTTAGTTGTCAGCTCTATCGATTTGGGGCAATACTGGTGTTGATCTTCCACTACTTTGTCAGATATGGCCAATAGGGGAGTAAACCTATTCACACAAATAACGTTAGGCTCCGGCTGTAGTAATGTTCTGTGTTAAGTGTTAAGTGGACTACCATTGTTCTCTATACTATTTTGCCTTGGAGAGGATTTCTCAGAGGGATCAACTTGTCTAACAGTATTGGTCACCAGGGTATGATGTATAGTTACTGGGGGTATAATTGGCATTATACTTTGTTTTTTAGTGCTTGCTTTGCCATGTTTACTGAAGTATGTGGATATTTTTTAGTGCAGCGTCATTCTCATTTGCTACCATGGATTCCACCTCTTCAATTGAACCATCAATCGGTTCCAGTGTGCAATTATCTGCTGCAGATATGGCTGGTTTGCTAGTCTTAGCTATGTTTTTCCTACCAGCAGCTGTCCTGATTGTCTTTCTTTTCCCTATTATACTATACTATCAGAAGCCGCTCAAACTTTCTGTTAGAATGTTTTCTAGGGTTTGAAAAAAGCATTCACCCTTTTGCCGCCTCTACAACAGTTACAGATCAAGTATATATTGAAGTACACAGCTATATAACCAGTTTACAGAAAGGAAAAATAGAAAAACATTGGGCGAAATAGCTAAGTCCAGATCTCAGTTGTTAGCGCCGGCCTTATGAGAGAAAATCAATTATCTTTCAAGGTGCTTTTTGCTATATACGGAAGAATGAACTAATCAGTATGAGTTACAACGTCCTTTTAATACCATACAAGATAAAACATGAATTTCATGTACAGGCTGTAAATACCAATAAGATTGCGCTAGAGTCAATACATTTCAAGTCTGTAGCTTGCTGCTAGTTATCCCAAGTGCAGTTGAAAGGTAAGGGCTAATCCAATTTACAGATTCCACAAGGAAAATATAATTGAGACGTTCTTACCCATTTGCACCGTTTTGCTTTTGTGCTGTGGCACAGCAAAGGGGGAAGGCCCTACCCTGTCTGCCTCTGATGGGCGCAGATGGGCCGGCCCTTGGCCCAGGCGTGACCCCGGCACGGCCAGGGCAAGCCTGCACGTGTCCCGCACTGCGGGCCCGATGCCCGATTATCAGCGACTCTTGGCGCGATGACCTGGTTGCATGGCGGCGTTGGGGGCCTCGTGCCGCTGATGGTGCTGGGGCTTGCAGTGCCCTGAAGAGTCTATTGCCTCCAGGAGTTCAAGCAGGCAAAAAGTGGGACCCCAGTCAATTCTGATGTGTATTCTCTTGTAGTCTCAATTCTGTATGTGAGGCTTTAATAAGCAATTGTAGATAGTAGATTTGATTCCTCATGTGAGATGCATTCTCCTCGGTCATCTCAAGTACCGCTGTGTAAGTTGGCGATAACACACCCACTTGTTTTCAGCCCGGGTTACAAAACTTCTACAAGAATTTGACAATCAGGCATTGTCCTATGTCAATGATATTTATATGATGGATGATGAACTATCTGCAGTCTTAACAAGAGTAGATTGCATAGCTCTGAGATCTGCTCACATGGCCTACAAATTTAATTTAAAAAAATCTAAAATTGCCCACTCCAATGTCCTGTTTCTGGGATACAAGTTATCAAGTGAAAGCAAAAGCCTCACAACACACTTCTTGGAGAAATGTGCACTTTTACAACCACCAAACAAATTGAAGAAACTTCAAACCATACATTCCAGATCATGCAGAATGGGTTAAACCATTCTAAGACTTATCCAGACTTTGCATGGCTTTACACGGCTTTGTAAATATGGCTTTTTCACTCTGTGCTCTGCGTCAAAGGGGCGTGTCATCGGTGTTACTGTGGGTGTACGTTTTAGAAATGATGAGGCTTGGCACGATAAAATTGCTTGTGGTGCACCCAGCGCCATTTCATTGTAATTATGCCCCCTAGATTTGCCTAGGGTGGGTGAGCTGCCAAATCCCTGCCAGGGTGGATTACCTCCCCATTACCTGTGGCTAAGTGTTGTCAGGCTGCCCGTCTTGGTGTAGATCTGGACATCCCTCGTGTTGGTATGCAGGAATCAGCAGAGCTGGAATTCTGGCATGTACTGACCCTACAGTGTCAGCTGAGTGCTCCTCTGCCCAAACAAGGAAGCGGTTGTGTATTTATAATAACATCATCTGTGAGCTCATGTCGTAACCCCTGTCAGGTCGCTATTGTTTATTCAAAAACATACTCACAAACATTTGAGCAATTAACTTTATCCCTTGTACTGAAGCTCAAAGGTGTCATGATAATGTACCCAAGAAGTGGAAATGTAAATAATGCCGATTAAAAGAATGTTATCCTCCATTGTCATGCATGCAAATGTATGTCAAGAGTCATTGTGTTTGAAAGAGAAGGCAGCTTAAGAAACCTTGGCATGTAATGGTGGCGTTTCTTATCAGGCCTATTCTGACAACGTGACATATCTGCAAACCTCTCTTTGGACTTAGGTGTCACTGGTCTGCTGTCCTCAAAAGTGGAAAAACCTTCAGTAAAATAATCACATTTAATGTATCAGAATTGTAACCGGAAATTAATTTCTTGGCGGGCTCTGAAAGCTGACTGGGGGGCTCTCCAAGGGAAGGTCGGATGAGTACTTCACTAGTCAGATGGGTGATAACCATTATGGAAGCTGCATAGGTGGCACTTCTATCAATCTGTCTTCAAATGCCTAGCAAGTCTAAGGCTAAGGAGGATTGGGTGTGGTTCTTAACGTGCAGTGGTTTCAAGATGGCCACCAAGATTGGGAAGTCTCACAGAAGTTTTTGCTTCATATCAGTGAGACTTCTCAACTAGCAACCAAATAAGACTTCTTTCTAATACTGCTGTTCAAAGACGTCCAGATTCCCTGATCTAACTGAATGCTACATAACTTTTAAAACTTTACAATGACCCTATCCCTGAAAGTTGAACCATACATGTCCACTCTCTTTTGGCCACCTAGGGGAAGAGGAACGGGAGTGAGCTGGTGCACCTGGGCCATCTCTGGGTTCTGGTTGCAAGGGCCATGATAAATACAGACCTTCAGTTATTTATATCAGACTCCTCAGTATTGGACATTATTTTACTCCAGCACTTCTTATCCATGTAAGATCAGCGATTCTGAGAGGATTGAAGCTTGCAATCTCCTCCCTGTCCAACACTTCTCCCTCAACCACCACCATCTACCATAATAGAACAATGAAGACCCAGGCTATCCAATGCAATCTGTGGCCTCATAGAGTTGAAATGAACTCTACTGTCAGCCATCCTGCCCTGGCATAACTCTCTCCACTCCTCTTTTACTAACAACTGATTCCTCCAGTTACCCACTAGCCACCAATGTACACATCACAGTCCTCTCTCTCTCTCCAATATCTCCATTGAGGATTAGGTCCCACCACTCCCCTCTGCAAAAGCATAAAGGCAAGATTTGCAGCCAAAAAGCACATGAACTCACATGACTTCATCTCACGCCATGGTTTTCCCTTCCTAAACATAAAAGAGACTTGGCTCTGTGGCTCCTTCCGCCAAATCATAACATCCTGCTGACAAACAGACGCCAGGGACGTGGGGATGGTGTGCCTTTGTTACAGCTTGATTTTCTTCTATTTATTTACTAATACCATCACCTCTCCTTCCACATCCCCACTCTGAGCAGGTGTCTACTACACAACAAGGAATGCCTCCCCACCTTTCAATTCAATCTGTTAGACTTTGCCCATCATGCACTTCTGTTCTCTCATTTAGTAACAATCATGTATGATATGAACATTTTGGTAGACAAGCCTTCAAATACTTACTATCTAGGCTTGTGCCGTGTGGCAAGAGAAATATCACCAAAATATTGGCCAAAGCACCTCTGGACACTACTTATTGGCCTTTGATGTTCCCCATACTAAGAATACCCTAATCCTCCCTCCTAATGATTGCTCTGATGGTCTTCATGCTAAGAACCCACTTGCTGCTTCTCACCTCCAATGTATCTGTCATCGCCTACGCCCTCAAGAAGAACATCCTGTTGTCACTGAGTGCCCTCCGATAATGTAATGTGAGACTGAAATTTTGCGAGATTTTGAGCAAGATTTTGGGAATCACTTGAACCTTTGGCTATCTTTAGACGCGGTCTATTTAAACTGTGACCAAAGAAACCTCCAGTTGCTTGGCTTTGTTCATTGGACATGAGAGGGGCCCAGAGAGAGAATCTGAGAATCTTCATATCACAAAAAGGTGTGCTGCTCTGTGAATCCTACTTAACTGCAATCTAGTAGGTGGAGTATTTAGGTCACCAGGAGTAACCTTTACAGCATGCATGGACCCTGGTTCACTGATAGAATATTGACACCCAAAATATCCCCATACACAAGTATCTAGTTATAAAAAAACAATGTCGAAAATATCGACTTCCTATATTTATAATTGTAAGTACAAAAATATTGATTAAAAAAATGGATGTAAAAAATATAGTTGTAGAAAATATCGATTTTAATATGTATAACAAGGGGTTCTCTTTTTCCTGATCAGGGCCTTTTGTAAGGTAATGGGGAAGGACACAGGTGTTCTCTTAGTAGTTCCCTGGAGGCACCCGAAGATGCTGGTTTCCCAAGCTACAGAGATTGTCAAGTCTCCCTCCCTTTGTCCCTCCCTTTTCATTTCCAATCAAACTCTTCAGCCTGAAAACTCTTATTATTCCAGGTTCCCCCCTTCAACATTGACAGTTTATAGCTTGAGATTGTGAGACTTCAGGCTCAGGGATGTTCTAATAGGTAGCCTTATGTAGACAAAAATCCAGATACCCCAACACTCTTGAAGTGTATAACCATCATTACATAAATTGTGTTTCTTGGTGTTCCTACAGGGGTCTTCAGGTGGCCTCATGTAATCCTTCAGAGATTTTTTATTTTCTTAGATATGGCTTCCTGCTAGGGTAAGCAGTCTCTATCATAAGAAGGCAATGGGCATCAATAATGATTTTTTGAAGTACCTAAGACTAAGTGGCGTAACCCTATCCACTAATATTGGTAGACAGGGATTTGTGCCTAAAACATACGTTGGACCAATGTTTAAATTCTTCCACACCTATCAAACTGTGGATGTGGGCTCGATTTAACAGCACAAACACAAAATAGGAAACGTTGTAGTGTGTCAAAGCATAGTTATGGTTTGCCTTGACAGCACAGCTGTCAACAGATAAATTATGTGAGGATCACTAAAGAAGAGTTTTGGCTCCGCCCACATCTTTGGAGCCAGGAGTACATGTTTTTATTAAGCAGACTTTGATTGCGCCATAAAAGTGTGCTTGTCCTCCACACAAATGTGATAATTGTGTTTATTTATCAAGCTGACTGAGCTTGACTTTCAGGGGTGCACATATGACATGGTAATGCTATTAACGTGTCTTAGATGACTAAATAATGTATTATGTTTTTCTCTGGCAGCAGCACATATGGGAGTAGGACAGTCATTAACCTAGAGCATGGGTATTCACAGACATTTGCCCAGGGGCCACAAATTATGATTTGTTGTGTGACTAAGGGCCCCACTGATGCCAGCAAGGTGGCGGTAGGGGGTCTGTGTGGGTCAGAGATTTTGTAAGGCGGTGTAAAGATTTTTAAAATAAACAGGCAAGCATTTCTTTGCAGGTTAATAAACGCTTGCCCGTTTATTTAACATTTTTCTTCTGGACATTAGTGCTCAGCAACTAAACAGCAGCTTGTGCTGCTGTTCACCAGGGGGCCGCATGTAAAGTTCAAAAGGCCCTCAAGCAGCCCCCGGGGCCGTACGTTGAGTATCACTGATCTAGAGGGATGTTTAGGTCTAACTTAACCTTTTAACTTTACCCAATATTATTCTACAGTTTTTTCCTTCCACACAAGTACATATCCATTCCCATGCTAGTTACTTATAATGCTTCACATTACCATGCAGCCTTCCTTTAAAGCCAGACCTATTGGCATTGCCAGTGCTTGTTTTTCTATTGGTAGGGTATCCTTCCAGTACAATGTGTATGCTAAACATCATGCAGATTCCCTTGCACTATGGTGCACGGGTGTGTGCGATAGCGAGAGATAACCTAAAGTGCATCAACACTAGGGGAGAGAGCAATATATCCTAGCAGATAACGAGCAGTCTTATTCTTTGCCTTTCCCCTTTGGCTGCTGTGCTGCATTGCATAACTTCTTAGTAAATTTAACACAAGTTTTGGTCTCCTGGACAATTTTTTAAAGGTGCCTCTCTTAGAGATGCTTATAAAGCGGCTAATTTATCCTCTCCACATATATTTATTTATCATGATCAACTACAGGTTTGTGGAGGGGTGTTCTTATGAATTCGGAAATAAAGTTATAAGAGGTGTAAAGTTCTTATTGTTCTTTGGATTCAAGTGTTTATTTTTATAACCCCTTGCTATTACATCATTATCTTCAATTTGATGTAGTTCATTTTAATGTTACCTATTTGTTCCTCTTGGCTTGGCTACTTCCTCATCGTGTAAGGACTGGGCGGAGGAAGATAGACGAGCCGGTAACAACACAGTTACTTACCAGTAATTCTCCCTAGTCCAAGTCATACTTCCAGTCTCAGTCCTTAGATTCAGCCCCCCCGCCCCATTCTTGGAGATTTAAGGACTTCTTTTCAGGTTGGTATTTCAAGAAGTATTGGGGTTGTGGCACCATTTTATCTCAGTCATCAGAGGAGTAGTGTAACTGGAGGTTGGATGCAATATTCAGATTTTTCTTTTTTTTTTTTAAAGTTAGGAAAAGTACCACTTGTCTGTCAGCCAAGGCAATCCTCAACATATAAGGATTGTGACGCGGAAGACTTGGACACGGAGTAATGCTGCTTTTCAGTCGACTTCCCAGTATTCCAGTTAATCTGAATCGTGAAAGACGAACTTGTATATTTCACTAGTGAAGCTCAGTCAAGTCAATGGTGCACATTCTGTGACGTTGTACTTTGTTATGAGCATCTCTATGTCTTCAATACCTGGGTTTATGGCTCCACTAGAAGTGTATCATTTGAACATAACTCTTTAAATTCTGATTGAATTCGAAAAACAAAACTGTAATTAAAGAGATCTGTAAATTATGGATTATGTTTAACGAAGTTCTTGTGTGTCTTTCAACTGTATAGATTAATTTTAAGTAATGTGTTTATTGATAACCTTGCGTTTATAAAGTTTGTATGGTTTAGTCAAGCCACCATTCAGGTATTAATAAAAATAAAAATATAAATAATCAGGAAAGAATGTCTATGTCCATATAATCCTGCATGATGTTATGAATGAGATTAATCATCTCAAGGAAATATCTCAGGAAGTGCCAACTTATCTACAGCATTTGAAATACACTCGGCTTCTCATCTATAAAGAATTTTTGTATACTGTGTTAGTCTTAGGTACACCTTGGGTAACAGAACAGCGGTAATATTACGTTACACACAGCTTTTTTTGCAAAACTCTACCACATAGTTTTCATTATTATTTTTGTTGTTGTTTAGGTCTCGCACCTGGCGACGCAGCGCGAAGGGCTGTCGCCAGAGAGACCTATAGTCGACTATACTTTCAAGGGCTGCAAGGGGGACAGGAGATGGGCACGCGTAGGCTGCAGGCCGGATCGGATATGTGAGCGCGCGCGTTCACCACGTACAGATACGTGCTGTGCCCATCTCCTGTCTCCCTTGCAAGCCTCCTGCAGTTACTTTCACTTTCCCTCTCCCCTCCGCCATCGGCTCCTCGGCCCGCCAACGCGCCCGAAGTGCTCCCGTCCGCTATCACAGCACACCAGCACAATTGCATTTTCCTTTTGTCATGCACTGATTGAGAAGGGCTCACTCACCCCACCGCCCCCCAGCACCTAGATCTGTCCCATCCGCAGCGGTCGCAGCTCTGCTTACCTGTGTAGGTCTCGCCTTCCCGCACCGCAGCCACAAGTCCAAGTAAAGTCCCGAGGTTCGCAGCTAGCGCCCGCTCCATGGCTGCTGGTGGCAGCGGGAAGTGCCCCTGCGCCCCATCGTTCCACCCGCGCGTCCTCCTGAGGCTCCGGCTCCCTCTCGGCTGCCCACGTGCCCCCCGCACAACTCCTTGCTCCGCCAGCAACTCTTTGCCCGCGCGCCCATCTCGCACTCCAGCAGCCTCCAACCCCAGGTGGCCGCGCCGCTGACGTCAGCCACGCGCGAGCTCTTTTCCCACACCGGGCCACTAGAGGGCGCGTGCCAGCAACACCAGCTGAAGGCAGGGTCCTTTATAGCAACAGAGAAATGGTATGCTACAAATTCCAATTGTCCTTCCTAGCTAGACAGGAAACCCGTCAGCAAAGTCACGGTGGTCTAAAATTATGGAATGCAGTGGTTAATATTAAGTAAAGCTTTCAACGTGTCGCTGTCTTTCAGTGATGCAGCAAGAGAACTGGGAATTTAAGGAAAAATCTGCACCACTGTTGAAATACCATGGGGCATATTACCAAGCAATAGCGATAATTATCGCTATTGCTTGGTTAGAGACAAGAATTTACCGCAGCGCTGCGGCGATTTTTACCGCAAATAAATCTTGGTATTACCAAGGTTTAATGCAAATGCGGTAAAAATCGCCGGAAAGCATGAATATCGCTGAAAAGTCAGCGATATTCATGCATTAGCGAGCTAATGCTCTTAGCCATGTTATCCACCTCCCATTGGATAACATGGCTAAGAACTGCTCAGGGCAGGTGTTAGCTTTTGGAGATATTCCCGCTTAGCGCGAATATCTCCAAAAGTTGGTAATAGGAGTTAGCGATGTTAGCGACTATTTTCAGTCTCTAACATCTTGGCACGCCCACTTTGCATCTCATTAGTGATAAATATCACTGACATGCAGAGTGGGGCCCAAGATGGTCGCTATCTCCTACTAGCTGTCGCAAACTGGTGTTAGCGGCAGCTAGGTAATAGGGAGATCATTTTATCTCCGCTTTCTTGGCTTTTAAAGCCAAAAAAGCGGAGATAAACCCCCTTGATAATATGCCCCCATATGCTATATAGAAATAGAAGGTGCTATGTCCAGACACGTGATTCCCACACGGGCCTTAAGGAAGATAGGAAACCTACCACCCAAGAAAACTACTTTTGGAAACAGGACAGCACCCTTCAAGAGTTATACACCATTACAGAACAATTGTTGAAGATGAACATGCAAATGAACAAAGTATAGGTTTTCCCAAATATTCAGATAAAACACACAGAAATTGTGATTTTGATTTTCTTTCTTTTATTCAGTTTTTATTCTTTATTTTCTGTTTTTGATAGTTGCGAATAGCACCTTCTATTTCTATATAGCATATAACCTATACTTTGTTCATTTGCATGTTCATCTTCAACAATTGTTCTGTAATGGTGTATAACTCTTGAAGGGTGATGTCCTGTTTCCAAAAGTAGTCTTTCAGTGATGCCTCTCCAGAACAACCGGGCTTTGTGTCCGTTCTTTGAGAGTGCTGTGGCAGTACAAAGTGCACAGCACTCTCGAATTTTCGGGTGGGGGATGTACTGAAACATATCCTAAACCAGTGAATGTTCATGAAAGTATTACAAAATGCTGCAAGCGATTCAACTAAGTGCCACAAAACTTCATTTTTGCCTCAAAATTTACAAATGCATGCGCATTATTCTGGCGTATTATCAGGCTAGATTTCACATATTGGACATGTGTTCCTCGCTTGGAGGTGAACAATGTCTACCTCTTTGATATGGAGGTCCCAGTAGTAGGGGTCACAGGTAGTTTGTGTAATTTGACAAGTAAGTCTTGGTTTTCCCGTGGAAATAACAACCTAGACAGCCTTAGCAGCATATGAGTTGTCTCCGATTTTGCTAGTTAGTGTTACGTGGCTTTGCGGTTTACTTTTAAACTAGATTTGCACTGCCACTGGCTGCTTTGATGATTTTGTTTATGCATTTTCAGGGCTGGAGCCCTATTTTTCTGGTATTCATTTCTGCAACCAGTAATTGCTGTTCTACCACGCCCATCTCTTGGGTTTATCTTTAAATGATACTGTTGTGTTTGCCCTGAACTGTAGAATGCAGTTACTTCACAGTAGAATGTTGAGAACCTCTGGATTGCTAGGAGCTGGACAGTTGTAGGAAGGAGCTCTGGCTGTGCACCCACAGTTTATTATCCTCAAGACGAGAATAAAGTTAGAAAGACAGAGACTGTGTCCGGTCTCTTAAAGCCACCATTAATATTTACTTGCTAGCTACTGCACTGTTGCACGAATTGCCTTTAGCACTGTGTGGGGAATTGACGGGGGAAACTTTCTGTCCACATTACTGGCCGCTATTTTAGAAGTCAGCGTTCTAGTTGCTGAGCTTAACAGGGCTATATTAAGCCCAATGACGTGACCACGCAGCGTGATTGAAGCTATTTGAGTAAACTCTGCGCGAGTACAGCGTTTTCTGGAAAAAGATCGAAATTTTTAACAGAATTGTTTTTAGAAAGCTTTATTACAGAATTTTAAAAGCCATCTTTAACATTTCCCTGCTAGCTACTGCATTGTTGCACAAATTGCCTTTTGCACTGTGTGGGGAATTGACGGGGGAACTTTCTGTCCACATTACTGGCCGCCATTTTAGAAGTCCGCGTTCTAGTTGCTGAGCTTAACAGGGCTATATTAAGCCCAATGACGTGACCGCGCAACGTGATAGAAGCTGCTTGAGCAATCTCTGCGCGAGTGCGCAGAGATTGCTCAAGCAGCTTCTATCACATTGTTTTTAGAATTTTAAAAGCCACCTTTAATATTTACCTGATAGCTACTGCGCTGTTGCACGAATTGCCTTTTGCACTGTGTGGGGAATTGACGGGGGGAACTTTCTGTCCACATTACTGGCCGTCATTTTAGAAGTCAGCGTTCTAGTTGCTGAGCTTAACAGGGCTATATTAAGCCCAATGACATGACCGCGCAGCGGACACGCCGAGCGGGCACGCCGCTGGCGCGACAAAGGCACGCCAAAGGCAAGCCCATCTGCGCCCGTCTGTGCCCGTCCGCACCCAGCCGGGACCAGGGGCCGCAACCCCTGGCCTCTTTCCATCAGAAAAACGCTGGTATAGCTCAAATCAACTTAAAACTCTGAACTTAACTCTAAATTCAGTTTGTCATCACTCTATCACCCCTGATTGTTGGAGTTATAAATGTGAGTACTGTCATTATAATTTTCAGGATCCTAGCTCTACTAACCTATCTGGAGCTGAACTGCACCAAGTTTTTAAGTTATTTCTAATAAAATGTCGTTCCCTACCAAAACATGCTGAGGAAATATCATTACTTCTTATGGAGGAAAGCCTGGATGTTCTGTTCCTTACGGAAACTTGGCTAAACATAGCCGCTGACTCCGATATAGTTCAAGCTCTTCCTCCCGGCTTTATAATACAGAGGTTAGTCCGAACTAATGGTAAAGGGGGCGGAATTGCTATTATTTTAAAGAACCATCTCATTTGCAGAATTTTGGGGAACCCCCTTTTAAACTGTGAAAACCTTTAATTTTCAATTGGATTTACATCCACATTAACCCTTTCAGGGATCTTGCTCTACCGTCCCCCGGGACCCATAGGCCAATTCGGTAACTCACTTATAGATTCGGTCACCAAATTAGCAAGTTCCACTTCTAATTTTCTCATTCTTGGAGATTTTAATATTCATTTTGATGATATAACCTCCAAACATGCAACTGAATTGATTTCAGATCTCGCAGCTTTACCGCTCACCCAGAAAGTACCATCAGCAACTCATCTAAAAGGACATTTACTAGACCCTATTTTCTCAGGACTGAAGGAGATGTCCTGCCATGGGCAAATACCTATCCCTTGGTCGGATCACTCCCTCATTCCCTTTTCTTGGTCTCCCACTCAAATAACTCCCCCAACTCGACTAGTACAAACTAAGTCCTGCTGCTGGTCTAAACTTCCTTTAGATACCTGGTTATTAACCTTGGATAGATCCACGCCTGCATTTGACCCCGATCCAATAGTGGCCAATGAGAATTTCGGCAATTGGATCAATAATTCCTTAGATTCGGTCCCTCCCTGAAAACAACTATTAAGCTGCATAAAGGACCCAATAAAGCTGCTTGGTATACCCCAAAGCTCCGAGAATTGAAACAAATGTGTAAAAAGACAGAGAGAGGTTGGAGAAGGAATTTTTCTCCAGACAAGAAGCATGAATACAAGAATGCTATCAAAACATATAAAACTGAAATTAGAAATACTCAAACTATCTATTATGAGAAGATCACAGCTTCTTCAGCTATTTCCTCCCGTGAAACTTTTCAAATTGTCAAAAAATTGAAAAATGTTCCCTCTCCCTGATCTTACTGCCATCTCAGGCCTACGTTGCAATGAAATGGCGGAATTTTTCCACAATAAAATCAAGAATATCTACGGATCCTTCTCTCCCATTGAAGACCTTAATCCTGTCTGTTATGACAAGTCTTTTACAGAGGATAAGGAAACGTGTTTAACAGCCTTTCCTATAATGGATTATAACTGTCTGTTAGCAACCGCCGGCAGAGTAAAAAGCGGTTCGCCTAATGACACCGCCCCACTTAGGATTATTAAACAAGCAACAGAGAAAGTTGGCCCGGTCATTCTAGACTTGGTCAATTCTTCCATCTCATCCTGAGTGGTCCCCCCCTCCTGGAAAAAAGCCATGGGGAAGAAACCTAATTAAGACCCTGATTGTTTGGCCAATTATAGTCCGATTTCCCTCCTCCCGGGAATCAGCAAAATTCTGGAAAAATACGTAAATATTACACTCTCTGCCTACTTAGAATCCAACCATCTCCTCCACCCAACCCAAACAGGATTCCACCCTGGTCATGGCACAGAGACAGCACTTTTAGCTGTCCTAGAAAAATCAAGGAAAATTCTCAAATCTGTTGTGATCCTTCTGGACTTGAGTGCAGCCTTTTATACAGTAAATCACCGTATCCTGATTGACCGTCTTAGAAACTTGGGTGTGTCTGGAACAGCGTTACCTTGGCTGAGGTCATTCCTGGGGGGGCGATCCTTTCAGGTATTTGAGGGCCAAACCATCTCTAAGCCCTGGCCTCTTTTGTGTGGAGTTCCACAGGGCTCTTCTTGAAGCCCAACGCTTTTCAACGCCTATATGGCACCACTGGCAGAGATCATACAGCCTTATGGAGTGAACATCGTAACATACGCTGATGATACAAAACTAGTGGTGTCACTCAACCATCTTGATTCATCCACACCTTGCCTCCATACCTGCCATGAAGAAGTTGCTAAATGAATTAACTATTCATATCTTAAATTGAACGGGGACAAGACAGAGCTTATGATTCTTGGTAACCCATCGCTATTCAGACCAATTGAGATGTGGCCGACCATAATGGGATCAGCACCCGTTCCCAAATCAAATATAAAGAGTTTGGGCTTCTGGCTGGACTCAGATCTCACACTTAAAGTCCAAGCCAGAAAAGTAGTTGCTGCCTGTTTTGGCATGCTCAAAATGCTACGTAAAGTACTTCCTCTACTTCCTTTTCAAGCTAGGAAAACTGTAGTGCAAGCACTTATTTTATGTCACTTGGACTTCAACAATGCACTCTGTTTGGGTGCCCTAGAGACAGTACTTTCCAAGCTTCAAATGATTCAGAACTGTGCAGTAAGAACCCTTATGGGTACGCCATATTGACAGTCAGCCAAGCCAGCCATTAAAGCTTTATATTGGTTGCCCATTCGGGAGAGAGTCCACTTCAAAGCTCTCTGTATCACCCACAGATTGCTTGGAGGGAAGGGACCCAAGATCATCTCCCCTTTAGTCAAATTATACCGTCTAATAGGCCTTTAGGATCGGGTGAACTGCACCTGGCCTTTGTCCCAAGGATCAAAAGAGCCAGAAGTGGAGGTCGGCTTTTCTCTTATAATGCTGCCAAGTTTTGGAACTCTTCCTTTTCAGCTGTGGAAAGAAACTAACCATATGACCTTTCGCAAGCTGTTGAAAACCTGGCTCTTCCCTAGATAAATCTCAAAAAGCTTCTGTCATTTTAGCGTTGGGATGCCCATGGGTAGCCATGCGCTCTATAAATGTCACTTCTAATCTACTCTTTTCTGTTGTGTACAGAACATAACACAATCTCACACACACAGCCCACGAAAGTATTCTCAACCACGTGGCTGAATGTACTAATACCACAGCCCGGTTGCTGAAAGTCAAATACATTCACTACACTAAAATTTGGGTAACTTCTACATCTGACACTTCTATCCACACCACATGTTCGTGACTCGCTTGCTAGTACAGTTGACTCGTCAAAACTGCTATCTCAAGTTTCCTGGCCTTCCCTTCTCTCACTACTTTTCTTACCTTCCCTCCCTCCCCCCTCTCCTCTCCTCTCCTCTCCTCTCGTTTCATTCTTCTTTTCATCCTACTCCCTGCTTCCTCCCTTCTTCCAAAGTGTGATTTTAAGGACTTTTGGGCCCCAGAAAGTCATATATTGGAACTTTCTGTGTTCCTATTATTCAAGCCTGCATGGAACTAAACGATCTTGGATTATACTTAAACGTTCACACAAAACAGCTGAAATATGTTTTGCAGGGGCCTAAAAATCTTTAAAATGACAACACTTTTTTTAATCGTCCTGTTATCTAATCCCACCTGTCACCCACCCCCACCCGATTGCCAAAGCCAATAGCTCGCCTATAGGCAAGAACTATTGGCTTTGCAAATGCTTTTATACACCCATACCGCACTCCTGTCATATAGGCATTAGCACAACAGAAGAACTGTGCACATCATACCCATCACTTATTTTTCGTAATTCAAATAAAGTAACTAATTCCTTTGAATTGTGGATTTGAACTAATAGGAATCATGAACAAGCATTTGCAATGCAACAGGTCTCGCATTTACGAAATTTTAAGCTATTGGCATTGTCAATGACAATGCCTTTTATTTATATGTTTTCAAAACCAACACATAGATAAAGATTTGTCATTTACAATGCCAGTAGCTCAAAGTCTCGCAAATGCGAGGCCTATTGCATTGCAAATGCTTGTTTTGTTATTATTGCTGTTGTTGTTGTATTATTAATCTTATCATTAGCAATACTATAGTGCTGCCTTTTGTAATTGCTGTAAAAGTTACGTGTGAATATGAGTCATCGTAAAGTGTCGAAGTCCATCGACCTAGATTCCAATCTGCATACCTCAATGAGCCATCCTATCCTGCCCCATATCAAGAGTTCATTCCAGCTCTGCTGCTCACTAATTACCGCCTTTAACTGCTGCTGATTGCACGCACACACTTGCTGCTATTGGTCAACAGAGCAGCAATCGTGGTGCGTCTTACTGTAGTGTAGACTGTAGTGTAAACTCAGTAAGGTGCAGAGTGAAATATCTATTGGTTGCATCAGAGGCTTGAGCAAAGGGGGGGTGAATTTGGCACCTCTGCCTTGACCAGATTTCACAGTAGCAGCCATCCGTGAGGGATTCTGGAGGTCGCTGCTGACTCTGGGATTAGATGCTTGTCATTTAAGACCCCGGGTCACACATGTTCGGAACGGGCTTTAAACACGCATGTAGCCATCGAGTATTGCACCGGGAGCCAAATATGTGCAGATGTCAGGTTTCTCAAGAGTTGCAAGCACGAGCTGGAGGTTTACAGCCAGTTTTGGAGACATACAAATACTTCCAGATGTCATATCACACAAAAGCCTACATAGACTCCCAGGGCAGATTTATTAAAAAAGCAGCGCAGCTCAGCGCAGCAAGCAAAGTTGCCCCGCTGTGCTGCGCTAAGGGGAGAGAGCAATGCAGGGCCATATCTACTACAGTCAGTGGTTAATTTGTGAAAGATACGTGCCGGGGCACTTGTCAGGAGGTATCTTGTGATTCTTGGCAAATCACTTATTCTCCCTGGACCTACAGAACGGAAAATGAATGTGTCTTGAACAGGTGCTCATGAAAAGCGCCCCTTTGGGATGAGTTTGGGCTATAAGCAATGGTGCTGACAATTAAGCAGCTGTGACGCCAAGAGTCCATGCTAATTTTCTAAATGGGAAGTGGCTGGGAGATGCTTCCCATAGCTGGGTCAGCTCGGCCTTAATAAGGGATTCTTGAAGATCAGTTCTGGCAGGCGACAAGTTTCTCTGTTGCAGCTCCCGCCATTAGTAGCCATTCAGAGTCCCATGTACATTGTCCCAGGAACAGCCTTCCTGGTTTTTCCCCAGCAGATTTTGAAAGCTCATTTCCTGGCCAGGAATTGCATTTACAGTTCGAACTCCAGCCTGATCTGTGCAGGTGAGGTGTACTTTGGCGGGCTGAAGATAATTCTGCATTATTTCACTAGGGTGCTGTTCAGTATTTTACGTCCTGCCTCTCTGGAGTTCGCTGCTGTATGTTATGGTTGGTAAAAGTTTGGCTTACACTACCCGGAGGAGGGGGGACAGGGTGGCCCCTTCAGTTTTGATTTTAAATATATTAGCGACACTGCCAATGTCAGAGCTTTCCTTTTGATTGTCTCCTTCTGGTGCATAAATTGACCCTCTTTATCGACAATCACCCCTAGATATGTGTATTCTGTTGCTGTCTGAATTTGTGTCTTTCCCCAGAAATAGGTCGGTGGATTTTTGTTGTTGTTGCTGATCGTCATAGTGCGTCTTGTCAAAGATGATGTTTAATCCATTTTCATCAGAGTAGTCCTGTGTTGCTGTATCCCCACCTGAATGTGACTGACCAAAACAACATCATGGGCATATAGAAAGCTCGAGAGCACCAAACCCCCTAGCCTCGGGGCATGAGTGCCTGAGTCAGATCCGCCAGAAAATGGTTGAATAAAGTGGGAGTCAGGACACAGCCCTGCTTCAGCCCTCTGCTTGTTGGTATTCATCTTCAGAGGTGCGTTCCTTCACTTAGCTTCACATGCACCATGTTTCTGTGTGGAGGATTGCTAACAGTAGCAGCAGAGTCTGGGGAACCCCCCAGTGTGCCAGCTTATTCCAGAACCTGCCCCACTCCACATGGTCGAAAGGTACCCATAACTTAATAAACCTGAGGTGAAGAGACTGTTTTCAGGCTGTCGTCATGTCAATAAGAAGTGACATGGCCAAGATGTTGGTTGTCATGCCGGAGGTTTTTGAAAACCCAGTTTGATTGAGTGGTATTACTGCTCTCAGTTGCCGAATGTTCCTCTAGCAGTGTCCCTGCAGAATATTTTGCCTCGTTGTCAACAAGGGCAACTAAACTAGTTTTTGGGCAAGGTCTTGTCCCAGGTTTAGTATACTGCTGATATTAACAAGTTTCTCTAAGAGTCTGGGATTGTGCCACAAAGTCTGATTTTGTACAAGATTGGCCCTAGCACTTCTGCCCAGAAGAATTTTGCATTCTGTTTGAAGATTGCCAGGGGAATGCCTTTGAGGCCTAGGACCTCTTCTCTCCTGCCTTTCCTGATTTGCCTTCTAATCGAATTTATTCCGAGTGACCAAGGGCAGTACCATAGTCTAACTGATGGTAAAGGGAAGGTGCTGGAGGGTTGCCTTTCCTAAAAGAGATGTCAAATAGAGTGTTCATTGGTAGTTTACTGGTTTCCAGGTCTCTGGCTTGTGCAGTATAATGATGGTGGAAGTGGTTCCTAGATACATTGCCAAGGTGTCTTCAGACATGTGAGAGGTTACACCCCTATGTGATGGACATGTTAGCTTATTGATCATCCCCCAGAATTGTGCAATGTCATTGTGCTTAATATCTGAGAACAGCTTTACCCAAACCTCTCTTCTTCTCGTGATCTGTTGACGGCCCAAATAAGCTTCATCAGTGTTGTCCTCAGGGTTGTTTGAAGGTACCTTAGGGTGCTGTTTATAGTTCCTTTAGGAAGCACCCCATCATATTTTTGCCAGACTGCTGGTGAAGGACTCCCACCTTCCTATTGTACTTTTTGTGGTGCCTCGTTGTGCTTGTAGCAGCGCATTGCAGACAGTGACGAATGCCCTATGGTAGGCTGTGCAAATCTGATCCTCTTATAATTGACCGTAAAGATGAAGTTGGGTGTCTCCGTCGAATGGCTGAATGTGGGCGCAGTTGTTATTATAGATACCTCTTGAAAACTGAGGTCGCTGCTGCCTTTGTCTCCTAGGCGAAAAGAGACATCTAATTGAAACAGTGAAAGGGAGACAAAGGTACAGTCTATTGTTGTGCTGTGAAAGAGGAAGAGGAGGAGCTCGCCGGTATTTTCCAGGAACCTGCCATTGATAGCACTTAGATTTAGGTGCCCTAGATTGTCCAATAGGCATATGCCCATGCTGCTCAAGTGGCCATGAGAAATTTTCCCTTGTGCCTGTATATCCCAGAGGGAAGACTGAGCTGTCAGCAAATGTAGATTCAGATCCCCTTTGAGGATAATATTTGCAGTCTCTCCCTCGTTTATGTATACCACAAGCTGGTCTACCAACTGTTGCGCTACTTTAGCTTTGCATTTCAGGTGGATGTAGACATTTATGACTATTATCTCAGTTGCTGTGTACTGGAGAGAGGTGATGATCTTGACTGCATTGACAGCTGGCGAGGCAGAGTGTGGTTCTCATGCTGAAGCTGTGCAAGCTATTAAAACATAAGTTGCCAGGCCTCTGTGTAAATGGCCATGTTTAGCCCCCTTATCTGCTGTCATAAAGAAACACATTTATCCCTGCAGATGATGTGATTCTGCCAGGCAGGTTTCCTGCTTCAGAATGATGTTGAAGGCTTTCATGTAATGGAGACAATCCCTGTCTGAAATACTACTGGTGAGGCCATTAACGTTCCATGAACACAAGTGAAGATGCCCTTTGCAGTTCTTGGTGGATGCAGGTTTTTTCTAGATCCTGTCATTGACTGCCAGGTTGACAGTGTATTGTTCCGGAGATCCACCTAAGATCAGTGTGCGATTAATGTGGGACGGTTACATTCCAATGACGCCTGTATACAACGGGGGTGGGGGCTCCTCATCCTTGGTGAATGCGTCAAAGCTCCTTTGAGAACAGAGTGGGTGGGGTTCTTCGAGCCTGCCCTGGGCTGGCAAAAGCAGGGGTGCGGAATAGCCTGGTTTTTGGAAAGGTGGTGATATTTATATCTCAGTTCTCAAAGCTGGGTGATTGTGGATGTTCTCCAGGCTGTCTTGGTAGCTTCATCCTTCAAGGGTTTTTCAGAGCGCATGAAATCTATTGACTCGAGATCTGTTGTGCGTAGACCCGGTAGGGTGGGATTGGATGATAACAGCAATAAGATGCTGCCTCTATTCAAGATGTCATGGTTTCTTCTGGATTTGTGTTCAGGTCTGAAGATAAGAATTTTTGTAACTAGCTGCAAGTTGGCCGCCGCCTGATTCTGATAGGTCGCAGCTCCTGAGTACCATAAAGTGATTTGCTGTACACTACCATCAAATATCTAAGACCAGCACAAGTTTTTTAATTCTCCTTTTTCTCTCAATTGGTCATTTTTCGAAATGTGACTCCTGCTTCACCTTCATCAACTTGAGACTTTTTTTGTTGTTGCACCAGTGATACCTTGCCAGAACGAGAGTAATCCTCAACTCCCTATCATTCTACAATATGAAAGAGCTGAAGGATTTGTGCAAAGAGGGGGGCTTGCTATGAGGAGGAGTTCATGAAGCAGGATCTACAGGCAGTCCTGTATGCTTTTGAGAAGGCACGCTGGGGAAAGGTTTCAACAGAGGACCAGGAGGGTGATGGCTCTGAGAAGGACTACTTTGCAGCTCTAGGGTTAGAGAACGCAGAATCCTGATTCCTCCTGGACTCACAAACAGAGGTCCAAGAGAGTGATGGCCCAGAGAAAGATGAGCAGGAAAGGGACTTGGGAAAGGCTTGAGAGGGGGAGAACACAGAGAGGGAGTCCCCTGCTGGATCCAATGCAAGAAGCAGTGTCTCCTTGCACACCCTATCTCATGAGGAGTTGAAGGACAAAGAGGCAGACAGGGACTTGAGGCTGCAGCTGGCCCAACTGGCTTCAGAGGAGAAAAGAGCTGAGGCTGACCACGCCTGACAGAGGAGAGGAGGGCTGAGGCTGAGAGGGCCTTAGCCAAGCAAAAAACGTGCCATATAGGCAGAGCGAAAGAATGCTGAGCCTAAGAATTCCTCTGAAAAGAAAACGATCCTGTTGGCTCATGAACTGAGTCTTGAAGACCTGGACTTGTAGGTCAAGCAGCTGTTAGAATCTATCAGGAATGGTGGCAGTGAAACTGCAGTGTCAAATGGTGAAGGAAGGATCCACATACCCATGGACCTGGCGCCTGACTTCAAGTAGGGGGATGACATAGAGAAGTGGTTTGACACATGTAAGGTCACTCTAAAGGCACAGGATCCCTGAGGATGATTGAGGAGCTGGTCTTTGATGGCCTATTCCTGGCGATGGTAGGGACGCCCTACTTGCCCTAGAGAAGGTGGACTGGCTGAGGTATCCCACCATCAAGGAGAGATTTGTCGAAAGATATGGAATCACCCCAAAAGAGTGCAGGTTGAGATTTAGGGACAAACAGAAACTCTTTCACCAGTCCTGGGGGGATTTTGTGGGTGACGTTTGCAAGGAGCTGGGTAGTTGGGTGATGGGTAGTGAAGTAAACACCTATGAGGGGCTATAAAGTATGATTTCTAGAGAGCACATGTTCAGTCATTGTTTTCCAGAGCTCCGAAAGCACCTGATTGATTACAAGGTCCGTTACCCCAGGGAGCTTGCAAAGAAGGAAGACCTCTGGGTGAATTCCAGAGTGCCTGAGAAGTCATTGGGTAGGGACGCTAAGGAGAGTGGCTCGGGTTCCACCCAACAGAGTGAGGGGGAGGTAGGCAATGACCCAAACAGGTCCTGTATGAGGGGAGTAAGGGTCTCATGTCTCTTCTAAACATAGGAGGGGCTGTTATGGTGGGCACAGATCCAGGATGCCATATATGCAGCCCAAGAGCTTAGGATGCTCCCAGAGGGGTCACAAGCAGGGGGACCTGATCTGTACTAAAAGACCATCCACTGATGGGTGCTCCACAAGGTCAGTGGAGCTGGGTGGGGCGGCCGCCACAGTTGCCCTACCAGTTCTTTTTTCTGGGGGAACTACTCTACGTAGGAGGGTACAGAGGCCCAGATAGAGAGGCAGGAGGTGGAAGCTATCCACAGTTGGAGGACCAGTGGATCAGGAGTTGTCAGCTTTGAGAACAGAGAACCCCATGGGGGCCGCATCCGACGCCATCTGATTTGTAAATATGGCAGGAGGTCTGCCCATCGGTCCAATCCCCCTTCCTCCCTTCACCCGTTTGTCCTGAGGTAGACCCGCGCTGTAAGGGCAATCCACACTACATACCTCTAGGGTCGAAACGTAGACTGCTGCCTACTGTTATCAACTCCCATCACCAGCAGGATTTATACAGCCGTTTAGGAGTTTGATTGTATATAATATGTATTGACTTTTGCATGTTTTGTGTGGCCCCGATCCATGGGGACCATCCTAAAGAATATATACATGAACTAGAACGTGTGTTATGTTACATATTATTGAATATTGAGTCACAACTTTTTTTCACTCTAATCCTCACCTAGCACTCCCTTCCTTCCCTCCTTCCTATATGGGCACAGAAAACCATTGAAAAAGAATAAATTTCTCTTTTGATATGTTTAACCATAATAGGGTTGATATAAGTGCATTGTGAATGATAAACATTGCACTTGCGATTTATTCTTTATTTCTATTTATTAACAACGTTTTGTTATACCTCATAATGACTACCCCCTGGAGATAGCCTGGAGTCAGATATGGCAGGGTATCTGTGCACTTCAATGGAATGTCATTGAAGTTTCTTCTCACTTCAAAGGCACAACTGTGTATAAAAGAAGGACCTCAGACACAATCCCCTCAGTATGCTTGCGGACCAGTGCATACTCTGCCAGGAAGAAAGACTGATGTGCTGCTAATAAGGCTGTCCCCGTAAGGATAGTGTATTGTAATAAACATACACTGAAGTGAAATTACTAAAGGAATCAATTAGACAAACATAAACGATAATTTTGGAATTGGTATATGTGATTTATTACCAAAACACAGCGTAAACGCTGGTGACAATTAATGAATCAACTTATGCGAATTAACAAGCCCCAAGGAAAAGGAAGGAAAGGTAGTGCTCTGGGAGGTGAAAAGGAATAAGGAATATTGACACAGTGTTAAGAAGGATAACATCCAAATTTGGTAACAGTACAAATCAATTACAATGCAAGTGCCAGACAATAAGGCAAATTTCACACATAGTCAGTAAATCATATTCAACGGTCACAGCTGATTGCTTGATGGATCGGGGGTGTGCCGGAATCTCAAGAAAAGAAAAGTCGACGTTTCGACCCCTATTAGTAGGCTAATTAAAGTCCTTAAGCGGGGTCTTCATCAGGACGTCATGCTGGAGAAGAGGGGGGAGGGGCAGATCATGGAGTACGGCCCAGCCGGGCTCTGTACAGGATATGGCCGCCACACCAGAAAGTAGTGGTCAGTCCAACGAGGTGGGAACCTCAGCTCTAACTGCTGTGCTCCTGCCTGTCAACCACGTCTTAATACGATGCAAGGAAACAATTAATAAATATGGCGCTGCTTCTGTCTCCAATATTCAAAAGAAAAAGAGGCGTGAAGCCTAAATGAGACATTTAATGGATCTCCGTCATGCAAGGGGAACGGAGTTGAAAACACACGGACTGAATCAGAGCGGGGTTGCACCTCCGGCGCTCGCGTGTCAATTATCGGATTGAAGCGGGCAGCGCCGTTTCGAAAAGCGCGATCGGACCTCAAGCGCTGGCGTATGAATCAGAAAGGCAGGCAGCGTAGTCTGCATCGGTGTGGCCACGAACTCCGCAGCTGTTGCGGAGTTCGTGGCCACACCGATGCAGACTACGCTGCCTGCCTTTCTGATTCATACGCCAGCGCTTGAGGTCCGATCGCGCTTTTCGAAACGGCGCTGCCCGCTTCAATCCGATAATTGACACGCGAGCGCCGGAGGTGCAACCCCGCTCTGATTCAGTCCGTGTGTTTTCAACTCCGTTCCCCTTGCATGACGGAGATCCATTAAATGTCTCATTTAGGCTTCACGCCTCTTTTTCTTTTGAATATTGGAGACAGAAGCAGCGCCATATTTATTAATTGTTTCCTTGCATCGTATTAAGACGTGGTTGACAGGCAGGAGCACAGCAGTTAGAGCTGAGGTTCCCACCTCGTTGGACTGACCACTACTTTCTGGTGTGGCGGCCATATCCTGTACAGAGCCCGGCTGGGCCGTACTCCATGATCTGCCCCTCCCCCCTCTTCTCCAGCATGACGTCCTGATGAAGACCCCGCTTAAGGACTTTAATTAGCCTACTAATAGGGGTCGAAACGTCGACTTTTCTTTTCTTGAGATTCCGGCACACCCCCGATCCATCAAGCAATCAGCTGTGACCGTTGAATATGATTTATTGACTATGTGTGAAATTTGCCTTATTTTCTGGCACTTGCATTGTAATTGATTTGTACTGTTACCAAATTTGGATGTTATCCTTCTTAACACTGTGTCAATATTCCTTATTCCTTTTCACCTCCCAGAGCACTACCTTTCCTTCCTTTTCCTTGGGGCTTGTTAATTCGCATAAGTTGATTCATTAATTGTCACCAGCGTTTACGCTGTGTTTTGGTAATAAATCACATATACCAATTCCAAAATTATCGTTTATGTTTGTCTAATTGATTCCTTTAGTAATTTCACTTCAGTGTATGTTTATTACAATACACTATCCTTACGGGGACCCCTCTTATATGTACAACGTAGCACCCAGGTCCCCGTGACTGCATGGGTTCAACCCCCTTTTTGTGTAACACGCTAATAAGGCTGTGACTCTGCTGGGTTGCTACTCTGTTAGATTCCTGCTTTGGTGTGCTGACCTGCTACCTGCTGCCATATTGCTTGGGTGAGAAGGACTGGACCTGCATCTCATGAACCCAGAGTGCTGACTTCAAGGACTAGTTGACTGGTCCCCTGATCGGAAGCTTCAGGAACATAATAGACTTCTTACAACTTCGGACTCTACCATCTGTGAGTCTATCCTGCCAAGTGGTGCCACCCCAGTCCTAGACCCTTGGAATTGGGCCTCAGGTGCCTACCAGCAGAACCAATGCATCTTCTCTGCTGAGTGGCGCATCCTCGAGCTGAACGGATGCATCTCCTTGACTGTGTGGCACATCCCTGAGCAAAACAGATGCATCAAACAGATGCATCACTACTGCTGCATGGCCCGTGCAGAGAGTCCACATCATCCTCGCGTCATCAGAAGTGATGCATTATTTTGACTGCAATGCTTCTTCGCCTCGGATTTACGTCATGCTCTGCAACCGGCACTTAAGGTACTTTCGTTAGTGGGCTTAACCTGATCCCTGTAGCCAGCCCATGCTCCATCGAGGATGGCCTGAACTTATGACCTGTCCCTTTCTGATACCTTTTGTTGGCGCTTTGTGCTTTTTGGTGATATTTTACCCTAAAATTTTAAAATTTAATTTCTCTGTTTTCCTTGATTGGATTTTTGTAATTTTGGTCTTGTTTAATCTATTAAAATATATTCTATTTTTTTTTAAACCAGGTGTGGGATCTTTTGTTTGGTGTTTTCATTGTTTTACTGTTTGAAGTGTTCCACAAATATTTTACACATTACCTCTAAGTTAAGCCTGACTGATCCGTGCCAAGCTACCAGAGAGGGACCACAGGTAATTTAGGGTTTGCCTGCCTCTTAGCCTTACTAGGACTGTTGTTGCT
This sequence comes from Lissotriton vulgaris, assembly GCF_964263255.1. Classification (NCBI taxonomy): domain Eukaryota; kingdom Metazoa; phylum Chordata; class Amphibia; order Caudata; family Salamandridae; genus Lissotriton; species Lissotriton vulgaris. The sequence continues at coordinate 115,350,595 of NC_141690.1, read as the reverse complement.
GCTTGACCAGGGCTCATACCCCGGTCAAACATTAACACAATTTCTAACATACGGGAAACAGCTTAAAGCGAGCTAGTCGATTTACAGGCAATCGAACAGTGACTCCCCAAAGTTGTTTGAAGTGAGACTGTGCCTTTCCATTTGATTCTCTGAAAACGGTGGAGAGCAAGTATGCTTAAACTTTGTTCCCAGGTTACTAGATACAAAGAACATCAACACCGCAACTAGTCACAGTACAAACAAACCTCAAGTCAATTCAAAATCCATCAGCTGTAAAAGAATGCACCCCCTTTCTCCTGTATTCTGGCATCTAGTGGTGCATCCTCAGATTTCATTTCACAGACTTAAAATATCCACATATTCTGATGTATTACTATGCTGAAAAGGCTGGCTAGCTAGTCAGTCATTTGTTCTTAAGTTACTTTGTTGTAATTGCTTCCACATATGGTATTGTTCATGTATTTTACTATAAACAGAATGTACTGTACAACGTCTACCTTGCAGATTACCAAAAATGTTCTCTTCTATTTTCAATATCTATAAATAAATCCGTATTTGTGAAGCGCAAACTACTCACCCTTACGGGTCTCAAGGTGCTGGGGGCCGTTGTGAAAATTAAGTGAGCTATTGCCCAGAGTCACACGGTGCTGAGCTGAGCTGCTGCCGGGACCGTGAGCCCTGTGCTCCGAAGTCAGCTGCCCTGGCCGCTGCACCACACCTCTCCACTTTCCAATATCTATGACTCTTCAAGAACGGTCGTCATAATGCCCATTCCAAGATGGCTGATGGTAGTGATATTTTATTTCGTCCCAATTTCGTTTTATCTTCCAGCCTCGTCTGCCTAAGTGTCCAAATGCAACAATGATAACCGTCCTTGTCTCCTCTCCTCTTTCCCTATTTACAGTCTTCTTTTCTTCTAATAATCTGTACCTCAACTTCCCTAACACCCTCCCGTTCCTTCGCACCGCACACAAACCTTGCTTTAGCCATATGAGCAAAACACTTCTGTTGTTTTCTATTTTCTTGTCACAATCTATCTAAAGCCACATATCCCACTCCCTTATTTATTTAGAGTTGTTATAATGCTTTGTTTTTTTCTACTTCAGTGTGCTTCTGGATCCATACTATGCTATGTGGGTTTAAAAAATTACATTTTCCTGGATTATTGGTTACATTAACAATCTGTTGCATGACACATGACTAGCTGGTGCTCTAAATCTGTTCAGTGAGTGTAGTCCAGTGGGGTCAATGAGGGTAGGCAGGGGCCTCGGTAGCATACGTCTAAGTGACTATCTATGTTCTAGCTCCTTTAGGGAGCCCATGGAGAGCAAGAGGTGAGTGATCGCCTTTCAGTTCTTTCCTGAATACCTGGTTGTTTCTTTCAACTTCGTTTGCATGGTTGAATTGGCAGTGTCCTTCCATCGTGTTTTGCTAGCCTCGCCTTAAGGCAGAATGGCTCGACCTGGGGTCTCTGACCACGATGATGAAGCAGTTTCAGCAGGTGAGTTGGAACTTTCTACTGGAAGGTCTTGTGCAGCTTTAAGTCATGTGTTTGCGTGACTGTGTGTCAGTTGTGGTGTTTAAGAGCGAATATTTGCTGAGCTCTGTTTCTTAGTTCAGAATCTTCTGTCGGTTTAGGCCCTCCTTCTTGAGTAGACCTGCAGAGATGGTTTAGTCCACATGCTCTTGTAGACGGGATTAATGAAAGCCACAAATGCGTTCTTCCAATTTGAAAGTGGCCTCTTTGCCACCACGTGTGCGCTTCCCGCAGATGCTGCCGCCCCTTCACCACCCATCACTGCCCTACATTCTTGGCTCTTGATTCTCAGCAGTACTTGCTTTGATCCAACATTACTGAATGATTACATGTAATCACAGACTTCAGTCATTCAAACCTGCAATCAGGAAGTTGTGAGCAAGAGAGCATCAGGGGACAGGGTGACTCTTTGTGGTATCCTTAATAATCATGTCGTAGAGCGTGATTAACTTGTGCCACACACGCCAGGGAAGAGGAACTTGCTCTTCCAGATCTCCTGGCGCTACAAACATGCTTTTAACTTGTTCAACAGTGTGTTGCTACCGAAAGGCACAACAGAGCTTAGCTTTTGTTTTGGAGTACTATTTACGGCACATACAAACATAACAAAACAAAACTTTAATCCTATAGAATATATACACAGAACAGATAATAAGTAAGACCTCTGATGTGCAAGTACCAAACACATAGAATAAATTCAAAATATTTATTTGCAACAAAAATAAATCTAAATGATTCCCTCCTGTGTTCTAAAATTGTAAATGGTCAGCAAACATCATATGTGTGGCAACACATTTCTGAGTTTATCCAACTCTGCACCAAGTTTACTCCAAATACACGACAGCCACAATGGAAGTGGCTACAAAAGTAACTGCGGTTTACTCGATCATCCCACGCAGCATAGAAAAAAACTCAATTATGTTTAAGGCGAAGATGGTTTTTCGGCCTCGTTTTACTGACAGAAAACACCAGAAAATCGCATAAACGTTTGGTAAAATGTTCCACAGTTTAGTGCCGGTAACTCTAGATTACTTACCGTCAAGTTTTTCTCGGATAGATCTAATCACGAACAACTCGAGAAGCTGCTAGAATTAAGATATCTAGTGGAAGATTGAAAATTAATCTGGTCTTTCAGATAATCGGGGACAGAAGGCTTACATGTTATACAACTCAACATTTTTAGACAAATTCATTTAAAGTTTGCATGGGATGGACAGACTTTCGTATACATTATTTGCCTCATTTTGTAAAGAGGCAAAATCCTATTGCACACTGTTTCATCGTAGTAAAAAAACATTGCATGCCACCTTACTAGATAGTAAATTTCCTGCAAGAAACATCATTACATTGTTTGTTGCTCTCACTAATTATGAGCCTCAGACCAACAATTTTTCTAGAGGCGGGATGACCTCTGCAACCCACATTAAGGGGGTCATTAGGATGGGGGACGGCCACCCCCGAGGTAGAGGGACCGTCCGCATGGGCAGCGGCGGTCCCTCTATGCAAATTAGGATGTGACCGCCACCCTGGCGGTCACATCCCGTACCTTTAACCTTGCGGCGGGTGCTGCTTGGAGCAGCACCCGCCACAAGGCTAAAAATGCATGTATTGCATTTACATGCACAAAGCGTTAGGCATGTGCACCCCCCCACCCCCCACACCCTGGGGGCCCGCAACGGGCCCCCAAACACCAAACACCACATGCTTTTCCACGGCGGAAAACCCGCCGAGGAAAAGCATGTTTCCGCATGCATCCTAATATGGCTGGCGGTGTCTGATAGACACCGCCACCATATTAGAGCTTTTCCGCCACGGGACCGCGGCGGAAAAGCTGCGGATGGTCTTCCCGACCCCACTGCCATCCTAATCTGGCGGGGGTCTTTTAAATCACTGCAGCGGTGAATCCGCATCCTCCGGACCGGCGGTGGCTTCCGCCGGCCCAAAGGATGCGGATTCACCGCAATCCTAATCGGCCCCATATTTGGGACGTCTGGGTCTCACTTTGCCATATTTCAGTAACACATTGCGTAAGTGGCAAATTGCAGTTCCGTTAAGAACATATTTGCAAATGCCTTAATCAATTGTAAACATACCATAAAAATCTGGGGCCCGAAAGGTACAAACATGCATAAAATATAGAAATTCACAAACATTAGGGTTATGGGTAAAAAAAATATGACTGTAGTTTGTGAAAATCTGAAAAATCCAACCTACCTTTACTACCCGGAGGTTTCTGAATGTATCCACGTACGCATGCCACAACCCCTATGAACATTTCCTGCCCCAGGAAAGTGATGGGGAAGGCAGCTGTAACTGTGTGTAGGTCGTGTCTTAAATGGAGCGGGTGTGTAGTGTAGTGGTGTAAATAGAGAGGTGTGGCAGGCTGGTGGCCAGAGTCAGGAAATACTTTGGGTTCATTAGATCACAAGGGTAGCTGGAAACACTACAGTGGGGGCACTAAGGGCAAAGGTTGGGTGGACAAGGGTCAACAGTGCCAGACCACTCTTTGCCTGAGCGGCCTCTCATTTTTTAAAAATGTTTATGTCTAGTCTAGAGACACCTTCAGATGTCTCCTTCCTCGTGCTTTCCACAAAATTCGTAAACAAATACATACATACAGCGGCTTTCAGTCAGCCCGCTACATCTATTGGTCTGGTCAAGTGTCACTAACAATTTGCTTATGCCCACCACCAAACCCTCCCGAACCGTGCAACAGGGCAGGCCACTGCAGCTGCTGGCTTTGTTTATCATTTAGCTCTTTCACATTTGCATCTCCACCTAGAAAGTAGTTCACTTCAGTGCCAGGGATTTTTAAAAACTTGTTTCTAAGCATATGAACTGTACATTTAGGGTACAGGAGGTTTACTTTTTATTACTTTCACGTTATAATATATACTGCATATGTTGGCAAAAAAATTAATAAGCACACGTTTGCCAAGACCAGACCGACTGGTTTTGCCAGTGCTTGTTATAACTGTGAGTTGCTGTACACTTTATGTAGCTATGTGTAGTGTAAGAAATATGCAAAGTTGGGAGCCAAGAAGCTTCCCATCGTCACACACCCATAACAAATATACTCTGGCACAGACAAATAGAAACACCCTTGGCATACATAAACCTGAATACCAATATACACAAATTAAAGTCGTGGCACCCGCTCGTGTTTATGGCTCCTAAAAGGGGTTTCAATCTATTTTTTATTCAAGTTAGTCTTGTTTGATGTATATTGATAAAGCACCAGAAGAAACAGTGCCAGAGTGACGAGCCACTGACCGCAGTGATAACGAATAAGCACTTTACAAAACTCATCTATCGCCCCCTCAGAGAATCACACCGAGGTAACATAAAACGTGTAACATAAAACGTGGCAACTCCTGAACCAGACAATGGGAATCCTTCCCTCACGGAAAGAGTAGCTTTCAACCCTTGTTCAGCTACAACACAAAAGGAATCTAGTGCTAACCCCCAAAGTTCACATACTGGAAAACACACTTCTTTCCAACCCACACGGTGTAAACCTTTGCACTCAGCAAGCCCCTGCGTTTTCCTTTGTCAGAACACCTCTAAATAGTTTTTTACAACGAAAGATACATATCCATGTTACACACACATAACCAGATAACTCAAACCTCCAAATCAAGCATCACCCCTGCATACAAAAATCCAACGTGCATCAATAGAAACAAGGCAGAAAACCTGCATTTCGTCGTGCAAAAGATCAACAATAATAAAGAAAGTCACCACCAAATGAAGCCAGTCCATAATAAGCACACATGTTAACCCTAGCTTGAAAAATCTCACAGCCAATACATTGTGTGTGACTTGTGCCCACTCATCCAAGGTTTGCTCCTCAGTGGCAGTTCCTGGTACCTCGCCTATAGAGGTGCATACCAAAAAACACACATTACACCAGCATTGTCCCAGCGTTCGAGCATCAAATGCAGCCAACAAGTTCACCAGGAATAAATGAGCCGGAGACTTGGCTTGTGATCACCACTGACAGCCGGGCGTCCATTGTGGCGCCTTTAATCTGGATGAGAGTGAAGCACAAATCACAAGTCTCGCATGGCTGACTCCCACATGATGCTGTCGATCGCCATGGGGATTCTGACGAGGACGTGCACTCCGAACCTGTCGAGCAGGTACCAAGCTCAGGAGGGGGACGATTCACCTTCTCAAAGCAGCGCTTGATTTGTGCCGGGGCAGGTGGTTGGCCGGCAGTCATTTGATGTGCTCCGCCGTAATTTCTCATTCTCCGTCTTTGACACAAGGCAAGAGAGTGAAACTATGTAAAGGAAATAGAAGGGGGAGAGAAAGATAGGAAAACAGTTGCAAGGGGGAAAAAATCAAGGCTGAAAAAGAACTCACAAGAGTGAGATAAAGAGACAGGACGTGTAGGGTGGTATGAGAGATGCGGGCAAACTAGGTGGTATAGGGAAATTCTAAGAAAACTTTTGCCCCCTGCACATTTTTTGTTGTTGCTAATTAAGCACTGCGCCTGAGAATCACAAAACGAATGACAACATGCTTACACACAGACATGTTCATGTACAAGCTCTCACATCCGGCCCAACTGTGCTCAGGGCTCTGCAAACATAAGAGAAAAAAAAAACACCACAGGCTTAACTCCAACGCTCCTCTCCTGGCTCCTGCCAAGCAGCATAAAGCTGATGCCAGTTGGCGGATTTAGCAACAGGGTCTTACTACAACCGTTCATGGAGATTAGCAGCATTACTATGAGCAGCACATTCGTAAACATTTCAAGCCATTCGTGCACAATCACATCTCACGAGCAACTCTCTTCCTCCCTGTGAGAAGTTGGCCTGGTATTTATTTATTTATTTAATTTATATAGCGCGTTATAACACAGGGGTCTCTAAGCGCTTTGTCAGGATCGAACAACAAGTACAGTGGAGCACAACTAGTCATAAAATTACAGGCCACCCCACGCTTGCTGAAAAAGTACTGTTTTTAATTTCTTTCGGAAGGACAATAAATTGGTTTCCTTCCGCATGGCCATTGGCAGCTTATTCCAAGCTGCAGGAAGTGTATGGGAGAAAGCACGACCACCCACTGTGGCCAGTCTACAAAGTGGCTGAGTGAGAACAGTCAGCCATATGTTCACTATTCAAGTGAGCACCTTGCACCAGTCCAAACAACCCTTATGGTGATGGTTGTAAAGTCAACCTTATAGACCAGCTATCCTAGTGGTAGCATGGGCAAAGCAGTCTTAGGCTAAACTCAAGAGGGCATGTGAAGCCAGCTGTTTTACCATATGTAACCCCTTTAAATACCAATTGAAAGGACACCACACAGGATATATATAAAATATATATGTTATTTATTACTAGGCAAACCCTCTGAACTCTTTATGAGGTCAGAGGCACAAGCACAATACAAGATATTCAATTAAAATACAATAAGTTGCACACAATACAGTAGGGCCCTAGGGGCACGCTAAACCATATACTAAAATAGTGGTATAAGGACCACTACACGGAAAGTGAATAGGTCTAGGGCATAGGGAATCGCTGGGGCTAGTCTGAGCTACAAAGAGTTAGGAAGCAGGAGACCCAAAGGATGCGTGTGCAGTGTCTAATCACACTCGCATGTTACCATAGAGAATGAATGGGAACGTACAAGTTACAAACTAGTTCTTTTAGGGCACTTCTGACTGGACTCGGTGAAAGTTACTTGAAACCTAGACAGTTGGATAGTTGATACCCACAGGAGCACCGAAGTACTCGCACTACCTCACCCACAGGAAGCGGGTGCATAGGTGTCAAAGTGTGTCGGGTTTTGGTCGTCGAATCCTATGGAGCCTGGAAGAAAGATGCTGCAGGCGACCAGGAGAGAAGTGTCCGGGTGGATCCAAGGGTGGATCGAAGATGAAGAGGACATGAAAGCAGAGGGGACAGAGTCTGGGTCACTAGCCAGTGACCAGGAAGGAACCAGGCAATGTCGTGAAGCAATCAGGTGCTGTTGTGAAGCTTGTCTCTGCAGCCACGTGGACCAGGGGGTGTCGACGACAACTAGGAGTCAGGCACAGACTGTCCCACTAAGGCTCTCGCTGTCAGCGGTGTCGGTTTCAGGATTGGAGTCAACAAGCCTTGGCAAAGTCAACCCACGCAGGAAACAAAGTTCGCTTCTTAGACCAGCAAGGTCTGAGGGGCTGCTTCTTTTTAGGGAAGCAAGGGCCAGTCTGGAGCAACCAGACCAGTGGTGTAAATTCAAAGGTTCGTTGCCAAGATGACCACTGGCCAACGGGCAAGTGACCAGGCAGACGCGTCGAGTAGGAAAATACAGAGGGGCCCCAAGCAGAACTTGTGGAGGGTGCAGGGATGATCTTCGGTGCAGATGATGCTCAGGGCTGGGGCTTCTCAATCCCCAATGCACAGCTTCGAGGGTGCCTCGGGTGCTGCATAATTTGCAAGTCGCAGACTTTTCAAGATGGCCGGTCCCACGTCTCTCGTCGCCTCCACGGGCCTCAGCTCTGCTGGAACTGTGGATCGGGCTGGGGATGTCTGGAAGTCCAGTTCTTGTCAGGCTCTGTGCTTGTGCTCTGGCGGGAGGCATCGACAAAGCAAGCCTATGTTCGCTGGATGGTGCCTGCTTGTGCAGGGTGGTCACTCCTTGACCATAAGGGAGATTCTTCAGTCGTCTTCTTTCAAAGTAGATCGTCAAAGGTCCAGAGTTTCGTTTCCGAGTTTCATTCAGGATTAATCTAAAGTCTTGGGATTCAGCTCCTACCTATATGCCAAATCTAGGGGCTGGATTACCTGCTAGGTCCCTCCTTTGGGTGGGACCAGGGAAGGGGGTGGTTACACCCCTTTCCCTTTGTCCAGTTTCGCACCAGAGCTGGGGCTGGAGTGCCCCAGCACTGGTTTGAACTGGGCTATGCATGGTACACCTTGTGTGCCCCAGGCAGTGTCCCATTTCTTTCAGCCCTCCCTGCCCCAATACACAAAGCCTGTCTGGGGTGGTGCTAGCACCTCCCAAGGCAGGAACCCTATTGTCCAAGCATCCCTCGCTGGAAGGACTCCCAGCAGCAGGAGGTCAGACTTGTGTCTGTGGCAGCAGCATCCATTTTGGGATGCTGAGGCTCTGGTTAACTTTAACCGGGGATAGTAGGAACAACATGTCTTCTCCCTCTAGAACTATGGAATGCTACCCCCGTCACCAGAACTGGCGAGGGGGTAGTATTCCAAATCGTATGACACCTTACTGGACATGTTTTGATAAAGCCAAACCAGAGTTAGCATTTAACCGTGAGGTTCATAATGCACTTAAGAGTATATGGTATGGCAATATCCTAGAACAGCTATAAGGACATGGTTCTGAAAGATGCAGACAGGCTCAGATCATGCTAGAGCACCATCTCACATACAACCAAGCACTCTGCCTCCAGGATTGTTAAGGCCTGCCATAGGAATGACTTATAGGTGTATATGTGTCTAGATATAAGGTTAGATATAGGTATACTATATCTAAGCAAGGGGTGATTACACGACCTTGCCCCAGCTGAGTGATCAGCCAGTTGTGTCAATTTGGGTGGCCAGCCAGGGGTGGCATAATACATGCTGCAGCCCCTGGTAGGCCTTGGATGCACCTATGCCCTGGGTACCTATAGTACACTGTACAGGGGCTCATAAGGTGACCCAGTATCCAATTGGAGATGTACCTAGGGTACATGGAGTCCATTTTAAAGTGAGAGCAGATAGCCTGGGGCCCTGATTAGCAGGATCCCAGGCCAACTAAGTCGAAAACCAGCTAAACACTAGGCAAACAATCTGGGGTCACCATAGTCAGGTATCCATCTTCCTACACAACCCCCCCCCCCCCCCCCCCCCCCAACGAAAGGAGAGAAGGCTATCCTTGACCAGGTAAGCCTATATTGCCTAAGTGGCCATATAAGGAAGTGCCTGCACTAGCATGGTTACCCCCTGTCTCATGGTCCACTAAGCAATCCCTTACCCTAAGGGTATCATAGGGTCTCCACCATAGGGAATCTCTACCTGTGGTGTGTTTTGGCAAAGTAAAAGGCTGGTGTTGAGATGGAATACTGAAGTCAGGCTCCTCTAACGTAGGGCTTAGCTTCCACCAATCACTTTCCACCATATATGCCTTTCTTTCCTTGACTGCGTTGCACTGTGCTCTCAGGGTCAACCTCTGGCCACCTAAAGCTGGAGGCTGGGTCCCTTTTGTTGACTTACTGAAGGGACAGGTCAGGTATGGGGCCTTTGGGTCCCAGGTTTGGCTGTGGCCAACAGAATTCATCTGGGGGAGGTTCCTAACAGAGTGTAAAGGAGATCCCTCAGGAGTTTTTGAAATGTTCACCTTGCTAGGGCTGCTAGCTTTGGTGCCCCAAATCTGCTGATGGGGTGGTTCTTGTGGACAGAGGGCCCTTTGGGGTCCACCACTGGTCTCCCTGACCTCTGCAGCCCTGGGCTGACTGAGGCAGGGTAGAGAGGGGCAGGTTACCTGCTCCAGACTAGGTCACACCTTGGAAGGGTCCACTGACATCAGGAGCTCTGCCAGGCTAGGCCTGACTACCTCTGGGGCAGTTTCTTCACAAGGGGTAGGGTCGGTTCCCTGAGGAGGATGACTCTCACCTAATGTCTGGTGGGAGGGAGACTTTTCTTCCTCCCCAATGCTCTCTGTCTGAGTGGAGTGATCCATAGTTTCAGGCTTCACAACACTGAAATCTGTTTGAGTTTGGGCTGTGACCATTACAGCCCCACCAACCTTTTCGGAAAGGGAACTCTGTTTGGGTGTGGGCTGTGACCATCACAGCCCTGCCAACCTTTTCAGGGAAGTCTGCCTGAGCTTGGGCTGTGACCATCACAGCCCTTCCAACCTCTTTAGGAAGGAATTCTGCTTGGGCTGGGGCTATCACAGCCCCAACAACCTCTTTTGGAAGGCCTACCATTTTGGAATGGGTTTCTTGTTCTACCGCAGCCCAGGCTGAGATCTCTAGATCATTCCCCAGTAGACAATCAACAGGCAAGTTTGTAGACACTGCCACTCTCTTGGGGCCAGTGACACCTCCCCAGTTGAGATTTACTACCGCCATGGGATGATCTTTCTGCACTCCATCAATGTTGATCACCTGATAGGTGAACCCAGGTAAAAGTTGTCCTGAAGGAACTAGACTGTCAGTCACCATAGTGATGCTAGCACCCGTATCTCTGTAGGCTTCAACTTTCAGGCCATAGATGTGGGGCTCCTGCCTGTACTTGCCCAAAGTGTTGGGACAAGCAGTGAAGTTGGCAAACCCCATGCCATTTTCACAGACAAGAGTAGCTAAGTTAGGGGACCTGGTTAGGCCAGAGTCCACCTGAGCTCCCAAAGTAAACCCAGCCAAATTCTTGGGGGCACTCCCACCACCCGGGGGATTACTACTAATAGTAACAGGAGGTCTGGGAGTATTACTTGGGGGTATGTTCTCCTTATTGTTGGCCTTTGGGCAACTGCTGTCAGTCTTCCAGTGTTGTATACAAAGGGGTTTGACCCATATATACTACCTGACCAGGGTCAGTTAATTACAGTATCAAAAAGTGTGGTCTTGGCAGTGGAACAATTAATGTAAACAAAGATCATAGCAGCACAAATCAAAACAAACAACACAAGTGAGTATGCGGTTGATATCCACTATTCAAAATTAATTTTATATTGATCGAGTAATATCTGGAACAAAACAGATTATAGTATTCCACAGATATGCACTTTGTATCTGCACAGTTATACAAAAGTGTAATAATATTCACAGTGCTCTCGGTGGTAAGAAGAATGAAAGGGTGGAAATAGAGTGTATTAGTGTGGGAGAGGGGACATGGAAAGAAGTGACATAAATACATCAATATAAATTCCTATGTACATTTCCATACATGATAGAACTGTTCCCAAAACAGTACATGACTCCAACGGAACCAAAGTTTAGTCATATGGTGTGTCCCTAGAGTCTGTACTAGGATTGTAGTCGACGTTTCGACCCCTAGATTCAGGATAGTTATGGACCTTGAGGTGGGGTCTTCATCAGGACTGTACGAGCACCTGTGGGGGACAAACGGTATATGTAGGAAATATTTACAAATATGTGTGTGCTGCCATAGGATGAGGTAAAGATACCTATGTATGTAGAGGTAACGGAGGACCAATCCCCCGCATTCAATGAGAACATGGGGCTTCAATAACGCTCCTGTGGAGAAGGAAAGAGATCCTACGTGCTGGTAGTAGACTGGAAGACTCACGGTTGTAGTTGGCATCAATGGATAGATAACTTACTCCTTTTTGGTTGACACACTCGAAGAGCGATCACCAACAGGGGACTCGAAACAATCATACGTCTCATCATTTACCTTGACGATATACTGCTCATGCATCAATGCCTGGTTCAACTGGTTTCGCACTTGTAAACGACAATAGACCTTTTGGAGTCTTTGGGGTTCGTAGTAAATGAAGAGAAATCAGTTCTCACCCCATCACAGACAATCAAATTCCTGGGTTTCTTGGTAACGTCAGTCGAGGCGTCCCTCAGCCCACCCCCGCACAAATTGGCAAAGATACGCTACGAGTTACGGAGAACCATCTCCAAATCACATGTATCGCTCCGTCACCTGGCACTGATAGTGGATCTTCTTTCGTCTTCCATACAGGTGATCTTTCCCGGACCCATTCATTACAGGGCCTCCAGCGTTTGAAGATCGAACATCTCAAGAAGGGACTCTCGTATTCACAAATAGTTCATTTGTCTCCCAAAGTGATCAAGGAAATGAACTGGTGGCTTGCAAACATGGAGGCATGGAACAGCCGGACAATTTTTGGCTCTCAACCCGACTTGGTGATCGAGTCAGACGCCAGCAGCTCCAGATGGGGCGTGCGATGTGGAGAGTTCTCCACCGGCGGAAAATGGTCCTCCATCAAATGATCTCAGCTCTTAAATTGTCTGGAGTTGATGGCGGGAGCAAATTCTATCAGTGGTAGCTGGAACTGCTCCTGCCGATTTAACTATTCCCATATTTAACTTGTCTGAGCATAATCTCTCATCACAAGAAATTTCCATCTTAAGTAAGGGACTCTCCTTTGTACCCACAATTTCTCCAATCTGAACTGATGGGGTTCTTTAGGAAAATCAGACTCCGAGCCTTTTTTGCTCTCAACCCAGCCAAACCCACAACTGCCCTTACCCCGTACCGTCCCCCATCCACTTTCTCACCTACATCTGGTATGATACCTAAAGAGATCGCCACCTTCGAGAAGGTTGTCCTAAAGGAAACCACTACTCTGGCCAAATCCCACATATTCATTCCTTATAACATATCCATTGATGAAAAGAATGCCATTTCCTCATTACGTGATAGGAATGAACTAATCATTAAGCCTGCTGATAAAGGGGGTGGGATTGTCTTACAAAATTTAAGTAACTACAAAACTGAATTGTCACGTCAGGTTTCCTACACAGACCACTACTGTAGGCTTAACACCAACCCCATGAGAGAACTACAAACCCTGATTAGAAAGGTAACGACTGAGGCTTTTGAAACCGGATTCCTCAGCAAACATGAACTAAATTTCTTAAATGTGGATCATCCCCGTATTCCGGTCATTTATACCCTCCCAAAGATTCATAAACGGTTGGAGGACCCCCCCGGCCGCCCTATAGTCTCTGGCTGTGGTTCTGTGTTGGAGCCCCTGGAACATTATGTGAACCATTTTTTGAAAGATTTTGTGCCTTGTACAGTATGCTATGTGCGTGACAGTATGTATATGATCAACTTAATCGAGAACCATCCATTCGACCCAACTACTGACACTCTCTGTACTCTTGATGTTGAATCATTGTACACCAACATTCCTCAAACAGAAGCCCTACTAACCATGGAAAGAATTCTCAATACCCGACCACGCCCACACACTGTACCTACCCTTTTCATCATTCAACTACTTGAAATTTGCTTAACTCAGAACTTCTTCATGTTTGATGGTGAATACTATCAGCAGGTGAAGGGAACTTCGATGGGCGCAATTTTTGCCCCGACCTTGGCCATTCTTTACATGGACTGGCTTGAATGTGACATCATCTTACCAGCCACGAACCCATTCCACCATGGATTGGTACAATGGAAACGTTATATAGACGATGTCTTTATGATCTGGAAAGGCCCTGTTGAAGCCCTGCCATTATTCCAACATTGGCTTAACAATAATTGTAATGGTCTAACGTTCACCTTAACCCACAGTAAAACTAGCATTCCTTTCCTGGATCTCTGTATACAACACAGTGACAGCGTATTGTTTACATCCCTTTTCCGTAAACCTACGGAAAGGAACACTTTACTGAGTTACAGTAGCTGTCACCCGCGAGCCCTGAAAGATAGCTTACCCTATTCCCAATTTTTACGTCTGAGACGCAATTGTTTTCTCAAGACGGACTATTTTAGGGAAGCGAACGTACTGGCAGACAAACTAAGATTCAGAGGTTATCCACATCGGTTAGTCAAAAACGCTATGAAAAGGGCGTGGTACTGCCCGCATGAATCCCTCTTGGAACCAAAAGAAAAAAGCAATCGGACCAACTAGTATGTGTCACTACTTTCTCTGCAGTATCCAATAAGATTAGCAAGAGTATCAAAAAAACTGGCACATCCTTAATTCTGGGGACTTAAACTTTGACCCTCCCATGTTTGCTTTTAAGAGAAGCAAAAATCTCAAAGACCATCTGGTAAGGGCTGCCCTCCCCTCGCCCAAACCGGCGAACACCCTCAGAGACTTATGGGAACTTCCCCCTCTTAGGGGACACTCTAAATGTGGCAACTGTGTGGTTTGTGATTTGTGTATTGAATCTAAAGAATTTACCTTTGGTGAGGTGAAAAATGTTTTGCGCACTTTTACCAATTGTAACAGCTGTAACCTGGTATATGCCATCTTGTGCCCATGTAATTTGATCTACGTGGGGCAGATCAAGCAAAAGATTAAACTGAGAATTTCGCAACATCGCAGTAGGATCAGATGCAAAACTGAAAAAGCCCCTCTCGTTGAACATTTTATTGACAAAGGACACACCGAGAATGATTTAAGATGGACTGTGATCAGCCAAATCATTCTCCCACCCAGAGGGGGAGATTTGTCTAAGCTTCTCAACAAGGAAGAACTAAAATGGATTTTAAGGACTAATAGCTTGATTTCCCGACTCAATCAGCAGGAGGATTGGACTAACCTTGCATAGATTGTGCTAGTTGGGCTCTGAATAATGAATTGCTAAGTCGAATATGTGGAACTTTGAACTGTGCATGTTTAAATTGTCCTTCACTGGTTTTAGCGTCACGTTATGCTATCACACTCTCAATTTATTCACTTTCACTGTAGAATCCTAGGAACCCTTCACTCACCCTTCATGGCCGCCCGCATGTCCTTCTTTTATTTTTATTTTGACCATGTGACTGCCCTTCCCACCCTTCATGGCCGCCCCCATGTCCTTCTTTTATTTTTATTTTTGACCATGTGACTGCCCTTCCCAATCAGTGTGCATCCCCTATCGCCACTCCCATCATGTGACCGTTCCCTCCAATCACCAAGGTATAAATTTACTTCCTGGTTGCTCGCCTGTGCACCGGCCCGGGAAGCACTTGCAGTCGCCTGTTAAGGTAAGCGCATGGCTACCCACCACCCCCCTCTCCAATCCCTTGAGGCATTTTGTACCCCTTTGCTTACTAAGCCTAAATTCCCCCTTGTTTGATTCCCTCAGGCTCGTGAGGAATCAGCCCATTGTTGGCGCCTCAACCACTCCACGGGGTAAGCTCTTTTCTTAGGCGCTTCACCACGAACGACCTGGACTCCCATTACCTTGTTAATGTTCACTCTCGTAATTTTAGGAGATTGATCTCCGTGGCATACCTGCCTGAAACCCAACCCTGCCAGAAACGTAATCACCGTTTTAGCTGCCCATTTAAATTGGGACTATCCGGTTCCTCCGCGGGTGAGTTATTTAGCCAGCGCCCAATTTTTGATTCCTGTTTTCAGAACTAATTGATTACTTATAGACCCTCCGGTCCCTTTGCAGATATTGACTGCCCCCTACTCCCTGCCACCAGCCGGCACCCACTGTGTGCGCCTCACCCAATGCGGTAAGCTTGTAGATTGCTTGGTAGGTGATCGGGACCCCTCACTTCTCACCGATAACCTAGTTACTTCTTTAGTACCGAGCACGTGCTGCTCTTTCTTCGCCGAAGTAGAAGTCCCTGTGCGTTACATGCATGTTATGCACGCCTTAGGACACGCACCCATCACTACTGCAGGATCTCGCCAAAACTCTGGTTTTTAGCACACGGCCTGGGCACCAACTAGGCACACGGCAGTATGAAGGTCATTATTCTCTGTCAGGCACAATAAGAAAAAAACACGGACATTGAATGAATGCATTAGCTTTAAAGCAAAGTCTGAAAATTCTTTTACTTCACTTCTTGTGCACAAAGCCTTGTTATAGGCCCTTAAGGCAACACTGAATGTCACTTATGTTTAAATTACAAATGTAAGTGTGTAGCGATAACTAAAATGTGTCCTCTCTTGGACAAACTTCCTTATTTTTCTCCCCCTTTTCCTTTAGGCTATCATGGCTAGGAATGATTAGGCTTTACTCAGTCCTGATGATGATCCCTGTAACTATGTAATGGGATCGAAACGCCGTCGACAACTTCTACACCATATACTCTGTTGTGTATCTGTTACTATATTTCAAGTAATGGTGTAAATGTGAATTCTGTTATTGCTATATGCACAGAAAACAATAGCTTTTGCCTAAAAACCTTTCTCTACCTTCTATCCACTCCGCTAACCATGACAATTTGTAAACGTCTGGGCACAGGCTTGTGCCCATCTCCAAGAAATTGTTGAAGGTATCTCCTAATATTGTGGTTCTAAATTAAATATTTGACCTCTGCCCGGCTGGGCAAGTCAATTTACAATATAGTTTCCATTGTGTCTATATTTACCTTTTGACTATATCCCTCCTTGCATAGGACCACTGTTGTCTTTACTCGAAACAATCAGAGTCACAATTGTGGAGGAATAACTGCAGCTTGTTCTGCTTACAGTCAGAGTGATCCAATCAACAGCACCTTTAGGAGAAGAAAAAGATGCCCGATTTTCATATGGTAGATAACCAAAATGGTCATGTAGTACAGGAGATACATCATGCGGTACCACACAAGCGTTATGTATTTACAATGTGACCACAGTTGCAGGTAACACTAATGTACTAAGTCTGGACAAACAAACTAAGAGTGTGGGAAAGGGTTACTCGTAATTGTGTGGGCGAATCCAACCCAGGGTTCAGAAGGCCAACATGAACTACTTGAAGGCCTAGGTAGATGTAAATACATACAGGCCCAAATGGACACCGTTCAATAAACAATAGTAGGCTCTAACAGCATGAATTCGAAGGGGTGTCACGATAGAAATATTAAAACATTTAAAAGGCATAGTTACTGCAACTCACATCTCTGCTAATGTATGTAATGCAGTAAAAGTCAATGTCGACTAGGATTGCCAAGAGGCGATTAAAACTAATAACGGCAAAACAAGAGGGGCGCTCACCTTGGAGAATCGTATCGCTTCAAAATAGGGAAACCGGATCTGTGCCAAAAAACTCCATTTAGAAGGGGACGTCCGCGAGGACGCCAAGGCTCGTAAACACGTGGTTGGGACGGAAGGCAGGGACAGCACATCTTGATTTGCCGAAAGCGATCAAGGGACTACAAGTAATCCGAGATGTAAATGCCATATCCAGTTGTGGACTTAAAACTGGGATAATCACAATAGTTATAGTAATACGAGTGCATACATAATAATAACCGTATTTAACATGTACCATTTGCAGAACACAGAAAAAGATAAAAAAAATGAAAGAAAGACTTCACTACGGACAAAACAAATCCGATTGGTAACCACAGTACATATAGCCATATATACAAATTAGCAGCTCTACATACCGATATCTGCCATGCTTCACAATAAAATGTGGCTGAACATTCATGTGACTCTAATATGTTGTGTGAATATGAACAAGCAACCATGAGTGCAGAGCTCAATGTATACGAAGTTACAGGATCTACAAGCTCATTCTATTAACAGACTAGCCATTTGTGTATTAGTACCTTCCAACTCATTGAGTCCATTGTTAACAGTGTTGAGTAGATACATCATTTTACATTCCCTGACATTGAGAAGTGAACCTATGTCACCATCCCTAGGTCCCAATGTGACTTTCTCTAAGACAACCCATTTCATGGACTCAGGAGTATGAGAATGTTGTGCAAAATGTTCCACCAGTGGTGCTCCCTTGGTGTTACATCGAATACGACTGCAATGTTGCAAGATTCTTTTTTTAACCATCTGCTGAGTGTGGCCCACATAAAGTAGATTACATGGACATATGATGGCGTAAATGACGTTCTTGCTGTTACAGTTGCTGTGGTTTCTCATTTCAATATTGTGGTTTCTGTATGATAATTTCTTTGTCTCTATCGTCATTTTGCAAGCCTTGCAGTGTGAGTACTTGAAGTGTCCTGTTATGTCTGGAAGGGTCCACATAGATTGTATCGTGGGATTAGGTGGGCACTCGATGAAAGAGTGTACAACATGATCACGTATGTCCTTTGCCTTCTTAAAAGCATGCATTGGTGGTTCCAGGATTCCTAGTTCGTCCGATATGAGTTTCCAGTGTCCATTAATGATTTTTTTTTAAATTTTGCTGTGCGTGCAGAAAGTAGTCACACAGATCATTCGTTTGCTATTTTGGCGTGAAGTCTTGGGTGATAATAATGTTTCACGGTTTTCGTGCCATGCTCTCTTCCTGGCTCGGGTGACAAGCCTTTTGGGGTATCCTCTTTCGAGTAAGCGGCTAATCAGATCGTCAGACTCCTTAAAATAATAATCTTTTAATGTACAGTTCCTTCGAATTCGAAGGAACTGCCCGAATGGCAAATTATCTCTCAAACTTCTATTATGATGACTCGTATATCTTAATAGAGAGTTCCTTTCAACCGGTTTCCTATATAGTGTGGTATATAGGTGATTCCCAAGTGTCTTTATTGAGATATCACGGAAGTCAATGGTATTTCTGTTCCAGGTCATTGTGAACTTAATGTCCTCTGAGCAAGTATTCAGCCACTCAAAGAAATCCTTTAATCCTCCTTCATCACCTGCCCAGATGAGCAGGATATCATCAATGTACCTGCGCCATTTAATGATGTTGAGTTTATAAGGGTTCCTGTCTGACAAGACATGTTCGTCTTCAAAACTGCTCATATAGATAAACGCCAGATCTGGGGTGATCGCTCTTCGAGTGTGTCAACCAAAAAGGAGTACGTTATCTATCCATTGATGCCAACTACGACTGTGAGTCTTCGAGTCTACTACCCTTACTTAGGATCTCTTTCCTTCTCCACAGGAGCGTTATTGAAGCCCCATTTTCTCATTGAATACGGCGGATTGGTCCTCCGTTACCTCTTCATACGTAGGTATCCTTACCTCATCCTATGGCAGCACACACATATTTGTAAATATTTTCTTCACATACTGTTTGTCCCCCACAGGTGCTCGTACAGTCCTGATGAAGACCCCACCTCAAGGTCCATAACTATCCTGAATCTAGGGGTCGAAACGTCGACTACAATCCTAGTACAGACTCTAGGGACCCATTTTATGACAGTTCTATCATGTATGAAAATGTAAATAGGAATTTATATTGATGTATTTATGTCACTTCTTTCCATGTCCCCTCTCCTACACTAATACACTCTATTTCCACCCTTCCATTCTTCTTACCACCGAGAGCACTGTGAATATTATTACACTTTTGTATAACTGTGCACATACAAAGTGCATATCTGTGGATTACTATAATCTGTTTTGTTCCAGATATTACTTGATCAATATAAAATGAATTTTGAATAGTGGATATCAACCGCATACTCACTTGTGTTGTTTGTTTT
Organism: Lissotriton vulgaris; assembly: GCF_964263255.1. Taxonomy (NCBI): domain Eukaryota; kingdom Metazoa; phylum Chordata; class Amphibia; order Caudata; family Salamandridae; genus Lissotriton; species Lissotriton vulgaris. The sequence continues at coordinate 115,331,068 of NC_141690.1, read as the reverse complement.
GATTTGTGCTGCTATGATCTTTGTTTAGATTAATTGTTCCACTGCCAAGACCACACTTTTTGATACTGTCAGTCTTCCAGGGGCCAGGCTTTTTACAGTCATGGCAATAAGGTTTCTTCTGGTTAGAGGAAGTGTTTTGGGACCCACCCCCATCATTGGAGATTTGGGGCCCTGGGGAAGTCTTGTCTTTTGATTTATCCCCACCTTTCTCTTGAGGCTTGGTAGAATCTTTCTTCTGGTCACTACCCTGATTTCTAGACCTAATCCTGGTTCTGACCCATTTATCTGCCCTCTTACCCAATTCTTGGGGAGAGGTCAGATCTGAGTCCACCAGGTGCTGGTGTAGAAGCTGGTTTTGACAATTACTAATCAATCAATCAATCATCGCATTTATATAGCGCACTACTTACCCAGAGGCGCTGGGGGAGGGGGATCTGCTACTGCTCGAACATCCAGGTCTTGAGTTGCTTCCTGAAGGCGAGGTGGTCCTGGGTCAGGCGGAGGTGGGTGGGGAGGGAGTTCCATGTCTTGGCGGCGAGGTAGGAGAAGGACCGTCCCCCTGTGGTGGCTCTTCGGATGCGGGGGACGGCGGCGAGGGCGTGGCTGGTCGATCGAAGCTGGCGTTTGGGAGCGTAGAAGTTGAGGCGGCTGTTGAGGTATCCTGGGCCTTGGCTGTGTAGGGCTTTGTGTGCGTGGGTGAGGAGACGGAAGGTGATTCTCTTGTTGACCGGGAGCCAGTGCAGGTCTCTCAGGTGTCCGGAGATGTGGCTGCGACGGGGGATGTACAGGATGAGTCGTGCTGAGGCGTTCTGGATCCGCTGGAGTCTCTTCTGGAGTTTGGCGGTGGTTCCGGCATAGAGGGTGTTGACGTAGTCCAGACGGCTGGTGACGAGGGCCTGGGTGACCGTCTTCCTGGTCTCGGTGGGGATCCACCGGAAGATCTTACGTAGCATGTGCAGGATGTTGAAGCACGACGAGGAGACGGCGTTGACTTGTCTGGTCATGGAGAGGGAGGAGTCCAGGATGAAGCCCAGGTTGCGTACGTGGTCTGTTGGTTTGGGTGCGCTGCCTAGGGCGGGGGGCCACCAGGAGTCATCCCAAGCGGCGGGTGAGCTAAGGAGCGGCTCCCTCATATTCAAATTATACAATCCTGTATAGTCATGTACTTTGCTGCTTAATAACCAGCCTTCTAGAGCCTTAGTGGCACAATCAACAAAATCAGTCCAGTTCTGAGTCTGTGTCTTCTGGGTATCTCTGAACATTAACCTGTACTGTTCAGTGGTTAAGCCAAGCCCATCAATCAGAGCACTCTTTAGGACAGTGTAGTTGTTAGCATCCTCATCACTAACTGTGAGGAGCTTATCTCTACCTTTTTCTGAAAAGGAAAGCCAGAAAGATTGCTGCCCACTGACATTGGGGTACCTGCTGTACTTTGCAGGCCCTCTCCAAAGCAGTTATCAATGTGGGTGTCATCCCCAACTATGTAGGGGGCACAATCTTACGCAGGTGTCTATTGTCATAGGACCTGTCTTTATCCTTAGGGATATTGCTGCCACCAGTGGGCTCTAGCCCACCTAACTTCCTTTCTCTCTCAAAAGCAAGTTTTTCCTTGGCTAGAGCAAGTTGCTCTTTCTCAATTCTGAGATTGACTTCCCTCATCCTAAACGTCTTATAGGCTGATCTGCCTTTGCACGTAGATATTTAGTTAGATTTTCTGCTGAGTTCTAAACTTATGTTAACTCATACTTGCATCAGCTCAGATTCACTGCACCCTCAGCTGATGACAACATTTTTCCAGAGGCATATTTAGCAATTTGATCTGGAGGCGCTAGAGGGCGCACTGCAGCATGGCCGCACTGCCGTGAGGCTCCTGCTGCCCGGAGCTTCTATCCGGCAATTTATCCTTTTGACCATCATCATCCCTTGATCTGACCCTGGGATTCCCTTCGGAAGGCTGTGGACTGCACTCGGTCCAACTCCCACCACGATCGGTGGTTCCTGTCCGGAGTTAGGAGGTCCGGAAGTTTCACCGCCGGGTGCTCTGGAAGTCGGGAGCACCGCGGCCCGGCGTCACAGCTCACTGTGGTCTGCTGCCTCACACGTGGGGTGGAGGCCGGATCCCCTCCCCCCTCAGGGACGCTGCGAGATCGCCCGCCTCGCCGTGGATGGTGACGGTAAGCGGGGCTCGCGACCGGTGGCAGAGACTGTGCAGCGTCACCACAGGTGCCACCCTGGACTACGGTGGCGGAGCTGCGACGGGGACACCGATCCACCCCCGGATTTGATGCACTGCCGGACCACGGGCGGGAGTGGCGGGGCGTGCTTGCCTGCTCGTGCCCCCATCTGTGGGGGCATCTTAGACGCTTGTGAGCTGCAGAGTACGGACGGGGGTGACCTGTGGCTGGCGATACGGTTTGCAGCGGGACTCACTGGGCGCGCTGCTGGGGGACTGCCATTTCCTCCGTTTGGCGCCATTGTCGCCGCAGCAGCCACTGTGTGACGGTGCCTACCGGCGGGGGCTTTTCAGCGGAGCGCTGTGCTAGCCATATTGGTGCCAGACCCCTCTGATTGCATTGTATGCCGGTGCCTCCTACTTTGGGTTTCCTGTGTCACACTGCCCTGGATTGGACTGTCCTACTTCCTGAGGGACGACATAGGAGCTGATGCCTGCGCACTGTCCCTGTTACATTGTGTAAGTGGCGTTGCCCTCACTTGTCTGTGTTGTACTATGGTGGTCCGCTGCTGTGTGCTCTCAGTCCACCCTCGCCTGCTGTTGTTGTAAATACCCCTCTGCCTCCCTGTGGCAGCAACGTGCTGTGACTGTTTGTGGGGACTGGCGATACTGCGTGGATACACGGCTACTGCGCCCTTCTCTTGGATTTTGTTATACTGCCTGTTCTGGTGGGCGCATACCATTGGCTGGTGTACGAGGGCTTGTGCCTAGGAATACCCTCGCCTCTGCTTGCTGTGTGTGCCGGACCATGGGGAAGCCGGACAATAAGCAACCTAAGCTTTTCTTTGACTCTGCGGCCTCTAGGAGGGGCACTCGCCTGGTGCAGGAAGCTGGGAGCTCCCGTTCCCCCCCCCCCACCTGTCACTGATGCCAGTCCGCCGTCCACTGCCCCGGATTTCCAACAGATGATGCATGAGATGCGGCAAGGTTTTGCTACCATTGTGGACAAAGTGGACAAACTATCCTCGCGCATGGACGCAGTGGTGCAAAAACTCGATGTCCATGAGGAGCGCCTGACTACGGCGGAACAGCGCATCTCGGATCACGACGACAATGCGGCCACTCATACCACTCAATTGGCGAGGATGGACAATATATTGAGGGTAATAGCAGCCAAGAATGAGGAGTTAGAAGCGAGAAGTCGACGCAACAACATACGCGTTGTAGGTGTGCCGGAGACGACAAATGTGGGAAAGTTGGAGACGTACGTGGAAAGATTGTTGGTTGGTGTGGTTGGAGCGGAAGCGTTCTCCACGCAGTTTATTGTGGAGCGAGCGCACAGGTCCCTTGGACCACGTCCGGCCACAGGCGCGGCACCGCGCCCTATCATTGCGCGCCTCCTGAACTACCGGGACCGGGATGCGGCTCTTCGTGCAGCTCGCACCACCCGCTCACTTTCATTTGAGGGGGTCAATTTCACCATCTATCCGGACTTCACTCCGATGGTGCAAGTTTCTTGCGGTCAAGAAAAAACTTAGGGACCTGCAGGTGGACTACGCCTTGCTGTACCCTGCGAAGCTGAGGGTGACTCATCAGGCGAAGCAGACCTTTTTCACGAATCCGCAGCATGCGGAAGACTTTGTGAAACGTCTCAGGAGGGAACGTGCTGCTGCGGGCCGGCAAGACGAGGAGGAACAGGATGGCCACTGATCGGCGGGAGAGGAGGAGGACGCCTGACCAGGTTTCTAGTGACGAACGGGCTGAACTACATACTTTGCACTGGCGGTTCTATGGCTGCCCTCGGAGCCCAGGGATTCGCAGGCATGACTGTTCAGAGCGGATGTGTGGGTCGCCGGTCTAATCCGGGATTCCGCTAGTTGAGACTGTTGTTATGGAGATGGTTGATGATAATACTTTGCTCCGGGCACCCTCTCCCACACTGTGCCTGGATCAGGTCTTTGCCTTACGGCTGAGGGGTCGGCGTAGTGTGGGAGGGTGGTAATGTGCACCTCTGGTGGGCACTCCCACGGGCATACCCCACCATTGTTAAGTTCTTTTGTGCACCTGAGTTTTTGGATGGCTGGATGGGTGTATGGAGTGTGGGGAGGGGGCGTGGCAAAGGGTCCTGACAGGTCGGGGTTGGTCAGGTGGGTGAAGGGAGGGGGGATTGCACTGGTAGGCTCTGTTTCCCTTGACGTACGTCTTAGGTGCGCAATGTTCTCTGGGTGTACCGCGTGTTGGTTGCACGGAGGTTCTTCTTTGTTTGGGGGGCTGCATTTTGGTCTGCCGGCGTGCCTGTTGCACGGCTATGGTTATTTGGGATTGGGAGGGGGGGTCTGGTTTTTTGGATTGGAGATGGCTGGGCCTGGGTGAGTGTGGAGTGAGGTTGTTGAAGAGGCTGTGGTGTGCGATGGTGACATTTCGCTGCCTTGCGCTGAGAGACTGGGACGGTGCACTGCTTCTGTGTGCCCCGTGGCGCCTTTATCATGGGTGATGACGATTGATACTGTGGATGAGATATCCATCTTGTCTTGGAATGTGCGTGGGCTTAATGATGCCAGGAAATGTCGAAATGTACTACAGTATTTGGATAGACATGCAATACAAGTGGCTTTCCTGCAGGAGACGCATCTGCGGCGTTTGCCTGCTCCTACGTTTGGTGGGAGGTGGGCTGCAGTGAGGACATTTGCATCGTATTCCTCATATGCTCGTGGAACTGTTATACTTATTAAGAAATCGCTCTCCTTTCAAGAATTGGGGTCACAAGTGGATCCTGAGGGGAGGTATGTGTTATTGTGGGGGAGACTTGGGCAGGTCACTGTGCTCTTCGTGAACTGTTATGCACCTAACATTGATACGCCTGCTTTTTTTCTTACCCTTTGGGGCCACATTCTTGCTGTAGAGGCCTCACATATTGTGTGGGGGGGGATTTCAATCTGGCGGTTCAGGCTCTGGAGGATAGATCGGAGGGTAGCCCTCAGTACAATACACAAGCCAGGGATGTTTTGCGGGGCATTGTGGAGGAGGCAGGGCTGATTGACAGCTGGAGGTATGCTCACCCGACTGATAGAGAGGGCACGCATTTCACTGCACTGGCTCGCTCCTGGGCTCGACTGGACTATGTCTTCCTCTCCAGAGGGCTGGTGGTGGGGTTGCGGGAGGCGCTACACTTGGCCAGAACGTATTCTGATCATTGCCCGGTCAAAGTTGTGTTTTCAGTGCCTGGGCTGCACAGGCCGCGCCCACCCTGGCGGCTCTTTCCCTCTGCCCTGTTGGACCCCGTTTTTAAGGCTGAACTTGGCGAGGAGGTAGAAGCTTTCTTTCCAAGGAACAAAGGATCTGTTGATAGTGTGGAGGTGATATGGGAGGCATTTAAGGTTACGATCCGGGGTGTCACTATCTCCAAGAGTTGTGGGATACTTAAATCTATTGTTCAAACCCTCGAGGGCTTAGAGGCTGATTTACGACAATTGGAACGCAGATTGCAGGCTGGTCCTGATCCCGACCTCTTAGGTCAGTTTAGGAGTAAGCTTTCAGAGTATGAGGAGGAAGCTGCCAGGGAGGCTAAGCATAGAGGGAAGTACTGGACGGCGAGGAGATACTGTGAGGGGGAGAGGCCTGGGAAGGTACTTGCTGCACTTACTAGGCATCAGCGGTATAGTTCGGACGTGTTGGAACTGGTCTCGTCGGATGGCACTCACTGTAGAGACACGAAGGAGATTCAGGAGACATTTATTCATCATTACACCCACTTGTACACTACACAGCAGTCGGGTGATGTGCGATATGGCGGTTTCCTTGATGATTTAGCGCTTTGCTGGTTGTCGGACGATCACAGGGCGTTCCTGGGTAGGCCTCTTGAGGAGGAGGAGGTCAGGGGTGCCATCATGTCCCTGAACAACGGGAAGGCCACGGGGCTGGACGGCCTTCCTGCCGAATTCTATAAATGTTATGTGGATATTATGGCTCCTGTTCTTCGCGAGGTTTTTGAAGAGTCCCTTGAGGTAGGGAGGCTGCCGGGTTCTATGAGGGAAGTTGCTATCACCTCGCTGCTTAAACCGGGTAAAGACCCTCGAGACGTAGGTTCCTATAGGCCCCTTTCATTACTTAATTGTGATGTCAAGATTCTGGCGAAAGTGTTGGCGGTTCGGCTTTCTGAGCTCATGCCTTTGATTGTCTTGCCTGATCAGTCTGGGTTCGTGCCTGGTCGGGCGACTTCCCATAATCTTCGTACATTGTTTTCCCTTATCCCGACCATTGCTCCGGAGCTCCCGGTGGCCGCCGTTTTTCTGGACGCCACTAAGGCGTTTGATTCGGTGGAGTAGGGTTACCTTATTGATGTTTTATGCAGAATGGGGTTTCCTCGGATCTTTATCTCCTGGGTCAAATTGCTGTATACTGACCCGGTGGCGAGGGTGGTAGTGAATGGTGTGCTTTCCCCCCAGTTCCCTATTACAAGAGGGACCAGGCAGGGATGTCCTCTTTCTCCCCTCCTGTTTGCCATCGCCATAGAGCCCCTTGCCTGCCGGATCCGCCAACTGCACCAACAGAGTGCGTTTAACTGTTTCCAACGTCAAGTGGGAATCTCTTTGTATGCGGATGATGTCACACTTTATGTGAAGGATCCACAGACGAATCTTAATGCGCTTTTGCGAGAGCTAGTTGCTTTTGGAGGTGTCTCTGGGATACATATCAACTGGCAGAAGTCCCAATTCTTTCCGCTCACTGCGGCGGTTCATCGATTTCCGTTGGACTACCCTTTGGAGTGGTGTGACTCGGAGCTGCGATACCTTGGTATTGTGGTCTCTTTGATCAGAGAGGAGACTATTTGGCTTAACTATGGCGTGGCTATCACTAAACTGTCGGATAACATTACGAGATGGATGGCTTTACCTTTGTCCATGGCGGGTAGGGCGTCCTTGATTAAAATGGTGGTCTTACCTCGTTTTCTGTATCTTTTTCAGAATATCCCGTATCACCCTGGAGCTTATTTTTTTAAACGTCTCCGCTCAGAGCTCATTCGTTTGTTCTGGGGGGGTAAACAACCGAGAGTAGCGTGGGCTACCTTAACGTTGCCCTATGTCGATGGCGGATTTGATGTTCCTGACTTTGAACTTTACTATCTCAGCGCTCAGACACACTATGCATACCACTGGATGCGTCCCACGCCGTTTATGCCACAAATTGCGGCTGAACAATGGGTCGCCCATCCTCTCCCGTTAGAAGGTATGGTACTGGGCAATATGGGTGATGTGGACACCCACCAGACAACGGTGACGTGCACGGTGGATGCTTGGCAACGTGTGACGCGATTGCTGGGTCTTTCATTTCTCTACTCACCTGCACTACCCCTTGCGTATCATCCTGCTCTGTCCCTCATACAGGAGACAGGGTTTCAGCGTCTGTGCAAGCGTCTTGGGGTACTTACTTGGGGAAGCCTTTTTCACGAGGGCACTTTCCGTATCGGGACCAGTTTTTTGGTGATGTGATCTGTTCCCCCTTGGAGTTGTTTTATTATGTCCGCCTGCGACAGGGCCTGCGTACTTTACTGCCGGATTTCCCTAGGGAGCCGGATGTGGCCTTGCCACTCCACGTACTACTAGTCTCTGATGGGCGACATTTGGTTTCGAAGCTATATGGTGCCATTAGACGGCAGCGTGCTACCCCGGCTAGTCGGGTGCGGGAGCAATGGGACGCTGAACTGGGCATTACAATTTCTGACGAACAGTGGCAGTACTGTTGTGGTGTTACTGCTAATATCTCCTCCAGTTGCCGTTTGAAAATTATACACTACAAATTCATACAGAGGTTTTATTATACCCCAGCCAGGAAACTTCGGTTTCGATTGTCGGAGGACGATAGATGTACCCGATGCCGGGCAGTAGGTGCCGATTTCCTGCACTTGGCATGGGAGTGTGCGGCCGTTCTGGAGTACTGGGTGCAGGTCCATGCTGCTCTGCAGATTATGACTGAGGATGGGGTGTTGTTCGACCCCATGGTTCTCCTGTTGGGGTATACTAAGGGGGTACCTGCCCTCCACCGTAGATTTGTGGATGTGGCCTTATTGTTGGCCAAACGGAGAGTGGCTTGCTGTTGGTGGCGAGGCAGGGTGCCGCAATTCGAGGACTGGTTACGTGACATCATTTATTGTCAGGACCAATACAACGTGTATGCAGAGCTGATGCCTGTGCGATGTAGGCCTAAGGATTTTTGGAGCCCGTTGCAGGTGTACCTCCTCACTAGGACGGTGCAGGACTCTGATTCTGACAGTGAAGACCAGGTTGGGGTGGGTTAAACGGCGCGAGGTTCGTTGTGTCGCGCTGGCACTGGGGTCATCTCTTTCTTCTGTTGCTGTGCTGCTTATATATGTCATGCTGTGATGGCCTTGTGTGAGGTATGATGGGCCAGTAGCTACTCTCCTGTTGGTGGTTGGGGGGGCCCTCCTCTGACCACATGGTAAATGGTGGTTGGTCGTCCACTAGGTCGCTGCTTGTCTCCCTGCCTTACAGTCTGTGTGCTACAGATTTATACCCCTGCCATCACCTACTGCTTTGTGCGGATGCGATCCGCGATGCAGGTTTACAGATGTTGTATGTCTTTTCCAATACTGTCTGCTTTGTACTGTGCCTTGACGTGAAGCCTGGACATTTTGATCATATTGCCACATTGCACTGTCTCTCACTATTTGTATGGATTATGAATGTACCACTGCTGTCTTTCGCTTGTCTCCAAATAAAGGTTTAAAAAAAAAAATATTTAGCAATTTGATAAAAGCACATCCATATTTGAAAGAAACTGGTAGGGTTAAGTGTTGTAAAGTAAGAATATATTGTACATGACAATCCAAATGGCAAGCTAGTTATGTAGCCCTCCATTTAAAGTGATGTACAGTGTAACTTTATTATTAGTGCAATTGTATTCATACAGTGCTTACTACCCCTGACGAAGTGTTGAAGCAATGCTTGGCGAGTAGCATGCTACTCCAGAATCCAAAAGTGGATTAGCAGTAGATTAGTAGGGGGAAATCTAAACTGTTACTGGAAGTGGTGGAAGTGCTAAACATGTAAGTCTGTTAGTTGGATGAACAGGATGAAGGATGGATAGAGGAGGGAAGAATTTAGAAAGGATTATTTGAGAGTTTATACTACTAAAAGAGGTTTGGGAGGAATCAGAGAGACTGTTAGTTGTGTGAATTGGAGAAACGATGGATAGACGTGGGAAGAGTTTAGAAAGGGGTATTTGGGAGGTCATAGTAGTAAAAGAGTTTTGGGATGAGTCAGAGAGTGGAGTTAGGGGATATTTTGGAATAGGAATTGGATGCGTCATAGAGTGGTGGTTTTGTTAAGCAGTTTCTCCAAATTTAGCAAGACTTTGTATCAGATAAATAAAACTTCACCTATAGAGATTAGGTCTACCCATATCATCAGTAAATGTTGGTTTAGCTAGCTCACCAATAGAATTGTAGATACTGTCTGTAACTTCGAACATGACTACTCCGATTCCCAGGAAATTAGTGGAAACAGATCTAAATCTTTGTTTTTTGATTTCTGCATGCCCAAAGTTTTACAAAGAAAAGAGACAAAAATAAATGTTCAAATGTTTATAGAAATAACCTAATCCTTGTAAATAAAACATAAACTGCGATTAATAGACAGATGACACATCATTGTTATAAGCATTTTTAAAATGGTGTAAAACACAAACAATGCAACCATGTTACTTGTTTCTAATGTTACTCCCATCTATCAATAATACTTCAACTCTAACGAGACAATGATAGAAATATCCTTCTGCCACACCCTGTTGGAATGATCTAACCCCATAACTTGGTGTAATGTCTCAGGAAGCCGGTCTCAGTGTATTAACGAATGTATCAGTGGCGGGTGCCCCCGATGCGACGTGCTTGGGTGGCAAGGGTAGGCATAATTTCATTAAAAAATGTATTAAAAAAATGATGACTTACCTGCTGCTGCGTCTGCTCCGGCTTTCTCCTCTCCCAATCCTCGACTGTGCAGGCTCCCAGATGCAATTCCAGGGCTTCTCTCATGCTGGAAATACTTTACCTAGCATGAGAGAAGCACTGGGATTAGTCTGGGTTCCCTGGTTTGCAGCTCAGACACTGCCTGGGAGCCTGTGGCTTTTCTCCACTTGGCTGTCAAACACAGCCAGCTGGAGAAATGCTAAGTGCGCATGAACGTTTGGCTTCCTAAAACGGCCAGCCACACTGTCATGCACCCTTAATAGTGCCCAAGAGGATGGCCCGTCCCTGCCCTCGACTCAGCTATCCAGCAGAGGCAAAGGTCATTTTCAATTTCACCATTGCCTCTGCTGGGTAGCAGCAGTGGGGGCAACGCTCCTCCTCCATATCAGAGGAGCCACCCTAGGAATGTTCACCATCGGAGTGTGCAAGTCTGCACGCATCTCTGCTTGCACAGCTAACTCCAGTGCAAAGTGCCTCCCACTGAGTACAACATGGACACAGTTTAAATAATAAAACACAGGTCTTATCACAATCTGCCGGTGACATATAATAAGAAGTCTACTTAGTTTGGTGGCAAAGAGTTGTCTCCTTCGAGTACATAATAAAGCAAGGTCATTATGTTCTAGTATGTGTCCCTGGAACTAACAATGCAGACTACAAAACAACGTCTACTAAAAAATAAATGTGTGCATGACGTATTCTTGTGTTAGTGAAAAACATGTGCAAACCATAATCTTGAAAATCTGCTAAACTAAAAAGGAAATCTAAATTGGAAACCAAATATAATCCCAATAACATTTTTGTGAGGTTTTGGGAGATTAGTTAACTTTTTCTTTCTCTGTAGTGGGAGGAAATACGTTAGTATAATAAGAAATTATTCCACCAGTTAAACCACCTTTCCAACATTGAGGGCCTCACACACACATAAAATGGTCCCATTTTTACTACAGAGGAGCATGAGCTATACATTATTTTCTTTCTTTTGCTTTCTGCAAAGGGCAGAATAAGCACACAAAGCATACACTGGGAGATGAACAAGTTGCAGCCAAATCTCCTCTCACCAGCCATATCAGCATTGAAATTAGGCAAAGCCTATCGCCATCCCCAAACAAAATGGTGGAATGCCGTAGCCCAAGTGCAGGGGCATCACAGCTCCTCTGGTGCAGGGACGCCCCATCCTTCAGAGGAACCCTATTCAGCTCAAGACCTCAAAATAATTGTGAGATCGTTTCAGGGACCCCTTACCACATTCTGCCATATGGCAGGTTTGCAGGTTTAGCAGAGCATTATTGGGGCTCATACTTGAGTGCCAAAAACCAGAAACTCAGTTTTGCTATGGTTAAGCAGGAGGATATTGGTAGTCATCAATTTCCTTGGTACAGAAGCATGCTAGATATGTTTCAAAGTTATGAAACAGGTCCACTGATTTCACCATTTAGGAGCACCTCTGCGTCGCATGTACGTATATAGTATTTCTATAGTGTCGACCTAACCAAAATGCAGCGGAGCACTGTACATGGTAAAGACAGGCATACAGTCAACAAGTAAGAGGAGATGGAGCTGGATTAAAGGTGGTAAAGCATTGTGATGTACTGTTCCTTAAAGAGGCGAGTCTTTAACTCTTTTCAAAATTGGACCAGCGCGGGGGAAGTCATGATGGGTATGGAGTTGTGATTCCAGAATAACTAATGCTGTGCTGTTCAAGTGCTGCTCCTGTTTTGCTACTTCACCTCTTAGGTTAAATATGGTAGGAAATTGATGTCTTGCACAAGTTTGCATTTCATGCTGTTTTCGCAAGTATGTGCTCCTGCCTTCACCTAAAGATCACTAGATGAACTACGGCATAAATATTCAATACATAGGAGCACCATGGGCTATTCCTTTTGTCTAATCACTTTTTTTTCCTTTGAGTGCCTCACGGACTGAGTGGTCGCTCCCTGTGTCCCTGGCTGACGCGTGGTATCGTAGTGCTGCTCTGATTAACAATTACTTTCAAAGTTGCTTTTGTATTTCGACTGCCGTGTGCTTTGTTTAGCGCTTTGTGTAATTAGCGCTCTAGCTTACAATTTAGTCATTTCCCTGGTATCGTAGCGCTGCTCTGATTATCAATCACTTTCAAAGTTGCTTTAGTATTTCGCCTGCTGTGTGCTTTGTCTAGCGCTTTGTGTAATCAGCGCTCTAGCTTACAATTTAGTCATTTCCTTACATTGTTTGCGCATTTACCAATAGCGCTCCGCTCTGCTCCTCCCCCCGCCTCCATTTTGTTTGTTTGTTGTCGTCCTCGTGTGCCCGACCCGCCTCCCAGCTCAGCCGCCCTCCCACTGACTTATTATAGCGCTCCTCGCCCTGTAGACGCTGTGACTCGCTCTTCCTCACGGACTGAGTGGTCGCTCCCTGTGTCCCTGGCTGACGCGTGGTATCGTAGTGCTGCTCTGATTAACAATTACTTTCAAAGTTGCTTTTGTATTTCGACTGCCGTGTGCTTTGTTTAGCGCTTTGTGTAATTAGCGCTCTAGCTTACAATTTAGTCATTTCCCTGGTATCGTAGCGCTGCTCTGATTATCAATCACTTTCAAAGTTGCTTTAGTATTTCGCCTGCTGTGTGCTTTGTCTAGCGCTTTGTGTAATCAGCGCTCTAGCTTACAATTTAGTCATTTCCTTACATTGTTTGCGCATTTACCAATAGCGCTCCGCTCTGCTCCTCCCCCCGCCTCCATTTTGTTTGTTTGTTGTCGTCCTCGTGTGCCCGCCTCGCCTCCCAGCTCAGCCGCCCTCCCACTGACTTATTATAGCGCTCCTCGCCCTGTAGACGCTGTGACTCGCTCTTCCTCACGGACTGAGTGGTCGCTCCCTGTGTCCCTGGCTGACGCGTGGTATCGTAGTGCTGCTCTGATTAACAATTACTTTCAAAGTTGCTTTTGTATTTCGACTGCCGTGTGCTTTGTTTAGCGCTTTGTGTAATTAGCGCTCTAGCTTACAATTTAGTCATTTCCCTGGTATCGTAGCGCTGCTCTGATTATCAATCACTTTCAAAGTTGCTTTAGTATTTCGCCTGCTGTGTGCTTTGTCTAGCGCTTTGTGTAATCAGCGCTCTAGCTTACAATTTAGTCATTTCCTTACATTGTTTGCGCATTTACCAATAGCGCTCCGCTCTGCTCCTCCCCCCGCCTCCATTTTGTTTGTTTGTTGTCGTCCTCGTGTGCCCGACCCGCCTCCCAGCTCAGCCGCCCTCGCCCCTCCCCCTTCCCACCATCCATATATGACAGTAGCTTTAACGCGCAGCGTCCACGCACAGCGACCGCGCCCCATTCGCGCCGAAGGTGCGCCAAAGGTAAGCCCGTCTACGCCCGTCCGCGCCTGGACCGCGCCCAGCGCCAGACCCCCTGCCCCCCGTCCCTCTCAGCCCCCCCCGCATTACCTACGACGCCTCCACCCTCCTAGCCCTCAACCCCGGTCGCGCCCCCAACTGCGTCCAAGCTGCTCCTGGACACACCCATGGACCTTTCTCCTGCTACTCCTGCAAATTCATCGGCACCGACAACATCTCCGCTACGACCACACCACAGACTCCTGACCCCAACCACCTACAGTGCATCCTTCTCAACACCCGCTCGGTCCACAGGCACGCCATTGACCTCTGGAACCTACTAGACACCATCTCTCCAGACGTCGCCTTCCTAACAGAAACATGGATGAACGCTTCCTCCGCCCCAGACATCACTATTGCCATCCCCGAAGACTATAAGATCAAACGCAAGGACCGCACCGACCACACAGGAGGTGGAATCGCTATCGTCCATAAGAAATCTATCCGCATCTCAACCAGCTCCGACGCCAACCTCATTAACTCCGAACACCTTCACTTCCAGATCCACATCGACCCCAAGACCACACTCAGAGGCACCCTCCTCTACAGACCACCAGGACCCCGCGCAAAATTCAGTGAAGACATCACGGACTTCATCACTCCTCACGCGCTCCCCTCCAAAGACTACATCCTTCTGGGAGACCTCAACTTTCACCTTGAAAAGATCAACGACCGCAATACCACCACCCTCTTGGACAATCTCGCCAACCTCGGACTTAAACAACTGGTCACTTCCCCCAACCACATCGCAGGTCACACACTTGACCCCATCTTCACCTCCAGCAATCATGTCTCCTTCAGCCACACTACGGATCTCCTCTGGACTGACCACAGCTGCGTTCACTTCACCTACAACAAACCAAAACCCACCAACCACCTCCAACCAACTCTGCAAAGAAACTGGAACAAAATCACCACGGACCAGATCTCCGCATCGCTCCTTCTAAACACCCCAGCCCACTCTTCTAACGCAAACGAAGCCGCTGCCAACCTCACCCTATGGTTATCCAACTCCGCCGACACCTTAGCACCACTGAAGAAACGTCAAAGCAAACCTGGCAGCAAAAAGGCCTCATGGTTCAACGATGATCTTAAGAAGTCCAAGAAACTCTGCCGCTCCCTTGAAAAGGCCTGGAAAAAAGACCCAACCACTAGCACCAAGGACGCCTTCAAAAACGCCACCCGCATTCACCACCAACTAATCCGAAAGGCCAAGAAAACAGCATTCAAGGATCGACTTGACAACAACGCCCACAACAGCAAGGAACTTTTCAACATCGTCAAGGAATTTTCCAACCCCTCGGCCAACTCCAACGACATCACCCCCACTCAAGCCCTCTGCGACTCCCTAGCCTCATTCTTCCACAACAAAATTGCGGACATCCACAACAGCTTCGACAACGAACCCGGAAACCAACCCACCCTACCATTTGCTGAACATTCTCCCCCCGTGAACACCCTTATCGACTGGAACCCAATCTCCACTGAGGACACAATCCGCCTGATGAATTCCATCCACTCAGGATCCCCCACAGACCCATGTCCTCACCACATCTTCAACAAAGCAGACTCCGTCATAGCACCGCACCTCCGAGACGTCATCAACTGCTCCTTCAACTCCGCCACCTTCCCGGAAAGCTGGAAACACGCTGAACTCACCGCCCTTCTGAAAAAACCCACAGCGGACCCCACCGAACTCAAAAATTACCGCCCCATCTCGCTTCTTCCATTCCCGGCCAAAGTCATCGAGAAAGCCGTCAACAACCAGCTCGCCGCCTTCCTCGAAGCCAACAAATCCCTCGACTCCTCACAATCTGGATTCCGAGCAAAACACAGCACTGAGACCGCCCTCATCGCAGCAACAGACGACATTCGAACTCTACTGGACAATGGGGACACAGTCGCCCTCATCCTCCTCGACCTCTCTGCAGCATTCGACACAGTCTGCCACAGCACCCTTCTACAACGCCTCAATAACATCGGAATCCAAGGAAAAGCACTTGAATGGATCACCTCGTTCCTCACTGGAAGAACCCAGAGAGTCCGCCTCCCACCATTCAAGTCCGAGGCCACTGAAGGCATCTGTGGCGTGCCACAAGGATCCTCACTCAGCCCCACCCTCTTCAACGTATACATGAGCCCCCTCACGGCCATCGCCCGCCAACACAACCTCAACATCATCTCTTACGCGGATGACACTCAACTAATCCTTTCTCTCACCAATGACCCCAGCACCGCCAAAACTAACCTACACGAAGGAATGAAAGAAGTTGCCGAATGGATGAAACAAACGCGTCTGAAACTGAACTCAGACAAAACAGAAGTCCTCATCTTAGGTACATCCCCCTCTGCATGGGACGACTCCTGGTGGCCGGAAGCCCTCGGAAAAGCACCCATCCCGACAGACCACGCACGGAACCTAGGCGTCATCCTGGATTCTTCACTCTCAATGAACAGACAAGTCAGCGCCGTATCCTCTTCCTGCTTCAACATTCTTCGCATGCTCAGAAAAACATTTTGCTGGATCCCCACCGAAACAAGGAAAACAGTCACCCATGCTCTGGTCACGAGCCGACTGGACTACGGAAACACCCTCTACGCAGGCACTACCGCTAAACTCCAGAAGAAACTCCAACGAATCCAAAACGCCTCAGCCAGGATCATATTAGACATCCCACGCTACGAACACATCTCTGGTCACCTTAAAGACCTCCACTGGCTACCCGTCAATAAGAGGATCACTTTCCGACTGCTAACCCACGCACACAAATCACTCTACGACATCGGACCAGAATGCCTCAACTCACGACTGTCCTTCTACACCCCCCCCGCCAACTACGTTCTTCCAGCCAAGCCCTCGCCACTGTACCTCGCATCAACAAGACCACCATGGGAGGCAGATCCTTCTCATACCTGGCTGCTAAAACATGGAACTCAAGCAACTTAAAACGTGGATATTTGACAAGTAATCCTCCTCCTCTTTCTAAGCGCCTTGAGACCCTCTGGGTATGTAGTGCGCTATATAAATTTTCTGACTTGACTTGACTTGACTTCCCCATCATCCCATTGCTCCTGAGTGTATTGGATAATGAGCTCCAGGTACTATAACTCTGCTCCTGGTAAGAGAGTGAAGTGCACAGGTTCTAGATAGGTCTGAATAGAGGGCAGGAATTTACATACATGTATTTGCACACACAATTTGGCTTTTTATGCGAAAATACCATCATCTTCGGGTCTCTAATTGAAATGGCAAAAATAGTAATGGTTATGGGATGTTTTTTCTGAAGGGAAACATTTGGTTTACGGACCAACTCAAAGCGGAAAAACTAACTCTCCGGCAAACCGAACGCCGCTGGCGCCGTCACTACGACCCGCAGCTCAAACTCATATTTAATGAAACTCTTAAATCTTATAAACATTCAATCCTGGCGGCCAAGACGGCATATTTCTCACACAAAATTCTGGATTCAAACAACAAAACGAAAGACATCTTTTCAATCGTACAGGAGCTCTCCCTTCCAGATAGAGTTACCCCCCAACCCCAGCCGACTCAAACCCTCTGTGATTCACTTAACTCTTACTTCATAGAGAAAATCTCGACAATAAAAAATAATATCCCGACTCCGGCATCTCCCACCCCTCCCCCTCTCTCCCCTATTAATACCAGTACCCTGACTAAGTTTCCACCCATATCCCAACAAGAGTTTGTTTCTCTCCTTCATAAAGTCAGATCAGGATCCCCCAATGACTGCTGTCCCCCGCAGATTCTGAAAGAAGCCTTTCTTGCATGCCCAGGCCCCCCTCTAGCCCTACTTAACAACTCCCTCGCAACCGGGAAGGTCCCATCCTCTTTCAAGCAAGCCGCAGTCTTACCCATACTGAAGAAATCCAATGCAGACCCATTAACTCTCAGTAACTACAGACCCATCTCCCTCCTGCCCTATCTAGGAAAGATCTTGGAGACCTACGTTACCCGCTGCCTGTGCTCTTTTATAGAGAAATCTTCCTTCTTAGACCCTCAACAAGCGGGTTTCAGACCCCTCCACTCCACCGAGGCGGTCATAGTAGCAGTCATGGACACCCTCAGGAAGGGCGCTGACAAAAACATCCCTCAAGCCCTTGTCCTATTGGATCTCTCGGCGGCGTTTGACACGGTCGATCACTCCATCTTGATCGACCGTGTCCATAACGCCGGCATTCAGGGATTAGCCCTTGACTGGCTCAGATCTTTTCTGCACCAGCGCTCTCAGTCCGTTCACCTTTCCACCTTCTCTGCACCCTACACCTCCCTTCCCTGCGGTGTACCTCAGGGATCTGCACTCTCCCCTCTTCTTTTTAATTTGTACCTCCAACCCCTGTTAGCCTCCCTCCACAACTCCCCGGTCACCATCTTTAACTATGCGGACGATCTCCAGCTAATCTTCCCCATAGATTCCCTCCCTTCCTCCCGTACTAATTTCCAGTCCATTATGCTGACCATTGCAGAGTGGATGTACCACAGCCACTTAAAGCTGAACCCTACCAAAACCGAGCTCGTTCTGGTAGGAGGCCCCAACCATCCATGGAATTCCACCTTCTGGCCAACATCGTTGGGGACAGCACCCTCTCCCGTGAGCTCAGTCAAAAGCCTGGGGGTGATCATTTCAGAAGATCTATCCATGAGACCGCAAATCAACGCGGTCACCTCCGCCTGTTTCTTCCATCTCAGGCGGATCCGCAAGATCAGCAGGTTTCTCACCAAAGAAGCCCTGATCCAAGTTGTTATTGCGCTTATCACCTCTAGGCTCGATTATGCCAACACTCTGTACGCAGGAATCCCTGCATGCCACCTCCACCGACTGCAGCTGGTGCAGAATCAGGCCGCTCGCCTGATCTTCCGCCAGCCCAAACATCAGCACGTCACTCCCCTCCTCCGTAGTCTACATTGGCTCCCTGTCTCTAAACGCTGCACCTTCAAATTGGCATGCACAACCTATAAGGCCCTCTCAGATACAGCCCCTGCTTTCATCTCCTCGGTCCTATCCCGTCACCTCCCTTCTAGAGCTCTTCGCTCAGCATCACAAAATCTCCTTGTTGTTCCCAAATTTAAAAGGAAAAAACATGGTGGCCTGAGCTTTTCTGTCCTGGCTCCTTCCACCTGGAACTCGATGCCACCTTCCCTCCGTCTCTGCCAAAATTATGACTGTTTCGGCAGACTGTTAAAAACCCTGCTCTTCCAATCCGCCTATGTATAACCCTCTCACTCTGGATCACGTTATTTGTCATTGAGCGCCAAGAAACCTATGGTGATAGTGCGCGTTACAAATAATTTTAACGTAACGTAACGTAACTTCCCCTTGGACAACAGCAAAAATAATTGAAGGTAAAAAGGCATTTTAAATATATGGAAACAAACATAAATCAGCTGGAAAGATAGTTCAGTGTGCTATAGACTTAGTGTAAACTGAAGGTACCCGCACTAATCAATGATGAAAATCAGTCGTATGTAATGTAAATCAAAATTTTTATTAAATTCATATAAAATGTAATTCAAGTAACACAGGCAGCCAATATGAGTTTTGTCACTGTGGGTATGCTACCATTGACTTCATCAGGGCGTAAGTCTAGTAATTCGGTTACCAGTAATTAATGAGAAGTGTGGCTCAGGGGTTAGAGGCGGCAGACCTGGAGCTTGAGTTCGGCCCTGGACCAGGGTTCAATTCCCCGCCTCGGCGGGTCTTGGGCTCAAAATTCCACGGACTCGTTAATTCTCGCTCCGGTGCCTTCTCGACTCACGGGTTCACACTCTGCGACTCTGGGCAATAGCTTGCTTAATCTCCACAACGGCCCCTCGCGATGGGATGCCTGGCTTTCACCTTGTGGATACCCTGCCAGGGTTATCTCACAGGGGAATACCAGGACGGGTTCCCTAAGCAAGTGCTGAGATGCCCCAGGGTAAGTCGAGCGCTATATAAGTTTCATTCATTTCATCATTTCATTTCATAATGGCTAGCATCCTGTACTGCTCCTCAAAGTCACCCAAAACATCAAGAAATTATAGTTCAAGATGTAATAAATATCCATAGAATGGTACACCTCAGGAAAAGTGTGCGGTCAGTTTAGTCCCTACGGGCAAGTGACACCTGGAAAAAATGACATGTGGATTACAAATGATTTGAATCATTGAAGAGTGTGGCCAATCTTCTTTTTACAAATGAGTCTGGGTTAGCTACCAGCATTGGTAGGTGTGGGAGTGGCCACCTTCCTCTGTTTGGCGTGCACCTATTACTTGATATTACTTTGGAACAATTTCCAATAACAACGGATTGAAGAGGCGAGAGCCAAAAGTTTCTCTTGCCACTCCACCAGAAGTATATATTTCTTAAATTGGGTCAGATACGTCTTTAGTTCACAATAAAAGGACTGGAGCACCAACCAGGCAAGAGTAAGAGCTCACCAGGCACAGCTCTACTTAGGGAACACAGACCCCTGAGTCCTGTATTTTTTCAACCGCATTCAATACAGTCCCGCATCTATTGCTTCTGTCGCGTTTGGCCAGGATTGGGCTGTCAGGCACTGTGTAGGAATGGCTCTGCTTCTTTTTGGAAAGTAGGATCGAGCAGATCTGGATTCCACCCTTCTTCTCCTCCCCTCAGGTGGTTTCAACAGGTGTCCCACAGGGGTCTGCCCTTAGCCCCCTCCTATTTCACATCTATATGACTCCTCTGATATATTTAGCAGAGGAGTTGGGGGCTAAGGTGATGGCATATGCGGACGACACCGAGTTGCTTTTCACCTGGGATAAAGGGGCGGGCTCCGTATCTCAGGTCCAACATTACCTAGCCTCAGTTTTTAACTGGATGGTGGATGCACAGCTCAAATGCAATGAAGGGAAATCGGAGATTCTGCTATTTGGCACTTTTCCTTCGAATTTCAGAGAGCAGCTTTGGCCTCCCGACTTCCTATGTCCAACCTCCACGGGGAAACCGGCAAAAAATCTTGGGGTCTGGTTTGATGAAGAGCTTTCCTTTGCGACACACATTAAGAAGCTGGCCTTGGTTGCTTCGGCCTGCTGAAATCATTTAGAAGAGTCTTTCCACTTCTGCCAGCTGCGGCGAGACAAACAATTAAGTGTGCGCTGATTATGTCTCGGCAAGATTATGCTAATGCCCTCTTTGCTGGCATCCCGGGTTACCTATTGAAGAAGCTACAAGTGGTCCAGAACACCGCAGCCAGATTGTTGTTGGGTCTCTCAGCCAAGGACAGTGTCCGGAACCCGCTGCGCCTATATCACTGGCTGCCTTTAGCAGCCATAGTGAAATTTAAACTATTGATCATGGCCCATCGCGCGCTTAATGGATGTGGTCCTCTTTATCTACAAAGGCGGGTGTCCTTTTATGCCCCTTTGTGCTCTCTGCACTCTGCATCTCTATTCCTTGCCCGAGTCCTGCGTTTTAGGCGGCAGAGGATGGGTGGTGGCTCCTTTTCAGTGAAAGCAACTACTGCTTGGAATGCTTTCGCGCTGGATCTGCGTACTATTCAGGATCCAGTGGTTTGAAAAAAACCTCAAAACACATCTTTTTATCTGAAGTCCACTACCGCACATTCATTTAACATAACATTTAATTTTGCTGCTATTGCTTGATGGTCCAGCCTAAGTTGAGTGCCATGCCCACTGAACCTGCTAACTGTGCATCTGAATACACGTTTAGCTGTAGCATATGTAGTGTGTCCACAAAATACCCTTGAGAAACAAGGATGTTAAGAAGGATTGTGGTCAGACAAAATCTGTGCATGGTAAAAGGAACGCTTGTGATGTAAACCGTCACAGATTTGCTGCTGGGCTGAACATATGCATTGTGGCTGCAGGGTGTGTGGAGTGAGAATGTTTGCAAATTGATCTGCTTTTAAAAAGACTATTGACAGTGTCTGCATCCATGTTGATTACAGTAGTACCTGCCCGTTTGATGCGGACACCATCTCATCCATCCCCCTCATGGGGGATGTTGTGAAGGAATAGTTGCAGAAGACAGAAAAGAAATGAGGGAAGAGCGCAGGCCTCGATGAGTTAGAAACTGGGATAGCGATGTGAGAAAGCAACAAGGGGCAAACAAGCATTGCAAATGCAATAGGTCTCGCATTTGATGAGTTAGAGCTATTGGCGTTGTAAATGACCATGTCTTTTACTCCTGGACAGCGCAAACACACTTGATGCACTCAATACGACACTAAGCTATGTCTTTTAAAAAGCCCTGAGGGGGCAGCCAGATGCTGCAGTCAGCCATGAAGAGTAGACAAGCAGAAGGTGAAATCGCCAATCTGCTGGGACATGGGTGTAGTTTCGGGGCAGCTGGCTGCAGTTGTACTCATACGTGGCTTTAGACAGGCATGACGTGCACTTATAGAGGGAAGCATTTGGGTGGGAACACACAGTTCGTGCAGTCACCAGTGTGCACAGGATAGACAAGAGTGGGGACAGAAAGCCTGGTATAGCTATAGTGGGTACAGAAAGTGCAGTCACGTCTTCCATCAGGCAGTGAGAGGAGGGGTGCTCCTAGAATCAAACCACAGATTTGTGCACATCCCCTCGAGCCTGAACAGATGAAAACACAGACCGGCTATGCACACAAGCAGAGATCTGTGTGGTGTCATGAACCTGGAGGCTTTGAAAGGGAGGTGGAGTTACCGCCGTCCTGCAATGTACTGCAGGACTCAGTGGCGGCTGGTGACATTTGAAAGTAGTGCGGCGTAAAAGTTCAGGATGAGTGTCACCAATTTTGTATTGTGTCTCTATCAATAAGCTGGTGTCTGATGCACACTGGAGCAGCTTTACGCTTGCCCAACCTGCTATCCCACTCATAACTGCCCCCGTGGGTCACGCTGCTTGAGGCTTGGACCACAACAGGCACGGGTCTATCATCACAATCGAGATTCCATATGATGTATATTTAATTAAAGACACAGAAACGTAACAAATCGAAATAAAGAAATGCATAGTCAACTAAACTACTGTAAAACTACACAACACAACAGTGCCACATTACTTATCTTTCCTAAACTACAAAACTTTAAAGATAAATCAGTGTGAGGACCAGCTGCACTTGATACATGTACCGGGTACACGGAGCATGTATCATCAGAGCACTTTACATGCGGCGTCAAAGGATACATGTTTTATGGCGCATATGTACAAATTCACAAGCTATCTGTTACTGTAATCCTTTCTGTATGTTCTTCCCATAACAAAATGGCTGCTAAACTGTATTAGCATGAACGTCTTTCTTTCATTGAGGCACCACAGTCCACTCAATTAACCCTTTCCATGCTCATGACGAGCTCAGCTCGTCATGAGGCACAGTGGAGCTGTGCTGATGACGAGCTGAGCTCGTCATGAAATGATGTAAATCTGAAACCTTCAGCACCGGAGGGGAAAATGTGCAGCAGCGATGTGGTTAATTGCATACTATTGCTGTGCAAAACACTCTTCAGCAAAATAGCAAATCTGTTGTGTCATCAAGAAGAGGGTGCATTTCCCCGAAGTACACAGAAGACACAAACGTCTTCCAAACAGTGCATCCCTCTGCAGAAAACCGGCGTCCGCTAGACACGGCGGTGCCTCGCGCCCCTCGGTTACATTGCTTCGCAGCAGCAATCATGA
This sequence comes from Lissotriton vulgaris, assembly GCF_964263255.1. Taxonomy (NCBI): domain Eukaryota; kingdom Metazoa; phylum Chordata; class Amphibia; order Caudata; family Salamandridae; genus Lissotriton; species Lissotriton vulgaris. The sequence continues at coordinate 115,307,910 of NC_141690.1, read as the reverse complement.
TGGTTTAATGAACCGTTTTTATTTATCTAATGTCACTGTTTGCCTGAACGGTACCCGCGCTGTCCAGCAAAGCCCATTATCTCTATTAGCCTGCCAATAGCAAATCAGTAATTGCTTGTTCCTTAATTTTGAGAAAACACGCTCCTCCACCCCCTGAGAGATTACCCTAGACTAACAGCTGTGAGACCTTCGACGATAATAAATAATAAAATATAATAAAACTTACCTTGGCTTTAGTTCCCGCTTTTCTCCCGAGACTGCAGACTTCCGAATCCCGCCGTCCTGGATTTTGATAACGTCTAGGCTCTCGTCAACAGGAAGGCTGCAGGCAGCCTCCCTTCCCTCCACAGCAGCCAGCGACTTGTTTTCGGCCGGCTGCCCTACCTACGTCATTTCTCTCTGTATGCTGCAGCATACAGAGAGCAGGGAGAGTGGGAGGGGTTACTCGGGGGCAGGGGAGAGCGGCTTGCCCACTGTTCTTTATACTGTCTGTTTGGCAGCCTCTCAGGCTGCCCAAACAGACAGTATTAACAACAGTATTAACAACAGTGGGCAAGCCGCTCCCCCCTGCCCTCGAGTAATACCGCCCACTCTAACTTCTGCTTTAACGCCGTGCGAGAAGGCAGAAACACATGGTAGTTATTACGGTAATAACTACCATGTGTTTCTGCCTTCTTGCACGGCGAGAAAGCAGTGGGGCGGCGCCCATTCGCCCCCATGGACCAGCCGCCACTGGCAGGACTGCAAAAAGCAATTGCTAATCCCACGATGGCTTGAGGCACTGAGACGCCTGCACACTACAGAAGCAGCAGACACCTGTGTAAAAACCCCAGACGCTAAAAGTTAAGTAAAGGAATAGGAAAGTAGGAAGGTATAGACCTTTGTAAGTGTAGTGCTATATTATGAAGTATTAATGTGAAAGTTTCAAATTTTAAAGAAATACACATTTTAAGGGACTTTGTCCGTGATGTTTGTTGTATGATGTACCCAAAAAACATTTCAAGGCTCGGCTCATGCACGGCTATAAGCTACGAGCTAAGGGATCCCTGCAAATTTATTGGCTCGTCTACCTCTAGCCTGCTCTTGAGGTCTGAAGAATTGCCCATGACATGGAGGAGTAGCGGTGAGGGGGCAGTGTTATGGTTGAACCTGTATTTTGGGGACAAGAGCATAAAGGCGATCTGGAATAGAAAGCAAAACAACTGAGTATTTCGCCTATTTGTTCGTACTGAAGTGGGGTATTCTGTAAGAGAAATTGTTTCGTACTAAACAGCAAGCTTTGTCTACAGTTAGCAACATTGCAACGTTTAATTTTGAATCTACCCAACGATAATGTGAATCATTTAGCCCAGAAGATAAATTTAAGAGTGAGCATTGAAGCCTCTTATTAATTCTTTGTCTATTCATGGAGTCACCGCTAACTAACAGAGTCAAGAACTGTCAAGCCACTGAGGTGATAACCCTTCACCAGCACCCCCAGACCCTTCACTCTCTAAGGAACTTGGCACTTCAGGTGCTCCGCGCGATGTCCTGGTGTCCCTCCCTCCCACACACCTGCAATCTCACCAGAATATTCTTGAAGGTGCTCTCCAGATCTATTTCCACCTCACAGAGAGTCTGCAATGACTCGGCCACAGACTTGTGCCATTGCATGCCTCCTTTGTCAAACCATCTTAACTACTCTATCATATCAGGCAGTCACAGCTGTCTTCCTCCTCGCCTGGATGCAGCATGCTTTGCTGCCCACTTCACAAAAGAGTGCCCACAGATTTAAACTTCAGTATTGCCTCTTTGTGGGCCCACAATGCAACCTAGGAGAAAACAGACTCATGTGTATTGATTATCTTGCAAAAACCATCTCAGACACAAATAGTGCTAAGAACAAGCTGATCACCAGCACTCCAAATGCTTAATCTCCGCCGCCGTCCAAACCCTGCCCGCAGCCTCCCTTGCCATCCCGATTCAAAATTAATGCATCCCAAAATACTGCAACTCATAGCCCAGCAAACACAATGCCTTTTGCAAAACCCCCAATACCTTTGGCGCCATTAAATGCACCCCTTTCTCATGCTCAAACACTTCCTCACTTCATCCGCCTTGCATGCTCAAAGCTACCCACCAAGTGCAGGGGCAAACCGTCACATCTGGATACGTTTGTAAGGGTACACCTGTCTCCGACTGCTATGTCTTAGACATTAGAATCCTCACCTGAACAGCCGCTTCAAGCATCATGACATCGTACCAGAAGATCCCCCCACACGCTGAAGACTCCACGACCTCTGTAACCTGAAATGCCCCAAAAACAACCATACCATAATGATAGAAAAACAATGTGTCTCCAATTCATCTTAACATACTACCAGGAGAGTGGCAACTGCTTGTTTCAGTATATGCAGTGTGATGGGATGCTGCAACCTCTCCCCTGTACCTCTTTCCATTGACCACACCTCCAAGATGAGCATCCCCTTCTCCACAGATGGCTCTTAGACCCAACTTAGCTTCGTAAAAAAGGCCGCACCCGCCAACGTAGCGGCTTTTATGACAGCCGACAAAACCTTCTCAATCAAGCACATGTTAAAATTTACTGCGACATCCCAACAAGATTGACCTCCATCCGCACTTCTGGGGGTGCTGCCCCTGACTGCTAAAACTCATCACACGCCAGCCTATATGACTTACACGTCTGCATCATGCGCTGTCACCTACTTCCCACTAGTAAGCTGGCATTGCAGTCTTCATCTCGTCCTCCCCTGGAGCCAACCCACGGAACCTCACCGCAGAAAGTGAGACAGAGCTCAACAATTTCATTGTGAATTCCTGGAATGTGGCGGGCCCTGTAAGTAACATTGAAAAGAAAACACTCCAACACAAAAACTCTCAACAGCTGCCACACCTTGGGTTCCCCTGCTGACTGGCGGTTGACCATGTTCACCATCGACATGTTATCAAGATTGAACAGAACTATTTTGTCCGTAAAGTGTCACCACCACAAACAGAGCCAATACCAAAGGGTAAAATTCAAAGAAACGCTTCCAGGCCTCCGGCCATTCCTCTGCACACCACTGCCCCGGCCAAAACAGATTAAAGCTGTGCATGCCTGCAGCTTCAGAAAACATCTCAAACATCCATCTGTTCCCAAACTCCTGCCATTTGAATCCCATTCCATTCATTCAAAACCTGATGCCACAGCCTCAAATACTCCCTGACCGCAATCTTGAGTCGCACCGTGTGGTGTTGTAGTGAAGTCCCTGTCAGTGCCCAGCCCAACCTCCTACAAAGTCCTCCCAGCCTTGACAGCCCTATATTCAAAATTCAGGTGACCCAACAAAATCTGGATGTCTTTCACTGGTACCTTAGCTCTGACCAAGATTGCGTCCAAAAGTTACAAGCAGCGCTGCTGCTTCTCCTTGGGGAATCGAATCTCCATCGTGCCCAAATCGAATTCAATGCCGAAAAATGTAAGCTCCTGGACGAGTCCTACTGTCTTTTCTGGCACCAAAGGAACTCCCAAGTCATGCATTAAGTCTTGAAACAACATCAAACTCTCCCAACATTCTCCTGAACATGGAGCCCCCACAAAGAAGACATCATACAAGGTAATCTCAGCCACATGCATGAACATTTTTTGCAAAAGAGAACTGAAAGCTTCAAACAGGGAAGAGGAGACTAAACAACCCATGGCCTTGTCTACAAAAAATTGTTCTCGAACTGAATGCTCAGCCACTCGTTGTCAGCAGGGTGATCGAGAAGCAACTGAAAAGCTGATTTGACATCACAATTCGCCATCATGGCACTCTTAAAACCAACTTTGTTGACCAGTTGAACCGCTGTATCAACAGATGCCCAATGCACATTACTCCACCCCTCAGGAAGAAAGTCATTGATGGATAGCCCTTCTACCCACAAGAGATGATGAATGAGACGAAACTCACCGAGCTCGTTCTATTGGTGAAATCCGCAAATTCTCCAGTGGCCATTCCTGAAACGGCCCTATCATTCTTCCTTCGATCACCCTTTCCAACAACCTCCTCCAAACCAACTCTTCCTGCCCTTTCACAGACCTAACATTTTCTGCCCATGGCCTCACTCTTGGGCCCTCGTAACATAAACGAAAACCAAAATGGAAAACTGTGGAGAAGTGTAATATTGATCCCATCTGAGATCGTGTAGGAGAGCATCATAATCATGAGTAGGAAGCACTCAAATATATTCTGTGTGATTAATGTTACTAAGGAGAGTGGAGTATCGTATGTTTAAAGTACTTTACTTGAAGAATTTGGGTATAGAACATGATTAATGAAGGTCTACGTAACATATATATGTTAATGTGAAGGAGAAGTTAACAAAATGTGTTCCATTGTGAGGTTATTAAATTAGAATATGCATGTGTTAACAAACGTTTAAACATTTATGCATGTAACAAGAATTATTTCTATGCAAGTGCTTTAGTAATCTTTTACAATTTATACGTGTAAGAAGCTGCATTTATTGTGCATGCAGAAATGTGCACAGATTCTGTAACCCTTTGCCCTGCGAAAGTTGACTAAAGTGGACCTCGAGAAATCAGTTCAGTTCATGCTCACGTTTAAAATCTAACATGTAATTAGTGTTTAACATTCAATGATGAATGCATTTGCTTTTGTTTTGTTTCCACTGCAGGTATAGACACAGCCTCATTAGTTAGCATAGAAGGATTTTGTTTTCAATAGATAGCAAGGTATAAGAAGAAGAAGTTGGCAAGAAGAAGCACGGTAACGAGCAAGGAGGCGAGTTCTCATGGAAGAGGAGAGGAATGACAAAGGATAAACAAAGTTACAACTTACCAATGTGGAAAAGGTGGTGTGAGTATCCAGTTGAGCCGGAGACATGGAAATTAATTACCAAGATTCACATGGGATTATCTGCCCAGAATGCAATTGATATTTTATGCTGAAACGTAGTGAGGGACGGGGGAGTCATTTTAGGATTTCAATGAGAGCAGTTCTATGCTTCTGCTTGTTTGGCTATAGGCTACTTGACCCATGGTTGGAGTGCCTTCTACTGAAGACTCTGACAGATGACACCTTTCTTATTTCGCCTGTACCAAATGCTTCTTAGTTTAGGGTTGCCCTTTTAAGGTAGTGTAGGGAGAGATATCTTGCTCATGCTTACTTTAGAAAATCATCTGATGCAATGTAATACTCAATTCTTTTTCATGGTCATCTGCTATAGGGGAAATTTCTTCAGGAGATTTGGACTTATTTTAGTCTTTCTGTATTTCTATATGATTATGTTGAGATTGGTCTATGATTCTACATGTATAATTAAACTCTACTAAACTCAGATTAAGTTATTAAGTGGGTTATTGTGTGACCACATTGGTTACACTGTATTGAGATGTTAACAAGTTATATTTTACTCCCTTTATCTCTTATGCAGCTGTAACGATTCATCAATCTGTAGATAAATGTTTGAGTGGGCCCGAACTCCATCATCTGGCAATAGTAACTCTTTCTCTCTAGCTGACCCCACTACATCAACCCAGTGTTCCAAACAGTTCAGCTTAACTGGCATATGTGCTTTTCCCTATGGTATTCTGACCTCCTCTCTCCCGCCCCCAGTCACTGTAACCAGTCCACTAGCCCCCTAGTGCCTCCCTGTTGCCCATAACCCTCTCCCTGTATACCACATTGGAAAGCATGTGCTTTTTGCCACATTTTGAGCACTCATGAAGGTATTTGCAATACTCCTGAGAACATTGCCCCCTATTAAAGGACCAATATGCACAGGCCATCCCCATCTGTCCTCCCCCGTCATACCCACAAAAGAGCTTGTAAATGGCCGGCCAGCTGCTCGCCACATAAGAAGTAGGCTGTTTTTTCCGGCGTCATAACTTGCAAAAAGAACTCTGTTGAAAAGAAGATAGTCACTCATGAATCAGGTAGGCTCAATACTCGTTTATGTGGCCATCCACTGTCCTCAACGCTTAAGTCTATCAACATTCTACAGTGAACGCAAGAAGGGAGAGTCCATAGCGAAAGAAGGGGTGGAAGGAATGTACCAAGTTGGTAACATTGGAAAGAGGGAAGATTACAACAAACTCGTAATCCAGCTGGTCTCACACTCCATCCTCTATTTCCGCAAGGCTAGCCCAGAATTCCTCATCAATACACACCAACACACTGAAAGTCACCTGTGCCTTCTGCTCTACATCAAGGCATTTAAACAATGCAACACATCTTTCAGGGTACTTTTTGCAGTAATCTCTCGCGTAGATAAGAACAGGCACTGCCCAACTACCTATGTTGACCGGCACACTGGACCTATTAGACAGCTCATTTTTCTCGTTCTTTAAACCTTCCTTTTGCCTGTATCTTGTGATATAGTAATTTAAAAAGTTCTGCATATTCTTCCTTACAAATACGCTTCTGAATGGCAGCCATTAAATGTACCCCTAAGTGTTTTGTAATCGCCATGTATGGCATCTTCTTCTTCCTCACCTCTTTGCTCTCTTTTTTCTCCATCCCCCACTTCCCTACCTGGAGTCATCACTATGGCCTGAGACTTTTAAAGGAACCCCTCTGTCCCTACACCTTCTCCCCCATGGCTTCTATACCTGTCCATTGATCCTGCACATACTTACCCTTCAATAACCTGGGACAGCAACCACCCTGAGCTTGGGCTTCAGTCCTGCTGCCTGGACCCCCACTTCTACAACCCCCCTCTCAACTCTGCCCATGTGACCTTCCTTACCTGACTTTAAGATCGGGGCCCACGCCAAAGCAGCCCGACCTGATGCCGCATTATTCCGTGTTTGACTAGTCCCTTTTCTTGTTCCTATATTCTGCAAAACAACAAAACTGTCCTTCCAATTAGTCACACCCTATCCCCTTTGACCTATGGGAGGTGCCGCCCACCATTCATTCACATGATCACCCTCATCCACAAACTCACCATCATCCACAATCTCACCTTTTTTTACCTCCTGCTGATCATAATCCCAATTCCAATCATTTTCTCCAAGCCCAAAACTATGCTCTTCACTCGTGCCCGGCACCTCCCATCCTCACTCCACCATAACTAAATTGTTCTTCGAATAAATCATGTGACGGGTGATAATCCTGCAAGGCAGACATATAGTCCTGCCCTTGCCTCGCAAATGTCTAATCCATCGCTGTCCCAGAGCTGGCTGCAAAAATGCACGCTTTATCTTCAGACCGAGGTGGACAGGCTGCACTAGACTCTCCTTGTTGTCTGGAAAGCAGCACCTCCGCTACACCTGCCTCAGGCCCCTGGCTGGCACTATAGGCGCCCTGACATGCTTGCCTGGGAAACATGGGTGTGATCATGTGAAACCACACCCACCTGCCTGCCCCCATCCAAAAAACCCTCACCTCCCAACCATGCCATGTAGCATGACCTGGAGGCAGGAGCCAAGAACCCATCGCTATCACTCCCAAAATGCCTCTGCCCTAAGGCACTAAACCCCCTTGGTCACCTCTCAATGTTAATAATGGCCTGCATCCTCCCTTGCCTCCAGAACTCCCCCTCTTGCTATAGGTAAAGCTGTATGGTCCCCCTGCCCTGACACTCTCTCTCTCTGACTTGGCCAAGTGCATGGGCTGTTCCTCCAGCCCTTACAGCAGCCCCTTAAGAATCATTGGCAGCACTGGAGGGGGTGAGCACCGGCCCAGAAGGCTGCCTCGCCCCACCTCCTGCCCAAGCTTCCATAGCCTGCTGTTCCTGCAAGGCCTGCCTGCGAGTACTCAACAGGTCCATCGTCAGGGACTGAGTCGTTATGGCCCTGCCCCTCAGCACGTCACTGTTTTCTGCTCCTGCGTGGGCCATAGGAGTCACCGCACCTTCTGGCCGCACACTCAGAGGCAGGTCCGGGACCGCTGGAGCCGTAACATCAAGGCATGAGTCCACCACCTCCTTTCTGACAGGCTCACCAGCAGGCCCTCCCAGAAATGGTAAGGCCAAAAATTTGGGTTGGGCATCCCCTCTAACCCCTGCGAACGGACGGTTGTTCAGCATCCTGGATCACTTGGCCCTTTACCCTACACACACTACTGAAATCACCCGCTCAAAACCTATATAAGCACCGCTCGGCACACTCTAGGTCAATCACTGCCCCCTCGTTTTCGGATCCTACCACCTGCCTAGCTTGAATCCAGTGGCACAGTGAGCACAAGACCAATTTCTGACCATACCCTTCCCACTTGGGGCTACAAAAGCAAAGCAAATGATGGATTTAGGTCCAGATCTCTTGGGGTGAGTGTTTGACACTGTTCAGCATTCCATTAATCACTGGTTCTTTTAGCATTTGTTTTTGAGAAGGGTCTGTGAGATTTACAGGTAAGAAACAGCATCAGTAAATTCCATTAGACTTACTCTTAACAAAGCCTACAAAGCCGAACATTACTCCCTCCCTAAGTTCCTTTTTTAAAATAACAGCATGTAATAAGGAGAGTCAGGACAATCTAGAGGAAGGCCAGATAGTAAGTCAGTGCAGGTGCCCTCAGATCAGGTTTTTGCCCTGGCACCTACTTTCCCAGAGATCGATCTAGATAGGGTGTGGATTGTGCACTTGCACCACAGAAGGCATAAAGAGGAGATTTTTCTTAATCCTTCTCTGGTGTCATACAGGAGAAGCATCATAATTTAGAGATGTTTGGAGTTCCAAGAGAGAATAGATACCAACCCTTAAGCGGCCGAGAGGACTCAACCCAGGGGGTGGATAAAGGGTCAGTTTTGGCTGAAACATTGCCTACGCAGGCTGGTGTGCTCTCTTTGATTCAGGCCGCAGCTGCAGGGGCTCAAAGAACACAAAAACAGATCCTAATATATCTGCATCAGGAAATGCAGAGGGGCTTCTCTGCATCCAAATATAATCAAAAGGGGATCCAGGGGGTTTGTCATCCCCTTAAGGTGAAACCAGATGATGTTTGTAAGATGACTAAGGTGCGTGAGGTGAATGTGGAATGGTTGGATCAAGAGGTTAGAGGTACTCAAGTTGCAGAATCAAACTTTACATGATGATTTGTAATGGTTGGAAAATCACGCCAGGAGGATCAATTTCAGTATTCTTAGTGTACCTGAAGCTGTTGAAGAAGAGCGACTTGAAGGGCTTCGTGATTTGCCTCTTTGAGAGGGGGGAGTTCTAAAGAATAACCCAGAGGTGGACCTCGAAAGAGAAATACAAAGGATCCTGAGGGATCCCTTTAAGCTGCCAACGGGCCGAGGCAGACTTAGGAAGATTTTGATCAATTTTTTTGTCAAATAGCATTTAGGAACTGATCCTTAGTTTAACCTTGAGACAAGAGAAGTTGGCTGGAGAAGATTTTTCATATACTATTAGTTCATACATATACTGAACAGAAGCAGTGGGCTATGAGTCAGAAGATGGGAGCGCTGCAGAAGATGGGAGCTAGGGTCCAATTGAGGTTTCCGGCCATGCACGGAGTTATGTGAAACACAAGATCAGGCGAACTGAGCAGGAGGATGACCTTATAAAAAATACAGGGCGCGCCCAATGGCCAATGAAGAACTTCCTCTGCCTTTGTCTCTTCTTTTTTGATAAGTGGCTTTGATCATTTTCCAGGTCTTGTAAGTTTTCACTTTACTTTTTTTTGTCCCTTTTGGTTTAATGATATGGGCTAGATATTGCAATTTTTAAGAATTAAATATCTTCCTATGGCAAAGCCCCAATTGGCACAGAGGAAATGCTATCAGTAGTTGGGGGAGTTTCCCAGGGGGTGTACTGGGTGGGGTGTATATCAGGGCTAATGCGGAAAAAAGACAAAAAAGACGGGGAAATGCAAAAACTGTCATTGTAACCATAACAGTTGCTCAAGAGTTAGTCTTGCTTCTTTAAATAATAGCCAAATCACTTTTAGCTTAGCAGTGTAAAGGGTTGTAATACAGCTTCCGGTGTAGAGGGAGAAAGAGATTGATGAGCTATATCTGAAAGCCAGGCTCACATTATAGTTTTACAGGAGACACATCTTTCTGCAGTGGAGTGCAAGACCCTTTTTAGTGGTCAAGTGTGAATTCATCAGGTTATATGTTCTGACAAATCCTTGTTCACTAAAGGTATAGCTCTTATCATCAGGAAAAACACAGGTATATTTGGCGATTTTAATATCTGCCTAGATATAGCTTTAGATTCATCATCACAAAGACGAGCGGTATGACATACCAAAGTAAGAGAGTTTTTGAAGAACCATATGATAGAATTTAATCTGTGTTATGTGTGACGTAAAATGGCTGGGGTTAAAAGAGCGTATACTTTCTTTAGTAACACATATTAGAGGTCTACTAGGATGGATAATTTCCTAATAAATAAGCCTTTGTTAAATGATGTTCATGAGGTCAGGCATATCCTGTATCACTGTTCAGATCATGCCGCTGTTTTGTTAGGCGTAAGACTCCCCTATATGCAGATTAGTCACAGGTGAACAATGTATAGGCTGTTGTTTGTTAGATCTGGATGTACTGCATGTACTAAAGGAGGAGATAGGTGTATTTTAGTATTCATCTTGGATCAGCTCCCCTGATGATAATCTGGGATTCATATAAGGCGGTAGTTTGTGGGATCTTACTCAGGCAGGGGTTTATTAAGTCAAGGAAGCTGTATGTGGACAGGAAATTTGAAGAAGATATAGGAGCCGTGGAAAAAAAACTTTGGTCATCCTCTTCTGAAGCAGGGATGGAGGCAGTCAAAAGGAGGTTGGTTGAGAAATGTGCAGTTTATATCCATTAATATTGAAAGCAGGATTAGAGCAAGGTGGTACGCTAGCAAGATAGCCCATTTTGAGTGTGGGGAGAGGAGTGGCAGGTTGTTAGCTTGGAAGGCGAGAGTGTACTGAGTGTGGAATTATATAGAGAGCTTGATAGTGGAAGGCGACGATAAGTTGTCAGAAGATACAGATAAGATTGCAAAGTGCTTTCATAAAATATTTGGGAATCTATGCTTAAAGAGCGATATTTCAGGACACCAGAATTAAGGGAGTGGTGGGCAGGGATACAAGTGCGCGGCTTGTCTACTGCTGAACAACAAGACCTTTTGAAGGATATCAGGAAGGAGGAAATTATTTTGCAAATTGATAAATCCTAGAATGGAAAGGCTGAAGGTCCGGATGCTCTCCCATGGCAATTTTAATGAGGTCTGAAAGATCTAATAGTTCCAATATGGAATGAACTGTTTAATTTACTGTTGGTGGATGGTTCAGAAATTCCCCCTTCCTGGAATGATGCAGTGATAGGATTGCTTTTGAAGCCAAATAAAGACCCCAAGAAAGCAGACTCATAAAGGCCTATCCTCTTACTAAACTACGATTATAACATTGTTTTCTGGTATCTTAGCTAGGAGACTCTCCTTGATTATTGGCAATGCAGTACACCCAGCACAACATAATGTCATGCCAGGCAGGTGACTCCATGATTTGGCACATCAGTTGTTATCTGCAATAGATTTGGCAATGCTGAATTCAGACCCACTGGTGAGTGTTGCTTTTGATGCAACCAAGGCCTGCTGGCCTTATTTGTGTGAGATTCTAGAGGTTTTGGGGCTCCCCTCAGGGTTCATTGCTGAAGTTAAGGTACTTTAAATGGCACCGTGAGCTCAGATTTTGGTTAATGGGAACATGCATGGAAAGTTAACATCTAAAGGGGGACACATCAGGGTTGCTAGCTATTCCCATTACTTTTTGATCTGTACATAGAGCCTTTGGCACAGGCATTTAGAGAGGATGAGAAACTGAGCCTTTTGAATCTAAGAACCATATTTTTAAGTTGGGCATGCAGACAATGTCATTTTGTATATGATGGACCCATGGAAAACAGTGGAACGCATGGAGGTTATCACTGAAAAATTTGGGGCCTTGTCTGGCTTGAAGACAGATCGCATGGAATTTAGCACACACTGTGGTGTACTATGAAAAAATGATCAGGTGTCTGTGTATCTCAGTCATGCACAAGTTGAAAGAGGTACTGGAGCATAATCTGAGGAGGGTGAGAAAGGAGACGGTGGCACTTTTAACTAGATGGAGCACTTCCCTTTGACTCTTCATGGCGGGGCAAATTTAGTTAAGATGGCAAACCTCCATTACCTGGCCTACTTGTTTGACAACAACCCATTCTCTTTTCCCAAAGGTAGCTTAGATGAGATACAGTGGAGGTTAGGGAACTTTATTTGGGCCTCTAAAAGTCCTAGACTTAGTTGGAAGAAACTAAGAAGAAAGTTGGATACGGGTGGGGTAGCATTTCCAGATTTGTTCCTCAGTCATGGCTCCTAGTGGGAGTGCTGCGGGGCGGTGGTGCAGTGGGGGCACGGTGGAGGTAGTAAACCCCTGCATACGGCCGACCAGAGTTAAATGCATAAATAAATAAATAAATAAAACAAATTACATTGTGCGCGCTGCAACGCCATTTGAGTTGCAGCGCGCGCAATGTAATTTGTTTTATTTATTTATTTATGTACTCAACTTTGGTCGGCCGTATAATGGAGTTTATTACCCCCACCCTGTCCCTCCCCCACCCCACCCCACTGCCTCGAAGCACTCCCACTAGGAGCAGCGACTGTTATTCCTCTATTACATCTACTTCCAATTTAGGAACTGCAGAATGCTTCTGGTGAGCCCATACAACTCTAGCGGGGTAGAACCTATGTGGGGCTGTCAAATTTGATTGGGCAGGATGACTTCCTGTATAAGTTCGAGGCTCAGAAGTACTTTAAGAAGGTCCGCCTGAACCGGCTGCGGGCTTTCTTGGAAGTTTGGTATTGCATGAGGAAAATCCTTGGACTAGAATATTAAAAGTTTGCCCCAGTTTGGAATTCCCTAGGTCTGCCCTCATTCTGCTGGATAAGTTTAGTAGCCCATTGATTGAAGGTGGCATCAATCGCTGGGGACAGCTGCTGGAAGGTTCGGCAGTAATTTTGTGGGAGATGTTAAGGGCAGAAACCAAGGGCAGGCTGTCATGGTACAAATAGTTGCAATTGGCTTCCTAGTCAAGGCAAGGATGGGTCAGTAAGGAGAGATGGGAATTAGAAGACAGGTGACAAGATCCTAAGCCAATAAGATAGAAATCTCTATTTAATATTGGGAGTTGCAGAAGGCTGATGATGGGAGATGTAAGAGCTCTGTCCATGCTTGGGGTGGACATCATCTGTTAGAGGAACATCCTGATATATGAAAGACTTCTTACTCCTCCTATATTCCATAGTTAATTCCGCACCAATGAGGAAAAAAAATATTTTACATGGCACAGAATGTATCTCAGCCCGAAGAAACAAGCTAAATTTGCTGTAGATGACCCCCCCCCCCCGCTGCAATCGGTGTGGAGAGGAAAAGGCAGACAATATTCATACATTTGTGTCTTACCCCAGGTTGAGCAGCTTTTGGGATGGAGTGTCAGGGTGATCGCTGGAATTATTGGAGGCCAAATGATAGTGAGTCCCTTCTTGATTTTGTTTGGAAGCAACATCCAGTTGATCTGTGAGTATCTTATTGACAGAAATGGCTGCATTTCTACTTGATTTTGTTGGCAAGGAGGAAGGTTTGTGTAAACTGGTTGCGGCCTCCTATCCCCCACTTTAAGCAATTTGGTGCAATCGGTGGGTAGAGTTTGTAAATTGGAGGCACGCTACCCCACTGCTCTTTGAGAAGTGGAACAAGGAAATATAAAATAATAATAATAAGATGTTATTATCATTTTATTTTTCCATACTGAAGCAGGTTTATGCGGTGGGGCTGGCTGTCATTACAGCCAGCAGGGGAGAAGTGGTTGGGGCACTTAAGTGCGCATGACAGTTTGGCCTGCCGTCTTGGGACAGTCAAACCGTTGTGTGCACTGAGCATGTTTTCCACCTGGCTGTATTGCACAGCCTGGGTGGAGAACTTTTAAAGGGTCCCACTGCCTGTCTGAGCGCTGAACCATGGTGCTCAGACCAATCACGACACTGCTGTCATCCTGGTGAGAGCAGCAATGTGATTGGCTTAGGGCAACCGATGTGTGCTTCCTGCTTATGGCAGGAACAGAAGAGGACTCGAGGCGAGGCCACGGCCGGCGTACCGGCAAGTCACTTTTATTTATTTTTCCGCCCTGCCTCACCCGTCGCTGCCTACATCCCCTGCAGCCGGGATACCATCAGACGGCAGACGGCAGAATGAAAAATGTAAAAAGAAAAAACAAGACAGCAGGCCTCTTCCATTTATGCACCCTGGATCTAGAACAATACCCATGTATTCACCAGGACTGCCTCAACACAGCTCCAATTTAGGAAAGTGCTGAAGACACCTCTTTAAAAAACAATAAATCACAATGCATTAACCATACACAACTTGACCATGTTTAGCGCTCCGTCGTTTTTGACAAGGTTCACAAAATAAATCTGCCCGGAAAAAAGGAGGGAAGATGAAGAGATATATAGAAATGGACACTTAAAGAAAACAAAAACAATGATGGTTATCCAAAAATTGTTCGGGGTGAGAATGTTAGTATGTTATACCTACTGTTGACAGCTTCCTTGCGCTCTGTGTTTAGTAGTACAGCTACAGCCAGCTGGCGACCGTGTTAATGAACAGGTCTAGTGCATCTGTACCATCACACCACATTTTCAATAATTCAGTTTTCAGGACAATGGCATTGATGCTTAGGTGCGTTTGTTTATGTTCTTTTTGTAATCATTGCCCATGGTTACAATAGAAGCCAAACAAATAAATGTCAATCCTACGGAAAAACGTGTTTGATGTTTTGAAAGCATTGTAGTCATTTCTATGCCCGCCATTGTGGCTTCTTAGTGCACACAATACAACCCCCATCCTTTGCAGCATCTTTCCGAAAAGTCTGCCCCAGAAGCAGGTGATTAGGACAGTGCAAGAGCTAAATTTCAAGAATGAGTTGTCGATTTCTTCAAATATAGTTAAGAACACTCTAATAATCACAGAAAAGTTTGTAACAATAAAAAATGGTGTGTTAGATTTGTAACTAAATGTATGTGAAACCTGTGTTGCCCTAATCCTATCAAGTAAAATGTGTAGTTTGTCTCCGGAATTAAGTTGTAGACATAAACTGTATGTATTTCTTTGATTAATATTGGTGTAGTACGAATTTACATGCTTCAAGGCATTCCCTCTTATCGACAGTTTAACAGATTCATGTGAAAATATTCAGGCAATGGCAGATAAGACCCCACAAAAACAATACACATGACAATAAAAAAAGAACAATTGGATCTGGATTGCACTGTATTGTCAAGTATGAGGATACTCTGTCTGCTGGGTATGGATGGTATAGTGGGCTTTTTTAGAGTGGTATAGGTGGAGTGGAATGGTTAATAACAGTATCTAAAATACAATGCCTAAAAATCTGAGAAACAGTTCAGATTGCAATTCTCTAGTATACTCGTACTTACAAACAGATATATCGTAATGATAGAAGTGTAAGTGTAATCTACAGCAAAATCGTTCACTCTTTCCTTGTGGACAAGGGGTCCATATGTTGTGTCCACATCTTGGAAGGATGCATGATTTTTCTGCACTTTCCTACAAAGGTTTTCTATTTGCTTTGCCAATCTCTATCACCTCATTGAAAAGGAAACCACAATATCCTAGTATTGGTACTTCTTCTCCGGAGCACTCAAGGGATTCATTTTTTCTCCCTTCACCTTTAACCGCAACATAGAACCCCTTTGAGCCATACTTACCTATAACATCATGATCCATCAGAATGCTGATGAGGCACGAATATCCTCAGCTCTTGACATTCACTGACTCAAAGTCTGCCTCCAGCTAATCCAAAATAAGATGTCATTACCCTAACTGAAACCCAACCAAGATGGTTCACTAACAGCACCAAGTAACCAACCACCAATTCAGGTTTTCAAGCCAACATGAATTTACATGCATTCAACCCCACTAGTTGAAAATCCCTTTGATTAACCTTTGGCACACATCCCTCTTTGAAATAACACAGCACCAAGAAAACGAAAACAGGATGGTACCAACTCTCCTAACTGAATAAGTAAAACCCTTACTACCCTGTTAGAACTAGGGTCCTTAGGGTGGTCTTCCCCCAAACGTTTTGCCTTTTTACCTCCTTTTTGCTAGCATTAATTTTGTTGGCCTTAAGACTTTGTGCATTTTGCCACTGCTAACTTGTGCTAAATTGCATGTGCTCACTCCCCTTAAAACTGGTTTACACCTAATTTGAATATATCATTTACTTATAAGTACCTTGTATAGGTGTATATCATATACCAAGGGCCTGTAAATTAAATGCTACTAGTGTGCTTGCAGAACTTATTGCGCCACCCACTTAAATAGCCCCTTAAAAACATATACCAGTACTGCCATTGCAGCCTGAATGGAGTATAAAAAAAGCCAATTCAATGTGGCAATATAACCCCCTTGCCAAGCCTGAAACCCCACTTTTATTATAAACAAGTTACACCTAATGGAGGCCCTGATAGCCCACAGGGCAGGTACATTGTAATTAAAAGGTAGGGCATGTCTTTTTACGTTTTACATATCCTGGTACTGAAAAACTCCTAAATTCATTTTTCACTACTTTGAGGCTTACATGTCCCATAGGATAACATTACGTTGCCTTATTACATTTAATTAATGCTAACATTTGATTGGGAACTGATAAGCATTTCATGTTTGGCCTCTATGAAATTGTAATTAAAAATCCTGTTTAATGGTAAAGTCAGATTGGAAATGCCACTTCTAGAAACTTGGCATCTTCCTACCGTGTGCCATTTGAGGCTTGAAGCCTGTCCTAGGTCACCTGACTGGGTGTACTTGGCAGTTAGGCTTTGTGAATTCCTCCCAACAGTCACACAATAGTGGGATTAGCTATGCTTAAATTGGCAAATTGCTGGCAGGATGGGAGGGAGCGGAGCTGGGCACAGCCCCACTTGCAAATTAATAGGCTATGATATGATTGAAGGAAAAGATTATTTTCATTAATGTTGAAAAGCCACATTTGTATATTTGTTGTGTCTAACTTGGGCCTGCAAAAGTGACAGCGAAATTGTAAATCTCTTTCCACATTTTTCTTGGGGAATAAAGATTGGTCATGTCCAGGGTTGCTGATGCCATCTGGTACAGTGGTAAATATAGGGGTTCAGATGGGGCACTGTGAGCTAACTTGGATTTGGGCCAACATTTCCCAATGATGTGTGTGAACTGAGTTCCCATATTCTGAAGTTTATGTTTTCCAGATACACAGTCCTACTTAATAATTAATTAATTAATTAATTAATTAATTAATTAATTAATTGCAGGTTTATATAATTGCAGGTTTATATAGCACAGTCCTACTTAATTCGCAGGAACCGTCTAACAAGTTAGCATGGGGGAAGGGTGCTCAGGCATAAAATCTGAAGATGCACAGAAACAGCTTCCCAGCAGGTGTGTGTCTGGGGAAAGGGTAAACAAAGATACAAAATACAGAAATAAATAAAAAACGAACAATAAGCAACATACATAGGTAGCAATGGTACTGAGTGTCTGTGCAGCAACAGTAAAGTTGCACATGGAACCGCAGGCATGAGTTTACTATGGGGTCATACAGGGTGGAATGTGGAATGGGGAAGTTGCTCTATCTGGACATTTGGTGTTTTTTACCTTCTGCCTTTCCTGGAAAGCAAATGACTAAGAAGGAGCTTCAGTGAGTTTACAGAATGTCTGTGCTGCTGGCCCATCCCTCACACTGTGCTGCATAGCATATATAATGCTGTTAAAATCTATCATCTAGAGGGAGTGATGGAGATGGAAATCAAGGAAGGTATGTTTTCTATTAGTGGGTGGAAAGGTCACAAAGGAGACAGTTTACCTTTAAGGACTGTTACTAGACTCGCGTATTTTTAAGTGATCAGATGAACAATGCTGGAGCTTGCTGTTGGGACTCACCCCCAGACCTACGCTGTGGAGTTTTGAACACAACAGATTGCATCAACTGTCCCATTGGGCTCTAATGGATGCCCTGGAATAAGTACACACTGAACCATGTCATAATACGTTTTAAAAAACAGCTCCTCCCTGCTGCTACAGTAGTTTCAGCTACTTGCTATGTGCCATCCCACATTCTTACTGTGTTCAATGATGATAAACAGCTGCTCCATAAATAGCCACTGCCTCTGCAACCTACCTTCCCACTCTATCTGATTATATCAAGGGTGTCAGCTGATACAAAGACACACTTTCAAGATCACTGGGCCACCTGCTATGTTAGGAGGGGATACATGGATTGCACACTGAATGGCCAATAGACATAATGTTCAGTGGCTGCTCCTCGTGGGAGTGCTGAGGGGTGGTCGTGTGGGAAGAGTGACAGGGTGGGGGGCAGTAAACTCCGGCATAAGGCCGAACGGAGTTCATCTAATATATAAATAAAACAAATTTCATTGCGGCACCGCATTGCATCACGCAATGAAATCCGTTTTATTTATTTATTTATTTATTAACTGAACTCCGTTCAGCCTTATGCCGGAGTTTACTAACCCCCACCCGGCCCCTCGCCACCCCCACCTCCCCGCAGCACTCCCACGAGGAGCCACCACTGATAATGTCATTTAGCTACCCTTCTAGCACATTATAGTTTTTATAAATACCATTGTTACTGGCTTTAGGAAACAAAATAAATATGTTTCCAACATTTCAGGAGGTTCTTGGTGTCCTGATATAGATGGCTCATTAATTCTGGTGAGAGATTGCCCCTAATGTAAAGAAGGGATGAAGGCGGAAAGTATATAAAAATTGTTTATTCTTAAGTGCAAAGAAAAGACCCACTGAAGCAAGATAAAGCATCCAGTTAAGACCAATCTAACTGTCAACATGTTTAAAACACATTGCATCACATATTCTAAGAATACACACAGAGTTCTATGTGACTTCAAACAAAACTACATTCTAATAAAGAAATAGAGAAAAGACACAATACCACATGTATCCTTTTTAACAGAAAGAACAAAAACGAGAAATACCCAAAATTTAAGCATCTAAAATGTAAACATTACATTTCTTAGGTAACTTAGAAATTCTCTTTTGTAAAACTGAATCTTCTTGAAGAGAAGAACTTACAGGCTCTTCTTCATTACACACAGAAACATCAGAATCCCTTTGGGATACATCATGTAAATCACAATCTTCAGCGTGATCAAACCAAATATTACTCTCATCCTCTTCTTTAGCAAAAAACGTTCTTGCCCTGGTTTAAGAACTACTACAGAACTTTTGCTCCACCAACCTTTACCTTTAAGTAACACAGCTGACTCATTAACTTTCTCTACTTTGACAGGATTAGTAAATTTAGAACTACCTTTGCAACCCAAAGTAGGTTTAATAATACAAACCCAATCACCTGTTTCTATGGTCTTATTCTTTGTTTTGTGAGATAAATCATGATACATTTTGCCAACCAAACGAGAATGAGCAATATTATCCTTGACTTTAGTCATGATCTTGTCCATATTAGTTTCAACAATTTGTTTATCAAATTCTGGAGTTAACAAAGATTTAGCTTCTCTTCTCCTCATCAATAAATATGGAGAAACTCCAGTAGAAGTATTAGGAGTCATGTGTTAGCTCCACACTTTTTCTTTCAAAAATTCACAAACATCTAGCTTGCTTTCTAATGCAGCTTGAATTCCCTCCTTGATAAATCTATTGGCCCTTTCTACTTGACCATTGGCCCTTGGACAATATAAAGGAGCCGTTTCAGAAAGCTCACCAAATTTACTTAAAAATGTTTTAATTTTGTGTGAAACAAATTGCACACCATTATCGGATAAAATTGTTTTGGGTGCATCTTCAATTCTGAATATGCTGTCAAGAAAATCAATTACCTCATCAGTCACCGGTAGTTCCACAAAAGTGTAGTAAATCCACTATGAAAAATTATCAACTACTTCAATAGAAAACCTCTTTTCTCTATCTAAACACTCATATGGTCCAGAAAAATCAATTGATATTTGTTCCCAAGGTCTAGTAGGATCATCTTGAATGGACAAAGGTTGTGTCGAAACCTTCCAATGTTTATCAGCCTTAACACAGACAGAACAATTGTCTATCAACCTCTCCACAAACGCATCCATTCCAGGCCACCAATAATGAACTTTAAGAAGTTTTATGGTACCTGAAATCCCTGGATGTCCAGAATGAGCTAATTTGACAAGTTTATTTCTCAAATCATACAGTGAAACAAATAGATTTTGACGTAATAAAATGCCATTTTCAATGCTAAGCTAATCCGCAAGTTGAGCAAAATTTCTAAACTCATCACCAAAACCTTTAATAGGAGGCCAGCCCCAACTACAAATTGTTTGACTTTTGACAAAACAGAATCTTTTTCAATTGCCTCTAACCATTCCTTCTCCGAAACCACTGAAATACATAAATCCACAGCATCAACCAAAGCCACAACACACTCATGTTGATCAATCACCTCATTGTCATTTTCTACTAATGGAGGCAGTCTAGACAAACAATCAGCAGTAAAATTCTTGCCTCCAGGAATGTGTTGTATTTCAAAATTATACTCTTGTAGCCTAGCAATTAACCTTACAATTCTAGAAGATGCCCTACCACTCCTGACTCCATCCATCATAAAAACAAGAGGTTTATGATCCGTGACAAGTACAAAGGGTCTACCCCACAAAAAACGTTTAAGTTTTTCCACTGCCCACACACAGGCTAAGGCCCCTTTTTCTATGGTACTATAGTGTTTTTCAGCTCCCCTGATACCTCTAGAGATAAAATAAATAACTCTCTCTCTGCCATCAATGAATTGAGTAAACACTACACCAAGTCCAATTGAACTCGCATTGCATCGCAACATAGGATTTACGTTGTGGATCAAATGTCTTAAGACCAGGCGCTTTAGCAATAAGATTTTTGACATTTAAAAATGCTTCATCATGAACACTAGACCAATTAAATTGGGATCCTTTTTTTTAACAACTGTCTTAAAGGTACGCCTAATCCCAAAAAGGAACGCAAAGAGTCCTTATCTTTAGCTCTACTAATATTCTCTAAAGTATTAACCAGATCTTCTTTTGGGAAAATACCACAAGGTTTAATTCTGTGACCCAAATAATGAATCACCTCTACAAAAAACTTACATTTTTCTTTGCTTACGGTCATTCCTTTAGAGCCAAGAATACCAAGCACTTTGGTAGAATAATGTTGTGTTGTTCTCCATTTTCAGCAAAAATCAAAATATCTTCCTGAAATGATTGTACACCTTTATTACCCTGAAATAAATTCTCAATTAACTTTTGGAAAACACTGGCAGCTGATGCGAGCCCAAAAGGCTTCCTCAAAAATCTATGTAGGCCAAAAGGAGTAGTAAAAGTCGTAAGATCTTTAGATGACTCATCAAGCAATACCTGATGGTATGCAGATTTAAGATCAATTACTGAAAAAAAATTAGCACCATTAATAGCAGATAACATGTCTTGAATGCGAGGTAACGGATAAGTATCCACAACAATGTTCTTGTTTAGCGACCTGAGATCAACACATAATCTCAGATCCTGATTTTTTTTGAGAGCCAAAACAATAGCGGAAACCCATTCAGAACTATCTGTAGGCTCAAAAATACCTTCAGAGCACAAATTGTCTAAACGGCTTTTCAATTTTTCTCTGATACCAAGGGGAACCATACATACCTTATGTTGACTGGGTACAGCATTTTTTTAAGTTTGATTTTATGCATGTAACCTCTGACTTGACCAACCTCATTTTTGAAAACATCACTGTGTTTTTTGAGAATCATCTCTAAACTAAGCCTTTCCATTGAAATATTGTTAACATCAAATATGGTTCGGGATGCCCGCCACCCCTTCCACCACCAATCCCAATGGTACGAGACAGACACATTTTTGAACTTTTTGGAAGGCAAGGGGGCCTAGCGACCCCCCTGGCCTTATTTATTAAAAACATGAAACAAAATTTAAAACTTTAAATTAAAAACGTTTCATTTATCATGTACAAAATTCCCAACTTTCCATTACACTTGATGTAGACAGGTATCCAGGCTAACCTTAACAAATCTCTAATACAAAGATTTTCCTAACCGAGTCTAACGTCATGCATTGCATACGAATTTTGTACATCCTATCGTTAGGGGCCAATGACAAGGTCTTAACCGGTGTCAGATCCCTATCAACCAATTTTTGCCCTCACGTATGAGTGGTGCATGCGCAGAAGACTTTACCCTCGTAGCCATCCGTAACTTCCCTTGTCATGGGGGCCTCCTTCCACTCTGCGCCATCTTAAGGACGTCTGAGTTCCCGTGCGGGGTAACCGTAAGAAGGACAGCGTGGACTCCCCCCTATCCCCACACTACCTTCCGCCGCAGCGGATATCCGGCCCCCGGGAAATTCATGGGAGGGGCCTCTGGCCGTCTCCCCCTGGGCGATCCCATCCGTAATGGGTGCCGCCCCCCGTGGGAGGGGCCAATGGCCGCCTCCCCCTGGGCGCTCCCATCCATAATGGGTGGCGCCCCCACTAGGGACCTTGAAATCACTGCTCACCGATCATGACCTTACCGCCACAGGCCAGATAGTTGACCGACTATCTTGCCCCCCCACAACTCCTATAGGTCATGTCCCCTCAATCCCACTAACCAAGCTATCATGTCTCCTATCAATATGTCATTCCCCTCCCTGGACAGGTGTACCCCATCATGTGAATAACAGTGGTCCCCCCAGATGCACCTGTGAGGTATACTTTGAAGGTGGTTAGATCAAAACAACTTCTCCATTTTATTGTTGACCCTCTTTACCGAATGGTTCAACGCTGTCGTGGACAACCCACCCTCCACACCCTCCTCGGAATCATGTGGGACCAAGCTATTGTGCACCCCGGGAGTGTCTTTGCTAACCAACTAACTGCTGGAAGTATGTGTTCGATTAATGCCCGTCTGCCCAACCTCACCAAGTCATTGCCCCCAATGTGCACTATGACTACTGATGGCGGTGACCTGTGCCGCCCTTACAATTCTTCCACAAAATGTCGCAGTTGGTCAATACACAAACCGCCCTTCCCATGGAAGGACACCCTGAAACCATATTCCTCAGATGTGTGAATCGCATCGCCTGCCCTGAATATGTCCGCGGCCCATCTCACGTATGAGTGGCCCACGACCCAGACCACTCGTCTTCCATTCCTTGCTCTTGAAGTGGTGGTTAGCTGATACTGGGCCGGTCCCAATTTCCGCCCTGCGTCACAGGCTCAGGAAACTGTAATCCAAACAGAAGACAACAAGTGTGAGTGCACTTCTCAAATAAGTTACAACATGTGCAACCGCACATAACGTTTGAAACAGTCTGATGACCATCTCCCCATCTGTTTAACGTTTTCTGCTTGCAGACCCCCGGCCGTCGCTTCTGTAGCGGCCCCTATCCTGAATGAATGAGTTCCAAAATCACTCGGGTTCAAGCCCGCAGCTGTGATCGTGATCGCCAGCACCCTTTGGAACGGAAACTTTGTTAACGGGGTGCCGTCAGCATGCCGCAGCAAGCCCCCCCCCCACGTCGCCATCCTTTGCTTTAGGTAGGCTTCAACGTGCATCACTGGACAACAGGGACTACCCAGAGTGCGCTGCAACACTATGCTACTCCCCTGGGCCTCCTGGTCTGTCTTTGACCTGTGAATCGTGATCAGCCCCCCTCACTTGCGTGTGGTCCCTGCTCAGACCCCCTCGGTATCCCTTTTATTGGCAGCCACCAGTTCGCCTACCCGCAGGGCTCCATAGAACGCCAGTGCAAATGCTGCCCGGAATAGGACAACCTCACTAGGTGAGGAGCACGTCTCCCCCAGTTTAGCCACCACGGCGGTTAACCTGTCAAATCCTATCGGATGCCTGTTATCCTTTTTGCGCCCCTCTAAGCGCCGCCAGCCGTGCAGCGCCTTTCTGACTATAAAAGAGTCTGTCGGGTCCCTGATCCCTTGGAGCTGAGCCATAAACGACATGGCAGCCTTATACCGACTGGGGGTTGCCGCCGACCAGCCCTCCTCATGAAGTGCAACTAAAAATTGGGTAAAGGACCCCTCCTGATCCCATATATGCTCCCAATCAGGGCCCAAAAAGGCACAGTAAGAGTGAAACGCCCCTTCATAAGCTTTCCTTGTCCTGGGCACTAAACTGGCTGCCATGAGGTTTTGTAGTCCGGGGCGCCGATTTGCCATAGTGCTTCGGGAAAGGGCGCTGCCACTAGCTCCGCTGATGGTAAACAATCCCTGAAAGCCTGCATTTTGAAACGAGAGAGCGCATCAGCTGCATTATTCAGTACTCCCGGCACATGTTTTGCCCTGAATTGTACATTTAGCCTCAAGCATTTCAACACAATTTCTTTCAACAATCGCAATATCCACTTGCAGCGTGCTGCCTGCTGGTTAATGCACTCCACCACAGTCATGTTATCAGACCAGAATATCACCGAGTGATTACGGAACTCTTCTGGCCAGGCCGACAACGCTACCCAGATCGGGAATAACTCTAGGAAACCAATGTTGCTCGTCAAGCCACTCGCCTTCAACCATGCTGGCCACTTCTGGGCCGACCATCTGTTACCAAGGATCGCGCCAAACCCCACACTGCCCGCAGAGTCGGTCAATAAACCTAACTCTGCTGATGACATCGGGGCTTTGCTCCAGACTACCCGGCCATTGAAATCCGCCAGGAATGCCAGCCAAATGAGCATGTCCTGGCGAACCTCTGCCGACAGTCTTGTGCAATGGTGCCCTTCCTTGAGGCCAACCATGGCCTGGGCAATTGATCGTGAGAAAGGGCGAGCCATCGGTATAACCCTCGATTCAGAAAAGGGGGTGGTCCAAAGATCAGGGCTTGATCCATCACCGTTTTTTAGCTCACTGCACCATCCCAGCTCAGAACCTGGCTACATGCAAATTAGTCTGTCCCTGGCCCAGTGCATCATGGGAACAGGGCAGACCAAACTACCAAGCCAATTCTTATACTGGGAATGAAACAAGCTTCCGGGGACCGGTTTCTGGCATTTCAGCCATCTTCGGCCCGGCTTGCTTGAATCCTGATGGTGCAGTGAGCAAGGGACTCACATCTGAGTATACCCTTCCACGCTTATGGTGGACAAAACGATTCAGAAAAGGGGGTGGTGATGGACAGAGTATCTGAATTAAGCAGAACACTCCTACCCAGTCCAAAGATCAGGGCTTGATCCATCACCGTTTTTTAGCTCACTGCACCATCCCAGCTCAGAACCTGGCTACATGCAAATTAGTCTGTCCCTGGCCCAGTGCATCATGGAAACAGGGCAGACCAAACTACCAAGCCAACTCTTATACTGGGAAGGAAACAAGCTTCCGGGGACCGGTTTCTGGCATTTCAGCCGTCTTCGGCTCGGCTTGCTTGAATCCTGATGGTGCAGTGAGCAAGGGACTCACATCTGAGTATACCCTTCCACGCTTATGGTGGACAAAATGATTCAGAAAAGGGGGTGTTGATGGACAGAGTATCTGAATTAAGCAGAACACTCCTACCCAGTCCAAAGATCAGGGCTTGATCCATCACCGTTTTTTAGCTCACTGCACCATCCCAGCTCAGAACCTGGCTACATGCAAATTAGGCTGTCCATGGCCCAGTGCATCATGGGAACAGGGCAGACCAAACTACCAAGCCAATTCTTATACTGGGAAGGAAACAAGCTTCCGCGGATTCAGCCCTGATCTCTTGACTGGGTAAGAGTGGTCTGCTTAATTCAGACACTCTGTTCATCACCACCCCCTTTTCTGAATCGTTTTTGGCCACTATAGGTGTGGCAGGGTATACTCAGACATGAGTCCCTTGCTCACTGCACCACCAGGATTCAAGCAAGCCGGGCCGACGACGGCTGAAATGCCAGAAACCGGTCCCCGGAAGCTTGTCTCCTTTCCGGTGAAGAATTGGCTTGGTAGTTTGGTCTGCCCTGTTCCCATGAGGCACTGGGTCAGACTAATTTGCATATAGCCAGGTTCTGACCTGGGGTGATGCAGTGAGCTAAATAACGGTGATGGATTCAGCCCTGATCTCTTGACCTGTGGGTTATTTTACAAACTGCAAAGTGTATTTTAAAACTGCTGTTACCTTTGCCAGGCATAGCGCTGACTCCCCGGTCCACCGCAGCCATCTGATGCTGATTGAGTGGAGGGAGAAAGAGCGCTCTTACTTCCTGCTTGTCCCTCGGCGGGCGGCCATCTTCAGAGGGTGACGCTCTAGTCTTCCCTCACCTCCCAATCTTTTTAATCTCTGCCCCCTCGCGCAGCGGTAACACGCAGCGGGAGCGCCTTCATTGCGCCTAAGAGGCGCCAAAGAGAAGCCAGTCTGCGCCAGTCCGCGTTCAGACGCGTTTGGCGCGTTCTGGCCTGGATTTACTTCATGGCAGGTACTTACTCCTATGACTCTTCTTTGCTTCTCTCCTTACGCCCTCCCATCAAGTCGCCCTGTAACCACTCATTTCTTCCAACTAACACTGATTACCATTGTAAGGTCTGTAACTGGCGCCCCTCTCCTTTACTCCGCAGTCATCCGTCCTTTGGACACAAATGGAGAATGTTTCTCCTTAATTGTCGGTCTTTACCGAAACACTTCACCGAGCTGTACATGTTAATTGAAGAACTTAACCCTGATGCCCTGTTTCTAACAGAAACCTGGCTCCAGCTAGATAAAGACCCTACGGCAGTATGGGTCACTCCCCAAGGGTATACACTAAAACGATCAGACTGCCAGACTGGGAGAGGTGGTGGACTGGCTATTATATACAGGGACGGTTACAAGTGCCGTGTCACTCCTACCACCACACCAGTTTGTGAGAGTCTCCACTTCTCGCTAGAACTTTCTCCCACTACTACTTTCTCGGGCATCCTAGCATACCGCCCACCTGGTCCCCTCAATAACTTTATTACCAAGATAGTAGATCTTGTCGCAAGCGTCGTCCTGACCTCTCCCAATCTCACTCTGCTTGGTGATATTAATCTGCATTTAGACGACCCCTATAATTCATCGGCTAACAATCTCTGTTCCAACCTGCAAGCCATGGATTTATGCCAGAAGGGCTTTCATGCTACGCACAACAAAGGTCATCTTCTTGACCACATTTACAGCAACATAGATAACCTCTTGGTGGAGACTCCGATTCCTCTACCCTGGACCGACCATTTTTTAATTCCCTTCACTTGGTGTACTAACCCCCCCCCCCTCCTCTCAAAACCCTACCAAGCATCGAAGTAGGAAATGGCCCTCTCTTCCCTTGCCTGACTGGGAAGTGGCCCTCGCCAAAAATCCACCTGCAAGGGCAACCAATCCTAGTAAGGCAACTAATAATTTTAACCATTGGATTTCCAGTACCCTCGACCAGGTCCTTCCCGAACATGCCTTCAACACTATAAGAAGACCCAAAGTTGCCCCATGGTATACACCTGCCCTTAGACTCAGGAAATTAGCCTGCCGAAAACTTGAGAGAGCCTGGAGGCAGGACTATTCTCAACCTAGAAAAGCTGAGTATAGGGCTGCCATAAAAATCTACAAAATGGAGATGAAAACAGCACAAATTCTTTTTTATGAAGGGAAAATCAATGCGGCGGCGAATGCCCCCAGGGAAATCTTCAAAATCGCTAAATCCCTTATTTCGCCTCCGGCTGAGCGTCCCTCTGCTGAGGGCGCCCAAAACCGTTGTAATGATCTGGCCGTCTTTTTTTCTCAAAAAATTCAGGCCATATACTCCTCATTTAACAACACTACGGACGATCCAAAATTCCTCATCACCTCTGATTCCTCTGTTCCCTGTAGGCTGGAGGAAATCCCACTTCTCGACACCCCTGGACTAGACAAACTGATCCCTAAGATCACTTCTGGCTCTCCCAATGACCCAGCACCTCCTCAGACCCCCATCAAGGTCTTGGACGTCGTTCGTCCAGTCATCTTAGACGTTCTTAACGCGTCCATTTCTTCCAAATCTGTTCCACCATCTTGGAAATGTGCGATGGTGAAGGCTTTGTTAAAAAAAAAACAACCTCGACCAGAGCAACTGGGCAAACTATCGCCCCATCTCTCTTCTTCCGTGGCTGAGTAAATTGCTTGAGAGGCACGTGAATAACATCCTAATGGACTATTTAGAGTCCAATAGCCTATTGCGTGCCTCTCAGACAGGTTTCCGTCCTCAGCACGGAACCGAAACCGCCCTCCTTGCGGTAACGGAAGAAGCGAGAGCCGTGCTGGATCGGGGAGGAAAAGTCACCATCATTCTACTAGACCTCAGCGCCGCGTTCGACACGGTTAACCATGCCATGTTATTACATCGTTTGGCGGGCTTGGGCGTGTCGGGCGCGGCCCTAGAGTGGCTGACATCCTTCCTGGATGAGCGTTTTTTTCAAGTCTTTGAGGGTGAAGTGGTGTCTCCCAAACACCCACTTAGGTGCGGGGTCCCCCAGGGCTCTTCCCTAAGTCCTACCCTTTTTAATGCCTACATGGAACCTCTAGACAGGATAGTCCATCCCTTTGGTGTGCGTATTGTCACCTACGCGGACGATACCCAATTGGTGGTCTCTTTAGACCACTCTGAGGGATCGTCCCCCACCTTAGGCCCCTGTCTAGAGGCTGTCGCCAGATGGATGCAATCTTCCTGCTTAAAGCTTAATGGGGAGAAGACAGACATCATCTTACTGGGCAACCCTTCTCCCTCTGCCCTTGCATCCATCTGGCCTCCATGTTTAGGCTCCTTCCCCGTCCCCAAGTCCCAGATAAAGAGCCTTGGGATCTGGCTCGATAGAGCACTTGATTTTTCGGTCCAGGCTACTAAGATGGCCGCCACCTGTTTTGGGCTAATGAGGATGCTGCGGAAGGTGCTCCCTTTGCTCCCATTCCAGGCGAGGAGGGTCATGGTCCAGGCCCTGATACTCTCCCGCCTGGACTATCGGAATGCTCTTTATATGGGAGTCCCGACCTCCGTTACTCAGAAGCTCCAAATCACACAAAACAGTGCGGCGCGCCTACTCTACAACATCCCCCGCTGGCAGTCAGCTAAGAACGCCCTAAGGGAACTCCATTGGCTCCCTGTGGCGGCAAGAGTGCAATTTAAAGCCATGTGTATTTTACACAAATCGTTCCATCGAACGGGCCCTGTAATTCTACACCCCATGGTCACGCCATATGTCCCGTCCCGTTCCCTTCGCTCTTGCACCCTCCAGCTGGCAACGTCCGTCAAAATCAAGAAAGCTCGCTGGGGAGGCCGCTCTTTCTCTCATACGGCGGCGAGACTTTGGAACTCTCTCCCGCTCTCTCTTCGGGAACACAACAATCACATGTCCTTCAGGAAGGCCCTGAAAACGCACCTGTTTGCTAACACCTGCTAATCTACCCCAAGCCCGCACTAAGTAATCATTCACAAGCGCTGCGAGGCCTCCGGGTAGCTATGCGCTATACAAGTGCAATTTTCATTTCATTTCATTCATTTGACTGGGTAAGAGTGGTCTGCTTAATTCAGACACTCTGTTCATCACCACCCCCTTTTCTGAATCGTTTTTGGCCACTATAGGTGTGGCAGGGTATACTCAGACATGAGTCCCTTGCTCACTGCACTACCAGGATTCAAGCAAGCCGGGCCGACGACGGCTGAAATGCCAGAAACCGGTCCCCGGAAGCTTGTCTCCTTTCCGGTGAAGAATTGGCTTGGTAGTTTGGTCTGCCCTGTTCCCATGATGCACTGGGTCAGACTAATTTGCATATAGCCAGGTTCTGAACTGGGGTGATGCAGTGAGCTAAATAACGGTGATGGATTCAGCCCCGATCTCTTGACTGGGTAAGAGTGATCTGCTTAATTCAGACACTCTGTTCATCACCACCCCCTTTTCTGAATCGTTTTTGGCCACTATAGGTGTGGCAGGGTATACTCAGTCATGAGTCCCTTGCTCACTGCACCACCAGGATTCAAGCAAGCCGGGCCGACGACGGCTGAAATGCCAGAAACCGGTCCCCGGAAGCTTGTCTCCTTTCCGGTGAAGAATTGGCTTGGTAGTTTGGTCTGCCCTGTTCCCATGAGGCACTGGGTCAGACTAATTTGCATATAGCCAGGTTCTGACCTGGGGTGATGCAGTGAGCTAAATAACGGTGATGGATTCAGCCCTGATCTCTTGACTGGGTAAGAGTGGTCTGCTTAATTCAGACACTCTGTTCATCACCACCCCCTTTTCTGAATCGTTTTTGGCCACTATAGGTGTGGCAGGGTATACTCAGACATGAGTCCCTTGCTCACTGCACCACCAGGATTCAAGCAAGCCGGGCCAACGACGGCTGAAATGCCAGAAACCGGTCCCCGGAAGCTTGTCTCCTTTCCGGTGAAGAATTGGCTTGGTAGTTTGGTCTGCCCTGTTCCCATGAGGCACTGGGTCAGACTAATTTGCATATAGCCAGGTTCTGAACTGGGGTGATGCAGTGAGCTAAATAACGGTGATGGATTCAGCCCTGATCTCTTGACTGGGTAAGAGTGGTCTGCTTAATTCAGACACTCTGTTCATCACCACCCCCTTTTCTGAATCGTTTTTGGCCACTATAGGTGTGGCAGGGTATACTCAGACATGAGTCCCTTGCTCACTGCACCACCAGGATTCAAGCAAGCCTGGCCGACGACGGCTGAAATGCCAGAAACCGGTCCCCGGAAGCTTGTCTCCTTTCCGGTGAAGAATTGGCTTGGTAGTTTGGTCTGCCCTGATCCCATGAGGCACTGGGTCAGACTAATTTGCATATAGCCAGGTTCTGAACTGGGGTGATGCATTGAGCTAAATAACGGTGATGGATTCAGCCCTGATCTCTTGACTGGGTAAGAGTGGTCTGCTTAATTCAGACACTCTGTTCATCACCACCCCCTTTTCTGAATCGTTTTTGGCCACTATAGGTGTGGCAGGGTATACTCAGACATGAGTCCCTTGCTCACTGCACCACCAGGATTCAAGCAAGCCGGGCCGACGACGGCTGAAATGCCAGAAACCGGTCCCCGGAAGCTTGTCTCCTTTCCGGTGAAGAATTGGCTTGGTAGTTTGGTCTGCCCTGTTCCCATGAGGCACTGGGTCAGACTAATTTGCATATAGCCAGGTTCTGAACTGGGGTGATGCAGTGAGCTAAATAACGGTGATGGATTCAGCCCTGATCTCTTGACTGGGTAAGAGTGGTCTGCTTAATTCAGACACTCTGTTCATCACCACCCCCTTTTCTGAATCGTTTTTGGCCACTATAGGTGTGGCAGGGTATACACAGACATGAGTCCCTTGCTCACTGCACCACCAGGATTCAAGCAAGCCGGGCCAACGATGGCTGAAATGCCAGAAACCGGTCCCCGGAAGCTTGTCTCCTTTCCGGTGAAGAATTGGCTTGGTAGTTTGGTCTGCCCTGTTCCCATGAGGCACTGGGTCAGACTAATTTGCATATAGCCAGGTTCTGAACTGGGGTGATGCAGTGAGCTAAATAACGGTGATGGATTCAGCCCTGATCTCTTGACTGGGTAAGAGTGGTCTGCTTAATTCAGACACTCTGTTCATCACCACCCCCTTTTCTGAATCGTTTTTGGCCACTATAGGTGTGGCAGGGTATACTCAGACATGAGTCCCTTACTCACTGCACCACCAGGATTCAAGCAAGCCGGGCCGACGGCGGCTGAAATGCCAGAAACCGGTCCCCGGAAGCTTGTCTCCTTTCCGGTGAAGAATTGGCTTGGTAGTTTGGTCTGCCCTGTTCCCATGAGGCACTGGGTCAGACTAATTTGCATATAGCCAGGTTCTGAACTGGGGTGATGCAGTGAGCTAAATAACGGTGATGGATTCAGCCCTGATCTCTTGACTGTGTAAGAGTGGTCTGCTTAATTCAGACACTCTGTTCATCACCACCCCCTTATCTGAATCGGTATAACCCTCAGCGCAAAATTCAGCTGTCCCATTGTCTGCTGCAGTTGATGCAGTGTTACCTTGTCGTTCCTAAGACATTGTAGCAAGGAGGCCCTGAATTTGGCGATCTTCTCCGCCGGCAGACGGAAGCAACCCTCCACGGAGTCTAGTTCAATACCCAGAAACTCCAGGGAGGTAGCTGTAAAATAATTGTTGGCTGGTTACATATATGTGAATTTGCCATATTGAAAATAAATAAGAAAATATTAGATGCAAAAATACTTTTTCAATAGTCCCACAATAAACTTGTAAATACTAATAAATATTAAAATTGAGAAAGTTCCTTGAATAAATGTACAGTTTTTGTAGAAAGTGGAATACTAATGAAAATAAACTAGTGTGCACATCACTGAAGAAATGCAACAAAAAACGATGAATTTTAAAAATGTGAGCTAGATCCTTATCATGCTTGAAAGAAGAGAAAAATTGTGTGGTCATGAATTTTAAAAATTTGAGCTGGTTCCTTTTAATGCTGGAAAGAAGAGAACAATTGCGTGGTCATCACAGTATCGAATGCACAAGTACAACTACTCTGAAGAACAAGTCTAAAAAAATTGAAAGATGAAGATATATTCTAAATTGTGCACCTCAATTTCAAAACTCGCAAAAATATAATAAAGAAGAAAAAACCAATTGGATGCTTTATTCGAAGAAATTCCGTCTTGCGCTTCCAACAGTCAGTTCAATTAAATATTCCTTGTAAAATGACGAAAGAAAACAATACCGGAATCCAAAATGGCCGCCAAGGAACGTAGAAGCGTCGTAACCTGGATACCACCATCAACAAATGACGCCAAGTCAATTGAAGTGCAGTGTAACCTCCAGCTTAAACGCACTGAACTCACGAACAGATGTAAACACTCGTCACCCTTCGCTTCTTCCACTCCCTGCATCACTGGCGTCATGGCAGCAGGGAACGAGCAGGATTTCAGACATCCAGTTAACGTTAAATCAAATTTCCATCCCTTACTCGATGGAAATAAAGATCCGCAGTCAGTTTAAAGTTACCAGATGAATTTTGAGTTGAAAGCTTGCCTTAATACTGCTCCGAAATCTTGGCTCAGACGTAGTAATATTCCATAATGAAAAATAACCGGAATAAAATGTTTCAAGCTCCATGGGTCCCCACTTTAAAGGTCCTCAGGTCCTCGTCGCCATTGTAAAGAAGGAATGAAGGCGGAAAGTATATAAAAACAGTTTATTCTTAAGTGCAAAGGAAAGACTCACTGGAGCAAGATAAAGCATCCAGTTAAGACCAATCCAACTGTTAAAATGTTTAAAACACATTGCATCACATACACACAAAGTTCTATGTGACATCAAACATCAAACAAAACTACATTCTAATAAAGAAATAGAGAAAAGACACAATACCATACTGTTGGAACCTAAATATAACAGGTCACCTAAGGTAGCCTGGCTTAGGGTAGGGCAATATCAAAAGAGGCACATGTGTAAAGGTTGCAAACCACCCCGCAGTAATCCAATGCAATATCACTCAAAAATGACACTACACCAATGTTTATGTAAAAATACGAGCTTGTTTATAAAAATATTCTTTGCTCTCTTGTCTTCAAAAATTACAGTTCAATACATTTCAGCACTCTTAACCTTATTACTTTATCACAGTTAGCAAGTAACCCCTTTTTGTCTTTCAATTGGTAAAGTGCAACAATTCAGCTTCCCAAAGATTCCTTCACTCCCCTCACAGGAATTATTCTCTTGCCACAGGTTTAGTTTATAATACCATAAGTTTCAATGGCGATACAGTGGAGGGCACAACTAACTCTCAAGAGGCTTAGGGCTGGCAATTTCCTAACTGGACCCACCAGGCGTTAATCCCTTACTTGGTTTGCGAGGAAAGAAGGTCACACCCAACTAAGCCTGGTATAGAACACGTGAGCACAACCAGTATTACTACCCCACGCCCCTCCTTTACATTAGCATGAGCTTTCACACTCGACCAGAATCACTCGATCCTGTTGAATCCCCACAGGACTCTCCCCCGTTACTCCCAGGACGTGAGGGGGTCACTGGAGATACTATAGCTCAATATGGTACCAATCCTTAATAACTGAAGGTTTTATGGTTTTATGCTGAACCCAATGAGGGTGTGGTCTCTTTTTCAAGTTGGGTTCTGTTCTGCTTTAACGTTCAGTGAAGTCCGCCTCTCCGGACTAGTTCCCCGCCTTCCCCACCTTCCCGGCTTACTTTAGCTCAGTCAGAAGCCGGAGTCAGTCTCCTCCCCGACCTTCTGGTTGGAAAGCCACCTGGCCGGCAGTTCTCGCGGAGAATCCCCACTCTTCCCACGCTTTCTGGGAAAGCAGGCGTACTGCTGGCTCGCTTGGCCGCCCCTGGCTTCTTCAACAAAGGGGCGAGGTACCGTTACCTCACGGTGCACTCCGATGTCAGCAAACCTCTGCACGTCCCTCGGCGGCTCCTCCCACAGGGGGTCCGCCTTCCGTCGAGCTTCGATACTGTACCCCGCCTCCTGCCGACCTCTTCCGGGGTATTCTCCACCTCCCAGCCGGCAGCTGATCTTCCGGTGACAGAACTTCCTCAGCGCTGCAACCCTCTTCACGCGTCACGGCAGCCTTCCTGAATGGCGCTCCTAATCGCGGAGTTGGCAGCTACGAAGTAAGCTCTCTCCCACCTTGCCAACAGTTAGGGTTAGCGCCACGCTGCTGCGGGGGGGTGGGGTCCAATTCGGCACCCAGACGGAGAGTTCTTCTTCACGAGCAGGGGGATGCTGTTTCCTCACGAAGGAGGTGACACGCCAGAGCCCAATTCAGCACCCCTTTACCCTCTGTGTTGAGGACTTAAAGCAATCAGGGTTCAGTCCTTGGGTCAAGCGCTTCCTCTTTAGGTACAGGGCTGGGTAGGCAAGCAAGAGGGCCCGTCAGTCTGCAGGGGAAAGCTGCCCTTTTGACCAGTCTCTCCCTACTCCAGCGCGCGCTCCTTCTCACTAGTCACCTTACTCCTGTCCAGGCTCACTGCAAGACAAAATGGCTGACCAGCATTCCGCCTTATATAGGCTGACCCTCAGAGGTCCAGAAGGGACCAGAAGGTTCTGGAATGCCCTACTCTATCCTATGGGACAGGTTCCAGGTATGTCAGTTATGACATTTGGTAGCCACCATTTTGTGACTCCAAAGAAATTCCTGTCAGGAAAGGCCTCTAGGCCTGAGGTGAAAAACTATGAGGGCGAAAGAGCACCTATCCCCTAGACCAACACCTTGAAAAATCTAGTGGACACAAAAATAAATAAAGGCATGAGGGGCAAAAAGGGGACAAAATAAATAATCAATTGGAGGGACTACGCAAAAGGTCAGACAGGTCTAACACGCGTCCCCCCCAGCTGAAAGTGGGGAGGGCTACCCAACCCCTTGGGAGTCCTCATCACTAAGGCGGAAATACCTAGAGAGACCGTCTGCATTGGCGTGGTCTACTCCAGGCCGATGTTCCACCCGGAAATCCATTCCCTGTAGGGAGATGGACCACCTCAACAGCTTGGGATTCTCCCCCTTCATCTGCATTAGCCAACGAAGGGGGCGGTGGTCAGTCTGAACTAGGAAGTGCGAGCCAAACAGGTATGGCCGCAGCTTCTTCAGAGCCCACACCACCGCGAAAGCTTCCCTCTCAATTGCACTCCACTTCTGTTCCCGGGGAAGCAGTCTCCTGGATAGGAAGACTACAGGCTGATCCAAGCCCTCTTCATTCAGTTGCGATAACACTGCCCCAATGCCATGTTCTGATGCATCTGTCTGGACAATGAACTCCTTGGAGAAGTCTGGGGCCCTCAGGACCGGTGCTGCACACATTGCCTGCTTCAGTTTCTCAAAAGCTTGCTGACAAGCTTCCGTCCAAACTACCCGTCGAGGTTGTTTCTTGGAGGTGAGCTCTGTGAGGGGCGCTACAATAGTGCCATACCCCTTCACAAAGCGACGGTAGTAACCTGTGAGGCCCAGGAAAGCTCGGACCTCAGTCTGTGTCTTGGGGGGTTCCCAGGCCATGATTGCCTCAATCTTTGCCTGCAGGGGCTGCACTGTCCCCCTACCCACCAAGTGTCCAAGGTACACAACCGACCCCTGCCCAATCTGGCATTTGCTGGCCTTGATTGTCAATCCAGCATGTTTCAGGGCCTGGAGAACTGCTTGCAAATGTTGCAAATGGTCCTCCCAACTGCTACTGAAGACAGCAATGTCATCCAGGTAAGCAGCAGAGAAACCCTCCATTCCAGAGAGGACCTGATTCACCAGCCTCTGAAATGTGGCATCACACAAAATTGGAAGTGTCCCTCAGGCGTGGAGAAGGCTGACCTTTCCTTCGCTCCATCTGTCAAGGAGATCTGCCAGTACCCTGAAGTGAGGTCAAAGGTACTTAGGTATTGGGCAGCTCCTAGCCGGTCAATTAATTCATCCGCCCTAGGGATCGGATGAGCATCAGTCTTTGTAACTGAGTTCAGTCCCCGGTAATCCACACAGAACCTCAGTTCTGGCGTGGTGCCCGGTGGAGCAGCTTTTGGCACTATCACCACCGGACTGGACCAAGGGCTGTTGGATGGTTCTATAACTCCTAGCTCTAGCATCTTGGCACCCTCTCCATGGATGCTAGCCTTCACCTTGTCGGACAGCCGGTAGGTCTTTGACTTCACTGGTGGGCTGTCCCCTGTGTCCACATCATGGGTACACAGGTGAGTCCTTCCCGGGACAAGGGAGAACAACGTAGAGTACTGCTCCAGTATCTGGCGGCAGTCCTCCCGCTGTTCAGGAGTTAGAGTGGGAGAGAGAATCACTCCCTTTACTGACCCATCCTTTTCCTGAGACGAGAACAAGTCCGGGAGAGGTTCGCTTTCCGCTTCCTCTCCCCCATCAGTCACCATCATTAAGATGACCTCGGGCCTCTCATGGTGGGGTTTGAGTCGGTTGGCATGCAGCACCCGTAGGGGCTGTCGAGGGGTCTTAAGGTCCACCAAGTATGTGGCCTTACCCTTCTTTTCCAACACTTCAAATGGGCCTGTCCAGCGATCCTGGAGGGCACTAAGCTCTCCAGGCTCCATCACCCAAACTTTCTGGCCAGGCTCCAATTCCACCTGGTGAGCATTGTGGTCATACCACTCTTTCATGACTGCCTGGCTGGCCTCCAAGTTGTCAGAAGCTTGCTTCCACAACTTCGCCATTTGGCTCCGGAAGGCCAGCATGTAGCTCACCACATCCTAGGGGGGTTTCCTGGGAGACTTTTCCCAACCTTCCTTCACCAGGCTGAGAGGACCGTGCACAGGGTGCCCATACAGAAGTTCAAAGGGGCTGAAGCCCACTCCCTTCTGTGGCACTTCCCTGTAGGAAAATAGCAAACAGGGTAGGAGGACGTCCCATTTCCTCCGCAGGCTTTCAGGCAGACTTCTGATCATGCCCTTCAAGGTTTTGTTGGACCTCTCGACCAGTCCATTCGACTGGGGGTGATAAGGAGTGGTGAACCGGTAGGTCACTCCACACTCCTTCCACATTGCCCGCATGTATGCTGACATAAAGTTGGTCCCCCTGTCAGACACAACTTCTTTGGGGAAACCCACTCGGGTAAAGATCCCCATTAGGGCCCTAGCCACCACAGGTGCAGTGACAGTCCTCAGAGGAATTGCCTCTGGGTACCGTGTGGCATGATCCACCAGAACTAGGATAAACCTGTGACCAGCTGTTGTTGGTGAATCCAATGGCCCTACAATGTCGATGCCTACCCTTTCAAAGGGGGTGCTAACGACTGGAAGTGGTTCCAGAGGAGCTTTCAGCTTCACCCCTGTTTTCCCACTGGCCTGACAGGATACACATGTCCGACAGTAGGTGTTGGACGCCACTTTCATCCGAGGCCAGTAAAAGTGGAGGACAAGCCGAGCAAAGGTCTTGTCCTGACCTAAGTGTCCTGCCAAGGGTATAGCATGAGCCAATTCCAGCAGAAAGGCTCGGTATTGTTGCGGGACTACCAAGGCCCTTGATCAACCAGGTAAGGGTACCTTGGGTTCACTGTAGAGGAGTCCATCCTCCCAGTAAATGTGGTAGTGTCCCGTAACGTCACCTGCTGCCTGGGCTTCAGCCTGTCGCCTCAGTCCCTCAAGGGTAGGGCACTCCCTCTGCCCCTTACAGAATTCCTCTCTGGTAGGCCCTCCCTCCACATGCCACTCAGCAGGGATGGGTAGGTCCTCCAGAGAGACTACTTCCCCCTCCACGGACTCCTGGTCCCCCACCGCAGGTGGCCGATCTGTCACATGGGGTGCGGAAGCCGAAGCAGGCTCTTCCTCTCTTCGGGTCTGTCCCTTTTTGGCAGCGGGTTGGGCCATTGTTCCAGGCTCCAACCCAGGCGAACTCCCTCTCCGGGCAGTCGCAGACCTTGTGCTCACACAGGCCCAGTCAGGTGTACCCAGCGTCGCAGAGTGCGTCCGGTATTCCACCTCTCTCCAAGCGTTGTGCTCCATATCATTCCCCAGCAGACAATCAACTGGCACGGCAGGGCTTACGGCAACTCGAAGTGAACCTGCAACCCCTTCCCACTCAAAGGGAACCTCAGCCACGGGATAGTGGCCCATTCTGCCGTCAGCCATCGCGGCGGGGTGGAGTACATGGGGAACCACCTGCTCTGGAGACACCAGTTGACTTCTCACCATAGTCATACTGGCTCCTGTATCTCTCAGAGCCTCCCCTCTCTGGCCATTGATGGTGACCCATTGCCCATACTTAACAGTATTTGGGGGCACCTGGATCTTAGGAACCATCTCCCGTTCTCCCAGGGACACTAAGGTGACAGCCGCCCACTCACCCCCCTTATCTAAGGGCAACTCCTCCCCGAGCGTTACACTAGCTACTCCCGGTGGTTTTCCTCCGGTGGGAGGGGGTGGTCTCTTTGGGCATCTGACATCTCCCTTATAATGTCCAACACCACCACACTCGAAACAGTGGAGAACCCTTGGCTGGTGGCTTTGGCCAGGATTAGGGTTTCTGGGCGGGTTAGCCTTAGGGGTGAAACCTGTTCCCTTCCCCTGGAATTGGTTTTGGGGACCTTTAGAGAACTCCCTCTTTTTATCTCCCCCCTCCTTCTTCTGAGGGGCGCCCTGTCCGACCTTTTGGCAATCCCCTCCAGTCCCCTTTGAGGACACCCGGGTACTTGCCCAGATATCCGCCCCCTCTGCAAGCTTCCGGGGATTGGTCAGCTTGCTGTCCACCAGGTGTTGGCGCAGCTTGGGAAAGCATTTCTCGAGGAGGTGCTCTTTCAAAAATAGATCATACAACCCCTCATAATCCTTCACCTCACTGTCCTTTACCCAGCCCTCCAATGCCTTTCTTGCGTAATCAAGGAAGTCCACCCAGTTCTGGGTGCTTAACTTGTGGCTCCCCCTGAACTTCTGGCGATATTTCTCTGGGGTTAACCCAAACTTCCTGATCAAGGCTAGCTTCATGGTGGGGTAGTTGGTCTGCTCCTCTGGTTCCAGGGCCAGCAAGGTGTCCCTACCAGTAGGAGGCATGTACTTGTACAAACCGCCCCCCCCAGTGCTTCTCCTGCACCCCATGGGCTCTTAGGGAGACCTCATAGGCAGCCAACCATTTGGCTATGTCATCCCCCTGACTATAGCTAGCAATGAGGTCTTTAGGCAAATAGGGTCTGGACTCCCTGGCGGTTTCTCTGGATTCGCTGCCACCATTCATAACAGGAGAGGACCCCCGTTGCAGGGTCTGGAGTTCTAACTCTTTCAACCTGAACTCAGGAGCCATCCTCCGCTCTTCCTTCTCCTGCTCCAGCTTAGCCAACTCCCATTTTAATTGTCTCATTTCCCTCCTGTCAGTGAGCTCTGCTTCGGTCAAGCTTCCCCCGGAGACACTACTGCCCCTCCTAGAGTAGGACACTGGTCCTGGGAGTAGGTTTTCCCCCTCTGAGTGGAATAACCCATCTATCTCCACAACCGTGTCCCGGTCTGTCCCTTCATCCTCCTCCTTCCCTTCTTTGTGTGCTTCCACCCAAGCCCTTAGACTGGTCTGGAGTTCCCCCTTCTTGGCACCACGCTTAAAAAACACCCCCATTTGTTGGCAGAAATCTTTTAGTTGGGCCACAGAGTAAGTTTCCAGCTCTTCCAGCGCAAATTCCATTTTGCAACAGGCAATTCAAGGCTACACACACAAGAAAAATTGAGTTGCAAGGGCAACCTGAAGCTACCTCCACCCCACCACCAGGAACAAATTTGGAAAAACAAAAGTAAAAATTAGGAGGGTCGCTAGGAGAAAACTCCTGGTGTAGGCTAGTGGATTACACTCAATTACTACAGAGTAGTTGCAACCACAGTCAAGATCCCACCGCTAGACACCAACTTGTTGGAACCTAAATATAACAGGTCCCCTAAGGTAGCCTGGCCTAGGGTAGGGCAATATCAAAAGAGACACATGTGTAAAGGTTGCAAACCACCCCGCAGTAATCCAATGCAATATCACTCAAAAATGACACTACACCAATGTTTATGTAAAAATACGAGCTTGTTTATAAAAATATTCTTTGCTCTCTTGTCTTCAAAAATTACAGTTCAATACATTTCAGCACTCTTAACCTTATTACTTTATCACATTTAGCAAGTAACCCCTTTTTGTCTTTCAATTGGTAAAGTGCAACAATTCAGCTTCCCAAAGATTCCTTTACTCCCCTCACAGGAATTAATCTCTTGCCACAGGTTTAGTTTATAATACCATAAGTTTCAATGGCGATACAGTGGAGGGCACACCTAACTCTCAAGAGGCTTAGGGCTGGCAATTTCCTAACTGGACCCACCAGGCGTTAATCCCTTACTTGGTTTGCGAGGAAAGAAGGTCACACCCAACTAAGCCTGGTATAGAACACGTGAGCACAACCAGTATTACTACCCCATGCCCCTCCTTTACATTAGCATGAGCTTTCACACTCGACCAGAATCACTCGATCCTGTTGAATCCCCACAGGACTCTCCCCCGTTACTCCCAGGACGTGAGGGGGTCACTGGAGATACTATAGCTCAATATGGTACCAATCCTTAATAACTGAAGGTTTTATGGTTTTATGCTGAACTCAATGAGGGTGTGGTCTCTTTTTCAAGTTGGGTTCTGTTCTGCTTTAACGTTCAGTGAAGTCCGCCTCTCTGGACTAGTTCCCCGCCTTCCCCACCTTCCCGGCTTACTTTAGCTCAGTCAGAAGCCGGAGTCAGTCTCCTCCCCGACCTTCTGGTTGGAAAGCCACCTGGCCGGCAGTTCTCGCGGAGAATCCCCACTCTTCCCACGCTTTCTGGGAAAGCAGGCGTACTGCTGGCTCGCTTGGCCGCCCCTGGCGCTTCTTCAACAAAGGGGCGAGGTACCGTTACCTCACGGTGCACTCCGATGTCAGCAAACCTCCGCACGTCCCTCGGCGGCTCCCTCAGTGGCTCCTCCCACAGGGGGTCCGCCTTCCGCCGAGCTTCGATACTGTGCCCCGCCTCCTGCCGACCTCTTCCGGGGTATTCTCCACCTCCCAGCCGGCAGCTGATCTTCCAGTGACAGAACTTCCTCAGCGCTGCAACCCTCTTCACGCGTCACGGCAGCCTTCCTGAATGGCGCTCCTAATCGCGGAGTTGGCAGCTACGAAGTAAGCTCTCTCCCACCTTGCCAACAGTTAGGGTTAGCGCCACGCTGCTGGGGAGGGTGGGGTCCAATTCGGCAGCCAGACGGAGAGTTCTTCTTCACGAGCAGGGGGATGCTGTTTCCTCACGAAGGCGGTGACACGCCAGAGCCCAATTCAGCACCCCTTTACCCTCTATGTTGAGGACTTAAAGCAATCAGGGTTCAGTCCTTGGGTCAAGCGCTTCCTCTTTAGGTACAGGGCTGGGTAGGCAAGCAAGAGGGCCCGTCAGTCTGCAGGGGAAAGCTGCCCTTTTGACCAGTCTCTCGTTTCTCCAGCGCGCGCTCCTTCTCACTAGTCACCTTACTCCTGTCCAGGCTCACTGCAAGACAAAATGGCTGACCAGCATTCCGCCTTATATAGGCTGACCCTCAGAGGTCCAGAAGGGACCAGAAGGTTCTGGAATGCCCTACTCTATCCTATGGGACAGGTTCCAGGTATGTCAGTTATGACAGTTGGTAGCCACCATTTTGTGACTCCAAAGAAATTCCTGTCAGGAAAGGCCTCTAGGCCTGAGGGGAAAAACTATGAGGGCGAAAGAGCACCTATCCCCTAGACCAACACCTTGAAAAATCTAGTGGACACAAAAATAAATAAAGGCATGAGGGGCAAAAAGGGGACAAAATAAATAATCAATTGGAGGGACTACGCAAAAGGTCAGACAGGTCTAACACACACCTAATCTCCTTTAAATAGGGCATTCCAGTGAATGTTGTCGCATTAAGCATCTCAAAACCCCAGCAGACATCATCAAACAAAGCAACTTTCTAGAACATGTATTGCTAGTGATTACTAGAGATGCAGGACTGGGGAAGGAGAACTGCTATTTTCTGAACATTGAATGATCTCTTTAAGGCCTCATTAATAGTCAAGGACATTTGCAGAATATAATATGCATTGGAGACACAGCCATTCAACCACCTCATATATGGGTGCACTATGAAAAAAGCAACCATTTCATACCAAGTACAATCTTAACAATCACATAAATAAATAATTAATACTTTTCTAACTTTTTGTGCTACACGGATCTTCTCTGAACACCACAAAAGGCAAATATTTGAGAGTAGAGTCAGTGACACAGTACGGGGGTGGCAGCGAGAAAACGTCCTATATTATTCCAATCAATGAAAGCACTAACGTAGGTCATTAAAAAAGCACTAACATTCTGGAAAATATCTGCTTTACCATGTTGCAAAAGTCAATCTATATAAAAGATAAATTTACAAACTTGTTCTAACCCCAATGGAATACCAAATACATCATGTGCACTGCAGGGGGCCTGTTGTCTTTTTTTAATAGTCCTGACACTGTTGTTTTATCATACGCATCTTAGGTTTGTTTGTTTATTTGTTATATAGCACGCGATTATGCAAAGGTCTCCTGCACTAAGTTTAGGCATCTTACTTTGCAGAATACTTACCAAAAATGCCCTAAGGATGAGTTGGGGCACTAAATATTTAATCATAATATTAAGTGAAAAGAAAAGATTTTAGAGACCTACAACAGTTTTTTCAAGGCCTGTGCTGTGACCACTGAAAATGCATATCCTCCCAATATTATCTTTTGGAACTTAGGTACAGTGATTAAAAAGGTGGAGGCAGACAATAGCAGTCTGGACGGGTAGTACTTTTTAAACATACTGGACATATAGTTGGTACGGGATATTGGATAGAAGGCCTTGCGGCACAAGCAGAGGGCTTAAACCAGCATCTCTTCTGAACAGGGAGACAATTATGTTTTCTAAGCTGAGTGGAAAAGCTGTCATATTTCCAAATACCAAATATCAATACGGGGGCAGCATTCTGCATGAATATGCAGGGAGGCTGGCTTATAGGCCACATTACAATGATCAAGCCTGCTAATAATCAAGGGTTATATTAACAACTACAATGAGGTTTGAGGAATAAATGGTAAAATCTTGTTCAACTCTTTCATGATTAAAAAACAAAATGGTTGCTAGCTTCCTTATATGAGGTTCAAATGACAATTTAGTGTCAAACAGGACACCAGGTTGCGGGAGCATCTGTCGGCTTAGGACAGGACACTAGTGTCTGAGGCCACAATGAAGAGGACCAGTCTGAAGGACTGTCAAATACTAGCACCCCACTTTTGTCTGAATTTACCCGTAGAGAATTACCATTTTCCAACTGGCCACCTTCAC
This sequence comes from Lissotriton vulgaris, assembly GCF_964263255.1. NCBI lineage: Eukaryota > Metazoa > Chordata > Amphibia > Caudata > Salamandridae > Lissotriton > Lissotriton vulgaris. The sequence goes on along the minus strand of NC_141690.1, from coordinate 115,264,155 downwards.
CAGGCAGCTTTTGAACTGGCCCTGTAGTTGGCTAAGGTAGCCTTCCATCCGAATATATGACGTTTCAATGCATGCCTTTTAAGCATGGGCGGAAAATCCGTTTCGCTCGCGGATTTTGCGGATTTTCGGTAAATTCGCAATCCGCGAGATTCGCGAATCTCCCGCAAAATCCGCAAATCCGCGAGCAGCGGATTTTGCTCGCACTGTTCGCACTGTTCGCGTGAGTTCGCGGCTTCCCAGTACAACTTCGCGCCCCGCGAATAAGTGCAAAATTGCAGAAATACGATCTTAGCAAAACTGAAACTACTTACCAGGTTCAAAAGTTCAGGCTCATCATTAGTAGCCATTTCCTGTAGTGCTTCCTGAGGGGCCCCTCCAGAGTTCAGTTGCCAGTTGCAACTATTATGTGACCCTGCTCTGAACCTCAGAATAGTTACACATATGCCACAAAGGTCCTGAATTACAGCTAAGGGAGACAAGCAGGAGCCAGGCTGGAAGTTCAAATCCATTAATCAGCCCCTAATTCATTATTGTCAGTTGGGGCAGGGCAGGTGTTGTAACTAATTTTGCAACAATGAAAGCACTTAGCAAGTGCAAAAGATCACTAATCAGGAAGCACTAAGGAAGCAGGTGCCAGCTAAAAAAATATTCTGTGACACATTAATCAGCCCCAAATTAATTCAGGTCACTTGAGGCAGGGAAGGTGTGCTTGCGTTGCCACAATAATGTACACTGACTGGACAACCAGAGGGTGCTGTGATGAAACAGAGGGTGGCATGGGTGGGCCAGAGGGTGGCATGAGTAGTCAGAGAGTGGCAGTGGTGACAGAGAGTGGCAGTGGTGAAGAAGAGTGTCCCAAACAGGCTGGACACGTAGAAACAACAAGTTCGCGAAACTTGCGACCCGACAGGTAAGTTCGCAATTTGCAACATTGTACAAAACCCTCGCGAACTGGCAGAAACCCGCGCAAACACAAAAAAAAAAAATCCGCAAATTCGCGAGAATTCGCGGATTTTGCGGATTGCGAGTTCGCAAATCCGCAAAATTCGCGAACGCGAGATTCGCAAAATTCGCCTATGCTTAATGCCTTTACATTGCAGTCAGTACCACGTTGTTACCACACTTACCATTACAATGCAAGTCATTGCAACAACTTCTTGTAGGGGGGCACTGGAGTTAGGAATAGTATAACTTACTATTCCAACTCCAGTCTGTGCCACAGTAGGGAAGGTATTTGATTTAAAATCCAACACCTAAAACCCCCTACAAAAAGTTGTTGTAATGACTTGCATTGTAATGGTGTGCATGGTAACAACGCAGTAATTGTACTGACCGTGTTGTAATGGAATCATGTTGTACCAACAGCGTTGTAAACACTGTTTCCCTTCCATTCGGGTGGTAACATCAATATCGTTACATAGATATAAAACTGAAACCCAAACAAAGCAATAAGGTCTACCAGTGGGGCAACATATATATTTAAAAGGGTAGTGCTAAGAGCGGATCCCTGAGGGACCCAGCAAGATATATATTTAAAATCAGAGGGGAACGAAGCAATCTTGACAGCCCATGTTCTATATTTAAAAAAGGACTCAAACTATCAGAGAGTATTATCCTGTAAACCAAAAGCACTGAGTCCTTCCACGAGCAAAGTATGCAAAACTGTGTCCAAACCTGCTGACAGATCATGGAGGACAGAGCTGCAGAGCTGTAGCTATCCAAAGATCAACAGATATCAGTAGCAGTAGCCGTAGTGAAGGTCTAAAACCTGATTTAAATTTATTAAGGACATTATTTCCTCAATGTAAGAAGATAACTGAGTATTCAGCCACCTGTCTAAGATTTATTTGTAAGAATTACTGGAATACTAAGATCTATTGGTTTCTTTTTTAAGAGAGGGGCGACCAGTGCTGTTTTACAGAAAAATGGAACAATGTCTCTCATTAAGAACTATTACAGATCCCTCTTAATAATGGAGTAAAAGTGGAAGATAATACGTTACAAATCTTGGTAAGGATCTAGTAAATCTAGTAGAATTACTGTTCACAATTTTGAATGCTACAACATCTTCAGTTATCAGCATGAAGTTCAACCAAGGTCTACAGTTTGTACAGTAAAAAGCCTCAGCTATAAACACAGGTGGTGTACAAGATGAAGTGTGGAGATACTTCCTGAAAGAACACAGCTCAATCTGAGCTGAGTGTTCCAGTAGGGGGTTTCTTGGGCATATAAGTCTTATCTTTCACTAAAAAAATTATAGATGGAACAAAGTCCTTTAGTGGGATGTTTTTGCCAATAATATTTTATTTAAATTATTGGCTATCTAGTTTTGGCCAAGTACTATGAAGTGCCTTTATGGCCAATTGAGTAGAAGGCGTGCTCTTATAAGCAAGTGAAAGAAAAACACCTTACGGTCTGACTACAGAACTTCCCTAATGGAATAAATTGTAAAAAGATGTGTTTTAGCTCCTGGGGGTAGACATCAAAGTGGTAAGAGACCGTGGGGTTGGTGACCCTGCTGCTCGCTCCTGAATCAACATTTCCCGTGTTTCAAAAGAAATGCTGATGTGCCACCTAAAAACTATTACAACTGACAGCCCCTGGCCATCAAGACTGAACTCAAAACTGTCTTCAAGCAAACGTGGGAGTCACTAGTAACACTATAGAGAAAAGCTTAAAAACGGAGTAAAGGTGTGAGTACATACTTTGAGACCCACAACAGATAGAGTGAGCTGCAATTATTAGGCAGAAGAAACAAAGCATTATAACGAGCATGAAGTGATTGGTGAAGACGATAAACAGTTCAACCATTATAACTTATTACCATATTCCTATCTAATACTACCTATAGTATTGACAGCATAGGGGAGTACTCTATGCCAGATCTACTGGGATAGCATAACCCCTCCTTGCCTGAGTATATTGTGGGAGGAAGGCAATCTGATGTAGAGCAGCCTATCATCCTTTGCTGAAAAAAGGTTAGAGTCAGCAGGGTTGCATCTCAGTCATAGTGCACAGCGTTCAAGGACAATCTCAGCAGAAGTGCTCCTCTGCCGAATGTAGCACATAGGCTACTGATATAATAAAAGCGCCATTCCAAGTGCACTGTGTCAAAGGTGCAGAGCTGATGTGATGGTTTGTCTTGAGCCTTAGAGCTGTCACTAACCGGACAACCAAATACAAGGGCATTGTGTTCTATGTGCCTAGGCTTGGACAGAGTGTACAAACAATATAATAATAATAATGCCCACTAAGAAATTAACTGCATCTATAATAGCTTCTCACTACATTATTGTGTAAATGTCATTTTGTGGTAATATTAATCCATTCTTTTGTCATTTTTTTAAGCTTAACATTGCCTGGGCAATAGTTGTACCTCATTAGTACCAATTTAACACCCACATATAGCGTTAAACTACAGAAATGTGGCCAGTGTTAGGAAACAAGCAAATTCGTAGGGCCAGAGACTGACATTTATGCATGTATTGCGAGGTGTCTCCCTATCGGGGGTAATTTAGAGACGGTCCCTAATGCACGTAAAAAGCCGTCTCTCCTGTAACGCATTGCTTGGTTACTTCCTGACACGTCGTGACCACGCCCCCTCCTTTCCTGCATTTCCTGTGTTCGCTTCTAGCGTACTACTGATTTGTGTATCTTGTTCCTGGAGATTTCTCAGGGCAAACCTTCCTGCGCGGTGAGTGCTAGCGCGTTCCGCTCCTAAACACCCCTGCGGAGTTGGACGGCAAGCCTCATTGTTCCAGCCCAGTGTGTTGTTGTTCCACTCATTTGCCAACCATTAGAGCCGGACGACGCACCTGGTTGCCTTCTACCTTTGGCTTCACAAGCGTCTTGCTGTTCCGCTCCAATTCAAAATTTGCAAACATACGTGACAAGAATTTTCAATTCTATTAAGGACAAGGAGGCGAGGATTATGCTTATCTCAATTTCTTTACTGAAAAACAGCAGCCAATCAGAACACAGTAAAGAAAACGAAAACTACATTACCCATAAACCCTGGGTAACCATAGAGTACATAAACAGTATATAAAGAGTCATATAGGTAACAACTTCCTCTTTCTTTGTCCAGAACCAGTCAGGAAGAACAACGGTAACTCCAGCAATCCATAAAGGACGTCCCACGGAGAAGTCATCATCCGGATGTAGAGACGAAGGAACCTCCCATAGCCACAGGAACAAAAGCAGACCAACGAATAGGAGAAATTCGCAGCACACCTCATATGAGGTCAGGGCCGTAGAATCGTCACTTGGGATCAGAGCCTGAAAAGAGACAAAGAGCCGTAATACACATTCCGTGTAAACATGAGCATACAAAAGGGTGGGAAGAAAAATAAAGCAATGATAACAGTTCAACAGGAAGAAATCCATGAACATCTTGTACAATAACAATATCTCATATACAATATCTCATATACAATGGGTGGGATAATTCTCGCCTTCTTGTCCTTAATAGAATTGAAAATTCTTGTCACGTATGTTTGCAAATTTTGAATTCTATTTCAGGAAAGGAGGCTCCGACTATGCTTGTTCAAAGCTGATCCACCACTACAGAAGCAACATGATCAATAGGCTTAAAGTAAAAAGTTTTGAAAACAGAAGCAGAGGACCAATCAGCGGCCTTCATAATATCGAACAAAGTAACTCCCAATGAGAAGGCTTTAGAGGCCATAGCTCCTCGGGCAGAATGAGCCCCAAGCAGAGACACATCGATGCCAGCTTCCGCCATGAGCCATCGTACCCACCTAGCCAACATAGCGTAACAGGGCGAAAAGGCTTCTGCAACGCTATCAACAATTGGCCCGCATATTAGAACGAAAAGAAGAAGTACTTACCTCGTAATCCTTGAGACATTGAACGACACAAAAGTTAGGATGTGCAGGGAAAGACGGATAAGAAATAAACGCAGTATTGGTCTTGGTACGCCTAGAGAGACGGAATGTGACGCCCTCAGGAGTAAAACTGCGCCCGGCAAGATGCAAAGCACGCACATCAGATACCCGTTTGCAGTAAACTAGGCACAACAACATCGTCAGCTTGGCAGATAGTTGTTTGCAGGACAGCAAAGAATTGACCGGCCAAGCCTCCAGAAATCGCAGAACAATAGTCACGTCCCATAGTGAAACCTACTTAGGACGAGGAGGGTTTGCAAGACGGATACCCTTGAGTAACTTAGCCACTGAAGGATGCTCACCTGCTGGCTTACCGTCCACACGGATGTGACACGCAGAAATAGCTGAGCGGAAATTGTTCACTGTGCGATACGCCAAACCAGACGAAGCCAGCGAGGCCAAAAAATTGACCATCACAGAAATATCAGCCGATGTGGGATCAAGTTGCCGTTGAACACACCAGTCACACCAACGTTTCCACGAACCTCTGTAGCGCTTGTGGGTACCAGAAGACCAGGTGTCACTGATGAATCTGGAAGCGTCCGCAGAAAGGCCTGGGACCGACCAGTGCTCCCCGAAATCCGCCACGCCAGAAGTAGGAGAGAGCCTGACTGAATTAGGGGATGCGGATTCTGAAGAGGATCTATCAGGAGATTCCACTTCATGGGAAGAAGGAACAGCACTGCACAAGCCATCTCCATGAGAACCGGAAACCATGACTGAGCTCTCCACAGAGGAGCAATCAGAATCAACTCCGCTTGGTAGCGCTTTGTGTAAGCCAGGATCCTGGAAATCATCATGAACGGGGGAAAGGCATAACACAACGTTGTCGGCCACAGTTGGAGAAAAGCATCCGTGGCTAGAGCCTCTGGATCCGGCCTTCAACTGTAAAACAGCAGGAGCTGAGTGTTGAGGCGGGATACAAATAGATCCATCTGACAACGTCCCCAGGACCGGAGAAGACAACGGAACACACAAGGATGAAGCCTCCAATCGCTGAAGTCCCTCAGATGCCTCGAGTTCCAATCCATTGCAACCGGGGAGATACTCTGCAATAACCGTGATCTTTTGTTGCAGACAAAAGTGCCAGAAATCCTTGGCAATCTCTGCCAGTAACTAGGATCGAGTCCCCCCTAGTTTGTTGATGTAACGGACTGCTGATACATTGTTCATGCGGAGGAGTATGCAGCAGTTCGACCGAAGCGGAGAGAGGCAACGAATCGCAAAGGAGCCCGCCAGGAGCTCCAGACAGTTGATATGAAGGGAGAGCTCTTGGGGAGACCAAACGACCCCCCGTCGAGACTGGACCGCACCTGGCCCCCCAGCCCCAACGACTGGCATCCGATTCGATCACCACCTCTGGCGTGGACCCGGACAGGGCTCGACCATTCCAAGCCTCCATATGATCCAACCACCATTGCATCTCCGACCTCGCATCCTCCGAGAGGGGAATTTGAACCGAATATCTGAGCCCTTTTTGGAGATGGCGAATCTTGAGGCGCTGCAAAGCTCTGTAATGTAGTGGGGCCGGGAAGATAGCCTGAAGAGACGAAGCCAAGAGACCGACAACTCGTGCTAACGATCTCAATGACACAGTCGGTTTCGCAATAACGGAAGTCAGTTCTCTCTTGATATACCAAATCTTTTGATTGGGCAAAAGAAGTTGACATGTAAGAGAGTTCACCCTGAAACCCAGGAAATCTATCACCTGAGTCGGACGCAACACAGACTTCTGAACATTCACCAGAAAGCCGAGAGACTGTAAAAGCTCGATGGTCCATTCCAGGTGAGACATTAGTTTGAGATGACAATCCGCCAGAAGGAGGATGTCGTCCAAGTAAATAATCAACCGAACTCCCCAACTGCGAAGATTTTCCACGACCGGCCTCAACAGTTTCGTGAAGCACCAAGGTGCCGACGAGAGGCCGAACGGGAGAACTTGGTACTCGTACCAAGTCCCCTGCCAGTGGAACTGGAGGAAGCGGCGATGGGGGCGGAAGATGGGAATGGACAAGTATGCGTCCTTGAGGTCCAGACGAACCATCCAATCCTTCTCGCGCAGACGATCTCGCAACAGATGGATTCCCTCCATCTTGAAGTGTCTGTAGACCACTCCCCCATTGAACTCCTTCAGATTGAGCACTAATCTCGAACCCCCTCCCTTCTTCTCCACCAGGAAGACCGTGCTGACGAACCCCTGTGGATGACGCACGGTAGGAACAATTGCCCTTTTTAAGAGAAGCGACTGGAGCTCCTCGTGATGAACACCTGATCTTTTTGGGAAAAACAAAGAGGAGAGGGTAGATGAGATTGACACTGGTGCTGATAGAACTCTATTTTGAACCCCTGAACCGTCTCCAGCACCCATGCATCGCTGGAGATCGAGCGCCAATTGGCGAGGAAAAAACGTATCCTGCCCCCCAGAACAACACTGCATGCAGGAATCAGGCTCATCTGAAGTGGCAGAATCTTGATATCCTCCGGAGTGGCCACCGGAACGGCCTTTTTTGTATTGTCCATGGCCTTTTCTTGAAGGGTAGAAATTTGATCTGTTGGAATAGCCGGAATCCTGATTGCCTCCCCTATGGGACTGATAGCCTCTTTGAGCGGGCTGTTGCTGACCACGGCCGAACGAGCGTCCCCTGTTTCGTCCGGCCTTGTTGAAAACCGGACGCATAGCTCGTCGGAGCGTAGCCTGGGCCTTGTCTAGGCCACTGAAAGTATTCACAAACTGGGTCAGCTCCTTCAAAAAAGGCTGACCACAAAGCAAGCCCTGGGCCGCTGGACCTGACTCTGAAGTTGAGAGCTCCGCTAATTTTGGGTCGAGTTTGAGGAGAATCGGACGACGCCTCTCACTGGAGAGCGCACAATTGGCGTTTCCGAGCTGGCAAAGCGCCCTTTGAGTCCACTCTATCAGCTCGTCTGGATCCACCATTGTTGATGATTCTTTGGCCCTGAAACCAAGATCTAATATTTTTGTCAGTGGGCCCAGCGTATCCAAGACCTTGTCCTGACAGGAACGCCAGGAACGGTCCAGACCCTTCTTAGGGTCTTTCGCAAATTTACGCAGATAAGTAATCATGGTGGGATCCACCTCTGGCGTGTCCGCCAAACGATCTGCCAGATCCGGCCTAGGACACTCCGAACGGAGACGGGCACGGACCTCCTTCTCGAAAGGCTGTCTAATGTGCTGTTGCACGTACTCTGCCACCGCCGGGGATGGGAGCCAAGCCGTGGAATTTGGGAGGATAATTTCAGTAGGGTCAAAGGTGAGGACTGGCGGATGAGTGGGGGCATCTACAAAATTTTCTTTGCTTTTTTTCTTTTTTGGAGGCGGTGGAACGTGATCAGAGGAAGATGAAGAGTGCTGGTCGTCAGAATCAGCCTCGACAGCCGCAGATTTGGAATTTGCAGCAGCGAGAGACTTAGCTAGGCGCTGAAAGTCTGAAGCATGGGGATTCCCAGGAGAAGAGGAAGACTTGCGCGTGGCAGGAACCCAACCTTGTTGTTGCGCATAGGCTGTTAAATGCCTCTTTAGAGTGATAGCACGAACCAGTGCCTTATTCATGGAGTGTTGAACACCCCTATCAAGGGCCTCCACCAGATCCTGTTCAAGAGACTCAGAGGCTTCTTCGCAATAATCATCGTCATCTTCATAGTAATACTCAGCAATGATACACAAATAGTGTAAATTCTGCCCACAAGATGACAGTAACGGAGTGTGCCGAAGGCAAAATTCAGGGGGAGTGACAAAAACCCCACAGCAAGCCTTTGAATGCAGAAAAATCATATGAAAAAATAATTAGAAGGTGGAGGGAGGGCTTGCCGTCTCACAAAAAGCACTCTAGGCAGAGCCTATGCAGTATTATCCTGTCTGAAGCCTTTCTCAGCAACCGACGTCTATGAGGGGCTAAGTGTGAGGCTGTGGGCATTAACGCCGCAATGGACGTCCTTCTGAGAAGCTCCGATAACTCCCAGTCACACGGAATGCCGGAAACCCTTGCCGCGCATGCGCGGATCCCGGCTGCCACAAACAGAAAGGGAAGAGCTCGCGCAGGTAGCGCGAGCACTCCACAACCCCGGACTCCCACTCCACAATGTAAAGGTTCCGGGCACAAAGCGCCCGGACCGCAAGGGAGGCGGAACACACGCTCCCAGCCACACAACACCGTGGGAGAGCTAGTGAAGCAGAAAGCGGCAAAGACGCGAGAGAACGCGCAGCACAGCGTGGCAAAGGTCGTGAACAAAGCGCTAGACACAATAACAACAGTATCACCATAAATTGTAAGTAAAGATGAATAAAGCACTTAACTGGCTGTGGAGCAGCAAAGAAAGAGGAAGTTGTTACCTCTATGACTCTTTATATACTGTTTATGTACTCTATGGTTACCCAGGGTTTATGGGTAATGTAGTTTTCGTTTTCTTTACTGTGTTCTGATTGGCTGCTGTGTTTCAGTAAAGAAATTGAGATAAGCATAATCGGAGCCTCCTGTCCTTGAAATAGAATTACCCCTCCCCAACGGGAGCCGGACGGCAGACCTTGTCTCTCCCAGCCATTCCGTTGCTCCTCCTTCACGTGGAGCCGGACGGCACGCCTGTTTTTTGTTGTTGTTATAGGCAGGGGAAAACCCAATAAACCCTTGTAGGCTTGGGCACTATATGATTAAGGTCAGAGTATGCTACAAGGGACTTATTTAGAAAATAGTCAGTATGATTTATGAGTTGTACAAGTGTAACACACTCAATTGTATCCACAGATAACAGTCTTAGTACACAATCAAAATAAATTAATGGCAGGTAAAGAGAGAACACATAGAGAAAGAAATATATTTGGCAAATTTATATTTACTAACACAAATTGGGGAGATGAATACAGACAAATAAATTGGAGCAAAAGTCATGAACAGAGACAAGCAATTTTTTATCTACAGCTCACAACTGAAAACATCAACTCCTCATGAATAAGGCAGACAACCTAAATTAATTAATAGAAAATGGTTGTAAGTTTGTGCCAAAGCAACATTTTAGGAGATGATGAAGTGTCGACGTTTCGGTCTAGAGGGCAGTCGTCATATAGACCATCATCAGGACGGAATATTTTCAATGCTGAAAAGACTCCCTACATAAAATAATAAATTCATGTTACAAACAAAGTATCTTGAAAAATCACTAAAATCATATATACATAAAAAACTCTATGTGTCTAGCAATCACTTGATGTCTAATCAAAACCAAGCAATTACCCCTTCCTGGTAATGCCTGGAAAACAATCATTAGACAAACAGTAGTCAATATGACTCAATTAATTTTCATAGGTATCATAAACTCAATCTATGGATGCTCACAGTGTTGTTATTTTAAAAAAGAGAGACAGGGCAGATATAATGTGTTCATAATCATAAAAACAGTTGCAATACAGTATAATCTTTACATTTGGGCAACATTCAAGAAAAATCAAATGAGAAACAAACAGAGAACTAATCTCATTGGACTATCATGTAATTACACTGTTACATCAAACAATCAATAAGGCATTTGATAATGCGGTTAATTTGTCACCTGGAACTTTCGAAGAATAGCCGTATTAGAGTGGCAGAAAACGACAGTTGATGTGTGTTTTTTTTTGTTGCCATTTCCTCCCCGCATATGGTCGTTCCGCTCCATTCCTCCTCAACCGGAGCCGGACGAGATACCTGGCATTGATTTTTCCCCTGTAAGCGCGTAACTGTTCCGCCCTTCCTTTTCCCCAGGGCCGGACGGCACGTCTTACTTTCCTGAAGCATTTTTTTGAGCGTGTTAGTTCCGCGTTTGGTTGACAGTGGCGTCAGCTAGAACGCCCGGATTTTCCCCTGCTTTAAGGTGTTCCTCTGCTTCTCTGAAGCAAGATTTTACTAACACAGTGTCCATGGGATGCCTCATGACAGGGGCACTGAGGAAGCTAAATGACAGGCCACAGCCACAGGCGGGGTAGATGAGATGCTTACACAGGGTCCTTGGGATGCCACATGGCAGGGGCCCTGAGGAGCAGGAGAAGGGCCAACACAGGGTCAGGGCAAGCAGAACGGCACTTGGAGCCCCGGCAGGTCCTGACTGACATCCACCAAATTCAGTAGCAAGTTGAAGCCTGGAACCGCAGAAACACACAGGGGCCTGGCCAAAGGGGCACCTCGCAATACTATACAGCCTGGGAGCAAATAACGACAATGAATGTACAAAAACATTGAAAGTATAAAATAACATGGATCTTTATGAATGACCAATGAAATTGGGAAATGTACCACCATGTTATGTTTGAATAAACTGCGACCTTTTAAGGCACCAAATCACTTTTTCAGTGGTGTAATTGAAAGGTAAAAGGGACGCAGTTAAATGGGCAAGAGGGGAGGAAGACTCGCTCCTGGGAGAGGTTTGGAAAGACCGCTCACAAACACACAACTGGTGCATCATTGTGCCTCTCCCATGTAGACACACATACACCGTGCAATGGAGTATAAGTAGTGTGATATGACGGTTTGTCATTTGTATAAATGCAAAGTGCCATTCCAACTGCCAATTTCTTTAAACAGGACCAAAGGTGAAAGAAGGCCTTCAAAAACAGGAAGCATGTTTCTATACTGAAAGAACTATTTCTTCATGAGAGTACCTTCTGCCATTTTAAGGCACTGGCTTTTTGAAACTGAAGGAGAGGGAACTATTCCAGTGGCAGCTGGCATCTACGGGAAGGGGGTCAGACGCGTGTGCATAAAAATATTTTTTTTTAAAACCACTAACACTTACCTGAAGACTCACACAACTTCTCCCACTCTGGACCTCTTCCTCCAGGAACTGGATGCTGCAACTCCCATGACCAATACTGGCGCTGCTCTCATGCAGCATGAGCGCACCTCCCTAATTTGAGGGAGTTGCCTCTCTGCGCTCCACATTGCTCTGGAGGCCTGCACTTGCTCTAACACAGCTGTCTTAAGACAGATGGGTTAGAGATGTTTAAAATGTGCATGTGTGGCTGGCTGGTGCAAGACGGCCAGCCAAAAAGACATGCACACTTTAAACAGTGCATAGACAGCCATTCCTCCTCCCTTGCTGATGTATCTCTGCAGGCCCCAGCCTGGTCCTGACGCTCTGTTCGTGACAGGGGCTGAAAAATTAAATGGTAATGAATTACCTTTTTATTTTTCATCCTTGGGGTTTTGGGGGTGATTTAAGTGGGGCAACGCTCCTTCACTCCATCGGAGTAGCCGCCCTTGATTTACTATTGCAGAGTACAATACAAACATAGCAATATAATCACGTCACTGACCTGTCTTTAAAAGTAGATGCCCAAAGATGGGCAGAATTCAACATTCTGATAACAGCTGTGCTCCTTTAATTGACTGCACAGGTGCTATAGTGAAGACTAGATTCTCATAATTTTCACCTTCAGTAAACTCCTCGTTCTAATTATTTGTGTGAAGACATGCCGGACGAATCACTGACCTTGTCCTGGACTCCCTGAAATGACTAGCGCTGAAATAATGTTCGGCATCTTCCTGGGCCACCTAAAGAAGCACTGTCCCATAGACAGGCATTTGGTTCACCTATTATATGTAGAAACATATGGGAACTCTGCTGACACTAATATCCCCCAAATTGTTTGCAAGGCACTGGGCTAACTTTTGGAAGTATTTTCAGGCATTAATCAACTCCAAGTGATTTTTTAATTGCTACATGCAACTTGTACCTCAGCCAAAAATCAAAGAGACTTTGAGAAATGTGCTGTGCAGATGGTAATAAGGCTGCTGGTAATTGGAAATGTGTGTGGTCTGATGTGAAACGTGGGTGGAAGGCGCGTGGAATAATTATAAACTACTAGGTAAACGCTTTATTGAAGCCTGTAAGACTGCTTCAAAGAGAATTGAGTGTAACAAATATACAGATTTAAATAATTTAAAACCTATGCTTTTGGTTTAAAATAGAAGTGTTTTATGCCATGATCAAACAACATTGGATGACCTATCTAGAGGGCTACAGCATGGAGACAAGACCGCCTAGGAGGCACACTGATTACTCAAGAGTCATTTATTAGCATTTGATTAAATTCCAGATTCATCTGTACTTTTTCCTAAAAGCTCAGTTATGGCGAGTGTTAAAATGCCGTTTGAAACCGGGGCGCTACGGCAGCCTGACCACCTAAGTCTGTACCAACATAAACAGTGCACAGTTGCTTAACAGCATAAGATCATTACTGGCAAAGATCAAAGGGCTTATTTATGAGCCCCTGCGTCACTTTTGCGCCGTCGGTGCGTCCCTTTTTTGTGACGCACCAGTGTCATAAAAAGTAAGCCATGGTGCACCCTATTTACAGAGTGATGCATCTTCATAGATGCGTCACTTTGTAAACCCCTGTGTCACATTATACCTGCGCCAGGTATAATATATGCAGGGGGCTTTCTGACACAAGAAAGGGTCGTAGAAGTGACACAGTTAACTCTATGAGCTTTCACTGCACACTTCTAGAACATAAATGCGTCAATATCTTACACCTGCCTCACAGGAGGCATAAGACTGATGCAGGCACATTTCACATGGCACTTCCCCACGTGTAATGACCCATTGCTGGAGTTGCGTCACTTTTGTGACACACTCCAGCAATGCGTAATTTTTGTGCCTCAGATACATCCGAAATACTGACGCATCTGTAACTCCTTGCGACATGGTGCGTCATACTGTATATATGACGCATCATTGGTGTCGTAAGGAGGGCGTAGTGAAAAGTGACGCATCCCTGTTTTCTCACAGCGATGCATCACTTTTCATAAATGAGGCCCCAAATGTTTCAGGTATCACTACTCCAGCCCAAGGCGAAATTGAGTGAAACAAGCAGGTACATGCAACACATTTTCCACAACATGTTTTTTTGCCAGTCCAGTAGATATCTTATGTGGTGTGAGGAAATATAAATTTTATGGTCAAGATGTGTTCCCTAGCGCGTACCCCACCGTCTCCATGTACGAGTTAAAGTGCATGTAACTTCCCTCCTGTACCAGCAATGAAGACGCAAATACATTTGCGTCCAACGTTAACATGTCCTCTTTCAGATCCACCTTGAATGGATTGAATGATCCGTTCCCAAGTATGCTATGCCAACGTCTTTTTGTAGTGTACTCCTCCGTTTTTCAGCTCTAGCTGAATGGGCCCCTGAATTTCTGTCACCGAGCCTCTTTTCTGGCTTCTGACTCCAAGGGCCTCTGCCCAGGCTGCCCCTGTACTCGTGAACTCTGACTTACTTCTAGCGCGGCCCCTCGCGCTCAGCTCAGCCTGCTGCCTGCCAAGATTGACTATAACCTTCGAGTTATCTGTTCCGCTCCCCGAAAATACATTCCTGCCTGCTAGTTTCAGTAAACATCCCTCCTCAGCTGTAGAGCCAAAGGGCCGACCTGTCTCTGTGCAAGTAATTCAAGTAATTCATAGCCCCCGTTGCCATGCTCCCATGGAAGGCCCATGCCCCCACGCTTCTCATACAGACACTCAGGCGCTTATACACGCACTCACAGCAAGTATAGAATAGCTTCTGCCCTGGAGACCTTTCCGCCCAGATAGCTTAGTTCCTAAACACCAGATACCAGATATGATAGAAGCACAAGTTGATCTGACATGCCAGACTTCTGTCTCTTTCCGTCAGTGTAAATGTCAAGTCCCCTGCACCCTCCAGTTTCACGTCAATTTTTTATTTATTGACATTTATTAAGCGCGGCGAATACCCGTAGGCGTCTCGGCGCTGGCGTAAGGGATGGATCAGTATTTTAGAAGACCTAACAAAAAGTGGAGCTATTGGTCAAATAACCAAGTCTTGAGTTGTTTGCGAAATATGAACAGGGAAGGGCTGGTCCTAATGTGTAGAGGAAGGGTGTTCCAGAGTTTGGGGGCGGCAACCAGAAAGCGCCTGTCACCCCAAGTGACTGTTCTGGTACGAGGCACTACTAGGTGATTGTGGTGAGAGGAGCGAAGGGAACGGGTTGGGGTATAGTGATGAAGATTATGTTTAAGGAAGTGGGGGCCTTGGTTATTGAGTGCCTTGTAAAGAATACACAATGATTTAAATTTTATACGGCTACGTATCGGAAGCCAGTGAAGTTCCCTGATGGTGTTTGAGACCGATGCAAACTTGGGAAGTCCCGCCAGCATCCGGGCGGCAGCATTTTGAATGGACTGCATCTTGTTAGTCACCCGGGATTGTGCATTTAGGAATAGAGCATTACAATAGTCCAGTGCGGACAGGACTAGTGAGCTGACCAGAGTTCTCCCAGCAGTGTCTGGTAGGTATGGTAGTAATTTCCTGATCATTCTGAGTTTCATATGAGCAGTCGCCGCAGTCTTGTTAGCGTGTGCCATGAAATTTAGACCTGCATCAAAGGTGATACCCAGATTTCTGACTTTAAGAGCTGGGCTGGGAGGAGTTCCAAACGATGTTGGCCACCATTCTGGTGACCAGGCCGGAGAAAGGTGACCGAAGATGACCACTTCAGTTTTATCTGAATTAAGTTTGAGACAATTCGTGGCCATCCAGTCACCTATGGCCACCATTCCCCTGGTGAATAACTTGGCCACTTCATCCCCATCCCCTTTAATGGCCAGTACCAATTGGGTGTCGTCGGCGTAGGAGGTCAGGCTCATCCCAAATGCTTTGATGACACTAGCAAGGTCCGACACGTATATGTTAAAGAGTGTCGGACTTAGGGACGAGCCTTGGGGGACCCCACACGGCAAGGACACCTTAGGAGATTGGTATGGTCCAAGGGATACCGCCTGAGTTCTGTTAGCCAGAAATGATACAAGTAGGTCCAGCGCTGTTTTCTGGACCCCTAATCGTTCGACACGGTCGGCCAAGATCTTGTGGTCGACCGTGTCGAAGGCTGCAGATAGATCCAGCAGGACCAAGACTGCTGTCCCCCCCTGATCTCGTATGGCTCGGATATCATCTGCCGCTTTTAGGAGGGCGGTTTCCGTGCCATGGCATTTGCGAAAACCGAACTGAGTATTGTCGAGCAACTGGTGCCGCTCAACAAACTCCGACAATTGTTGGTTCATACCTTTTTCTATGACCTTGGCCAGGAAGGGGAGACTAGCTATCGGCCGATAGTTTTTTAGTTCATCTTTGTTAAGATTGAATTTTTTTAGTAGGGGTTTAACCAACGTGTGTTTCAGTGAGGCAGGGAAAATGCCCGATCTAAACACAGCATTACAAACCTGTGTAATGACCGGAATCAGCGTGTCCATAACTGGTGTAAGCACTTTCAGCGGGCAAGGATCCAGTGCTGACCCTGATTTAATCCTTGAAGTGAGGCTCTGCGTCTGGTCCATCGTGAGGTCAGCAAAGCGCGTAAGTGTAAGTGTATTGTCACGCGGTGTAGAAGGAGGGGAATGAGGATCGATGTTGGTATTTAGGGAGAATGCCTGGAAGATATCATTGACTTTCTTGAAGAAAAAGTTGGATAGAGCATCACAAAGATGTTGTGAAGGAGGGGGAGTGAGATCCTGCGTACTACCTGACAAAAGCTTAGTTATATCAAATAGCTCCTTACATGAGTTTTTTGCCTTGTCTATTTGTTCGGCATAGTAAGTTTTTTTTGCCTCCGCAATCATTTGTTTGTACCGAGTGAGTGATTCTTTATATAGCACTTTACTCTCGGGGTCATAGTGCTTTCGCCAATGTCTTTCTCTTTGTTTATTAGTTTGTTTCTGCTTTTTGAGTTCATCAGAGAACCAAGGAGCACTGGGAGAGGCTCGATTCTGGGAAACAGATTTTAGTGGCACTAGCTCCTGTGTGGCCTGACTGAGCCAGTTATGAAACTGATCTGTGGCGACACTAGGATCGTCGGACAACAGAGGCGATATTCTTACCAGGAGAGTATTAAGTGTCTCCGGGTGTAGGTCTTTCCAAGCCCTCACCTGTTTGGGGGCATGGTTAACCACTCGCGTCTTGGGGATATCGGGAATGGCTAACTTGCTTGATATGACATGATGGTCGGTCCATGGCATAGGAAGGAGAGCTAGGATGTGTAATGTCTCCAGATTGGTAAATATGCCGTCAAGGGTATGACCGGCCTCGTGGGTGGGGGCAGATATAAGTTGATGCAACCCTAACGTTTCCATGTCTGATAAAAGACAAGCTGTATCAACGTCGCTGGCCTTTTCAAGGTGGAAATTGAAATCCCCTAGCACCATGCAGTGATCATCAAGTGCTATGGATTCCAATATCGACCCCAAGGAAGATAAAAAGGGGGCGCGTGCTCCTGGCGGGCGATATATCAGTACGCCTTTGAGGTTGAAAAGGGGAGTGAGTTGAATACTAAACATAATTGCTTCACAGGTGGTAGATGGTATAGAAGTGGTCCTAATAGGGAGATGATCTTTGGCGATGATGGCAACCCCGCCTCCCCTCTGACCTATTCTGTCCTGCCTATATATCGTGAAACCTCTGGGGACCGCTATGACTAAGTCAGGGTCGGATGCACCATCCAACCAGGTTTCCGTTATAAACAGCAGGTCTAAGTGAGAGTCTAGTATAAGATCTGCGATTTCCTGCCTGTGTCTGCACATAGAACGTGCATTAATAAGTGCTAACATGAAGGTAGCATTAGGAGAGGGCGGATAGGAGGGAGCATTAATCCTAGTATTCGCGATCTTCGTGGAAAAGGTACAGTGTGAGCAGTGCAGGGAATAATGAACATTGGAATAGGTACCTGGATCATATCTATGACAACATTTACTGCTTGGTGGTTGTAGTGCCTTAAGAAATGCCGGCGTGTAGATCAGTCTTTGTATGGAGGCAGGGGGACTGGCACGCAGCACGGGCCAGTCGCGGACGGGCGCAGACGGGCTGGACTTAGGCGCGACTTCGGCGCGTTTCCGGCGCGCCCGCTGCGCCAGCCCGCTGCGCCGTCTGGTAATAATGCACATTTATAGGCAGTGGAGGAGGTGGAGGAGGGTAGGAGGCAGCCAGCGACTAGAGCGCTGACCTGCCTACCTCCAAGATGGCGTCCGTCTATCGCCCCAGCACCTAAATCGGCTGGCGAGCGAGGACGTCGATTTTCGGGCAGAGGTAGGCTTTCTGAGCGCTTTCTGAGCGCTATGAACAAATGTGGTTCATCCTGCACAACCAAAAATCATTAAACAGAGCAAACAACCAATTTTTAAAATCGCGAGTAAATTTGTTTAAAATTACAAATTAGCGTTCACATGCGTTCAAATGCACAATAGCAGGGTCAGCAATTCGGTAAAAGCCCTCCTTATATCACCAACACCCTTAGGTCGGTGTGGACTGATTACCCAGCGTTTTTAAAGCATCCGGGAGGGTAGGAGGCAGCCAGCGACTAGAGCGCTGACCTGCCTACCTCCAAGATGGCGTCCGTCTATCGCCCCAGCACCTAAATCGGCTGGCGAGCGAGGACGTCGATTTTCGGGCAGAGGTAGGCTTTCTGAGCGCTTTCTGAGCGCTATGAACAAATGTGGTTCATCCTGCACAACCAAAAATCATTAAACAGAGCAAACAACCAATTTTTAAAATCGCGAGTAAATTTGTTTAAAATTACAAATTAGCGTTCACATGCGTTCAAATGCACAATAGCAGGGTCAGCAATTCGGTAAAAGCCCTCCTTATATCACCAACACCCTTAGGTCCAATTAGGTCAATCACACGTCATGCAGCTGCGCGCGCATCCAAGCTTCCGATTTCCGCTGACATTGCAACCTTTCCGTTAGTGCCACCCCTTCTGTGACACCTACCTGTGACGTTTCTAGCATACACCTCTAGTTCACGCCTCTTGATTACGCACTTGTAACACGTGTATACTGTTATCTTGTCTTCTCTCAGCTGTTACGCCTCCTGCACTGTTGCTTATGGCATGAATTAAGTATATAAGCTATGTACTGTTAATAAAATGTAGCGCTCTATCCCTTCTGACACCCCTGTGGTGGTCAGAACATGATATCCTTGTCATGACCATTCCTTTTTAAGGAATAAAACCCCTAAGAACTCTAACACCACGGACTCTGTCTTTTTTCTTCCGATCTGAGTTATTATTGATTAAGTACTTACCTTGCATAGAAATTAAGAGAGTAAATTAATTATTTACATCATTTGGCGCCCGAATAGGGACCCCTCCCCCACCTCACGCGCCGGTTGGCGCATTGCAAGCTCTGTCCCCTGCCATCAGTTAGATGGAACCTACGCGTACCGGCAGGATTTCCTGCATCTCCCTCTGACCCACGGAGGTGACGAAGACTGCGATCAGTGCCCAGACGAGGCGGTGAGGAGTGCGGAGGATCCCGACCAGAGCCTAGCCGAAAGAAACAAGGTCCGAGGTGTCAAGAGGCCCACCAGGTTTCCGAAGTGTTCCGAAGTTTTCCGAAGTTTTCCGAAGTTTCCCGAAGTTTTCCGAAGTTTCGAGTCGAGTCCAGTCGAGTTTTCCGAGGCCTTCTGTTTCCGTGCTTCCCGGTGAGTACCATTGCTGGGACGTATCTAGACGGGTTTGGGTACACAAGTCCGGTCTGCACTGTTTTTAGGCAGTGTATCTGTACTGTTTAGCAGTATATCTAGTATTCCGAATTTCTGAATTTCTGCACTGTTACAGCAGTGTATCTGTACTGTTTAGCAGTACATCCGGTATAGGGGGTAGTCATCTATGTCTCAAATGTCTTTTCATGTGATTAATGTTGTGGTATGAATGTGACCGTTTTATGTGCATTATTGTGTTTTCTTGTATAACCAGTTATATTCAGAATTAAGTATCAAGGATCGCATATTCAGTATCGAGTAGGCAAAATGCCGTTTTTCAACAAGTTAAAGCAGATAGGAACTAGGAAAGGGATACTAGAGGAAGAAATTCCTATCCCCCCAGGGACACTCCAGGTAACTTTATGTATAACAAGCATGGCATAGATGCCATATTGTATCTAGAATTATGGGCCGATTATACGAAACATCTAGACGAGAGACACAGATGGCCAGTTAATGGAACATGGGATGCCGAGTGCATCATGAAGGTAGAAGAGGCATTATGGAAAAAGAAAGCCAGACAATCTCAGAAAGACGCCATAGAATTCTGGCGTAAGGAATCACATAAACGTACTGAAAAAGCACTCCGTAGAGAAGACAGACTTAAAGAATCAGATAAAGCTCAAGAAAACGAATTAGTTACTGAAGGAATCCGAGTAAAAACAGAACAAATAGATCGCATCCGAAATAGCCAAGTAAACGGCATGTATCTTATGGCCGAGGGTACACCTGACGCCATTTCAGAAATACCGAAAAATCTGCCGCCACCACTGGTTCCAACTAAAGTAACACATAGGACCACTAAAGATATATTCCTGAATTCCTATCTAGAAGATGTAGTTCCCGCTTACACCAATCTGCCTGTCCGCGCCCTGCCTACTGACAGGGACGAGGGTGGCACCCCGCCCCCAAATCATGCTCCGCCAGTACCACGGCAGACCTCCCCCGTTCCGCCAGCCCCCCCACTTCCTGCACTCAAAACAGATCTACCGAAACCACGTTTACCTGATCTAACAAAAAGACAAATTCAAGTACAAAAACAGACTCCACAAGGAGATAACACTCAAGCCTCCGTTTCAGGGGGTGCGACCGCGGGTCCTCGGACCCCGCCATTAACTCACAGATTAAATGTCAGGGATATACAGAGTCCTCTCACGTTCAGATCACCCCGCTTTGATGCATTTAAAGAAAACATTTCAGTTTGCAGATACGATCCAGTACCCGGAAAAGACGACCTAATGATATTGGCATCACTACGGTTAAGATCTGCTACTGATATGTTGCTATGTTATGTAGGTATGAAGGATCGTCTAGATAGAATATATGAGTTTGTTCAGACAGGAAAAGACCCTGACAGCATCAAGGATGCCATGGAGAAACAGAAAGTTGACATTCAAGCACAGATATTACGATTTTTCATAAACTGTCTAATAAGAGAACGAGATAGGCCTGGAACAGATCAGAGTGAATTAGATGCACTGAACAAGTGGGGTCAAAATATATCGGAAGGAAAACATGATAGACAGAATTGCATAGCCACAATGTATAGGAAAATTAGGAAAGCAGTGCTAGAGGTTCACCAAAAAGAGAAAGACAAAGCTTCCTCCGAGGAGGAAGAAGAATCTGAAGAACCAGAAAGAGCTGC
Source organism: Lissotriton vulgaris (assembly GCF_964263255.1). NCBI lineage: Eukaryota > Metazoa > Chordata > Amphibia > Caudata > Salamandridae > Lissotriton > Lissotriton vulgaris. The sequence continues at coordinate 115,243,070 of NC_141690.1, read as the reverse complement.
AGATACTATAGCATATGTAGGTAAGGGAAATTACCTTAGGAAAGGCATCCGTCCAGAAAGCAAGAGAGTTTTCTTCTCTGCCTTGACAAATCCGAATTCTGCTGAGCATCAGTTCCAGGAAACTGATAAAAGGCTTCGAGATCGAGTTGGGTACCACGTACTCAATTCTATGGATGAACAAGAATTAGCCCGATCAGCTGTATCATGGGCCGAGAATGCAGACATATATAATGATGACACGGTAGCGCAGACATTTCTGAACCTCTCCCCAGACGAGCAGAAATTAGCAGGTGTATACATGATTCAGCACCTCCTCATCAAATACAGAAAACATTATTCTGATCCAGGTCCCTTACACGAAACACTAGAAGCACTACTCATGGATAGATGGAGAGGCTTAAGTACCAAGTTAATACAAATAATTCTAGAACAACGTCGTAGATATGACACGTTCATCAGCTCCGAATATGTTCCCGCCCCGCCCCCAGAAAGGAAAATGTATCACATGCAACGCCTGAGTGGCGTTGAAAGTCAGAACCCCTTACGAGAAGTACACCCAGTTATGGGTACAGATAATACCTTGAAACGTGTATATGTACACACGCCATTGACCAAGCTAGAACTGTTAGAAATGAAGAAACTAGTCCCGTGTCATGATAAAGACCCTGCAGGTTTTCAAAGAGAGCTTAAAGACATGTTACTAATGGGGGATTACACATATGATGACATCATGAAAATGTTAAAAGTACTGTTGCCCACGGGAATCTTCAAGAAATTGAAGGAAAAGGAATGGGAGGTGGGGGACACAAAGATTGCATGGGCAGAAATAGAGGACGAAGAAAGAAAACGGGTCCCGGGGGTAGGCCTTGGGGACAAAACTAAAGCATTACCAGGTTTGATAGTACAGGTCCTGCCCAGATTATTGACGACTAGAAAGGAAGATTGGGACGCCATCTCGTCCTGTAAACAGAAACATGATGAAGATACTAGTGACTTCTATTCAAGATTTGAGAAATGTTTTATTATCAATAGTGGCCTCAAACCAAGTAGCGAGTCGTACCCGCATCTTTTTGTATCAAAGTTAGTCGAGAATTCCCTACCGTTAGTTAAAAACCGTGTATACAAGGTCGAGAGTACATGGCAAGCAAATACGCCATCACAGATGTTACAGATGTTACAATATCACCAGAACAGAATTAGAGAAGAACAAGATCAGGAACAGAAACGTATGAAAGACACGAAGATGAAAATGTTAGTAGCACAGACGGTCCCAGCCGACGGTCACAGAAAGGGTACGACCCAGACAGGTCACACCGAAGCTCCCGTTAAAGGGACATGCAATTATTGCAAGCAGCCAGGTCACTACGTACATGAATGCCCAGTTCTGAAACATAACATAGCGACAGGTAAAACTAAAGAAAGACCGCATCCACCTAGACAAGACCATAACCAGCATCAGTCTTCACAGAATACACAGAATACACAGCCTATGCATGCTTCTTCAGCTCCAGCACAGACAGTAGCGGTACCACAGCCACAGCCCATTGCCGCGTCTCAGCAAGTTTCACAACAGATGTACCAGTATGCCCAGTCCGCTTATCCCGAATATTCACGATACACATGAAACAGCCTAGAGAGGGAAGGTGACTTGCCTCTTATTGAGATTCCTGTAGATCAAGAAGGTCCTTATGTACATAGTCAAGTATTAGGAAAAGACAGAAAATTCTTAATTGACACAGGGGCAAGTCGCTCCACAATCAGCCATGATGAAATTCAGGGGCCCATGAAGTTCCAGGGGCACCCCTCTCAGGCTCACAGAATGTTTCCCTTGGTTTTTCAGGACAGCCTATTGTAAATGAGGTATCGCAACCAGTTCCCCTGGCTGTGGGTCCGTTATCACGTGTTACAGACTTGTTACTTACAAAATCATGTCCAGAAAATCTGTTAGGAATTAAAACATTGAAGGCTCTAGGAGCTATAATATGCTGTTCCCCGGAGGGAGTTAGACTCTTTCTACGGGATTTCAAGGGTCATTATGTTTTGCGAGAATTCGATGTCAGATTGAAAAATGTACCAGATTACTTGTGGGCAAAAGGCCCAACTGATGTAGGCTGTATGCACATTACACCATACCGTGTTACACTTAAGGCAGGAGTTGTGTTACCCCGAATCAGACAATACAAGTTACCACCCGATGCTGTAGTGGCTTTACTGAAAATCATTGAAGAGCTCATTGCCCAAGGAGTGGTCGTAGAGACCGACTCCAATGTCTGTAATTCACCCATCATTCCGATTCTTAAACGTACTGATCCCAATGCACCGCCAGTATATCGGCTGGTGATTGATCTTCGAGAATTAAATAAATGCATTGTACCACAGTATCCTGTGGTCCCCGATATCTCATCCCTATTGACTGCTATTGATTCAGAAGCAACGTTCTTTACCGTAATTGATCTCAAGAACGCCTTCTTCAGCGTGCCTATTGATCCAGAGAGCCAATATCTCTTCGGATTCAGTTTAAATGGACGCAGCTTCAAATTTTCACGCGCACCTCAAGGATTCACAGAAAGCCCCAGTATCTATAGTCAAGCACTGAAAAGACAACTAGATTGTATTCAAATGCCAGTTAATACCGCTTTACTGCAATACGTCGATGATCTACTGATCACCGCACGAAGTGAGCCCGAATGCGAACAAGCATCACTGACAGTTTTACATTTCCTGGCAGACAAGGGACACAAGGTGTCCCCTTCAAAGTTACAATTCTGTGTTCAGCAAGTTGTGTACTTGGGTCACTTGCTGTCCAAAGTGGGGAGACAGCTCACTCCCGATCGCATTCAGTTAATTGTAAATATGCCGCAACCCCAGACACAAAAGGAAGTGCGGGCCTTCATAGGCCTCACCTCGTACTGCAGACAATGGATTCCCCAGTATGCATTTCTAGCCAAACCACTCATTCAGTTAACAACGCAGGAGGCAGCAACTTCGACTGCCCTCCCTTGGACTCAAGAACATACACAGGCTTTTGAAGAATTAAAGAAAGCTTTATGCCAAGCACCAGTTTTAGCGACACCATGTTACAGCAAACCGTTTACACTTTTTGTTACAGAACGTGATGGTACAGCGTTGTCTGTCCTCACTCAAGATCAAGCAGGTTCACATAAGCCTTGCGCTTATTTTTCTAGTACATTGGATTCAGTAGCCCAGGCACTCCCTGCATGCTTAAAGTCAGTAGCAGCAACAGCGTTAGCAATAAGACAAAGTGATTCAATTGTTTTAGGTCATCAGTTAACAGTACAAGTTCCACACTCTGTAGAGGTTCTGTTAAACAGAACCCAGACTCAACACTTGACTATAGCACGACTGACAGGTTATGAATTAACGTTATTCCAGCCACACATAGAAATCAGACGCTGCAGTATTCTGAACCCCGCAACACTGTTACCTACAATTATGACAGATCCAGCCCCGCATGATTGCATAGAGGTCATTAATGCAGTAACAAAGCCACGACGAGACTTAACAGATGTCCCGCTGACAAATCCAGACCTGACACTTTATGTGGACGGTTCATGCATGAGAACAAATACAGGAGAATTAGTGGCTGCGTATTGCGTGACCACTGAAACTGAAGTTAAAGAAACACATCGTATTGACACACTGTCTGCTCAAGCAGCAGAGCTCATCGCTCTGACCCGAGCTTGTATTCTAGCCAAGAACAGAAATGTTAACATATACACAGATTCACGTTATGCATTCGGAGTTGTACACGACTTCGGAGTCCTCTGGCAAGAACGAGGTTTTCTGACCTCTCATGGGGCCAAGATACAACATGGTCCCCTCATTCAAGCACTGTTAGAAGCAATACATTTGCCCTCGGGCATATCAGTCATGAAGTGTAAAGCACATACTAAAGTTACAGATTCTGTTTCCCAGGGTAACGACCTGGCAGACCAGACAGCAAAACACACAGCACTGACTCACACCCAGATTACGGATGTGACAAAGACAAAAGTACCGACAAAGTGTATGGCAGTTAGAGATCCCACCCTAGACGTAATCGATATCCAGACACACGCTACTCCAGATGAAATAAAGAAATGGACTGAACTAGGAGGGATTCAGACAGATCAAGGTTGGATGACGAAGGGAAAATGTACATGGTTTCTCCCCGACTCAATGGTTCAAAGCATGATAAATACAGCACATAGTCCTGCACATCTAGGAGAGAAAGCCATGATAGATTGTTTGCAGAATCTCTGGTACAACAAACACTTACGAGCAGCAGCAAAACAGAAAGTGCGTACTTGCATGATCTGTTGTCAGTTCAATCCAGGTAAAAGCGTCCCTGTAGAGCAAGGTGGATTTCATCCTCCCGATCACCCTTTTGAAGTCCTCCAGATGGATTATATCCAGATGGACAGTTGTCGAGGTTTCAAATATGTCCTCGTAGTTGTTTGTGCACTTTCCCGTTGGACAGAAGCTTACCCAGTATCAGATTACACCGCCCCAACCACTGCCAAGCAGCTGGTTCGTGAATTCTTCCCACGGTACGGTTTGCCCCGTGTCGTGTATTCAGATAACGGACAGCCATTCTCATCCGAGTTGATGAAACAGGTTTCCCTTTTGCTAGGATATCAGTGGAAGTTCCACTGTGTCCGACACCCCGAAGCCGCAGGCCTTGTAGAAAGGCATAACCAGACATTAAAGACCCGACTTGCTAAGATATGTCAGGAGAAAGGGGTCGACTGGATAGTCGCCCTGCCAGTGGCACTATTCTATATGAGGATGGTCGCCCACTCGAGATCAGGGCTATCCCCGTACGAAGTGGTCTTTGGCAGACCACCGAATATGTGGGGGACGCCCATTCCGAAGAAAATCACTGATGTTGATTGTAATATGTTGACAGATTACCTTGCCTCCTTGATGTCTGCACTCCAATCATGTCGTTCACAGGTTGCTGCAGCCTTTCCTGACAACACTGATGTAAAGCCACATGAGGTCCGTCCGGGGGACATAGTTCTCGTCCGGAATTTCGACCGAAAAAGCCAGTTGGAGCCCCGCTGGAAAGCCCCGAAGATCGTCCTCCTTACTACCAGGACCGCCGTCAAGTTGGAAGGAAGAAAGGGGTGGGTCCACACGAGTCATATTAAGCTTTGCAATGAACTGAAAAATGAACTAAAACAAGACTCTGACTCGTCCACCCCCACCAAAGACTGTATCAAAACCAGTGACTTTGAAGTATCCGAACGAGAGAAAACTCCCCAAGAGGAATACCGTATGAAACTCCGATCTAGCAAGTCAGACAGTTTAATTGTTTAAGTCCTCCCCTAGGTGAATCGGTTAAATAGTTTCTGACATGTATCCCCTAGATCGAGATAGAGAGAGAGAGAGACAAGTCAAAAGAAATACATACTGCAAATCACTGCGTAGTCACTGTATAGTGACGTTGTTAATAATGTTTTTTCTAAGTGTTCTAATTATTATTGCCAGTATACTGCTTCCTATATACTGTCCTATCTTCAAGCATGAACAATCTGTCTACAATGTCTCTGCTGAACATTCTTTTAGTGAGTTACCACAACATGAACGCTCTTACAGACTGGCGCTGCGCAATAACACATTCATTAGTATGCTGCACCACTCCCATCAGACTAATAACGCTACAAACTGCTGGATATGTGGCCGACTCCCTCCCTACCAGAATTACAAGGGAGCTCTGCCCCTCTTTCCGTACCCGTTCACTCACAACGGCTCCTGTGGTGCATGGTTTAAAATGATTAATTCCTTAGATCCTGATATTGCTGTTTTCGATGGGAGCTGGGTTTGGGGAAACCTGAACTTAGTTCTGCTCAACGTCTGTTACCCTGATAAAGAGGGACTCCCCACTCGAATAGGAACTGATCTAGAAAATGAAGTATATGGATTAGGTAATTACACAATTAGCCTCATGATCCTTACTGTAGAATCCGAAGCCGCACCAGCTCTGCCTCATATGTCAGTATTACCAGTCACCGGTGAACTATGTGTTAGCAAGAAAGGCTCAGTACACTTAGGTCATAGTAAATGCACTACTGTGGTCGAATTCAGTGATCATGGTAAATCATCCTTTAAAGCTACTCGTCATTCCTATTTTGTTTGTGGTCATACCGCATACATACGTTTGCCTCCAGATTGGGATGGTACCTGTTATATTGCATTCCTTCTGCCACCTGTTTTTCTAGCTCCCCCTGATTACCATAGAAATACCAATCTAGTAAAGAATAGACCCAGAAGAGATATCCCACTTGTCGACTACACAGAAACGGCATGGGAACAGTATACTGATTTTAATAAAGGATTCTTTTTCTTTTTAAGACCTGTCCAAAACAGTAAACTAATACGTAGATTAACTAGAACACTTGAAGCTGTAGTACATGAAACTGCCTCCGCCTTAGGTAACTTAACAGAGGAGCAATCTGCTATGCGGGTTGTTGTCCTTCAAAATCGTCTTGTTATTGACGTCATCTTGGCAGATAGAGGTGGAGCCTGTAAGGTCATCGGGTCAAGTTGCTGCGTTTTCATTCCACAAAATGCGCCATCTGTCTATCAAGCTATTACCCGTCTGCATAAAATTGCAAATCAGATACATCAGAATCCAGGCACCTGGACTTGGTCCGGTTGGTTCTGGACAACGTTAACCGCCTGGGGATGGAAGATCCTATCCTTCCTAGGTTTCGGCCTTGTCATAGTATTCAGCTGCTGCCTGTGCCTACAGTGTGGCCCGGCGATATGTGGACTGTGTGCCACATCATGTATTGAACATTCCAGTTTCCTCTCAAATCGTCAAAGAAAGAAAGATGAGCAACTGATGTTGCAAGAACAAACTGATCAATTTATGATGATTAATATATCATGAAGGGTCCGTAGGGAACAAGGAGGGAATGAGGAAATATAAATTTTATGGTCAAGATGTGTTCCCTAGCGCGTACCCCACCGTCTCCATGTACGAGTTAAAGTGCATGTAACTTCCCTCCTGTACCAGCAATGAAGACGCAAATACATTTGCGTCCAACGTTAACATGTCCTCTTTCAGATCCACCTTGAATGGATTGAATGATCCGTTCCCAAGTATGCTATGCCAACGTCTTTTTGTAGTGTACTCCTCCGTTTTTCAGCTCTAGCTGAATGGGCCCCTGAATTTCTGTCACCGAGCCTCTTTTCTGGCTTCTGACTCCAAGGGCCTCTGCCCAGGCTGCCCCTGTACTCGTGAACTCTGACTTACTTCTAGCGCGGCCCCTCGCGCTCAGCACAGCCTGCTGCCTGCCAAGATTGACTATAACCTTCGAGTTATCTGTTCCGCTCCCCGAAAATACATTCCTGCCTGCTAGTTTCAGTAAACATCCCTCCTCAGCTGTAGAGCCAAAGGGCCGACCTGTCTCTGTGCAAGTAATTCAAGTAATTCATAGCCCCCGTTGCCATGCTCCCATGGAAGGCCCATGCCCCCACGCTTCTCATACAGACACTCAGGCGCTTATACACGCACTCACAGCAAGTATAGAATAGCTTCTGCCCTAGAGACCTTTCCGCCCAGATAGCTTAGTTCCTAAACACCAGATACCAGATATGATAGAAGCACAAGTTGATCTGACATGCCAGACTTCTGTCTCTTTCCGTCAGTGTAAATGTCAAGTCCCCTGCACCCTCCAGTTTCACGTCAATCACACGTCATGCAGCTGCGCGCGCATCCAAGCTTCCGATTTCCGCTGACATTGCAACCTTTCCGTTAGTGCCACCCCTTCTGTGACACCTACCTGTGACGTTTCTAGCATACACCTCTAGTTCACGCCTCTTGATTACGCACTTGTAACACGTGTATACTGTTATCTTGTCTTCTCTCAGCTGTTACGCCTCCTGCACTGTTGCTTATGGCATGAATTAAGTATATAAGCTATGTACTGTTAATAAAATGTAGCGCTCTATCCCTTCTGACACCCCTGTGGTGGTCAGAACATGATATCCTTGTCATGACCATTCCTTTTTAAGGAATAAAACCCCTAAGAACTCTAACACCACGGACTCTGTCTTTTTTCTTCCGATCTGAGTTATTATTGATTAAGTACTTACCTTGCATAGAAATTAAGAGAGTAAATTAATTATTTACATCAGGTGAAGCAGGATGGCAACACGTTTGTAGCCAGACAGTACTTCACCGTTTTCAGCGAGTGCAAACCAAATTAAAACTGCATTTGTTTCTGGTAACCTGAAACCATCAAAACATGCTATTTGCACATTTTCCGCATCAAATGCCGCAAATGAACCTGCCTTTACTGGTATTAAGGTAAACTGAACCCTCCTAGTAACAGATTATATGTCAGCTGTTTGCCAATATAATGTTCCTAAAAATTGTGAGGCTCCCTGCTACAGAGATAGAGGCAAAGTAGCATGTTCAAAATTGTTTGGGAAAGGTGTCAGTAGTGGGCTTGATGCAGACTGCACATCAGCAAAAGAAGTACTTCCAGGTGCCACCTTCTACCGCATTTGGAATGTTTTGTGACAAAAATGTCAACTTAGCCCATTTTCATGATCCATCTAAAAGTCATTATACATCAAATAAACACCTCTTACAAGTTAACACATCAGTCAAGTGTGCAGCCGGAATTAATCATTTATGCGCTGTTACCTGTTACTGAAAGGACAACATAATCTACTAAATGCCAAGTTATATTACTCCTTGAAGCTATGCTTCTAACCACACACGCTTGAACAACTGATGGTGACTACCACTCCCCGTACGTTTCAGCTAGCTTGCTTGCAAATTATTCAAATTCCATATTGAAGTAAGGGTAGACAGGACAAATAGGGTCAGCAAAATGTTTTTCAGTGGTAAAGGCTTTCATTCAGGGAGTACATAGTACTCCCAAATCAAGGTCCCTGTGGCTATCAGGGGTTAACTAAGTCCTCTTATTCTTGGGTCCTGAAGGGTTATTCTTCTGTTTGGAGGTTGATGTTTCAGGTTCTTTTCCAGGGAAGAAATAAACAGAAAGGGTATGGAGGGTTTTCCTATTATACCTTGTTGCCTCTCTTATTATTATTCTTTCATAAAGCACACAGCTACCCAGCTGGGTTTCCCAGCGCTCAAAATGTAAAGTAAAATATCTTGGAGAGTGATCCAGATAAAAAGTTAGAAAAGCCTGTTTTCCTAAGTTTTCTAACGATGCTAAGGGACTGGCCCCTTCTCTTTGAGTTGAGGAAACCTAGGGACCGCACAGAGATTGCGATTGCTGGAACAGAAGGAACAGCTGGGTAGTAGTGTTTCACCAACAATCTCAGATACCAGGGACCGACGTTGGTTGGACATGGCTTTATTCAAGTAGCACAGAGCATTGAATTTGATATGTTTTTCCATCGGAAGCCAGTGGAGGTCCCGAAGCATGGCTCTGGCTAGACTTGCCCTATTAATTTCCTGGAGCGCCCACCTTTATTTGTGACCAAGTCTTGGTACATAGGGCTGTGGGTCACTTAATAAAATGATTTGTAAAAGATAAGAACTATAAATGTGGAGGCCTACCTCCATTCACCAATTTGACAACTCTACCATGAAGGCTTCATGTAGCAGGGATGACGAAGAGTGTGTTAAGGGAAAATACATTTATAATAGGTAATCCCAGGGAGGCAACTCCTGACCGTTGAGTTGTACATGACTATAGTCATGACTTCCAGGGAAAACTACCAGGCCCAGGTGGGACGGGCAGGGGCATAGTATCAGTTGGAAAACGAGGCAGCATCTGTGAGGCCTGCACAAATAACATGACTACATTTGTCCTTCACTGGGAACCAAACACCCAATTGTAGCGCCTGACTCTCAGAGGGTAGCGTTGCAGAGCAGTCTGAGGCTTACTCAAGGGAGGTGGTGTGGGCTAGTATTCGCCATTTGCAGGTGCGCAGAAATAACACTCAATGAATGATTGTCCAGTCTGCACTTTGCTTCATAAAAGTAAGAGTACATTTATTAAACACACACACACTACTCAATACTATGCACCAATTTACAAATATACATAAGCTGTTTGAATTACTTTGTGACATTGCATCCCGAAGGGGGGTGGGGGCTAGTACCCCCACTTTCCTTGTATGCACATCATCTTGCCCCCAATGCAGTTCGTTGAACATAATTTGGAGCGAGGGCCCTGCTCACTGGCACCATCCCAGTGGCGACGTCCCCCCATAATCCCAACAAGCCTTTATAATAGGTAACCCTGCCTTGGAGACACACAACCCTGACTGAGCATTTCCTACTGACCATGAAGTATACACCTCTACATCTTAAGGGCTAGCAGTCTGGGTCCTTCACCTAAGCGCAGCAGCAAGAATACATGTTTAAGCATCACTTTAGAATGACACTACTCATCACATTTGGGTATCATTTGAGTGCATTGCAATTATAGCCTCTAAAGGCATCACAGATTAAATCACAGGATTGCGCATATACAGTCAGACGCCCTAGCAGGAATATTTGGCAACATAGCCCCACTTTGCTTATGACATCACCTTACATGGTACTTCAAATTACACATGTGACATTTAATCCTTCTAAAAGTAATAAACATAGTAAATGCATTCATGGGGCTATTACAACTCTTCATCTCCAGGGGATGCCCTTCTCCAGACATCCACAACTCAGCCCTTCACTCATTGAAAAACGTATCCATTCTCCTCCAGCTGTAGAACAAAAGTTCCAGCCCAAAAAGAGTTAAAATTCTGGCTGAGCCCTTGAGGGGTTATACTTTTCAAGTCCCCAGGAGGCTTAGAGAGGGACTTTTCTTTGTGGTGCTGGGGGAGTCTGTTTTGCTCCAGCAGCCCCCTCCCTGCACCCTGGCCCACGTGTGGTGGTGACCCTGTTCTCCTGGGACCACTACAAGCAGAGAACAATGCTGTTTTAGCCTTGCCGGCCGTTCCTGCCTTGCAAGGCATTACGGGAAATCATGCATTTTAATAATTTTTGTTATAGTACAGCCTATGGGCTCCTCCTCCCCGTCTATAAACCCTGTTCTGTCGACTCCGGACCTATCGGCTATGGTGCTGTCTTCAAGGATATCGGCCAGGGAGTTATCCAGCATGGTATCATCAATGATATTCAAGGGTAATCTTACGGTCTCAGATTGAAGTACTTCCGCCCCAGTTTTCTGCATAACAGATTCCCTACTGGGTTCCCTCAACTCTACTATTCTTCCCCTCTCATTTGAATCAATACTAGTGTTCCCAGCTGTTATAGCGCGGTCTTTCTTAGCTCCAAGGATGTTGGTGTTTGGATGCTTACATTTGGGAATGGCCCCCTCCCGCTTCCCCCTCTTCTGGTCATTTGGGGTCGCTACCTGAGAGTCTGCCTGAGGATCTACCAAGTAAGACTCCAAACTAGTCCCTATGAGGTTGTGGGCCTGAGCCTGGGGGTTAAGGGGTGATGAGTCTCGTAAGCCAATCTGAACGCAGTTAACATTATGAACATCAACAAAGTCTGCACGGGGTTAGGTATGCGTAACGAAGTATAAGGGGTACGTACAGAGCCAATGAGACCCAAAGATGATCTTTGGCTAATGCCAATTCCTGGGAAACCCTTCTTTCCATGAGTACGATACCTTGATCGATCAGGGAATTGGTACGCACAATAAAATCATCTAATGTGCCGGTCAGCTTTTTACCGCCTGCCGCCGCCATACTTCTAGTTTCGCGGCACTCCATCGTCCTCACCAAAAACAGAGAGAGGAAACAGTGAGAACCGAGAACACTAGACTCTCGTGAAATGTACAGAAAAGTGACAGCTGGTCAGCTAAAAGTGCCCCGGCAACTAACATAAAAGCAAAGGCAGACAAAGTGGGCTTACAAAACGAGTAAATACTCCACAATCTCGGGAGAACAGCCAAGAGCCTTGGCCCAGTTCAGTCTCTTCCGGCCTCTGACGGCCGCAGACAGCCCCGCCCTTGTCCCGGGCTTCTCCCGGGATGCTCCCGCGCAGCGGGTAAAGTGTCCTATTGATATAAGAGAGCTGGTTGGTGGGGGCGGGGCAAGCAGGGAGAGCGGCCCAGGTGTCTCGGGTTAAACTCACAGGGACTCCTGGGAGATGGAGTCCCTGGTTCTACCGCTCACAGCCCTGCTGCAGCACTACACACCCCACAGGCAGCAGTCTCCAAGTTCCCAGCACCTCCTTTGGTGCAAAGTTCACGCACAGCGCACACAACAATGCGGGACCCGCGAAGCAGGTTCCGCGAGATGCAGCGCTGGGAGAGGCACACAAGCAGCAACAAGGGACCAAAGTTCAACGTCCTGGCAGGTAGGCAGATTCAGAGTCCCGTTGGGATTCAGGAAGCGAAAGATTTTATCTTCGTTGTTGGGGGTGGGGCAAGCAGGGAGAGCGGCCCAGGTGTCTCGAGCTAAACTCACAGGGACTCCTGGGAGATGGAGCCACTTCTGCAAGGTCCAGGGTGGGCTCCTGGCACCCCGCGTGAGCCTTCTCTTCTTCTTTGGGCCGGGGATGGGGTCCCAGGCCCCTTGGGCATATTAACGGGGAGCGCGATTGCGCACCCCGAAGGTCAGCTTCGTGGGGGACACAACAGCGCCCCCCTGGCTTTCATCTACACGGGGGCGCGATGGTGCTCCCCGCCTCCTTCCTCACACGAGGCCCGTAGTTGAAATTTGAGGCCCTTCCCCCTACACCTCTTCACGGGGAGCACCATTGCGCTCCCCCGCTTAATCTCGGCGGCACCCCGGCACCCCGCAGGGCACCTTCAAGGGGTGCGCCACGGTGCACCCTGACTTTACTTCTCTTGGGGGCTGCCCCCGGGGGCTCATCTGGGATCGGCGGTGGAGCCCCACGTTCTTCGTCGTCGGTCCGGGCAGGGGTCAAAGGTCACCTACCTTCTGGGGGGGGGGCGTATCTTGGGACCCAGGGTACCGATCTGCACCCTCTTCGCCTCTTCTTGCTCTTGGTGGTGCTCCCCAGCCACTAGAAGCACTTTCCTTTGCCCTCTGGGCTTCTCAGCGGGGGAATTCAGCAGTGAGCTGACTTCACTGGCTCCCTGCGCCAGCCTTTCACCTGCTCTCCTCCTGGGCCTCTCTTCTCCCTGCACAGAGGCCCCTGCTTCTGTGCACTGGTCCTGGACTCTTCTCCTGCTGCTGTTCAAGATCCTAGGGGCAGTCAGGGGGTTCATCCTTCCAACTGCCTATTGCGCCATGCTCCAGCACCTTCTGCCGCAGCAGACCACACCCCAGAGAGAGCTCCTCTTCCTGTGCAAGTTATTTTAAGAAGTTTGGTGAGGGGGCTGGCAGGAAGTCTCTGTTTGCCTTATCACACAGCGACACATCACTTCTCTGCCCCTGCTCCCTACTTCCTGGCAAGGCCTCTGGCTTTCTTCGAAATGGCGTCATACAGGGTGTCCTGCCACATGGTCTCTGAGAGCCCCTTCCCCCCTTGCTGCCTTCCCTCCAGAGTGGCCTGGTGCCTGGCACCAGGTGTCAGCTACAGATGGATGAACATGTAGTTCCACCCATCTTCTCTTTCCTTGGAGAGGAGACCTTAGCTCATGGAAGAAAGGTTATCAATCCAGCCTGCTGAGGTCAGCCCTCAGCCAGGCCCTGGTTATGGCTGACTCTGAGAAACATGACATTTCTGGATGACCCAAAAGTAGTACAAATAGGACTTTGGACTCTGCATAATACGTCTTCTCACACCCGTTAAAGTGGACTTTAGTGCGTGTCTGGAATCCATAGGCCTTAGGAAAGTTAATCTAGCCCATGGGCTCCACATCGCCCATAGAGGAATAATGAAGTGAAAAACAGTAAAACACACTGACTTTCCCTGGCATGTTTCTTCCCAGTCTATGAAGCCTATTCCACGGCACCACCCCATTCTGCATAAGTCCTGCCACACCAGTCTATCCGCACCTGCTCTTTGGCTGTGCACGCTAGGAATCTCATGTACACAGGTGTCTGCATGTAATCAGCCCAGTGTCCCTTACTCCAGCTGAGCAGTGGCCTGGTCCTGAGTTCACTGTGGGTGAGTCCGAACTTATGAGGCTCCCCCACAGTAAAAGCTCAACAATTAGGTGCACAAAAAGCAAAAAATCCAGGCGGCCCATAGTGTCAGAACCACCTTCTAACAGTATTGGTGTGTATTTGGGGTTTGGCACACTCCAAATGTATTCTTGTCATGGTAGTTGGGTTTGGGGGCCTGAGTAGGGTCTACTATGTCTGTTTCCATTTTTCTTGTTCTTCTCATTTCAGTAAGAGTGTTAACTTGTTAATTTCTTGGAGCAGAAAACGTAAATATATATAGTGCCTAGATTACCAAGAAAGAAGTAATTCTGCACCCACAGATGTACTCCTTTAATGGATGTAAATGTACAACTTGTTGGAATTCACAAACATTGCAGTAGTAAGCTTGGAACCAGCCCCAGTTTCAGGTTTCCAGGCATACTACTCGCAATTAAACACCCAAAAAGGTGATGAGATGAAGTCTTGTAACCAGGGCCAGGCTGGCCGTAGCGGGCACCGGGAAATTCCCTGGTGCGCTGCACGGGTGGGGGGCCAATTTGTAGCTGCAAAATCGGCCCTGTAACAAAATCGGCCTAAAACCAGCCCTGGCAAAGAGCTCGGCAGCACCCACTACCCCACCGGGTGGGGGGTGGTGGGGCGCATCCGAGCACTTTGCAAGGGTCGGTTTTGGTTCCCAGTCCGGCCCTGCTTGTAACCTGTCTAACCAGTGCCAATCGCTCTGGGTAGCATTTCAACTGAAAATTGTTTGCCCACCATACAAACAGTAGACAGAGACCTAATGCACAACAGTACTGACCCTGCTCCTTATGGGAAGAGTCCATCCCCCGAGCCTTCGTTATTCTACCCCTCTCTAATGCGGCCCACCGTTGTTTTAGTTGGGAAGTTCGAGATTTCACCCCTCCCCATGCCCCCGTCCCCCGAGCCTTATTAAACGACACCCCTGTATTTACTATAAGTATTAAAAAACAAAATACAGAGCATACTTCATTGGGCTTTTCTTTCAAAACTCCTCCCTTAAGTAACACAGGAACTGTCTGAATCACTTGCAATGTTTTACATGGCATATGCTGATTGTTGTAAGTTGAAAAGAGATACTGATGACCTAACTTTATTTACATTGTGTAGAAGAATAGTCCTTTGGCTCAGTTACAATATATCAGCTTGTTTGCAAAATGTAACACGTACATGATAATTGAGAAAAGCTACCATTAACCTATCACATGACCCCTATAGGCAGTGCTTTAAATTGGCCGGTACGGGTACCGGCACTTTTTTATTTTGAGGAGAGTACCAGCACTTCTCAAGAGAAATGCAATACCTTTAATTGGAGAGTACCGGCACTTCTCAGGAACACGCAGGTACTCCTCTACAGCGTACCTGCACTTTTATTTTTCCATTCCAAGCGCTGCTTATAAGCAGTGCACTCAGACAGACCAGAATATAGTATCACTTTATTCACTGATTCAGAGAAGTCTGTGACTCTGTTCCTTCATTAATGATCAATCGGGCTGTAAGTACGTTGTTACAGTTCCAGTTACTGTCGAAAAACTCAGTCTCAGTCGGTGCTTCCGCATGTCTGGGCGTGTGCACGTGTGCGTGAGTAGGGGTTTGCTTGCACCTGTGTCGTCATCACTGCGTGTGGGCGGGGCCGCGGGAGCCTGCATCTGCCGGTGCGACCACGCGGTTAGATTAAGGGGCAGTTGGTACCGTTTACGTGCCCTTGCTTTGAACTCCACTGTGCAGGCTGAGCACTGGATAATGACAAGACTTGCTTGTAATTTCCTTTAATTGGTAGACTTTGTTAAACTGAATTTCAAAGAAATACAGTTTTCTTATCGTGGGCATTTTCCTAGGGTTAGTTAAATGCTGGTTCATCACTGATCAGCGTGTATGTCGCAACAGTGCTTCTTTTGTCAGCTGCCTTTCCCAGACAATAGAGGGAGTGTGCTTTTAACCTATAGCCCTCACTCATCATATGCTTGTCACCCACCATCTCCACAGCCGCTTTTCACCCACAGCCCTCACAGCCGCATGCTTGTCACCCACAAATGCATTCTGACTGCTTTGGCGACCTGGTGACAGAATCGTACTTTGAAAGCAGATTTGTGGTGATTGCTGATTTTTATGTAATAAAGTTTATTTCTCTTTTCTACCGTTAAAAAGCACCGATTTTTACGAGGGTCGGACACGCCTTTAAGGCAATCAGCCTGGCAGGTCAGTGTGTGGGCCGTTTTTTAGGTCTCGCCTGTCGATGCGCATGCGCATCGAGCAAGGCGAGAGTATTGCGAGTTATCCACTCTTTGGCAACACTGCAAGGAATCGTGGCGATTCCTTGCAGTGCCCGTGACTTTTAAGGTCAATGCGCATGCGCATTAAGCTTATGCGCATGCGCATTGACCTTAAAAGTCACGGGCGCGTGCACGTCCGTCTTTGTTTACCCGCTCCGCCCCCTCCCCTTCCCGCCGTCTCGCATTTCTCCTCCCCCCTCCCCTCTCTTCCCTCCGGCTTGTTCCTGTGAGCTATCAAGCACCCCTTGCTAACGGCCCACCGTGTACCACGATCATATCCTGTTTTTCAGCAAATAAGCCGGGATCTGTGTACCAGTCTTCCTGAATACGCATTACACACCGCAGACACACAGAACAGAAGGTAACACAATGTTTGTCCGTGGTCTGTTCCCCCCCCGCGCCTCGCACCAGACTCCCCCGCCGCTATCTGTGCTTCTGATGGCCGCGATGGAGACAACAATGACGCGATTAAACCCCAAACCGCACAGGAATGTCACCCCCGGGCCTCATCTAATCCTGCCTGGCTGACGGCCATTACTTGACTGAAACAGAGTGCTGCAAACACTGAAACGTAAGAAAACAGAACACAAAGGGACCAGCACTTCTGAAGAAATCGCAGTCAAAGGTTTGGGAACCTGTTGGTTTAACAGTTGCCGTTCTGCAAAAGCACCGCACAAAAGCAAATATATCCATCTGAAGCTCTTTAGGAGCCTTTGGCACACAGCTGCCCCAGCACACTTCATTTTTACCATCAAATAGCACATTTAGTGACAACAGATTGCACTCTCCATATACACGAGGTGCAGGAGGTAATGTGCTCTGCAGACATGCCAAATAAATTCGTCCACACCCACTCTCCCCTGCACTTACATTTCTCCACCCCCTCCCCTCTCTTCCTTCCGTCTTCCTGCCGTGTCGCACCTCTCCCCTCTCCGCCCCCTCCCCTGCCCGCCCCCTCCCCTGCCCGCCGTGTTACAATGCTGCATTCGGGCGCCCCCTCTGCTTCCTCCCCCCACCTTGCTTTGATCTCCATGTCGGAGCCGGCTCCAATGGCGAGCAGAAATATCTGTGCTTCTGATGGCCGCGATGGAGACAACAATGACGCGATTAAACCCCAAACCGCACAGGAATGTCACCCCCGGGCCTCATCTAATCCTGCCTGGCTGACGGCCATTACTTGACTGAAACAGAGTGCTGCAAACACTGAAACGTAAGAAAACAGAACACAAAGGGACCAGCACTTCTGAAGAAATCGCAGTCAAAGGTTTGGGAACCTGTTGGTTTAACAGTTGCCGTTCTGCAAAAGCACCGCACAAAAGCAAATATATCCATCTGAAGCTCTTTAGGAGCCTTTGGCACACAGCTGCCCCAGCACACTTCATTTTTACCATCAAATAGCACATTTAGTGACAACAGATTGCACTCTCCATATACACGAGGTGCAGGAGGTAATGTGCTCTGCAGACATGCCAAATAAATTCGTCCACACCCACTCTCCCCTGCACTTACTCTGCCTTAGGACATGGCTGCACACAAGGGGTAAAGCAGGAATAGGAAGACGGAAAAATTGTGACACCCTCACCCACCCTCACCCTCCCTCACTCACCCTCACTCACTCACCCTCACTCACTCTCACTCACCCTCACTCACTCTCACTCACTCTCACTCACCCTCACTCACCCTCACTCTCACTCACCCTCACTCTCACTCACCCTCACTCTCACTCACCCTCACTCTCACTCACCCTCACTCACCCTCACTCACCCTCACCCTCACTCACCCTCACTCACCCTCACCCACCCTCACCCACCCTCACCCACCCTCACCCACCCTCACTCACCCTCACTCACCCTCAACCCCTCACACTCAACCCCTCACCCTCCCTCACCCTCACTCACCCTCAACCCCTCACCCTCACTCACCCTCAACCCCTCACCCTCACTCACCCTCAACCCCTCACCCTCAATCCCTCACCCACACTCACCCTCACCCTCACCCTCACTCACCCTCACTCCCTCACCCTCACTCACCCTCAACCCCTCACCCACCCTCAACCCCTCACCCTCACTCACCCTCAACACCTCACTCACCCTCACTCACCCTCACCCTCAACCCCTCAGCCTCACCCTCACTCACCCTCAACCCCTCACCCTCACTCACCCTCAACCTCATGCTAAAGATTTACAAAAAAACCCATAAACAATTCTAAAAGCACTAACTCTAATGCTGCGAGACCCATTGCATTTCTAATGCTTGTTTTGGTTGTTTGTGGACCTGTTATATGGTCTGTTGATTTCCCTGATATTACCACAAACATTGCCTGCAGCAAGCACGAATGCATGCCGTCTTCCATGTCTTCTTGCAAGACCTTATACAGCGTGTCTTCACAGGTTAAAAACAACTCCAATTCACAAATATGGGGCATTTTTTAAATTCAAATTCACTAAAGGGGTCACTTTTATTTTGGTTCTCAACCTAATTTCTGTCCCAGCCAGACCCTGAATATGACTGATATGTCATACTAACTTCACCTCAAACCCTATTCAACATGCTTAAAGAAATGGCAGAATGAGGTCATATTTTAACATATACTAAACAGTTCGTCATATACCGCTCGCTCTTCTGCAAATAACTTTGATATGATACGGAAGTACCTTCCTTTTTTGATATTATTAATATTGATGCTCATGTAATTAGCGTTAATAGTGTTTACAGAACGTTTCATTATTATGAGGCCTGTGGCACAAAAACATCTGTAAGCATCTTTTAATTGTACGGGTAGGGTCGACACGAGGTTGAGGGTTCCACAGTACACCTAATTCGGAATTCTTGAAGCATAGGCCCCGGTTACTATGCCGGCTGGTAGACAAGGTAGGCTCAGCAAGAAATACCATTATCGACAGCTTTTTCTGCCATATTCTGATGGTTGGCGCGTGATCTGATGGATAATTAGAAGGCGATTTCCCACTGGAAGCAGAATGTTTGTGGAGACCTCTCCTTTCTGATACTACTGCTCAACCTCTCTGAAATAATTGGATAAGTCTGTGATTGTGCACAGTGGAGAAGTTTACGGAAACCTGAACACTGGACATTTTTTATCTATACATAAGTACCACCTGCTTTGCAATAAAGTAGGTAATCTTTTTTGTCATTATTCTTTTGGGGAATATGTGTGCCATAAAAGTCGCATACTCACCTTCCTAGTTATATACTTCAAATACTTCAGGAAAGTGGTGATACGAGTAAACTAGATGGTCTACTACAGAAAAGTCGGTTTGCTCAAAAATGTCAACTAATGGGGTGATGGTGTGGGTCTCATAAGATGAAATGACTCCCTGACTATACAGTTGCTGGCCCCTTGGCAGTGTGAACATCCTACTCAAGTGACAACTCCAAAAATGAGAGGGTAATATCACCAAAGCATGCCTGCAATACTCCTGCACCCAGTAGAGTGTCCAAAAGGCAAAGTCACCGGTGCAATAAGTGTGTCCCAGAAGCTGTTTGGTAGGCTTTCCATTTTGATGAAATTGCATCAGAATAACTTTGCGCGTGTCAGGTGTGGCAGAAATGGTAATTTAACGGAAAGATTCCCCGTTGACGGAGGGGAGAGACAGGGCTGTGTGCTTGCACTGACCCTGTTCTGCCTCTTTGTGAACGGGGTAATCGCCCACCTGACCAAGATTGACGACATTGATGCTCCCAAATTGAATGGCAGCAGGGTGCCCGCTATCATGTTTGCGGACGACACCCTGATGCTGTCAAAATCCCCTATGGGAATCCAACGGGTACTCGATGGCTTTTTGAAATTTTGCACGGAGAGGGGCCTCGAGATCAACGCTTCTCAAACAAAATATATGATCCTAAACCCCACCTCTTCAACACGCCCTAATCCCTTGCTTGGTTCAGTGCGATTAGAGAGAGTCTCTACATTTGAGTACCTAGGATTAACCTTAGATGAGAATATGACATGGGGGACACACCATATTAAGGCAAATATGAAACTGGTGCAGATAGTGGGTGGTATCTCCAGGATGGTGAACAAATCAACATATCGTCCACTTGGCCCTGTCATCCAAATTTATAAATCTCAGTCACGGGGGGCAGTCACTTATGGGGCTGAATTGTGGGGCCACACTTCTGCCCAAAACCTGATGATTACGGAAAATAAATTCATCAGGCAGTTGGTAGCTCTCCCACTAAGCATGCCATTACTCCCTCTGAGATTAGACTTGGGAATTAGTCCAATTGCAGAAGAACTGGGTCTCAAACCTTTTACTTTCTGGCGAAGATTATGGAGCAGCCAAGAACTTATCAATTACAGGACCGAGCTTCAGGAGTTTTTAACCCTTCCAAATGCCACACACATCGCATGGTTAAGCTATATAAAAAGGTCATGCGAGAGCCTGGGCCTCTCGGAACTTTGGTCTGACCCAGCTAACGCAAGTAGCAGGATCCCACACAAAGCACTGTCAAAGGCTTACTACAACCTAAAGCTCACTATTGCTTTGGATAGCACGCGAGAGGGAACCCTGACGAACTTATTTATTCAAAGCAAAGATTTCTACTTCCTGGAATGTGTTCTGGATGGCATGACCCCTGTGCTAACCAGGAAGCTATTTCTGCAGTGGAGATATGGCACACTACTTCTCATGTCATTCACTAGTTCTTGGTCTTCGCCTCCAACCACAGAGCAGTGCCCGGCATGTGCGCATCCTCAAGAAAATGATTTGCATGTGGTTCTCTTCTGCAAAGCCTACCAAAGAATCAGGAAATATTGGCTTGTCCCCTTCCTTAAAAATCTGGGCTTCAGACAGTTCTTCCCCGCGTACAGAATCTTAAAGACTGCTGTGTCACCTTCAATTGTGTTTGTAGTGGCAAAGTATCTAACAGCAATGTGGTTCATTCGCACCCGGCTTTTGAAGGCGGAGGTGGATTTTTAATAATTTTTAATAATTTTTAAGAATTGCACCCTATTAATGATTTTTAGCTTCCCTGAGGATGAACTGACTCACATGTTGTAGTTCAACTTTTATAATTAATGTTTTATTGATCTGTATATATTATAATGACTTTGATTGTCTGTATATGTTTGATGATCTAATAGATCGAAATAAAGATTGAATTGGTACTTTGGAAATGTAATTATCTTCAATCAGAAAATGATGACCATTCCACTTATTTGAATGCTACTCAAAAGTGTGAAGCTGATGGACTCAGTTGTACTCAAACATACTCATAAGCTCTCCTGGGAGACAACATTAAGTAAATCTAAACAGGCATGGAAAGTCATTTCAACATTTGAAGCAGACAACTCAGTTCACAGGGACATAGTTTAGTGCTGTACCACCCTTACCTAGGAACACTCACAGCAGATGGCTGACGCTTAGAGAAAATATCACATAAAAGTGCAAATAGGATAAAACTTGTATATTTTGCACTCTGTAATAATTTACGATTCGCATTGAGTTTGAATCAAAGGTCAATACTTCATGCTACAATATGTGTGAATACTCTTCAGTTATTCGTGAGTCGCGGAGTTTTTTGGATTTATGGATGAGTATTTGTATGGATAAAGTTTCAGAATTCAGTTGAACGCGAAATCGAGATGGAGTCCACTTTCCATGTTCATTAGATATAGTCCTTCATCGATCTTTGCAGTCACGCATAATTGTCATTGCATGTAGGCATCAAAATAGTTGTAGGACTAGCGGCGAGTAACAAGTGTACCCGGTACACCGTTGGAGTTGGCGTTATTACTGGTGAGCTTAATATAATGATTTTTCAAGAGCACGCTTGACAAGGAGAGACCGGTTGTTGACGGTTGTTTTTATTTATTTTGCAGTGTCCAGCGCATTTGATTAACCCATCCTGAACGGTTTGCACAGTCGGTCCAATTTCAGGTGAGCACTTGAGAGCTCCCACATAAGTTGAAGATAGTGGTTAGTTCATGAACGAATGGTAACGTTTACATTCATTTATTCCCTAGTCGCATGAGATCTATTACTTGCTGAAGTTCCGTTGCTAGTATTGATGATTTGGCGAGGTAAGCGATTACATTTGAGAACTCTTTTGAATTAATAATCATCAAGATAGTCGAGCATTGATCGATATATATTTTTATAATATCTGTAGAGCAAGAGATTCGGGACAAATGCAATCCGTGGTGATTATCGCGTAACTACATCCTGTATAGAGGTGAGAATAGTTTCATGTACTTACGAATAACGACTAGACATAAGGCTCACTGTCAGTACTCATTTAGGGCTTAAAGACATCAGTAAACATGGTCATGAATTATGGGCATTATTTGCATGAGACTGATAATGATTCCTTTAGATGAAAAGATTGATTTGGTTTGGAGTTGCCTTATTATGTGATATCATAAATGCATTTGTTCACGATCAGCGAAAGGTATTGTGGTGGAAATTTTCGACTGTTGCAAGCATACAGATGTGATTGTGTTTCCTTTTTATTAATGACAGTGAGGTGTTGATTAATCACACAGTAATCTGTAAATATGATCTGAATAATTCACTAGAAATGTGCATCCTTTGAAAGCGTTTCCTTTTTTCCTTTTCTTTTCAAAAGAAATTCACAACCCCTGACGAAGGGACCGAATGTCCCGAAATGCATTGGGTTTAAAAGAAAATTTGCATATTTGATGTTTATGATTATGTATATATTTGTATTGTGAAGTTCAGTTCACGCTGTCTGGGATGGTCGTGTACCGCCCTCCTGGCAGCGATGTAGCTTTCAGGGGAGCTTTCCCCGAGGCAGTGAGTATGCTAGCTAGTGATTGCGCTAATTTCTGCATCATAGGTGACCTCAACCTCCATTTTGACATCCAACAGACCGCGGCCATCAGTGGGTTCCTGGCGGATATGGAGGCCTTTCAGCTGACCCAACTTGTCACTCAACCCACGCACGTGGCAGGGCACATCTTGGACCCATTCTTCACCAACTTATCGGATGTCCAAGTTTCGGCTATTTCTCCAGTGGGTTGGACTGACCATTTTTTGGTGTCCATGTGGCTACCTCTCCCCGTAACCCCCACTATTCCACCTCCAAAGTGGGTTCCGCGGCGGCATTGGAATAAGCTCAGGCTTGAGGATCTTCATTGTATCATGGCTGAAGAGCCACTTGGCCCTCTGTCTGACGCTAGTCTGGGCTACGACCAATTTTGCAGCTGGATCACTAAGGCGCTTGATAGATTGGTGCCTGTTATTGCAAGTAAATCCAGCTCCAGGCAGTCGAGCCCTTGGTACGACAGTGCTCTCCGCGCTCTGAAGGGCTCGTGTAGGCGGGCAGAAAGGGAGTGGCGGAAGGCGTACGATGCCGTTAAAAAAACCGCGTACTTGGCCGCTGTTAAGCTCTACCATCGAGCTATTTGTAGAGCCCGCGCGGCGTTCTACGCAATGGAATTCCGTAATAGCCATAACCCCTCGAAGACCATCTTTAAAGCTTTAAAAGATTTGATGGCTAAGAGAGCGGCTCCGCCTGTGGATGGTTCCACCTCACAGTGTGAGATTTTGGCCGCTTTCTTTTTGGAGAAAGTTAAGAACATCTATCTGTCATTTCCCAGCACGACATTACCACTTTTTCCTCGGAACGACCTCTGCAGCCGCCCGGTATTACATTCTCTCCCTACTCTCTCTTGGGATGGGTTTGTCAAGCTGGCACAACGTGTCAAGTCCGGCTCTCCGGCGGACCCACTCAGACCTGCTCTCTTCAGAGATCCGTCTTTTCAGGGGCGCACGGTAGTGTGTTCATTAATCAATCTTTCCCTGACTTCCGGCACTGTTCCTGCCAAGTGGAAGCAGGCGGTGGTTTCCCCGATCCTGAAAAAACCATCATTGGATCCTCTAAAACCGGAAAACTATCGCCCGATCTCATTGCTTCCCTGGCCGGCCAAAGTCATGGAGGCCCATGTTAACCTAGCCTTATCTGAGCATTTGGCACTGGCCAATGTCCTCGATCCTACGCAGAATGGGTTCCGTGCTGGGCACAGCACGGAGACCGCCCTTCTGGCAATGGTGGAACATCTGCGGAGTGTGTTGGATGCAGGTCAAACGGCAGCGCTTATTTTATTAGATCTTAGCGCTGCCTTTGACACAGTGTCCCATCGCATCCTCCTACACCGCCTGGAGAACATTGGCATTTGTGGCCCCGCTCTGCAGTGGTTCCGTTCCTTCCTCAGCGATCGCTCCTTCTGCGTTGCCACCCCTCCTTTTCAGTCCAAATTCCATCAGTTGGACCTGGGGGTTCCCCAGGGCTCCTCGCTGAGTCCCACGCTTTTCAATCTCTACGTGCGGCCGCTGGCTGATGTCGCCAGGCAGTGGGGCCTTACTATGGTCTCATATGCCGACGACACACAGCTAGCGGTCACGATCAGCGGGGATGCCGAACTGGATGCCCCCAGGTTCCGAGATGGGCTGAGAGAGGTGGCCAGCTGGATGAATAACAACTGTCTCCAGCTGAACGCGAAAAAAACCGAGGTGATGATCGTGGGAAGAGGAACGGACTGCTGGGGGGACAATTGGTGGCCACAGGAGCTCGGGCCTGCCCCCATACCGGTGATGGAGCTCAGAAACCTGGGAGTATGGCTCGACCACACCTTATGTTTTACCACCCACACTAAGAGATTGGCAGCATGCTGCTTTGGTGTTCTGCGCGGACTGAGGCCGGTGCTTACATTTTTCGATGCCCCGACGAGACAGTTGGTCATCCAAGCGACGATCATCTCCCGGCTGGACTACGCCAGTTCGCTCCTGCTGGGAGCTAACCAAGCTGAGATCGTCCGCCTGCAGCGCATCCAGAACGCGGCTGCGAGAGCAGTGGTGGGCCTGCTGAGGTCCTGTCCCACATCCAATACTCTGCGGTCCCTACACTGGTTACCAGTGAAAAGCCGAATCCATTTTAAGGTACTCAGCCTCGCTTTTAAAATTTTAAAAGGATCGGCACCTGAGATCCTCTATAACCTCCTATCCCCTTATGTCCCGACTCGCCCCCTCAGATCTCTTGGGCAATCCCTTGTGGTTACCCCGCGTTTCAGGCTTAGCCGGATGGGCGGGCGCTCCTTCCGTGTGAGAGCTGCGGCTCTCTGGAATTCTCTTCCTTTGGAAATCCGCCTTTTAGAGGATCTACTAGCATTCCGCAGAGCCGTGAAAACCTACCTGTTTTAAACTTTTTATGTTGACTCTCACTTTTTCCTCGCGTTGTGTTATGTTCACCTTTTCCATGCGCCAGGACGCTCCTTCACTGGAGCAGCTGCGCGCAAAATAAATGTAGCTAACATAACATAACATAACAAGTGATATTTGTTGAATTCATGAAGAGCTCATTGAACAAATTGATTTAAATGAGTCAATCAATCAATCAATCAAGGCATTTATATAGCGCACTACTCACCCGGAGGGTCTCAAGGTGCTAGGGGAGGGGGGTCCGCTACTGCTCGAGCAGTCAGGTCTTGAGCTGCTTCCTGAAGGCTAGGTGGTCCTGGGTCAGGCGGAGGTGGGTCGGGAGGGAGTTCCAAGTCTTGGCGGCGAGGTAGGAGAAGGACCTTCCCCCTGTGGTGGCTCTTCGGATGCGGGGGACGGCGGCGAGGGCATGGCCGGTCGATCGAAGCTGGTGCTTGGGAGCGTAGAAGTTGAGGCGGCTGTTGAGGTATCCTGGGCCTTGGTTGTGCAGGGCTTTGTGTGCGTGGGTGAGTAGACGGAAGGTGATTCTCTTGTTGACCAGGAGCCAGTGCAGGTCTCTCAGGTGTCCGGAGATGTGGTTGCAACAGGGAATGTCCAGGATGAGTCGTGCTGAGGCGTTCTGGATCCGCAGGAGCCTCATCTGGAGTTTGGCGGAGGTTCCGGCGTAGAGGGAGTTGCCGTAGTCCAGACGGCTGGTGACGAGGGCCTGGGTTACCGTCTTCCTGGTCTCGGTGGGGATCCACCGGAAGATCTTTCGTAGCATGCGCAGGATGTTGAAGCACGTCGAGGAGACGGCGTTGACTTGTCTGGTCAAGGAGAGGGAGGAGTCCAGGATGACGCCCAGGTTGCGTGCTTGGTCTGTTGGTTTGGGTACGCTGCCTAGGGCGGGGGGCCACCAGGAGTCGTCCCAGGCGGAGGGTGGAGATCCCAGGATGAGGACTTCCGTCTTGTCCGAGTTCAGTTTCAGGCGGCTGTTCTTCATCCATTCGGCTACCTCTTTCATCCCTTCGTGTAGGTTGGCTCTGGCGGTGGCGGGGTCGTTGGTGAGGGAGAGGATCAGCTGGGTGTCGTCGGCGTAGGAGATGATGTTGAGGTTGTGCTGGCGTGCGATGGCTGCGAGGGGGCTCATGTAGACGTTAAAGAGGGTTGGGCTGAGCGAGGAGCCTTGAGGAACGCCGCAGATGACTTCGGTGGCTTCTGATCTGAACGGGGGGAGGCGGACTCTCTGTGTCCTTCCGGCAAGGAAGGAGATGATCCACTCCAGTGCCTTCTCCTGCATTCCGACGTTGCTGAGGCGCTGTACTAGGGTGCGGTGGCAGACAGTGTCGAAGGCTGCGGAGAGGTCTAGGAGGATGAGGGCCGCTGTTTCTCCGTTGTCGAGCAGGGCTCGGATGTCATCGGTGGCTGCGATCAGGGCGGTCTCGGTGCTGTGGTTGGCCCGGAAGCCAGACTGCGAGAGGTCGAGGGATCCGTTCGTCTTGAGGAAGGCGGCCAGCTGCTTGTTGACGGTCTTCTCGATGACTTTTGCAGGAAACGGGAGCAGCGAGATGGGGCGGTAGTTCTTGAGGTCGGTGTGGTCGGCTGATGGTTTCTTAAGTAGAGCGCTGAGTTCGGCGTGCTTCCAGCTCTCCGGGAAGGTAGCGGTGTTGAAGGAGGTGTTGATGATGTCCCGCAGGTGGGGTGCGATGACAGCGTCGGCCTTGTTGAAGACGTGGTGAGGGCAGGGGTCGGTCGGAGATCCGGAGTGGATGGAGTTCATCGTGCGGACGGTGTCTTCGGTGCTGATCGGGGTCCAGGCGCGGAGGGTGGTGGTGGGGGGCGGTGGTTCGGTCGTGGCGTGCGTCGGTCTAGTGCTGAAGCTGTTGTGCATGTCCGCGATCTTGTTGTGGAAGTAGGAGGCGAGGGAGTTGCAGAGGTCTTGCGAAGGGGTGATGTCGTTGTTTCCGGCGTTTGGGTTGGAGAGCTCTTTAACGATGTTGAAGAGTTCCTTGCTGTTGTGTGCGTTGTTGTCCAATCGTTCCTTGAATGCAGTTTTCTTGGTGGCGTGGATCAGTTGGTGGTGTTTTTGGGTGGCGAGCTTGAGGGCAGTCATGTTGTCCGGTGTTGGGTCTTTGCGCCAGGCTTTCTCGAGGGCTCTGCAGTTCTTCTTGGAGCTCTTGAGTTCGTCGGTGAACCATGGGGCTTTCTTGCTGCCGGGTCTGCTAGGCGGGGTCCTCAGAGGGGCAAGGTCGTCTGCGCAGTCGCTGATCTACTTCGTGAGGTTGGTGGCCGCTTCGCTGGGGTTCGTTGCGCTGGTGGGTGGGTTCTTGCTCAGGGAAGTTGCGAGCTGGTCGGCTGTGATCTTGTTCCAGCTTCTGCGTGCAACCTGTTGCTGGTGGTGGTGGATCGTGGTCCTTCTGAAGCTGAAGTGGACGCAGCTGTGGTCCGTCCAGTGGAGTCCGGTGGCGTGGCTGAAGGTGATGTCCTTGCTGGATGAGAAGACGGGGTCGAGTGTGTGTCCGGCGTAGTGGGTGGGGGTGGTCACCAGCTGCTTGAGTCCGAGGTTTGTGAGGTTGTCCAGCAGGGTGGTGGTGTTGCGGTCGTTGTTGTTCTCCAGGTGGAAGTTGAGGTCCCCGAGGAGGATGTAGTCAGCGGAGAGGAGGGCTAGCGGGCTGACGAAGTCGGCGATGTCTTCGCTGAATTGTGTGCGTGGTCCCGGGGGTCTGTAGATGAGAGTGCCTCTGAGGGTTGTCTTTGGGTCGGTGTGGACCTGGAAGTGGAGGTGCTCGGCGGGTACGAGGGTGTCGTCGGTGTTGGTCGTGATGCGGATGGTGTTCTTGTGGACGATGGCGATGCCTCCTCCAGTCTGGTTGACGTGGTCCCTCCGGATGATCTTGTAGCCGTCTGGGATGGCGATGGCGATGTCGGGCACTGAGGAGGCGCCAGGCATCCAGGTTTCCGTGAGGAAGGCGACATCTGGGGCTGTGGTGTCGAGCAGGGTCCAGAGCTCGGCGGCGTGTCTATGGACGGAGCGGGTGTTGAGCAGGATGCACTTGAGGTGGCTGCTGCTGTTGCGCGTCGTTGTCTTGGTCAGTGCTGGAGTGGTGCAGGTCCGGATGCAGGCGAACTTGCAGGTGTGGCAGCAGAAGGGTCCGTGGGTGCGTCTCGGGGTGGCTCGGTAGCACCCCGGGGTTCGGCCGGCGTTGAGTGCGTGGAGTTCGGTGGCGTCGTAGGTCCGGCGGGTGGGCTGGTGACTGCGGGGGCGGCACGGTCCAGGCGCGGACGGGCGCAGATGGGCTTACCTTTGGGGCGCCTTCGGCGCACAATCGCCATGCCCGCTGCGCGTCAATGCTGCGCGTGCGCACGGTCGCCATTTATGGCGAAGTGCAGGGAGGAGGAGCAGCTAGGAGGCGGGAGCGGGGAGGGTACAGAGTGAAAGGGGGCGTGTCCACCCTCCCAGCGGTGGGAAGCGGTGAGCGGGGCGGGTGGGCGCAAGGGGCACTGCACAGGGGGGGACAGCAACACGAATAAGGAACAAGATGGGAATGAAAAAAGGTTACTATACAATTACACTACAGTTACACTTCTAAAAACAAAACAGCGAGGAAATGCGGGACACAACGAGCGACGGCGGGGGGCGTGGCCTGGACAACAACACGAGTAAAGGAACAAGATGGGAATGAAGGGTTACAATACAATTTTAATACAGTTACACTTCTAAAAACAAAACAGCAAGGAAATGCGGGACACAACGAGCGACGGCGGGGGGCGTGGCCAGGACAACAACACGAGTAAAGGAACAAGATGGCAATGAAGGGTTACAATACAATTTTAATACAGTTACACTTCTAAAAACAAAACAGCAAGGAAATGCGGGACACAACGAGCGACGGCGGGGGGCGTGGCCAGGAGAACAACACGAGTAAAGGAACAAGATGGGAATGAAGGGTTACAATACAATTTTAATACAGTTACACTTCTAAAAACAAAACAGCAAGGAAATGCGGGACACAACGAGCGACGGCGGGGGGCGTGGCCAGGAGAAGGAAGGCTCAGCGAGGCTGAGAGCAGCGGCAGGCGGGGGGCACACGCGACAGCTGGTGGCCGTGCGGCGCGGGGGTGTCCTAAGATTAGATTGAGTTAATGATTATGATAAGTATGAATAGAGTTTAATTTTGTTGATGCATGTTGGAGTCCTAGCAGCCAGGGTGGGGCTAGGCCACTTACATTGACGCTTAGAGGAAGCCTAGTTGTGGCAAGTTTCCTGCAGTTGCAGATTATCAAAGATGGATTCAACAGAAAATCTCTTCCTCTTGCTGTCCTTCGCATCAACCCTGTTTCCCAAAGGAACCACCATTAAGTAGTGATCATTACTGTTGAAGAAGAGGTCCACCAGCAGTCAGCATCCGAAAACTGGCTATCAAGCAAAATGTATAATATGCTCAATTATTTCTAAACACAGCAACAACTGAGGACATCATTATCCTGTGGACTGCCTCCTCAGACCTCACAAGTAGATGCCAAAGGAGTTCCTCATGCAAAATCACCCAATATTTGAATTCCTCCATTTTACATACTCACAGGGTTCCTCCTGCACTCTTGCCTTGTAAAATCACTTTGGTTAACCCTTGTTTCTTAAATAACCCTAATCCAGAACAGAGACAAGATGGGGTAATAACATTCCATCTTCATGCAAGTAAGAATACCTGCTACCTAATTCCCCCTGCCAGCTGAAAACTGCTGCATTGCCCTCAGTTATCTTGGGATTGGACTTTGGGAATACCATCCTGCTCCCCAGGCATCCATCACACTGTAAGCAGTGCTACACATAGCAGCTAAACTTGTCACCACCTTAGACAAATGTATGACTTTATTTGGAGTTTGGAAGACATGACACTCCATTACAAACATGGCAGATGTCCCGTCTGCCTTATTACAAGTGCATGAATGCCCATGGTACCTGTAATATGCCATACCAATAGCCATCAATTTTTTATGGAGTATCCTATGCACCAAACGCTAAATAAGCCCCTTAGTCAATCTCTACTTGCCTCTCATTGTGGAACAGAATTAATGCTCACTCTACTGCCAGGCCTACTAAGTTATACTCCACTATAATCCATATTGTTGTCCATCTAAGGTGGTAGTGTTTAGAACTAGAAATACCATACTACTCGAGGTTCAAAAGTTCAAGATAACATCTCCACTAAAAAAATCCTTCTCTGGCTGCAATTTTCCCTTTGAACTCCCTACACCTTGGAGTAGGGTAACACAATAGCCTCCTCACTTTGGGAAATCACCTTATAACTCACCTCTTTTTTTCTTTCTTTTTTTTCTTTTCCTTTTTTATTAATACAAGACCAGGAAATCATAAATACAAACAATATACACATGCACAATGGAATTATACAATATTACAAAGCAAGATTAAAAACTATTAAATAGTAACAAGCGATTAAATAAAATCCAAGACTATACACTTGACAATATCAAATAACTTTGATCAGCGAAAAAAGAATAGAGCCACTTTGATATGGAGGACACATCACACCACGTATAAGTCATAGATCCTCTCCAGGTACTTCAATACCAGCAGAGATCATACTAACTAACAAGGCCCCTCTGTGGTGGTAGGAGGGGGAGGAGACGCTCGAGACGCCATATAGGTAGTGTACATACTCCAAAGGTTTTTGGGCCGGTTCCGTGGAGGCAACAGTTCACTATACACTTCTTTTTGAGTGTTACAATACATCATGTCTCTAGATCAGTGGTTCCCAAACTTTTGACTCCTGAGGACCCCCACTGAATCACTATTGGAAGCTGGGGACCCCCAAGCAGTTTGTACAATTTCAATAAAAAAAATTAAAAACAGTAATTTGCAAAAAATACACAAACAGGAACACACCAAACAAATACTTGCATTACTAAAGCTTTTATTATTTACAGTGTGTGTTAATTTGGTAATGCGAAGATCTGCCCGTCGCCTAATTGGTTTTGCACTCTCTTCAGTGCTCTTTGGGCAAGATAATCCACAAGTTCATGCATATAAACTGACTGCCAATGTATTTGTTTTAAAAAAATGGGTGGCACTCTGGGACACCACCACATCACTCGGGGACACCACCACATCACTCGGGGACAACCCCACATCACTCAGGAACACCACCACATCACTCAGGAACACCACCACATCACTCAGGGACACCACCACATCACTCTGGGACACCACCACATCACTCTGGGACACCACCACATCACTCGGGAACACCGCCACATCACTCGGGGACACCACCACATCACTCGGGGACACCACCACATCACTCAGGGGCACCACCACATCACTCGGGGACACCACCACATCACTAGGGGACACCACCACATCACTCGGGGACACCACCACACCACTCGGGGACACCACTACATCACTTGGGGACACCACCACATCACTCAGGGGCACTACCACTTCACTCAGGGACACCACCACACCACTCGGGGACACCACCACATCACTCGGGGACACCGCCACATCACTCGGGGACACCGCCACATCACTCGGGGACACCACCACACCACTCGGGGACACCACCACACCACTCGGGAACACCACCACATCACTCAGGAACACCACCACACCACTCGGGAACACCACCACATCACTCAGGGACACCACCACATCACTTTAATACACCACCACATCACTCAGCCCAACCACATCATCACTCAGCACCACAACAGCACTGTCCTTGCTTGCTACCAACAAGCATTGCCATAGCCAATATGACTCTCATTAGGAAAGTGTAAGCTATTGGCCTTCTGAATAACAATGATATTAATTTATATATTTTCAAAACCAACACATATTAAAAAAATGTGTCATTTACAATACCAATAGCTCACAATTTCCTAATGCGAGACCTATTGCATTGTAAATGCTTGTTTTTTGATTTCAAGAAGATTTTATTGAGAGAGATAATGATCCAAGTAATAAAAACCAAGTACAATAGAGGTGATACAATCTGACATAAGTAAAAAAAAAGAGAGAATATACATCACTCAAGAAGTAAGTAAAATAGATGTAAATAAATTAAAAAAGACAATCAATGCAAAGTTGAGAATATGAACCAATATAGGCTGTCAGTGATCAAAAGCAAAACGCATCACTCTCTAAAATTGAGGATGGGGACAAGGGAGGAAGTAGAAGAAAAGAAAGAAAAAAAAGGAAAGACGGGAGAAAGACCCAGCAGAAAGAAAGAACGGGATGAGAGGACAGGAAAGCTGAAAGGAGAGAAAAAAAGAAGGATTCCCACATGAGCGACCCATTGTAACAGAAAGAACAAACAACAATTAGACAGACGAATCAACAGGAAATTGAGGTACTAACCCTTTCGAGGAGAGTTCCATATAGTCATCCAAGGATTTCCAAACCCCTTTAGAGATGGAAGGCGATAGGTGTGCTAGATCTACTGAGGTGTGGGCACTGCGTAGGAAGGATACCCACGCCCACCACATATGGTAAGAGACAGACGAAAACGTATTTCCATTCCATAAGAATGATTTTAACCGCTACAGTTAAGAGAAGATCTAACAGTTGTAGTTCTATCGGGTCTAAAGGAAGAGGAGCAGGAGCAGCCAAGGGGCCTAGTAAGACTATAGGAAAGGAAAGTTGGAGCTCAGTATTAAAAATAAGGGATAAATGTTGCTGAATAAGGTCCCAGAAAGGTTTAAGTAAGGAGCAATGATAAAACATATGTGGAAAATCACCACTCACCAAGCCGCAACTCCAACAAAGGTCGTCGTCTTTAAGGTTGAGCGAGTGAAGACGCGCAGGCGTCCAATGGAGGAGATTGATCGAAAAAAATTTAGATTGCATTAGGGAAGGAGCTATTTTATTCCGGAGAGCCAATTTACCAATGGATTGCCAAGCTTCGGATGAGATATGATCTGTGATGTTGTGATCAAAATGGCGCGACCATTTTTGTTGTGCCACCGTCTGATCAGGAAGCGAAGTGGAAGACAAAAACTTATAGATTTTGGAAGCAACATGACCAGCTTTGAGCCAAATGTGGAAAAGCGACGTGGTGGAGGAGGAGGGGTGAAGACGAGTTTTAGAAACAGCAACCTTGATTTTAAGAAAGGTATAGAAGTCAAGATTTGTTAGAGTGTTCATGTGCCAAGGTAGAGTAAGGTAACGGATCACCAGAATCACTATATAAATGTTGGACAAGAGAGATTCCCTTTGCAGCCCAGTAAGACATGAGGGCGGGCGAAATAGTAATCTTGATTTTGGAGTTTCTCCAGATAGAAGACCACCTAGTTTTATGTAAAGGAATTGCCATCTTTCTATCTACTTTCTTAATCGCAGTAATTGTATCAATAATGATAGAGCGGGAAAACAGAATATGCAAAGTGGACGTAGTACAGAAAGAGGCAAGTGGTAAAGGTGATGCTAATTCCTGTTCTATGAGTATCCAAGAGGGGACATGACGAGTTGGAGGAGAGAACCTAAAAGCACCTTGCGAGGCCAAGAAAGCAATCTGGTACTTCTGCCAGTCCGGAAAGTTACATCCACCCAAATCACAAGGTCGACGTAAATATTTATATGCTAATCGAGCCCGTTTACCATTCCATAAAAACTTAGAAGTGAGAGCATCAATTTCTCGAAAAAAGGAATCAGACAATTTAAGTGGCAACATGGATGAGACGAAATTGATAATTGGCGTGATCATCATTTTAAGGGTTTGTAAACGACCCCACCATGAAATATGTTTTGGAGACCATGTATCCAGAAGATGACGTACTTTGGTAAGAGTCTGAGATTCATTATAAGCAACGGTGGCATGCAGATTAGAACAGAAATAAATTCCCAGATATTTGAGATGTGAAGACTGCCATTTAAAACCAGCCAAACCCATATGAGCAGGAAAGCAATAGGCATTTAAAGGGAACATCTCCGTCTTATCTTTGTTTAGAGTATATCCCGATACTGTTAAAAACAAGGAGATGGTGTCAGAAATAGCAGGGATGGCCAAGGCGATATCATCTGAAAAAATGAGAACATCATCAGCGTATGCGGCAGTCTTGAGACAGTGAGAACCAAAAGAGAAACCTTTAATATTAGGATGTAGATCAATCAACCGAAGAAGAGGATCAATAGATAATAAAAATAAGAGTGGGGATAGGGGACAACCCTGTCTTGTGCCCTGGCAAAGATTAAAAAATGAAGACGTAGCGCCATTGACTCTAATGTTAGCCTTAGGTTGGGAATATAAAGACATTACCATATTAATGAAAGAATCTCCAAGGTTATGTGCACAGAGGACAGCTCGAAGGAATGGCCAAGAAACCTTATCGAAGGCCTTTTCTGCATCAAGGGCCAAGGCCGCGGCCGGAAGTTGGGACCGTTTGGCAGCGCCGATAATATGACAGAAAGTGCGGATATTGTCCCTTGCCAGACGACCTTTAACAAAGCCAGTTTGGGAGGGATGTACAACGAGGGGAATAAAAGATTCTAAACGCTTAGCCAGGATTTTAGCAAAAATCTTTGCTTCCATGTTTAGGAGCGAAATAGGCCGGAAGTTTTTAGGATCCGAATGGTCCTTCCCTTCTTTCGGGATCACAACTATGGTGGCTTCAGCAGCCGTACCAGAAACAGAGCCATCCTGAACAAAGGAATTAAAGACAGAGTGTAACCTAGGGACAAGCAACGAAAGAAAGGTTTTATAAAATAATATTGGATATCCATCCGGGCCAGGGGCTTTCCCAGAACGGGTGGCCTTGATCGCCGCGACAATTTCCTCGGGAGAAATAGGTTCGTTCAGGATGGAGCGATCTTCCTCAGAGACTGACTGAATCGGAATCGATTTTAAAAAGTCTTGACACTTGTCAAAAGAGGATTGGTTAGAGGGGGTATATAGTTTGTTATAAAAATCACGAAAAACTTCAAGAATCTCCTCCGTTTGAAACTTTTTAGAGCCAGTGTGATCTGTAATAGAAGAAATTTGTGAGGACTTAAAAGAGAAATCTTGAAATTTTAGGGAAGCAGCCAAAAGTTTCCCAGCTCGATTCTTCAAAAGTAACTTCTTGGACTTTTGTGCTTGGACACCAATATGAGCCCTTTTAGTAACAATTGTATTATATTTGTATTTTAGGAGCTTTATTTGCTGTAGACTAGTCGGATCTTTGGTGTGTCGAAAGGAAGCTTCTAGAGTTTTGATTTCAGATGATAAGTCAGTAAGCTCTTTTTTAATAACCGAATTACGTTTGGACATACATTTAATGACTTGACCCCGAAAAGTACATTTAAAAGAATCCCAAAGAGTTATTGGGGAAGAAACAGAGTTCTCGTTTTCACGGAAAAAAGTATCTATATCCGTAGAAAATTCCGCCACCTGAGAGGAGTCATGTAACACTTCAGTATTTAATCTCCATGAACGACCACGTGGTTTAGGAGTAAAGGAAGATAGCGTAAAAGTGACCGCGGCATGATCAGATATGACAATGGGGTGTATAAACGGAGAAGAAGAAGAGGAGACAAGAGAAGAATGAACTAGGAGATAATCAATACGAGAAAAGGAGGAATGCGGCGAGGAGAAGAAAGAGAAATCACTACCAGTGGGATTATGAAGACGCCAGATATCGTGAAGATGAGAAATGGAACACATGTTAAGCATTTGTTTGTGTGCCTTAGGAGGACGAAACTGAAATGCAGAATTCCTGTCCAAAAGAGGGTCCATTGGTAAATTAAAATCGCCACCAACAATGAGATTGCCAGCATGTGGGGTATTATGTAAAATATTAGTAATGGATTTCCAAAACGCTGGATCATCAACATTCGGAGCGTAAATATTCATAACATACAAATCATGCTGTCCATCCGACACTTTAGATAAGAGCCAACGACCCTCAGAATCATGCTGAGAAGAGAGAATTGATAGACCGGAATTCCTTGAAATTAACGTAACAACTCCATTCCGTTTGCCAGAGGCATCGGAACATGAAACATCCGACACCCATTCCTTCTTCAAAAACAGCGCTTCTCTGCTAGAGATCTTGGATTCTTGAAAAAGAACTAAATCTGCAGAGAGGGACTTACAGTAATCCAAGATTTTAGACCTTTTCACCGGGTGATTCAAACCTTTAACATTAAGGGATAACACATTTAAACCTGGCATGTAGAAAAGTAGGTAACAGAAAAAGATCGAACGTGAAAAATATAAGGGACCAACTTTTAATCAAAAGAAATTCTGCGGGAGCATCCATGTGGGAGAACCAGGAGAAAGAAAGAAAAAGAAGAGATGAAAATAGAATAGGAAGGAGAGAGAGAAGAGGCAGGAGGGGAGGTCTAAAAAAGACCCATATCATGCAAGGGAGAACGTGGAAGAGGCAAGGAAGGGACCCGCATTGGAGCATAAGTGGGTAAAAAAGAATAGCCCAATACTAAAATACAACGACTGATAATAAGAAAAGCAAGGAGCAAATAACCCGGAAAACATTAGTGTAATGCAATACCTGAACTGATAAAGAAGAGATTACATCAATGCAGAATGGAGTAATAATATACTAACGAGAGTAATATCTATACTAAGCAACAATAGTAGAAAAAATAATAACAGTGTAATTGTGTACGAACAAGCTAACCAGCATATAGCATTAAGTGAATATAATACATATTATAAAAAGTTACAACATAGTTAAAGAATAACGTATATCTGCATTTGATTAACACTATGGAGTCGACTAACAGAAATAAGAAAAAGAGGAGCGTGAGAGAATAGAAAAAGAGTATTGTAGATAAGAAAGAGGGAGAGAATAAAAGGAAGAAAACAAGTATAGTAAATAGCAGAGCAAATAAAGAAGAGAATTGTACATCAATTATAATATAAGAACATCCTAGCAGGAGATATATGTGAGTAAAAATGCAAGTGAAATAAGTAAAAATATGCTAGTTATATACGAAAAATCTTAAACAGTAGATAAATGTAAGGCAGGTAAAATGCATAATTAGAACAATAACATCATAAGTAAAAACAAATTATGACATTAATAGAGAAGAATATGAAGCTAAATCGTCGAAGTAAGAAAAAAGAGAGGAAAGGGAACTTGGATGAAAAAAGAGAATGGAAAAGACTCGGAATAAAAGAGGAATGACAGTGTTGAAGAAATAATCAGGAGGAATTGAGAAAAGGACGGCAGATAGGCAGTAAGAAGAGAAAGAATGAAAGGATAAGAAAAAAGTGTTAACGTAGGATAAACAGGATGAACATATAGGTAGGATGAATATAAGGAAGAATGAGAAAAACAATATCAGTATGGACGAAAGATGTGCAACGTTAGGACGAACATTGTCAGAAGGGTAGACCGATATGTAAATTAGTTGGAACAAGAATGATTGAAGACAAATGAGAGATACAGAATACGGTGATTAAAAGAGAAAGAAAAAAGAACCACAAGCAGGAGAAAGTGGAAGAAGATAAAAGAAGAAGAAAAGCAGTAAAGAGATACTAAGAGGTACCAAGAGAAAGAGAGCTATAAAAGGAACGAACAATTATGGAAGCCAGAAAGAAGAATAGAACAAACATGAGTAGGAGCACAAGAAAAACAGAAAAATATCATGAACATCCATGGGAGTTAAGGTCGGCCAAGAAGCTGACCAGGAGAGAAGAGGAGACCAATACTACAGAAAAATACATCCAGAGAAAAAAAGGAGACAGTTCAAGTGCCCGAGGCACCAGGAGCCTGTGAAGTCGCTTTTTGAATCTCCATCTCGATCTCCAGCTGGTTGTCCAAGAAGGTAGTTAGATCAGCCGGCTCATCGAAAATTCTAGAATGCCCCTTATAAGTGATGCGGAATTTCGATGGACCAGAAAACGAGAAGGGAATACCCATTTCAGAGAGACGCTTTCGAAGATTCAGGAAACCTTTTCTCCTGATAACCGTATCCCTGGCAAAGTCCTGAGAAATGGATATCCTATGACCGTCCCAAAAGACTTGTTTAGCTTTCCGCATATGAGATAGAATCAGTTCAGTATGCTGATGCCGCAATGGTTTAAAAATGATTGCTCTCGGCTGGGTAGCTGTCTTAGATCGAAACGTAGGAACACGGTGTGCTCTTTCAATTTCAAAGTCTCTGTGGAAAGAAATTTGTAAGGTATCCGGAATCCAATGAGATAAGAACTCTATCATAGATGAAGATGACTTCTCTGAATCTTCCGGCAGACCAAAAATGCGTAGGTTAGATCTACGATTACGATCCTCCTGCTCAGTTAAGTCTCTGCGCAATGCCGCCATGGAGCGCTCCAAGTGGTTGAGGGATCTGGAGTGTTTTTGTAACCCATCCTCTGCAGAACTGATTCGTGATTCAGTCGCGGATACACGAAGAGAGAGGGCCTTAAAGTCATTCCTGATAGCAGCCACCTCCACTTGTAATAAATCCGTGTTTGTTTTCGTGGACTGCGCAATATCATGTACTTCATTGAGGCGCACTAAGATTGTGTCCAGCGTTGAAGCGGCTTCTGACTGAGGAGGGTCAGGCGTAGGAGACAGTGACTTAAGTCTTTTCAACGATGTGCCAACATCCTTTGAGTCTTTATTGGTCGAAGAACGCCCCATATTGGCAGCCATAAAGAAGCAGCCTCCAGAAAAAAATGCACAACCACTTGAGGAAAAAGAGAGAGGAAAAATTGCGCAGACTATACCATAAAAAGTATAGATATAGCACACTAAACTCAATGGGCGCTAAAATATGACCAGCGGCAGACTTATATGCAAGGCAGACAAGTAGCAAGCAATAACACAGCTACAAAAACGCAGGGGAGCACAATAATGAGCCCGTGGGAAAAAGATTCATACCCACATGAGAGAACTGGCCTGAGAGAAACAACGCATGGACAGCTTAAGCCGCAAAGATTCAGCAGAAAAAAAAAGTAAAAGCGTGACCAATTGCAGGCATCATTGTGAAGATGAAAGGAACATCCGTTACAAATTGCAAGTTTGTAGCCCAGGCGGCGCTTCTGAGGAGAAGAGAGATTAGCGCGAAGAGCGGGAAGATGGCGGCCGCTCGTGAGGTAAACGAGCGCCTCTGAGGCAATTAGCAGAATTCATGCAGCCGGGAACCAGACGCACATAAAAGCACCTTCAGGCAGCGCTCCTCATGTTCCGGTGCCGAATGATGGATTTTCCGCCGTTAAGGGCAGCTGAACACGGAGAAAGCAGCTCCACGGGCCAGACTTGCCACGGAGCTCAAGCGCGATCCGCCATACTGCAGCGGCGCGCAAGCCACGCCCCATTGTAAATGCTTGTTTAAATGATTCTTATGCTGCGTGTGTCAGACTGGCCTGTAGGGAAACCCGCAGATAGTGAGACAGAACTTTGTTCATAGTTGTTGAATGTCACTCTAATTACAGACTTGACGCTTCTCACCGCGCTCGTGTA
Organism: Lissotriton vulgaris; assembly: GCF_964263255.1. Classification (NCBI taxonomy): domain Eukaryota; kingdom Metazoa; phylum Chordata; class Amphibia; order Caudata; family Salamandridae; genus Lissotriton; species Lissotriton vulgaris. Next base: position 115,203,148 of record NC_141690.1, on the reverse strand, counting down.
TTTTCTTCATGATAAACCCACGTGTAAATATGCAATAATGAACATTAACTCATATTCTGTGGGCACGTTTAGTGTCGCTCCCGGGTACCGCACCGGGGACACTTGGGAGATGTCACGTTTTCCCACGCGTGGTGTGAGCATCTTGTTCCTCAGGCTTGCTCTCAGTCCTATTATTGACTGTGGCACTTTTTAAAGATAGAGAAGGTATGTAAGGCGCTCACGATATAGAACACTTTTTAAATTAAAATTAAATTAGGGCACAGGGAAGTCCCCACCACAACCATTACGAAAGTGCTATTCTTGACCTCTGACTCTGACTCTCAGCTGAATCAAACTGAGGAATGTTAAGAAAGTGGTTGTCTTTGGAAACTGCTACAGCGCATCAATCCTGAAGCCATGACATCCTAGGCCTTTGTTTTATCAATTTATAGTCAAGTGTGCAGCAGGTGAAAAGACAAGAAGTAAAGGGGAAGGGTCATCAGTAAAGAAGATTGTACCTGGAAATATACAGTCACTACTGGGTATGGTTTAAGAAGCTTTTGCAGTCAGCGAAAGGAAAGGAAAAGATTAAAATGCACGAATCATTTTAACTTCAGGGCAGTTGTGACAAGCGCACTTATTTACAAATATAATTACTTATCTGGTATGCTGTAGTCCTGAGTAGATGTGTCACAGAGTTTGGACTGCTTTCAAATATACCCACACAAACACGCACACACAAATTAAACACTTACATGCAGTTCCAGCCTCCAATGCTCTTCTATCTCGCCACGCAGCTGCTTTCAGGGCAAATGGGGACAGATAGCAAAATGCCCTGGGCCTGGTCACAAACAGAACAGGAAACGCACACACTCCTGTGCGAGCTCGACGTCGGGTGATGGGCAGAAGTAAATAACAACACAATATAAGGTCAATCACCATTCAGCTTGCACCTAAAGCTGAAGGGTGATTGGCCAGATTTCACTGCTGTCTTGCCGCCCAGGCCCCAGGCGCCAGCAACTTTCACACCTCCCTACTGTACTGTGCGCCTGGGGGCCAGATTGTATTGCAGTCATGCTGCCCGGCGCCAAGTACATTCACACCTCATAAGCCTATTGTTTTTTTACCGATGTTAGGCACTCAAGTCCTGTGGACCCCCTGGGAATGTGTCACGGACCCCTGGGGGTCCGCGGACCACACATTTGGGAAACGCTGTTCTAGACCACTGCACCAGGATGGGAGGGGGGCCGCGAGACCAGTGCATTGCAAGGACGAGTTTAGTGACTAATAAGGCCATATCAACTAGGCGTCTGATAGGTTTCTGCAATTTCTTGGAATAGCCGAGCAGGGCTAACAGTGGGTCAGGGTTGAGCGCTTCTTGTATGACTGCACTTATTTCGGCAAAACCTGTAGCCAAAAGGTCGCAATAGCGGGACACAACAATGCAAGATGTATAAAGTCAGCCTCACTCCTCTCACATCTCTCAGAGTCTGCCGTTTCACGGAGCCCAAAGTTGCGCAACCGCACAGGTGTATTTGATAAATCCTGTTAAGGAATTTGAATTGTATGAGGTGGTGCTGGCCATTAATAGAAATGCGCTTGGTGGCCTTGCAGCAATACGTCCACATACTGTCAGTCTGCCATTCAAGCCTTGCTTTGGTGTAATAGTAGCGCTGCAGTTCCATTGTCCTAGAGTTTATTTGGAATACCAGTCTTTTTGGAGAGCTGGCTCGAATTAAAGCAGTAAAGGAGTGTACCTCCGGGGGTTCCTGTAAGTCCTCCCCAAGCAATTCTCGCAGTGCGCTACGGGCCCTGAAATAATGAAAGGTGGTTAAAACTAGTGGCGAGGGTTCCACTAGTAACAAACTTTCACTGTCTCTACCCACCCCATCCTCAAAGAAATCGCCAATAGTAACTAGTCCCAGGGAATGCAGTGCGGCTATCATTTCTGGAGCAGTGAGAGTCGGCGCCATTCGCACCAAGAGACAGGAGTGGTAGGGGAGTACAGCATTGAGAGTGCTTGTCGGTTAAGAAGGTTATGCAAAGCATGTGTAGTGGTGTTAATCGAGTCTTGGACCCCGGTTGTGCGGTGCAATGTGCAGAACAATGCAGTCGCCAAATGGGCAGGGGCTTGAGACAGTCGCTCTGTGTGCACGTGCGGCGGGGACGACTGTTGATGTAACCAATAATATGCGTGCGAGGCCTTGGCTGCCCGATAGTATAACTCAAGGTCAGGAGCACCAATTCCTCCCATAGAGTATGGTAGAACTAGGATATTCCAGCTTGCCCACAGCTGTTTGTCGGCCCAAGTCAATCTATTCAGCAACGTCCGTAGGGATTTGAAAAAATGTGCAGGCAATACCATGGGAATGTTGAGGAACAAAATTAAAAATCTGTAAACAACCACCATTTTCATGAGTGATATTATACCCAAGAGGGAGAGGGGAAGGCAGATCCACCTCGCGATATCCTCCTCAAGCTTAATGATAGCACAGCCATAATTTTCTCTGAGCACTAGCTCAGGGTCTGCGTGGATCTGAATACCCAAGTAGCGTACTGGGTCCGTGGTCCATTGTAGGGGAAGTCTAATTCCTCAGGGTGCGTCACAGGAGTGAGAGGAAATATGACTGACTTCTCCCAATTACTTTTCAAGCCTGAAAATTTGCCAAATCTCACCACCTCGCAGAGGACAGGGGACACATTTTGGGAAGGATCTCAAATATAAAGCAGGGTATCGTCCATGTGTGCTGAAATAATGAGATTGTACCCTGGGAACCGGATCCCCCTGTGGCTATGATATTTGTGCATTGCACAGGCCAGCGGCTCCGCCACCAGAGCATACAGTAGCAGGGATGGCGGGCACCCTTGTCTAGTGCCTCTGGATATCTTCAGGGGGCAGTGATAACATCTCCCACCCGCACTCGGGCCATCAGGTCTTTGTATAATGTGCTGATCAAGCGTAAGAAGACTCTCCGCAGCCCCATTTTCTCCAGGGTCAATGACATAAAGTGCCACTCCACAGAATCTAATGCCTTTTCAGCATCCAAAAAGATCACGGAGGCCTTAGTGTCTGGTTTAGTATGTAGAATGGTTCCGAAAACTGTGCGAAGGTTGTGTGAGTGAGCGTACGTCCCGGTATGAAGCCGGCCTTTTCCGCACCCACAAGAGTTGGCATTAGAGGGCTTAGTCTATTCGCTAATATTTTAGCAAAGATTTTTGTGTCCACGTTCAATATTGAAAGAGGTCGATAAGAGGAGCAGTGTTGTAGAGGTTTCCCAGGCTTCAGGAGAGCAACCAGGAGCACCTCTCTCATCGAGGGGGGCATAGTGCCCTCCTCAGTCTTTAATTTGAATAAAGTAAGCAAATGAGAGGTCAAGAGTTCCTTGAATTCCTTATAGAATCCCATGGTGAGCTCGTCTTGCCCCAGCGAGCTGCCCGAGCGCATAATGGACAGGGCCAAATGTATCTCCCACTCTTCAAGACGATGCATCAAGTACTCTCTGTGGGAGTTCAACAACCAGGGTAGCTTGATGTACTGTAGGTACTCTTGCATGTCTGAGGGTGCAGAGTGAGACTGAACTTTATATAGATCGGCGTAAAACTGCCGGAATAGTTCTGCCGCTCCATCAGTGTCCTCAAGAGTCTCCCCTCTTCCATAGTCAGCTGTATAGGTTGGGTGGTGTCCCAGCACCCCCTCATGAGATTCGCAAGGGTTGTGCCAGGTCGCTTCCCCTCACCGTACACTCTCGCCACTGCATATTTGCTAGGTAACTTGACCTCTCTGTCTGCCTCTGCATGATATTCTTCTAATGTTTCCTTAAGTGTGGTCAGTAGTAAAGGGTTGTTGTTGTCACGCATGTCCCTCTCTATGTCGGAGAGTTTTTGTTCTAATAGAGTCAGCGGTCCCCTGATTGATTTCAGAATCCCTGAATGCTTGGATATGGCTGTTCCCCGGACGGACACCTTGAAAGTTTCCCAGATAGTAGTAAAGTGCAGAACAGAGACCAAATTCATAGCAAAAAAAGGTTTCCATTGCCTCCACCATTTCCGCCGTGAAGGCTTCATCTAGTAAAGCGTATGGGGGAAAGCTCCATGTGAACGGGGGGCCGACTGGCAGAAGTAGCTAGTGTAAGCAGCAAAGGGGAGTTATCCGAGTAAGTGTGGGGAAAGACCACCCATTTGCGCACCTGATTTCTGAGAGAGCCAGACAGGAACCAGTAGTCTATTCTGGTGTGGGGATTGTGAGGCGCTGAGTAGTGCATAAAGCCATCTGCCCTCCTGACCGTGAGCGCCATACGTCTACTAAGTTCAATTCTGTCAAAGCATCTAAAATAGCCCCCGCCGTCTGTGAACGACGCCTCGTTGGCCCCCTGATCGGTCCAGGTCTGGGTTGAGAGTGCAATTAAAATAACCCTCCCCCCCCATAACTGTGGGGTGTCCGGCATGCGTCGAGCTAGAGTTAACAAGTCATGAACGAACTCGGGACAGTCATGATTGAGGCCGTATATATTAACTATTATGCATTCCAAACCCCTCCCCCTACATCTAGACTCCTTGTACCTGCCATTGGCGTCTGTGTGTAACTTTTCGAGCGTGAGGCGGGCTTTAGGGTTGATCTAAGTAAGAAATCCCCGTGCATGCGAGGTGAAGCCGGCGGCGTGGAACGTACTGCGGATCCTGCTCAGGTTTGAGGGAGGTGTGCCACCGGGAGATGTGTTTCCTGTAAGAAGGCGATGTCTATATTGTATCTAGTGAGATATGACATGACTTTCCTGATCTTACATTGGTCATTTAGGCCTCTAACGTTCCAGGACAAGAACCTTACTTTAGTCTCCATTACCTAGGGTGGTGTAGTGCTGCTAAAGCAATAAAAAAATGCCATAAGGGCCTCCGGTCGGTAAGCTAAACATGTATGGGCTGCGTCATAAAAAGGAAAACCAAAAGAAGCAAACAATAATCCACAACAATTCCCTCCACCCCCACGCAATGTCACCCCCAATCGTGGCATGGTCCAAGCGACTCCACCCCCCCAACCCCTAAAGAAATATGGCATCTAGCCATGTAGTGTGTAATACTCAGGGGATGTTACCTAAGCACTACTAGCTACCATCGGCATCTAGCCACATAATGTTATGCATAAGCAGGCAATCAGTTAATAGGAAGGAGCAACTGAATAATGCTGAAATAATGGGTATAGTGCAATAAACAATAATCTTTGGGATGTATAACGCCTACCGGCAAATATCATCAAGACACTAACATAGGGGGAACTGCACCAAATAAGCAAAATATAAGAGAAGCTTACATATTTTTCAATGGGTGACTTCCAGTGGGCAATCAGCCCGGGGACTCACATGCACAAAAGAAGGAGCAGACTAACCGTCCCAAAGAGGCAACAGGTCAAGAATTACTGGCAATGAGCAACTATAGGGCGAAACTACGCTGAATGGAAGTGTCTCTTATCTGGTTATTTTAGTCATTATTCTCGAGGGAATCACCCTGTGCGCCTTCCATTGATGCCGCCTTATGCTCCCACGTAACTTCCTGCTTCGACTTCTTGAGTATGTCCTTTATATCCTTTTGCCGAGCTTTCGGGTCTGAAGATACGCGAAGAGCCTTCTAAATTCACGCTCAGCTTGGCCGGGTACAGCATCGCTTAGGTGACGTTGTGGTCTCGAAGTTGCCTCTTGAGGGGATTGACAAGTCAGCGAGCTTCCTGAACTTTGGTGGTACAGTCTGGATAGAGTGAGATTGAAGAGCCCTCATACTGGCGCTCCCCCAATTCCCTGGCCCGTCTCAGAGCAGAGTCTCGGTCACGATAGTTCAGGAGCTTGGTTATCACTGGGCGCGGCTATCAGGGGGTCCTGGGCCCAGTGATCGATGCTCTCTTTTGATCACAAAGAGATCTGAGAAAGTGTCACGGCCCAGTAATGAGATGAGCAGCTTTTCAGTGAATTGTTCCGCGTTGCCCATTGGGTTAGACTCCGGCCGGCCCGTTATACGAATGTTACTGCGGCGAGATCGGGCTTCTAAATCCTCTGCTTTGTACTGGCAATAATCCATGGCAAGGGTTTTAGCCGTTTGTTTCTGTACCTGGTCCGTCTCGGTCTGGGCCTCCTCGACCTCTGTGATCCTGCGTTCAGCCATATCTGTTCGCTCCGCTTGTTTATCAAGGCGCCCAGACATCCTGTTCATTCGGTACACTAGGGAGTCGATTTTCCCATCCATTGCCAACAGACTTTTCTGTATGGTAGCAAACATTTGTTTGACCTCGTTCGGATCATCTTCGGAGTGGTCTGCACCAGAATCTGCAGAGCGCGCCCCCTCTGCCTCTTCAGATTTGATGCCTTTTGTGTCAAATGGGAGTCCGGTTTGAGTCCTATCTACGCTACCCATTAAGTTGACTCTTGAGTGGGAAGGGTGGAGGTAGGCTGCTCAGAACGTCAATTGCAAGCAGGGCATCCAAGCACTATTTGAGCCACCAACTCAATGGCGCCAAGGGTTGGCTGCACACCGGAGAGTGTCTAGGGAACAAGCGAGTAGGGGCCCCTCGGTGGGGATGGCAGAGACGGCCCGCATCACAGTCTCCCCTGGCCCTGACACAATGAAGGCGTGAGGCACAGGGCAACCACCACAGCTGGATCACACTCCACCACCGCAGGGGGATCCCCACCTGGGAGGACCAGAGGCAGCAGCGGCCTCCATGAACAGGTGCATGCCCCAGGGACCCACACCAGGCCAGGCACAGTAAGAAAGTCAGGAGTTGGGGCCAGTTCAGGATGATGCTGGATGGGGGAGGTGTGTTGAACCCCGTCTCCCGCCCGGCAACAGCAGCACGTACACGCAGGTCCTTGTGTGGTTCCCCTCCTTGTTGTGCAAGTCTCCTAGCACTCCGCTACACCCCAGAAGCAGGCAAATACACTCACGGGACACCAATGAGCAGGCAGGCTGCGTCCCAGATGGAAAGGGCAGTGTTCCGCAAGTCCCAAGGAAGCCCGCTCACCTCCTACGACGTTGTTCCTAGCTGGTGCACTCCTTGCCACCACCGAGGCAATAGGGTCGCCGCAGGGCACAGATGAGGCAGACAGGCCCACGATGGCGAAGCAGTGGGCCCGACGCCGCCTCTCAGAAATCTCCACATGGCGTCCACAGGGCCCCTCTCAGGATAGGACACCATGCAGCACGCCAGGCCTCCGAATCGCAGGGCCCCAAACTGGGAGCGGCGGACCCCCCGCAGCAGTCCGGGACAGGTGCCACAGATGTTCGGCGGTGCCAAGGGGCCTCCAGAGCTCCCAGGGCGGAGTCACAGGCACAAGGGCCGCAGTCAGTCACCGGCACCACCAGCAGTTAATTAGCGGGTGCGCTGCCTCCAAGTTGTCCTCTCGCCGCGGCCCGAGTCAGGCTCTTCCGCCGAGGGTTCTACGGCAGCGATCCCTACCGGAGAGACATCGATCGGTGCCCAGTGTCTAGCTGCACCTCATGCTTGTATCTGCAGGCGATTAATCATCTGGATTGCCAGGATATTTGTAGGTGGCGCCGATGGCTCGCGGAGCTCGTCTTCTACGCTGCCATCGTGCGCTGCGGCAAGCTTCGCCCGTCTGTAATGTTGTATGACTGCGGGAGCGCAGTCTAGTTGTCGCGCACATAGCCGTGCGATAGCGTGGACGTGACACGTCCCTCCACGTCTAGTATAAAATAAACGGGGCGTGGTCTCTGGGTTAGTCCAGACCACGCGGAACTACAGATTGGTGTCCCGGGTCCCTTCATCATGCGCAGCGTCTACCACACTGCGCACCTCATAAAGGGCCCGACAATGGCGACGAGGGCCTGACGAGCCCATGCTGTGCCCCGTTGTTGAACATAGCCTGATCTGCTGCTGTGTGCCCTCGTGCCCCGACCCTGACCTCGGCAGGCCTCACACGCGGCAGCCCGGACCGAGGCTGTCTGCCCCACATGGGAGTGGTGGCGTGCCCAGTGATGCTTCCGCGGAAAGGCCCTCGCATCGGCAGCAAGAGCACTGCTTAAAAGTGAGAGATGGTGCCTAGCCACCTCACACCAGGTACCTGCGCATCCCAACTCGCAAGCGGCACAGTTAAACCCAGCACCTCCCTCGCAACATAGAGGAGCGCACCCCAGGGGTCCACGGCAGAGTATCCATTAGCATAGCCCAGCAGCGGTCAGCAGCCCGTGTGGCGATTCCAGTGGGGAGGAGTCCCAGAAGTGCGGCGCCCGCCCTTGCGCACCCACAGTGCAGCGTTTAGACACCACCTACCACCATGGCGACCATCCCACCCATTGAACCATTTGTGGTCGACGGAGCCCCAGCGTCCCTAGCTCCGCGGTGGAAAGACTGGACGGAGAGGCTCCAGTTCTACTTTGAGGGAGCCGGCACGGCGAGAGAAAGGCGCAGGGCACTTCTTCTTCACCTTGGTGGGAAAGACATTCACCGAATTTATAAGACCCTGGCGGAAGCCACCCCGCACACCTATGCCACGCTTCTCAATGCGCTCAATGCACATTTTGAGCCTATGGCCAGTAAGGACTACGAGCGTTTCATCTTCAGGCAGGCGCGTCAGGAAGCGGAAGAATCCCTCGACGCATTCCATGGTCGCCTGAAGGAATTAGCGAGCATGTGCGGCTTCCGCGACGAGCAGGAAGAAATACGCGGCCAGATCATTCAAGGCTGTTACTCCTCCAACCTAAGGGTGAAGATCCTCTAAGAGGATGGAAAACCACTGGCGGACATTTTAAAGCTAGGCCGTTCAAAAGAGCTGTCACAGGCGAGAGCGTCGCATATGGAAGCAGCGCTCCACAGACCCATCAAGACGGAGCAAGTCAATGTGGCTGAGCAGATTAATATCGTACGGCCGAAGCAGCGCCCCTTCGGGAGAGGAAGACCCCCAGAACGCCGAAAAGAATGTGGATACTGCGGTGGCGCACCACACCGGGCACAAGACTGCCCAGCGCGCGGAAGGAAGTGCGGGTCATGCGGGCGCATGAATCATTTCACATCAGTGTGCAGATCCTCCAAGCCAAAGCCCGAAGCAGCCCATGCCGTAAGGGAAGCCCCAGAGAGTGAAGACATGGATGACGACGCCAACAGCTATCCAGTTCACTATGTGTTTGCCATAGACCAGCCGCAGAGGAAGAAAAGGCGGCTCCCGAAGTGCAGAATCATGGTAAAACACCAAGAGGTGAGAGCAACAATCGACACAGGGGCCTCGATTGAACTCATGGCGGCAAATGTCTACAACCAGCTGCTGGACAAACCAGCGCTGAAGGCGGCCAAGATCAGAGTCTTTGCCTATGGACAAAAGACACCTATACCGTTAATTGGGTGTTTCCAAACGGAGATACAGCATCAAGACCAGAAGACACCGTCAACCATCCACGTCACTAAAGAAGGTAGTGGGATGCTACTCAGCGGCCAAACAGCCAAAAATCTCCTTCCCGATGGCGGTATTGGAAGAAGAACTGGACACGATTCTCGAAGAATTTGAAGACAAGTTCCAGGGTATTGGATGTAACCGAGGAAAAGAAGTGTCTTTACACATTGACCGGTCCATTCAGCCTGTCGCCCTCCGGCATCGACGAATAGCATTCCACTTAAGGAAGAAGGTGGAACAGGAACTAGAGACCCTCGAAAAACATGGCATAATCGAGAAAGTCAGCGGGCCCACCCCATGGTGTCTCCGATTGTGGTAGCACGAAAACCCAAACAGCCGGGACAGGTCCGCATCTGTGTTGACATGTGCCTGCCCAATGCAGCAGTGAGGAGGGAACGACATTTAACACCCACAATAGACGACATCCTGGGAGAACTGAATGGAGCGAAGTGGTTCTCAAAAATGGACCTAAGATCAGGATATCACCAGCTACCCCTGCACCCGGACTCCCGATACATTACCACTTTCTCCACCCACGTGGGACTCCGGCGCTATCGACGACTCAACTTCGGAATATCGAGCGCCGAGGAAGTCTTCCAAAACACGATCCGGGAGGTCCTGAGCGGGCTCACAGGAGTCCTGAACGTCAGCGACGACCTCCCTCCTGATATACGCTAACACTGTGGAGGAACATCACCAATGGCTCAGAGACGTTTTGCAAAGGATTAGGGAGTCAGGCCTTACGCTGCATCGAGAAAAATGTCAATTCCTGCAGAACAAAATCAGCTTCTTCGGCTACACATTTTCGAACAAAGGAGTGGCCCCAGACCCTGAGAAAGTGAGAGACGTGCAAGTGGCCCCAGCACCGACCAACACATCGGAGGTGCGGAGTTTCCTGGGGATGGTAAACTTCTGTGGGAGGTTCATCCCAGACCTGTCTAATCTCACCAGACCGCTATGGGAGCTCACCAAGTCCACTACCCCCAGGCAGTGGGGAGAAGAGCAGGAGCTAGCATTTCAAAACACCAAGGCGGCCCTGTCAGCTAACACGACTCTGCCCTACTTCGACCCTGCCAAGGCAACCAACATAGCCGTGGATGCAAGCCCATACGGATTAGGAGCGGTGCTAACACAGAGCCAAGGGGGAGAAGACTGGGCACCCATCGCCTACGCCAGCCGGTCGCTGACCGAAACCGAACAACGGTATTCTCAGATCGAGAGGGAGGCGATCGCAATCCACTGGGCCTGCGGACACTTCCATGTCTACGTCTATGGGCACCCATTCACTGTCTCTACCGATCACAAGCCTCTACTTCCACTATTCAGGGGATCAGTGTCCAAACCTCCACCCAGAATAGAGAAATGGATCCTTCAACTTCAAGAGTATGATTACCGGTTGGAATTTAAGCCTGGTGCAACAAACCCAGCAGACTACCTCTCCAGGCATCCCAGAGAGGCAACTAACCAGGAGAAAGAAGATGCTGAGGAAACAGAGGAATACGTGAGAATAATCCTGGAGCGATCACGACCACTACCCATGAGCATCGACATGATTGTGGAGGCGACGCGCGGTGATGAGGTACTCCAGCTGATCGCAAACGCTTTGCGACACAATGACTGGAAGACACTTCAGACATCACTAAACAAGAGAACGCCCGAGGCGAAGCGGGCCCTCGAAACCATCCTCAAGGTAAAGGACGAACTGTCAGTGGACAGCCAAGGATGCCTCCTCAGAGCACCGCGACTTGTGATGCCAACGAGTCTGACCCAACAAGCCATCGAACTGGCTCACCGTGGCCACCAGGGAATGGTGAAGACAAAAAGTAGACTCCGGCAAAAGTGTGGTTTCCGGAAATGGATACACAAGTCGAGCAGACAGTCAAGGGGTGCCGCTGGTGCCAAGCGGCTGGGCCACCCGAATCACCGCCCCCGGTTATCACCGTAGACAACCCGGAAAGGCCCTGGGAAAGAGTGAGCGCAGACTTTAAACACCTTCCGGATGGCCGGTACATGCTCGTTGTCATCGATGACTTTACCAAATATCCTGAGGTAGAAATAATAACCTCACTAGCTGCCAAAAAAGTGGTTGCAAAGTTCGAAAAAATCATCGCCACCCATGGGATCTTCGAGCAGGTTAAGACCGACAACGGACCCCCTTTCCAAGGGCAGGAGTTCGCGGACTATCTCCAGGAATGGGGAATCAAACACCAGAAAGTGACCCCGAGGTGGCCTCAAGCCAATGGAGAGGTAGAGCGGTTCATGCGGACCCTCAACAAAGTCATCCGGATTGCCCACGCTGAAGAGGCACCACTGGAGAAAGCCATCTATACGTTTCTGAGGGAATACTGGCTCACACCCCATCGCATGACCACAGCAGCCCCAGGACCGTCGGCAATGGGAAGAATAGTCAAGTCAAGTCAAGAGATTTATATAGCGCGCTACATACCTATAGGGTCTCAAGGCGCTAGAGGAAGGGTGGGGAATTATTTGTCGAATATCCAAGTTTTAAGTTGTTTTCTGAATGCTAGGTGGTTCTGAGTAAGGCGAAGGTGAGTGGGAAGTGAGTTCCAGGTTTTAGCTGCCAGGTAGGAGAAGGATCTACCTCCCATGGTGGTTTTGTTGATGCGAGGTACAGTGGCAAGGGCTTGGTTGGAGGATCGTAGCTGACGGGAGGGGGTGTAGAAGGACAGTCGTGTGTTGAGGCATTCGGGTCCAAGTTCGTAAAGTGCTTTGTGTGCGTGGGTTAGGAGGCGGAATGTAATCCTCTTATTTACGGGGAGCCAGGGGAGGTTTTTCAGGTGACCAGAGATGTGTTCTTTACGCGGGATGTCTAGTATGAGCCTGGCTGAAGCGTTCTGGATGCGTTTGAGTTTTTTCTGGAGTTTTGCGGTGGTAGCGGCGTATAGTGTGTTTCCGTAGTCCAGTCGGCTCGTAACCAGTGCGTGGGTGACCGTTTTTCTAGTTTCGGTGGGGATCCAGCGAAATGTTTTTTGGAGCATGCGAAGAATGTTGAAGCAAGATGATGAAACGGCGTTGACTTGTCTGGTCATCGAGAGTGAGGAGTCCAAGATGACGCCCAGGTTCCGTGCGTGGTCCGTCGGGATGGGTGCTTTTCCAAGGGCTTCTGGCCACCAAGAGTCATCCCAGGCGGAGGGGGAGGTGCCTAGGATGAGGACTTCTGTTTTGTCTGAGTTCAGTTTCAGACGGCTGTGCTTCATCCACTTGGCTACTTCTTTCATTCCTTCGTGTAAGTTGGTTTTGGCGGTGTTAGGGTCTTTGGTGAGTGATAGGATCAGTTGAGTGTCATCCGCTCGAATGACTACGCCAGCTTCAGGCGCCGGGTCAAGGAATCGTCCATAAGAGAAAGGGATCACGTCTACGCGAGAGACCGGTACCCAGGAAGCAAGTTCCCAGCTCCCATTCGAACCCAGACCGTGGACAGTCACCCGGCGGACTGGCACCATGGTCACGGCCCAACGCGACGGAGAAACCGTCACACGCAACGTATCCTTTTTCAAGCGAGCCTCCACTCCACCCGAGGATCCTTCCGGCCAGGAATCCAGCAGATCGTCGTCCAGCCCAGAAGGACAAAGCAGCGATCTATCGGACAGCGAACAGGGAACCCCCGTAGACCAGTCTGCGGTGAGCCCACCGATTTCTGAAAGCCCCGGCGCTGCTAGCCCCCACTTGTCCGGGGACTGGCGGTCACCAACTCCGATCCGGCAAGACGTTCCACGGAGAGTCTTGTTTCGGGGGGAAGCTACGGGCTATGGACTGAGAAGGAACCCAGCCCCATCTTCGCAGCTGGCGGACTTTGCTGTGGGCTGAGAGCAGAACATCTGATCACCAGACTGGTAACCGGCCTCTGGCCGTTTCTCATTATCTTTCCAGCCGGATGGCGCTAAGCAAAATTTTGAACTGTTATGTGTTGTGTTTTCTTTTATTAAAGGTGAAAAGGAATGTAATGTTGTATGACTGCGGGAGCGCAGTCTAGTTGTCGCGCACGTAGCCGTGCGATAGCGTGGACGTGACACGTCACTCCACGTCTAGTATAAAATAAACGGGGCGTGGTCTCGGGGCTAGTCCGGACCACGCGGAACTACAGATTGGTGTCCCGGGTCCCTTCATCATGCGCAGCGTCTACCACACTGCGCACCTCATAAAGGGCCCGACACCGCCCATCTCATCTCTTTTTTAATTCCAATATGATTTCCTTTTTGATCTAAATTATACTAACGCACTATGGGCCACATGTACAAAGGGTTTTTGTGTTTGCAAACGGGCTAAAATGCAGAACTGGTCCGTTTGCAAGTGCAAAAACTATTTTTAAAATGTAACCTATTACAGATTAACACATTTGGTTTGCAATTGGTATTAGGAAGGGGTGTGTTTAGAGTGTCCCTTCCTAATACCAAATCGCAGTAGTGTATGGATGGTTTGCAACCGAAATGAGGTCTCAAAACATTCACAATTTACTGCCTACTTAAAGTAGGTGGTAATCCATTCGCAAATGGGAAAGGGTTCCCTAGAGACCCATTCCTTTTTGTAAATGTTTGTAAACACATTTTTTAAGAGCAGGCAGTAGGACCACGCCCTGCTCTTAAAATATTATAGGAAAACTTTTAATTTTTCTTTATGAAGATTTATCTGGAAAACGGGCTACATTTAAAAAAACAAGACTGCTTTATTTAAAAGCAATCACAGACATGGTGGTCTTTTGACAGCAGCAGGCCACCAGCCCTGTGATTTTTCCCATTCCCAATCAGTCGCAAACTGAGACCTAACCTTTAATATTCATGAGGTGAGTCTATTTGCGACCCACTGGGAATTTCAAAATATATAAACCACATATTTGTACATGAGTCTTTGTAATGATAAAATAGCAAATCAAAAAAATTTGATATTTGATAAAGACAAACAGTACCCTTTGTACATGCGGCCCCATGTTATTAAACATATCATTCACTGTGTTCTACAGTCTTTGTTTTCTGATTGTTAAGTGTTCTTGTGCCCGGTTTTTGTATGTATTATCAGATTTTGTTTGAAGTTCCCTATTACCTTTCAGTCTAAGTTTGCTTTTGGGAATGCATATGTCAGTGTTCCATGAGACAAAGACAGTGGCACAGAATCGGAGGTGGGGGGATTGTGGGAGGTTGAGGAGGCAATACCTTGCACTTAATCTGGCAAAGAGAACTGATGAAGCACACAGGAGGAGAGCACTATCCAGATCCTGTAACGTAGGTTTTGGAGACTTGAGCTCTGGAGACACCTGTGTGCCATTTACTGGGTGGGTGCTGCTAGCAGCGGCTATCTTGGAAATGGAAATTTGAACCAATTTCAAGCCTGCTATCAATGTCTACGCATGCAGCTGCAGTTTTCTTGGAATGTGTTCTTTAGTCTAGTGTATGAAGACCCATTCAAAGATTACTAAATATGTGTGTGCAAACATGCAGCGGCACAAGTGCCAATCTTGTAATGGTGTTTGTTCCATTTAAAAACAAAAATCATTGCTAGGTGGCACCCTAGGAAAATCTCAAAAAACACCTGCATGAGTGCTCACGGGTGCCAACTTTCAAACGGTTATTGTCAATAACTATTACAAAATGGCTACTCATGCATTTGCCTTCAGCTCACCCATGGGCAGCGTGTTTGAATGGATTTTCTGATACTTTATGAAAATCCCTTCAAACAAAACAAAATTGTTAAAAAATAGCTCAGCAACTAAAGCCAGATGTATTGCCTTGGCGGCCAATGCTTGTTTTACTTAGTCTCTGTGGCATCAGCTGCCATTGCTACTAGAGAAGATGCTCTCCGAAGACAAACAACAAGCAGGGTGAAATAGTATAATATCATTTAACATTCTTTTAATTAAGAGACCATTAAAATTCAGAAATGTGTATCTCAGGTTCCACTAAGCACAAGCTAATGTTGGAAATAACCAGAAGTCAAAGAAAAAGAAGTATGCACCAGTACCAACACAATACAAATTAGAAATGCACCTGCAAAATCTTTTGCTGGTTTTCTATGCCTGCACTTTCATTTGACCAAGCGCTATAAAATCTGCAAACAAGCTGTGCATTTTTACCAAAAATAGTGAATGCCACGTTTCCTGCATAGAGTTGAAAGACAATCATTGCACTCCACAAGTCCTAATTCTGTTGCCATGAGATATGAATGAACCAAGAATCACATTTATTTTATTTTTTAAATCTTTATTTTCGCGTTTTCACATACAATAATCATGAAATGATACTGAAATGGGAATTGTTAATCAAGTCATCACATTGCTGGCATATTCAGAACATCAATGAAACAGCATTTGGCATCAGTACAGCTAGTAATTTAGGCCCAAAAATAGCCAAGAGTGAACAGGTGACACAGATCGGTATTATTGATCAGGACAGAGAGGCTTGATGCACCTGTACCTCATGGGTTAAGGCATGTATTATCACCAGAGCCTATGATAGACAAAGAGTTCAAAATAATACAGAGGTGCAAGCATTAAGAACATTAAATAGCCAAAATCGCCTATTCCTGTCACTATGCATCAGCCCACCCCTTCAGGTACAATGCCATTCTCAATTTGAGAGCCAGCGTCATTGCATCTCTCGGCGACATATGTGCGGTACGGACCCCATATATCTTTTGGGCGAGAAGAGTTAGGCATTAGCAAAGCTTAGATTTCACTATTTACATTCAATAAGCTAGGCAACTCAGCCAGGCCTTCAATGTTGGAGCTGCCCTTCTGCCCCACACCAGTGCTATTTCCCACGTAGCCAGCTGGAACTCAAGTGCAGCAAACCTCCTTGTCTTTTTGGGAAAATTAACCATGTAACCCATAAGTGCAATCTCCGGGACGGGGGTTAGAGTCATGGAGATCATTTCGCCTAATGTACCATGTACTTACTTCGAATACGGCAGAAGCTTAGGTCATGTCTATGTTAAATGGGCAAAATCCGCATGTGGGGCAAAACACTTCAGGCAATGATGGGGCCTAGACGGGTCTATTTTATGTGACCAGGAGGGAGTGTGATATATTCTGCGAAGGGATTTGAAATGAATGAGTTTGTGCCTACTATTGAGAGATATTTCGTTCATGGACCAACAACACTGTTCCCATTGATCGTCCGATATAGGCGAACCGAGGTCGTGTTCCCATGGATTTATGCTTTGGGCACTGCGCCACTGCTAATCAGTGCCACTGTGCAAGTGCTCCCTATGTTAAATTTATGTACTAATTGGTTACTCCATGATTGGGTTATTTGATTTATCTGTCAGCCCCTAGTACAGTGGACCATGTGTGCCCAGGGCTTGTAAATCAAATGCTGCTGGTGGGCTTGCAGCACTGTTTGTGCCACCCACAGAAGCAGCTTGTAAAGTGTGTCTCAGGCCTGCCCTTGCAAGGCCTGTGTGCAGTCTAGCACTGCCATGTCGACTTGGCCAAGTGCACCCACTTGCCAGTCCCTAAACCTTCCCTTTGCTTCATACTAGACACCCCTATGGTAGGCCCAAGGGCAGGGTGCATTGTAAGTATAAGGTAGGACATGCTCTGATGTGTGTAGCATGTTCTAATAGTTAATTACAGCTATTTTCGTTTTTCACTATTGAAGGCTACCTGTTCTCATAGGCACAGAATGGGCAGGTTACATTCTTATAATCCTAACTGACTCAGGGAACATGGTAGAAATTCGAATTTAGTATGCCTGAACTCAGAATAAAAAAATACATATTTTAGTAAAGTTTATTTTAATATTCTGTGTTTGCAAATACCACTTTTAGAAAGCAGGTATTTGCTTGCCTAACCATTTGAGCCTGCCTCTGCTGGGTTGTGTATTCCTTGTCTGGGTTTGTGAGTGACGGGGCTGGGGGATTCCAGGAGACAGGCTGGGGCAGCCCAGTGGTGAATAGAGAGATCTGCATCTAGATGGGATGGAGGAGTTGCACCTGGGACCTGAATAGGGCTGAGTCTTCCCTCTACAATGCTGGCTCCACCCCCTGTGGCTTGTCTGATGTCTCTGCCCTGCACTGTGAAAGGAGAGGAGGAATCATGTCAACAGAGCTCTCCAGAGCTGTATCTTCCCTACCCTGTGCTGGCTCCACCTCCTGTGGGGCAGCTGATGTCTCTGCCCTGCACAGTGAAAGGAAGAAGAGAGTCATGTAAACAAGGTGCTCAGGAACTGGTTTGGACTAGGCAGAGGCCTCTCTGCCTTCAGAGAACAAAGGATTTTGGGATATAAATATTTGGACCCTGATCCCAAGAAATTAGATCACTTCTGGAACAAGAAAACTTTCTGCCAAGGAGAAGAACCAAGGAAGTTGCAGGAGTTGAACTGCCCCTCTGCCAGTGTGCTGTTTGATGGTTTGGCCTGCAGTGGTTGCTTCATTGCCAAGAGAAAGGAGAAGGAACTTTGTAAGGACTTTCATCTACAGAATATTCTCCAAGGGCTTGAACTGTGCTTGCCTCCTGTTGAAGTCTCAGGGACAAAAGACTTCACCTCTAGCTCCCTCCTGAATTTCCTTGCTGGGAATTCTGACTCCAGTCACTTGCGTGCCGCGGGGAGCTGGAAGCATGACACATCGAGAAGAAGCGTGTCGCCGCCACAGCTGAAATCATCGCAACGCCGGAGAAGCGAGCCGTCGCCGCATCTCCCTGAAAGCGCGTGTTCATTGAAGCTGCCTGCTTTCGCATCACCGGAGAAGTGTGACAACATCGAGAGAGTCGTCATCGCATCACCAGAGAAGCGTGTCGCAGGGCCTGTCGCGGCTCCAAAGTACAGAGTCCTTGCAAGGCTGCCAGGGCGTCCAAACATGAATCCTGATTTGCAAGTCCTTAATAGCGATTCCTTAATAATCGCTATTAAGGACTCGCAAATCGGGACTTTGATGAATCTAGCTGATAATGTTCTAACCTGTACCATGCAGCTTGCATACAGCTCTTTTAGACCGTAGTCCATGGCTCACTGCACTAGATTACGATTGTAACTGCTCAGTAACAAAAGAATCTCTGTGGCAAAAGCAGTAACCCACTGGGCTATGCACATAAAAAAAGGTGTTGATATAACCGGCCCCCAGCCTTCCACCTTCTCGGAAAACACCTGATGCCTGGTATGGCTAGTCCAGCCTTGGTAGTCTCTGGCACTGAAGGGAATTACTTTCTGTTGTTGTGCTCTTTGTGAAGGAGCTGAATGCTGCCACTCACAGTGAAGTTAGCCATGGCTGACGTGTGCTGACTGTAGAAAATGTGATTGACCTTGGCCATCCTCCCAATGTCACATGATAATGTAACCACCCTGACACTGAGATCTACTGCACTATCCTTGTCCCGCTCCACCTTACCTTGCTGCTACCATCTATATCTTCCAACAACTGAAAGTTCGGTCCTTAGTAACTTTTTTGATATTAACCTCTATCACTACGTATCTACCCCTCACTTTGTGTCTTTTGCAAAATTCTCAACTAGCAACCGTTTTGTAAAACTGCATCTCTTGTAATAAAACCTCTTCTTTTGTAAAGCGCTCTAACAGCTTTTGGTAATTTCCTCACTATATAATAATGCATAAATAAATGACACTGCAACAGACCAATGGATGAAGGGGCTATCTGAAAGCCCCTGTAAATAAGCATGTTATATACTTGCAATTTTAATTAAAAAATAATGGTCTAGGATAGCGCTAGACCTAAAACAGAAACAGATAAGCTATGGCACCGCCTCAGGACAGGGAGGGACGTTTTAAGGATTTCATGGGCTCTGGGCCAAATGTATTTTGGGGGCCTTTGTTCGGAACAGCTTTTATTTTATGAACCAGTTTTAGCTCCTTCATATCCTATCAAATTCTAATTAAATGTGTGTACATCTGATAGTCCGGGATAATGATGTGTAATTTCAGTATTGTAACACAGCTGCAGCTCACTAATATTACTTCAAATATTCTCTGTTACACCCACTTTGCCAATGCCTTAAAACGTCTCTGCCTCAGGAACTTGAAAGTTTTGTATTGCTGGTCTCCGTCAGTGCCCATTTCAAGGTACAGATGGAGTGTCTGGGACCAGTAATTCTATGGCAGGACAGGAGGCTCAGATTATGCTTTCTCGGTTTCTTTACTACAAACAGCAGCCAATAGGAATACAGTAAAGAAACGAAAAACTACAACTCTCATGAGCACTTAGATAACCATAGAGAACATATCCTTATATAAAGAACCATAGAGGACAAGACTTCCTCTTTCTTTGCTGCTTCGCAGCCAGTTAAGTCATTTATCCTTCTTACTGCTTATTGTGCTTATAGCATTGTTTACATTGTATTTGCATTGTGCACGCTTCTTGCGCTTGCCTGCTTGCAGCGTGTGTTTGTTCGCTGTCTTCGGCATTTGCTTTCACGCTGCTGCGCTCGTTGTGCTGAATGTATTTCGGCTTGTCTGTTCACGTTGGTGTTCGGAGAGCGCGGGTTCGCCTCTCTTTAGGCTCGGGCGCTTTTCGTGCCCTCGTCTCTGGTGGAGTGGGACTGGGGACAAGAGCGGTCGCGCGTTTCAGTCGCGCGCCGCTCTATTTCCACATTTACCGGCAGGCGGGCGTCTGCGCGACGTCCCATTGTTTACTTTTCCGTGTGCCTCACAGATTCCCTGACACGCTGACGGCGGCGTTATTCCAGCCTGTGCCCACGGCCTGCCGAATGCTCCCCATTAGACACCCTTTCTTCGTGAGAGTTGGGGTTGGATAATTTCTAGAGGCTTTTGCCTAGAGTGGCTTTCTGCAAGCCTGTCCCTCCACATTACGTTTCTTTGCGTGGGGAGTGTGTAGCTCTCCATTGTTGGCTTGCAAAGGGGTTTTGTCACTCCCCCTGACTGGGTCACTTCGGTGTCCTCTTTAATTTTTTCTGTGTGGGCTATTGTCTGTCTGTCCTTTCAGCCTAGCTATTGTTACCATGGCTGGTTATGAGGAAGACGACTCCTATTATTATGACGAGGAGCCTGAGGACTCCTTTGAATACAATTTAGTTGACGCACTTGATCAAGGGGTGCAACATTCTGTGAATTCTGCACTAGTCCGTGCCATTGGGCCATTGAAGCGTCACCTGACGGACTATGCTCAACAGCAAGGCTGGATTCCTTCTGCGTCTGCCAAGCGCTCTTCTAAGTCCCCACGGAATCCTCACAAATCGGACTTTGTCAAATTGGCCAAATCTTTGTCCAGCTCCAAGGGTTCTAAAGTGGCTGTGTCTTCTACCCCGGATACTGAGGATGCCTCTTCCTCGTCCTCCTCTTCTGGTCCCTCTGCTCCTCCTGCTAAGAAATCGAGGAAGGAGCATTTTGTTGACGCATCAGCGCATCCCCCGGTGCTTACCTTTGAGCCTACCGATATCGTCCATCCAAATTCAAAGTCCTGGCTCCCAGCTCCTGAGGTCGCAGAGTATGTCCAGGCCCATATTCGGGACTCCTTTGACCAGGAGGTGCGTTCTCGTCTGCGATCCGAGTGTCCTTGCCCGGATTTGGCAGACAAACTCGCTGAAACTCCTGAGGTAGATCCCACAATCCTTACCTACCTTAGGAAGTTCACGAAAGACCCCAAGAAGGGCATTGATAGATCCTGGCGTCTGTGCCAGGATAAATTATTAGATCTCCTTGGTCCGCTCACTAAGATCCTGGGCTTGGGGTAACAGGCTCAAGGGTCTGCTTCTGGCATCGACCCAGACGAGCTGATTGGTTGGGCCCAACGGGCTATTTGCCAGTTGGGCAATGCGAATTGTGCTCTTTCTATGGAGCGTCGCCGTTCCATTCTTCTTAAAATGGACCCACGTTTGACGGAACTGGCTTCTTCGGAATCTGGGCCCCTTGCCCAGGGTCTTTTGTTTGGTCAACCGTTCCTCAAGGAGCTGACAAAGTTTGTCTCTACATTTAGTGACCTAGATAAGGCACAATCTCAACTATGCAGGGCGTTCCGCCCGGTTTTTGGCAGGGCCGGACGTTCCAAGGGACGTTCGTTTGGCCGTGGTTCTGGCCAGCAACGTGGCAATCAGTCCCAGCAGGGTGGAAGTCAGCAGTCCTCCATCCCGGTTCCAAAACCAATTTCTACCCCTCCCGTGGGCAGGCCTCTAAAGGCGGTTATGGCGGACAGCAAGGTGGACGACAAGATTTCGCAAACACAGGTGAGCCTGATTCCTTCCGATTCAGTTGTTCTGGGGGGCAGGGTACAGTATTTCCTCCCCAATTGGCGTACAATCTCCAGCGATGCTTGGGTGTTACAGACAGTTCAAGGTTATCACATAGAGTTTTATCACCCTCCCCTTCAAACTCTCGCCCCTTCTTCCCTTGGTTTTTCCCAACGAGATCGGGCCGTCATCTCTGCGGAAATCGAGTCCCTTCTGAGAAAGGGAGCCATTGTACAGACTTCTCTGCATCCTCAGGGGTTCGTCAGCAATGTGTTCCTGGTGGAGAAGAAAGGGGGAGGTTCTAGCCTAGTGCTCAATCTCAAGGAGTTCAACAACGGAGTGGTCTATCGCCACTTCAAGATGGAGGGCATCCATCTTCTCAGGGATCTCCTTCGCAAGGGCGACTGGATGGTTCGTCTGGATTTGAAGGACGCTTACTTGTCCATCCCCATCTTTCTGCCTCATCGCCGTTTCCTTCAATTCCAATGGTCAGGGACGTGGTTCGAGTACACGGTTCTCCCGTTCGGTCTCTTGTCCGCTCCGTGGTGCTTCACGAAGCTCCTGCGACCAGTCATGGAATCGCTGAGGGCGCGCGAGGTGCGTCTGATCGTGTATCTGGACGACATTTTGTTGATGGCTCAGTGTCCTGTGCAACTGCAGTCCCATTTGGCATGGACGGTCGACCTGTTGCAGTCTCTAGGATTTCTAGTGAATCCTCAAAAATCTCATTTACGTCCCACTCAGTCGATCGAGTTCCTGGGTTTCCTAGTCGACTCAGTCTCTTGCCAACTGCTTTTACCCTCCCAGAAAAGCAGGTCTATCAAGAGGGAGTTGAAGTTACTGTTGTCCACACAGAGTGTGTCCTTATGCTCGATCGCTCGGATTGTCGGACTGTTGGCCTCCTCCATTCAAGCGATCTTTACGGGCCCCTTGCATTATCGGGCCCTGCAACGTCTCAAAATCAGACATTGGCAGAAAGGTCTTCGCTATTCCGATCTTGTTCTACTGTCACCGGACGCGAAGTCGGAGATGCTGTGGTGGCTCGACCACATGGAAGCGTGGAACGGGAAGGCCCTGTTCGGCTCCACTCCGGATATAGTGCTGGAATCGGATGCGAGTCTTTGGGGCTGGGGAGTCCGGTGCGGGAATGTGATGACGGGCGGCCGTTGGTCGCAGGACGAACTGAGTCTTCACATCAATTGTCTGGAGCTCCTGGCGGGATCGTTTGCGATCCGCAGCCTTGCTCCTCAGGCTACCAGCTGTTGCATACTGCTCCGCATGGACAACATCTCTGCGGTGAGGTATGTGAACAAACTGGGGGGTACGAGATCGAAGCTTTTGGCCGAGATTGCGAAGGACTTCTGACACTTCTGCCTTCAGAGGAAGATCACTCTTATTGCAGAGTATCTTCCGGGTCGCCAGAACCAGGTGGCCGACTGGAACTCTCGCCAGCTGCTGGATTTCAACGATTGGCGGCTTCACCCCCGTGTTTTTCTGAACCTGTCTCGCCTTTGGGGTCGGCCTTGGATCGATCTTTTTGCATCTCGCCTCAATGCCCAATTGCCCAGGTTTTACAGCTGGCGTCCGGATCCGGAGGCTCTGGCCATGGATGCCTTTCTCCAGACTTGGCCCCCTCATCTTTGCTACGCGTTTCCCCCGTTCGCGATGATTCCGCGACTCCTGGCGCGAGCAAAGCAATTCCAGTCGGAGTTCATTCTGATTGCTCCTCTTTGGAGGGCTCAGGCATGGTTTCCGGATCTTCTGGAGATGAGTTGCTCGACGCCGTTCCTGCTTCCACAGAAGTGGAACTTATTGTTAGATCCTCTGCTCCACCCACATCCGCTGGTACTGTCCGGTCAGCTCCGGCTGGTTGCGTGGCGCCTTTTGGGGAACGCTGGAAAGTCCCTGGCTTATCTGGAGACGCTTCGCGATTTATCGCTGAGGCTTGGGCCCTCAACACGCACACGCGTTATGCATCAGCTTGGCGGCGATGGTGTAGTTGGTGTTCTGAACAAAACTTGGATCCCGCTTCAGCGGATGTTGCTCTAGTGGTTAATTTTCTTGCCTCCATAGCTTCTTCTGGTTCTGCCTACAGAACAATCAATTCCTTTTGCTCCGCTGTGTCTGCGGGCCACGATTTTGTTGACGGAAAACCTATTGGGGAGCATCCCTTGGTTTCTAAATTGCTTCGTGGTATTCGGTTGGGTAATCCACCTTGTCCAAAGTATGTGGCTCTTTGGGATATCTCCATTGTCTTACGTTTTCTGGAGGCTTGGCCTCCCAACTCTTCCTTGTCTCGCAAGCAACTTTCAGCGAAGTCGACTATGCTCCTTTCTTTAGTGTCTTGTAAACGCATTTCGGATGTACGTGCATTAGACCTCGTGGGGCGTTCATTTTCTCCGGACGGAGTCACTTTTAGAGTTTCCCGACGCACCAAATGTAACATATCGTCTGTGACTTACCCGGCTTTTCCTCAGAACCCACAGTTATGTGTGGTCCAATGCATAAAGGATTATGAGGTAAGTACTGCTCCTTTTCAACAAGATTTGTCTGGGCAGTTGTTGATTGCTTTGCAAAAACCCTTCCGGCCTGTAGCGCCGGCTACCCTGGCACGTTGGGTACGTTGGCTCATGCCTGAGGCAGGAATTGATGTCTCCATTTTCGGAGCACATTCCGCTCGGGGTGCCATGGCCTCTAAGGCTTTTACTGTTGGTGTGAATTTGTTGGACATTATGAAGGCCGCTGATTGGTCTTCTGATACTGTGTTTAAAACATTCTATTTCAAACCCATTGTGGACATTGCCTCTGTTGTGGTGGACCAGCTATGAAAAAGCATAATCTGAGCCTCCTGTCCTGCCATAGAATTAAAAATTTGCAAACATTCGTGACAAGAATTTTCAATTCTATTAAGGACACGGAGGCGAGGATTATCCCACCCAAATGTACTTTGCTGCATGTATCATGTATTTTCTCATTATTATGACTTTGTGACATGTTTTCTTGCACTATTTCCCTACCCTTTGTATTTTACCTTATGGTACTGGGATGGTGTATTACGGCTCTGGTTTTCTTTTAGGTTCTGACCAGAAGTGAGCTTCATCAGTTTCTCCTGCATGGGTTCCAGTCTTTCGGCTTCTGGACCTGTGGAGTTCTGCCTTCTCAAGTCTCCTGCTCCTTGTTTTCACTTGGATTATCGCCTGATGCTCATTCTCCTGTTGCCTACGGAGGTTCCTCCAGGCTGTTCTGCGGTTCCACGTGAATTGACTTTTCATTGACTTATTTATTTACTGACCAAAGAAAGAGGAAGTCTTGTCCTCTATGGTTCTTTATATAAGGATATGTTCTCTATGGTTATCTAAGTGCTCATGGGAGTTGTAGTTTTTCGTTTCTTTACTGTATTCCTATTGGCTGCTGTTTGTAGTAAAGAAATCGAGAAAGCATAATCCTCGCCTCCGTGACCTTAATAGAATTGAAAATTCTTGTCACGAATGTTTGCAAATTTTTAATTCTGTCTCACTGCATGGATTTTATTTTGTGCTCGAGTTTTACCACTCAAACAATGCATAAGCACTATACGAGAAATCTGCATGCAGTAGATTTTTTTTTTAACTGTGGCCTGCTCTGCGCCAAACATTGAGTTAAAAGCTGCCCTTGGCGCTCATAGCACACTAATGGTTCTTGAAACTAAAATTAAGGTCGCTTCATATCTGAACACAAATTTCCAACGTTCAGTAATAGACAAGCTAAATTATATCCACAGATTTCCCAGATGATAAGCAAGCCTCTTTCGAAGCTGAGCCCCCTTCTGTTGCTAGTGCTCTGGCAGGTGCGTGGACGACACAACTGACTTTCGCGCAGTTTATAGCTATCCTTCCGCCTTCCATTTGGATGGGTGAACTGGGATTCTATTTACAGGTTTCCAAGGCAGTCGTTTACATTCATTTGTTGTTTTAAAACGGCACCTCTGCTCCTCGTTCGAAAACTGATTTAAGAGGGGGAGAGGTTTTAGTGCCCTCAAAACGCCATTGAAACCTGCAGCTAGACTCTTACGTGCAGGCCTACATTGTCTCATCAATCACTTAGCTGGCGATGTTCTATTATACTTGCATTTCAGCAAAAAAAATAGATTTCAGAAGCCAGCTGTACTGTTAGCATGTCTGTGGAACTGTGTGTAGTACCCGCTACTACTTAATTATCGCTAAGTAAATTATTTAAACTCTTCACGCGAAGGGGGTGCATAGTTGAGCTTGACCTCAACACGTATTTAACATAACTTATTCGGTTTTGAGAAAGTGCCCTTTTTTTGTCTCTTTCGCCATCTGTTGACACGTTCTGGTGTGTGTCGACGTATCTGGGCAGGGTCCAGCTGGCACGCGCTGACGGTGACACGTGGCTCGTGGTCGGCGGAACTGCTGAGTCAGGGAGGGGTGCTGGGACACTCGACAGACAGGCTGTCCCCTGAGGACTGATAACACAGCCACACAGAGTCTATCAGTGCAATCGTCGTTGATGTTGCCAAATGTTATCAATGCACACACGCACACATACACAACATTTCGCCCTGCCCCCCAGCCCTAAACACGAACAATGGAACACGCAGAGGCCCCCAATCACAAAGGCAACAGCTGCACAGTTGCAGGGCAGGCTGACAATGATAATGTGTAACCCCATCTCGGCTCTTAGCTCTGCATAATTTATTTATAGAAGCAATATCCATTGCCTGCATCTATTTAAGAATGCCTTGTTTTAAAATAAAATGCTGGGAAGTGAAACGCTATACGCGCTGCCTTAAAGATTAATGAATAAGCCCTACATAGAAAAGCTGCAGCGGGCTCAAACAAAACGTAATAGGCGAAAGATGGTTAATTGCTTATTTCTGCTCTGGGAGAATTGATTCTGTCATCAAGGTTGTTAATGGTGTGTTATTACTGCCAAGTCATAAGTGGCAACCGCACAGTGGAAACACTGTAATTTAACTGTATAGTATGTAGCTCTTTTTCAGTCACAAACGGCCTGCGTTTGCGGCCAAAACCCCCCATTTTCCTATGCACAAAACCCTATTTTGCGATCTAGTAACATATTACCTTTGCACTTGGAACCAGATGTACAAATTTTACCAGTCCGTTTGCGACTGGTAAAAGGCTTTTTGCCATGTCCAAAAGGCAAAAGGAGACTCTGTAAATTAGAGTTACCCAATCAGGTTTTTCTTTTGCGATTCGCTATTAGGAAGGGGCCTGGTTAGGGCACCACTTCCTAATACCAAATAGCACTGGTATGTATGAATGTTTTGCGACCGGAATGTGGTTGCAAAACATTCATAATTTACCGATTCCGTAGAGGAGGTGGTAACCCATTCAAAAATGGGAAGGGGTCCCTGAGACGCCAGGGTCGGATTGGGATTGAAAATCGGCCCGGGCACACAAAAAAAAATCGGCCACCATTTGCATAATGCTTTTCCTCTAATCACTGCTTCAGCGTAAATGCATTGAAAAGATGGAGGGGGGGCTTAAAAAGAATGCACACATTCGTTTACACCAGTGAAACACACCTGAAAACAAGTGGGGCCACTTCTACTGAGGCCCCCTGCTCCGCTCAGTGGATGTATGACGTTACAACGCATACTTTTACCACGCATACCATTACAACGCGGTATTTACAACGCATACCGTTACAACGCAAAGCGCTTAGAGGTGCTGGATAGTGGTAAGTATAATTTTATATTCCAACTCCAGTCCCCGTGGACACTAGGGAAGGTGTTGGATAGAAAATTATACTTATTCCCTATCCTAGAGCGCCCCCCAGCGCAATGCGTTGTAATGGTATGCGTGGTAATGCCTGCGTTGTAATGGTAGTGCGTGGTAAAAACTTTGTTGTAACAGTTGTATACCCCGCTCAGTATGTGCATACATTAAGGGGCCGGCCAGGAGACAAAGGGAGTGATACCTCTGCCTGTTGCTAAACCGGGGGTGGGGGACCGGCGGTGTTGGTGGCAAGGGGGGGGTGGTAATGAGCGCCCATCTGCCTGCAGAAAAGCCACTCAGCCACCCACTGGGCCGCTGGCTGTATTCCGAAGTTAGAGACACCACCCAAATCGGCCCCAGACTGCTCAAAAAAGCAGCCCACAGCAGGATCTCAGACACCGGCCCCTCGGGCATTGCCCGAGTGCCCACGTTACCAATCCAAGGCTGCTTAGACCCCTTCCCCTTTGCGAATGTGGCAGAATTTTTTTTTGTAAGAGCAGGCAGTGGTCCCACAAACCACTGCCTACTCCTACAACACGAAAAGAGAACCTTCAATTTTTTGTGTTTGTAATGCAATCCATTTTACTTCAAGGGAAACGGGCTGCATTAGAAAACAAGCATTGGCATAGCCAATAGGTCTCCCTTTTGGGACCTTATAAGTATTTAGTTATGCAGCACAATATCCTTGGTGCAACAACATCAACTGTTGCATTGGCTAAACACTTATAAGGTACAAGGTTTAGCCATGCAACAGCTGATGTTGTTGCAGCAAGGATATTGTGCTGCAAAACTAAATACTTATAAGCGAGACCTATTAGTTATGCCAATGCTTGTTTTTTTCATCTTAATGGTGAGGCCAAGAATGGAGAGCCCGATAGGGACCCGTCTTAGCACCTGCTGTTTAGGACCCGGCCCACTTAAAGCCCTAGTTGTGACTGATTGTTGATGCAGCAAGTGCCTCCAGTGGTCGGTCTTAATCCCCTATCACTTCTTCTCTGATATTGTTTGCTGTTGTTATTTCTACCACGTTTTTGCTTTCAGCAATAGCTTTGATCAAAATAAGGCACTCTTTTGTATCATATTGTGAGAGTTCAGTGCTTGGGTTTTAAAGTCATATTTTTCGTGTGATAGTGCACATCAATGGCCAAGTGATTCAGGTGTGAACGCACTTCTTTGAGTGCTGGGCCTCCAGGTGTGACCGGGAGCCTGTCCTGTGCTTGGATCTCCGATGTGCTGAGTGGAGGAAGCGGGTCAATATCAAATATTATGAAAGGTCTTTTCCTACGTTCTAAATATTATTTTTTAAACGCGTTTTGTCGTGTACCATTGTTTTTACATATACTATATTTGCAACATTTGTGCTAAAGCATGAAACAAAAATATATGGTCGGTAACCAATATATTGCTTTTGAAAAATATTTTTAAAAATTCAGATGAAGGGTTAGTTTTTGTGATTTGCAAAGTTCTCGTGTTACTATATAGTCATAACACACACAATGTCCACCTTTTTCCTTCCAAGTGATGCCTGTATTAATGGAAAATATGACTCACGCAGCTGATAATGAAGAAGTGTGGGCCTAAATAATATTACAAATGTTTAAGAATCCAGAATAGAATTGTGGAGTTTGTGGGACCAGTTTCCTCTGCAGCGCCCCATGATGGACCTTCAGTGCTGGTGCACCCAAGCGGTAGAAACAGAGTTGACATTGGAAGCCATACAACTGATTATGCCTGAGCTGTTCTTCACCTAAAAAACTCATTTCAGTCAGTTTAGAAACTGTTTGTTGTACTTGTTATGCGGCCCGCGTCCATGCAGGTCCGAAACGCTCCAGAAGAACAAGCGCAGCGCAGGTGCCAGGACATCTTTTCTCTGCAACAGTATGCTGAAAAAGAGTTCTTCCTTCCAAGTGATTTGTCGATCTGGGAGTGGCAGGTGCCGAAAGCCTGTCTGTGCAGGAGGCACTTCTCCTTCTGAACGTCCCTGGTTGTTTATTGAATAGATAGCAGTTTGTTTAAGCGTCACATACAGAGCCTCCCTGTCTGTTTACTCTTTCAACAGCTCGGGATATATCGTTTCAATAAGAGTGTGAACAGGGGCGTCTGTCAGGTCTTACAGGTAGGGACCGCTTGCAGGAACAGGCTGGCAGGTGGGGCTACAGTAACCAAAGGAATTCAGTGACATCACGGTTGAAAGTGCATGTCCAGACAGCCAATTGCGAGAGTGGCTGATTAGAGCATCCCATAGGCTGTGAGGAAGGTATGCAAATGCGGAGTTTCACTTTGGAAAAAAAAACGGAAAGGAGCAAAGGAGTGGCTAAGACATGGAGGGCCCCTTACCTGACAGCTCCAAGAAACTGTAATTTAGCCTTTTATAAAACAAACCTTCCCGTGTAGCGCAGGGTCTGGCGTGCGCTACTCACCCGTGCATCAGCAGTGAGAGGTGAGGTGTAGAGGAGGTGTGCTGTTTCTGCATACTGGTAGCATTGCCACTCCGGCAATGAAGCAGTGTTCTGGGTGCTGTACTGCCACTTATGCCTCAGGTGCAATAGATTCTGGATCGCTTTGTTTAACAAGCATTGGCCGCGCGGCAGTAAAAGTAACGCCACGCGGCCGTGAAAGCGAAAGTCACAGTGATCACGATCCCTGTGAAAGCGAAAGTGATCATGATGATGCGCTAAAGCACGCAAGGGATCCGCTCGCAGCAGCGATCGTGCTTGTGCGCATGAGCGCAAGCTGGTGGCCGCTTTGGGAGCACTTCCAAAAGCCGCTACTAAATGTCTCTTTGTTCAGCGCATGCGCGCTGACTCAGCGAGACCTAAAAAGAAATACTGCTTTATTTAAAAAGCAATAACAGACATGATGGTCTGTTGACCCCAGCAGGCCACCACCCGTGTGATTGTAGCCATTCCCAATGGGTTGCATATTGCGACCTGCCTCAAGAATATTGATGAGGCAGGTCCATTTGCAACCCATTTGGAATCGCAAACAGTGTCTGAGATACTGTTTCCCATAGCTGTTTGCGATGTCCTTATTACGATTTGCAAACATTTGCAAATCAGGAAATCACAAACTGACTTTTTTTGTACATCTGTCCCAAAATGGGTTAGGAAGGGTTGTGTTAAGGGCATCTCCTCCTGATAGCGACTTGCAGTGATATATACAAATGTTTTGCGACCGAAATGTGGCCACAAAACATTCACTTTTGAACAGCAATTTCAATTTGTTGCTAACGCATTTACAAACAGGAAAGGGTAAACATGGGACCCTTCCCCTTTGTGAATGCATGTGAAAACGTGTTTTTAAAAGCAGGTAGTGGTCCCATGGTCCACTGTCTACTCTAAAATATAAAATGGATACTTTTTAAATTTATTTTTTAAGAGCATCATGTTTTCCTTTAAGGAAAAAGGGCTGCATTTTTTTAAAAACAATTGTTGCTTTATTGAAAAGCAAGCACAGACGGGGTTGTCTGCTGTCCCCAGCAAGCCACCATCCCTCTGTTTTTTAGCGATTCTCAATGGGTCGCAAATTGCGACCTGCCTCATGAATATAAATGAGGTAGGTTTTTTGCGGCCAACTAGGAATCGCAAACAGTAATAAACACAGTGTTGTGCATAGCTGTTTGTGATATCCTAATAGCAAATCACAAAAGTGTGCAATTAGGAAATCGCAAATCCAAAGTGACGTGCATATAGTCCTTCGTGTTTTTATAATATTAACAAGTTATTGCAAATGTTATCTTCACTATCTTCTGCCAGAGTGGGTGTGGCAGTGGCTTCTAAAAATTAGGGCAACTATTGTTTATAGACCGAGCATCTCAATGAATTATAAGTTATAATTCATCGAGATGCTCTGTTTGCAAGCATCTATGAGTGTTGTTTCTGTTTACTGTGTTCTCCTTTCTGATAATAGAAACAGTTCACATTGAATAAAACAATTGCATTGTTCAGAATCTGCAAGGGGGGTTTACTTGTAATTTATTATATTGATTTTACAGAGCATTTTTGTTAATGTGTGTTCATATGCAATCAAGTAGGCAATACCTTTAACAGACTTTAGTATTATTTACAAACGATTGTGGTAAGAATGTCTCTTTACACAAGGCCACACCCCTTCCGTAAAGTCTGGGCTTGGGTGGATGCTGCAGCACATAGCCTAACATAAAATGGTAGTTTCCTGTACTTCGATATATCAATTTTGCTTTTTTACCTGGAACGGGTTAATTGTTTAAAGAATGCTGCCAATTCTCCTCTAATTGAGAAATGGAGGGAATTTAACATAATGTATCAAGTCAGTGTAACTTTTTTTTTAAGCGTGTGTTGTATCTTGAAGTTCATTGAAAATGTGTTGTACAGAGTCACATAGGGAACAAATGTCAGACATGTTCATATATGTATTTTCTGATTTACGTCTCACGACGCCTTTGGGTGCCCTGTGAATCTTGCTATCTTTTCCAAATTTGTCCCAGATTGCGAAGATATATTTTGTGTGCTCTTGGCCGAAAACCCATTATGTTTGCCGGTGGCACCTTCCCCCACTGGCGGCCTCCCATAATGCACAGGAAAGTCCATGACTGGCAGCTGGCTGTCTGCGCCATTATCCGAGACCCCGTCCGGGCCGGCTAATTACAGCCCCTGATTATTCAGCGCAGAGCAAGCAAGCACTGTCACCTGCCACACTGCCTGACGCCGGGATTATACCATCTGTGCCACATGGCCAGGGTACAGGGAGCCGGCGAGAGGTCACAGAGAGGGGCAAATAACCCCTAATAGGAGGTAAATGTCTGTTTACTGAGCTGACAGCTGATGGTGTCATTAGAGTGTACACATCCCAGCTGAAATCACTCTCTGGCGAATAGACGGGGGCATGAATGGGAGGCATGGCCGACCAATCGCAGCCTTCTTAGAAAAAAAAGTCTGGTGTATCTATGATTATATCTGAGAAACGATAAGACATTTGGGCACTTTGTCAACAACTCAAAAAAGGAATTTTACAAAATGTAAATTTATTTCACATCTGCAAACTCTACTGGGGCAGAATTATTTCAGTGTGGGATGACAGAGCAATGGGTGCAGCACACGAATTTAAGTGTGACTCATTTAAAGTGAGCTAAGGAGTTGTTGACGTCAGATTTCCCCCAAAAGAACGTCACTTGGCGAGTACAGGCACAAAATAAGGTCCAGTTCAAATGATTTATTTTTGTCTAAAAACTAGTACGTACATTTGTATTAAACCTGTGAGCTCCCCCATAGGCCCTGAATGTTGTCAGGGCGTGCCTGTCATTGGGGTAGCATGTGCAGTGGCACTGGGGCCCAGAGCGGTACATTACACCTTTATAATTGCTGAGTTCTGCTACCCCCAGCAGCAGTCAAAGGGGGCATTTTCCTTGCTTGCACCTGGGCCCATGGCATCCTTGCTGTACTCCTGCCTATTACCTCCGTGTTCTTCTCCCTCATCCCAGTCCTCACTAGGTGAGATTCGCCATCTCCTACAGACGTATTTCCGACTTCCCCTTCCCATTAGGTATAAACAGGGGCAGTCAGCCACATCACATCCTGTTGTTTCAGTTCTCAATGGAATGCAGAGTGCTAGTTGGCGCTTGGTAAAGTTTGTATCACCTATGGAGTGTGATCCAATAAAGATTTTGGATTTCATTCAAGATGGTTTCACTTTTGGACCTGGCAGTGTCTACACTGAGGACTCTATGGCAGCCATTCAGGCTTTTAAGAAGTCAGAATTGGGGATCTAGAATGCTTGGTGTCCAGATTACTAAAAGAGGATTCTCTTAAACGCCAGTTATCCATCCTCCTGTGTCCTCCGTGGATTTTTCCCTTGGTTTTAAGGTCTTTATATTGTCCCCACATTGACTCGATTGAATCAGTGGATCTTGAATTTATTTCCTACAAAGTGATGTTCCTATAGCAATTTGTTCAGGGTGAAGATTTGGTGAATTAGGATCATTGTTTTCATTTGACTCTTTTCTTTGTGACTTTTTTACTGAAAATGTTGTGACCAAAACCATCTTTTGTACCGAAGGTGGCTATGGATTTGCATACCCTCAAGACCTGGTTTTGCCAGTCTTTTTTCCAAATCCATCTACTCCAGAGGAAACAGACTTACATTATCTTGATAGTTAAACAAAAAGCTCCCAACGGCTGACCACAGGTACAGCACCCCAATCCTAGTCGCAATATATTACATAGTCCTGTGCATCCACTTCCAGCCCCAAATACATATATATGTACAGTATATTCACATACAGCTTATAAACAGTGTTAAAAAGAAACAACAACAAAAAGGTAGGAAAAAAGCACTGAAAAACGAACCATACAGAATAACAGTACCAAAAGGGGGGAAATACGTAAATATTAAGAACATGTATTTTAGAACATATGAACCATTACATGCACGTGATAAGTTTGCAAAACAGTGTGTGTTGTTGGCCTCCTCGGTCAACCCTAGAGAATATTTTATCCTAAAGAGCAAGGAATAACCCACTCCCTCTGCCCACATCCGTTGACATCAAGTGCTTCACCTTAGAACATCAAATAGAGTGTTCACAAAGATAAGAAAAGCCGTCATAATATTTCACTAGGATAATAATTTGTTCAAATAATATGTCTATTAGCCATAGTCAAAGTGTACGACTTTGACTATGGCTAATAGACATATTATTTGACGTGCGGGTTATTATCCTGGCGAAATATTATGGCAGCTTTTCTTTTCCTTTTCATATCCTTCTGAACACTCTATTTGACGTACTTAGGTGAGACAATGTCAACGGATGTGGGAGAGGGAGTGGGTTATTCGTTGCTTTTTAGGATAAAATATTCTCTAGGGTAGACCGAGGAGGCCAACAACACACACTGTTTTTCAAACTTATCACGTGCATGTAATGGTTCATATGTTCTTAATATTTACGTATTTCCCCCCTTTTGGTACTGTTATTCTGTATGGTTTGGTGTCAGTGTTTTTTCTTCTACCTTTTTTTGTTGTTTTTAACACTGTTTATAAGCAGTATGTGTATATACTGTACATATATATGTATTGTGGGCTGTCTAGTGACTAGTATACGTTTTTGTATATTATATATGTTTTTGAGCCTGTCATGCGTTATGCCTTTGTCTAAAACAGACTCTAAAATTAAGATAAAAGAAGTTATCCAGTGTACATGTAGATATGTAAATATGTCACGTGTTTTTACATGTCTTTACATGTTGTTATAAGTGGTAATTTATACAGTGTTTTTATGTGATTGTTTCAGCACTGATAAAGTTCTTAATGTGATAAGGACAAAACACGTTGGCTGATGGCTGATTTAATCTATTTACAGATAAAGAACAATCGGCCAGATTCATCAACGTAAAATCGTCTCGCAAAGGGCCAGATTCTGAAAATCTGGCCCTTTGCGAGCCCAATTTTTGCATTTGGGATTCATCATCCCAAATGCAAAAATCGCTATTATAGAATTCGCATTTTTGCAAGGAATTGCATTTAAGGAATCTCTATTTGAGATTCCTTAAATGCAATTCATGAAACATTTAAAAATTGTGATTTCGCAATTTTGGGCCGCTATTTACCGCAAAGTCAAACCTCGTGGTAAATAGCGGAAACTTAGAAAAATGCACTTAAGTGCATTTTTCTAAGTTGTATGTTACACACACACATGTCCTTGGGACATGTCTGTGCGTAACACCAGCGTCCAATATCATTTCAGGGGTGCAACAGGGTGTTCTTTTGACACCCCTGCACCCTTGAAATCGCAAACTCAAAATGCGAATCGCTATTAACATTGATATGCCTTTAGGCCCATAGGAATTAACGGGGAGTTATTCCTTATTTGCGATTAGCAATTAGCTAATCGCAAATAAGGAAGCTGTAGGAAGCGCAAAATAAATTGCGATTTGTACATGAATCCCGTTTTGCGAGTCTGTAATAGCGATTCCTTAATAATCGCTATTTCAGACTCTCAGAACGGGACTTTGATGAATCTAGGGGAATATATGGACTGAATTTGCGAGTTCAACTCCATTGCTGGTGCACCTTCCATACAAAGCATTTTACATTCTCCTGATGTTCACAGGACATCATCAGTTTACATCTCGAGGACAGCTTCTTCTAGACAGGAGCAATCCTTGTTTGTGACTCTTGGTTTGTCTTTTGTTCGCAACCACCACTGGCAACTTTAAGTAGACGGTTAAAACAGCTAATTATCCTGGCATGGAAAAACTCTGACCAAATTCTTCCAGGGCCAGTCAAAAGGAGGCCTTCCCGAGGTATGGCGGCTTCTTGGGCATTACTGAAAGGGACTTCTAAGAAAGATATTTTTTGGGAGCATTGTGGGCCTCTCCTAATGCATTCATGGCACTTTTATTTTTTTGGGTGGGTAATGGAGTGTCGTTTCCATTTGGGGAATGCGTATTGCAGGCTGTACATAACACTGTATAACTTCCTATTGCCATTCTTAAATACATGTTTATTGGTGATGGCACCATAAATGTGACTGCCTCTGCTTGCTCTCTCGTTTGGGCACCATCTCACCCTGTGAGGACTGGAGATGATCATGGAGGTAATGCCATGGTTACTTACCAGCAAACTTCATTTCTCCAGGTTCAGGTCTTCCTCATCACAGTCCTGGGTCCCTCCCTTCTACCAATGGAGGGAGAGGCAAGCAGATCATTCTTGGAAGTTATTTTAGCTTAAGTATTTCCAGGAAGTGATGTGGCTGACTTCCCCTGTTTGTATGTAATGGAAGGGGGAAGTCGACCATATTGGTTGGAGTTTTTTTGCGCTTTGTATACTTCTGCAGGAGATGGAGAATGTCACCCAGTGAGGACTGTGACGAGGGAGACCTGAACCAGGAGTAAAGAGAATTACTGGTAAGTAAACAGTGCATTTACCTGTATGCTGTGTAATTACCTGTTTTCCCTATGCCCATGATGACTGACTAGCTTTCTCTCACTACAGAGTTGGTTCAAGGAGAAATGTAGAGCAGGAACCTGTTCCATGTGTGTTGCAATACCAATGCTCACCACTCAATTTACAGAAACTGGACGAGGAACGAGGTTTTTTAAGAATATTTATTCTTACAACCAAATGGGGATTTGGCATGGCCTGGTTACAACCCATACATCTCACAAGAATACGCGTGCTACATGAAATAAAATGACACAAGTTTGACTGGTTAGAGGGAGGGGTTACATAAATGCCTGGCCTCCTCTGGTCTCAAACTTTATAATAGTCCAGAAGACCAGCTGCACCAAGAAGCAGTGTGTGCAACAATAAACAAAATACATAGGGACAGGTCATATCTAAGCTACAGATCAGTTGAAGGTAAATACTATTTATAAGCCATTTTGGAGGCCCATTTAAATTCATGATGTAGACCTACCCACCCTATTTGCATCTTCATTTACAGACCAGCAATAGCATTAAGAGTAAATGGCAGGAATCATCAACTCCATTGCATGATTGATAGGCATGCAAGCATAACAGCATTTACAGTCTGGCACCAAGGGGGTGGTAAAAGTCAGAGATCATGTAGCATACACTAACACAGGCGGTATTACTAAAGGTATAGGCAAAGGAACAAAATGTGATAAAACTGCATGCTTTTTTGATGTGATTATTAAAATCTGAATGTGAAAATGTTTATTTTCAATAAAAACAATTTAAGTGATTGTTTGAAAACAGGTACGTCACAGACAAACACCAAAACCTGCATCTTCATGTTGTAGAAACCTTGTGAATCTTTTTCCCTCTTTCAGCACACTTCAAGCTAGTAGGCCTGTTTAACAGAAAAGTAGAAACCTGCAAGAAGAAGATGCCAGAATATTCAAGAAAAGTCTGAAAATGTGCAATGGAGTGGGAGGCTTTCTACAGCTGTCAGCATACCCAGGACACATGCTGATATGAAATAAGACATGGACCAACATGCGAGAATTTTTAGGGGTAAAGTGAAGAACACAATGGAATATCTAACCATATGTTTGGGAAGGGCAGGCAGCATCGGTACTTTTCCTAAAACCATGGAAGCAGAAAGCACAGCTGATATTTAGATGCAGAGTGGAAGTAAATAAAGAATCGGAGGTGGCGGGCATATCAAAGTAGTTTTAAGATTATAGCTAGGAAGATAATTTACATTCATGTATGATTCCAAGATTTTAGTAGCAGATGAGAGCAGAAAAATAGTCCTAGAGTTAGAGGGAAGTCTCGGACCTATGGTGGGTTTCTTCAGCAGAGGGAGAACTAATGCTTATTTCAACGAATCTGGAACATGACTGCAGTCTAATGAATGGTTTATTAGCTCTGTAACTAGAGGGACAAACAGAGACGCCCAAAGTTTCGGATATTTTGTTAAGGAACAATGGTCGAGTGAGGATAGGGATATGAGTGAGAGAAAATTCTTACATGAACAAAATCTTCCTCAATGGGAGGAAACACAGAGGGGAGAAATAAGTAATTTTCAGCAGCACTTTTAGGAGGTAGTGGAAAAGTTGGACTGTAGGTGAATGATTGTACAAGATCTCCGATTTTATAAAAAAAAAAGTCCAACAGATCCTCGCATAGAGACTGCGAGGAGGAGCAAAGGGACTGGCAAGAATCAGACTTCCTTAGATTGTAAAGAATGTCAAAACTTTCCTTGGTTTTAAAGGCTGCCTGTTGAATACGATTGCCATAATAGTTAATTATATTTGTTGGCGCTAGTTTTAATATTCCAGAAGAATATTGTGATAAATGATTTTATCAGCAGGAAGATGCCTGGCTCTTCATTTGCAATCTAGATGCTTACAATCTTGTTCTTGAGAGAAGTGGAAAATCTGTATTTTGAAGGACAGGAGCATGTGAGATTTGATTGGCATTTAAGGTAGTGCATTATCTAACTTGCTTAGAATCCAATTGTTGAAGAACTTTACTTGTAAATTAAGGTCAGATGAGGAGCTTCAGCAAGCTGACAGGAGTGTGAGCTCGAGAACTTCAGTGACTTTAGAAGTGGACAATTTAGACCATGCTCTGCCATGGCCAACTGTTGTGGCTCATATAGCCAGCAGTTTGATTAACATATTAAGCAGCGAGAAGGAGACATATGAGTTATCCATTCACACTAGGGGACTAAAGGAGCATTTAGGGATTACATTAGGTGTGGTGAATAGCCGGTCTTTTATGTGTGTTGGTTCCATAACATAATGTCCCAGTGGCACAATAGACCTCTCTGCCAAGAGAAAGAGCTCCTCCTGATGGAATCTGGATACACTGGAAACATTCAGGCACATGCATCAAGCTAGGAGTTTGCGAGTCCTTAATTGCGATTATTAAGGAATCGCAATTAAGGACTCCCAAAAGCCTATGCATGTAGGAATCGCTATAAAAATAGTGATTTCTACACATTCCTTATTTGCGAGTCGCAAATTGCGATTCGCAAATAAGGAATGGCTTCCCATTCAATCCTATGGGCCTACAGGCCCATAGGAATGAATGGGAAATTGCATTTGCAATTTGCGAGTACCAATAGTTCCTCGCAAATTGCTCATGTAATTTCAAGGGTGCAAGGGCATCAAAAGAACACCCTGTTGCACCCCCTGAAATTGATCTGTGCACAAATGTTGCGCATACACATGTCCCAAGGACATGTGTGTGTGTAACCTACAACTTTGAAAAATGCACTTTAGTGCATTTTTCAAAGTTTTTGCTAATTACCATGAAGTTCAACTTCATGGTAATTTGCGACCCCTAGTAGTGAAATTGCTATTCAAACTGGTTCTTGCATTGCATTTAAGGAATCGTGAAATGCGAATCCTTAAATGCAATCGCAATTTGAGGACTCGCAATTAATTGCAAATTCTCAAATTGCGAGGGCCTTGACCCTTGATGCATCGCAAAAGCTAATTTTGGGACCGGAAACGGACGATTTTTGCGAATCGCACCGTTTGCGATCGCAAAAAGCTTTGATGCATGTGCCAGATTATGTTTTATTGGTGATCTTTTAAGTGTGCCGGGCATTCGTATGCTAAACATTGAAGAAACATTTGTGACAATGACAATTTCTGTGCACCCTCAGATTGACCCCCAATGCCTTCAGTGAAAAATCCACTATGTGCTTTCATATCTATAACTTAGAAAACGATACATATGTAACATTTTGTGATCTTGAAATGTACATCAAATGAGAAAAATAATCATATTTATTTATTTTACTACAGAGTATGAGTTGGATAAAAATAAAACCATACAAACTAAACATTAAAATAAGCATGTAAAAATTCCACAGCACAATATACAATGGAATTATTAATAACATAAATCACACAAAATAATTCATATGTAACCTCCATATTCATTAGGATGACTAAGTATGTGAATACTTTTTTGATACTGGGAAGATTTAATGACCACTAGACATATTTTGTAAACTACATATGTGTTATCTATTTTATTAAATAACTATTTGTTTGATTTAATAACTGTTTTATGCATTACACATAATCTATAAAATGTGCTTAGCATTTATGCACAGTTTCAAAAACCGTGTGTCCTACATCACTCTGAAATCTGATCAGCCCCTGACTCATGGATCTAATTTTGACCTAGCAAGAGCAGCAAAACATTTTAAAGTGGACAGATGAGCCGAGCAATCCTTGGAAAGTAAGCACACTGAGTCTTTATTATTTCAATTTGGGTTTTAAATACTCTGCACAACCACTTTCTTTTGGATCTCCCTAGGGTTCAAATCTCAGCATAGTTTCAGAAGCCCACAAAAGACGGTAAGTGTGCCACACCTGAAAAGTCAGTTGTTAAAGCACACTGGGACACCCTATAAAGGCAAATCACAGTGTATACTAGTACAAAACAGCACTGGGCAATCCCTATTGACATTTTAAGGAAATTCAGAGTTCAGTATCTTACAAAGCAGGCATATAGCGTACCACCACTTTCACAAGTACCTATTGTTTCAAGCACTATGTACAGCACCCAAAGCAACGCAAATCGCCTGGATTGTATTTTTTATCTTCTACTAGTGTAGAATTTAAACAGTGTCCAAAACAGGTAGTTTGTATAGAGTATTTATTAACATAAATACACTGAACCATTTACTAATCAGAGCCTGGGCCAACTGACTCAGAATGGAATATGAGTCATGTAGAACCCTTGCCAATGGTTCTACATGTCACCAATGGCCAGGATGCCACACATCCCCTTTCGTCAACACAAATATTGCAAGTTACATAGTTATCAAACGAATCGTATAACATGTATATAATTGAACTATATACAACATCAGTAGCAAAATTAAATAACAGAAAAGATATAAAACATATTCAGCTGAAATATTTGCAAAACATATACAATCCTAACAACAATATCAAATTAAGATGAACAGGAATTATGTCGTGACAAAATCCTTACACCAAACTGGTTTGAATTTTAACCTTGAGGTGGCTTGATACTTCGTATCATTATGGTTTTGTTGATGTAGTGAAGTGTTATTTGCACCAGCAGATTTATCAAGGTTAGACCATAAACATGCAGGCACCTTAACAACCTTGCTTAAACTCCACACATTCCCATCAATTAGCTCTACAACCTGATGACCAACACTGACCACTTTCATTGGCATAGAAAACTTCTTCACTCGTACCCAATCACCAATATGAAATTGGGACAAAGTATCACCATGCTTCAAAGATGACAGTTGCCTTTTATTGGATGGCCAACGACCCTTATCATTGGAAACTTTGGATTTGAATTTAGATTGGTCAACTTTGTTTCTCATCCCTAACATCCATCATTGATTCAAATCACAAACAGCCTTCCTTCCCCTCATTTTCTCAAATGGAGACAGATCACCAACCACTCTAGGTGTAACCCTATAACTCCACACCAAATCTTTGAGGAACTGAGAACAATTTTTGCCAGAAGATAATGCCAATTCTACACCCTCTTTCAGAACTCTTATCCACCTTTCAACAATTCCATTACTCTGTGGATAATATACCAATGTTCTCATATGAGAAATTCCATGCTTAACCAGATAATCTTCTATTTTGGTGGATGTTAACTGAGTACCATTGTCGGTAACCAAACACTTGGGAAACCCCTCCTCATTAAACACTTTAGTTAATAATTGAATGATTGTTTGAGAATCAGTATGATGCACTAACTTAATCTCTGGCCACTGAGATAATTGATCAATAAGAACAATTATGTACATCGGACTCTTGGGCAAACAAATCAAACCAGCTACGTCAAGAGAAACTCTTTCCCAAACACCCTCAGGCCTTGATACCATACTTAACAACTCTTTGTGACTTATCACTCATTACACAATCTATACACGATCTGACCTTTGACTCGATAAATCTGTCAATGGCTGGCCACCAAAATTCAGATCTTAATCTGTTTTTCATGCTCGACATCCCAGGATGTCCTACGTGTGACAAACACAATGCTTGTTCCCGCAAATCCTTAGGCACTACTAATTGTGCACCTTGAAATAACATGTCATCAATAACTGACAATTCATAGGGCACATACAAATAAGGCATTAACTCTTTATCTAAATCTTTTTTTAACGGCCATTGGGTTGAAATATATTTGATGACTTCTTGAATTTCCTCATTGGTTGCACAAGCATTTTTCCATTCATCTGGTTTGATACACCTATTAGATACCATACAAACAGATATAACTTTTTCAGTACTTTCATCAGAATAAATGATTCACAATCTTCCTTGACGGGTAAACGGAATAAACAGTCCGCTAAAACATTCTTGACCCCTGGAATGCACTCTACATTAAAATAGAAATCCTGCAGTTTATACTGCCATCTGGCAATCCTTGGTGTGGCTTTCCCGCAGCCCTTTGTGGTAAACAACTCCACCAATGGACTATGATCTGTCCTAACCTTGAATGTTGTACCATATACATACTTTCGCAAATACTCTATACCCCACCAGCATGCCAGAGTTTCCTTTTCAAGTGTTGAATATTGACCTCAGCCTCTCGTAGAGGTCTAGATGCAAATGCAATTGTAACTAATTTCCCTTTCTGATTTTGCATCAAACCTGCCCCAATACCAATATTACTGGCATCAGTAATGATGACAGAATTACAGCGTGTATCAAATGTCGCCAATGCAGAAGTTGAAGATAATTCTTTTTTTAAATTCGAAAATTCTGTAGCACAATTTTCACACCAACAAATTTTTGATTTTTTTTTCATTAAACACCTCATACGACTAGTCTTATCCGAAAATAGAGGAATGAATTTGGCGTAATATTCAGCCAGACCCAAAAAGGATCTGAGCTGATCTTTAGTATGAGGCTCAGGAGCTTCTTGAATTGCTTTAACGGTTGCTCTTGTTCTGCTTGATCTAAGCGCAGCCTTCGACACCATCTCACACAACAGACTGCTTGTCAGGCTGAGTGAGGATGGTGTCGGAGGGACAGCGCTGGACTGGATTAGATCTTACTTGAGCAACAGGACATTTCAGATCTCGTCCTCACAGGCCCAGTCGGACATTTTTCTGTCACCCCACAGCGTGCCTCAGGGCTCAATTTTGAGCCCGCTATTTTTCAACCTGTATCTCCGCCCCCTCGCCGATTTGGCAGAGCGGGTAGGTCTAGAACTTATGACCTATGCGGACGATTTGCAGATTATTTTTTCCCTTACCAACTCAGAGTCTTCATCCCCCTCTGTGCTGAAACTAGGCCTTCAGGAAATCTTCAGCTGGATGTCTATGAACCAGCTAAAGCTCAATGGGGAGAAGACGGAGATTCTTCTCCTGGGGAAAAATAAAGATCTGTGGCAGGACATCCATTGGCCACCATCTTTGGGCGCCTTCCCCACCCCGGCTACCCAGGCTAGAAATTTGGGGGTGTGCATTGATGATTCATTATCAATGAAACAGCAGGCCAACAAAGTGGCTGGTATCTGCTTCACGATCCTTAAATGGCTGCGGAAGA
The DNA here is from genome assembly GCF_964263255.1 of Lissotriton vulgaris. Taxonomy (NCBI): domain Eukaryota; kingdom Metazoa; phylum Chordata; class Amphibia; order Caudata; family Salamandridae; genus Lissotriton; species Lissotriton vulgaris. The sequence continues at coordinate 115,159,938 of NC_141690.1, read as the reverse complement.
TTATCTGGATGCTGCCTGTGGATACCCAGAAGACCGTAGTCAATGCATTAATTACATCTAGGCTTGACTACGGTAACATCTTATACCTGGGTTCCAATCTAGCCGCGACCAGGAGATTGCAACTGGTCCAGAACTCCGCAGCCAGGTTGCTGTGTAAGATTCCTAGGACAGCAAGGATCTCGAAGCATCTGAGGAACCTGCATTGGTTGAGGGTAGAGAACCGAGTTCGGTTCAAAGCCTTGACATACATGTTCAAGATCAGGGCAGGAACTGCACCAAAATACCTGCAAAAATTGGTTAGGCCCCATGTTCCCGCACGCAATCTCCGTTCTTTAAATGGAGCAAATTTCGTGGTTCCCAGGTTCAAACTGGCCCGAGTGGGGGGGAAATCTTTCTCCCATCTGGGACCAGTTCTTTGGAACTCCCTCCCCTTAGCCTTACGGAAGGAGGAGAATTTTGCCAGTTTTAAGAAAAACGTTAAAACTTGGCTTTTTAATAAATAATTGTGGTCCTTGACAGTTACTGCCCTCTATGTTTTGACCTCTTAGCCCTGGCGCCGGGAAACCCTTTGTGGGTATCTGTGCGCATTACAAATGCAAACAATAAATAAATAAATAAATAATCAAATTATGCTTGGGTGATATACCTTTGCCACTAATGTTATGACCTTAATAGTCAACAGAGCTCCTTTCAAATTTGCATTTTTCTTTAGTAAGAGTCATTCCACAGTTCCGCAATATGCTCAGTACTTTACATAATGTTTCAGAATGGTCTTGCTTATTGCTTCCAAAAACCAAAATATCATCTTGGAAATACAATGTATTTTTGATATCTTTAAACAATTTGTGCATCACTCTTTGAAACACTGCTGAGGCTGAAATCAGGCTAAATGGCACCCTCGGAGGGGGAACAAGGGTCAGAGCCTTTTGCTCTGTGGCTATGACGGTAAGTCTCCACAGGACATGCTTAATTTTTTTATGTTTTGTAGTTTTTACGAGGTGCACAGGAAGTCATATATTATTCCCATTTAAAAAAAAGCTAATTTTAGACAGGTCCAACCTGCTTTTATTTTTTTACAAATGCTTTCAGGCAATACTGTACTCTATGATCTTAGCTTTTTGAAGTCTGGCTTAGATCCAGTTGTGATTAAAAGCAGAGGATTAGTCATGGTCGAACATTGTTTTTCAGAGATTATCTTTTTATCTCTTTATTAGTATTTATGTATTCTTCCGAACTCATCAAGTTGTTTTTGATAATTCAGTACTAAATTAATTGTGTTGATAATGAGCATTGTGTGGCACATGTATTGTATAACAGATCTTTTAACATCGTACATTCCTTGCATTATTGAACTTTTATGGGTTTTCTTTTATGTTTTTTTTTCAAAAGCCGATTAAAGTTTGTTTGACAGACATCTCAGAAAACCTTACCTGTGGCGGTGGGGAGCCGTGGGGGGAGCAGCCAGGAAAACCCTTCACCTATCCAGCCGTGAGGGAAACGGCAAACGCGACAACAAACCAGGGACGCTCCAGGCCAAACCGGGAACCAGGAACCACATTTCCCAGCAGCCCCGGGACCAGGCGCGCTCGTGACGCTCCCGCTGCGCCTGGAGGCGCCTCAAGAACGCGGAGCACCGAGCGTGCCTGGGGGCATCTCAGAAAACCTTACCTGTGGCGGTGGGGAGCCGTGGGGGGAGCAGCCAGGAAAACCCTTCACCTATCCAGCCGTGAGGGAAACGGCAAACGCGACAACAAACCAGGGACACTCCAGGCCAAACCGGGAACCAGGAACCACATTTCCCAGCAGCCCCGGGACCTGGCGCGCTCATGACGCTCCCACTGCGCCTGGAGGCGCCTCAAGAACGCGGAGCACCGAGCGTGCCTGGGGGCATCTCAGAAAACCTTACCTGTGGCGGTGGAGAGCCGTGGGGGAAGCAGCCAGGAAAACCCTTCACCTATCCAGCCGTGAGGGAAACGGCAAATGCGACAACAAACCAGGGACGCTCCAGGCCAAACCGGGAACCAGGAACCACATTTCCCAGCAGCCCCGGGACCTGGCGCGCTCGTGACGCTCCCGCTGCGCCTGGAGGCGCCTCAAGAACGCGGAGCACCGAGCGTGCCTGGGGGCATCTCAGAAAACCTTACCTGTGGCGGTGGGGAGCCGTGGGGGGAGCAGCCAGGAAAACCCTTCACCTATCCAGCCGTGAGGGAAACGGCAAACGCGACAACAAACCAGGGACGCTTCAGGCCAAACCGGGAACCAGGAACCACATTTCCCAGCAGCCCCGGGACCTGGCGCGCTCGTGACGCTCCCACTGCGCCTGGAGGCGCCTCAAGAACGCGGAACACCTCCCGCCCCGCGGGACGCGCGCGGGACGGCGCCGGGCTAAGCTCGGGCAAAGGGCGGGCCCTCTGTGGCCCTCAGAGGCACAAAGAGGCCGGGACGGGCCACCACCCTTACTATTCCTTTACATCAAAGAGGTACTGTGATTCCCCTTACCATTTCTATCAGCCCACTGTTTGCTATTTTGCATCATACCATGTCTATCTGGGAGGAGCTTAATGCCATGTGTGGAACTAAATATATCCCTGACCTATTACCCTCCATAAGCACAGACACCAACCCAGAGGTTTTTAACGCCACCCTGCAGATGTCACCTCTGTGTGTTAACAAACTCCAATCTCCACTCATAGCACTACCGGGCGGGCAGAACACCAAAAGAAAGACCAATGATGCCATCATCAACGGGAAGCCAGCCAAAACTCCAAAACTATGCCCCAGTCCCTCTCAGCACCACTCCAATGTCAGCTTTGTGTCGGGTGATATGGAGCATGGAAAAATGGAAAATTCCCCATCATTCCCACAACCAACTTTATTGGCCCAACTCGAGCACATATTAACCTCCCTAATTTCACCATTGGTGGAAAAAATCAACGATAAGGGAGACAGGATATCTAACATTGAACTGATAGTTAAAACACATATTCCATCAGGAACCAAACCAGCATCATCAGACCCTCCGATCCCCCTTATTGCCCTGGAAAAACCCATATTGAATTCCCGCAGGAATGCGCATTCTCAAACTATATCGTTGGTATAAACAAACCACATTGAGGCAAAAATTGAACCTATTAGAATGCCACGAATAAACCTACCCCCCGAAGCCGCCCCCTATGTGACCGTTGCCTCCGGGATTCCACCACTAACTCACGGAAAAGTTGAAACACGCCAAGACTTACTACATAAGGCCATGTTTTGGTTACAGACTAACAGACCTCTGCCACCTAACCTAGATGGGGGGATCTCAAGTGTTAGGAGGGTGGGGTGGTTGGGCACTTTGCCAAAAAACATTCCAGGGGACTTGGTCCTAATTAGGTTCAAGCAAAGGAAAACAGCCCCTTACTTACGATCCTGCAAGTATAAAGAGGGGGATGGCCCAATTCGTATCTGGGACTTACATGACTTTTATTCAAGCTTTCCATCCACCCAGATATCAAGAACACAAGGGCCAACGTAAAAATGCTGTTTCTTCTTTCATTAGAATTTCGTATAATATTTTTTTTCTAGCTACGAAAAGTTTTTGGTTTCCCTGATCCCCTTTTCTCTTTTTTAAAAAATAATGCCGTTTTAAACTTTATTAGATCAGCTTTGGTGATCAGAAATAGATATTGATGGAATTTGGTTTTAGAAAAATTTTGTAAACATGTATTGTGATTTTATGGTTGATTAATTCCAATGTCTTTTTAAAAAATTGTCTATGTTTACTTTTATGGTTTCTTCATGAAATCGAAATAAAGTCTTGAAACTTGAAACTTGACAGAACACAAATCATTACTCATATTATTCTTTTGATTGATCCTTTGTTTGAGTTCTAGTGGTGAGTAAAATATCACACTACATTTAATTTTTTCCTGTGACAAGCAGTGCAGGATTTAAACTTTGTGCATCACTGCTCATGTGTTTAAGATTCTTGTACAATTTTCATCAGCTATCATATCACAAACAACTCTTTATATTATGAGTAGGTTTAATAGTTTTAGTTCTCTAAACTAGGCATATCTCGTTTTTTTTGTCTAAGAATCTGGTAGTTGTTCAACATCTTCTTGTCCACATAACACATCTGTGGTTCAATAAATTGCAAGGATGTAAGGTCTAGATGTGCAAAGCCTTTAAATGGCAGCAAACCATCTGATGCAACCATAAAAAAGATTGTTTAGGGGCGGGTGGCCTGGCAAGCCAACATTAGCAGCCAGACACATTCTAAGGGAATTCCACATGGCAGTACAACAACATTTTTTAAAAACATGGCATTGTAAAATAATCTTTGTACTATGACTGCGCTCGGGCCGGTGGCAGAAGAAGATGAGGATCGTAGGCCAAAATTACTGAAAGCCCTGTTTCGGTGGGGAAACAGCACTGCTGCAAGGCGGTTATGGGCAAGCAGAGTGAGGCTGCAGTCAGCGGCCTGGTAAAAGGACAAAATAGGTTGCCGACTGGCTGGATATCACTATGACCCCACGCGGTCTCACAGCGGTCCTAGTTTTTGGTGCAGGGCCCTGGTTGACTCTCCTATCGGACGTTTTGTGGTCGAATCTGGGCCAATGAGGTGAGGAAAGAGTCAGCAGCAAATAATAAAGGAGGGAGACAAAGGAGCCCAAAAGATTGTTGTGTAAAATATGGGGCCGTTGTGGAGGGTGTGAAGTTAGGGCCAGAAGGCACAAGAAGTGTGACCAGGGCAGGATGGAAGCAAGATAAGGGGAAGGGTCAGAGAATCGTTATTGCAACAATAAAATGAAAATAAGTGAAGCCTTAGAGTATTCGCAGCCCTCTGTTTGATGTGACGCTCTGAGACACCAAGGATTGAATTGGAAAAACAAACTCTGCTTCCCAGGATTTTCCAAATCCATGGACAAGGCTGGCCTCACTCACTTTCTGGAGAATCTCGATAGTTTTGGATTTCACCAGAACTGTGCAGCTCCAACAGAAATCCTTTTAGGAAGTGAAAAAGAAAAGGAAAGCAAAGTATATCCCAAATATGCTTATGTACCTAACCAGACTTAAAGCTATTTTTCCTGAATGGTGCTACTAAAACCCAGCCTACCAATTTCAATAATGTTTGTTTGTATAATTGTTCTCATGATTAGCTCTTAGGCAATTCTGTTGACTTCAAAGGAGTGAGTCTTATCAATGGTTGAAGCTCCATTTGACTATTCCTCTGGATCGAAATTGTTCAGCAGATGCTTCAAAGTTGGAACTAAAGAGAAAGAAGGGGGAGTTATTGTAGCTTACCAGCCAAAGCAGCACACAGTGCAGTTACTGAGTGAGTGGTGTTTTGCAGAGCATAGAATCGCAGACATGCTGATGCGCCAACAACGCTCTGACGAGGAACAGGAGGAATCGAGCATGGTGCCCGCCATGCCATTCTTGCCTCAGGAGTCGCCATGGGCTGCTGCTACAAGCCTAGAGTCACATGAGGTTTAGTGGCAGCAGGTGAACTGCATGGCATACCAGTCACACAGGAGCCGCCATCAATGAGTGGCCAGAACAGTTGGACGAAGACTGCTGATACGAGCCTACAGTTATGTGAGGTTTAGTGGCAGCAGGCGAGCTGTGCAGCACTCCAGTCCCCTGGGAGCCGGTATTATTTATTTATTTAAGAGTCTTTCATATCGCTGGCCAGACCCAAAGGTATCAGAGCACTTTACAAGAATTATGACGATAACGGACAAACATTAGTTCAGGAAACAGCCTTGTCTTGTGTCGAATCAGGTTAAGGGCTGGAGGGGAGCATAGAAGGGGAGCAAAGGATAGGTGGTATAGGAACCCTCTTGCCACGGTCGAATGCTTATCATCTGAACAAGTTTATGAAAGAATGGTTAGTCCTGATATGGACTGGGATGGAGTTCCAGAGGCATTTCTAGAGAAGAAGCCTGCCAAGGTTTTTTGTTTGCGAAGATTTTGGGCGGAAAGAGAAGTAGTGTCTTTGTGCTCCTAAGATATCTCATCTGGCCTGCCTTTTTGAGTTTGATCACAAGGTAAGCTGGCTTGCCGGTGTGAAGGACTTTGTGGGTGAGACATGCAGTTCTGAAGCTGGAGCGTGCTTCAATCAGGAGCACTTTAGTTCTCTCGGAGAGGGTGAGATGTGGTCGCATTTCTTGACTCCTGTGACCATCCTAGCAGCTCATTTAGAGTTGTTAAGAGGGGGACTAAGTGTGATTTTGCCCTGCCTGTGAGGGTTGCATTCCCGTAGTCCAATCTGGACAGAACCAGAGATTGCATGGCATATTTAAGATCATAAGTATTGAGGAAAGGTTTGATTTTGTTGAGGAGTTTCAGGTTCGCTGTGCTCTTTATATGTTTGCTCATGTTCAACGATGGGTCCAGAGTGAGTCCCAGGGATTTTGCAGAGTCAGCCAGGGTAAGATTGCAGTTAAGAGCATTGATGGATTTTAGTCCTTCTTTAATTTGGGGAGTATGTTTAATATTGGATATGCGGAGGATTTCCGTCTTATCTTGGTTGAGTTATAGGTGGTTGTGTGATAGCCAGTGTTGGACTTCTCTGAAAGTGTCATTTAGTCTATGTTTGTCATCTACGGAGGATATTTCCAGGTAGAGCTGGGTATTGTAGAGAAGTGTGGCTCAGGGGTTAGAGGCGGCAGACCCGGAAGCTGAGATCGGCCCTTGACCAGGGTTCAATTCCCCGCCTCGGCGGGTCTTGGACTAAAAAATTCCACAGACTCGATAATTCTCGCTCCGGTGCCTCTCGACTCACGGGTTCACACTCTGCGACTCTGGGCAATAGCTTGCTTAATCTCCACAACGGCCCCTCGTGGCGGGATGCCTGGCTTTCACCTTGTGGATACCCTGCCGGGGTTATCTCACAGGGGAATACCAGGACGGGTTCCCTAAGCAAGCGCTTAGATACCGACTTCGGTCAGTGATTTGCGTATAAATACATGTACATTTACATTTACATTTATTGTCCTCATGGAGGCACACATGTGGTTGCAAATTGATGAGTGGCATGAACAGTTAGAAGCAGCGTGCACTTGCCAGTAAAAGTCTTTGTCAGGCCACGTCTCAGGAGGCGCGGCAAACTAAGAATCGAGGACTGCATGAGACTCAGTGGCAGTGCAGTACAGCAGTAACCCTTAGCCACTGCAGGCAGGAAGACACCAAGTTGCATGCTGCAGCCCAGCAGGCATTAAGCAGGGTAGCGGGTGGCAGCAGCAGTAATGATGGCAGTGGCAGGAGCCACAAAGTAAGGCAAAACTGATAAATTGAGACACTGTGGTGTAAAATCGAGGGACGGTGCCTATAGCAGAGTTCTGTGGAGGCAATGGACTCCTTGGTTTGGGTCGAAAGATGCAATCACCTGAAGGCTGGTGGCTGCTTGTTGGAGCAGGCGATAAGTGTACTAGATACTTGGCTTCCCCTCCCGTGGTGAGTGGAGGAGGCTGGCGTTAGGCCAGTGTGGCTTGCTCATGTGGGGGTGCCTGCCCACACACAAGTGCAGGGTCTGCCTGTGTTTACTACTGCGACTGTTGGTAACCATCGCAGGCCTCTAAAATTTTCTATTGGAGCTTGCAATGAATTCCCTAAACAATGCTGCCATATTTATGAGTTTTTATGAGCTACAGCAGTCATAGCCCATAATTAGATCCTGCCAGCACTCTACCACAAAAAAACCTTTGCCTCCATTAGTCGTTTCCGAGCCTATTTTATCACACATATTTGTCCCTTTCTGAGTAAATAAGGAAGCCTTATGACAGTACGGAATCTCCGTTTGGCCAGACTGATTCAGTTAAGGACTTGCAAAAAGACCACATGTAATCTCCTCAGAAACAAGGCTGTACACATAAACCTAATGAAGGTATTGAACCCAAATTATTCCTTTTTTCAGAAGGAGAATGTGGAATACAGTGACCTTATTCCAAAGTTGAGGGCATCCCCTGTCTACACAGATTTGGGAGGCAGCTCAACATCCACTTCTCCCTCAGCCCTGCCGCTGATTGTTACGGATAATATGAATTTAGGGTCTGGACAGGTTTCCAAACATCATAATGAGGACTTCACTCTACAGAAGTTGATGTCAATCTGAGAACTCATCAGTCAAATGAGACAAGCTCCCCCACAACTCCTCCTGCCTTGCCACAGACAACAGGATTGAAGCTCTACAGCAGTACACCTGGAGCAATCATCTGCTGCTTTAGAAATGTTTGCCACACCTAATTTGAAGCTACTCAGGACTTTGTCTTGAAACTTCCCGTATCAATATGTCCAAGTTCCTGAATCCCTCATTGGTCTGGAGAGAATTTGATCGACCATCTTAGCCCTTTTAGAAAAATCAGTAAATAACAAGGATCACCTCCAAGATACGTTATTTACGATTTTGAAAGTACTGTTGGGCCCAAAGGGCGAGGAGGTCTCTGTAAATCAGGACATGTAGTTTGCGATTAACAAGATGGAAGGAAGCATCTTGCCCAATTTAGGTGCAGAGAATCCCCTCCACGTGCCTCGAGCAAAGTTTGGATCTAACAACTGTGGATCACAAGTTGGAAAATTGATCTGCTTGGTAGCAGATGCTTCCATTCAATCCTCGCAGATAAATGTTCGCACAAAGATCATGGGACACAAGCTTGTTGCATTAATTAGCAGCAGAATGAGAAATTTCCTATCTAATCTGTAAAAACGTTTTCAATTCATATTCCCCAAATCCAAGGGCAGACCCGTAACGCATTTTCAGGTTTAAAGAACTTGCCAAAGTGAGCTCGGCTGACACTCCAGTGCCTATCCACCTAAAGAGAAAGCCAAAATAAAAAAAACATTGTTTGTGGAAAAAGAATAAATGAAGAAGTTTTTAAAAAGGACACAATAACTTTCTTTTCAAGAAGATTGTGGGTCTGCCTCACAGGAGGGTTTGGTGAATAAATCTGCCAATGTCAATATTGATGTTTTATGGGATGATGTTGTGTATCCCTCATAGAATGATCTGCCTTCCATTGATTCCTCGACTGGAAGAGTGGTTGATGTACCTGCGGCTCCTCTACTACTTGGTCCTGCAAAATAGTGACCATCTGAAATGTAGAGGGACAAATGTAATTCCTGCACTCTGTGAAAACAAAATCTATAAACAACAATATGGAAATTTGAGCTACACTCTCCCAGAGTGCTATCCCCTAACTTTGAATGAGATATCTAGTGTAAATTCAAAACTTCTACAGGTCTCTTTAGTGAATGATGATGGGAATATGTGGTTAATCATGGTATTAAGAGGTTGGGGTCTCCTCTTCCCATAATGGAGAATGATTCTTCTAAATAAAATTGTCTGGCCAGTACATTTAATAGTGCCCATACACTTGGCTCATTGTTTAAATCTTATAGTTAATAATAGTGGTTTCCTGGAATGCAGTGAATTTAATGAATACACGGGAGAAACAGGAATTTTTAAATAGTTTAAAGTCCAACATAAACTTTCTCGGTACTGACTGCCAAGGTTTGGGACACCCCACCCATCTATGTTCGCACACTGTTTCAGGAAAGGTTTGAAAACCTGGCTCTTCAATCAAGTTGAGATATTAATGGCCGATCCTGTTCTTCAGTCTTGCTTTGAGCGCTGGGACGCTTCTGCTGTACAAATGACTTTGATTGATTGATATAGTGCAGCCAGGAAACGTGGTGCTCCTCTGATTTTGTTTTTGATGGATATTTTGTATGAATGTCTGACAAAATATCGAATACAAAATTATCCAGATACAAAATTATCGCAACAAAAATATCGATGGCAAAAACATCGGAATCCTCCACTCCAGATAGTGCAACAGTAGGGAAAGTGTTGGATAGCGTAGGTGTAACAATTACTAATCCAACTCCAGAGAGTGCAACAGTAGGGAAAGTGTTGGATAGCGTAGGGGTAAAAATTACTATTCCAACTCCAGAGAGTGCAACAGTAGGGAAAGTGTTGGATAGCGTAGGGGTAAAAATTACTATTCCCACTCCAGAGAATGCAACAGTAGGGAAAGTGTTGGATAGCGCAGGGGTAACAATTACTATTCCCACTCCAGAGAGTGCAACAGTAGGGAAAGTGTTGGATAGCGTAGGGGTTAAAATGACATACTTATAAAAAAAATTTTTTTTAAATAATACAAATATGAACTATTAAATAAATATAAACCATTTACAATACATATATATAATTATTAAAAACATGATTAGCTAAATATATGTAACCAAAAATAATCATTAAAAAATACCATTTTATAATATTTAATTACCAATTAATAAATAATTAACAATTATAAAATTAACCTAACAATGATTTTTAATTCATTATTACTTAATTACATTTAAATTAGTTTCCACCATATTCCCCTATAAACACACAACCCACAGCAGAACACATGTATCAATTAATGAATTATTTAAAATTAATTACCAATTAATTAAAATTAATTACCAATAATTAAAATTAATGTATGCTTCCTACTAATTAATAATTAATTCAACATAATGAAATTACTTCCCACCCTATTCCCCTATAAACCCATAACCCGCTACAGAACATATTTATCAATTAACCAATTAATTAAAAATAATTACCAAATTAATTAAATGTAATTACCAATTAATTTAAATTAATTTATGATTCCTACTAATTAATAATTAATTCAACATTATTAAATTACTTCCCACCCTATTCCCCTATAAACCCATAACCCACTACAGAACATATTTATCAATTAATCATTCTCAATTAATTAATTAATAATTCCTACTAATTAATAATTAATTTAACATAATTAAATTACTTCCCACCCTATTCCCCTATAAACCCATAACCCGCTACAGAACAAATTTATCAATTAATCAATTAATTAAAATTAATTAAAAATAATTCTCAATTAATTAATTAATAATTCCGACTAATTAATAATTAATTTAACATAATTAAATTACTTCCCACCCTATTCCCCTATAAACCCACAACCCGCTACAGTACTAAAAGACAACATTTAATTAAATTACATCAAAAATAAATTATAAAACATAATAAATACAATATAATATACACAAAATGTATTTAAAAATCGATATTAGTAACATCGAAATTATTTACTTCGATATTACTGACATCGATATTTAAAACTTCGATATTAATAATATCAATATTAAGAGTGTCGATATTACTTACCTTCTATATTATGTCCCTTCGATATTTAAACTTCGATATAATTGTATATTGAAATTTAAAACTCGATATTTTGTCTGTGTACCATTTTGTATTAAGTTGTGATGCCACCCCATCGAGGATAGGACATGCAAAGGAAGGGATAACAAATATTTTAAATAATAATACCAAATGGAAGAATAATAGCTTTTAAGTATGGGCGGAAAATCCGTTCCGCTCGTGGATTTTGCGGATTTTCGGTAAATTCGCAATCCGCGAGATTCGCGAATTTCCCGCGAAATCCGCAAATCCGCGATCAGCGGATTTTATGGCTTGCTCGCACTGTTCGCGTGAGTTCGCAGCTTCCCAGTTCAACTTCGCGCCCCGCGAATAAGCGCTAAATTGCAGAAATACGATCTTAGCAAAACTGAAACTACTTACCAGGTTCAAAAGTTCAAGCTCATCATTAGTAGCCATTTCCTGTAGTGCTTCCTGAGGGGCCCCTCCAGAGTTCAGTTGCCTACTTGCAACTATTATGTGACCCTGCTCTGACCCTCAGAATAGTTACACATATGCCACAAAGGTCCTGAATTACAGCTAAGGGAGACAAGCAGGAGCCAGGCTGGAAGTTCAAACAGTGACACATTAATCAGCCCCTAATTCATTATTGTCAGTTGGGGCAGGGCAGGTGTTGTAACTAATTTTGCAACAATGAAAGCACTTAGCAAGTGCAAAAGATCACTAATCAGGAAGCACTAAGGAAGCAGGTGCCAGCTAAAAAAATATTCTGTGACACATTAATCAGCCCCAAATTAATTCAGGTCACTTGAGGCAGGGAAGGTGTGCTTTGCTTTGCCACAATAATGTACACTGGACAACCAGAGGGTGCTGTGATGAAACAGAGGGTGGCATGGGTGGGCCAGAGGGTGGCATGAGTAGTCAGAGAGTGGCAGTGGTGACAGAGGGTGGCAGTGATGAAGAAGAGTGTCCCAAACAGGCTGGACACGTAGAAACAACAAGTTCGCAAAACTTGCGACCCGACAGGTAAGTTCGCATTTGCGAAATTGTACAAAACCCTTGCGAACTGGCAGAAACCCGCGCGAACACAAAAAAAAAAAATCCGCAAATTCGCGAGAATTCGCGGATTTTTGCGGATTGCGAGTTCGCAAATCCGCAAAATTGCCGAACGCGAGATTCGTAAAATTCGCCCATGCTTAATAGCTTTAAGGATGCTCCTAATCTTTTTCAGGCTGTCAAAATCTCCTCGACCTTGTATGAGAGTATGAGGGATCCCATTTTAGTTTTAAATGTGTATATCCTCCTAGATTAACAGTGTAATGAATTGTTATCTGGACTTTTTGCTTCTATAAGCAGGGTTACAAACCAGGGGGGTAAACTCAAGGTTATTTCGGTGGGTGATTTAAATTGTAAGGTTTTTAACCACTCTATTAGCCTGTTTGCTGACGTTGAAAAAGAAGAAACGTTGCATATGCCCCAATTACTTCTTAGCCAATGGAGACAGAATGATTGTGTTATTATAAATTGCAGATTTCCTTATGACTCTCCTGCCTAATATACTCATATAACCCTCTGGACTATTCGATAATTGATTATCTTATAGCCGATTATTCCGCTTTGTATCTTTTATCTGATTTGAAAATTGTAGACAGCCTGCTTATTGACCATAGATCTCTAGTCTTTACTTTAGAAGTCAGAATGTCCTCAGTGGGGTCGTGGAAAACTGATGGACCAATTCGAAGTTTAATAAGAACTCTGGTAGAACGCAAGGGATCCCCGCCAAGATTTCTAACCTAATAGGGCTATTGGAAAGAGCAGGTAATGCTTTAGGCCTCTGTAAAGCTAATGTTTGCAGCTTCTTTTGTCAATTTAAGAAGCACAAATATATCCTGAGTCATTTTATAAACCACTATGTATTTAATCTTGGCATGTCCAGAGCCCTATTGAGTCTAATTATTGCTCTACTATCCTTCACTTGGTGTCAGGTACTGTTAGGTGGGGATAAGGGATTATCTGCGGGTATCCTGACAAAATATACCCTGAATGAGGGGTGTCTGCTTCCGCCGCTGTTATTCTATATTTTATTGTAATATTGGGGGTCACCAGTGACCTGTTTATTATATGCAGAAAATATCACAATCCACGACTTAACCCCTAAAGTTTTATGCTTCCAGGGTAAAAGAGTGTGTAACCATTCCAACTATTCTTGGTACCTTGGTTGGCAAAAATTGGAAACAGTTAGATCTTATACATTCTTAGTGAAAACCATATGTAGTACATGAAATGATTCAGAACACATATCAAATAGCGTTACTGAGGCACATTCACAGGCCAAGAGGTTGGGTACATTTTACAATGCTGTGGGTCGGAGACATTTTTTCCCATCTTAAACAGTGTATGAGGCCAATATCTCACCCACATTATTATATGTGTTGGAGTTAATTGATGTGTCAACATGTGTTTCTTTAGATAAGACCGAAGGGCAAATATCAAGGAGGTTATATCAGCATGCAATACTTTAGCAGCTACTTCAGCTTTAAGATTAGAATTTGGGATCCAAAGTGAATTTGTCCCAGGCTTGTTGGGAGTGAAGCGATGATCCTATTGCCTCCAGAGAAGTGACAGGCTTTTTATGTGCAAGGAGAGTTTCGAAATGAAGAAAGAAAAATCTGTGTTCTTTAGGAATTTCAAATATGCATTAGAGCAACTTGATCTTTCCAAAGATTGGCATAATTTATATCACCAGTTCAATTAAAAGCCCTCCTTAAGCAGGCTTTGCTAAATCTAAGGCTTCATTTAGATATTGGTTGTTGTAGTATAAAAGGGAACTATGAAGTAGTAATGAACTCTATGATTTTGAAAAAGCCACAACCTTATTTGACATGGAATATGGCTCATATGGTCAGATGTTTCTGGATACTACTGAGTTTAAACATCATACCACTAATTGTATTAATGTATAAATGGTACAGATCATCAAACATATGTAACTTCTGTCAAAACAGAATCCAGGATTTGAAACAAGTACTATTTATCTGTCCAGCCTTGATACATTGCTGCAAGTTGTTGAGACCTCTTTGCTAAAATTATCTGTTGGAATAACTGCTGAAGATGTGTGCCTAATGTTCAGCCTGACAAATGAAATGGTTTGTATTCAAGTTAAAAAAAATGTTTTTAAATTTGTATTGAACAATTAGCATAATTTAGTTATCTGATTATGTATTTGACTGTACTGTAGTGGGTAACTAATTAACATGTATTAATACTATTGTATTATCTTGTTTTACATGGACCTCTTAAAAGTTCCAAATCATGTAATAAAACGTGACGACTAACAGCTTACAAAATACATAGCATTATATGAATATAACACCTACCCTCCACACACTGGTGAAATGCATCTCATGGAAAGTTAATGGTCTCCTCAATAAGATCAAGAGGGGAGCTGTGGTCGAAGTGCAAAAGTTATATGATGCAGACATGTTTATGCTACAGGAGACCCACAACTGTAGATGCCTATTCTGATATGGATTCATATAAGGGGTTCATGCTGGGCTCTGTGGAGGTTTTAGGGACAAGCCATCCTTATACACAAATGACTCCTTCTACATACTGATTGTATGTAAATAGACAAATGTGGGAGATAAGTCATGCTGATGGGCTCACTCTATGGAAGTTTAGTAACTGATGACAGTATATGCCCTGCCTCCACTGTCCAAAGTCATCCTTGAATCAGTAGGTTCCATCAGCTAGAAGCACACAGCCTCCTTAAAATAACAGAGGGAGAATTTAATGGACCAATGGAGTATTTCATAGCTTGATGTGGTCGCCAACTGATAACACTATCCAAACTTCCATACTGACATAATTCACTTGTATATGGGCCTGGGCAATATATGGGAACACTAGCACCCAGAGATAGAGGGGTACACCTTCTTTTCATGGGCACATACATCATTTGCACACATCGATCATTTTTAATACCAACTTTAGATTTATCCACATCATGGGAACATATCAGCATGCCAGGGGCCTGCCTAATTTACACCCCAATTGCTATACAGTTCAGCAGAATATGTGAAGGTGGGCCCTGGACTTAAAGTCCTTTCAAGCTACTAAAACACACTATTTCAAATAAACGATCAGTCAGTAGATTTCCCCGTGACACTAAGAAAAGCGTCTAAGGCAGTAATAAGAAGGAACATTATTAGCAGGGTTGTACACCAAAAAGGAAAAAGGCCTAATAGCCTACATGAGCTAGCGAAAGTGGCTACACTGGTTGAAGAGGATTACATAGTCAATGAAAAGGATTGTAACCTGCACACACTCCCTCAGATGCAATAACAACAGAAACAAATCCAAGCAGAGGAAGCACCAAAGGCATGAATGTCTTCACAAAGTCGCTGTATGAGCGGGGACAGAAAACTGGCAATCTAATTAACTAGCTGAGTCAAAGAAAGAACAAGACCCTACACATTAGTCACATAAGATAAAGGGAGAAAGGGCTTTTGGCTGAAAGAAAACACATCTCAATTGATTTTTCTAGATAGTATTGGTTGGTATATGGAGCCTCTGCATCCTGCCCAAAGCAACAACTTCAGGAATATCTATTTTCAACACATCTCCCAGCTCTGTTGGAAACCGCCAAATCTACATTACATGAATTCTTTACTCAGGAAGATAAAGCGAAGAGCAGTCAATGCAATAGCCATAAGATCTAAAATGAACTACATATAAGCACTCCTAATGATCAATTTCGATAGCATGTCTTGGAAATACTTATTCACAATACTTTCACACATTGTATGTGGCCTGAGATATATAGCATAAAAGCAAGCCCTCTATGCAATGCCTTAGAATATGAGTTAGACTGGGAAGTGCTATATCTGAGCCGTTCGCATGAAAGGCTGATCTTTCTCTTACTTAGGGCCGCTACGGTGGAATTTCCTGCCAGCTTCCTTGAGAGATTCAACATCTCTTCTGGCATTCCGTAGGGGTCTAAAAACCTGACTTTTCTAACTCGCAATGCAGATCATCTTTTACTCCCCCCTTCTCCTGCCCTGTGCCAAGAAACCCCTTGGAGTAGATGTATGTGCACATTATAAGTTCCATGATAATAATAATAATTTCTCAGTATGGAAAGTTATGCGACATGAGTCATATGTTCTCTCCTTTATTATTCTCCCTGGCAATAGATCTATGGGCGAGGCAAATCAGACAGGACAACATTATCATTGAGTTTGAATGGGCCAACAAGCAAGTGGATAAAATCTCTTTATAAGCTGGCCATCTGCTTAAATACTTGAGTAACTCTCTGACAATGGGCTCCACAGTAGTACATATACTAAATGAATTTGGCTCGCACTTTGGGTTGAAAGTAAACTGGAATAAATCTAGCCTATTCTCCTTCCGACCTGGACAGGCTCATAAAGAATAGGCAAATCTTCCTTGTGCTACCTGTGAAAGCACATAGAAAATAAATATATAGATATACGGTTAGCAAATGCAAAAGCTATGGAATGGACCGAAAATAATATACTGTTGACAGAAAGTCTTAGGATGGATGTCACTTTCCCGATACATGCTAGACAGGATTTGTTAGACCTGGCATCCTTGGTGTGGTTTCCCCTAACTTTTTGCCTCTACCTACTGTATTTTTTACACTGTGCTAGATTTCGTTTTTGCTGGTTTAGATGCTTTGGGCACTTTGCCACTGCTGATCAGTGCCAAAGTGCAAGTGCTCTCTGTGTACACTGTTATTGTAACTGGTTATCGATAATTGGCATATTTGCTTTACCAGTAGGTCCCTAGTAAAGTGCACTAAGTGTGCCAGGGCTGGTAATTCAAATGCTCCTAGTGGGCTTGCAGCACTGATTGTGCCACCCACATAAGCAGCCCTGAAAAGAGGTCTCAGGCCTGCCACTGCACTGCCTGTGCGCAGTTTGCTAACTGCCATGTTGACCTGGCTAGTGTACCCACTTGCCAGGCCTTACCCTTCCCTTCTCGTGCAAATAGGACACCCATATGGTAGGCCCAAGGTACCCCCCTGGGCAGGGTGCAGTGTATGTAAAATGTAGGACATGTACCAGTGTGTGTACCATGTCCTGATAGTGAAATACTGCCAATTTCGTTTTTCACTATTGAAAGGATATCCTGTCCATAGGATAGAATGGGGAATGCTGTGTAACATGGTTACCTGCATATCTTCCCATGGGGTGAGACTGAGAGTTGGAGTCTGGTATCCCTGACCCCAGAATTTAATAACACATCTTTTAGTAAAGATGTTTTTTTAATTCTCTGTTTAAAAATAGCCCTTTTGGAAAGTGTCTATTTTCTGGTTCAACCTTTCTGTGTGCCTTGGCCTGTTTGTGGATTGACTGTCATGCTTGAGAGTGACAGGGGCTGGAGTGGCTCCAGGAGTCTGGGTGAGTGTGCACTAGGCTGAATAGACCTATCTGCATTTGGAGTGGTGGGAGGAGTAGCAGCTGGGTCTGAATAGGGCTGTGCCTGCCTTCCACAATGCTGGCTCCACCTCCTGCGGTGCGTCTGAAGACCCTGGCCCACATTCACAAAGGAAGAAGTTGTGCACTGGCAGAGTGCACCCAGCTGGTTTGAACTGGGTCGAGGACCCCTAACACATAGAGAACAAAGACTTTTGGGGTATAAAAGTAAGAGCTGAAACCCCTGTAAAATTAGACTGCTTCGTGATCAAGAGGAACCTGTTGCCAAAAAGAACAGCTGAAGAGACTGAGGAGAAGTACTGCCCTTGCTGTGTGTCTCGGGCTGGCCTGTAGTTTGCTGTTTTTACTGAGCAGAGGACAAAGGGACTTTGCTGTGTGCTGTGTCCCCTGCATGAAGAAGGACTTTCCTGTGTGCTGTGTCCATCTGAAGAAAAGTCTCCAAGGGCCTGAGAAGAGCTGGCCTCCTGTTTATAAGTCCCAGGAACAAAAGGACTTCCCTCCCAGCTTCCCTGAACGTCCTTGCTGGGAGTTCTGACCTACCAGGAGGTGCCTGTAAATGTGTTTGAGGACCTCGCTGTTGGGAGCTGGAAGTGCAACGCAACAAGGAAGAAGCATGTCGCCGCCGCAGCAGCTGCCGTTGCATCGCAGAGGAAGCATGCCGCCGCTGCCGCTGTTCGCTGCTGCATCACCGGAGACAAGTGTCGCAGGACTGTTGCATCGCTGAGGAAGCGTGTCGCTGCCGCAGCTGATATCTGTCGCATCACTGGAGAAGCACGTCACAGGGCCTGTCGTAGCTCAGGAAACTTCACTACACGGACATCGGGCGTGCACGCATCGCCTCCATGCCATCTTGTCGCAACGTGACCGGAGCGCAGGAAGAATCGAGGCATCGCCTTCTCTGCGAGGCTTTTATTTGTTCTGCATTACGCATCCAAGGTACTTTGAGAGTAAAGTGTTACATTTACCATCAACAAGCTTATTTTTGCAACAACCATTTTTAAAGACATTCAACTGATTATCTGTATGTTGGATTTTTGTCAGTTTGGTCTTGTTCCGTTTAGATAAAGATATTTTCTTTTTCTAAACTGGTGTGGTGTCCATTTGTGGTGTTTTCACTGTGTTACTGTGAGTGTTGACATTGCCTTCGGGATAAGCCTGTCTGCTCGTGCCAAGCTACTAAGGGGGCGTGCAGGGGTTATCTAAAGAGTGTATCCCCTTACCCTGACTAGAAGCAAGGGTCACTATTTTGTCAAAGGTACCTACCTCTGCCATCTATAGACCCACAATTCGAACAGGATTCCTTTATTAAAAATGATAGCCTGCCCTCCCTAGTGTAATATATTCCTTACAAAACTATCCCTTTCCTAGCCCAAAGAACCTCTTCAAAAATATGACCTACATAATGAGATCATTTTTATGGAATATTGGACATCCCCAGGTCTCAGATGCTAAAGGTTGTAAATCTACTATGACAGGGTACTTGGCATGATAGTTTCTATCTCCTATTATGAAGTAGAAGTAAGCACTGGAAGTTCCAGCCTATGCTGTTGAACTCTGGTTAATAGGTGAGAACCCCCTGCATATTTCCTCTATGATGGCAAAATCCAAGCTGATTTGCCACCCACGACAAAAGTTTTACTACAAATCTGGAACCTGCAGGCATAAGTATACAGTATTCAGAAAAGAGAACTGGTCCAATTCTGCTGTGGATTGGGTCAAGCTTGCCTCTCGTTAGGTATATGAGTGATGGAATTACCTAGGAGTGTCCATACTGGGAAGGGAGGAGTTTGAACTATTGAATACTTAATTATTTCTATCTGTCTAATTGAGGCATGTCATAATTAGGTAATCCCTGACTTTAACCCATTGATGCCTAGAATAACAATGTCACAGCACCCTCAAAAGGGAAATATTTTATGCATTTTAAATTTCTATTAATCTACACCCTGGGTAACTTTACCCAGATTAAGGAAACCAGGGTGTAGGAAATTGGGTTATTGTGTGAGGTGGGTAGGTGCCCACCTCAAGAAATAATCACAACTCTTGTCACTGTGAACCCTTACAGTCACTAAATTAATGTGAGCTTGAGTCCCAGCTAGCTGTGGCACAGAGCAAACAGGCTAAACTTAGAGAAATATGTAAAACTATTTATGCAGTACCAAAACAGTAAGACAGTCAGAACACTAAGCAATACAAATCACAAACCAAATTAGAAAAATAAAGAAAGATGTAATGAGCAGAATTATACCAAAATGAAAACCTTCCAATAAGGGCAACCAGAGAGGTGACTTTTTAAAGATTTCAGTAAAAAGTGCAAAGAGGCAATGGGAGTCAATGGTAATGCTGGATCAGCACCAAAGTGTGATTTGAGGGCCACTGCAATGGAGCCCTGGTCGGATACACCAATTGGATTACCGCAGAAAAGTCTGGAAGTCAAAAACTTCAAAAGAGTTTAAAAGTTCAAATCCAAAAAGGTACTTTTTTCCATTTTTTAAGAAAAATCTGAAATTGTAGCCCCTGTTGTGAAACTACCACTTGGATACATGACTGAGGATGGTCCGTCTAAAGTTTTGAAGCTTTTGAAAACATTTTTACGTTTTACAACAGAAAGTAACTTTATTGTTCTTTCAGAGATGCTGGAGCCTTTCAGAGGAACGAATACTAAATACAATAGGATGCCATGAAACTATGGGTCTGGTACTTTTTGCCGTAGGTCCAATTGGCTATGGAGCAAAGGTTTTGAAAAGTTTCCAAACTTCCTGATCGCCAAGCAACCGCAGAAGTACACTTTACACCCCCTTGGACATTAAGGGGGGTACCAAGAGACTCACAGAGTTCCAGGCAGAGGCCACTCACAAAGCCAAGTCCAATTTCTTTTTACCAGTGGCCAGCTGAAATTTGTACAGAAAAGGCCTCTTGCAGCTTTCTGTATCCATGTAGCCACACAAGAGGTCAGCCAACTGAATCTTGGAGTCCATTTCTTTTTCCTGGGTAAAAGGGATAGGAGGTCCAGTCTTTCAGAGCTCCTCACAGGTCAAAGCCAGCAGATTCAGTCCTCTTATGTTCTTCTGCAGGTCCAGAATGTTTTCTGTGGGAAGTGTCTTGGGGTGCCACATTTATGCCTGGCACCAGCTAGTGGGAGGGGTTGAGTTCTGGGCACTCCCTTCCCAAAAGGGTCAACATTACATGGGGCAACTCAACTAACTTTATCAGCAGTTCCTGTTTGCCCTACTGCAAACAATCCCACAGTGCTCCTCCCATTCAAAATACGCAATGGGGAAACCCTTCTCCCATTGTACATAGCATATGTACCCACTAAGAGATGTGTGGCCAGAGTAATGAGCAGTTTCCTCCTCTGTGGTCACTCAAATCCAGTTCTGGGGGTAGCTTTCTCTTCCACTGGGTTTGGTGGCAGCCGGTCCCGGGAGACATACTTTGGGGCCTTTCCAAATGTCATCTAACATTTACCTGTAACAGGGAAGAACCCTTCAAATTAAATTAACTTCCTGGGCCCACCCCAACTGTTCTTACTGCAATGGGACACTTCCTCACTTCCATGCCACTGTCTCAACTCTATGAGCAGTTTTCACACCTCTTTCACACTTAATTCAGTTGCTGGAGAGTTAATGCAAATTAGCCTGCAGGTAACTGTAGCAGGGTAAAGGTAACTTTTGAAAAGGTATGTTTACTATGGGCCCAATTCACGGAATTAACTTAAGACAAAATCCTAAACTTACTACTTTTGGTATTCACAGAATGCACTTACTACTTTTGGTATTCACAGAATGGATTTACGACTACTAACTTTACATCCGCACTAGGGCCGGAGCTTCCGGCCCAGAGGCGGAGATTCCGGCTTGGAGGCTGAGCTTCCGGCACGGAGGTGGGGATTCCAGCCGGTGGTGGAGATTTCGTCATGGCCGAAATCTCCACCTATGTGCCAGAAGCTCCGCCTCCAAGCCAGGAGCTCCACCTCCAAGCCGGAATCTCCGGCTACGGGCCGGAATCTTCGGCCCGAGTGCGGACGTAAAGTTAGTCGTCGTAAATCCATTCTGTGAATACCAAAAGTAGTAAGTGCATTCTGTGAATACCAAAAGTAGTAAGTGCATTCTGTGAATACCAAAAGTAGTAAGTTTAGGATTCAAAAGTAGTAAGTTTAGGATTTTGTCTTAAAGTAATTCTGTGAATCGGGCCCTATATATTTAATTAAAAATCGAATTTACCATTAATTTGGATATTTATTTAATATAAAAATAAGCCTTTGAATGGAGTTTATAACTGGTACAGGTAAAAATTAGAGATTAAAGTCTATAATTTATACTTTGCCATTTCTGTCTGCCAGTTACAGTCGGTCCAGTGGCAATGCTGTTTTGGGAAAATGCAATTTTTTTATGTCACCCATATTCTGCTCTTAAATAATAAACACCCTACCTTATAGGCAGAAATGTGCACTTAGGGGTGACTTATTTAATATTTAAAATCAAAAGGGTGATTTTAACAAATCTGACCAGCAAGTTTTACCCGCTGCTGTCAGTTTACTTAAGTTAGGCCTGAGGCCATGTTTTCACTTTCACTACAGTGGAAGGCACAATAGGTGCTGGAGTCCACAAGGTGTTTTTAACTTTTCAGAACATAGGTGTATATCCGCACCATTTATTATGGCCTTACAGGTAAGTTAAATGTGACAATTAGGATTAAGCCAATTTAAGCATGTTTAAAGAGGGAGGGAGTATGTATAGATGGAAAAGGGGAGTTGATACATGCTAAAATCTTGAACTCCTAATTTATGAGAATAGGGGATGACTCCAAAACCATGATAAAATATGGACGAGGTGGGTCACATGTAGGGAAAGAGAGTTAGAAAGTTAAACAAGAAGTAATGTTCTTGAGTTGGGGGAATGGGAGGAAACCAGAAATTATATATTGAATTGAAGATTTGGGGTCATGAGAGGGGAGATGATTTGGTGAGGGGGGTTGGATGTTCTAATCACTTTAATGGTCCTTCACATTCCATATGTACCAAAGATGTATCATAATTGCTGATAATCCAGTTGCAAAACATTTAAATTCTACTGATCTCCTACCCCCAAGTTGTTGTGGTAACCCATTTGTAAAAGAGAAGGCATGCCTTTAGAGCTCCTTTTCTTTAGTGAATTAATAAAAAGACAGTTTGCTGCGTAGTAACCAGTTCTTCCCACTAACTCTCAAACAAACAAAAAAAGGTAGCGACTCTCCTTTAACCCCTTCGGTGCTTCGGACGGACAGGGGTTGTCTGAATCCTGCCCACTCTCTGAAGTGATTGCACAGGGCGAAAATCGGCCCCACACGCAAAGGGTTAAAGAAAAAAGACAGCATTGACAAAAAAGTGTAATTTATTGAAAATCAATAAAAGATGTAGTGGTCTGCTGACCCACAATGTCCTATTGTTGTGTAAAATCAAGTAAATAATCAAAGAAGGAGGTTTCAGGATTGAAACATAAGCAGGTTTATTCCAAGAATAAAGGTCCCATCCATCCAGCAGGCTGTATCAGGTGACCTAACTCACACTCAGCCAACAGTCAGAGCATAGGGTTCCATTACCATAGAGCTACTCAAAGAGATGCAGAGTATGACATGCTTATGGAAGAACACAGGTACATTAAAATACAATTAAGCACACTACTACATTTTGCCTTATTACTGAGTTAATATTTTATACTGCATGGACCTCTTTCGACTTTACAGAGTGCTGCTTTTGGGTTCTCTTTTGTCCTAGCATTGTAACTTCTGCAGTCAATTATGTACATAAATGGGCCCCCTGTAAGAGAATTCATATTAGTACAGGAGCTACAAATCCATTGCAAGTGAGAATACATTTACGTTTTAACCAGCCGTATCATTTAATCTATTTCTATGAGTTGCATGAAAATCTGTAACCACTGCTGAACTGAATCAATACCTTTATCACAAGCATGCTTGTAGATTCGGATTTGCTACCATAGAATATGCCAATGAATTACTCTTTTGCTTGAGAGAGGGGCTCTAGGACTACAAGGCCCAGACTTGCCCGAGGCGGGGGGGAGCTTGTAAGAGCCAGTTTGCATCATAAATCCTACTGCTGCCCCCCGCAATGCGGGACGCAACTTTTGTTACGGGAGAGAGGGGCGCAAGAACTACAAGGCCCAGAGTTGCACCATAAACCCCACTGCTGCTCCCCGTGGCGTGGGGATGCGAGTGGGTCGTGCCCAGGAGCATGCACGGACAAAGAGTGGGCCCTTTTGCACCCATCATTGCCCAAAAAAGGCTCAGCTGGACCACGCCTTTTCATCTTTTGTTACCAATTTGCACTAATTTCCCAGCTAATATGGGAAAAAGAAAAACATTGCTAGAAGTGCAGCTCCTGTAGTGAGTGTCACAACCATTGATTCATATTTGGAGCGTGCGATGGGGGTAATTGCTGGATTGATTGAGTGATTGGGTTAACTGAGAGGAGGTTGTCCATAGGAGGGGTAGGGTTGCATGTCTGTACTCAGAAGAATGAAATGACTGGGTTTGATGCGTCTGCAGACATTGGCCAAATCAGTTCACCAACCCAGTTGGCAAATTCCTGCAGAACTCGTGCAGAGCACAATATTATCCCTTTGCTTAATGATCCACCAACTAAAACTAAAATGGGGATACTGTGAAAAAGAAGGAGAAAGGGGATGTAAAGCGGCCAGCTCTTAGCGAGACACTGTGTACAATATAAATGACTCAAAATTCTTGGGTGATTTGTGTACCAGATTTGAAGCAATTTTAGGGGCACAGATTAAGCCCCTTTTTGATATAATTGAAACCAATTTGGCTAAACTCATTTTGTATAATACTACTAACAGTCCTGATACCGAACTCACAGCCACATCTCATGAGGCCAGGAGCAGTCTTTCTGATACGTGTTCAGGTATACAGAAGACGATTATTGGTAACCGTATTTCTTTATTTTCACCTTCCCAGTTGCCGCCCACTTCTTTAACTCATTTCCCCATGTCTTTTCTATTAAATTCCTCTGCTTCTATCAGTTCTATGGGTATTACAAGTAATAGTCGGGCTGTTCTTCCTCAGATGTGTCCGATGGAGAGGCAGCATTCACAGGAGCAGGTTATATTGTACTTCCCCACTTCGGCTTGCCCTTACATCTTAATCCTGGCTAACGTTCACAAACTCAAACTAGTTCAGGAAAAGACAACTGATCGATTGATCTACAAGGTGTTACACCGGTTGAGCAAGCAATGAGGGTTCAGTACTATGTTTAATAATCAGATACTTATGGTCAGAAGGGTTGACTGGGTTGGTCCATCACCTAGGAAATTGCCTGGGTACCATGTTGATGTGAATTTCAAAGACCATAACATAGCCAGTCCCAACCTTTCTCTTTCTGGGAGCCCTCAAATAGTTTTTCTCCCTCTTGGATATTTTTATAAAACCCCCTCATATTGTATCTCCTACTATTCTTCCAGTATCTGCCCCTTACTCCCGGACAAATTTATTACAACCTGTGTCTGACTATGTTAATAGTTTTGCTTCTCTCGAAGGTCTGTCTAGGTGCAATTGACTCTCTCATAATTTGGAGGCCGAGTCCTCGCATGGCTCGAATGCCCAGGAAGTCAGCCCGTTTGAGGTTTTGTCTGCCGACACTCTACATTTTTTATCAAGCCTGTGGAATCGAATATTTCTCTTGATGGTGAATATCCCACCTGTGTTAGCAGGCAAGATGTGGATATATCCAGGAACAATACAATTGATAAATAGGTGTCCTTGATTGAACAATGCAACTTTGTTATTATACAGGACATTTGGGCTGCTACACTTCTGGTTTATAATGGCTATTTTTGACATTCCACTCCAGCAATTCTCTCCATATCCGGGTGCCCACTAGGGGGTTTATCTATCTGGGTTATGCTTGGGATTAAAGTGAAGATAGTTCCCCTGGATTTTAACAGTACTTAGATTCAGGTTTCACAGACAGTTAGTTAACATAGTTTTCAATTTGTTTAGTATTAATATTTACAATAATGATTTTTTCTGTTCCATCAACAAGAACTTTTTGATAAATTTGTGACTAAGTACAAATTTTCAAAATGTAACCTTATCCTTTGTGGGGATTTTCACACTAATTTAACAATTCAATCAATGATTTTGACACTTTTATTATCTTACCCTGATAATTGCATCATATACAACTGTTTTGACCATAGAGGTGCAGAATTAGGCAAATAGATTTTAGCGTGAGATATTCATGAGTCGGTTTACGATATTGAGCCTAGAACTCTAACGTTCCATGGAAGAGGGTGAGCTTCTATTTTTTATTGTATGTTTATAACTCTAGGGTTGTTACAGTATTTGGTAATGTGTGACACATTGGATTTAAAATTTTGATATCATAATCCTTTGGTAGCCACATTTACCTTACCCATGGGAGTAGTTAGAGGCCCGGAACAAGCTTTAGTACAACCGACGCCCCCAACACAATGAGCTTAGGCTAGCAAGGTACCTGCCTGAAACTATGACGTTTCTGGACTTTCTAATCAAATTAAACTTGAATATTTTCATGGCATGCCTGTCTCTGGGGGTAGCTTATGTTTTTCAGTATAACGCTTTATGTGAGTAATATACAAGTCATTACTCAAACCTGTCTCTAGTTCTTTTCCCACAATTTTGCATTGGTTTAAAAGATCCTGCTCTCAGGCTAACAGGAATCTGCGGAAAGCCTTGGCTATAATTACCAGGAACCCCACTGTAGTTGCACAGGCTCAGGTACTTTATAAATTGGCCTTGTCCAAAAGAAAGTCTGAAATCCAAAGGAACAACAGGGCCTGTTGCAGCGTCTTCTAAGAACCTTAGAATGTTGTGGAGAATGGTTAACGACCCAAGAGCCCAAAAGGCACAACACTCCCTTAATGAGTAGTCACATAACTGTAGACTATTGGGTGGTGAATTTTAGTAATATAAATTATAAAGTCTCTGGTGGCCAAACATCTGCTTTTTTATCTCATAATTGTAATATCTCTTTAAAGCTTAATTCCTCCGTTGATGAAGTGATTGTTGCCCTAGATCAAAGTCCCCCTTCTAAAGCTCCTGGGCCAGATGGCGTACTCAATAATATCTTTAAATGTAGGGTAGAGTTCAGGACAACTTTACTTACCAATATATTTATTAACTTAGATGTAATGAATGTCGCTCCCTCTTGGTCAAGTTCTTTTATTGTTGGGGTTTAAAAAAAAGAAGATTGTGTGGATCCAAAATGTTACAGACCTATTTCCCTAATTGATTCCACTGTTAAAATAATGGGGAGGGTCATTTTTAACAGATTAAGAGATTGGATGCACAATAATAATGTATTATCGCCTTGTCAATAAAGGTTCAGAGGAAGGCTTGATACAATGGAACAGTATTTAAACCTCAATTTGTTAGTAGGCAAATATACCATAAGTAGAAGGAGTCCATTAAACCTGGCTTTCATGGACTTGTCTTCAACCTTTGGGCCAAGCTACAAGATATCCTATTAGAGTTGGGGATTGATCGCACCTTTTGGCATATCTATATCAGAATTTGTCTGCCAGTCCCAGATTTGGAACAAAATGGAGAGCTCTTTGATTTTTTTACTTTGCAATTTGGTGTGAGGCAAGGATGTGTGCTAGCCTCGTTATTAATTATTTATATATTAATAAGCAAAGTACTTTTTTGAGTACTGTGCCTCAAGATGTCGCCAATTCAGTTCCTATGCATGTACTTTTATAAGCTGACAACGCTATGCTGCTTACCCGGACTCGTGATGCCTTATGTTGTTTTGGGGCATTTTTGTTCCTGAATTTATGATCGATTTAGACTTGCCTACCAATTTTACCAAATCTCACACCTTGGTATGTGGTCCTAAGCACTCTTTACTGTGCACTTTCAGTGTTAATAGGAATGGTCTTGCAACTGTGCCCAGTTTCCCATCGTTGGGTGGCTTATAAGACTCTTATTGATCAAGGGCAGAAAATTTAAGGTAAAGGAATGTTAATTTTAGGCAAGCAATTTGCTCTAATTGTAATGTCTGTAAGGCTGTTTGGGGCAAGCCGATTCCCTCCATTTTAGATATATACATCAAACAGTGTGTACCTCCTGCTAGTTATGGCAGTGGTGCACAAGGCTTTGCATATTGTCAGGCATTGCAAGTGGAGGAGATCGATTTTGCAGGCATCTCCACCCATTCCCTCCATCACCCCACCAGAAATTTTGTCACAAGGGACAGGTTTTGACTTATCTTGATGATTCTATGATGATAGGTCCTCTTTTATTATTGCTTCTAACATGGAACAATCCTCAGTCTTCTTTTAGTCAAAACATAATCATTGACTGGGCACGATGTGAGCGTGGTTTGAATATTTCCTGGCTCGAATACTTTAAACAGAGTTTTGCTGGTTGGAGAAAATCTTCGCTATTTGATAACCCTACGAGTATTTGCAAATATGATAATCAATGTGTGAAGCATTTATTTATGGATGGACACAGTGAATTACAGGAAAGCATGGAATTAATAAAGCCTCTAGTTAGGAACCAGGTTGCCCTTAACTCTACCACTGGATTAGAGACATATTTGTCTTATGTATGTAATATTTGGGAGACAGCTCTGTTGTTAGGATTCTGAGCAGGTACGATTTGTTATATGCTATGTTTCCCTCTAGGATATTTTGGCGATTTGAACGGGAAAAAATGTGTTTGCAATAATACCTCACCCAAGACCCACTGCACTATACTTTATAATGTAAACTTTATAGAAATTATAGAGATCTATTTTTATTGTCTCTTTTTAGGGTGGACAATTTCAAGTTAAGTAGAGTTGCTCTTTGTTTTATACAATTGTTACCCAGTGTTGAGGTATGTTTTAGATCGGGGACCTTTCTTAAATCAGCTGTGTTTTATCATAAAAAGTCTGGATTTTTAGGTGGGACATATTTAAAATTGTTTTACAGTTTTATGTTTTTATATAATCGTTTTTTCAAACTGTGTACTTATATGTATTGTCTATGATTGTCTTTGACATTCGAATAAAGAAAGTATTGATTAATTGATCAAATCTATAAATTGTTGTCATATATTGCTTGACCCAAAACTGTGTGTTTTTTTTATGTACTCAGTATAATTATACACAAAAGAATGATTACTATTGAGTTTAATTTATTAAAAGAAGTTACATTTCGGAATGAAACTCTGCTATGCCCAATTATTGGGTCTTTTTGACTTATTACAGGGATAATATTTTATACAACATGAACCTCTCTCGACTTGGCAGAGTAGTACTTTTGGATTCTCTTCTGTCCTAGCATTGCAACTTCTGCATTACATTATGTACATAAATGGGCCCACTGTAAGAGAACTTGTATTAGTACAGGAGTCAAGTTTATTTTAATATGGAACTCATACGGAGGTCCACATAATTATAAACTACAGATATAATAGAAAATGCATTTCCTTCAATAAATAGATTTCCTTTGTATGAAGCTGTCTTCTTAAAATCTATTATCATACATGCTATACAGAATGCGAGGGAGAATAAAACACACATGTAAGACAGCAAGGTGCAACATAAAAGGGACAAGATAAAACTGAACTGTCCCAAAAAGCAAAGGTAAAAACATTGCAACGCATATACACAAGTCAAAATATTACAACATAAAAAATAACATTAAAATTTCCTCATAGGTAGCCAAAAATGTTTTACTAAATCGATAGATCCTTTTACAAACCATTTCATTTGGCAGGGATAAAATAAATGAGCAGGCCTCGTGGGTGGAATGAATGTTGAATTTGAAGTATGAAGGTCGTAGGAACATGCGCCCAGTCTTTTGCAACTCCGGAAACACAAATAGCACGTGATTAAAATCTTGAACTTGTAACAACACATTTCGCAGATTCTCTCCTTTTTTGGTATTTTGTCCCAAATACCCGTAATTTCTCTTAAGGGCAAACAAACAGAGTCTCAATAAGAGCATCAGCTTTCTGATCCCGTGAGGTAGGTTCCAAGTTAGATAGGGCTGTGTTTTTTTCCCAAAGCGCTCCCACAAACCACCTCATTGCGTGACTTGGGATGGCTTAAGGCAATATCGCTGTCCAAGATACTGGAGGATATCAGACGTCTTTATAAACAGCTTCAATGTTGACTTTGACATGGAGAAATCAGTATTCCAGCTAAGTACAAATGAGTCATATGCTTGCTCAAAGGACCTGTGTTGACAGTTCTTTCAGCTTAGCAAAAATTTCCACTCTCAGGGCAGCCCTAAGTGTACCCTCTTCCCCACAAACGAGGAAATTGCTCCACCGCAAAACCGCTGCCAGGGATGGGATATATGAGAAAAGTACGCCGAATTCACGATGTAAAGCATGGGGGATTGCCAGAGAGTTTAGGTTACAAATTTGGAGCATGATTCGACCTTCAGCCTTATCAAAGGAAAGCCCATTGGTTCATATTGAGCACCTCAGCAGCATAGGACAGAAAAGGAGGAATTTTAACCCTGACAAAACATGGCCAAAGTGGCATCTTCTGCAGATCCTGTAGAATATGTTCAGTGCCCTATCCTGGGAAAAAGCCCTGCTTACACAGGGTTTAATATGCTCTATATCCTGCCGGGTTTTTGAAAAGACATTTCCAAGATATAAATAGGAATCACCCAGTTCCAGTTTTTCAGATCCCCAACATCCACAGGTAACACTTTTTTATTCTAGGACCTTTATTACAAAAAAAACACAATCTTGCTTTTGCAATGTTAATTTTCAGGGAACGGGCTTCTGCATATTTGATCAGGGCTTCCAGACGACTTTGCAAGCCAATAGGCGTTAAATCGAGGATGGCCACATCATCCGCATATAATAAGTAACTAACAGACATTGTACCAATACTATTAGTACAGGAGCTACAAATCCATCAGACTGGAGAATATATCTAAGTTTTAACCAGCTATATCATTTAATCTATTTGCAAGAATTGCATTCAAACCTGCCACTACAGCTGAAATGAATCAATACGATTATCACAAATCCATTTTATGGACTTGGATTTGCTACTATAGAAGATGCCAAATAAAAATCTATGTACACCGAAAAGTACAGCCACATGTAAAATCAACTATATCCTCCTCCCAAATATTTCTAGACATTGTATGGCACACATTGCTGCTCCTGTGAAGCTTAAGGTCAAATATCACCTATTCTCAAGTTTTAATCAAATGTTATACCCCCTAGCAAACAAAGGGATCCTCATAACAAAGGAAATTGAATTTCAAGGGTGTTCATTAATATATCAACTATAGTTTATCACTGTAGGTTTAAATAACAACCACATACATAAAAGAATGTTACTATCTAATCTATGCTCTTGAAAAATTCCTAATTTAGGGGTCGATTAGGAAAAGCAGGAGGGAACCTCCGCATGGCATGCGGAGTTCCCTCCTGTGCAATTAGGATGTGACCGCCACCCTGGCGGTCACATCCTCTATTTTTAACATTGCCGCGGGTGCAGCTTCAAGCTGCACCCGCAGCAATGTTAAAAATGCACGCATTGCATTTGCATGCAGAAAGAGGCAGGTGCCTGCCGCTTTCTGCATGCAAATGCAGGGGGGTACCTATGTGCACCCCCCAACCCCCCCTTCACCTAGGGGGCCCGCAACGGGCCCCCCGCAGTGAAGTTCCGTATGCTTTTCCACGGCGGAAAACCTGCCGCGGAAAAGCATAACTCACTGGCCATCCTAATATGGTGGACGGTGTCTGGAAGACACCGTCACCATATTAGAGCTTTTCCGCCGCGGTTGTAATCCGACCGCGGCGGAAAAGCTGCGGACGGAAACCAGGACCCACCAGCCATCCTAATGTGGCGGTGGGTCTTTGGTCAGTCCGCTGCGGTTTTTCCGCATCCTCGGGGCCGGCGGTGGCTTCCGCCGGCCCCGAGGATGCGGAAAAACCGCAATCGTAATGACCCCCTAAGCCTAGTTTGATAATCAAATTTAATTATTTGTTTCATAGGCTCATTCTATAGTCACTCAATCAGTAATTGTTTTTATTATTTCCAACCTAGAATGATGATATTCATTGGGATATTTTACATTGAAAGAATAACTGGTATTAGACCTGGCATCCTTGGTGTGGCTTCCTCCTAACCTTTTCTTTTCAGACATCCTGTTTTGCTGACTTTGTTTTTGCTGGCCTTAGACCTCACTTTACCACTGTTAACCAGTGCTAAAGTGCTTGTGCTCTGCATTAAAACATGGTAAGATTGAGGTATACCTAATTGGCTTACTTAATTTACTTGTAAGTCCCTAGTAAAGTGGCTTACCTGTGCAGAGGGCCTGTAAATTAAATGCTGCTAGTGGGCCTGCATTACTGATTCTGCCACCACATAGGTAGCACTTTAAACATGTCACTTCGACCAGCAAAATAAATCTTTTGTCAGGACCAAACCTTTCTTTTTAATACATATAAGTCACGTCCAGGCTGGGCCCTGGACAGCCGAGACAGCAGGGAGATGTGCATTTAAAAGGTAGGACATATACTTTTACATTTTACCTGTCGTGGTAGTGAAACACTCTTAAATTAGTAATTCACTACTGTAAGGCCTACCTCTCCCTTAGACTAACATTGGAGTTAGCTTAATACAGTTAATACGCTGTCATTTCAAAGTTGGAATAGGTGACCACTTCAGCACTGTAATGAAAAATCCTAACTTATGGCGAGGTCGTATTTTAAATTACAATTTTGAAAATGCCACTTTTAGAAGGTTGGCATTTTCCTATTTTAGGAATTTGGGGGGTCATTAGGATCACGGGCGGACTTAGTCCGCCCGCCATCCTATAGGATAATGGAACTCATATATGTCTGAAAGGCATCAAACCATTGTTTCCAAGCCATGGGCGGATCACTGGGTGTCTGTAAGAAATGAGGAGGAGGACTTACTGGCTGCTTTTCCTACTGTTATGTCACAATAACCGTTAAATAAAACAATATGCCAGTGAGGTTCGACACATCACAATGCAATTTGAATTGAATATATAAAGTTGCCTACAATACGCCTTTTCATTTAAATGACATACTTGGATGCAATTATCTATCATGGCCAAAAACATACCCATATGTATGTTTTGAATCCGGTTGTGCAAATCAGAACCTTCACGTACAATGGCTTTGAAAAGAAAATCAGTATAATAGTTGCTTATGCCACTGAAACTTCATGTGGTGTGATAACTTTGCAGAATTTGAAATGTCAGTAATGCTGTGCATATCAGCAGGATAACGTGCTTCCCTTTGAAAGTGCTTTGTGTGTCAGCGTTATTAAAGTATGATGCAATGTCAAGATCAAACATCAAAGATGTTGGTAATACAGTGTGCATAGGAAAGATAACGCACTTTCTTTTGGGATATCAGTAACGCCGTGAGTATCAGCGAGATAACGCATATGGCTTTAAACAATACTGTGCACGTCAGTGTTAAGACCGAAAGATGGAATGACAGTAATTGTGTGCTGTGTATGTCAGCAAACCAAAATGCTACTTGGATTAGAACAGGGCTGTGCGCATCAGTGTTATAACAAAAAGGTGCAATGCCGCCATCCCCGCTTCATGCACACACTCCGCCCCATGCTCATGTATACAGTCCTAATCGTGGCTCCTCTATTTCGGCTTCCACCCTCCGGTCCTCTGCGTTACTGCTCACCTTCCTCCCTTCTTCCCCTGCCCTTACCCTCTCCCTTTCCTCCCTGTACAGCACCGTTTTCATTGACAACCCGGTCCTGAAGATGATCCTGACCAAAAAGGATCGAAACGTCGTCGACCGTTCAGAGCAATCGATGGTGCATCTCCCAATGTGGCTCTGTTAAATAATCCGTCCAATCTTCCAAGATACCCGCATTATAATTCATTGTTTTGAGCAACCTTGTTCACTTGATTCACTGTATATATTCTAGCACCTTCATACCATGCGCTGATCACAATTGTCACTTGTGCCGCCACTTCCTGTGTCACACATTTAGAGCACAAAGTATAATTCTGGCTGTTTGTTATTTATTTACGTACAGTGCTGCTACAACTGTATACTGTTTATTTCTTTGTTCTTTAATTATACGATGCCATGAGCACGTTTCAAAAACTACTAATTGAGTCTCCTTGTCTCTGTGCATGTAATGCTTGGTGCATACATGTCTAATTGCCTCTTAACAGAATACTAGTTGAGATATTGTTTATTTTTCCTAATGTACCTACCCTAATCTCAACGTGGTTTATGGGTCATACTCCTGTAGTTCATTACAACATCATACAAAGACAGCGAACACTCACTGTAAGTACTCAACTATGTTTTATTTCAATATGCAACAAACAAGCTACTGTGGGTCGTAGGACACTTCCAACTGCTGCAATTCAAAGCACATTCCACGTGAAACCTTGGCATGACAATGCCAAGGTACGACAAGCCTATGTCTTGAGCATACATAACACATAGATTACCACACTATGGTAGGCTAAGTTATGGTCTAAAATCATGTGAAATATCTTAATAGGACTGGGGTCTCATGGAGAATAGAATTTTATAGACTTTGTCAGAAAATAAATACAAGTTCCTCAGACTCAGGGAAGAATCTCTCCAGCTAGGCACGTTGAATAAATAGCAGTTGTTTCCACAGCAACAAGCTCCTGTATAGTCATCACGGCCCACGTACTCGTAAAGGAAGAAATAGGATAGCCCTGTTTGATTATTGACTCTATATAGGCAGTGATTTCAATAAAGCTTTGCAAATGTGATCATCACAAACAAAATGAGGCATGGCAGAAATTATAGAATCAAATCATAGACTGTCAGTGCCGCCAGCCTGAATAATATGACTCCTACTGTTTGTTCTAATAACCACAGAGTAGCAATGAGCATTTCTAAATGCAAATTTAAATGAGCTGATTGTAATGGAAGCATAGTCTAAGGCGTTATCCTGGGCTCAAAGGAGGTGAAATAGCAGCAAACTTTTATACACCTGATTGATCCACAACACTGTATGTGCACCTATGTTGTATTGCATGTGCAAAATGTGGCACCTGGGGGAACAAATGGTAGATTCCTGTTAGCAAAATCAGGATTCAATGACATTATGGCAGCATATGAAGGTTACAACTGTGGAACATCCACCAATATGATGGATTTTCCACTGTGGAAAGTTTAGGAATAGTGGAGAGAGGTAGGTGTTTCTCAGGGAGAAATAGGTAGATTTCAATCAATCAATCAATCAGGGGTTTATAAGCGCGCTACTCACCCGTGAGGGTCTCAAGTGCGGAGGGGGTGGGGGGTGAGGGTCAGCATATCTGCTTAGCCGAAGAGCCAGGTCTTGAGGGTCTTCTTGAAGGTGTTCAGGGAATGGGTGCGTCTGATGTCTGCCGGTAGCTCGTTCCAGGTCTTGGCTCCGATGTGGGAGAAGGATGTTCCGCCTGCTCTGGCTCTGAGGCTATACGGGGTTTCGGCCAGAGTGAGGTTGGTGGATCGGAGCTTTCTCTTGGGTATGTGGAAGCTCTTTCTGTCGTTGAGGTATTCTGGCCCGTTGTTGTGTAGGTATTTGTCGGTATGGGTGAGGATCTTGAAAGTGACTCTTTTCTCCACGGGGAGCCAGTGGAGTTTTCGTATGTGCTGGCTGGTGTGTTCCTGCGTGGGGATGTCTACGACGAGTCTGACGGCGGAGTTCTGTATTGTCTGGAGTCTGAGGAGTAGGGACTTGTTGATGGTGGCGTAGAGGGTGTTTCCATAGTCCAGTCTGCTGGTGATGGGAGCATGGGTGACTGGCTTTCTTGACTCATGGGGTATCCATTTGAAGGTCTTGTGGAGGATTCGGAGTGTGTTGAAGCAGCTGGAGGTGACGGGGTTGACCTGTCGTTTCATGGTGAGTGATGAGTCGAGTATGATGCTGAGGTTCTTGCCGTGGTCTTTGGGGGTAGGTGGGCTTCCGAGGGCGGTAGCCCACCAGGTGTGGTCCCATGCCAAGGGGTGGTTCTAAGGGTGAGGACTTCTGTCTTCTCTGCGTTAAGTTTCACGCTGTTGGTCATTTAGACTGCAACGTCTTGCTTTCCTTTCAGGAAGTTGAGTTTGACGGTGGTGGGGTCTGTGGTGAGGGAGAGTATGAGCTGGGTATCGTCAGCATAGGATACGATGTTGAGGCCGTGTTGCCGGACGATGGCAGCGAGGGGGACCATGTAGATTTTGAAGAGGGTCGGGCTCAGACGACCTTTGTGGGACTCTGCAGGTGATTTTCATGGGATCGGAGAGGAAGGGTGGCAGTCTGATCCTTTGGCTTCTTCCGGTGAGGAATGATCGGATCCATTCCAGGGCTGTTCCCTGTATGTCGGCGTCGTGTAGTCTGGTGACTAGTGTGCGGTGGGAGACGGTGTCGAAGACCGCTCATAGGTTGAGTAGAATGAGTGCTGCGGAGTGATCCTGGTCCAGGAGGGTGCGGATGTCATCAGTGGCGGCGAGTAGGGCGGTCTTGGTGTTGTTGTTTCTTTCAAAATCCGGATTGGGAAGGGTCGAGGATGGCGTTCTCTTTGATGAATCGTTTCAGTTCCCTGTTGACTTTCTTCCCCTCCACTTTGGCTGCAAATGGGAGGAGCGAGATGGGCCGGTAGTGCTTTACGTCATTGGGGTCCGCTGTGGGCTTCTTGAGCAGGGGCCTGACTTCTGCACGGTTCCAAATCGTCTGGGAAGGTACCTGCTTTGAAGGTTGTGTTGATGGTGCGTTGTAGTTCGGGTGCAATGGCAGCCATGGCTCTGTAGTAGATGTGAGGAGGGCAGGGGTCGGTGGGGGCCCCAGAGTGGATGCCTTTCATGGTTGAGGCGGTGTCTTCAGCCTTGATCAGTGTCCAGTTGGAGATGGTGGGCCGGCTGGTCTCTTTTCACACAAAATGTGTAGATTTTCACAAATCTTCATGCAGAGTTATGTTCTTAAGCACTACTGCAGTTTTACGCTGAAGGGCAAATCAGGAGAGCACTGCCTGGGGAATAGACTGGGATACAGATGAAAAGTAACCCACAAAGAGTATGGGAAAGAAAATAACTCTTCATTAATGTTGTTTTACAATAATAGTTGGAATATTTGGGCCAAAACTAAACAAAAAATATTTTTCATCTGCAACTTAGGGAACCAATTTGCGTAATATATAATGAACAGCAGCCTGGAAAATGTCTGTGCATATTGGAAATGCATACACTGGAATTAGTAAATATACTATGGGGAAGGATGTCATATAGTGTGTAGCAAATGGGCCCGTTCATTTAGTCCTACTCTTTTCTTGACCTTTACAGTGAGTCTCACTTTTTAAGTCTCACTCACTGTAAATTTACAGTAATTAGACTGAGCATGTTCACCACCAGTGTCCGGATTTTAAGATAAGGCCACTGCTATGCACTTATGGTAAGAGGCACTGGGGGGGGTTACATTTAAAAACATGGGCACATGAACTGTGGCTCAGGGGTTAGAGGTGGCAGACCCGGAAGCTGAGATCGGTCCTGGACCAGGGTTCAATTCCCCGCCTCGGCGGGTCTTGGGCTAAATATTCCACGGACTCGATAATTCTCCCTCCGGTGCCTTCTCGACTCACGGGTTCACACTCTGCGACTCTGGGCAATAGCTTGCTTAATCTCCACAACGGCCCCTTGCGGCGGGATGCCTGACTTTCACCTTGTGGATACCCGCTGGGGCTATCACACAGGGGAATATCAGGACGGGTTCCCTAAGCAAGCGCCGGGACACCCACTGCGGGTAGCTGTGCGCTGTATAAGCTCAACTACATTTACATTTACATTTACATGTGTGGACTGCTCATATGAGACTACAATTGTATGTAGCCTGGTATTTGTGCACAGGTAGCCTCGTGCAGAATTGATTCTGGAAGGATTGGTGTTGACCTGGGGAAGGCCTTATAAAATGAGGGGACATTCATAGTGTAGGTCATTAATGCTTAAGCTGTATTCTACATGTATGAGAAATCTGGCCCAAAGTACAGTTTTGCTCAATTTACAACCACTGTGTCCAGCAAGGTATCAAACTGGGACAAAACATGTACACCAAGTTTGATTTTGCGCATTTCATGGGACGTTAAGATTTGCCACATTTCCCTGAATCCACTCATAATCAGACTGCAGGTCTTTGCCCCCCTACTGGGTCAAGTTAATTACTCTCCTCCTGCAAAAGTCTCACCACAGAAATGAAGCAATTATCAGTGATTGACTCATGCGAGAAATTGGGTTGTTGGTTGAGTGGGGTATTAACCCTGCTCATGCAACAGGCACAATTCACGTCAGGGTGAACCACTAAAATCACTAAATTAACCTGTGCTTAACCTTCTGGTATCTTAGCACAAACGCAGTCAGGCTTTACTTAGAGGCAGTGTGAAAATTATGCATACAGCACACAAACATAATAAAGTGGAAACACAAACGTCTTCTGTGAAAATTGTTATAAGTTTCAGATTTTAGGTTTAGGACTGGGGAGTTACCACTTGGGGGAGAGAGGGGTTATGACTCACTTCAGCAGAGGCAAGGTGCAGGGTGGCCTCCCGAGCTTTTTATATCCCTAGTAGTTCACATAGGAAGCAAGCCAATTAGTCCTTTAAATCACTTCTGGCAGTCTGGGTTGACAAAAGGCTAGCGCCAGGTTCCTTTGTATGTGGTGAAAGCAAGCCCTTTGAAGGGTAATGAGGCAGGGGTGAGCTACGCCCCCAGCCATCCGGGAAGGATTGCCCATCTTGCCCATACCCACTCTCTTTGTTGTCACTGTCTGGGAGAAATATGCAAAGCCTAACAGCAATGCCATTCACAGTCATGTGATCCAGGGCACTTTTAGCAAACACCAAAGAGTTAAAGCAAGAAATTGCAAACTTTCTAAAAGTGGCATTTTCAGAATTGTGACTTTGAAGCTGACTTTACCATTAAATTGGTTGTTTTAAATTACAATTCATTTGAGTCCAAACGTAATATCCCAATCTGCTCACAGTTAAAAGTTAGCATTTGTTAAAAGTAATAAGGTAACCCAATGATATTCAATGGGCGAGATGGACCTTACAGTAGTGAAATACTAATTTAGGAGTTTTTCACCAAGACATGTAAAACTTAAACCCACATGTCCTCCTTTTTAAATACAATATACCCTGTTGTATGGGCCTTTAGAGACTACCTTAGTGGTTACTCATTTTGTATGTATTAAAAAGGAAGGTTTAGGCCTGCAAAAGGTTTGTTTTGCCTGGTCGAAATGGCAGTTTAAAACTGCACACAGGCTGCAATGGCATGCCTGAGACATGTTTTAAAATGCTTCTTTAGTGGGTGGCACAATGAGGGCTGCCGGTCCACGAGTAGCATTTAATTTACATGCCCTGGGTACATGCAGTACCATATACTAGGGGCTCATGAGTAAATTAAAAATGCCAATCAGGTGCAGGCCAATGTTACCATGTTATAGGGAGAGTGCACAAGCACTTAACACTAGTTAGCAATGGTAAAGAGCACAGAGTCCTATTGCCAACAAACATGAAATCAGAAAATGGGAGGGGTGCAGGCTAAACATTTTAGGGAAGACCACACCTAGGTTGCCTGGTCGAACACTGGACTTGTATGTTCACATGTGCATGCATCACAAAGAATGAGTTGGGCCATTTTACGGCCAGGTGAGGATTGGACCCAGATGTAATTGTATAGACAGAGATACCCCACCCACCTTTACATTAGCAAGGAACAATTAAAATGTGGCTTAGACATGTACTTTAGTTGCATTCTAGAAAATAAACCGCATCATCCTACTCATAAAATTTGGTAACAAATATTGTTGCCCAAAAATATTTTGGGTGAGAAATAGCAGACAGGAAAACAAATTAGCTTATCATAAAACTATTAATGCCTCTTTACTTAGATTAATAGAACATTGCAATTGTTGGTGAAGAAATTGTGCCTGTCAAAAAGATGAAACTGATCATAATCACTTTTGTGCAATAATGTAATAAAAAGCTGCTTTGATGTATACGATACACATTATAAAACATGTCTGCCCTCTGTGTTTCTGTAATACCTTCAGTTTCTCATATTTTGTTGTGGATGTGTTTCCATCATTGGTCTGCTAAGGGGGAGCCTCGGGGGTCTCCTCGGGCTTAGGACAACATGAAGATGGACCCCTGCTCGAGTAAGAATGACTCACATGGGAGCCAACTTGAAAACCGATTTTGTAAACTGGGCAACGCTCTTATCCTATTACATAAGGCTTATCTTTGGTGTTCATCCATCGGTGAGCTTTCCTGGTACAAGGATCATTTTGTTTGCGCTTGGAAAGAACCGAATGAACGGCTCTGATATCTCTTTAAATGGAGCACGGCTCCTGCAGTCTTTTTATATTAACTGACGATGAACCCATTCGTATGCATCACTTCGTTGCATTGCGCCTATACTCGTGCACATGCAGGCAGCATGGCTCAGTGAGATCAGTTTTTCCTAAAGAAACGCGCAGTGATCGGTAGGTCACAAGTCTGCATCTCAGCAAGGCCCATTCAGTTTTCCATCCGCCCAAGGTAGACGAATTGAGAAATTGTAACACTAACCATTGACAGCACTTAGAATCGATAGACCGAGCTATTATTGAGACAATCCAATTCAATTAAGGGGAAACTGTCTGTTAATCCGCCCCCACAATAATCTGTAATCTATTCTCATTCGTGGGCGTTCATGCATAAACGCTAACAAATTACAGGTCGCTGTTTTATGTTACCTCATATACAACTCATACCTCAAAAATGTAAAATGTTGCTCATTATAACAAACTTTTTAGAATTTATAAATTAGTGCAACATTAATTTTTATTAAAATATCAAATTACTTTCGATCAATTCTATACATCACTTTTAATAATTATCAATGCACAATAAAAAGTGTCTTTTTTTAAACTTTAGGTCGGATTTTTTTTAATTTACATTTAATTACAGTATGTGTTTTATTTAATTTAACATATTTAAATTAATAACATTTTTAATCCAAAATTATAACAATAGTCCCTTGACATGTTTGTACTTTTGTACCACATTTAAAATAAGTTTGGAAAATTAATTACACTAATATTTAATATATAATTAATTTTACAATTATTTTTAATTAAATAAACTTTTTTACTTTTCCCTGTACTTTGCCATAGGGAGACTCTATAGTAAGGATGGAGATTTCCCTATGCTAAAGTATGGGGAAAATGTAAAACATTTATTAAACTTTATAATAAATTAGGAAAAATCATTTGTATTTTCTGCTGAGCACTGACTGGGTTGTGATGCGAGCCAATTGCCAGGACTATGCTCGTAGGCGAAAAGGTCTTGGAAAAACTTCACCTTTCAAAGATAAAGCATTAACACATAAAACATGATTATGAATTATAAGCAAATGCAAAAACTCACCTTTCATTAATAATTCAGCTATATTTTATCAGTGACCGGAACAATCAATAATATATTTAACTGAGAACTTATTCGTATTACAAAGGAGAAAGGATACATAAAAAAAATAGGTTTTTGTAATCGCTTATCTGATTTATACTCTGAATATTGTTGATATGTCTTTTAATATATACAAAAATTATTAAAATAAGACCCTCAATCTTTTAGTCACTTTTTTTGTGTCAGAGACTCTTTGATATGGCTTTGCTGCCAAACATCACTCATCTACACGGGAAGCACACAATTTGGGTCGGGAGGCATGATGGAGTTCAAAAATCTATTTTCACCAGGGTGCCAAATGCTATTGGGACACCTGGGACTCTGATACGTATGTCAGTGGGCATAATACCCACATCTGTAGTCCATGCCGGACAGGGGTGCCCAAATCCTTCAGATGCCTCTAATCACCAGTTTCTACCCAGGGCAGTAAACACTGGCAGAAGGTAAGTACCCCACTGTCTTTAAAGCTTGGCACACATAACACTATCATCAAGCCCGAACAAAAGCCGTTGGGGAGAGCACACTTATGGTGGGGCAGTTAACTTATTACATGGGTAGCAAGAACCTCTGGAGATCCTAGAAAACTTTGCATGTGGGCCCAATCATTTCATATATGTACAACAGATGCAATTCAGATCCGAGGCCACCGAAGTCAACTGCGGCGTACCACAAGGATCATCACTCAGCCCCACCCTCTTCAACGTCTACATGAGCCCCCTCGCAGCCATTGCACGCCAACACAACCTCAATATCATCTCCTACACTGACGACACCCAGCTGATCCTCTCCCTCACCAATGACCCCGCCACCGCCAGAACCAGCCTACACGAAGGGATGAAAGACGTCGCCTAGTGGATGAAGAACAGCCGCCTGAAACTGAACTCAGACAAGACGGAAGTCCTCATCCTGGGATCAGCGCCCTCCGCCTGGGACGACTCCTGGTGGCCCCGTGCCCTGGGCACCACTCCCAAGCCAAAGGACCACGCACGTAACCTGGGCTTCATCCTGGACTTCTCCCTCTCGATGACCAGACAAGTCAACGCCGTCTCATTATCGTGCTTCAACACCCTGCGCATGCTCCGAAAGATCTTCTGATGGATCCCCACTGAAACCAGGAAGACGGTCACCCAGTCACTCGTCACCAGCCGACTGGACTACGGAAACACCCTCTACGCCGGAACCACAGCCAAACATCAGAAAAGACTCCAACGCATCCAGAACGCCTCCGCACGACTCGTCCTGGACATCCCCGACACATCCACATCTCTGGCCACCTGAGAGACCTGCACTGGCTCCCCGTCAGCAAGAGGATCACGTTCAGACTCCTCACCCACGCACACAAGGCTCTCCACGACCTGGGCCCCAAGCACCTCAACAACCGCCTGACCTTCTACACTCCCACCCGCCAGCAACGATCAACTAGCCTCGCCCTCGCCGCCGTTCCATGCATCCGCAGAGCCACCACTGGAGAAAGATCCTTCTCCTACCTGGCAGCCAAGACATGGAACTCCCTCCCCATCCACCTCCGGCTAACCCAGGACCATCTCTCCTTCAGGAAGCAACTCAAGAACTGGCTTTTCGAGCAGTAACGTACCCCTCTCCCCCAGCGCCTTGAGACCCCTCCGGGTGAGTAGCGCGCTATACAAATGTTATGATTGATTGATTGATTGATGAGCTGTGAAGCTGCGATGCAGAGTTTTGTTGTTGTCGTCGAGTCTGGCATCAAAGAGGGATGCAAGGATCCGCACTGGGGAAAGCATTGTGCAGTGGTAATTACGAAGGCAATATGTCATTCCCCAGAGGCAGGTTGCGGCGAAGGTACAAGTATTTTGCGACTGTTCCAAATCACCCAGCAGCATAAAGCGTCAGTTGTGCTCTGCGATGCACCACTCAGCTTAGGATATGCATTGGCTCTGCTCAGGGATGCGTCA
The DNA here is from genome assembly GCF_964263255.1 of Lissotriton vulgaris. Classification (NCBI taxonomy): domain Eukaryota; kingdom Metazoa; phylum Chordata; class Amphibia; order Caudata; family Salamandridae; genus Lissotriton; species Lissotriton vulgaris. Next base: position 115,116,890 of record NC_141690.1, on the reverse strand, counting down.
CTCACCAGAAAAGATGCGTCAGTTCTGCTGGCAAGCACCTTAGGCCCACATTTTGGAAGCCTGTTATGCCCCTGAGGCTTCAGTTCAGGAGGCCAGCCAGCTAGTCCTTGGAGTCACTCTAAGCTTTCGGTTAAACAGAGTCAGGTCCAGTCCTTTTCACCCAGGCAAGAGGGCAGCAGCAGTTCATCACAACAAAATAGGAATCTTGCAGAGTGGCAGTTCTTCAGCAGAACAATAGTCCTTCTTCCTAGCAGTGTATCCACAGGTCTAGAAGTGTAGTGAAGTGGTGGTGTCTGGTGTCCAGTATTTATACCCAGTGGTGCCTTTGAAGTGGGATAGGTTTCCAATGACATGCCCTTGAATTGCATAGATGTCCTGCCTTCTCTTCCCAAGCTTCAGACTAAATACAGGGGGCTTTGTGTGGGGAATGGAAACAGCCTTTTCAAGTGTAAGTGAGGCTGGGTCCAGCTCCTCCCTCCCATCCTGCCAGTGATTTAGAAATACTGGTTTCATTTCCATGTGGTTTTCACAGATTCCTGGTAGAAAACAATAGATATCGTCTGCCTGCTCTCTGAAGGCAGAAAGTGTCTGGAAAGTGCCAGTGGTGGTTGTAGTTGTGAGGTCAGGGAGCCATGGATGTCTGTCTGGGGTAGCATTGCTTCCAGAATACTGCTGGATGGGTTGAGTTGGGCTGGACTGTGATGATGTGCACCACTCTTGAAGCAGTGAAGAGCGGAACAGTGTCTCTGGGTCTGGAAGTAGCAGGTCTGGAAATGTTTTTCATTAAGATATTAAATTAGACATGCTGTTGACTACTCTGAAAAACACACAAGATGATGGACGGAATGTTGCACATTGGCAAAACATTCACCCCCAGTCACAGAGCAAAATAATGATGGATTTAACTCAGATCTGTGACTGCGGTGAATGTTTTGCCAATGTGCAACATTCCGTCCATCATCTTGTGTGTTTTTCAGAGTAGCCAACAGCAGTGTAATTTTTATGAGGGCTAGAGTATCAATGATCACAAAAACAATCTTTGTGTTGGGGGACCAGGAGGACCAAACGGGGCCATGGGAATTAGAATGGGGAGCCTTAAAGGGCTGCTCTTCCTAAAAAATGGGACGACCTAAGGGGTACATTGCTAAAAAGTACTTGAAGAATAGAAGCAGCTGTAGAACCAGCCAGAGGGAAGTCTTCACTCTGTGTCCGTCTGATCCTGAGCGTTTATCTAAAGTTATTTTCCAACTGTGGAGCTGCCCAGCTTGCAACTCAAACAGACAATCAGGGCCCAAAGTTTATTTTTTCTTTCAGGGTAGGGCACCCACCCTCCGAAAATGCCCTTAGTGATCCTGTCCAGTGTCTCAGACAGTGCACCAGCATTCTTCATTTTAATCTAACAGGCACCAAAGGCACAGCACATGAACCCTGAACTCAAGTAATTCCCTAACTCCTGTGTTTCTCCGCTGGTGCATTGCTCTTTTGTTGGGCAACAGATTGTACCCAGCATGCCCCAGCACCTCTTGATCAAAAAACAGAGGTGCAGATTTGCATTCACTTGGGGACCAGGACTCGGAGGCCTGATGCTGGAGTATCTGAAGTAACCCTTGTTTCAAAGGGGGTCACCTCACGCAAGGGCCTCCTTGCCGTCCTTGTCGGTCTGTGACTTTCTCAGCTGGGCATCAAAAACTGGATCCACACAAAGAATTCTCCAGCCTGATTTGTGACCCCATATTTTGCCCAAGACAGTAGCAGGGGTACACACCTCACCGTTTTTATGGCCCAGTGCTACCAGCCTTCTACCTTCACTGTGGTCCTAGTTGCCAGCAACCCCTGTGCCGGTTCCCTTTACCTCAACTCCATGCTGGATTGGTGCTGACTCCCCAGGCTGAATCTGATGTCCGGGCCCCTCTGGCAATGGTTGTAGGGCAACAGATATCTATTGGTGGTCAGAACAAAAAATCTTTAGACAAGGCATATAAATAATCTATCAACAGAGAGGATACTCTATTTCCGAAAACTTCTTTAGTCTTGGGGCACCCCATACATTAGCAAGGCACCCAAGAACCACTTCATCTATCTGAGAGTAAAAAACAACCTGGACCTATTAGCGAGCATAAAAGGAACTTTTTGGTGAACTGACAAGAGTAAAACGTAGACAAGGTTAGTCTCTGCTACCGATTTCATCATGTCCGACGTACCACTATTATCCTGGACCTCCTCATGTGATGGCACCAAACGTGATGCCACCAACAACGCCCTCCTCTCCCCTGCTTCATACAAAGCAGATTGTTTAGTTCACCCTCTTTCACTGTCCTCCTTGATATCTGAGGGAATCCTTACATCCGCTACATTCATCCCGCCCATCCAATCACAGAACTCAGTGACCTTTCCCCAACCTCATGAGAAAGTCCCCATCAGGTTGCCTAGCCTCTGTGCCACTGCGCCCATGGACACAGATCCCTCATTAAATTTCCTGGGTCAGCCTCATGCATTGACTCCTATTGAAGTTATCCCCAAGCAACCTGAGAAAGTGTACTTGCATATAGATCAGACCAGAGGATCGCCCTCTATCTGGTTGCCTAGCCTCTATACCACTCCACCAATGGACGTGGCTCCCACACCATTCCTCCCGGCTCAGCCTCCTGAATTGACCACTTCTGAAGTTACCCCCAAGCAAATGGAGAACATGATCTTGCTTACTGAACATAGGGGTGGATCACCCCCCCATAATGTATCACACACCCATACCTAATGTAGATACTCCCAAGCAATTGGAGATCATGCATAATGACTCTACAGCGGATCTCCCCCCATAACGATCATATGCCCACTCCTCCTACCTACTCCCCCAATCCCGTCTAGATCAATCAACTCAATGAGTTAGCCACTAGCCTATCCCATATTAAGGTTGAAATGCACAACGTTTCTATTATCATGAAGGATCTTCTTACGCAAAGCCACCAACGACACCATGAAACAAATCAGTCTCCAAACAAGAAACAACATCCCTATGAATGCTCACACTAACTACTCTAGTCAGTCTAACCAAATCAACGTCTAATCTAGTAGACGCATATCCAAGTTCACACTCCCCTTAAACACTAAGCTTGGTAGTATACCCTCCCCTTTGTGGCTTAGGATGTCAAACGATGAACTATCTGACAGGGACATAGACGACCTCCTCACATCCTACGCCCAGTATACTGACAATAGTAAGTTCCATTGTGACAATATTCAAACCATTGTTACCAATCCCCTCAGAGAACCGACTCTCAATAACAGATCTGTAAATAGAGATAACCTCACAAATATCAACTTAGAACAGATTACCTTAAACCACAAGTTGAAGTGCGGGCTCATTAATCGTAGATCGGCTAGCAAACATGCTACTGATATATTCAATCTCATTCTAGAGAATGATTTAGACATTATGGTACTCACTGAAACTTGGCTAAATAGCTCCTCCTCACCCATTCTCGACTTACTGGTTCCTCCTTCCCATGACCTAATCCGACTTGATAGAATCGGGGAAACAAGGGGGAGGGGTAGCGTGCATTTATCGTAACTCAATATCAGTCAAGCAAGCGGAATCCATCGGGTTATCCTCCTGTGATTATCTATGCATCAGTATCTCTGATACTAAGCGCATCGCCAGCAAGCTACACATTTTCTACCAGCCCCCTGGCGATAATTTGACTTGTATCGATGCAATTACGGAGATCATGGCATCCAACGCCAACTCACTAGTTCCTCATATTTTCTTGGGTGACTTCAACCTCCACTGGAACAACGCAAATGATCATATTGTAGGCTGTCTTAAAGAGTTTCTGTCTGAAAAGGAGCTATCTCAATACTGTGACAGCCCAACGCATAACAAGGGAGAGACTTTGGACCTCATCATTGCAAAATTAAACATCGCCCTAATAGAATCCATCACTCCATGCGATTGGTCTGATTGTTATTGCATCCTCTTCTCCATCAATATCGAAGTTACTCATAAAAGAGACCAACCCTCAAAATCAAGGCAATGGAAACGGAACTTAAAAAATATCAACCCCATCCTCTTGGTAAACAGTTGCAACTCTGCTATGACCCTCATGACGGACATGACTGATGTACATGACCTCACAACCTTCTACAATGCCACGCTACTCGAAATTCTGGACTCTACAGCGCCCCTCCAAGAAAAAAACTCCTCCTCCAAGGTTTCCAAGCCTTGGTTTAATGATGGCCTGAACTCAAATCGTAGACATCTAAGAGTTGCAGAGTGTCTATGGAAATCGGCTCATAACACTGATAACCTTGAGCACCTCAGCAGGTTAAGAAATTCTTACAATAGGAAGATTCCTAAAGCAAAGGCAGACTTTTTGAGAACTCAGCTGAACCAAGCTATCAACCTGCCAAAAAAACTCTTTGAAATCGTCAAACATCAATCATGCAATACAACTAACTCTAGGGAATTAAATAACTTGGCCACACCTACCTGTGACATGCTTGCCAATTTCTTCCACGAAAAGACTAAGATTATCGAGCTAGACATCCAATCCAAGATGGCCCTCCCACAAACCATGGTCCAAGATCCTAATTTGGGCGCTCTATTCGAAGTACATTTTAATAATCCAGGGGAAGTTCCAAAAAACAATGCCTCTTGGCACACCTTCCCGCCAATCTCTCAACAAATTATCAACAACACTCTTCAAGCAATCATCCCCTCCAGCCATTTCTCTGACCCCCTGCCTCCTGCCCTGTTCAAAATTTTAAAAGCATCTATCCTACCACTATGGGCAAAAATTGTAAACGCCTCCCTGAGTCAAGGCGTCATACCGGACTGTCTTAAAATAGAGCAGGTCACACCTATTCTAAAGAAAGCTGATGCCTCTCCATCTGATCTAAACAACTACCTTCCTATAACCAACATCCCCACTTTGGCGAAACTATTGGAGAAATGTGTTCAAATTCAATTATGCAACCACATTGATCACTATAACCTCTTAGACTGTCACCAATCAGGCTTCCGCCGAGGACACAGCACAGAATCTGCTCTGACACACATTATGGATGATATACTAAAAATGCTTGACCGCAATGAATCATGCCTATTGATACTTCTTGATCTGTCTGCCGACTTCGATACGGTCAGCATGACAACCTTCTGTCCCTATTGGAACATAGGATGGGCCTCCCGGGGACAGTGTTGCAATTGTTCTCCTCCTTCCTGAATAACAGATCTCAAAGAATCAAGATGAAGAATTCATCCTCACAACCCTCTATGGTCACACTTGTTGTACCTCAGGGATCAGCCCTATCACCCTTTCTATTCAATCTCCTAATGGAGCCTCTGGCGAATGCACTGAAATCAGCGAACATTCTATATCACCTGTACGCGGATGATACCTAGTTGTATCTAAAAATCTCCTCGCCAGATGGCTTCATTGCCCTCAACACTATTCTACTGAACACGCAAAGCTGGCTCACTAACAACCACCTCATGTTGAATACCAAAAAAAACGAATTCATTCTCACCTCTCCACCAAGCCACACTCCAAAGCTAGACCTATGGTTAAAACACCTAACCTCCTTTGACTGTGTCACCCTCATCGTTGAATCAGCTAAATCCCTAGGAATCTCCATAGACAAACACCTGAACATGCAGTCGCACATCACTATGGCCACCAAGGGAGCTAATCACAAGATGAGTATATTAAGAAAATTCAAACCCTTCCTCCCTCAGGCAGATCTAAAAAGGGCAGTACGAGCCCTAGTGCTACCAAGACTAGACTACAGAAGTACCACCCTCTGTGGGCTCCCCAAATACAAGTTGGCTCAACTGAGAGCAGCACTGAATACTTCGGCTAGATTGGTATCAGGGCCCAAAAGAAATAGTCACATCTCACCAACCTTGAAAGCACTGAATTGGTTGCCTTACGAGGCAAGAATACACCCTAAAGTGGCCTGCATGACGCACAAAGCAATTCACAACAATACACACAGTTACTTAGCTCTAAAGCTGGAGAGATCAGGAGGCTGCAGACAACTACGAAGTGCGAGCACTTTCCTTCTGAAACCTCAATCCTTTCATAAAAAGAGAAATGGTTGTAGAGCTTTCTCTGGGATTGCACCAAGGATTTGGAACTCGTTACCTCCACTAGTGCTTGGAATTATTTCTTTACTGCTTTAAAAAATGAAGTAAAAAAACTACTAATGAACAAATTCATGTCCTAATTTTAATTATAGAATATCACGGAGTCATCTTTAAGATCCTATTACCACTGCCTATCTCAGATGGATCTGTTGACTCTACTGTATGTAAGACTTATATCCACTGTGAATCGTTAGAAGTTATTATATGTAGGTATGCTAGCATATTCACCGAATGTTCATTAACTGACTATTGTACAATCTCCTGCAGAATCACGGTCCTCTGTGATTATTATTCATAGATTTATATTTCGGTGCACACATTGATACATTTGAATGTGTGTATACCTCTGCAACCATTTTATGTTCTTATACTGTAAAGGGCTCTGATACCCTCGTGGGTCATGTTCGCACTATATAAAACTTTATAAATAAATAAATAAATAAAACATAAATCAAGAAAAATGACAAAGTGTTACTTAATTTTAGTTACCCTTAATTTGCCAAGGAGCTAGTCTCCTCCCCCATTCGATAGTAGGTAACCGCAACAGGTGACCTCAAATTTACCCTCCTTTTTGGAAGCTTGGCACAAGCTGTGTAACATAATAGCACATTAATGCAAACTTTATTTCATAGCCTTTTGATCTGGCCCTAGCACAACAAATGTAAATGTAAATGTGTTTCGATTTATATAGCGCACTTTAAACCAGGGGTCCCAAGGCGCTTGCTTAGGGAACCCGTCCTGGTATTCCCCTGTGAGATATCCCAGCCGGGTATCCACAAGGCGAAAGCCAGGCATCCCGCCGGGAGGGGCCGTAGTGGAGATTAAGCAAGCTATTGCCCAGAGTCGCAGAGTGTGACCCCGTGAGTCGAGTAGGCACCGGAGCGAGAATTGTCGACTCCATGGAATTTTTGAGCCCGAGACCTGCCGAGGCGGGGAATCGAACCCTGGTCCACGGCCGATCTCAGCTTCCGGGTCTGCCGCCTCTAACCACTGAGCCACGCTTCTCCACTCTGTGAGTGGAAACCAGTATTTCTGTATGCATGGCAGAGCTATTCTCTGCATAGGGCCTACAGACACTGCTATCCCTTGATAATGATATTCAATAGGATAAACCCCACCTGCATACCTCCTACACTTGTATTATGTCTCAAGAAAACAGTGATATCCCTATGTGCTCCTAACAGAATATGCAATATTCCCTTTATCTAATGTTACCTAAAACAGATCTGTGGTGCCCAATCTTGTTCCAGGAAGGCTTAATCAAGGCCATAACTTTATTGAAACAACTAAGTAAATTCTTCTATTTCTAAATGTGGTTAAATTACTAATGGCAATTGGCAATATCCTAATTGAATTTGAGAATTAATTTTGACCCTAATTTCCCTAGGCATATTATAACCTCAGACATCATTAGAGCAAAATTTACATTACCTGTAGTGTTTTACCCTACAATTGTAGAATCAGGAAATTGAATTATTACAAAGAAATCAGTTTATCATACTACTCTGTAAAATTACAAGCTTTCATAGTGTAATGTAGAAATCACACACTGTCAGAGGCTCCCTGCGTGGACATTTCACGTTCAGTAGTACTGGTCAGTTCTAAATACAGAACTTAGTCTCTGACCCTTTAACCTGTTGTCCCCTGTCTGAGCAAAGGTTATTCCATGTGGCGATTACATTTGAAAGTATCTCTTGAAAAGCATTACTGAGGGGCGTCCATCCTGATATTTGAAAGGTAGGATCTAACTCCTGCTGTTTTTTATACCTATTTTTATTCATGTGCAGTGTGCGGTGTGCTTTCCAGCAGTTTAGAAGCCAGCAGCTTTTTCTGCACTTGCATGTGTGCACTGCTGAAGCCTGAGGTCAGTTTGAAAACAGCCCTGGGTGCCAGGACTGCTTTTAAAAAGTAAATTGTGCCCAAACTCAACTTTGGTGGTAGGGGCACTTAAAAATTGATAACCTAAAATGTTTTGCAATGTTAGGGACCCCCAGTGTCTCCCCTAGGTATCCCTGGGGTGAGGGTATCAGAAATGTATAAGGTACACCATATATAATGAGTTTTTTATGCCTGGGTAAAGTGAAATGCCACATTTCACTTCCCACATTGTGGTAAAGTGCTGCTCAAATTTGACTTTGATACTAGGAGCCTATATACTTTTCACAGTAGGATTATTAGACATTATAAAGATCATAAAAATGCAAAAATGATTTTAGTGCAATTATTTTTAATATTTTTCTTCATGTAGTAATTTTTTTTAATACTGATCACTAACTCTTTTGATGTTTCCACATATCAAGAGCAAGCCTTATTCCATTCCTTTTGCCTTTAAATGTATTTATTTATGACACTAAGCACAGAAGCTTTACTGAAACATAAAACGTTTGTGTCACTTTTTAAAGGGCAGTAATTATTTTCCATCAATCCACAGATGTGCTTATTTAGAAAAGCAACAAGAAAGAAAGTCCTTACTTTTAATCCTTTCTCTTTTATCCAAAATAATGAAGCAGTATTTCTACGTTTTAAAATCACTAGTTTTTAACGCACGTGCCTTCATTCCATGATGTACTAATTTAAAACCTAGTTCCCACAGCTTGATCTGTAGCTTGTGGCTGGACATAGCCATGTGTTGTTTACTCAGCTGTGCATTATGACCAGCAGGCGTTAACTTCCTAAGCTTTTTCAGGAGAAAAAGGCCTTGCAGCATTGTAATGTCCGCACAGAAACCCCAAAAGGATGATTACCAATTCATTACTTCTGTTTATTCTGACAGGCAGCTTCCTTCGGACAGACAGCTTTGAACAGCTGTTTAAAAGCTCCTTTTTTCTAGCGCCAGGAATGAGCACAGTTGAGTGGATTTAAAACCCAGGCCTCCCAAGCAAGTACAAATCTATCATTTTGCAATGTGAAAAAGAGGTGCTTTTAATTTAGCAGCAACTAATTACTCAGATAATGTGAATACCTTTTAATATTAATATAATGTATCTAAGGATCATGCTGTAGTATTTTGTATTGAGTCCTAGTTGTGTACAGCACACAAATTCATTCTTTTTCTTTCTATGAGGCCTATATTTTCCTATTGAGTGCTAATTCTAATGTATCTTTACCATTGTGGCAATATTCACACATCTATACTTTGTTACTGTTTTACTTTTAATGGTAATGTGCAGCTGTTTAGCATATGTTATATAATTCATTCCTTGAATTTCAAAATGTAATTCTTTTCATTTGCAAAACACAATGCCGACAACAAACCAAATTGAGCTCATTCCAGACATTTTCAAGAAGGGGGCCATACACTCAGAACACACAACACTGCTTGTTGAGGCAAGCCATTCTTACACAAAAAACACAATCACTATTCACTTAAACAAGTTCTTCACAAGCATCACCACCGGTGTCAGTCCACAAACCACATAGACACTCAAAAAGAACAATTAATCCACAAATCAACACTTAGGACAAAAGCAAGAGACAGCCCACAGACTGTACTCAAACCAAACCATTTGTAAATACCAATTGTAAGTCATATTTACAAACAAAAGGACTCCCAAAAAACAGTACAGAGATTGCACCAAGAAAAACAGACAGCCGAAAGACTGTGCCATGTTTAAAAAGACAGGCTCTAGCCCCAGACCTTTTCCAAAATACACCAAATTACCAGTTGGGCTGGCAGAACACTCAAAAGCGCTCTGTATCACTACTTATGAATTTTACTAAGTGTGCAGATCAGGATCCTTTTTTTTATATATATTTGTTCTACAGTGTACTATACATTATGGAAGAAATACCATATTTAATGTACATAAACCTATTTAGGTATCCCCTCTAGGGGAATCAGCTGAGTACTTTCTAAATCCATATTGGTAACATCAAGACAGCAACACTTTCCATGAAGTGTGCTTGAAACAGGCATGCCAAAAATATTATAGTATATATAATATTATAACAAAGTAGTACTTAACACAGATATTGTACCGTTCAAGAATTCAAAAATTAGAGAAAAATTTCCTCATTGCTTGCCCTTATTTGCTTCAGCAAACAAACCAAAATCTTGGCCAAGCTATACAAAAGTGTTGCATCGCAACCTTACCAAACAAAGGTCTCCAGCTTCCAACAGCCAAGTTCTGAGTGACCTAAAGGTCATTTTGAAAACTCACGCCATAGAAGATCTCAGTCGGGACAGGCCATCACCTAGAGGGTCAGATCGGGAAAAACGGAGAACACATCGGTCTGCAAAGACATTGGGGCTCCTCATGCAGGGTACCGTCCTCAGTGGTTTCCTGCCTTCCGTCATGACTGCACTCATTGATGGCCTTGTCTCCGATGATTTTCACATTTGGGTGCCAATTTGTGGAATAAAAAGCCTTTTTAGGGGCTCACTGATGCACCGGTCCTTCAACCAACAATAAAGGGATTGGCACGGAAGCTGTGATATTAAAGAGAATGCATTTATTAACCTCACATGAGGGAGACAGCGTCAATACAGTACCCTCAGGCCACTGTATGAGGCAGTCCAAGGAGTACAGAAACCAAGGGTCTTTTATACCCTATTTACCGCTGAGTGAGCATGGGGACTCAAAAAGAGGCAGTACAAGTGTGCACACAAATAGCCAGTTACATATAAGGATACATAAGAATCGCTTAGTCAACAGAGTGGGAGGAGTTACAATATTGCTGACATTAGTTAAAATAGCCTGACAGTTACTTCATGAGCAGGTGTATTCTCCCAGCTACAGGCCTTACTAAGCATGTGCAGTGCTCTGGCTCAATGCTGAAGGAGTTAACTGTAACTGATGGCTCAAGCAGAATACAAGGGCAGGCAACAGTGAAGCGGGAGAAAGCACATGGCGAGCACATGGCTAACTAAAATGGCTGCCACAAACAAAATGGCTCCAGCTGATGCTAACAGCGATTTCAGCTAGTTTCCACAGTGTGACTGAGTATTCACTCTGTTTCTGTGCAACTTTGAGGAGGGTTTTGTTATACCGCTGGCGTTGTTTTCTCAGTTCCAATCATGCTTCTTAAACTTTAGCCTGGCCATGACAATGTGATGGTCTGACATCACATACACTCCTTTCATCACTCTTACATCCTGTTAAAAAAGTAAGGAGAAAAAAAAACCTTTTCTCTTTTCGAAAGCCTGCTTTCAGAAGGCGTTATTTTTTGGCACAAACCCTGACCACCATTGTTAGCAGATAGGGCTTTGTGGCAAAACCTATGGGTAGTTGAATGGGAACACCCATGTACCACCCATAGAATGCACCATTGACAAAGAGTAGCGCAAAGCTCTATATGCATTAGTTTTTGCAAGGTTCCTTTGCAAAACAATTTTTGTGCTTTGAAGAAATAAGTTTATCAAGTCTTTGTGCTGGTTTGCATCACTTTTTGGGACCTTGCATCATCGCAAACGCTTTGATACAGCACAATGTTGCCAGCTGAAATATTTATTCGGTCAACTGGGCTTTATTTTGACCCAAACACTTTTTTTATACTGTATTTTATTGACTTCAAGCAAAAATAACAAGCATTTACAATGCAACGGTTTCGCCTTTGTAAAAGTTAGAGCACTTTCTCTGCCACATACACACACACGCACACACAAACAGGGCCACAGAAGCAAGGCGCTCAAACAGCACAACACCAGCATGAACACCCAACATTCACGCAAACACGCACACTCAAAGTACACACACTCAAAAGGACGTGTGAGCCCAAAACACAATTACAGGAATACTTCACTGAAGCACACACATACAGCAATCAAACCATGCACGCCTATAACAATACAAACTCCTGTGCATTCGGGGTAGGCACACAACCACAAAACACAAACAAAAACTTACAAACATATGTAACATAAATCACAGCGATAGAAGCACAACCAATCACTCATACATAATGCATACATTCGACACACACGGAACACTCTTATGTCACATAGACATGTACATATTAAAACGACATGTGCACATACCCAAAACATACATTGAACACAATTATAAACTTTCAAAGGCGCACCAATGCAGTTTAGCATACAAGACACGTATGGCAAAACACCAAATACAAACTAAATACACACACATGTCTACCAAAAGCAACGAAAACAGGTAACACAAAACCACTGGCCCAGAGCACACTGCGCCCTTCCAGCTCAAAGACAGCTTATGGCTTTGCAACGGACAGGAACGACTTCCGCAGGTACTAGAGGGGCAGCAGGGTCGGAGATCCGAAAGGACCAGCACAGCAGTATTTATTTATTTTTATTTAGGGCACTTTTTATATAGCGCGAACATTACCCAAAGGAACATTGAACAAGGCTTTCCATAAAAGAGATATGTAACTCATTTATAGCCAGTCAGATCTATTCACTGGCCTCATAAACTGTTGTTCTAGAGCTTGTTCACCCCAAAGAAAAATTGCTGGCTGATTTAAGACTGAAAACATACAGTCTGGTAAGATGAACGTTTCTGCAGCTTCAAGTGTGTTTACGACTCCTTACCATGGCTGCTGCTTTGCACAGAGCTGCGTGAGGGGGAAGGAGACCCTGCTTTGAAGGGTGGAGGCACCCCGGGCATTGCTCGTCTGCACACACACGTAGGTGGGCCCTAATGGAAATAGGAAGAGTGTGCCATAGAGTGCACCATCAGCCACTGTTAGTTCAAGAAGCCAGAATCAGAAATGCCACCGCCAACAGGTCTAATGCCTGCAAGCCAGACAACAAAGCGTGTTGTTTGGCTGATAAAAATCCTTCAGGGAGAACACCAAATCTATTGTAAAGGTTGGGTCTGGTGATGCTGAGACCAATGTTACTTGCACACGGTGCTTAAAATAAAATTTGACTTCGCTCTGAAGAGCTTGGCTTTGAACACACACCCACGGGGGATGAGTTTGGGGGGTGAGCTGCTGGGGGGCATGTAAAACTAGGGGGTCGGAAGGGTGGGGACCTGAAATGGGGTGACCAGCTGCATTGAATGACGGAGTGATAGGTGAGAGTTCTGCGAAGGGATAAAGTGTGGGGCAGTAGGATAGCATAGATACAGACCAACATAGAGAGTTTGTAGTGAGGCAGAGGAGAAACTAGAAGAAAGACGGAGAGAGTTTTGTATGGGGGATAGGTGTTGGGAGCGTGCATTTGAGGAATAGAGTTTGTCGAGCAGAGGCAGATTTTTGGGCTTGAGAAAGAATAGAAACTTTAGAAGAGAGAGTCGGGCAGAGTTTTGGGGAGGTCGGACGGACGCTGGGTTTAAAAGGAATACGCATGAGAGAGAGAGTGAGTTTTGGGGACAAACAGTGAGTTTGCCATCTAGTTTATGGGGACAGGGGAGCGTCAGGCGGAGGGGCAGACCTCCGAGGCACAGGCAGAGTATAAAGCAGATGATAATAGGTCACTGTTCCCCCCACCACCCCAGCCCCCCTTCTGACTTTCATGCCTCCTTTGGAAAACTTTCTGGCTGAACTTGGCACAGATGTGCCAGCCCCTCCTTAGGGGCACTGCCCCTTTACTGTGCAAACAATTTATACAGCCTCTTCTTTTAGAAGCACCCGCTATAGTAAATGTTGTCTGTGAAGGGCTCTGCAACGCGTCAGAACCCTTTACTGGATGAAAATTATATAATGTGTACCTTTTGTAACTTACTTGGTTCTACTGTAAAAATGCTCTGACACCTTTGGGTAAAGTTTGCGCTATATAAAACTGCATTCAATAAATTAACAAAACGGGCAGATGCCTCGTTGAGCGCTAGGGAGAGGGGGGGTGTATAGGGCGATAGTGCACTTGGAACTCATTTGAGCTTTTTGATTAATTCAAAGAAAAATGGACAGTGCTGTGGGCAGTATGCGCTATCAGGTCACCCCGTGTGTGCTGTGACTTACAGCCTGGCATAGCTGCACCAACCTTCCGGAATTCGAACCCTTCTGGGAAACTTACAAAACACCACAGTTTAAAAAACATGAAAATACTCTGCAACCATGAAAAGTATCCTTTCTCCTTAGAACTCTCAAACTTTATTTGCAATACTGGTCGATAAATACAATACTTTTTTTGCAGTTTTTTTATGTAGCGCGAACTCGACCCGAAGATATCGATGCGCTCTATGCGATCACCAGTTGCATTGCAGACAGACACATACATTTTAGGCACGGAGAGATTTGTCCAGATTTACAGGATGTTGAGCCTCCCGCCGAGACCGGAACCGGTTCCTTAGCTTCACAGTCGTCCGCTCTAGCCGTTACGCTACCATTAATAGGCTCTGTCAGTGACACTAGAAACTAGTGCGGGAAACTATCCGCAAGTGCTTCGAGCGGACATTCGTCATTAGGAGGAGCTGCATTAGTCGGAAATTGAAACCAGCACAAACAACCAAAATGTGCTGAGAAACGCAAGAAAATATATATCAAAACACCCTAAGTGTAGGAAATACCTCAATGGATGAGGGGAATCTGAAACTGCATAAAACAAAAAAAGACACCATGTCAGTGCACAAATAAAAGCCCTCACGTAAATAAACACTTCACTATGCATGCGTTTTGAAGCTGTACCCAGAAAGCGTACAGAGAAGTCACTCACCAGCAGCACAAAAGAACTGGTGTCCTGTTAGGCAGAATTGAAGTGAAATACCAGACGGGGGACGGCCAAAAGTGAATGTACTGAGTAGGCAAAGAAACACGCAATTAATAAGCGAAATGCCGCTACTGCTAAAATACAGGTATTCTCAAAGCAAAAGGGCAGCGGGGGAACTCTAAACACTCACCAGGAAACAGATGAAGGAACAACGTGTCTGCTCAACCGGGTTTGGAGAAATGTAATCGACAAGGCAAACAATCGCGTAGGTTTAAATTGCGGAAATTCAGCGCTGATTCAAAACCACTTAACATTGTTACGGTGACACTGGCTAAATAATATGTTTCTAGGGTGCCATCTTAACGTGGTGCTAGGAGGTAATGATGTTAAATGTTGAACAAAGCCACAACGGGATAAACAAGCATCTAATGGGGGCACCGTGCATGGTTGGAATTACCAGCCAGAATCTCCCTGCACCATGTATTTAATAATTTGGCCCTATATTCATAACTGTTCTCGATCACCAACTATACTACCATGTCCAGAAGGATTTATTTATTGCCATTCAACAGCAATGTGTGCGTGAAACCCGAGCCCCTGGTGTGCAGAAAGCACGAGGTGAAACAGCCCGAGCAAGCTGTAGGAGAATGTAAATGGAATTGGTTGCACGCGGAGGATGACCACGTGTCCAACGGAGAAGCTCTTTCAAAAGCCATTAGCGCTCCCGTCCTCCACGTTTGGCCCTGTGAGCTATTACCTGCTCCCGGACCTGTTTGTGAATGTACTGCGCTCATTTCCTTGGCCATGCAAATACATGTTTGCTCTTTGATTGAATTAACACACAATGACCGAGAACACAAGGAACGGACAACGGGAGGGGTGGGGGGGCGGGCGGGAAAGGAACGGACAACGGGAGGGGTGGGGGGGCGGGAAAGGAACGGACAACGGGTGGGGGGCGGGAAAGGAACGGACAACGGGAGGGGTGGGGGTGCGGCAAAGGAACGGACAACGGGAGGGGGGGGCGGGCGGGCGGGAAAGGAACGGACAACGGGAGGGGTGGGGGGGCAGGAAGGGAACCACTCACCTGGACTTCCTAACTATTTAGAACAAGCCTGGCCAACGACAAATCCTCCTGTTGTCGTTTTTTCCCCTCTCGGAACGCAGATGAGCTCCAGACGGCAACAAGTCAGGTCCCGGGCCGGCAGCCAATCACAGCGCGGCCCGGGAATGACATCACGGGGGTGTCCCGGGCCGGCAGCCAATAACAGCGCGGCCCGGGAAATGACGTCACGGGGGTGTCCCGGGCCGGCAGCCAATCGCAGCGCGGCCCGGGACAAAGGGGCGGGGCTTAAAAAAAGCACCAGAAACGCCCCCAAATCGCGTTTTCAAGAGAAAGCGCGATTGACAGCCTCTGTCTCCCAATGGCTAGCCTCCATTTATGGAGCTAGCCAATGAGAGGCAGAGGCGGGGCCGACATCCATACTGAAGACAATAGTTTTCAAACTGGGAGGGGCACTTCGTGCCCCTCGCCAGGTTCGAAACCTAAAAAAGGAACAAAATCATATACAGTGTAAGAGTGCATCATCATACGTATTCCTACGACAATCACAGAGCATAAGCGGCTTCCAACATAAGCAGTACAGAATATTACATTTGCATGCCGGAACATCTACTAGCCCAACCAATGATCAATACAGTTTGTGAATGAAACCAAGACCGCAAGTCAATTCTCAAACAAGGAAGCACAATTGCACACTTGCTCATCAGAAATTGAGCAAAGATACATACATACTATCAGCTTTCTGCGTCAGAGCTACTATCAGCACTCAAATCACTGTCATCCTGGAACATGTCTAACAATTGATGCCACAGTATAATCTTATCTGCTGCCCCCTAGTCCCTACGCAAAACCCTCATGTGGTGCTCCTCTGCCACCACCCATTCCATTAGGTCCCGCAACCAGGGGTCTATCAGCGGGATTTTAGTGCCCATCCACCTAATGACCACTCACCATTTTGCTACGAAAAGGGCCAACTGAGCTAATCTATAAGGGATTTTCCACACCTTGGGCCGAGGAACCATTCCTAACAAGCAGGCCAACTGTGTCATGGGTATTCTTATCCTGGTGGCCATCTGTATATGTGGCACTAGTTGTACCCAATAATCCTAGACCTTCACACAGTCCCACGCTAGATGTAAGAAAGTGTCCCCTTCTTCCAGCAGCACGCACACTTGGCTCCCCTAGAGGGGTCCATTTTATTCAGGCTGTAGGGCGTGAAATAGGTGCGATTCAAAAAATTTAAGTGAAGCAGCTTGCATCTGCTAATACAGGACACAATGCGTACCAGGCTCAATCTGGATCTGAGATAGCCAATCCCAAATCCCTCATCCAGGCCCAATGGGCTGGAAACGGTTGATGTTTCATGACACTCCTTAGGGTTTTGTAGAAGAGAGTGCAGTCACTCCCCCACCCGTTGTGATCCTCAAGCACCCCCGGGGGCCGCGATGCTGCAGGAAATACGTCCAGAGTTCCCCTCATCACACTCTCCAAATTAGCATAATGCAAGAAATAAGAAGGCCCATCTCAAATGAGTACTGTGCATCTTGGAAAGTAATGAAGGTATCTCCAGGGTACATAACACCCACCACCAGACACCATCCCTCTCTGCAGTGATCCATAGACATCTCCCTGTTTATGTTATGGAAGGAAGCCTTAACTCCCTGCTCAAGGGAGCCCTATGGAGAACATTTTGGACTACCTCCCCCCAGAGTCCTGCCATGGTTTTGATTAAATACGGAACTGGATGTTCCAATCTGCCCCCTCACATTAAGAAATGTGACAAAGTGTCTCCTCCTATCTTGGTTCCTAGCAGCCTTTCCTCCCAATTATCAGAGTCTGTGAGCCATCTAGCTGCATGCTGTAGACGTACAGCATATTAGTAGAACTGTATGTCTGGGACAGCTAAACCAACATCCTCCACATCTCTTTTCAGCATTGCAAGCGCCACCCTGCTACTCCAACCCACCCACATTAGAGTCACCAACAGGCTATGAAACTTGCGAAAGAACCGGTCCCTCAGTGGAAAAAGAGTGTTTTAAATAAGGTACAGGCAGTGTGGAAGGAAATCCATTTTTGCCAAAGCCACCCTGCTCATCACAGAAAGAGTGAGCCTATTCCAAAGTCCAAAGGAGTTCTCAAGGCCTGTCAATACCTTATCCACATTTTTACACTGGTGCTGGGCCTCAGTATATGTGACCCAAATCCACAGGTTTTGAAACCCCTCCAACTCCCATTTGAGGCCCACTTCCGGCAACTGTTTCCCAATCGGTCCACCCAAGGTAAACAGGAGCGATTTGCGGACGTTAACCCTAAAGCCTGAAACCACACTAAAGGAACCCAGGAGCCGCAGCAGAGGGAAACAGACCCACAGGGTGAATTAAATGAATCAGTGTGTCATTTTTGTATAATGATATAATGGATTAGTGACTCCCAACTTAATTGCCCAGGAGACCATGTCCACACACAACAGCAGCGTGAGGGGTTCAATTGCTAGTGCAAATAAAAAAGGCGAGTGAGGGCACCTACCCACCGACCAGGCTTCAGAAAGTTCACTGCCCACCCTGAGACATATAGAAGGCTCAGCTTACAGGAATTAGATCCAGGTACAGAAATTAGTGCTGTACCCAATGCCCCGCAATACCGCCAATAAATTCCCATTGAACTGTATCGAACACCTTTTCGAGATTGTGGGAAACCAGTGCCATCGCCCTCTCTCCATCCAAGGTTTCATGCAGTATGTGGGCCTTTCTACGGAGGTTATAAGCAGTGCTGCATGCTGGCATGAAGCTGCATAGGTCCTCATGGACCAGCTCCCTGACCACCCCCCACAGTCTGGTTACCAGTATTCTGCATAATATCTGTATATCTGTATTGAGCATAGTGAGGGGTCTGTATGCAAAAGGATCAGCAGGGTCACCCCTGGTTTCATCAATAGGCATACTATCCCCTCTCGCATGATCATAGAAAGGAGACGTTTCTTCTTTGCCTCCATATAGACCTTCAGCAGTTTCTCCTTGAGGGCAGAGGGGAAGACATGATAGAATTCCACCAGGAACACATGTTCCACTGGTGCCTTAAATCTGTTAAGCACCTCTAAATTGGCTCCCACCTGTTCCAAGGAAAGATACTCCTCCAATTCCTGCATGGCCTCCCTCCACAGCTGGGGGAGCCCCACCCTGGCCAAGAACCTATCCATCCCTCTCTTAGAAGTCTGGGGGCCAGGTTTATACAACATTTTAAAGTGATCCAGCAGAGCAGAAATAATGTACTGTTGCTGGATTTGTACCTGACCCTGCGCGTTCCTTATATGCAAGATGGGCGGTATCTCTGCTTCACGCCTGAACACACCTGCCAGGAATTTACCTGATTAATCTCCCGCTCTACGTAACAGCTGCAGTTAGGATTTAAGGATAGTTTTATCCAGTGTGTCCCAGAGGGAATGTAGCTCTCTATGGACCACAAAGGCAGGCTTGCACACATCTGCTGAGTACACATCCTGCTTCTGCAGGACGGACAGCAAACCCTCCTGTGCCTTTAAGTCCCCTATGAGTTGCCTACAGACACAATGGACTGTCCCAATGCAGTCCCCTCTAACTATCACCTTTAGTGCCTCCCATTCAATTGCTCAGGTGTCCATGGTACCCCAATTCTGAGTCAGGTAATTCTCCAGAGCAGTCTGTAGATCCGCCATGCAGATTACATCCACAAGGAGGTAAGATCACCATATCCTAAATCCACTCAGCTGCACACCCCATGCCAGTGTTCCTTGGCACCTATCCCAAACCTCCAGCCAAAGCCACATATCATGTGGATGATCAAAGAAGTGCAATTCGCCCCAGATATAACTCTCAGTCTGGCGGGGTACAACAACATGCAGAGAAGGCCTTGACCTCTAAGAATATTTCCTTGCGCTCTGCACCTTTTTGGTGTGAACTGGGTACACGGAGATCCTCTGATTCTCAAATCTGGCTGTGTCTGTGTCCCTGGCCACTCTGAGGATACAGTCCCTGTCTTTGTGGTTTATTGTGCGGGCTATTATGGCCTGCAGAGGAGCCCCAGGGTGAGGCGGAGGCACCAACGCCTGATGCGCCTTCTCTATAGTAAACATGAGTGACAAACCAATGGGCCTCAGGGCACCCCGAATCCAAAACTCAACAAACTGTTCAGTATTCGAACCTTCGGCCCGCTCTGGGAACCCCAACAGGCACACATTATTGCGGCAGGACCGTCTCTCGGCATCCTCCACTCTAGCCTACAGGGTCCCGGACCTAGATGTGATCACAACGTCCTGCCTCCAAAGGGTGGCCACCTTAGTCGGAATCCCCTCAATTGAACCCTCGACCAACCAGACTTTTTCAGAGAACTTGTGGAGGTTGGTGCTCGGAGGTAGAGTTTGACTGTCACAGTCTCTATTTTGTTCTCCAGGGCCAAGCTTGAGCCCTGAATTGCAACCAGCAACTCAGCACTTGTGGGCTCCTCCACAGACCGCCCAGGATCCGTTTGTGTAGTGCTCCATAGTTTTCCCCTTAGTGGCCCCCATCTGTTTTTTTCTCCTCATGACTGATCAGAAGAGGAGCCTCTGTGCTCATCCAGAAATCCAAGCCCTGCCAGCCTCACACTGAAGGGTCCCAGACGTGCTCCGGGAGTATTAAGCTGTTTAGGCTAAGACTGTGCAGTTGTCCCCTATGAGGGCCTGCAGATTCCAGTTCCAATGACCCTGATAATCACAGCGGAGGCAGAAGAACAAAGTCCCAGGAATCCAGCAGATGTCCAACCAGCATATGTTACACACCATCAGGGGGCCGCAGCCCAGCAGGCCCCCAATCAGCATAAGTTACTTACTTCTAGGAGGACGCACACCAACCCAGGGCAGAGGCAGAAGCAGCAGCGGCTGCCCAGGTAGCGCCACCCTCAGCAATGGTGCACAGGATTCCAGTCACCTCTCGTCTGTCACGTAACCTAGGAAACTCAACCAGGACCCGGCCCCCAGCTAGCACCGAAGCCGTCCTGTCGTTGTCGAGTCACCGGCTGCTGGTACACCCAGGATCACAGGGGTGAAGGTACCTCACTCAGTGATGCATGATCCTCCCCGACCAGAATGAATCTGGAGCCCACAAGAAGCCTAGAACCGCGAAGCCCGCAGCCACCCAAATCGGATAGCAGCGCTCCCCCAGCACCACGGCTATCACCGTAGCCGGGCGCTCCCCTGCAAGTCACTGCCAGACCCTCCACTTGTGCTCAAGAGGCGTGTCCCTCTGGCCAGGAGGAGAGGCGCCCACACACCAGGCCCACCATGAGGAGCCCTGAACAGCGAGGCCTGGGGGGACACAGCAGCACCCCGGGCCAGGAATCGGGGTTCAGAGGCTCTCCGGGGAAGCATCCCTTGTAACTTTGGGTAAAAATCCAAGATAGAAGGCAGGATTCTGAAGGATAATCTGGAGCCGATCAGCAGACACTTAGAATCAAGTCCTGTCGGCCATCTTGCATGGCCACGTCCCCGACACAAACACTTTAAGTAGAACCCTTATGAGAAATTGGACTCACCAGAGGAAAAGTATGGTAGTCAATGGAGTAAATTAAATTCTCCTCACTACATGTGCAAAAGAAAGTGATGCAACAGGAGTACAGTGCACAGCAGACTGCAGAGCAATTCTCACAGCAAATAGGGGAAAGGAGGGGACATTCCAGGGCTGGTTTGTGACTGTCCTCCAGAGTCGGACTGTGACAGAGAATAGGACCAAGCACCAAAATAAAAATGCCACCCATGAGTGAATTACAATAAAAAAAAGTGGCCCATGTTTGCAAACTGGGGCAGTTTTGAACTTGTAAAGTGTTTTACAAGGTATGATAGACTGCATAGATTTGAGCTTGCTCCAGGCACTGTTTGTTTTAATATCAGGGAAATTAACAGAAACTGCCCAACGGGCCCACAAACAGCCAGAAAAACGGCCCACACACTGACCTTTCATACCAGCCCGCCGGGCACTGCCTGATTGCCCTACAGGCCAGTCTGACCATGCTGTTCTCGAACTTCTCGGTCAGGGAGACAAATAGCTCAACTGATGGCACACAGCAGGGAGAAAAATCAGAATGCTCTCTTTGCAGGAGAAAACGTAAACAGTCTCACTGTGGGCAAGGAAAGGAAGCAATCACCACTCATTAAATGGAAATTGTGGATTCCGCAGCCCTTTTCTATTTGCGTGGCTAATAAGCGATTTGCGAAATCGGTAAAAGCGGAAGAATCGGATTTACAGCCAGATTCATCATTGTCCCGTTTTGCGAGTCCTTAATAGCGATTATTAAGGAATCGCTATTAAGGACTTGCAAAACGGGATTCATGTAGGAATCGCAAAATAAATTGCGATTCCTACAGCTTCCTTATTTGCGATTAGCAAATTGCTAATCGCCTAAAGGCCCATAGGAATGAATGGGGAGTTATTCCTTATTTGCGATTAGCAATTAGCAATTAGCTAATCGCAAATAAGGATGCGATTTCAAGGGTGCAGGGGTGTCCAAAGGACACCCTGTAGCACCCCTGAAATGTGAATTTACACACAAACGACATGTATGTGTGTAACATGCAACTTAGAAAAATGCATTTAAATGCATTTTTCTAAGTTTTCGCTATTTACCACGAGGTTTGACTTCGTGGTAAATAGCGGTCCTAAATGGCGAATTCACAATTTTTAAATGTTTCATGAATATCATTTAAGGAATCTCTAATAGAGATTCCTTAAATGCTAATCCTCGCAAATTTGCGAATTCTTTATTAGCGATTTTTGCATTTGGGATGATGAATCCCAAATGCAAAAATTGCACTCGCAAAGGGCCAGATTCTCAGAATCTGGCCCTTTTGCGAGCGCATTTCGCTTGATGAATCTGGCTGTTAGTGCCTTATCTTTCTGTTTTAACATCTTTATTTGCAATTATTCCGTCGGACTGCTATGCAATACATCAATAAAGCTACCAGCCCATGCCTGTTTAGTGCCATCAACATATTTTTGGGGTACTCACCTCCCTTGCATAAGCAGGCAACCACAGCTAGATCTATGTCTGGTGTCGGGCACCATAGGCCTTGAACACTTTAAGCAAAGCTATGATTGAATTTGTCCATACAGGATTGAATTCAAGGAGCAGTAAAACCATCTATAGAAGTGGATGGATCCCACTCTCCAGACATATGATGGGGCAGTTACGCTAAGGCCAAAATATGTGTGATCTAAAAACTTACAAAATATCTCCCTCAAAACTGGTGGATGGGCCAGGATTATATCTTATGTGAATCTGTTTTCGCATCGCCAGTATCACCCCCCTGATTAGAATGGGGCAAAGAAGTAAAGTCAAAATTGAGCCCCCGTTCTTGTAACAGATTTATACCAAAGGCCAAGAAGAATAGATTGGACAGAAGAGAAAATATTCAAGAAAAAACAGAAAAACATGGGAGAAACTGAATTTAAGGTAAGCAATATAAAAGGCATATTTTGATGTGCAAATGGAACATAGGCTCCATTATGCACATGGACTAGAAAGCAAAACACTGTTTACCAAAATATATCAAAGATAGTATGATGGATGTCAGAAAACGGTGTTCCCAAGTGTTCATTGCTTCAAAATTATCTTTAGTAGTTAAAGACCAAACATTGTCTGTAGCAACGACACTGGGGTATTCCTTTAAAATGCAAATAGGGTATGACATACTTTGCAGCTATATAGTCATCATCTCCTCCCCTTACAGCTCTGTTACCTCCCCATACACACTGAAATTAAGTCCGGATCTCTCTGTGGTTTCAGCGCTACATTGTTGATATGATGGTAGCTCATAATTGCAACAATATTCAGACAGAATTCTTGATCACATCCACATGCATCACCTTCTATAGCAGGACATACCACCTTCCCAAAGTCTCACATCGCTCTTTCTTGATTCTCACTGATATGGATATCCTTGCCTTCCGCGAGGGAGTTTAAACCACAGGATATGTTGACACTGGTCTACAGTGGATAATTAGACTGTATAGAGTTGTTGAAACACTTTTGATATAGAAACTGACTCTTGCAGGCCTTGGTGGATATCTCACCAAATTACTATTTTACCAGTCATTGCCAGCAACTGACTGAGTATATGGAGGTGTGCATTCTGGTACTTTTTGACCTCGCAGCTGACCATCTGGTTATTTTCTATCAGATATCAGCCACCACCCCAGTTCAAAAACAAAATGGCCAGCTGTGGGTCTAGTCTTTCCCTTGGGACAAGGGACAATAAATAGCATGGAGGTCTTCAAATTCTACAGAGTTGCTCAGGGCAATCATGAGGCTATCTGATTTTCTGAATTAAGGCTATCTGGTTTTCTGTATTTATAGACAACCTATCAGATCCAGTTACATCGTCAAGTCTGAGGGACCACACATATCTAGAGTGTACTCAGTAGAAAATTGACGAGATCAATAATTGTATTTCCCTTATTGTCTGCAAAGGAAAAATATGTTAGAAAGTGCTGCTTAAAAACCGCCATAGATGAAGCCAAGGTTTTCTTGTTAGGCACATTGACCAACCAACAAAAGGGACAGGTAAGTGAACCGTTGTGTTCTTTTTTGGGTGACCTCTGGAAATGTGAGGCAATGTGAAAACATGTGGTTTTGCTAGTTAATGAGTGAGTCGACTTTACAAACTCACACCAGTCTCCGCCTCACAACTACCCCCCACCTACCAGGTCTCCAGGGAGCAGAGCTAAAAAAAAGAAAGGGTTTTCATAAATTAATAATCAGATCTTGTAACACATCGTGTTGTGATTTCAAAACTAAGTTACTAAAGTCACCGCTCATAATGCAGTGACCAGATTCGCAGGAAATCTCATATGGACATGTGCTGCTGAAATCAGTGGGTGGGGCTTCTCTCAAAGGTGGAGGGAGGCATGTTGCAGCCAGCAGTTCAACAATGTCAACAATGGCTGTGACACCAACCGAATAGGCTTGTTAACTCGAGCAGGCAACCAGGCTGGGAGTGTCATCCAGCCCCTCTTCAGATGTTGCTGTCGTGACAAGTCCTGAAAAGGAATCCAGTCCGGTGCAGGAAGAGTTGCATAAAATGCCGATATGCAGTAGAAGGGAGACTGGTTTGACTGTTTAGGGTGGGGGGAGGGGAGTAAGGGAGAGTGCTTGGAATGATTTAATTTTTTGTTTTTGTTTTTTTGCAATTTTATATAGCGCGGACATGGCCAGGAGGCATCAGAGCGCTTTACAACAGTAGAGGGATACAAGCGTACAGCACGTAACAGTAACAATATTTAAATTCAGACATTTGCATGGGTAGCTGCGACCAGGACAAATGCAGGAGTTGGTAATGGGTCATATATGGTTCAAGCATCGATTAAGATAGTGGGGCCACATAATAAAGGTAGGTCATATCCTGGTGGAGACAGTACTTAAGTATGGTTGAGGGTGATTAACCAAGTTGTCTCTCAAATGGGAGGAGCTTATATAATGGTCCTTTTTAAAGGTGGCTATGCAGGTTGTTAGGCAAAGGGAGGTAGGAAAGGAGTTCCAGATTCTCATAGAACTACCAGAGAATGACTGGCACGTGTAGCATTCTCGACTGACGGTGGGGATTCCAGGAGGACGGATTGGGCATTTCTGGGTCCCAAATAACTCCAGAATTTTTCAGTTCCTCATTTAGATAGGAGGGTGAGGAGGAGTGCATCGCTCTATGGGTAATGCAGGCAGTTTTGAATTGGGCTTGCACTTTAATGGGAAGCCATTGGGAGGTTAGGGAAATATGGTCAAATTTCTTGAGACCTAAAACGAGCCATGTTTCCGCATGTAGTGTTGCTCTCAGTGGGCCTAGGTGAACTTTGGGAATGCCTGAGAGAAGGGCAATTCCGTAGCCTAGTCTAGAGAGAATGTGAGACTGCACCACTTTTTTGAGGTCTTGTTCTGGAATCAATTGTCTGATTCCCTAAACCTGCCTGAGTAGCTGTTGTGCAATTTTGGCAATGGCTGTGATATGGCTTTGAATGTTTAGATGATTGTCAGGGGAATACCAAATCATCCAGTACTCTGGACAACTGCAGCCATCCATGATGGGAAAGTTGGCCAGCCATTCCTGTACTGGGGTTTTTGCTTTCGGAGGTGAGATCAAAAGAAATTCTGTTTTAGAAGGGTTGAGTTTTAGATGATGGTTAGACATCCAGTTTTGAATGTTTAGGAGTGTGGTTGAAAGCAGGGAAAGGTCTTCAGGGGATGACATTTTCATGCATATTTGAGTGTCATCGGCATAGAGGTGGAAGAGAAGCCCTGAGTTTCTAAGAATCACACATAGTGGTTCTAGGTAGAAGTTAAAGAGGGTTGGGGACGGGATTGATCCTTGAGGGACTCCTTAATGTACCTTGACTGGTCTCGAGAGCAAGTTGCCCATTCTCACAATTTGGGACCAATTGGTTAGGTAAGAGGAGAATCAGTTGAGGACTGTGCCTCCACATCCCATGTGCTGTTCAAGAATGCAAAGGAGGTCCAGATGGTTGACAATGTCATAAGCTGTGGGCAAGTCCAAAAGGACCAGGAGGCAGAAGTTACTGGAGTCGAGGATTCTAAGGAAGTCATCAACTATTTGGAGGATTGCAGTTTCTTTACTGTTGCCCTGGTGGAAACCTGATTGGAGAGTGTCTCTGAGGTTCTTTGTTCGAATGTGTGAAGTGAGTTGGGAAGCTACACAACTTTTAATGACTTTGCCTAAAAATGGAAGTGTGGAGACTGGGGGATAGTTGTTTATGTTCTTTGGGTCAAGAAACTGTTTTTCAACAGAGGAGAGACGTAACCCACTTTCAGTCATTCTGGAAATAGATCCTGTTGAAGAGAGGAGTTGACCATGTTGGTCCATAGGGGAGTAGGTGTGTGGCAAGAGATTTGCTAATAGAACCTGGAATGGCGTCCTGAAGGTGGTTCGAGGGATTAGCTTTCGGGCTTGTTTGCTGTGAGTCTCATTCAGAAATTGAGGAGAAAGATGACCATGAATGCAGCGTCTTGCATGGTAGAATCTCGGTTTTGCTGGGTTCTCTGGTGTGTAGCGAGATATGGATGTCTCTTACTTTTTTATCAAACAAATCCACAAAGCGGGTCACTGATGACTCAAGAGCTGAAGTGGCGGAGGGGTTAGTAGTTTGTATGAGAATCTCGAATAGGTGCTTTGGTCTGTTCTTTGCAGAATTCACGATTGCTCTGCTATATTAGGATTTGGCTCAGAGAATTCGGTCTTTGTATTGTTTTTGCACTATCTGAAGCTTATTCATAATCATGTGAGAGGGTGCTAGTCTCCATTCTTTCTCTCACTTTTTGATGAGCTTTCTTTCCTCATAAATTTCTTTTGAGAACCAAGCACTAGAGGTATTTTAAATAAAGGAGCTGAAGGCAGTGAGCATGGGCATGATCCTGTCTGGAGTATGAACCCAATGCTTTAGCGACTGCAATGCAAATGGATTTGATAGCTAAAGCTTGTGGTTTGAGGAAATTTCTTTTGAGTATAGTTTTGCATACTTTATTAGGACTCTAGTTCCACAACAGGGTGAGATACTTTCCCTCTGTTGATGTGGTGAAGCACTGTAGAGAGGATCCTTTTGAAATATCAGTATTACGGCAGCAAATAGGGACTGGGCAGAGCTTGCAGCGGTTGACTTTGGCATGCATCTGTGTACTGCAGGATAGCAAGAAATGAAACTGCATACCCACCACATTTGTCCTCAGGAAAAATAAGCAACTTGCATTAAATATTTATTTCTTGGTACAGTATACGGAGTAGCCTATCCAGAAAGAATACCTTATGCAAGCTCTACTATGGATCTTATGCCAGTGGAATGCCCACAAATCAAGAAAACTCACAATCAAGGAGCAATGAGGAGAGAGTGAAGCTCCAGGTCAGGTAACAGGGAAGGTTTCTCAAGACATGCAGGGAAAGTACTACAGAAATATAGGTCATATCCTCTTTATTTAAAAGCTTCATCGCAAAGAGCTTTTGAACAATGATAGAAATGCAATCCGAGGACAGTACACAATTCTCCTGTCAATTCTACAGTCCTGTCTGTTGTGACTATTGAACATGCAGTGTCCTGCCTTTGTAGAACCCAGTATACCAGACCAATCAGATTGTTTCTATCAGCCCTATGTTCATCATTACATTGACGAATCCCATTAGTTTCCAAAAGTCCATTGTCTCTTCGGAGCTCTTGAAAACTCTGCAGCCACTCCCCTGCCACTTCAGTTATTCAAGACAATTAGATAATTTAATACCTCACAGGATAGAAACTGTCCATCCTGCCGACTCAGTGAGCTGGCATTGAGAATAAACTTTTAATCATTACTGAAAGACTCTGTGAGGCAAAACAGTGTAGCGATTTCCTGCCCGAATATCACCAGACAGGCTATTCACCGTAACATTTCTAAGTTAGTTCCCAGGCTTAGAGCATGAAAAGGCCGCCTGAACTACAGCTACCAGCAGGCAGTGGGGCGAGTAAAAGTGAGGCAAAGGGCGGGCCGAATATAAGCACCTCCTCCGCAATGGGAAGGTGCTTGACAATCCTTCTGAAGACTAAGGAATGGCGGATGGCGTGTCCCCGCCGGATCCAGCGAGAAGCACTGCAGCCTTGTTTCCTGTAATCTGAATCCTGCTAGTTTCCAGTAACTCCCCGGAGAGTGCCTACTGGTTCCAGGTATTCACAGAAGGAGCGCAGGCGCGCCTCCTTCGTACACCCGTTTCTCTGTTTTACTTTCAGTGAGAGCCGCGGTAACTCGTGAAGCGTTGGTGCACGTTTCAGTTACCGTGACTCGGTTTTTTGCATACCAGCGTGTTTCCAAAACATTGCGGTTACAAAGACAACGCCGGTGCACCTTCTTTGTGAAACCAAACAGTTGACTGTCTGTTTATTTAATAACTGATGTACGCCCTTATCCATTTGTTTTCTTTTTGCCTCGCATTTTGAAAAGGACGTTCTCAGGAGAAATCGGAAAGGTTTACCACTTGATTATTTACCTTCCGGTTCAGGCGTACAGTATCCAGTGGTCTGTACCTGTACCATTTCTTGTGTTGCGATTTTCACTTCATACCTTAAAGACATTTCTTTCAGGTAAAAGATTCATCTCCAGCAGTTCTCTAGAAGAGTTTTGAGACACAAAGAAAACAACACTAGATTATGGGTACTGGACCTCATAAAGTTACTGTGAATTTAACAGTTCATTTTGTTTTATTTTCTACTCATGATTTGATACGTCCATATTCCTCTGCTCCTGGAAGCCTACCAGTTGGGGATCTTTCTCCTTTTGAATATCGTTACATTTTCTTCAATTTTGTACCTTAGCTCTAAGGATTACTGGTGAGTAGGTGTGGAGAGATATTATTTAGAGAGCACCTGTTTTAGACAGGAGAGTGAACTTCTCATGCTTGCTGTATTGTCTTCCTGTTCTGCAGTATCACATTCCTACGGGTGCCGTGCAGTCTCCCAGACCAGACCTTGAAGAGACCAGAGCACTTGCATCTAGTTTGTTATTTTATCCACTTCCCTTTTCCCCTGGGCACGGTCTCACGCAGCAGGTGTCTTATCTCTGTTGGGGGTTGTGTTAAAGGGTATTGGGGGGAATTTAATCTATCCTCATCTCTGCTGGCCACAAGAGAAAAGTTAGTGGCGTTTCATACATTCTTGTGCTGCTGACAACCTGACAAAGAGAGAATTTCAGACCTTAAAGATGAGCAATAGAAGTTCCAGAAAAGGTCTGAAAGTTTTGAGAAAGAAATCAAAGATTTAAAGGAAAATCAAGAAGAGATGGAGAATCACTCATGCCATTCCTATTTAAGGTTCACTCGGATTCCGGAAAAAGCAGAAAGTCCAGGTGGGATTATTACTCTAATTGAGTGGCTGACACAAAAATACATTAGTTCACTGCAGATCTTACAATTACATGACCTCACCCAGTCCCAGGACAAATAGAGAACTCACACTAAATATACCCATAAACAGTTCTGGTGAACTTCTCAGAGTTTTGGATAAAAGAATAGATAGTCTTTTGGCACGCGCAAAGAAATTTCCATTCAGATCTTCTCAGACATTACCCAGGTGACAGCTAAGTGATGGAAAGGCTTTTAGAATTTGTTGAACCCTTTTAGATCTGCAGGAGTGCAGGTTTCACTTGTGCAGTAGTCTAAGCTGAAAGTTCTGTATAAGGTTGCATTCAGGGTTTCACCTCTGTTAAGCAAGCACAAGTTTTCTTGACGTCACTATATAACTCCTCAGTAGGTTAAGGGTAGTGGTGTAACAGATTCACTATGTTTCACTTTGGTCATAACATGAGAAGATCCAGGTCATACTATTTATACTATTGATAAGCTTGTTATGTATACCCCCTGTTAGACCTGGCAGCTTCTGACATGTTTTCCCAGTCTTTTTGATTTCTGACCTATTTTGATTCTGTTTTTACGGGTTTAGTAAATCTAATGCTACTAGTGGGCCTGCAGCACTGACTGTGCTACGCACAAAGAGTAGCCCTGTAAAAGTATTTCAGACCTGCCACTGCAGTGTCTGCTTGCAGTTTGAACTGTCATGCCAGCCTGGCGTGTACACCCACTTGCCAGGCCCACAACTTCCCTTTGATTACATATAAGTCGCCCCTAAGGTCCGACCAAAGTACTGTAATGAGCAGGATGCAATACATTTGAAAGGTAGAACATGTACTGGTGTGGGTACCGCGCTCTGATAGTGAAGACAGTGTTGAAAGGCTATCTGTCCCTTGGGATAGAATGGGGAATACTTTGTAACATTTTACAAGTATAACTTCCCATGGGGACAAGAAGAAAGATGGAGTTTAGTATACCTGAACTCAGAATATAAAAATGCATCTTTTAGTAGAGATGATTTTTATATTGTGTTTTTGAAAATACCACTTTTAGAAAGTGGGTATTTTCTTGCTTTGCCATCCTGTGTACGTCTGTTGGGTTGTGGATTGACTATCTGGCTTTGGAGTGACAGGGGCTGGAGATGTGTATTCTCTTCCGACAGCCACTGGGGGGCGGGGGGATTGGTTGAGGTGTGTTGTGCCTTTCCTGGATGAGTCATGGCTGGGCTGAATAGACCTGGGCTGCATTTAGAGTGGAGAGAGGAGATTTCCGTGCAGCTGAATGAGCCAGGTCTGCCTTGGGCAATGCTTTATCCTCCTCCTGCCAGGAAGCAGGTCCCGAGGGGACAGAACTGGTTTGGACTGAACACAGACACTCTCTGCCACAAGAAAAAAAAGGGAAATGTGGTATAAATATTGGTGCCCAGACCCCAGGATTTTAGAACTCTTTTGGACTCAGAAATTTGCCAAGAAGAAGAGCTGGAGAAGCTGTGAGGAGGAACTACCACTTTGTTGTGTGCTTTGCTATGTTGGCCTGCAGTAGCTGCATCTGTCTTGGGCAGAGAAAGGACTGAACTTTCTGCAACTTCTTTGTTTGAGTATCTCCAAGGGCATGAGGTAGAGCTTGTGCCATGTTTAAGAAATCTCAGGAACAGCGAAGACTTCAAGTACATCTGCTATCAGCACTGGAACTGTGTGTTTTGTGCTGCAACAGAAGAAAAAGCAACCCCCCCTCACTGACGCTGCTGCCGACTCCATGTCCTGAAGGCACCGCAGAGGGTACCATTGAATCTCACACCACAACCCTGGTCTCGCCCCGACGCCACCAAATGACGCCACAGCTTGCACCGCGACCTGTAGGTCACTGCACTTTGCACCACCTCGCTTCATGCTGCCGCCCGTTATCCCTAATGATGCAGCTCCACGCCGACATCGGGCCGTTACTTGCACCGTGGTTTGAGTTCAACGCTCGTAAGTTACATGAGGCACCACCCTCATCCCACACCGCAAACTTAGCCTACCGTCACCGGTGCCATCAACTCCAATTCGTCAGCTGACGACAGCGCTTCAGAAACAACACCGCCACTGCTTGTGAGCACTGCATCACTTTGCACCGCAGCCCTGGTCTAACTGATGCAGCTGGACATCCATCACTGAGCCGCTGCCTACACCACGACCTGAGGGCACACACGCCACACTGCTGCCCTTCGCACCGCAGCAACAATGCCGGCGCTCCCGACTTCAACTGAGAGGAGTTCAATGTGCAACTCATGTGAATTTAAGGGCCTGACGACTCCTGCACTCTAATCCGGAACCGACGCCTGCTGACATTAGCTCTTCGTAGCATAACGAGGGGTTGCCGACGTCCTGTATGTCTAAAGGTACTGTTTTACTGGTCTTCCCAACACTGTAGCTGGCCCATGAGGCCACAGTCAGCCAGAACTGTTTGGATTTGTTGTACATGACGCCATGATAGCCCCATGCAGAACTATCAACTTCAAGGAACTGTAATTTAAATCTAATTTTGCCTATTGATATTTCTAAGAAGTGTATGGTGGATTATTATCGTTTTTGGTCTTGTTTGCACAGATAAAATATTGGTTATTTTACTAAAACTGGTGTGGTGTCCGTTTGTAGTGTTTCCCCTGTATTACTGTTGGTTATGTGCAAATGTTTTACACATGGCTTCTGAGGTAAGCCTGACTGCTCGTGCCAAGCTACCAAGCGGGTGAGCAGGGGTTATTGCAGTAGTGCATCCCCCTTATCCTGAATAGGAAGAAGGGTCCCTACTTGAACAGGGTAACAACCTGCCAACTAGAGATCCTCATTTCTAACACCCCTTTCTACACAGTATCTATATGTTTGTGGTCTTTTTTGGAAGGAGAGATATGCTAGTCCTCCCACCCACTCCTCCTCAGTGAATTCTTGGGGTGCAGTCCCATGGCCCTCGATGTAGGAGGCAGAGATCCCTATCTACTGGGGGGAAGTCAGGCAATGCCTATCAAAGTGGTATTGGGGACAGGGAGGGTGAGATTAGGGATGGGAGAGGATAGGAGGTCAGGATGGTGAGGTAATTGTAGCTGAAAAAAGTGGTAAAATCATAGTTTCAAGAGAAATACGCTGTTTCTGGAATAATCATTATTAATTTCTGCTACACTTTAGGCACGATGCACTTTTGCACTTTTTGCTTTGTATGCACAGTATGCACTTTCCGCTTTATGCCTTTAAGCATGGTGTACTTTTGCACATGGCAATTTTGATCTTTTGATTTTGAAAAGCAGAGGAAAATTGGTTGGGGGCCCTGAAGCAGAAATTCTGTTGAAATTAAGGTTCAAATTGTTTTTTTTTGTATATTCTGTCTTTGTGAGAGATTAAGGCAAAATCAGCACTTTGGCATATTTTTCTCACATTTAGCACTTCACAACAAAACCACTTTTAAGCATTTTCTTTATTATCTTGATTATCTTAGTTGGGCTTCGACAATGGAGATACAGGCTCCAATGGATTGTTTAGATGTTCAGTTGTATGGGATCTTATGACCTCCAGGCTTCCCGAGCAAGACAGACATTCCTGAATTTTTAACAAAATAGGAAAGAACTTCTCATTTAATATGAATGGTTTAAGTAATAAATGAAAAACGCAAGGCATGAAAAATGGATATTAGGACATCTCCCAGACATCGTTTTTATACAAGAGATACACTTAAAGAACTCAAAATCTGCTGGATTTAGTACGTTTCAGACATGGTCAGGGTTTGAAAGCATTCTTTCTCATCTACAGCCCATAGAGGTGTCTGTATTTACATTAATATGTGTCTGCAGATGAGATGATGGCTCCTCGGGTGGATAATAAGGGCAGATGGGCTTGGGTCAATGGCTCAATAGCTGGGTCTCGCTTAACATTCACCACAATCTATGCTCCAAAAGAAGACCATTCCAAACGTTTGATTGACTTGTTTCAGTCATTTATGGTCTTTCCTGGGACAGTGAGTTTAGGAGGAGATTTACATTTTCTACAAAATGTAAGCCTAGATGCATCTGCAGTGAATAGCATGCAAAGTAATAATGTAACTGCCAAGGTATTAGCACAAAATCAGAAAAGTTTGAATTTGGTCGATCCCTGGAGAGAAAAAGTTAATGTACGTTTTTCAGCTAGACAGCCGCAAGGGTAAATTTCTTTATATTTCTTTATAATTTCTGAAACTAATATATATAACATACCCTAATGTTTTTTCAATTCATTCAGTGCTAGAAATGCACATAGCTGACATTCGACAACCTCCCTCTTCCCACAGGAGGGTTTTTAATAGATCATTCCTGGGTCACTTTGGGTTACAGAACTTGAAAATTTGATTACCCAGTTTTTTTCTTCACTATGCATTCAGCAAATTTAGAGATAGTGTAGGAGGCATTCAAGACAACCATACTGGTGATTATTATATTTAAAGATATTGTAAGGAGGTGAAATTCCAAAGTTTACCTTGCTTCTGATGTTATAATGTCATGGTAACCTAAGAATCTATACTTGGTCTTGGTATCCCAGGTTATATAATTTGTTTGTTCAAATGTCTAGAGGAAATGTTGGCATTGACTGGCTGGGACCTGGATGGGTTTCTTCTTACTGAGAAATGAACCTGAAGTTCTCCTCTACAACCTGCCTTTTCTTGATCCTTTTAACTTCTTTAGGATCTTACACTGGCGTAGTCGGCAGCTGCAAGGGAAGAAGACAGACAAGAAGAGTCCAACCTGCCTCATCTACAACTTTGCAATCGTGAAATACAACAGGAAGTGAGTGGACCACCCCTGACTCAAGGTACTGTGCTTTTCAAATTTTAATAACCTCATTTGGGATCATTTTGCGTTCTGCGAACCGCAAGTCCCTCAGGTACTTTATCTTAAGCTTCACTTAAATGACGGACACTATTTTTGGGACCCAAGACTGGGAGATTTCAACGCTCAACTCACCCCTTTTCATCATCCACGTTTTCACTGCTCTAGGGGGTTTGGAGACTTCGGCGCAGGCTTGTCTTTTGTGGGTACTTTTGCCGTTGGTAAAGCGATCCCTTATCACTATTGACTCTTCAAGCCTACAGTTTGGTGTGCGGGCAATTTACTTAAAGGCGTATGAGCCCAACGCTTCTTTCATTAATCTACATTGGCATGTCTGAGCTCTGCACTTCTTCGTTACTTTTTACTTACGTTTAAAAAAAAAAAAATTCCCTACCTCGCGGAACCTACAAAAGCTGCCTCGAGCACTCACCGCTGTTTTGAACGCCCTCTCCACTGCTCGAGCACCTCATTCATTGTCTTCTCCTTCCTCAGCTTTCTTACAGCCTTCAGTGACATGTTTCTTTTACGTGCATGATCGGGCGTAGCTGCCATCTTGTGATTACCACATTTGTGCTTCACCTCAGCGTGCCGCATCTGTAACACGCACACATTTTAAAGAAATAAAAGAAAGGAAGGAAATCTCTTCTTCACTTGTGCTTCAGCTGGTTAATCATATTGTGCTTCAGCTCAGCGTGCCGCATCTGTGAGAAGCACTCACACCGTTCAACTCCTTTTAAAAACTTTACAAGCTACATCTGTGGTGTGCTCACATTCCTTGTCTTATATGTGTTTCCTGTACAGCTTCTGTGGCACACACACAGTTTGTCATTCTCTGAGTGAATATTGGTTGATACCAGTGTGTCTTGACACACACAATTTTGAACATTACTTGCAGAATTAAGAATTTTCATCTCTCAACTTTGAACACCATCCACACTGTAAAAGCTTTCTATTGATAGTTTATCTGGCTTTGTAATTAAGTATGCAGAATATAACTGCCCCCCCCCCTATTTCCTGATGTCACCCGAGGACCCTTCCATCAAATGGAAAATTGGAAAAAAGTTTTCAGGCGCTATGCCAGAGTTTGTGGGGTGAGTTTGAGTGTGGAGCTTAGGTCTTTCCTCTTGCTTCACTGCTTAGGATCAGTGGGGCAAGATCTTTTTGATCACCTTCCTGAACTCAGTGATGCAGAAGCTAGAGATCTAAATTAATTTGAATTTACATGAAGAAGCTTGACAAGCATTACCTACCCAAGGTTAGCACCATTTAAGAGAGATACCAAGTTGCTAAAAGATTGCAAAATGAAGGTGAAACTGTTGAGGGATACATAGCTCAACTAAGGAAGCTCGTTTCATCCTGCAAGTTTGCTGATTTTATGGCACGACACGGAGGCCATATTATGCAAATCTCCTTTATTACCACAGCTCAGTAGCAACAATTGAAGAATACAGAACTTCAATGAACATTCTGAGTAAGAATAAAGTTCCTTAGAAACCATCTCTCATCCTTCTTTGTTGCTGCTGCTCAGAAAGATAAGTACCTCTCTCTTACTCTCTGACTTACTTTAATAATTGATTGTATATTGCCTTTTAAAGGGGACTATTGGGCTGGGACATAATCCCTATAGATCGTAGAAGGTAGTGTTTATCCACTGATTGCATGAATTAATCATTATTCTCTTTCTCTATGCTTTAACTTTTTCGTTATCATAGTATGCCTCTATGCCACTGTTGTTCACCTGTACGCTTATCACTTCTAACCCTTCTTTCATAGGCTTCCTTATGCCTTCACAACCCCCTTTCCGGTTCTATTTCGGACCGGTTACATCCCTCGTTGCCGTTTAAATGCTCGCGCTCGCGCACACATCGCAAATGGAAGAGCTCACCTCGCCGGCTCCCCCGCCTTGTAAACTCGCTGGGACATCTCTCCCTCCCTCCTTTTACTTCATGCTGTACGCGTCTTCAAACCCCTCGCGTACCGCATTTCACCCTAAATCCTCCGGCCCCTAGTCGACGTTACTCGAGAGGGGCCGGATTAGAGAAATTAACCCTAGCAACGGTCGACGCACGCTCATTGTGTGCGTAGCAGCCATTTTAGAAGATTGGGCATTCTCATACGAAAGCACTTAACATCCATTTTACTTGGATGGGATCACTTGCTGTCTCGAGCAGATGACAGTTTGCTCCCACACACACATCGGATGTGAAGAAGCAACAGCGCATTTTACAGTAGAGAAAACCTTTTATCAATTTTAACTAATTCTAGTTGAATAATTTGGATTTATTGGAAACTCTTATTCAAAATTCTATAAAGTAGACATATTACCTTATCCAACTACTCAAAGTACGACCCTAATTATGTCAGAACCTATCCCTAATGTTGAGGGACAATTAGAAAGGCTAATTAATAAGGCCTTTGAGAAGGTCCTTGTTTCTATGGATGAAAATATTAATAAAAGGTTTGAAGCCTTATCATCCCCACGCCCATCCACTAGCGGAAATCAATCAAGAGCAGTCAAAGCTCCCAAAAAACGAACAATTGGAGGAACAGATCACAAGGATCCAAAAAAGGCTAAAACAACCTCCGCCCCTTCACGCCCTCGGGGTGGTGACAAAAATGGTGCCTCGGGCACCCCTTTCGGGCAAGATGAAGGCCCAGAACTCCCTATTGATATTGATTCCGAAGATAATTCAGATCAAGAAATAGACCTATCTTATTCATCTGAATTTAATACTGATGAGGATGAGGCGCAAAAAAAGGGGAACAGGGAGTTCTGATGGGACACCTAAGGTCCTAGACAAAAATATAGCCCTACTAGACCCCTTTGGAGATCCTATGTTCGACCCACTCCTAATCAAACATCCTCTGTCCCCTGAGTGGGCTCCCTCTCAACATGTAGGAGAATACCTCTCTTTCTGGCTACGAAAAGAGATCCCTCAAGAGGTCAGGACGAGACTCAGATCCGAATGTCCCAGACCTTCCCTACCTAATAAAATAACCTCTACACCTGAACTTGACCCTAAGGTGATAGCATTAATTTCAAAGACCTCCCGAGACCCTAGAAAGGGACTAGATAAAGGCCTCAGATCCTGCCAAGACCGCCTATTAGATTCAATTGGCCCTATAACCAAAATATTTGAAATGGCGGAAACTGCTTATTTGGAGGATCGACAAGTCGACCCTAAAGAACTGAGGGAATGGGTCCAAAGGGCTATATGTCTAATTGGTAATGCCAATACCGCCCTGTCTATCGAAAGAAGGAAAGGGATTTTATTCAAAATAGACCCTAAATTAATCGAATTGGCGAAAAACGATGGGGGCCAAAATACTCATGGTTTTCTCTTTGGAGAAGAATTCATTAAAGACATGGCGAGATATGTCGGAGCTTTTAGCTCAATACAAAAGTCACAAAAAGATATAAAAAGTTTTCCAAGATCGTGTTTTTACTCGGGCCGAGAGAATGCGGGGTCGCTTTCCCGGCCGAGGAAACTCAAATTCAAGACCCTTCATGTCTCGTGGAGGAGGCAGATTTAATACCAATAACTGCAACAATTTTGGACAATTCTACCCTCAAAGACATAGACTCCGTGGGAGAAACTTCAGAGGCGAGAGAAGACAACGCTCCTTCTCTACAGGTAAGAACCTTACCAGACCCTTCAGATACCCCTCCAAAGGTGGGAGGGAGACTACTCCAATTTGCTGGGAACTGGAACCTAGTAACCAAAGACCCCTGGGTACTCAATACCGTAAAGGGTTACAAAATAGATTTTAGAGACACTCCCTTTCAGAGAAAAATCCCGAGAGAGATCACCTTCTCTGGCAAGGACAAGACATTAGTTTCTCAAGAAGTCCAAGAACTCTTAAAAAAAGGCGCAATAATCGAGAGTTTTTCTGTAGGTTTCCTCAGCAATATATTTCTGGTGGAAAAGAAAAACAAAGAACAAAGACCAGTAATAAATTTGAAAGAACTAAACCAATGGGTAATCTATCAACATTTCAAAATGGAGGGAATTCGCCTCCTAAGAGATGTTCTAAGAAAAGGGGACTGGTTAACAAGACTCGATCTAAAGGACGCATACCTAACGATTCCTATCTGGAAACCCCATCAAAAATTTCTCCAATTTACATGGGAAGGACACCTGTACCAGTTTTGCAGCCTTCCCTTCTGCCTTTCTTCCTCCCCCTGGTGTTTCACCAAGGTACTTCGACCCGTCGGAACTTGGTTGAGACAAAGAGGGGTGAGGATGATTATTTGCCTAGACGATATCCTTATAATGGCCCAGTCAAAAGAGACTGTCTCATTCTATACGGATCTCGCAATACGCCTCTTACAACACCTGGGTTTTGTTATAAACCTAAAAAAGTCATGTATAATCCCTTCTCAACAAACCCAATTTCTAGGATTCTTGGTAGACACTCTGAAGACAGAACTCCGTCTTCCCAGCGACAAAGTGAGGAAAGTGAGAAAAGAACTGAGGAAAACACTTCTTATGAAAGTTTTTCCTCTGAGATATCTAGCGAAAATCCTGGGCCTTCTTTCCTCCACGATTCAAGCAATATTTCCAGGACCGCTTCATTATCGGGCACTACAAAGACTCAAATCAAGACACTTGAGATCCAGCGCTTCATATTCCCAACTAATTTCATTAGACCAGGAATCAAAAACCGAGCTACTTTGGTGGCTCAAAAATTTAGAGGCTTGGAATGGAAGAGCCATTTTCGGAGAAATACCAGATTTAATAATAGAATCAGATGTGAGTTTAGAAGGTTGGGGTGCAAGATGTGGAAACTCGTCGACAGGGGGTCGCTGGACCCCACAAGAAAAAGAATTGCATATCAACTGCTTAGAATTACTAGCAGGTTCTTTTGCGGTTCGTTGTTTCACTCAAGATTCAATGAAATGCTGTATAACCTTACGAATGGACAATGTGTCAGCAGTTCGCTATGTCAGCAAACTGGGCGGTCCTCATTCCAAAGATTTGACAGACTTAGCGAAGGGCCTTTGGAACTACTGTTTGAACAAAGGTATTTCAGTTATAGCGGAACATATTCCCGGACTGAAGAACGAAGTTGCAGATTGGTACTCCAGGATTTTCAGGGACTCCAGCAATTGGAGACTGAACAGAGATATATTCCTATCTATCCAATCGATATGCGGACCGTATAAACACCCATCTGAAACACTTCTTCAGTTGGAGACCAGACCCGCAAGCCACGAAAGTGGATGCCTTCTTACTAGACGGGATAAACCTAGCACCTTATGCTTTTCCCCCCTTCTCAATGCTCCCTCGCTTTCTCCTTCATGCCCGACGTTACAATCAGAGCCTGGTCGTGATAACTCCCCTTTGGAGATCCCAAGCGTGGTTTCCAATTATTCTGGAAATGAGCATAGATTTTCCAATTTTAATTCCTTCTTTCAAAGAAATCCTTCTAGATCCAGAGGGTTACACACACCCCCTTGTAGAGCAGGGCCTTCTAACTCTGATGGCATGGAAGATTTCAGGAGACAATGGAGAGTCCCAGGTCTTTCGTCAAACGCTTTCAGACTCATTTCAGAATCTTGGGTGTCTGGCACAAGGAAAGCTTATAGATTGGCATGGAACAAATGGGTTCGCTGGTGCATTCAACGGTGTTACGATCCCATTTCAACTGATCTAGTAAATGTTATCAATTATCTTTCGGATCTTTTTACTTCGGGTCTGTCTTACAGAACCGTTAATGTTTATAGATCCGCGATATCAGCTGGTCATTCATTAGTTAATGGTTTATCAGTTGGACAAAATCTTCTAACTAAAAAGACAATGAGAAGCATGAGGGTCCTAAACCCTCCTGGCCCAATATATACCACACTGTGGGATGTTACTCTGGTACTTAGAACTTTATCATCATGGGGAAATAATTCTTCTCTCTCACTCAAACGCATTTCTTTCAAATTAACTGTTTTACTTTGTCTGGTATCTTTTCGAAGAACTTCCGACGTTAAGGCTTTAGACATTTCAAGTAGGGCTTTTCAACCTGAAGGAGTTTGCTTTTACCTAAAAAAACGAACGAAGACTCTGTCCTTTACTATTTTCTATCCCTTTTTCTCTGCGAATTATAGACTCTGTGTGGTTAAATGTTTAAAAGATTATGAAAAAAGAACGAAACATCTTAGAATGAATGAATCACAATTGCTAATTTCTTATAGATCTCCTCATAAGGGAGTGTCTTCTCCAACCCTTGCTCGATGGGTTAAAAACGTTATGCATGCAAGCGGTGTTGATATTTCCATTTTTGGTGCTCATTCCTTAAGAGGGGCTTCGGCCTCAAAAGCTTTCTGTTTAGGTGGAGGATTACAAGACATCCTTAGAGCTGCAGATTGGTCAAATGATAGTATGTTTAGAGCATGTCATTTCAAACCAATTCCTAATGTGATTGATAATGTTCTTAATGCACTTTACACTTGCATAATATGGCCTCCGTGTCGTGCCATAAAATTTAGATTTTTCACAGCCTGCTGGGCAGAAAATCTGGATTTTATTAAGGACACGGAGGCTAATATTATCCCACCTCTTTTTCTTAAACCCTCCCAAATGACTGTTGTTACAATATTTACTTTTTTCTTTCAGAATAACTGGTTCTGGATTGTTTGGTTATGGTTTGATCTTCAAGTTTATCTCACGTTGATCTTTCTTCGCAGTTTGGACAAAGAAGGATGAGAGATGGTTTCTAAGGAACTTTATTCTTACTCAGAATGTTCATTGAAGTTCTGTATTCTTCAATTGTTGCTACTGAGCTGTGGTAATAAAGGAGATTTGCATAATATTAGCCTCCGTGTCCTTAATAAAATCCAGATTTTCTGCCCAGCAGGCTGTGAAAAATCTAAATTTGTTGGATGAAAGGATCAGGGACCAGTTCATGTTGGAATGCAACATAGAAAGAATCCGTGAGGAGCTTTGGTTGAGGGATAAAACCTCCTCAGATGAAGTAATTCAAGCGGCAAAGAGAGTAGAACACTTGGTAAAGTGTGTTGACACCATTAAAGGGACAAGCAAGCAGTTGTCCAAGTTGAGTGAGAAGATTTAAAAACTATGTCTAAACCTGAAAGTGTGAATACGAGTAAAACTAAATCCTTCATTTGAAAGTGTTACAGGTGTGGCCACTTGGCAAATGGTAAGAGATGCCCTGCCTTGAAAATGATTTGTCCAAAATGCAAAAAAAGGTAATCTTGACATTGTTTGCTAGACAAAGGCGATCACCCATAATGTCAAATGTACAGAAATATCCAAGGAAGATTTTGTCTGTGGCCAGATAGTAGTTCAAGTAGATATTGGTGTTCAAAACAAATCATGCCCCACTGATACCATTTATGTGGAAGGTGAACCTACAAAAGTTATTTTTGATTTGGGTGCCAAGATTACTATCATCTCTAAAGTGTTCTTCCAAAACAAACTGGCTCACAAGATCTCCCTACTTAAACCGGACATATGTTCCATAACCTATGGTGGAGAACCCATACCCACTACGTGGCTATTTCACAAGCCTCATCGAATATAAAGAACGTTATACCTCGGGCAAGGTCTATGTGTCAGAGAAAGGGGACAGTATTATCAGCTTGACCCGGGTAGCACTTCTCCTATCAAATTAAAAGGGGAAGTCAATGCTGTTCAGGGAAATCTTGATGGTAACATTGAAACCCGGATCAAGCAGAAATTCCCAAATGTGTTCAGGGATGAACTTGGTTGTATTAAAAGGTCGGAACTCGAGTAACGTCTACGTGCTGATTCTCAACACTCGAGTTGCAAGGTCAGGAATGTACCCTTGGCTGTTGGGGATAATATGAAAAGAGAGTTGGAGAAGCTCAAACAAAGCGGGATAATTGAAGGACACTCAAGGGCTGTGAAGGGGTCTGTGTCTACCAGTACGACATCCTCGTTTGGGAAAGATGATAATGAGCATGAAGAGCGGCTTAATGTTGTCCGAGGTAGACTTGATGAGGCAAACCTCACCATTAAGTCCGAAAAGTGTCAGTTTGGTACAACCACCATTGACTGCTTAGGCCACACTGTCTCCGGTGAGGGAATCACACCCAAGATACAATTTCACGCATGTGTGTCCCCACTTGTAGAGAGGAACTCATGAAATTCTTTGGGACGGTGGAATATTACAATAAGTTTGTTGAAAACTTTGCTGAACTTAGTGCCAACATGAGGTCACGCTTAAGGAAAGGTGTTGAGTTTAAATGGAATGAGGAGTGTGATCAAGAGTTTGTTGCTCTCAAGAGGAAATTTAGTGGTGCACCCAACCTTAAGAGATTCACCCCTCTAAGACGTTGATCATTATGACTGATGCAAGTGTCAAAGGTCTAGGCGCTGTCCTCCAACCAGAAGGGGAAGGAGTATTGAAAACCATCATGTTTGTCTCTCGTGGGCTCAAGGACACTGAGTCACGTTACTCTGTTATTGAACGAGAGGCCTGGGCTGTGTTTTGGGCTATCAAGAAGCTGATAAGTTTCTTTGGGGTACCAAGTTCTTAGTCAAGACTGACCATAAGCCTCTCTGTGAAATCTTTACCAAGAAGGGCAAAGTCCTGGCTTCAAGCAGGATAACAAAATTGGTTATCGCACTACAGGAGTATGGTTTTGACATTAGGTACATTCCTGGCGTTGAAAACGGTATAGCAGACACCCTTTTGGGAAGGCGTAGGAGAGTGTTCCAGATGAAGATTACGAGGAGAGTAATGTTCATGTTTGTATAGTTGGTGAAGAAATCATTGCTGAAGATCAGTGGCGACTTGAATTTTCCTCTGATCCTGTACTTATTGAAGTTCTATACAAAGGGTGGCACACAAAAAACAGGCATCTGAGGAGGCTTCCAAGTTCTGGGGCTTAAAGGACGAATTGGCTGTTTGTGATGGGTTCTTACTTCAGGGAACAAGGTTGGTTTCCCAGCTCAAACTTTGCAAACTCTTGATTGATCTGGCACACAACTCCCATTCTGGGATGTCAAAAACCAAAGAGAGACTTTGTTCCTCCTATTGGTGTTCAGGCATGGATTTGCATGTTGAGAGAGTCTTGAGAGACAGCCAGGTGTGTGCAGCGTGTGAGAAGTCTAAACTAGTGAGAGTGCAGCCCATGGTAGCCAGAGAACTGCCTTGTGGACCATGGAAGGAAGTGGCCTTGGATATACTTGGGCCCATCCACTCCGATAGTCAACAGGTGTTCATCTTAGTGCTCATAGATATGTTTTCTAGGTGGCCTGAAATCCATTTTATGACTGGGAGAGTGACTGTAAATGTAATAAGGTTTTTGGAGGATGTCATGGCTAAGGATGACACTATACTCATGGATAATGGGGTCCAATTAGTCTCACGTGAAATGGAGAGCTTCTTGAAAGATCGTGGCTTTAGGCACAAGAGATGCTCCCTTTATCACCCAGAAACCAATGAGATGGTTGGGAGGTTCTATAGGGTGTTGAAGGAAACCATCTCTTTGGCCAAATGTTCTAGTCTCAATTGGAAGTAGGAGGTCCTGAAGAAAGTAGAGGCCTATAGGGTGACCCCACATAGTACAACAGGGAAGTCACCTTTTGTTCTTTTCAGAGGTAGATCCCCTTGTACTTTGGTTGAACCCTCTTGGGTGAGAAATTTAGAGGAGTCTGCTACTGTGATTTCGTCCAAGGAAGTCTGCGCTGACTGGCACAGCAGGGAAGAGGCTAAAAGTTTAGATAGGATGTTCTACTTCGACTCAAAGAAATCAACCAATGATACTGTAGTGATGGTAGGAGACATGGTTGTCATCAGGCAACCTGGTTCCCAGGTTAAGTTTTCTAAACCTATTTGTGTTATCAAGGTGTTCAAGAACGCTGTTAGAACCCAAGATCACCGAATTTCGAATTTGGGCAGGGTTGCACTGTACAAGGGGCCTTGATGGTTCCTCTATTTAAAAAAATGCTGATTCTACTCCAATTGTTTCTTAACGCACGTCCTATAGGGTTGTCAAGAGGCCAGACTATTTAAAGGACTAAACACCATAGGATTTGCTTGTGAAGGTCTATTTTTTCTTTTGTGCCTGCTTTTCCATCTCTAGCTCCCTCTTACTTTCTCCTCCTCCTTCTCATACCCTTTCTGCTTTCACTCTGTTAAGGGAGGAAGGTGGCATCTGAAGCGTACCTTACGTCTGATGTTATGATGTCATGGTAACCCAAGAATCTACACTGGGTCTTGGTATCCCAGATTATAGAATGTGTTTGTTTAAATGTCTAGAGGAACTGTTGGCATTGACTGGCTGGGATCTGGATGGGTTTCTTCTTACTGAGAAATAAACCTTAAGTTCTC
Source organism: Lissotriton vulgaris (assembly GCF_964263255.1). Lineage (NCBI taxonomy): Eukaryota > Metazoa > Chordata > Amphibia > Caudata > Salamandridae > Lissotriton > Lissotriton vulgaris. The sequence goes on along the minus strand of NC_141690.1, from coordinate 115,072,110 downwards.
CTCTACAACCTGCCTTTGTGTGATCCTTTCAACTGCTTTAGGATCTTACAGGACCAATTAAAACAGGCCCAGGAGAAATACATGTATCCCAAAATTGCTCTAACCATCAGTAATTCACACAGACAAAAATGGAAATATGCACTTTTTGCTATAAAGCTGTGAACCAAACCAATAGAGCTGATGTGCAGCAGGTCTATGAAGAGAAATAATATTTAGAGCAGTTTTAGCATGGGAAGCCTGTGAAAAAGCATCTAAATATTTACTTAAATCACTTGTTGATACAGAGACCAATACGCGGGTCACTGACATTAAGGGTATCCAAGATATGTCTCTTTCTCTTCTCTTTTTTGATTTGCATCTCAGACAAAGTGACTGTGCTAAATGTAAAAAAATGTTTTGTTTGACTGGAAATGGAAACATTTTCAATAAAAAAATTAAAATAAAAAAAAGATTTTGCAAGATAGTGTGTGTCAACATTATAGTATAACCATCCCCAGTCTCTGGATATTACTAAAATGCAAGACTTTAAATAAAAAAATGTTCTAATTCCAGATTTAGGTCGGCAAGAAAGGGACGCCATACTGGATACGTCATGCTGGAGAAAGTGAACAATGTTATACATTTTTATCCAACAGAAAAGCATGTGGAGAAGATAGCCTCCCTGCTGAGTTTTATTTTTAGTTCGCAAAAATAATAAATCCATACATTGTACAGCTTGAAAATAATTTCATACAAGGTGGAAGTGTTACCCAATTGTTGTAAGTTTTTAAAAAAAGAATAAGGCTTCAAAAAAATCTGAACTTCTACAGACCAGTCAGTTAGCTTAATTCTGATTACAAGATTATCATAAAACAGTTGGCAAACATATTGAATCTGATAGCGAGTCTGCTGATAAATACAGATCAAAATGGCTTTTTTGCCATAAGGCAGTTGTCTACCAATACACATTCATTAGTGGTAGCATTACCATTTTTAATACCAAACAGATTTCGGCTCATATTTACTTTTTTTTATGGCCAAAAGGCTTTCAATTTGGTTAATTGGGAAAGCCTTTTTTTGATCTTAAAATCATCTTGATTTCCATCTCAATTCTTCACAGTCCTAACTCATCTTTATGAAGGTTCATGTTCCCTATTTTTTTTATTAAACCATTATCGATTGCTATTATAAAGAATAATCAATCAATGCTCTAATTAACAACGTGTCTTATATTAAGCACTAATTCACAGCATAATGCTTATCCTAAGTCCTGAGACAGAGGTTCAGTGTACAAATTTTAAATGTTTTGGTTTGAGTTTTAGGAGTTAGGGGGTATACGATCAACAAAGTGAAAATTGAGATTTTACTATGCAACTGCACTTTAGACACTTTAATTTTAGATTGATGACCATTAGTTAATTCAAAGCCAAAACGGTATTTAGGGATTCTTACAACAGCTAGTGTAGAGGATTTGAACTATAAACCTTTAATTCTCTATTTTCTAAATGGAATCTACTTCCACTTTCAATTAAAGGTAGAGTAGCACTAATACCAATGCCAGTACTACCGTTATTTAACTTTGTATTCTCCTCACTTCCCTGTTCCCTGTCCTCAGGTAGGTCGCCCCCCAGCCACCACACGGTCCGCCTGTGACGCTGCCCCCGCTGTTGCCTTGCTCCTACCTGGTGCTGCGTGAGTCCCCCTGCTGATCGCCGTATTTTTGTATCTTTGTGATTTTTGTAACTTTGTGATCTCTTGTTGTGCCTTGTACCCCCTTTGCCTTCTGTGCCCCTGGTTCCCCCGTATTGTCTCCCGTGTCCTGCTCCTCGTTTTTCCCCCAGTTCCCTCTGTGCCTTCCTCCTGCCGCTGCTGCGTCCCTGCGTCCCCGCCATTCCCATTCGCCACCCCACTCCCGCCTCCCAGCTGCTCCTCCCTCCCACAACCACTCAAATGGAGGCCGCGCGATGACCGCGCAGTGGACGCGCGCACTGCTGGTGCGCCAAAGGCAAGCCCGTCTGTGCCCGTCTGCGCCAGTCCACACCTGGACCGCGCCCAGCGCCACAACCCCTGGCCCCCGCTGGAGCCAGGGACCTCGACTGAGGTACGACTCCTCCACCCTCAACGCACTCAAGACCAGACGACAACCCGCCTGCTACAGAGCGACCCCGAAGCGAACACAGGGACCCTTCACCTGTCAAACCTGCAAATTCACCTGCCCCCGAAACTGCAGACCAAACACCGGACCTAACATCAACAACAACCACCTCAAATGCATCCTCTTCAACACACGCTCCGTCCACAAGCACGCATCGAATTCTGGGACCTCCTCGACACAACATCACCAGACATCGCCTTCCTCACTGAGACATGGATGAACACTTCCTCGGCCCCCGACATCGCCATAGCCATCCCGGAGGGCTACAAGATCACCCGGAAGGACCACATCAACCAAACCGGAGGAGGAATCGCCATCATCTACAGGGACACCATGACCAATACTGAAGACACACTCTCCACTGCCGAACACCTACACTTCCAAATTCACACCGACCCCAAGACCACCCTCCGAGGAACACTCATCTACAGACACCCGGGCCCGCGCACACAATTCAGCAAAACCATCGCCGACTTCATCAGCCCACACACCTTGGCCTCGCCAGAATACATCCTCCTAGGGGACCTCAACTTCCACCTGGAGAAAAACAACGACAACAACACCACCACTCTGCTCGACAACCTTGACAACCTCGGACTCAAACAACTGGTGAACACTCCCACCCACCTCGCTGGCCACACGCTCGACCCCATCTTCTCCGCCAGCAACCACGTCTCCTTCAGCCACTCCACCGGACTACACTGGACCAACCACAGATGCATCCACTTTTCCTTCAAAAAGAATACATCACACACCGCACGCAACAAATCCCCCGTAGATGCTGGAGCAAAATCACCACAGACCAGCTCCCCTCATCACTAAGGCAGTACCCGCCAGCCGACACTGCTGACACCAACGACGCAGCCCACAACCTCGCACAGTGGATCACCAACTGCGCCAACGACCTCGCTCCACTGAAGAACCCCCCAGGCAAGACCAGCAACAGGAAAACCTCATGGTTCACAGACGCCCTCAAAGACTCAAAGAAATCCTGCCGAACCCTAGAAAAAACCTGGTGCCACGAACGGACAACAGAAAACCTGACAGCCCTCATTAACGCCACCAGCTGATCCACAGCACCAAAGGGCATCGTTCAAAGAGCGACTAGACAACAATGCCCACAACAGCAAGGAACTCTTCAGCATCGTCAAAGAGCTCTCCAACCCCAGCGAAGGCAACACCATATGCCACCGCACCCTGACAACCCGCCTCCTCAACACTGGGATCCAAGGAAAGGCCCTGGACTGTATCACCTCGTTCCTCTCCGACTGAACCCAGAGAGTCCGCCTACCTCCCTTCCACTCAGCAGCCACCGAGATCATTTGTGGAGTACCCCAAGGCTCCTCGCTCAGCCCTACCCTCTTCAATATCTACATGAGCCCCCTCGCCGCCATCACACGCAAACACAACATCAACATCATCTCCTACGCCGACGACACCCAACTGATACTCTCCCTCACCAAAGACCCAGACACCGCCAAAACCAACCTCCAGGAAGGAATGAAAGATGTCACAGAATGGATGATGCTCAGTCGCCTGAAGCTGAACTCAGACAAAATGGAGGTCCTTATCCTCGGACAATCCCCATCTGCCTGGGACGACTTCTGGTGGCCCACTGCACTGGGCTCCACACCAACACCCTCGGACCACGCACGCAACCTGGGATTCATCCTGGACTCCTCCCTCACGATGACCAAGCAAGTCAACGTCGTCTCGTCATCTTGCTTCAACACCCTGCGCATGCTTCGAAAAATCTTCCGATGGATTCCCACCTAAACCAGAAAAACCGTCATCCAGGCCCTCGTCACCAGCCGACTGGACTACGGAAACTCCCTATATGCAGGAACCACAGCCAAACTTCAGACACGACTTCAACGCATACAGAACGCCTCCGCACGACTCATCCTTGACATCCCCCGCCACAGCCACAAATCCGCCCACCTGAGAAACCTGCACTGGCTCCCCGTCTGCAAGAGGATCACGTTCAGGCTCCTCACCCATGCACACAAAGCGCTACACAACAAGGGCCCCGAATACCTCAACAACCGCCTCTCGTTCTACAGCCCCACCCGCCAGCTCCGCACCGCCATCATCGCCCTCGCCACTATCCCACGAATTCGCAGAACCACCAGCGAAGGAATATCCTTCTCCTACCCGGCCGCCAGAACCTGGAACTCACTCCCCGCGCACCTACGACTGACCCAGGACCATCTCACCTTCAGAAAACACCTCAAGACCTGGCTATTCGAGCAGTAGCAACCCCCCCCCCCCCCCAACTCCCTCAGCACCTTGAGACCCTCATGGGTGAGTAGCGCGCTCTATAAATGTAATGATTGATTGATTGATCAAATTTTAGAAGCAAATGGAGAGCCTGACCTCAGCATTCATATGGACTAATACATCACCACATTTGGCATGCCATGTATTATATAATTCGAAAAAAGGGTAGGGGTCTGGGGCTGCCGGTTTGAAAGCAGTATTATTTTGCTACTTTTGCACATTTTGCCTCCCGTTTTTATGAGTTGCATTCAGCACGTAATAAATTGGAAAATATTTCATATGCCAAATGTTGACAGAATATAATATTCTAGATTTTATGCATCTGGCTAAATCACTGAAGAAAGTTCGCTATAGAATATTGCTCTTGGCTCTGAATCTAAAGCATCAATTGTTTAGTTCGGTTTTTATTTCATGTTTGAATATATCCACCTGGAAGATGTCATGTTGTTGGAGCACACACTTTTGGAGCAACAATGGCTCAAAGATGGAGAAAAAACGGCTATAGTACCGTGGCAAACTTTATGAGCCACGATACTTGTACAATCTGCCCCTTATTAAATATTTTAAGTCTTCCATCCTTTAGATGTACAATCGAGCTTGGGAGTTTTTAAAGGAACTTGATCCCAAAGTAATAAAGGAGAGCTCAGAGCTGTTTGAAGATTTAAGTGAAAACACTACAAATAGATCGGTTAGTTACTGGAAAACCAGATTAGACACAGTAAAAGAGATGGGTACATTTTCGAAAATGGCTCAAAAGTGACGTGGATGAGGAATACTCGAATAAAATAAATAGCTTTAATTTTTCAATTTTAAAAGCAGCGAATTTTTGTCTAATAAATTTTTTTTACGATATAGTTGTTATGTAGAATACAAGCATTCATACATAGAATTATACCGCAAATTCCACTTGATGTAACTTTGATGTCAACACCCCCCTCTGAAAATTATTCCAGCACCACTGGTGAAAAAGTACTATCAGGCACATGCATCAAAAGAAAAACCGGTCGCAAACGGGCAGATTCTCAGAATCTGCCCCTTAGCGACCGGTATTTTTGCATTTGGGATGCATCATCTCAAATGCAAAAATCGCAATTTAAGTAATCTCTAAATTGTAATGACTTAAATTGCGATTGCATTTAAGGAATCGCAAATTAAGACTCCTTAAATGCAATGCATTAACGTTACCAAATTAGCGATTTCCCCAATAGGAGGCGCAAATTACCATGAAGTTGAACTTCATGGTAATTTGCAAAACCTTTGAAAAATGCACTTTTGTGCATTTTTCAAAGTTTCATGTTGTGCACACACATGCCCTTAGTGCATCGGTGTGCGCAAAATATGTACACAGATCAATTTTAGTGGTGCAACAAGGAGTCGTTTTGACACCCTTGCATCCTGAAATTGCATGAGCAATTTGCGAGGACCTATTGGTACTCGTAAATTACGCATTCAATTTCTCATTCATTCCTATGGGCCTGTACGCCCATGGGAATGAATGGGAAGCTATTCCTTATTTGCGACTTGCAATTTGCGAGTAGCAAAAAGGAATGTGTATGAATCGCTATTTTTACAGTGATTCCTACATGCATAGGCTTTTGTGAGTCCTTAATTGCGATTCTTTAATTATCGCAATTAAGGACTCACAAAATCCTACCTTGATGCATGTGCCTGTTAGTCCTTTAGTCCAGTTTTAAAAGAAGGCCTTGCAAGTATTCCCAAGTAAGACTCCGAACATTCAGTATTTTTTTATGCTGTTTTTTTTTACTTCACTCAGCCATTTCAGCAGAGAACATGCTTACTGTACGTAATCATACACAATCATCCCACTCGTGTTTGATATTCACATAGAATTTGAGAAATATGGATGTGGCACAATGGCCAAAGCTGCCAACTTTAGATCTGGGGAATTTGATTTGAGTCCCGGCATTGGCTCTGGGTGTAAGATTGTGTGAGGCAGTCTAGTGTTTGGGGGGTGGAGCCAGGGGAGGAACAGGAACGGGAGGAGCTGGGGGATGGTCTAGGGGCAGGTAGAGTAGGGACAGGGTCGAGAGAAGAAGCAGGAATAAAAAGCTCCTTGATAAAGTACACTCGGTGTCTGTTAGGATTCGTAGCACGATGCTACAGCTGCCGACGAGGATGGGATCGGGCGCACTGTGTAACCTGTCCTGATCCTGCGATGCTGCATGACCCTGTCCCCCGGCGGCGCGAGTGAAAAGCCCGCTTTCGCGACTATCATGATCGAGAAGAGCGTTGCGGCGAAGAATAAGCCGCCAGACATACTTGGCCTGAAGCTCCGTTGCTGCGGAGGCTGCGTGGAGCGGTGAATGCCGTGAATGAGCATTCGAGCGCCATCGCTCGCAAAAGAACTGGAGACTCACCACTGAAGCGTGAGCCCTTAAGGCGGGAGTATGTGACGTCGGGAGCCCACCACGGTCATCTCCGTGCCATTCGCTGCCGGTACCACACCAGTGGCAATTTCTGCATCCAGGAGAGGGCCCCTGCACCCGGTGTGTGACTGAATGGGTGCTGAGTGATTGCAGCAGCAAAGAAAGGCCAAATCTCGTGAAAGACGAGATCTCATAGCGGCAGCCATCTTAGAGTCAGGCGGCCAGAGAGACATCCCCATGTGAAGACTGTAAGCGGCCATTTTGAGGTCAGGCAGTGTCCAGAATCAACAAGCACAAGCAACTACAAAACAAACGTTGGCAACTGTGAAAAACAAGCATTGGCAACTGAAAAAAACAAGCATTGGCAACTGTAATGAAACAAACATTGGTAAAGGCAAGAAATATAAATGAAACAAGCACGGGCAAGCACAAGTAACAAAGACGACCTTGAGCACAATCAAGCACTGTTACAACAAAAAGAAGTGTGATGAGTCGAAGTGACTTTAGCAAAAAGTACAAATCTCGAATGCGACAAATGTAGGAAGTAAAGCAACTACAAAACAAGCATTGGTAAAGACAAGAAGAGAAATAGTACAACAAGCATTGGCAAATGCAAGTGACCAAGCATTGGTATATGTGAAGCAACAAGCGTTGATAAATGTAAAAGACCAAACACTGGTAAATGTAAAAGAGCAAGCATTGGCAAAGGTAAACGAACAAGCACTGATACAAGCAACAAAAGTGGAATGAACAAAAGTTACTGTTAGCAACAAGCACTGGCAAGGGCAAGAGATACACTGAAAACAAGCACAAGCAAAGAAGACGGATATCAAAGTGAACAGTCCCATGACCGTATCAGATCATGGCGGTGGGGAAAGCAGCACAACGGTCCAATCCCTGCATTGAAGTGCCGCCCCCGGTGACACAAACTGACATTCAGAGTTTGGGTCCCAAATGGAACCGGTGGCTGGAATCACTGTATGATTTTCTTGACTCAACCGGTGAGCAAAGAGATGGAAAATGTCTGATGCTACTCCTCCAACTGGTGGGTCATGAGGGCCGATGCTTAATCAGAACATTTTCTGAAAAGGACACAGAGACCTATGGAAGACTCCAAGAGATGCTACGCGCCCATTTCACTGCACAGGCAGACGTGGATCATGATCGCATTGCCTTCAACACAGCACAACAGGAACCAGGAGAACCATTGCCAAACTTCATCACTCGGTTGCAAAGTCTGGTACAATGCTGCCATTTCAACACATTTACGAATGAGGAAGCAGTTCGGCTCTGGATGATCAAAGGCTGTTCAAGTTCTAGCACAAAGCGCAAGATCCTTCGAGGGCATTGGTCGCTAAAGGATATCATCAGGAAGGCCGAAGTTGGAGAGCGGGTCAAAGCAAGGAAAATATTAAATAAACTGCACCCGAGTGCAAGACGCAAAGACACTAATAAAGCTCAAGAAACAAACAAAACCTGAAACGGGGAGGGTGAAGGCAGATCAGAGTCAAGACAACGGGAGAGACAAAGTGACATGAAATACTCTGAGTCAACAACAAAAAAGATCAAGATGATCCAGGATTGCGACAGCTTCACTGATACAACCTCAAGGAGTTATTCAACCTCAAGGAGTCATTCAACATATGGTGCAACCGATTCTGAAGTAGATGACGTGTCAAGTGGGACAGATCGCACCAATGGACCAGATGACAGCCTGCCCAACAAATGTGCAAGAAAGGCAAACGATAGAAGACTGGACCAGTCACGTCAACACTGGAATTCGGTACACGATCACACCCGTAACACAGATGTCAGTGCACAAAACAAGCGGGAAGAAGAAGCAACCCGCTAAGACGGACTGATCCACTCAGACACCGGAAAGAGGAAGACAAACGCATCCACGACATTGAAGAAACTGAGAGGAGGCCATTATCATCACAAAAGAGAGGCAGAGACAAAATACCCACGGATCAAACACAAAAAATAAATATGTGGTTATCAAACAACCTCTCCAGTAAGATGACACCGAAGTAAGCATGGGCGAATTTTGCGGATCTCGCGTTCGCGAATTTTGCGGATTTGCGGATTCGCAATCCGCAAAATCCGCGAATTCCCGCGAATTTGCGGATTTTTTTTTTTTTTGTGTTCGCCCGTGTTTCTGCCAGTTCGCGAGGGTTTTTACAATTTCGCAATTTGCGAACTTACCTGTCGGGTCGCAAGTTTTGCGAACTTGTTGTTTCTACATGTCCAGCCTGTTTGGGACACTCTTCTTCATCACTGCCACTCTCTGTCACCACTGCCACTCTCTGACTACTCATGCCACCCTCTGGCCCACCCATGCCACCCTCTGTTTCATCACCACACCCTCTGGTTGTCCAGTGTACATTATTTTCGGCAAAGCAAAGCACACCTTCCCTGCCTCAAGTGACTTGAATTAATTTGGGGCTGATTAATGTGTCACAGAATATTTTTTTAGCTGGCACCTGCTTCCTTAGTGCGCCCTGATTAGTGATCTTTTGCACTTGCTAAGTGCTTTCATTGTTGCAAAATTAGTTACAACACCTGCCCTGCCCCAACTGACAATAATGAATTAGGGGCTAATTAATGTGTCACTGAAAGAATTTAAAGTTCCAGCCTGGCACCTGCTTGTCTGCTCCTTTAGCTGTAAATCAGGACCTTTGTGGCATACAGTTAAGGTCAGAGCAGGGTCACACAATAGTTGCAAGCAGGCAACCGAATTCTGGAGGGCCCCCTCAGGAAGCACTACAAAGAATCGTTACAAATCATGAGGTTGACCTTTTGCACCTGCTCATTGCTTTTGCTTTTGCTGAAATCGTTTTTCGTTTTTTTTCGCGCTATTCGCGGGGCGCGGCGTCGTGCGAAACCGACCGCGGAAGCCGCCAATTCGTGCGAATGAGCATTTTATTTTTTTGCGGCTTGTTGTTTCGCGAGTTTTTTTGCAGTATTCGCGAGCCGCTTGCAGCGCAACACGCGAATTTACCCCAAGGTCGAGTACGGGCGCGGCCATTTTGTTTGCGTGACGTATTTCCGTTTCCGCCCGCTATGTATAATCTCGCGCAGTAAGCGCATTGCGAGTAGAGGGTCGCACGAGATCGCGCGGGAAATCTAGAGGTTCGCACGAGATCGCGAGGAAAATCTCGTGCGAACTTACTTTTGCGCTCGTGAACGGGCGCCGGCCATCTTGTTTTTCATTCATTTCCTGTGTCTGGGCATGGTGTTTAATCCTCTTGGTATCTTTGCCATCCTTTGCTTGTTTTCAGTTTTTTTTTTACGATTTTGCTTCTTATCTATCCCTCTCTTTTCCTAGCTGTATATTTTTGTCTTTTCTGCTATTTTTCTTTACTTTTAAACTACATTTTTAAACTCTTTTCTTTTCTTCTTCCCTATCCTATTCTTTCTTAATTTTCTACTTCTTCCTACCTTACCTGCCCAGACCATGGTCAAGCCAGGCGCCGTGAAGCTGCCCAGGCACTTGAGGGCCGCAGCGGCGGCGGGGAGTAGTGCTGGACCCAGTGGCAGGACAGCATGCGGGAGATTGAGGGGGGAGCAGGTGACGCGACGGGAGATCTTCAGCCCGGAGGAAGTGGGCGCGCTGGTCTACTTCGTCCAGCGCCGCCTGCCCAGGACCATCGCGGGAGGCGGCAGGATCGCGGCCGGCGGGTACAACATGCGGGAGCGCCGGAAGCGGTGGGAGAAGGTGTGCTGGGCCATATCCCACCTCTACGGGGTCCAGCGCACCTACAGCCAGGTCACCCATCGCTGGACGGACCTCCTGGACCGCGAGCGCGACCTGCTGGACCAGCTCGGCTTGGAGATCCCCGGGCTTGGTGAGTAGTAGTAGCCATTTAATCACTCACTACTATGATGTTTTCTCCTGCTCTGTGTTGTTGTATTGCAAATATTTGTTTTTTACATGGAGCAAGCCAATAATGCCGCTGATGACGATTACATTGTAGTTAAATTATATTTCAAAATCTTCTGTGCATTTCAGGTGCACTGCTCTCCTTCTCAGTGGCGTTGCTACTATGCTTATTTGTTTTCTATTTCGTGGTCTCATTGGCCTGAGTAACTATTATGTATGAGTGTACTTTACAGAACTGCGTAATGCTAGACACTAGGGGGCAGATTACATTTACAAGCCCCTTGCGCCACGTTTACGTTGCCTTGCGTGACGCAACAGCGGCGTAAACGTGCCGCATCCCTGCGAGTCATTTACAGCATGACGCATCTAGGAGATGCGTCATGTTATAAAGCCATGGGCCTGCACCACAATGGGTGCGTTCCTAGTACGCAGGGTGGGCGCCGCGGTCCAGCGGCTGTGCGCCTCGCAAAATTGCCTGCGTGAAATGTACAAGATTTAACGCAGGCACTTCTGCGACGCTGCTACGTCAATTCAATTCCTTATGTCTGCTCGAAGCAGGCGAAAGGACTGACACAGCATGTTAAGTATTGGGTGGCCCTGAGCATTACTGGAGTTGCATTGCGTTGGCGACGTGACTCCAGCGATGCGCCGCTCTTACGTGACGAGATGCCTCACGCAAGTGCCTACCCTTGCGCCAGGGCGCGCCGCATTGTAAATGAGGCACATCTGCCGTGTCGCAAGGGTAGTTTTGCGTGACGCATTTGATCTGGCGCATCTCTGGAGATGCGCCAGAACGCGTAAGTAAGTATGCCCCTAAGGGGCAGAATTGCAATTACCGTCGCATCCCTGCAAAGTAGCAGGGATGCGCCATTAATTGTGCGGCCCGCTACCACCACCAAACATGGTGCGCCGTATTTGCAATGCGGCGCACCATGGGCCCAAAACGTCACCGAAGCTTTACTGCTGGAGTTGCGTCGCAACGATGGCGCAGCTCCATCAATGCTCTGGGGTACCCTATCTCCCCAATGCTGGGTCAAGCCGTACGTCTGCTTCAAGCAGGTGCAGGGTTTGTGTGACGCATCATTGTCCTAAAGGTGACTGATTGATATTTTGTAGATTTCCCTCAGCCACTATTAGGATGTGTTCCAGCGCAGGAATGCCCTCCCTTGCGCCGGAACGCCCCCTGATGGCGCAGGGCTTTATAACGGGATGCATCTCCCAAATGCGTCACGTTGTTATAATATTATACGCCGCACCATGGCGCCCTTTTTTGTTTAGCTGCTGCGTCACAAAAGTCACGCAAGAACGGCGCAAAAGAGCCGCAAGGGCTTAAATCTGCCCCTTCCTTTGTAACCCTGACAATAAGAAAAATAGTGGCGGTGGATTGATAGTTTGACTATTTAAATGACTGGTAATGTAGCAGGCAACTGTTAGTGTTGTCACTGATCTGACTGAAATCACAATGGAGTTTGTCTGTCACTTTGCGTCTTGCCTGCGGACTGCTGCCTGCCAGTCCTAGGTGAACGTTTCAGTACTTTGTTTAGTGAGTTACGTGACTTTCGAAGTCACAGGTCCGCATATAAATGAAAAGTAACCATAATCAATATAATTTCGCAGAAATATTTTGTTATTGTTCTTTTGAAATGTTTGATTTGGTTGACATTGACAAGCAACAATCATCCATGTTTTCTGTTCTTTCTTTCATGTTGTACGTCAGCTCCCCCCAGGGGCGGGAGGAGGACACAGGAGCAGCAGGCGGCGGATGCTGTTCATCAACAGGGCCAGGATCGGGCAGGCGAGGGCTCCTCTGCTGGCCCCAGTAAGTTTTCATTTTAGACTAGTACCTATTTTTCCTAGCGTTCCTCATTTGACTTTTTTCAAAATTGTCTTTGCTCTTCTTGTAGACTGTATCTAAATTCTTATCCTGCCTCTACTATGACTCCCTGTGGTATTACTAGATTATTCTTATTAGTCTGTCTGTGTAGCTAACTAAGATTGCACGGTTGGCGAAACTCCCATGATTCTAGTCAGCAATAGCTCTATCAACTTAGTGCAGTCCTCTGGGATTGTCCATAATGTCTTTTGAAGTGTTCTATCTGGACTCATGCTTGCAAAAATTGCAAAACCTTTCGCTCAGTCACTCTAGTCTGGACCAAAAAACACAGATTGTATTTAAGTTTAAAAGCTTTATTAAAAGTAAACACATTTATTAAAATGAAGTCATAATAAAACTAAACGTTTAACTGATAATGGAAAAGTGGTTAGTGCTGACGATTAATTGAAGACATTTCTTGTGGTCGAGCCGAGCTCTCACCTGGTTTCAACTTGATCTTGTTGTTAGAAGTCCATCTTCTGTCTGTGTGGAGAAAAATGGTGCGTGTTAAAAAAACAGCCTTCATCAGTTGTGCCAAAAAGTGCAGCAAGACAACCTTCCCTGGAAAAAGGGACATTTTTTTTTAACTTTAACGACAGTCACAAATTACATTGTTTTCACATGTCTTCATTCCTAGACCAAATACTAGTGACTGCTTTATTCTAACATTCTTAAATGTACTTTGTAGGTGGAACATCTGGTGGCGGGGCCAGTGTGGAGGTGGTGGTGCTCGACACCGAGGCGGAGGGCGAATCGGGCGATGCTTCAGGGGAGGAGGCGGCGGCGGCAGCTGTGAGAGTTGAGACGGTGGTGGTGGCGGCCAGAGGTAAGCTCTTATATATTCCTTACTTATTGAGATTGAAGACTAGCTGGGAAGGCAAGAATATGAGATGCATGGCTGGGTGAATGATGAAGCAATGATGGGTGGAAGGACAACAGCCTGGGTGGGTGACACAGAAACTGTATGTGTCCATATACCTGGATCATGCTACTATCTGACTCTTAGATAGCATATGTGTATCTAGAGCAGGGGTACTCCTAGTACGGCCCGCGGGCCGGTGGTGGCCCGGCAAGCCTTCGTTGGCGGTGCGCTGACCTTGCAGACAATCACTGCTCCCCCGGCCCCCACAGAGCAGAGGCTTTTTTGTATTTCACCTGTTAGCGCCCCTGCATCTCCACTCTGACAATCACTGCTCCCCCGGCCCCCACAGAGCAGAGTGGAGATGCAAGGCCACAAAGAGGTGAAATAGAACTAAGCCTCTGCTCTGTGGGGCCGGGCAAGCAGTGATTGTCAGGGTGGAGAAGCAGGGGCGCTAAAACAAACAAAGCCTCAATAATATGTTAATGGCCTTTTAAAGACCTGTTAAGTACTTTGGTGTTGTTGTCTGTGTGTGCGCGTTGAGGAAGCGGTCTCAACCCGGGCTGAAGGCTGACACAGATAGACACACACACAGTGAGATGACAGAGGGGGAGGGAGAGGGAGGGCAGGAGGGAGAGAGAGATGGAGGGAGGGCAGGAGGGAGAGCAGGAGGGAGAGAAATGTATGTAAATGCTGGGTCTGGTGGCTCAGTGGATGAGGGCATCTGCTGCAGGGACCTGTGTGCAACCTCATGGTCACAAGTTATCGTTTTGCTTTAGCCCCGCCCCCTCTGACTCCGCCCCCACCAGTGCGGCCCTCGGCCCCAAACTACACTGTAAATGTAGCCCCTGAGAGAAAGTTTGTGAGTACCCATGATCTAGAGAGAGTAGACGGTCAGTGGATGAACTAAGTGTAACTTTGAAGAGCATGTAACACTAACACTGCACCCGCACGTCCGTTCCAGTGTAGGAAAGGCAAGGAAAAGAACTTTTAATTTTGTCCAAATACTACCATAAATAGTAGCAGTAGTTTGTATTGCAAGCACTGCATAGATCCGGTTATTATGGTGGCCACTCCCTACCTCTCTTAATAAGTTTAGTAGTACTCAGTCATTCATGTGTGGATGTATCACTGGTCACTCAATAAAAAGCAAAGCACCTAAAGTCATCCCATATATAAGCAAAAACATCCCATGTGAAGTGATAGATAATCAGATTATTTATCTTCTTCAATTTTCCATTTCTAGTACTCATTTCCACTGTAGGGTGAAAGTTAAATTAATTAAGCAGTAGCCCTTGAGTTGTAACAGAGTATTCTCAGTGCCACCCGTACTAGAAAAGTAAGAGATTCACCACCTGCATGTACTGGACGGGTACAGTAACGCAACGGCAACGCAAGTCTAGGTCACTCCTCATGGCGTGCGTCTCTTTTTCTCGGGTGCAAGTTTACCGCGCTGGCATTATGCCGGCTTGCAGAAAATAACGTACCAATTTTCCAAAACAAGAGATAAGAAGAAGAATAAGACTGGTGTACTTTCATAGTCGACTCCAATGGAAGTCCACAGTGCTCGTAGACTTTGTTCCTTAAACTCCCACTAATGTTAGAGCAAGGATGAAGTGTGAGGTTAGATAGATACTGGCCTCAATAGTTATGTAATGCGCTTGCAAGTTGCTAGTTGTACTGCAACACAAATTTCTGCTGAATGATTGAGTTAATCTAAAAGAGCATTGGTTACAGACTATGTCTTTCTTTCTTCATATAGGTTCTCCTTCCAAACGGACAAGGAGGAAGGAGCTGGCTAGAGCGGCCCGGCAACGGAGGATCGAGGCCACTGTTGCGGAATATCGGCGGCTGGTGGCCCTGGAGGACTTGGAAAGTGTGCAGTCGACAACTACAACAACGTCGTCTGCATCGGCCTCCGTGGCCCCACGGGCTGCCACCCAGCACAGTGGTCCACCCAGACTGAGCCGGGCTGCCAAAGGCAAACGCCACCACCGAGCAGCAAGGCCAACAGCTGCCTCTCACAGGCATTGCACCTGCAAGGCAGTGAAGGCACGCCTGCGCCGCACCACCCTGATGGTGTCCCGCCTTCAGCAGGAGCTCGCCTTGCTCCGCGAGGAGCATGATGCCCTGGCCCAAAAAGTGAACAGCATCCACCCATAGTGTCCCTTGCCCCTTTTTTAGAGACTTTTGGGGGGTGGGAATTGGGAGTTGGGTTTTTGGGGACTTTTGAAGGACAATCGTTGGGGTTAGGGAGGGTCTTGCGGGAGATTATTTTGTTAGGGATATAAATATACTTTTTCAAACTTTATCTGAGCATACCTGTTTTTTACTGCTTGCCTGGTGGGTGGGGGTTTAACGTTGACTGTTTTCCTGAAAGTTTAGTTCCATTTTCTTCCTTTAAGTGTAAATGCCCAAATGTTTTCAACACTAAGTGCCTCTCACAGACTCAGTGAAGTGAATCCAAGAGTCCTAGGACTTTAGTAGTACTACCTTCAGTCTCTCGTCTCTCGTACTAATACTCCATTATACCCCCAAACCACCAAACGCTTATCTTACCTGTAATTTGTGTTTGAAAGTAGGGCTAGACCCAGGGCTGGCTCCACGGGAAACACCGAATAACGTTGGCAATCTTGGTCGGATAAAATTTCCTCATAGCGGTGGTACTATTGTTGTGACACAGTGGCAGTTGCATGCCTATGAAAAAAAAGAAAATGAAATCTGGTTTGTCCTCCTGAGCAATTCAACGGTACAACTGAGAATATAGCATGTGACAGAAGTACAGTAGAGCAGTGCCACATTGTAGCCTAACAAATGGTAAAGTATAACTACTAATTCGGTTGAAGTTCTTTCACATTAGCAATGGTTCTTTGTCAAGCTGAGTAAGAATATATCATCGACAACTGTGGAAAGAAAGAATGCGACAGTACAGGGCCTGTGTGGAATTATTGATAACGATATTCAACATAAGGTCTCTGTAGCCAGATACCCGAGAGCCTTGCTGGTCACTATAAATCCATTCACAACAACACTCAATGGGGTTGGTCTGGAAGGTGTCCGGTTTACTCCCCGTGATCCAGTCGATGCAAATATGGTTCCACTTCCAAATGTCACCAACACCCAGAAGTGTAAACACAGGGTGTTCGAGGCATTAGGCGGGGGAGAAAAATAACAAACTAAAATAAAAAATGTGGGATGGGTAAAGGTAGGGTCAGCAGGGAAAGGATACCTGTAACAGAAGACAAGACAGGCATCAGTGAAGTGCTGTCCTAACATACAAGAAGAAGGTATAGTAGATAGAAAAGGAGAAATTGCTTTTTTTCTAGGTGTCCCCTCACTCACCAGGGTTGCCCCTTGGTGACATGCTTCATCATTGGGGCCATCCCAGTCCTCTACGGCCTGGGGCGTGCTGCGACTTGCGAATTACGTAGGAGCACTTACAAATGACTATGTGTGGTGCAGATGTGATAGTGGAGTGGACTAAGTGATGTGTTAAGGGATCAATGTAGAAGCAGAGAGAGAGCCAAGAAATGCAGTCACAGTCAGAGAAAAAGGCAAGGGATACTGTATCTATGTGGTTGTAGTGGTCCTGTTGGAAGTGGTAAGTAAGTTGCCCGCAGAAAAAAAATCCTCCTATTAGCGGCACTCCTCCATTGCAGCCGACGCTTCGTCCATCGATGTTGGTCACCAGAAGACACCCTGTCCACTGCCTGCCTGATGCTGAATTGTGGCTCGCTACTGTGAAGCCTGACTCCATCCTTTTTTCCCCATTGCAGAGACTGAAACCCGGCCTGTAATTATTCAACGAAAAACAGGAAGTGATATAATATTACAACACCACTGATAAATAAATATAAGGCATGTAGGCTGTGGAGTGCAAAAAGTCACAATTTGTTTTTCCTAGTAGACAGTACAATGTTTTTGAAAGTGCGTACTCTGAGTCACCTTTTGAAGGATGTATGGGCAAATTAATGTATCGGATCTTGCCCCTCAAGCTAGGTGTACTGTAAACTGTGTTTTAGAACAAAATTAGATCTTCCTAGCAGTGCTCCCACCCAGACCCTTACTAAAGCCAGTCGCAAAAATGTAGAAGACCCCCAATCAAATCTCAAAAAACGAGGCCTAGCAGAAAACTGGTGACAAAACTTACTTTGAAAGTAAAAGTAGGCCGAAGTACCCTAATTACCCATTACCCACCGTGGATTGCATTCAAACCACTTGCAAGCAACCAAGCAAAAGTAGCCATAGCCAGCATCGCTCCAAGACTCAAAATCCCCCCCACTCAAACACATGCAATAGAAATACTGCTAACCCTAACGAACCCTAAGTTAAGAATAGTGGCAAAGGCTTTCTTTAACTATGCCAAATCCCCCCTTTCCCACCATGGATTTTCTTCAAATGACTTGCAACCAAAATTACACATTCTCACGAGTGCTCTAAGACCCCAGAACTCAGTTTGAAAAATCTAGAACACCCCGAAACACATGCAATCCTGCTGCTAGGGCTAACCCTAACGAACCCTAAGTTACAAAAAGTGCCAAAACTAAAGGCTTTTCCGCGCGGATTTTGTCCCAACCACTTCTACCCGGTATTAGACCTTCCCAGGAATGCCCCAAGACCCAGCAACCCACCCGCCAAGAAGCGTAACACCCCCAAACAGGCCAAAAGCAAAATCTCATACTTGCAATATTTCTGGGCCTTCGGTCCAAACGCGCTGCGTAGCTAGGCCATAAGTCGGGGTTGGCACTACGGATTTCCTGAAAAGCAAATGTAATCAAGATTAGAGTGTCCCAGCAGTGCTCCCAGACCACGAAACTCACCCGCAAACAGACGGAACCCCCCCTAAGAGCACCTCAAAGGCAAGCAAGTCATCAAAAACACAAAAAAAATTCCGCCTGGGATTTGGTCCAAAACATTTTTATCCGGTATTAGAGCTTCCCAGCAATGGCCCCAGAGCCGTCAACCCAGGAGAAAACGAGTAGAAGACCCCCAAACAGCCAAAGAGCAAAAGTACAAAAATGGGGACTTAGTCACTTTTTCACAAATTTCCCAAATCACTCCGCGCGCGCTCTGCAGCTAGGCCCTAAGTCCCCTCAGCCACCATGGATTTGCTTCAAACCTCTTGCAAAGTAAAGTATATATAGCCAGCAGTGCTCCCACACCACGAAACTCACCCGCAAACACCAGGAAGCCCCCCAAACAGGCCCCCGAAAACGCTACATAGAGCAAAATGTCAGAAATAGCCCAAAAAAAAATCGGCCTGGATTTTGTCCCAACCACTTCTACCCGGTATTAGACCTTCCCAGGAATGCCCCAAGACCCGGCAACCCACCCGCCAAGAAGCATAACACCCCCAAACAGGCCAAAAGCAAAATCTCATACTTGCAATATTTCTGGGCCTTCGGTCCAAACGCGCTGCGTAGCTAGGCCATAAGTCGGGGTTGGCACGACGGATTTCCTGAAAAGCAAATGCAATCAAGATTAGAGTGTCCCAGCAGTGCTCCCAGACCACGAAACTCACCCGCAAACACCAGGAAGCCCCCCAAACAGGCCCCGAAAACGCTACATAGAGCAAAATGTCAGAAATAGCCCAAAAAAAAATCGGCCTGGATTTTGTCCCAACCACTTCTACCCGGTATTAGACCTTCCCAGGAATGCCCCAAGACCCGGCAACCCACCCGCCAAGAAGCATAACACCCCCAAACAGGCCAAAAGCAAAATCTCATACTTGCAATATTTCTGGGCCTTCGGTCCAAACGCGCTGCGTAGCTAGGCAATAAGTCGGGGTTGGCACGACGGATTTCCTGAAAAGCAAATGCAATCAAGATTAGAGTGTCCCAGCAGTGCTCCCACACCACGAAACTCACCCGCAAACACCAGGAAGCCCCCCAAACAGGCCCCCGAAAACGCTACATAGAGCAAAATGTCTGAAATAGCCCAAAAAAAAATCGGCCTGGATTTTGTCCCAACCACTTCTACCCGGTATTAGACCTTCCCAGGAATGCCCCAAGACCCGGCAACCCACCCGCCAAGAAGCATAACACCCCCAAACAGGCCAAAAGCAAAATCTCATACTTGCAATATTTCTGGGCCTTCGGTCCAAACGCGCTGCGTAGCTAGGCCATAAGTCGGGGTTGGCACGACGGATTTCCTGAAAAGCAAATGCAATCAAGATTAGAGTGTCCCAGCAGTGCTCCCAGACCACGAAACTCACCCACAAACACCAGGAAGCCCCCCAAACAGGCCCCCGAAAACGCTACATAGAGCAAAATGTCTGAAATAGCCCAAAAAAAAATCGGCCTGGATTTTGTCCCAACCACTTCTACCCGGTATTAGACCTTCCCAGGAATGCCCCAAGACCCGGCAACCCACCCGCCAAGAAGCATAACACCCCCAAACAGGCCAAAAGCAAAATCTCATACTTGCAATATTTCTGGGCCTTCGGTCCAAACGCGCTGCGTAGCTAGGCCATAAGTCGGGGTTGGCACGACGGATTTCCTGAAAAGCAAATGCAATCAAGATTAGAGTGTCCCAGCAATGCTCTCAGACCACGAAACTCACCCACAAACAGACGGAACCCCCCCTAAGAGCACCTCAAAGGCAAGCAAGTCATCAAAAACACAAAAAATTTTCCGCCTCGGATTTGGCACAAACCACTTTTAGTGCTTCCCAGCAATGGCCCCAGACCCGTCAACTCACCTGCAAAGAGGTAGAACAACACCCCCACAAGTGCTGAGTCTTTCTTCATTGGGCGTAAACCAGCCCTCTGCTTTGATGGAAATAGGAGTCTGGAGGAGGAGGATAGAGGAGCATGTTCTTCTGAACTTGTGAACCTGAGGAATGCAGACTGCGGCACCTTCAAATAAATTAGCAAACAAGTGAAGACAGTTCTGCTGATGGGCTTGTCTTTGTGATTATCTGATTAAAGTTTGAATTATATTAACTGTGCACAACAAAGAAAGACAGACACACAGGAATAAAAGTGAATAAGGATGAAAAAGAAAGTTATTGATTCGTTGTCTCATTTTCAGGGCTCGAAGTCGGTATCACGGTCCAGGAATAAGAATAAGGCTTCGTCATCATACTCTGCGAATTCAGCCCGGGTGAGGTCAGTGCCACCTGACAGAGTAGAAATTCCCTCATCTATGGTGCTGGCCACCTCCTCTTCATCCGGCACGCTCTCTCGTACTCTTATATCTGGTGGTATGAGGTGCTGATTCATCTTGATCATTGTTAACCTCTCCACATTTTTGGGCGAGAGGCGGCTCCGTTTGGGAGTTACAATCCCACCAGCCGCACTGAAAACCCGTTCAGAAGACACACTTGCGAGTGGGCAAGACAAGTAGTTTATAGCCAGGTTGGTGAGCTGTGGCCACAATTCTTTTTTCCCATGCCAATACGCCAATGGGTCAGAATTAACATAGACCTCTGTGGAGTCATTCAGATAGTCCTTCACCATCGACTCAAGGTCCTCCTCCAAGGTTCCTCCACTTTGCGTAGCTCTTGCTGTGCCTCTGACCTTTTGAGAACCAAACCCACGCAGAGCTAGCCAATCCTCTTCAGCCTCCAATGTTTCTGTTGTCTTTCGTGCAGATGATCCGGTTGCCGGTGTCTTTAACGGCTGAGAGGTCACTTGTGCCACAGCCACAGGTGCAGAAGTGGATTGTTTTGACTGGGGATGGCCTGCTGATGTACTGCCATTTCCTTCAATTTCCAGCCGTTCTGTTTCAAACTTCTTGGCTGACAAGGCTAGCCAACGTTTGTACTTTGTAACATCTTCATCACCAAAAGGAAAGAATGCTCTGCCTGCCAGCGCCTTTTTGTAGCGTGGATCCAGAATAGTAGCACAAATGTAATGCTGTTCTGAGTGGATCTTTTGAAGACGTTCATCACCTTGTAGGAGCTCTAATAATTGCTCAGCCAGAAGCAAAGAGTCTTTCTTTTTGTCATCTTTTCGAAACACAGAACACACCTCCTTCAGTTGGTCCTCCAGCATGTACAACAATGGGATAGCTTTTCCCAAATTAGAGTCCTCCTTGCTGACTGCACGCGTGAAGACCTCAAAAGGACGAAGCATGCGTGTTAGGCTTTCAACTATGTTCCATTGCGGCCCACCCATCCTCAGCTCCTCTATACCCTCTTTCAAGAAATATTGATCGAGTTGCGTATACTGCTCATACAGACGCTCAAGCATGTAGAAGGTTGAGTTCCAACGTGTTACCACCTCCTGGATGAGTGCTTTCACTGGCATTTGACATTGATATAGCATGCTCCTCAGCTGCTTCCGGGCCTTAAAAGAATGCCTGAAATGCTTGCAAATTTTTCGGCAGTTCTCCAATACACTGTACGCTGCACTGCTTTTATTACCCAAGAATTTTTGGACAACCAGGTTTATACAGTGCGCCAAACACGGCACTCTGAAATAGTAACCGTCCCTCATGGCCTTAACTATATTGGAGCCATTGTCCGTGGAAACATAACCAACCTTGCGTTTTAGTGGGGACAGACAGTTAAGGACCTTTGTGTTAAAGACATCCAAAATGTTTTCTGCTGTGTGACGTTTCTCCAAACCAAACATGGCTAGTGTTGCATGTTTCCGAGCACCTTTAAAAACAATGTTAGTGTCAACACCTGAGTTTAGCTTTGCTTTAGCCCCTGAAAAAGAGACCCAGTGTGCAGTGATGCACATGTAATCAGCGCCTGCGCCACTGGTCCACATGTCTGTTGTCAGATGTATAGTGTGAACAGCACTCTTCTGCAAAGCTGCCCCAATCACCTTCAGAACATCTTCATGTAGTGCTGGAACCGCAACTCGGGCAAAATAGAACCGGCTAGGAACCTTCCATTTAGGGCAGAGCACTGCCACTAATTCTAGAAAACCAACCCCTTCTACAAAAGAAAAAGGGAGAAGGTCCAGAGCTAGCATTTTAGCCAGCTTAGTGTTATACAGACGGGTCATTGGGTGGTTGCGTTCATATTGCGCTTCTGTAAACAACATCTTTTTAATGTTGCCCTGGACCAATGATTTACGGGATGATGATGATCTCTTCGACCCAGTTACGCTCGCTGATGAACTTTTCCGCATTGATGTCTCACTCTCTCCCACACTCTTAGTGTGGCTCCCATGGGGTGTGCTGCTGACATGGGAACTGGGTGTAAGTGAAGTGTTTGAATCGTCTTCTTCTACCTCCTCGTCATCAGCAGATGACAAATCAACGTTTTCATTACGTGCAATTCCGGCTTTCTTGATCGCCTCTAGGTGCGGAAACCATTGGACAGGGTGCCTTCTCTCAAGATGACCTCTCTGGCCTCCGGTACCATAGTTAGAACCAAGCTTACCACGACTAAATCGAAGCTTACAAAGGCTACAAATGGCTACGTTTTCCTTTTTTGGGCAAACACTAAAGAAGTCCCAAACTGGAGACTTGAAATGTCTTCGGGGGCCGGAGGAGGCGGCGATACTGGTGGTGGTGGTCCTGCTGCTAATGACAGATGAAGTGGAGGATGTGGATTGCCGAACTTCAGTACGTTTTGCACTTTCACCACCACGAATTGAGGTCGAGGACGAGGTGGGTACCTTCTTGCGAAGAAATATGGAAGCGGTAGGTTTTGGTGTACTACTTAACTCCAAATCTAATGATTCCATTTCCATTGCCTCCTCGCCGACATCATCATCACGCTCAGCAGCTTCTCGGGATAGGGTCAAAATGTCTCTTTGCTGCATGCCCGGTGGGGCTGCAGTGACCTTTGTGATGACTGGCTCGTCGTCATCGTGAGAGGCTTCATCACCAGCAGTATCTGTCACTTCTTGTTGAGCCTCATCACACTCCATAGGTTTGAGTTTTTGGACGACCTTCCTTTTACGCTTAGGTGCCGGTGTCAGATCATGGTGTGCCTCTGCCTCACTGTCAGACCGCAGTTGTGGTTCCCAAGACAGATCACTTGCACCAGAACGAGGTGGGCTTGAAGAAGATGTAGACACCCCCCTTGATCTTTTCCTTGCTAGGGATGTGGAAGACAATGAATGATCATCAGGAGGAGTGGCTTCCAATGATACCTCAGCTTCAATGTCGATTTCCAAATGTGCCCCTACTTCGGGAGGAACAACTATTGTGGGCACTTGTGAACCTCCATGCACCTTTGCTTGCGCATCTCCTTTTGCTGCCTCTCCTTCCACATGTACTTGGGCGTGTACTTGCACATGGTGTTGTTGCGGCTGTGGTTGTTCAACACTTGTCAGATGAGTTACAACAACCTGTGTTGATTCAGGGACATTGCTGCTACTTTCTTGCGATGAGCCAACATCACTGGTCGATGGTGATTGGAGAAGTACACTGACTGCCTCTGAAGCACTCAAGGGCTTTGACTTAAGTTGGCGTGGTGGTGGAGGCACTGAACCCAATGGAGCAGGGGTGCTGCTCTCAGCTTGGTCCCCAGCAGATCCTGCTGCTGCAGGCGTACTTTTTTTTTTGCTCCCAAAAAAAGTGGCGGGTGGCACACCAGCCTCCTTGGTAACTTGCTTCTTCTGCTCCTTACTAGCAACTTTCTTGCTAGAGGAGCTACGGAGAACTTTCTTTGGGGCCATCTTCTTCAGAGCAGGTCAGACAGCAGGCCGCAGTTGCACGAATTGTAGAGTTGTCTGAGGCCAGACGTGACGTCGCGTGACGTTATGCTGCACACACACACCGCTGCAGGACTTCTTCCTGGCACTGGTGGTTCTCTTGAGTCTTGTGCACCTAAAAAAAATGGAAGACAGAGGAACATCAGTTCAGTTATAGAGCACAAAAAAATCGAAAAACACTGCAAAATCAGCACAATCCCAATCCATCCATGCCCTCCATAATGTTTAAATTCAAGACAACCCACAGAAAGACTAGGCCCATGCAAGACTCACTACCCCTGGGCATAAATAAAGGTTGAAAAGTAGGCAAAATGGTTGGAGGCCTAACAACAAAGCCTGCATTTAAAATGGCCACTTGCCTGCCAGCACATGGCCAGTGCCTGTAGCTGCACTCAAAATGGCCACCGGCCACATGGCATGTCCCTCCCCATGAACAACCCCAAAAATCGAAAAACACTGCAAAATCAGCACAATCCCATTCCATCCATGGCCTCCATGATGTTTAGATTCAAGACAGCCCACAGAAAGACTAGGCCCATGCTAGACTCAAATACCCCTGGTGAAAAGGCCACAAGTACAGGCCCAAAAATCGAAAAACACTGCAAAATCAGCACAATGCCATTCCATCCATGGCCTCCATGATGTTTAAATTCAAGACAGCCCACAGAAAGACTAGGCCCATGCACCACTCACTACCCCTGGTCAAGGCCCCAACAACAGGTCAAAAATCGAAAAACACAAAATTTTACAACAAAAAAAAATCGAAAAACACAGAAAAATCAGTACAATCCCATTCCATCCATGGCCTCCATGATGTTTAAATTCAAGACAGCCCACAGAAAGACTAGGCCCATGCTAGACTCAAATACCCCTGGTGAAAAGGCCACAAGTACAGGCCCAAAAATCGAAAAACACTGCAAAATCAGCACAATCCCATTCAATCCATGGCCTCCATGATGTTTAAATTCAAGACAACCCACAGAAATACTAGGCCCAGGCAAGACTCACTACCCCTGGGCATAAATAAAGGTTGAAAAGTAGGCAAAATGGTTGGAGGCCTAACAACAAAGCCTGCATTCAAAATGGCCACTTGCCTGCCAGCACATGGCCAGTGCCTGTAGCTGCACTCAAAATGGCCACCAGCCACATGGCATGTCCCTCCCCATGAACACCCCCAAAAATCGAAAAACACTGCAAAATCAGCACAATCCCATTCAATCCATGGCCTCCATGATGTTTAAATTCAAGACAACCCACAGAAAGACTAGGCCCATGCTAGACTCAAATACCCCTGGTGAAAAGGCCACAAGTACAGGCCCAAAAATCGAAAAACACTGCAAAATCAGCACAATCCTATTCCATCCATGGCCTCCATGATGTTTAAATTCAAGACAGCCCACAGAAAGACTAGGCCCATGCTAGACTCAAATACCCCTGGTGAAAAGGCCACAAGTACAGGCCCAAAAATCGAAAAACACTGCAAAATCAGCACAATCCTATTCCATCCATGGCCTCCATGATGTTTAAATTCAAGACAGCCCACAGAAAGACTAGGCCCATGCTAGACTCAAATACCCCTGGTGAAAAGGCCACAAGTACAGGCCCAAAAATCGAAAAACACTGCAAAATCAGCACAATCCCATTCAATCCATGGCCTCCATGATGTTTAAATTCAAGACAACCCACAGAAATACTAGGCCCATGCAAGACTCACTACCCCTGGGCATAAATAAAGGTTGAAAAGTAGGCAAAATGGTTGGAGGCCTAACAACAAAGCCTGCATTCAAAATGGCCACTTGCCTGCCAGCACATGGCCAGTGCCTGTAGCTGCACTCAAAATGGCCACCAGCCACATGGCATGTCCCTCCCCATGAACACCCCCAAAAATCGAAAAACACTGCAAAATCAGCACAATCCCATTCAATCCATGGCCTCCATGATGTTTAAATTCAAGACAACCCACAGAAAGACTAGGCCCATGCTAGACTCAAATACCCCTGGTGAAAAGGCCACAAGTACAGGCCCAAAAATCGAAAAACACTGCAAAATCAGCACAATCCCATTCCATCTTTGGCCTCCATGATGTTTAAATTCAAGACAACCCACAGAAATACTAGGCCCATGCAAGACTCACTACCCCTGGGCATAAATAAAGGTTGAAAAGTAGGCAAAATGGTTGGAGGCCTAACAACAAAGCCTGCATTCAAAATGGCCACTTGCCTGCCAGCACATGGCCAGTGCCTGTAGCTGCACTCAAAATGGCCACCAGCCACATGGCATGTCCCTCCCCATGAACACCCCCAAAAATCGAAAAACACTGCAAAATCAGCACAATCCCATTCAATCCATGGCCTCCATGATGTTTAAATTCAAGACAACCCACAGAAAGACTAGGCCCATGCTAGACTCAAATACCCCTGGTGAAAAGGCCACAAGTACAGGCCCAAAAATCGAAAAACACTGCAAAATCAGCACAATCCTATTCCATCCATGGCCTCCATGATGTTTAAATTCAAGACAGCCCACAGAAAGACTAGGCCCATGCTAGACTCAAATACCCCTGGTGAAAAGGCCACAAGTACAGGCCCAAAAATCGAAAAACACTGCAAAATCAGCACAATCCCATTCAATCCATGGCCTCCATGATGTTTAAATTCAAGACAACCCACAGAAATACTAGGCCCATGCAAGACTCACTACCCCTGGGCATAAATAAAGGTTGAAAAGTAGGCAAAATGGTTGGAGGCCTAACAACAAAGCCTGCATTCAAAATGGCCACTTGCCTGCCAGCACATGGCCAGTGCCTGTAGCTGCACTCAAAATGGCCACCAGCCACATGGCATGTCCCTCCCCATGAACACCCCAAAAAATCGAAAAACACTGCAAAATCAGCACAATCCCATTCCATCCATGGCCTCCATGATGTTTAAATTCAAGACAGCCCACAGAAAGACTAGGCCCATGCACCACTCACTACCCCTGGTCAAGGCCCCAACAACAGGTCAAAAATCGAAAAACACAAAATTTTACAAAAAAAAATAATCGAAAAACACAGAAAAATCAGCACAATCCCAATTCATCTATGGCCTCCATGATGTTTAAGTTCAAGACAACCCACAGAAAGAATCAGTCCACCCACCACTGAGTACCCCTGGGCAAAAGGCCCCAAAACAGCCCAAAAATCGAAAATCCCAAATTTTTAGTTGCAGCAACTGTAATGCCCCAAACAAACTTACTTGTAAAATTTCTAATCCAACAGTGATCCAAAGAAAGTCAAAAAGGCCTCAAATCCAAAGATCCAGCAGCATCCACAAAAAGTAATCCTTCCAGGTCCACATCCAAATGAAAAGTGACCAGGAGATGGACAAAGCACTGGGAGGAGCCTGCTGAACAGGAACAGGAAGTTGAAGACTATGGGGCACTTCCTTCCTCCCACCCCCCCTGCCCCCTCCCCAAAATGGACTCCTCGCTAAAAAAGTGCAGGCAAATGTCAAACTAAGGAGTTATTCACATAAAAATCATCATTTCTAGAAGGTTTATGCTGCTTGCTGGTGGATTTCTTGTGCAGAATTGCAAATTTATATTTTCGCTCGCCGCATCTCAAATCTCGCAAATTGCGAAGTACCGCGAGACGTGATCTCGCCGTACTCGCGTTGACAAACTATCGCTGGCAAGCCGCGATGACGTAATCGCGCTCGCCAATTCCCGCGGGATCACACAGCAAGATCCAAAATGGCGCAGCACTCGCAAACTATCGAAAAAAACAACTCGGCAAACGATGATAAACGCCGCGCGCCGCAAAAATTGTATCACCAACGCCGCGCGCCGCCAAAAAAATCCGCTGCGTGCGAATTTGCGGATTTTGCGGGAAATCCGCAAATCTCGCGGATTGCGGATTTCCCGAAAATCCGCAAAATCCGCGAGCGGAGCGGATTTTCCGCCCACGCTTACACCGAAGTCACTTCGAGAAAGGTACCCGGAGAAATATCCCAAAGAGAACTCAGACTCTAGGAGCAGCTCGTCACAGCCTGCCTGTTTCAGAAATCCTCCATTCAAGACACACTCAAAGAAATGTTATCAAAGGAAATCGACAAAAGACTCCTCCAATTTAGAAAGCACATCTGTTCGATCCCTCGAGTCGACCGAGTCATGGTCCCGACGACGGCCATGGCGTCAACCACCTGAACACACCCCAGAACCAAAGGACATTCTTCCCATCAAGAGTAAGGTATCTCACACCAATGTCTCTGAATACTCAATCACTCCACAAGACAACCTGTCATGTCAGTCGCAGGTACATCAAGACATAAATAATATACCTTCACCCCTGATGGGGTCAGCGAGGCTGACCCAAAGGGCCTACAGAAGGAAAACAGATACAGTGGACATTACCCACCAGATGGGAAAGGACTATCCAGTCACTCTGCAAGGAAAGCCAGACGTGTTAACAGAGACAGATCATCATCAGATGAGAGAGAAACATGCACATGCCCAGACAGTCAAAGGGTTCAACAGTCCCAAACGCGAGTGGGAGTGGGTGAGACAACCAGAGGCAGCAAATGAGTCCCCGAACCAAACTAAGAGGGTCTCTTCAGATAGCGCCTTACCGTCTGGTATACATGACTTTGAACAGGAGGGCAGTGTTGCCCTCAACCGGACAAAACAAAAAGAAGTAAAATCATATGCGGCTGCTCGTAAGAGAACCAGAACAACATCCCCTCATGAAGGAGATCGAGCGTCAATCGAGCAAGAGCCACAAAGGAAGACAGACTGCCGACATCAAGCTGAGCCTTTCACAGTCGCCTCAGAAACTGAAGATGAGTGGATCACCCAGAAGCTGATTGGAAACCACCACGAACCTGAGCACAAGAAGACCACACGAGACGTCTCGCAGTTTCAAATATGCACTCCTGTAATAAAGGATGCTCTCGCCAAGGCGACAGAAAGCCACACAACGGAAATGGAGCTGCGTCTCCATAGTTTGAACAGGCGGCCCGCGGACCCGTGTGGCTGACTGAGGAACTATAAACATGTTGAACACTAAGCTTATTTTGTTAACAAGGGGGGAGATGTAAGATTGTGTGATGCAGTCTAGTGTTTGGGGGGTGGAGCCAGGGGAGGAACAGGAACGGGAGGAGCTGGGGGACGGTCTAGGGGCAGGCAGAGTAGGGACAGGGTCGAGAGAAGAAGCAGGAATAAAAAGCACCTTGATAAAGTACACTTGGTGTCTGTCATGATTCGTAGCACAAATGACTTTATCTACTGTGCTTAAAATGAAATGTATCTTGACTTATGTAATGTAGTCTGATGCTCATCTAAAGTGCTTCAATGCCCTTAGGCAGTGCTGGCACCATATAAAACTGCAATATATATATGAAACTCAGAATGCACCAATGCGCCATGTTTTGCAACAAAAATGGATATGTGGCCTTACCCCATACTAAGCTGCAGGAGGGAAATTTCAAATTTTCTAAAATCACTGGTATCAACCCCAGGACGTTTCAGATGCCTTGCGATTTTAGTGGAAAGATGCCACAAACAAGCACCACACTCTGAAAAATGTTCCACCTCCAATGCAGTTCACCATCTGCTACGTTTAAAGGCAGATCAATATCTTGGGCACAGTCCGATAAAGGCATAATGAAGGGCATAGTCAAGAATGTGACATTTACAAACAAGGTTTTTTCCCTTCACCTTTCCATAATCCAACTATACATTCTTCCATCCATCCATCAGCAATTCCGGAATGCATGATGGTACAACGCATTCCGTTGTACCATCATACATGCGTTACCATGCGTGGTAACGGCAATGCATGCCTTTACCACACATGCGTTACAACGTGAAAGCCTTTGCCACGCATTAATGTTACACACATTTTTTTATAACAAATATGTCTTTACCACGCATTCCTTTATAAAGAATTTCATTGTAAAGGCATGTATGTTAAAGGCCAATGTGTGGTAAAGGTTTTTCCTGACCCATGCCCTCAAACCGGCCCTGCCTCCTCCTCCCCCTGGCCACCTGCCCTTGTTAAAATACCCAAACCCTGCCCTGAGCCCTAAAACCGCCATTACCAGCATATGCCCTTACCACAAGTGCCTATACCATTCATACTTTTACAACGTTAATTCGTTGTAAAGGAATATGCGGTATAAAAAATGCATGGTAATGGCTATGCCTGGTAACAGTTCATGCATTGTAATGCATGTGTGGTAAAGGTACTTCGTGGTTACAGCTGTGCCATAATGTCTGTTTCCCTTCTTTCAAGTGTACATAATCCTTTTATCTCTTACAACCGTCAGGATGTCTATGTATTCATCTATCTATCCTTTTACCCTTACTTCTTTCCACCCTTCCACCCTACATTTCACCTTTTCCCCTGTCTTTCCATTCATTCCCCTTTTCTCTTCCTTTCCTTCTTTCACTTGTCTACCCATTTGTTTTTCTCCAGTTCTTAAGACTTAATTCATTCAGTCATGTTCTCTCTTTTTGCATTTCTCTCTGTGTTTCCCCTATTTCCCTTTCCTTCTCTGTTTCCTTCATTTTCAGCCTACTGCCCACAGCCTTCTATCAACGTAAAACAGTTGTTTAAAAGCTTTCAGTGACTGTAATAAGCGTTCTCGATTCTGTTTCCCCATCCCTAGTCTATTTGTTCTAGACCAGGTAGCTGTAATGGCAGATAGAAACAAGCATTGGCATAGCCAGTATGTCTTGCCTTTAGGACCTTATAAGTATTTAGCGATGCAACAGATTCCCTTCCACACCTTCCTGTTATGTATAAGGACAGCCACAAGAATGCCACAAAATAGTTGAATGCCACACCCTGCAGCACTATTACCATCATGTCAAAGACCCCTTCCCCGTCACCAGAGTCAATGGACTCGTCACAACCAAAGCCTTGGCAGCAGCTACACTACAGGGCCCAAGGGGCTCCTCGGAAAGTCTGCCCACAACAGCTGAAAGGGGCCCTGCACAGTCTCCTACCAGTGGCTCAAAGTTCCATGTTTAGGATCTGCTACGGCAGCTCCAAGGGGCCCCTCCTCTACTGCACTGCCTTCAGCTCCAAGGGGCCCCACCTTTGACCTGCTCTCAGTGGCTCAAGTTGCCACTCCTCAAGTTTGGCACCGGCCGCCACATCTACACTAGCAGTGGTTTAAAGGGCCCCTTTGCTCCACCACCAGCCCTTTAATGAGACCCCTTTCTAACTTTCACTTTGGGGCCCCCTCATGCAATATCCTGGTCTCTGACTCGCTGCCCACCTATCGGTGTAGTGACAACTTCTAGACTCATTCTGGAGCGGTGAACCACACTGGATTGAAAAGGTGCTTCCAACCATTTGGAGAAATATGAACAATCTAATTATTTAATAAGATAATAGGATACATACTGAGAAACAGAAGATCTATAAAGACACCACTAAAATAAGTATGTCACGTGCCAACCTAGGGTGTTTGAAGAACGCAAGAATCATTGCCCCCACATGCCAACCCCGCCACAGCTGACAGATTGGGTGGAGGATTCCAAAGCTTGCAGCTGCTGCAAGCAACAACACAGGCAACCCACTACACACCAACATCCATATGGATCAGGGTGGGAGGCAAGAGCTACGGGGCCTTACAGAACTCTGTGAAACAACACACACCCCAAACTACCCGCATCACTGTGGCTATTGAACAGAATACAGAGTAGAATTCTGCTGGAGGAACCACAAATGCAGGTTAAGGTCTCCAGAGTGCACCAACATGCGAAGTCTCGGCCACTTCTGCACACTTACTTTCTTTTTAATTGCTTATGCTGGGCAAACAAATATGCTCATGTCGCATCAGTGGCAAAGATGGCCTCGCCCCTGCCCCAAGCTTGTTCAGGAATCCTAAACAACATTACACAAACACCACGTTTACTGGCAGCGCACACGGTGGAGTAAGAAGCATACATTCCCTATTAGTTTATTTTAGTCCACTGCACGCAATACTTGGTTATTTTAAGACAAAGTACGTTTCTTACCCACATTGGGCCCGATTCACAGAACTAACTTAAGACAAAACCCTAAACTTACTACCATTTTGGTATTCACAGAAGGCACTTTCTCATTTTGGTATTCACAGAAGGCACTTACCCATTTCGGTATTCACAGAAGTTAGGAGTCCTAACTTTAGGACTCCTAAATGCCTTCTGTGAATACCGAAAGTCTTAAAGTTAGGATTTTTTTCAGTTTAGGTGTCCTAAAGTTGGGAGTCCAAACTTTACTACTCGTAAACTTAGAGACATCCTAACTTTAAGACTTTCGGTATTCACAGAAGGCATTTAGGAGTCCTAAAGTTAGGACTCCTAACTTCTGTGAATACCAAAATGAGTAAGTGCCTTCTGTGAATACCAAAATGAGTAAGTGCCTTCTGTCAATACCAAAATGGTGGTAAGTTTAGGATTTTGTCTTAAGTTAGTTCTGTGAATTGGGCCCATTAACTCTGAAATATGATTAGTGAGATCTAACAAAGGCCCGATGCTGGTTCAGCTGTTAGTCAATCAGCTTCCCCAGACTGGGATCCAGATATCATCGGACTTTTACCTCCCTCGCCCCATCTCTACTCTTCTCCCCACCAATATAGATAGCATTTATGTGCTGGGCTGCAAAGTCTGTCTGACCCACCAGAGGGGGGAATTAAAATGGGAGTCTTCTCTCCGCCAATCACAGCTCAAAGGTGGGCCACGGAGTCAGCCCAAACCACAAAGGGGGGGTGTGTGGAGCGCTCACCACCAATGGTATCTCTATTCTGGGCCTCAAATCCGTCCTGGACCACAATGAGAGATGGTGAGGGCTCTGTGCCAGCAACAGCATCATCTTGTCCCCGCCACCATCCTGGAAGCCGAATGGAGCCCAGCCATGGGGGGTATGACCCAAGGGCATAAGATAATGTATAAATGAGGTCTCCTAGGTCCTTGCCTATTTCCACACTAAAAAGGAAACGGAGGGGCAACACGCAGAGAACGTGTGAAATTAAATAAAACACTGCATTATAGATGATTCATGAACTGTATAGACGGTAATAACATGCTCAAGGGGGAATGAGGGTCCCCATGTCCTGAAAGATCTTATTTGTGCAGTAAGTTCATGATCCTCGATAGACACCTGAGATGGGTGCTAGAGATACACCAAAATGACGGAAACAATATGAAATAAGAGTGTATGATATCAGACTTTTATATAAACACACTCAGTAAAGTGGCAAGAGCTGTTATACCAATGATTGTGTCACGAACCATTCCATAGCAGTGATACCTTGCTTTTCTCCCCATGTATCTACAGAGAGGGTGTTAAATAATAGTCCTTGAAGCCGGTGACCCCAAAGAAACGGCAGTCCTGAAGAAGGTGCTACAGTATCAAGTGTCCACAGCACCGAAACGCGTCGACGCATTCCTTTATTGTGTAGAATCCAAGTAGGGTCTAGGGAGCAATAGATAGGCATATATTAATTGTACTATTGACTGCACCACTTGTATATTAACAAAGGACCATTGGATCTAGAAACTAGAGTGGCACGGGAATTTAAAGGCCACGTTGCGTAGGGGGTTCTTTTATGATTTAATAGTATATCTGTGTGCCATATTTGCTTTTAATGTTTTTTCTTTTCTTATGTATTAATTCAACTAATGAAATCGTGCTTGCCTAATGTATGTAATGAATTGTTATGAATATTTGTTTTTTATTGTACATGTTCAAAGATTGTTCTTTGAAATTTTAATTCGTCATTTTGTGTAAATCTTTCTTTATGTTTTTTATTAAAGAGACTGTGAACGCTCAATTTTAGTGTAGAAATTAACCTTTCACCATTACTGTGATTGATTTGTTTGTCCTTGCGGGAGTAAGAGTGTATGAATGCTTAGACAGATAGGGTATGGAAATATAGCAAGTCCATACGATAGTGTATGCCCAAGGATCTTTCTCTGACTGATTATGTTTTTACTGCAAACTATTGTAATTGCATTAATATAGCGGTTACTACCCCTAACTAGGCGTCAACGTGCTTTTTCGACAAGTAGCACGCTACTCTGGAACCCAAAAAGGATCTGTGGTGAATTAGTATAGGGCAATATGAAATTACTTTGAGTGGTGGACATGCTAGTCTGATATTTGAATTGAAAATGATAGTGGAGGGGTAGAGCAGGGAAGGGTTTACATTTATATAGCGATTGCTACCCCTGATGAGCGGGGGCGGCTCCTCCGCTAAGGCGGCGGAGTGCCGTCCGTTATTATAATTTTATTTCTACTATTGCAGTTGCACTGCAGAACATCTGCGTTGATAGGGCGGGGCGTAGCCGGCCTCTCCTGGCATCGAGGCCGGAGGAGGAGTGGTGGCTGCACCTAAGGGGTGCATGAAGATTTGGCCAACCCTCTCGGGTCAGTCAAACCATCATGTGCATGGTGCATCTTCTCCACAGGCTGTATTTAACAGCCTTAGTGGAGAACATGCCCAGCCTCTAAGCCCCTGTCTGAGCTCCGATCCACTGCACTCAGGCCAATCACAACACTGTTTAAAGCAGTGTTGTGATTGGTCAGAGAATTCTGAAAGGCTGGGTGCTTCCTGCTGCAGAAGATGCAGCTGTGACTGCGACCTCCAGGTAAGTTTTCTTTTCTTTTTTATTATTTATTATTTTGAATTCCCTTCCCCATCCGCTCCCTGACCCCTCCTCGCCCCTCCCCACGACCGTTCAGTAGCAGCCGCTACTGCGGATGAGGTGTTGAAGCACTTTTCTGCAGGCTGCATGCGACTCCGGAACCCAAACAGGATTAGTGGGGAATTAGTATAGGGAAATATGAACATAATTTGAACGGTGGACATGAAGTTTTGCGTTTCCATTAACCACAAGCCTTAAATTAGTGGTGGAAAATATCAGAAGATGGCAAAAATTCAGGAATAATTTATTAGTTTATGGGCAAGCAAATTTCCACTCCGTTTATGTTTGCGATGTACTGCTGTTAACAGCCCAATTAAATCGTGGTTTAGGGTGGGAATGGGAAACTTTCCACCTACAAAATTGGTGGTGTGTAGTGGAAGGATTTCTTTACGGAAAATAATCTTTTGCCTGCGCAGAATTCAGAAACAAAAAAGTTAACAACTGTATTGTGGGAGCACATTTATGAAAGCGGTATGCACACCTCTTAAGTGTATGCATGCAAAATAATTGTTTCTGGTAGTGCAATTCCATAAAGAATTCAGAAGTGCATCTGAGCATATGCAATGTTTGCAGCGTTCCAAAAGCAATCCGGGATTGACATTCAAGTCCTCAAAAGTAGATGTCCTTTGTTCAAGTCCACAGAAGTGAAATCTCAACATTTTAAGGAAGTAGTTCCTCGGTGACTGGGTAGTACGTTTTACAAAGCAGCTGTCAAATAATAATAGATGGATATTTTTAGCCAACTCCTACAGCATGCGAATCAGGAACATGCCAAGTCTCTATGCTGTTCAACCAAACAAGTTTAGATAAAATGCTCACTGTCACAATTGACTTCAAAGTGGGTCTGAGTGACTTTAGTTCCAGGAATTGGCTTCAGTGAGTGATAAAGGGATTGTAAGTGCCCTGCCTCGGCACGTGCATCTGCTGCGGTCACACCGTTTTCAAGCTGCCTGTTGATAAAACAAGGCCTTCGATATTTTGGAAGCAAGAATACTTTTCTGCAAGGGGTTATCGCTAAACACCTGTGTGTACACACAAACAGAGAAACAAGAACTGCGAGGCAATAGTCACTTATAAATAGGGGGGGGGGGGCGGTTTGCAGGCAAAGTCCCTTAGAACCACGACAATAAAAACAATGTTTTCCACACAGTTACTTATTTTCGTTTTCTCTGAAAAAGCAAACCTTGCGAAATTACAGGCTTGAATGCAAAATTACGCAATTCATATCTTGCTAGCTAAGGTTTGTTTGGCATTAGTTTTACTTTATTAAAGTAGTTGGATGCCATTTAGTGCCTGCTTAATAGTGTGCGTCATACAATTTCGTCATTATCATTCCCACGTACAAAATGGTGACTACTGTCAAATGTTAAGCATATCAACTATAATGGACTTGAGTGAAGTTCAGAGAAAGACTGACCGAAGGATTTCTCTGGTCACAAAAGCTGGTCATCTCTTCCTCATTTCATAGTGGACTAATAGCTCCCACTGCTTAATTTGAGATGGTGGTTTCCGGTGCTCGGGTCCACACTGGTACTTATGAGAGTCTGCTCTTTGGTGGTCTTTGTCTAATTTAGAGGCGAGCATAACAGGTGTTTATTAATTCAATGCACTTTAAAAATGTCTAATACCTGCCGCCAAAGCCATTCTTACAGCTATGGAGTCTGAAATAGTGAAAATGGTCACACTTGCAGGTGTGTTATCAGGGTCGGATTGGGATCACAATTTAACCCGCACACTGACAAAAAAAGTGGCCCACATTCACGGGGCGTGGCCCCCATTCGCTGGCCATGACCCACATTTGCGGGGCGTGGCCCACATTCACAGGGCATGGCCCACATACACAGGGCGTGGCCCACATTTGCGGGGCGTGGCCCACATTCGCAGGTGTGCCCTTTTATGAAACACACAAGGAATGTAAGTGGGAGGATATTGTTCTTGGGAAGGACATAAGGCCAAGGTGACAATGTCTTACAAGCTGAGCAACTGAAAAAAAGCGAGGCCTCTTTCTGTTACAAAATTATTCCCCAGCCCACCAGCGCAGGAGCATCTGAAAAACAGTGAGGCCCCTTTCTACTACAAAATTATTCCCCAGCCCTCCTTCCCAGGAGCACCTGAAAAACAGCGAGGCTCCAGCTATTTGTAAATTACCGAGCCCTTCCCAGCCCTTCACTGCCTCAGGGCAATGGCCTGGCAGGAAAGTGGATAAAGCAAAAAACACAGCTGCTGGGCCATCCATGGGAGTGGGGGAGGCTAAGGGGAAGATGGTGGGAGTTCCCAACATCACCTGGCCCCCACAGCGAGACCCATTTTTCCTCGCCCACTATGCCCTGAATGAGAAGGGCTGTGGATGAGGTGTTAATGCAAACACTGTTTCTGGGCTGCATGGGCCCCAGGGGGGCCAAGGTTACAATGGCTCAAAGGCCTGAGCAGCACCTGGCCCCCAGGGATGCCGACTCTGGCACACAATCACCCCTGGCATTCACAATGAAGTGATCTGTGAAGTGTGGACATTGACATACAACCGGGACTCACAGAAGGCGTCTGCCGCATGTAGATAAAACACAGCACTTGTATGCACTTAGAAGAATACTGTGAAATGAACATACAATAAACTTCACGTGTGCACATGGAAGGGTTCTCTGATGTGTGCACACTGGTCATCGGCCAGGTGCACACAGAAGCTGCCTGTAAAAAAAAGCTGTTCACGTGAGTACAATAAATTTCTGGGTTACATCCCCTGTGGCCAATTAGAAAACAGAATAAATGTGCTCGGGTCTTCTTGAATATAGAAGCCCTGCGATTGGCTTCAGGCCACTATACTTCACTCTTATCCCCACAGCACTGCATATTTTTTTGTTTTGTGGCGCTCACATGAAGCCTTAAGGAGCTTTGCTGCAAAGCTATGAAGTGAGGCTGCTATTGAAAACAAACGGAGAGACGCAGGTGACTGACAAGAAGCTGGCCCATGGGGGGTGGGGGCCTTACTCCGAGTCAGTGCTGACTCTTCCAGAAGGGGGTGCTGATGTCAAGGTGTGTGTGGGGACAGTCTCTTTAAGGACGCCTGTCTTTGGTTTCTTTTCACGGCTGACAGAAATGTTGTAGTCCCCGGAAGTGGGCTCAAGCAAGGGTTACAAAGGTGTGCTTCATAGAGCCCCTACAGATTGTGATGGGGTCCCCGAGTCTCACAGACACCATCAGCGTGATTGCTTGGCAGGGCAGGGGATCAAGGGGAGGCCACAGCTGATCATCACTGAACGGCCGCCCAGTAAAACTGCTTTCCTCTCCCTGCCAGTCCTCTCTGTGGACTGGGAAAGGGGAAAATAAACCAGCCCACAGAGGACACTGAGACACCGGCCCTTCGGCCCATGCCCGAGTGCCCACAGTGCCAATCCGCCCCTCTGTGTGATCGTTATTAGCTGTGTTGTTCTTGTCATTGGCAGCGCTGACAGCAGCATTGGGCGGTGCAAGCGGAAGTGATCCATGGACAGTTCCCTGGCACTTCTATTTTTACATATTAAGCACTTCATGGCTTTAAAAAGGTTCGGAGTCTGCACGCCTGTATCTTGGTCAGATGCCTACAAGCAAAATATTTCATCCCAAGGGGAACCCTGTGAGGAGAAACTGAGCATAGTTTTGAGAGAGGCTGCTGTGACCTCTGAGGAGCAGTTTCAAGGTAGGCTGCAACAACAATGGTTAGCATTTTCAGTCAACAGGCATGTTACATGATGGACACCACCAGGCGCATGGATGATAGACACTGCCAATTGTGTTAGATTGTGGGCACCTCAAGGCATGTTAAATCATGGGCACTACCAGGCATGTTACATCGTGGGTGCTACGAAGCATGTTACATCGTGGGCACCACGAGGCATTTTACATCATGGACACCTGTTCAGAATGACTACACAAACAATTTTAAGCAAAGACAAATGCGCAGTCTCTAGCTGTGGCTTGCCTTTAAGAAATCTAAGACCGACTGTATAAAATCGAAACTCCGGAGTGTGTTTACTGCTATGTGACTGTAAGATAATGTAATGGTGTCTTGATACAGGCAGCTATAAGCATCACCTGGGGAGACTGCAGGTCACACAAGCAGGACGGATGCAATAAGGGCAAATAAATTAAAGAGCTATCTGCATTGTATTTGCAGACGTGCTTTATGGCAGATGACACATTACTCTGTAACACAGAGTTAGTGTTTAATCCAGTGGTTATTATTTATTGTTTTACATTTGTTGGTTATTGGGCGGCATATTTACTAGGACAGCGATAAATAAACGCAAAGCGCGCTTAGCGCTTGTTTATTTATCCCCGTCTATTGCAGGAATTTATCGCCCTGGTAACGCGTTATTAACAACGCGTTACACCAGGGCGATAATATTCCAGGGAAATGGGCCAACATCAATGGGCCAACATCACTGGAAAACCAGCGATGTTGCACCCAAAACGGAGATATTCTTGGTGACATGTATCACCATAATCCACCTCCCATGTTAGCTATGCCTTAGTCAGGAATTTAACAGACGTTAAATTCCTGCGTTAAGGCATAGTTTACAGGATTTAGAATATCGCTACCCCTCGTTGATGATATCACGAAGCTGGGGTATCGATATTTTCCCATGGTGTTTTGTTAGGCACGCCTCCTTTGCATCTCATTAGAGACGCAAAGCGAGGCTTGAACATAACAGGAGCTGAATCAAGGAAACACGCGCTAGAGTGACCTTGCAAATAAAGCGATATAATTATCGCTGCTTTTCACCCAAAAACGGACGCTAAAGCGGCGATAATTATATCTTCAGTCCTTGATGATATGCCCCTGGGTTAGTTATGTGCTCTGTGGTAACTGAAGTAGGTAACACAAATTGTAGACTCTTAGGGTTGTTCCTCTTGTCGGTTGAAATGGTCTGTTTTTTTTTACTCAGCTATTAAATATTTTTTAAACAGTTTGACTTTGTACTTGTTTTTTAAAATATGGTCTACTGAATTATTTGGTATATCCGGATAGCGTGTTGTTAATGTTTGTCTGGTGCAATTTTACGAAGTGGGCAATCCTTGGGGTTTCCATTGATCATTCTGTTAAGTATTTGTTTGAGTTGGGGGGCGCTAGGTGGCGCTGGACCAAGATGGCCGCACTGTAGTGAGGCTATCGCCTGGTTGAGCCACTTATAATTCGAAAACTCATCCTAACCGGCTCTACACGCTCTCATAACACCGGGAGCATCTTCCTCACATCGAGCTGACCGCTCTGACACCAAGAAACCCTCTGGGAGACCTCCGTGGCGGGGGTTAGCTGCTGCGGAACTAACGAGCGACCCTTCGCGCTCACTTGCTTGCCTGCTCCACCGCGGCAGAGGACTACGCAACATCGGGGACTCTGGGCCCAGCGGCCTGTGCGACATCAGTGTTCTGGGGGCGGCCGGCCCTGTGGATTCGCCTGCGGAGGCACCGGACGAATGTGAGAGACCATCCCCCCCCCCGTGGAGTAACCCTCCCGTGCACCGCTCCTGCTTGAGCCTCACTCCCCCTGTGCAGAGACGGGGCCGAGCGCGCCTTCCTGCTTGCGGCCGCTGCCCTCTCCTGCCTGCCGCGAGCCCAACTGCTCCCCCTGCATAACTTGATTACCGCTGCCTGCCGGCAGCATTGGCCTCGGGCACGGCTTGCTGTGGGAGCGATCCCCTTTTTTTTTGGGCACGAAGGGCGCCCTGACAGTTGCACTCTCCACGGACATGCTCTGTGCACCGGCTGGGACATCTGGAGACCTGGGGGGACCCGCGCTGACTCCTGTGACGCTTTGAGGGCCCCTCCCCGGCCGCACTACCGCCGTGGGGGTCCCTGCAGGTGAAGACTGAGTGGGGGCTCCGCTCCCTTGTCCAGCAGCCGCCATTTTGGTGGGCCCAGGCTCGAAAACCATCACCTCGCATACCCTGCCTCTGCACTACCCTCTGCCCTCTCCCCCCTGAACAGGCACCGCTGGTAACCCTAACCCCCAAAGGTCTAGCAATAGCGGCATCGGGGTCTCAAGGGTGCGCCATGGGCACTGGCGACGCCAAACAGTCGAAGATCCCATTTTAAACTCGGAAGGCGACCAAGATGACGCCCGGGCCGGGCGACAGCCCTACTGCTACCACGCCGCCAGACGAGGACTGGAAGTCCCTGCTCCTGGGCATGAAGCAAAGCCTAACCAGTATCGATGCCAACATCTATAGCATGAACTCTCGCATTGATGGCGTTGTGATGAAACTAGACCAACACAACACACTTCTTAAGGAGGCGGAGGACAGAGTCTCTGGGCTGGAAGATGGAGCCGCAACCGCGCGCCACCAGGTTTCCCAGATGGACAGACTCCTCAAAGTTATAGCAGAAAAGAATGAGGACTTGGAAGCCAGGTCCCGAAGAAATAACGTCCGCATCCTAGGCCTGGCGGAATCCACCAACACTGGGAAAATGGAGCCCTTTGTGGAGGCCTTAGTGGTGGAACTATTTGGGAAGGACTCCTTTTCCCCACATCTAATAGTGGAAAGGGCGCACAGGTCCTTGGCAGCTAAACCACCCCCGGGTGCTACCCCCAGGCCCATCATTGCCCGATTCCTTAATTACAGAGACCGCGATACAGTGCTCCGCCGTGCCCGGGAAATTGGCACTGTGGCCTATGGCAACGCCACACTATCCTTCTTTCCGGACTTTACCCCAGCAGTGCAAGAGGCCCGGCGGAAATTTGCACCGATTAAAAAGAAATTGCAATCTCTGGACATCTCCTATGCCATGCTCTACCCTGCAAAACTGAAGATCTCCTACCACGGTAAGCAGCACATCTTTACAACTCCGCAACAGGCCGAAGATTTTCTGAAGCAGCGAAGCCGCGACCGGGCTGGGCGAGACACAGAGGGAAGCAGATCGCGCTCACGCTCGCCGCTGGAGCAGCAGGATTGACTATGTCCTGAGATACACAGTCATATGCAGGCCGCATATACTCCCTAGGTGCGGCTCCTGGTCCTTCATTCCCGGTGAGGTACTTTTTACTAACTTTCTTAATGCCGGTTTGAATACTAGATTTGGTTCGACAACCTACCTCCATCCCAAGTTGGGCGATCCGGCTGTCGGCTGGTGCCTTTTGGGTGTGACTTGTGAGGTAGGGGGCTGGTCGGGCGCCCCTGGCAAAGCTTCCCCAATGGCTGATCCCCGATATTACCTACTCCCGTTAGGGGAAAGAGTGACTTTGGACTGTTGGTATATCATGCTTTGTTTCTTTGGGAAGTTGGGTGGGGTGGGAGGTGTTCTATGCCCGGCGGGTTGGGGTGGCCGGTGTGGGTGGGTCGGGGATTTGATTTCTTACAGTCGTACTCACTGTTACTCGATGCGCATTCAGGTTGGGTTGATCTGTGTGGGGTTGATGCTTACTATCTGTTTACATGGCGTGGCATTTTATACAGGAACTGAGCCTCCGCAATATAGGCATGCCTATTTATGTCTCTTGTCATGGGTGAGATAGAGGGGACACAACTCATTCAACAAGTTAAATTGATGTCATGGAATATCCGGGGTCTTAACGACCCACGAAAGAAGAGACTGGTGTTGGGATATCGGGCAAGGCATGATGTCTCTGTCGCAATGCTGCAGGAAACACACTTAATGTCAGGAACGTCTCCTCTATTTGCGGCCCGGTGGGCCTCCAACAGAGTGTTTTCCTCATACTCCAATTATGCTAGAGGGGTGACAATTTTGGTGAAACGTGGTGTGCGTTTTGTTCTGGAAGGTTCAGAGGCTGACTCAGCAGGCAGATTCTGCATGGCATGGGGTAGGCTATACTTACATAGGGTTCTCTTCGCCTGTTATTATGGCCCCAATGTGGATGACCCGTCCTCCCTCCTCACGCTGTGGGGTAAGATCCAGTCTATGGGGATTCCGCACATAATCCTGGGTGGTGACTTTAATACGGCGCTTCGCCCTAATGCAGACAGATCCCACCCTCAGTCCCTACATTACACACATTCCCAACGCGCTCTGTTGAATATAGTTGAGGAGTGCCGTCTGACTGACATCTGGAGGCACCTACACCCAACACAGCTGCAAGGCACACATTACTCTGCAGTACACTCCACCTGGGCGCACCTAGACTACATTTTTTGCTCTGCAGGGCTCTCCCCTTGGATAGTTTCAGCATCCCACCTTGCTCGCACCCTCTCTGATCACGCCCCGGTATATGTTTCATTGCATATTCCGCAAGACGCGTCTCCCTATCTGAATTGGTGTTTTAACCCGGCACATCTCACCGACTCCGCCTTTAAGGCAGAGCTCGAGCAAGATATTCAGGACTTCTTTGACCGTAACATTAACTCAGTTTCCAGCATCACCACGGTTTGGGAAGCTTTTAAAGTCACAGTCAGGGGGTGGTGTATTGCCAAAGGGGGGGGGGGGGGTCGTCCTCAGGTCCCTTAGAGACGAGTTGCGGAAACATGAACGTGAGCTGAAGCAACTCGAGAGGGAGGTGGAGGGTGACCCAACCAGTTACACAGCTAGAGCGATACTACGTGAAAAATTGAATGACTATGCAGATCTGGCTGACAAGGAATGCAAATTCCTGGGTAAGCCGTATGTGGCACGCATCTTCGGTGAGGGCGACGGGCCTGGTAAGGCGCTGGCCTTCGCGGTAAACCCCCCAGATACCAAAACTATATAACGACTCTGCTGGATGAACACAATGTGCCTCAGTGATCACTGCCGGAACAGCTATGCGTCCTTTCCCACCACTACTCCAAACTCTACACTTCCCAGCGGTCCAACCCCACTCCCTTGAACACCTACCTAGACGACACTGCACTAGCGTGGCTGGGTCCATCCCAACAAAAATTCCTTCATCACATACTCGAACTGGAAGACATCACGGATGCGATCATGTCTATGAAGTCCGGAAAATCGCCGGGTTCGGACGGTTTGCCGATTGATTTTTATAAGGCCTTCATGCATATTCTTGCTCCAATTCTACAACAGGTTTACTATGCAGCGCTGGAGGAGGG
The DNA here is from genome assembly GCF_964263255.1 of Lissotriton vulgaris. Taxonomy (NCBI): domain Eukaryota; kingdom Metazoa; phylum Chordata; class Amphibia; order Caudata; family Salamandridae; genus Lissotriton; species Lissotriton vulgaris. The sequence continues at coordinate 115,028,382 of NC_141690.1, read as the reverse complement.
TATCCTGCCGACTACTATGCGGGAAGCCCTTATAGCGTCCTTGCTAAAGCCGGGCAAGCCGCCAGAGTCCTGTGAATCGTATAGACCCCTATCCCTTCTGAATTCGGATGTGAAAATACTAGCGAAAGTGCTTGCATCACGTCTTAATTTGTTGATGGAGCGGCTGGTTTTACCTGACCAGGCAGGTTTTGTCCCTAACCGCGCCACCTCTCACAACCTGCGTACCCTCCAGGCTGTCATCCAAGACATCACTCCCAAGTGTGAGGCTGCAGTTGTGTTCTTAGACGCCACCAAGGCGTTTGATTCCTTGGAATGGGACTATCTATTGTCTCTGTTGGAGCGAATGGGGTTCCCTTTTAGCTTCCTTGATTGGATACGACTGCTTTACCGCCAACCGATGGCCTCGGTGCTGCTGAATGGGTCCCGTTCTGATTCCTTCGAAATCCACCGTGGCACGAGGCAGGGATGCCCACTATCCCCGGTCCTGTTTGCGCTCGCTATAGAACCCTTGGCAGGCCAAACTGCGACAGCACCACAACCACCGTTCCCTTATATACCCGGATAGGCAGTTGCTCATTGCCCTCTATGCCGACGATCTGACCCTCTATGTCCATAAACCCAAAGAAAACCTTAATCCTCTTCTCCGTGAGATCACTAAATTCGGTGGTTTCTCGGGTATTCAAATTAATTGGTCGAAGTCAGCTCTATTTCCACTAACTGACATAACAACACAGTTCCCCCTAGATTACCCTATAATCTGGGAAGCGGACGAAATCAAATATTTGGGTATAAACATGACGAGGTGTCGTGACACTACTATTAGAGCCAACTATGGTACGGCCCTAGACGCGCTGACTGATAAGGTCACCAGGTGGATTCACCTCCCGCTATCAATGGCTGGCCGTATCTCGTTGATCAAAATGGTCGTGCTGCCCAAATTATTATACTTGTTCACCAACATCCCATATAATCCCGGCCCCCACTTCTTTCGCTCCCTCACTTCCCAAATGTCCAGACTAATCTGGGGTGGTAAGCAGCCACGAATTAGCATGCGCACACTAATGCTTCCTTACAACCAGGGGGGCTTCGATATACCGAATTTTCGTAGATATTACGACTGTGCACAGGCTCACTTTGCTGCCTACTGGCTCCACCCCCCTCCATTTATGGCCCATTTGGCAGTTGAAGACGGCTGCATGAGGCCGACTCCACCGTCGGGCTATCTGTATACAGAGACCAAAATCTCAGAAAGCGAGCCCAGCACGGTGGGCTGCACTGTCCTTGCTTGGAGACGCCTGGCTGAAGCATTAGGCACACCCTTTCTATATTCGCCTCTGATGCCACTCTCTCATGACCCTAGACTTCATGTTGCCTGCGAGGAAATAGGACGTAAGATGCTCACGCGCTTGGCGCTGCACACTTAGGGGGACCTGTACCTTCAGGGTACCTTCAGAACGTCTGCACAGTTCTTTGGGGATGATTCCCCGTCCGTTATGGATACCTTCCTGTATGTACGCTTACGTCAGAATGTGAAGGTGGTCACCCCAAACTTCCCGGATGAACCAGAGACGGTACGGCCCCTGCATACCCTCCTCCAAACTGACTCTCCGAAGCATGTCGTCTCGCTATTATATAAACACACTCAGGCAGCCGGTTCCCCACCTGCATTAAGAGCTAGACATGATTGGGACGCTGATCTACAGACCCAAATGACGGATGACCAATGGACGGAGAGCTGTGCCCATGGTGTAGCCGTAACGGGCAATGCACGCCTCCGACTTATACACTACAAATTTTTGCACAGGCTTTACTACACCCCAGCTAAACTGCACCGTTACCGACTCCGAGAGGATGACAGATGCGCCCGTTGTGGGGCCGAGGGTGCGGATTTTTTCCATCTCGCATGGACATGTCACAGGGTGACCTCCTACTGGGAGGAAATATTCGCGGCTGTATCGGACATGAATGGCATATCTGCGTCTCCCTGCCCTAGGATAGCATTGTTGGGGCAGGCTGACCTTCCTTTGCAAGCCCATCGTAAATTCTTTGCTCTGAGCTTCCTCATAGCGAAACGTCATGTGGCGTGCCGCTGGGGGCGTGGTCGCGCGCCCAAATTCAAGGAATGGCTTGCGACGATGTCTACCTCGCAAGACCAACAGCATAATTATGCCGAACTTCTTCCCCTCAAGTCACGGCCTAAAGACATATGGGGCCCACTAACTGCGTACCTTCTGCGACTCCAAGCTCTCACGCACATGGACTCTGACACACCAGACAGAGGGGAGGCTTCTAGGCCGCCCCATCTTGGGCCTCACTCCTAATCTATCACCGCCGCACTACACTTTGGTTCTTAGGGTGGTTAAGGTTGCAAGCTCCGACACCCACTCCCCCCGAGACACTCCTGCCTGCACTACACTTCATGGACTTTGGTCTGCCCTCGTAGCATGGTGTACAGCCGCCTCTTCTGCTTCACCCAGGGTGGGTGCCATGCACATCGGGATACCTTGCCAGACACCACCTCTCCACAGACCGCTTCTGTGTCCCCTCCCTTTTTAATGTTGGCCTGATGAGAACTTCATGACCTTGCTCCGCTTGCTAATCCTCTCACCTTTGGTACTGCCTGCCCCCCCGTTCCCCCTCCCCCCTAGTATCACATACCCCCCTCCTTGGAACATGGATGGCGTGTAGGGGGATCATTAGTACTGTACAGACAGGCCGTGGGGGGCTGGATGTTCATCTCTTTATTCCATTCCTGGCGGGGTGGGGGCGGCGGGAGATGAAAGCTAAGAATGGCTCCATCGGCCACACCAGATCGTAGAACCACACAATTGCACTGTTGTTGACTGTTGTTATTTGGGGGAGGGGGGGGGGGGAGAAAAACCAATGAAAAAAAAAACCTCAGGCATTCGTTGTCTCTTATCTGTTGACACCTCCGTTCTTCTTGAATGCTGCCACACACAGCTCCTTCTAGTTCTAGACGCGGCCGGCCCTGAGGGGTTGTAGGCGGCTTGCTGTGTCAGATGTTATCCTCTTAATTTACACTGCATGCTAGACTCTGAGATTGCTGCCGGCCTGCACCCGCAGGATGTAGGCGTTTATAGCTGTGTACCTGACAACTGCCTCAATAAAGGTTTTCACAAAAAAAAAAGTATTTGTTTGAGTTAGATGTAGGTGGGTATGTTTCTGGGGGAAGTGGTCCTCCCTAATATTTTGGGTTCTTTTAAAGAGAATCTACTGATTTAGCAGTTCCTTGATCTTGAGGGGTCCTAAGGGTGTCTGTCTGTAGGCAGAAAATGAGAACGTGTAGATTCTCTGTTGAATCACTCTGGTCATTCTTATGAACTCTAAGTGATGTTCAGTGTTTCTGATCTTTGCAGGTAGGGAATACAGTGGTTTTTCCAGTTTTGTAATTATCTGTATAACATCTGCATAGTTGTAGTAGGTGAGTAGGAAAAAGTTGATAAGATTTAGTTGTGGTCTTATATTTAAAGGCACAGGTGAGATGTTAGATCCTTGTGTAACTCCTGGTTTTATGTAGTAAGAGTAGCCTGTAGTGTATTGAGTTCCTTAGTAATACACTTTGCTTATTCCACTGGTTACCCATTTATTTACAGTCGGGTTACAATATGAGGTCCTATAGCTTCTTTACATTCATTAGAGTAAGCTATATAGCGGTTGAGTAGGATACATGGGAGGCTTTGATGGATGGTGTTAAACATTTTTAAATGAAGCAGAGACTTATGCTTTAAAGCTTGAGTTACAGAACAGTAAAAACAGAATATTTCTTCAAACATCAGGCATTTGACACCCGCATAGTGTAGTTATTCCTTGATAGATCGGTGCAATAATATTTGTTTAAACAGCATTGCCTATGTAATAGACATAAGTAGTACATGAGATTAATGATAAACCACAGTCTAAGACGGTGTTGGACACTAGACAAGACTCATTTTATACCAACTAGTGACCTCTGGATTACATCACATGAACTGTCGAGATGATAATAAAAAAAATTACAAAGTTTTGTCTGTGGGTTATGTGCATACGTGTGGCTATTTGTGGCATATGGATAGCTTTTAGAATGTAAGGACTGGTAGAGTAAAATTGTAAATTGATACTTGTATAGCACACTACTCACCCGCAAGGGTCTCAACTCAAGGCGCTTGTACGAATACCGCTGTGGAACCCATCCTGGCTTTCCCTGTGAGGCGTCCACTCCTGGGCACCCCCAAGGTGGAGGCCAGGCATCCTTAGCGTTGTGGGGGCCGTTGTGGAGATTAAGCAAGCTATTGCCCAGAGTTGCAGAGTGGGACTCCATGATTGGAATAGGCACTGAGGCGAGAATTATCAGGGCCGTGGAATTTTGAGCCCAAGACCCGCCGAGGCGGGGGATTGAACCCTGGTCCCGGGCTAGACCTCTGCATCAGGGTCTGCCGCTCTAATCATTGAGCCACACTTCTCCACAGAGTGCCATCACATATTTGGTATTCCTCTTTTTTTCCTTTAGAGCGGTGCCTCTGTATTCCCTGAGCTGCAGTCAGGTCAGGTGAGATATCCTCCTCATGCATTTTGGGTAAGGACGAGAGCGCATGTACTCACTTTTTGAGTATCTGTAGATGATAAATATTCTATCACTACAGTGTGTATAGTTTCATTTTGCTCTGAATGGGTATACTCCTGTGTATACGGAAATGGTTGTGTTTATTGCCTTAATTCTTTTGCAGAAACCGTGAGCTGTACGGGATTTGCTGAGGAAGGTCTACACAAGCCTTAATACAGGTGATATGGTTGTATCTGTTCCAACCGTCTCTAGTGTGGTTTGATATATTGTAATGTCATTTTTATATATTTTTTTTACACATATGCAGTAGCAATTAAGTAGTGGTCGTGAAGAAGGCTGAATGTTGTCCGTAGGTGCTGAAACATGTTGACCTTCTTGTTTTGAACAATAGACAGGTATTTGCTAAAGACTGTCATATTTGCACTGTTTTTAGGATTGATCTGTGAGAGACAATAATAAAGATAGGGTCTCCCATGGGTCAATTTTAATTCACTGTTATTTTCCTTTGGCGTGCACTGTATTTTTTTTCCCATAAACAAACCTAAAGAACTTTTTTGCTCTGATCTGTTAATGTAGGTAGTGACCTTTACAAAACATCCTCGGGCTCCCTCATCATTCTGAAGGGGTTGTAGCCCTTAGTGTAACCAGTGTGACATCAATGAGAAGACCCAGATGATGAAGCATGTCACCCAAGGGTGAGTGATGGGAATCCATCTCAGTGAAAATAATTTCCAAATGTAGTAGTTTTCACTAAGGAAGTTAGCGCACACATTTAGTTTGTATAGGTAGAATATCATTCAGAGCTGCAGTCCTAGATAGACCCTTGGATATTGTTTGTGTATATATGGCATACGCTGACCTTGCATTTATTGGTATTGCCCTTGTCGGGCTCGCATGTATCATTGCATTTATTCACATCACATTTACCCATTCTAACACTTCTCTCCCTAGTTGAATCTTCAACTACTCTATCCTCCTCATATGTCATGACAGTTATATTATTTGAAAGTGTGTGTGTGTGTGTCTGTTACTTTTTCCTAGCTATGTGCATACTACCTAATTTGAGGACTGCTTTTGTACAGCAGGAAACCCCCACTTGTAGAAAATTACATAAAATAAATAATACAATGAAAACTGGCATTAGTAGCGTGATTAGTTTGGACACCCATAGGGAGATCCACAAAAAGTTACTAAGCAACAAGTCCTGCTGCGGAGCACCTCCCTCCCTCTTCATGTCAGCCTGCAGACAATGCAGTTCTTGGATGGCACAAGCCAATGTCCATTGTCCATATAATTTCCAGAAATAAAAGTACAATAGAAAGCACCAATCTTGGCACAAATCCCACCCTCAATTGCGGTCATCAAGTCCAACACGTACTGATGTTGCATCACCATAAGGAAGATGACTCTCAGTTCTTCCTTGATAGCGTTTAGGCCAAGCCTAATATTTATTATCTTCATCAATTCTCACCTGGTTATTTGCTACCAGCCGGGGTTTGCCTTTGTTTGCTTGGTGAAGAAGGATATTGATCTTCCGGCGTTTACTTAAGTCTCTATGAACAGTTTAAATTCTTCTGGAATGTCCTTGTACTGAGCCCAGCCACAATAATTAGCAGTTCCTGATGCAACAGAGTTGTTTTTTCTGTTAAAGATTTTGAGACAACTAAAACAGATCTTCTCTAGGGGTGACCAGGGTTGGGTTGTGTATGGTCACAAGGGTGTAGAAGCCCCCCCATCCTGGGGCGAGCTGGGTGTAGGCAATGTCACCCCATTGCCAGTAGAAATCCATCAACGTGGAGGTACCCCATTGCAGGTCCAGTATGTGTAGTATCATAACGCAGTTGTCATTATTGCCCAATGGTATGATTCCTTTGCCTCTGAAACACAAAGAGTACAGTGTAAGTTTCCCTACATTTGGTGATTGCCCCTTACCCTCTAACCATGTGTACCTATTAATCTTGCCATCCGATATTTCCTGGCACTGGGTTCTATGCTAGCGTTGAACCCCCTCACATGGTACTCATTTTCCCCAGCGTGATCAAGATGAGTGGCCATCCGGGGTCCACTTGTTATTAAAAAGGGGGCGCCAAAGATGCTAAGGGCCACCCTGGTACCACAGATGGAGGTGGGAGGGGACGTATTTGCACACTGGTGCGTGGTCTTGCTACCTTCAGGATCCTCTATTCTACGAAGTCCTGGAGCACAACAATGTGCTGCCATATGGTGCCCCTTCTGCGCATCCTGTCTTCCTTGGATTGGATGTCGCTAGCCTTGGTGAAGTGTACCAGGTGTTTTGAAGGAGAGCTCTGTGTAGTGTGTGAGGAATACTTGCATTAGGTTCAGTGTAGGTGCATGTGGGGTGAGAGGTCTCTGCGCATGCTTTGCAAGAATGTAGAAGTAGAATTTACGAGATTAGGTATACGTCTGGCTCGAGAGTGGCTCGAGAGCACCCCAGCTAAATAGAGCATGCACAGAAATACAAAAATACATAACTTAAAAAGCATTTGTAGGCTGTAGGGTCATCTTCGGGTGAGGTGTCTGTCATCTATGCTCAGAGGTGTCTTGTCTTCGTGCATGGCAAAAAATGTCTCTCAAAGGGTTGCAAAAGTCACTTGCTATCCTGTGTTACTTTTGCAATTGGCCTAGAGGAAGAAAGTCTTTCGACAGCTTTGATCGAAGGAATGGTGAGTCGCTGTAGTGTTGGTGTACTTTAAGCTCGCTCCCAGACCTGTAGGATAAGAGCTGTGGGTTCTAGGCTAGCTTGGAAAAAACACATTGTTAGGCAGTTGCCTGAAAAATATCTGTGTTTACATTTTACTGATGCGCTTGATGGTTTAATTGTGAGCAAATGTTAACTAATGGGGTGTTGAAAACAAAGGAGGATAGTCAGTTTTAAACTGTTTAAAGAGATGCTAGGAGTTTAGGGGAATGATGAGTTTTGAACTGTATTAATGATCTTTGTATTTTGGGTTCCCCGCTCCCCTAGCTACAGTGGGCATAGTACTCTTTTCCTATGGGTTGCTCTGTTTAAAGGTGTGAACTTTTGATCGGGCATGTGCTGCATGCACTTTTTTTTTTCTTCAGATTTATATAGCACAAACTCGACCTGAAGGTATTGGAGTGCTTTACATGAGCACCAGTTACGTTACACAAGGACACATTCATTTTTTGGTAGGCATGGGGAGATTAAGTAATTTGCCCAGAATCACAGGATGTGGAGTTGACCCTAAGGCTCTACCTTGGTTTCCCAGCTCCAAAGGTAGCGCCTCTAGCCATGAGACCTCGGTTGTGAGGGAAATGGATGTTTGAATTTGAGGTTAATGTATACGTTGACTCATGCACGTCCTTAGGTCTCTGCACGTTGCGTGGAATGAGGTTATTTTCTAACTAGGCTGAGTTACAAGGTTATGCCCTTCTTTTGGAACGGTCTAGAATGTTTGTACTGTTTTTAGGCTGTTTTGTGCGGGTCCCGATGGGCAGTTACTTGTGTTTTTGTGCGTTACTAATTTTAACAAGCAAAAACAACAGGTGATGGACCGAATGTGGATCAATGTCACACACTCACCCCAGTCCAAAGATCTGGGCCCAAATCCATCGTTTTTTTGCACTCCACACCACCCTGGGTTAGACAATGGCGATATGCAAATCAGCTCTGACCCTGTGCCCCATGGGAACAGTCCAGTCCGAACTACAAAAGCCATGTCCTCCCCAGAACGGAATCAAGCATCCGAGGACCAGACCGGTTTCGAGGTAACACCTCTCATCAGCCCGGCTAGCTTGACTCCAGTGGTGTGGAGTGCCTGGGACCCACGTCTGGGCATCCCCAGCGCACTTAGGGCGGAATATGCAAAAACAACATGTGATGGACCGAATGTGGATCAATGTCACACACTCACCCCAGTCCAAAGATCTGGGCCCAAATCCATCGTTTTTTTGCACTCCACACCACCCTGGGTTAGACAATGGCGATATGCAAATCAGCTCTGACCCTGTGCCCCATGGGAACAGTCCAGTCCGAACTACAAAAGCCATGTCCTCCCCAGAACGGAATCAAGCATCCGAGGACCAGACCGGTTTCGAGGTAACACCTCTCATCAGCCCGGCTAGCTTGACTCCAGTGGTGTGGAGTGCCTGGGACCCACGTCTGGGCATCCCCAGCGCACTTAGGGCGGAATATGCAAAAACAACAGGTGATGGACCGAATGTGGATCAATGTCACACACTCACCCCAGTCCAAAGATCTGGGCCCAAATCCATCGTTTTTTTGCACTCCACACCACCCTGGGTTAGACAATGGCGATATGCAAATCAGCTCTGACCCTGTCCCCCATGGGAACAGTCCAGTCCGAACTACAAAAGCCATGTCCTCCCCAGAACGGAATCAAGCATCCGATGACCAGACCGGTTTCGAGGTAACACCTCTCATCAGCCCGGCTAGCTTGACTCCAGTGGTGTGGAGTGCCTGGGACCCACGTCTGGGCATCCCCAGCGCACTTAGGGCGGAATATGCAAAAACAACATGTGATGGACCGAATGTGGATCAATGTCACACACTCACCCCAGTCCAAAGATCTGGGCCCAAATCCATCGTTTTTTTGCACTCCACACCACCCTGGGTTAGACAATGGCGATATGCAAATCAGCTCTGACCCTGTGCCCCATGGGAACAGTCCAGTCCGAACTACAAAAGCCATGTCCTCCCCAGAACGGAATCAAGCATCCGAGGACCAGACCGGTTTCGAGGTAACACCTCTCATCAGCCCGGCTAGCTTGACTCCAGTGGTGTGGAGTGCCTGGGACCCACGTCTGGGCATCCCCAGCGTACTTAGGGCGGAATATGCAAAAACAACAGGTGATGGACCGAATGTGGATCAATGTCACACACTCACCCCAGTCCAAAGATCTGGGCCCAAATCCATCGTTTTTTTGCACTCCACACCACCCTGGGTTAGACAATGGCGATATGCAAATCAGCTCTGACCCTGTGCCCCATGGGAACAGTCCAGTCCGAACTACAAAAGCCATGTCCTCCCCAGAACGGAATCAAGCATCCGAGGACCAGACCGGTTTCGAGGTAACACCTCTCATCAGCCCGGCTAGCTTGACTCCAGTGGTGTGGAGTGCCTGGGACCCACGTCTGGGCATCCCCAGCGCACTTAGGGCGGAATATGCAAAAACAACAGGTGATGGACCGAATGTGGATCAATGTCACACACTCACCCCAGTCCAAAGATCTGGGCCCAAATCCATCGTTTTTTTGCACTCCACACCACCCTGGGTTAGACAATGGCGATATGCAAATCAGCTCTGACCCTGTGCCCCATGGGAACAGTCCAGTCCGAACTACAAAAGCCATGTCCTCCCCAGAACGGAATCAAGCATCCGAGGACCAGACCGGTTTCGAGGTAACACCTCTCATCAGCCCGGCTAGCTTGACTCCAGTGGTGTGGAGTGCCTGGGACCCACGTCTGGGCATCCCCAGCGCACTTAGGGCGGAATATGCAAAAACAACAGGTGATGGACCGAATGTGGATCAATGTCACACACTCACCCCAGTCCAAAGATCTGGGCCCAAATCCATCGTTTTTTTGCACTCCACACCACCCTGGGTTAGACAATGGCGATATGCAAATCAGCTCTGACCCTGTGCCCCATGGGAACAGTCCAGTCCGAACTACAAAAGCCATGTCCTCCCCAGAACGGAATCAAGCATCCGAGGACCAGACCGGTTTCGAGGTAACACCTCTCATCAGCCCGGCTAGCTTGACTCCAGTGGTGTGGAGTGCCTGGGACCCACGTCTGGGCATCCCCAGCGCACTTAGGGCGGAATATGCAAAAACAACAGGTGATGGACCGAATGTGGATCAATGTCACACACTCACCCCAGTCCAAAGATCTGGGCCCAAATCCATCGTTTTTTTGCACTCCACACCACCCTGGGTTAGACAATGGTGATATGCAAATCAGCTCTGACCCTGTGCCCCATGGGAACAGTCCAGTCCGAACTACAAAAGCCATGTCCTCCCCAGAACGGAATCAAGCATCCGAGGACCAGACCGGTTTCGAGGTAACACCTCTCATCAGCCCGGCTAGCTTGACTCCAGTGGTGTGGAGTGCCTGGGACCCACGTCTGGGCATCCCCAGCGCACTTAGGGCGGAATATGCAAAAACAACAGGTGATGGACCGAATGTGGATCAATGTCACACACTCACCCCAGTCCAAAGATCTGGGCCCAAATCCATCGTTTTTTTGCACTCCACACCACCCTGGGTTAGACAATGGCGATATGCAAATCAGCTCTGACCCTGTGCCCCATGGGAACAGTCCAGTCCGAACTACAAAAGCCATGTCCTCCCCAGAACGGAATCAAGCACCCGAGGACCAGACCGGTTTCGAGGTAACACCTCTCATCAGCCCGGCTAGCTTGACTCCAGTGGTGTGGAGTGCCTGGGACCCACGTCTGGGCATCCCCAGCGCACTTAGGGCGGAATATGCAAAAACAACAGGTGATGGACCGAATGTGGATCAATGTCACACACTCACCCCAGTCCAAAGATCTGGGCCCAAATCCATCGTTTTTTTGCACTCCACACCACCCTGGGTTAGACAATGGCGATATGCAAATCAGCTCTGACCCTGTGCCCCATGGGAACAGTCCAGTCCGAACTACAAAAGCCATGTCCTCCCCAGAACGGAATCAAGCATCCGAGGACCAGACCGGTTTCGAGGTAACACCTCTCATCAGCCCGGCTAGCTTGACTCCAGTGGTGTGGAGTGCCTGGGACCCACGTCTGGGCATCCTCAGCGCACTTAGGGCGGAATATGCAAAAACAACAGGCGATGGACCGAATGTGGATCAATGTCACACACTCACCCCAGTCCAAAGATCTGGGCCCAAATCCATCGTTTTTTTGCACTCCACACCACCCTGGGTTAGACAATGGCGATATGCAAATCAGCTCTGACCCTGTGCCCCATGGGAACAGTCCAGTCCGAACTACAAAAGCCATGTCCTCCCCAGAATGGAATCAAGCATCCAAAGACGAGACCGGTTTCGAGGTAACACCTCTCATCAGCCCGGCTAGCTTGACTCCAGTGGTGTGGAGTGCCTGGGACCCACGTCTGGGCATTCCCAGCGCACTTAGGGCGGAATATGCAAAAACAACAGGTGATGGACCGAATGTGGATCAATGTCACACACTCACCCCAGTCCAAAGATCTGGGCCCAAATCCATCGTTTTTTTGCACTCCACACCACCCTGGGTTAGACAATGGCGATATGCAAATCAGCTCTGACCCTGTGCCCCATGGGAACAGTCCAGTCCGAACTACAAAAGCCATGTCCTCCCCAGAACGGAATCAAGCATCCGAGGACCAGACCGGTTTCGAGGTAACACCTCTCATCAGCCCGGCTAGCTTGACTCCAGTGGTGTGGAGTGCCTGGGACCCACGTCTGGGCATCCTCAGCGCACTTAGGGCGGAATATGCAAAAACAACAGGTGATGGACCGAATGTGGATCAATGTCACACACTCACCCCAGTCCAAAGATCTGGGCCCAAATCCATCGTTTTTTTGCACTCCACACCACCCTGGGTTAGACAATGGCGATATGCAAATCAGCTCTGACCCTGTGCCCCATGGGAACAGTCCAGTCCGAACTACAAAAGCCATGTCCTCCCCAGAATGGAATCAAGCATCCGAGGACCAGACCGGTTTCGAGGTAACACCTCTCATCAGCCCGGCTAGCTTGACTCCAGTGGTGTGGAGTGCCTGGGACCCACGTCTGGGCATCCCCAGCGCACTTAGGGCGGAATATGCAAAAACAACAGGTGATGGACCGAATGTGGATCAATGTCACACACTCACCCCAGTCCAAAGATCTGGGCCCAAATCCATCGTTTTTTTGCACTCCACACCACCCTGGGTTAGACAATGGCGATATGCAAATCAGCTCTGACCCTGTGCCCCATGGGAACAGTCCAGTCCGAACTACAAAAGCCATGTCCTCCCCAGAACGGAATCAAGCATCCGAGGACCAGACCGGTTTCGAGGTAACACCTCTCATCAGCCCGGCTAGCTTGACTCCAGTGGTGTGGAGTGCCTGGGACCCACGTCTGGGCATCCCCAGCGCACTTAGGGCGGAATATGCAAGATTTGCATATCGCCATTGTCTAACCCAGGGTGGTGTGGAGTGCAAAAAAACGATGGATTTGGGCCCAGATCTTTTGACTGGGGGAATGTGTGACATTGATCCACATTCGGTCCTTCACTTGTTGTTTTTGCAATTGCCGCCGTAAGTGCGCTGGGGATGCCCAGACGTGGGTCCCAGGCACTCCACACCACTTGGAATCAAGCTAGCCGGGCTGATGAGAGGTGTTACCTCGAAACCGGTCCGGTCCTCGGATGCTTGATTCCGTTCTGGGAAGGACATGGCTTTTGTAGTTCGGACTGGACTGTTCCCATGGGGCAACAGGGTCAGAGCTGATTTGCATATCGCCATTGTCTAACCCAGGGTGGTGTGGAGTGCAAAAAAACGATGGATTTGGGCCCAGATCTTTTGACTGGGGGAATGTGTGACATTGATCCACATTCGGTCCTTCACTTGTTGTTTTTGCAATTGCCGCCCTAAGTGCGCTGGGGATGCCCAGACGTGGGTCCCAGGCACTCCACACCACTTGGAGTCAAGCTAGCCGGGCTGATGAGAGGTGTTACCTCGAAACCGGTCCGGTCCTCGGATGCTTGATTCCGTTCTGGGAAGGACATGGCTTTTGTAGTTCGGACTGGACTGTTCCCATGGGGCAACAGGGTCAGAGCTGATTTGCATATCGCCATTGTCTAACCCAGGGTGGTGTGGAGTGCAAAAAAACGATGGATTTGGGCCCAGATCTTTTGACTGGGGGAATGTGTGACATTGATCCACATTCGGTCCTTCACTTGTTGTTTTTGCAATTGCCGCCCTAAGTGCGCTGGGGATGCCCAGACGTGGGTCCCAGGCACTCCACACCACTTGGAGTCAAGCTAGCCGGGCTGATGAGAGGTGTTACCTCGAAACCGGTCCGGTCCTCGGATGCTTGATTCCGTTCTGGGAAGGACATGGCTTTTGTAGTTCGGACTGGACTGTTGCCATGGGGCAACAGGGTCAGAGCTGATTTGCATATCGCCATTGTCTAACCCAGGGTGGTGTGGAGTGCAAAAAAACGATGGATTTGGGCCCAGATCTTTTGACTGGGGGAATGTGTGACATTGATCCACATTCGGTCCTTCACTTGTTGTTTTTGCAATTGCCGCCCTAAGTGCGCTGGGGATGCCCAGACGTGGGTCCCAGGCACTCCACACCACTTGGAGTCAAGCTAGCCGGGCTGATGAGAGGTGTTACCTCGAAACCGGTCCGGTCCTCGGATGCTTGATTCCGTTCTGGGAAGGACATGGCTTTTGTAGTTCGGACTGGACTGTTCCCATGGGGCAACAGGGTCAGAGCTGATTTGCATATCGCCATTGTCTAACCCAGGGTGGTGTGGAGTGCAAAAAAACGATGGATTTGGGCCCAGATCTTTTGACTGGGGGAATGTGTGACATTGATCCACATTCGGTCCTTCACTTGTTGTTTTTGCAATTGCCGCCCTAAGTGCGCTGGGGATGCCCAGACGTGGGTCCCAGGCACTCCACACCACTTGGAGTCAAGCTAGCCGGGCTGATGAGAGGTGTTACCTCGAAACCGGTCCGGTCCTCGGATGCTTGATTCCGTTCTGGGAAGGACATGGCTTTTGTAGTTCGGACTGGACTGTTCCCATGGGGCAACAGGGTCAGAGCTGATTTGCATATCGCCATTGTCTAACCCAGGGTGGTGTGGAGTGCAAAAAAACGATGGATTTGGGCCCAGATCTTTTGACTGGGGGAATGTGTGACATTGATCCACATTCGGTCCTTCACTTGTTTTTTTTGCAATTGCCGCCCTAAGTGCGCTGGGGATGCCCAGACGTGGGTCCCAGGCACTCCACACCACTTGGAGTCAAGCTAGCCGGGCTGATGAGAGGTGTTACCTCGAAACCGGTCCGGTCCTCGGATGCTTGATTCCGTTCTGGGAAGGACATGGCTTTTGTAGTTCGGACTGGACTGTTCCCATGGGGCAACAGGGTCAGAGCTGATTTGCATATCGCCATTGTCTAACCCAGGGTGATGTGGAGTGCAAAAAAACAATGGATTTGGGCCCAGATCTTTTGACTGGGGGAATGTGTGACATTGATCCACATTCGGTCCTTCACTTGTTGTTTTTGCAATTGCCGCCCTAAGTGCGCTGGGGATGCCCAGACGTGGGTCCCAGGCACTCCACACCACTTGGAGTCAAGCTAGCCGGGCTGATGAGAGGTGTTACCTCGAAACCGGTCCGGTCCTCGGATGCTTGATTCCGTTCTGGGAAGGACATGGCTTTTGTAGTTCGGACTGGACTGTTCCCATGGGGCAACAGGGTCAGAGCTGATTTGCATATCGCCATTGTCTAACCCAGGGTGGTGTGGAGTGCAAAAAAACGATGGATTTGGGCCCAGATCTTTTGACTGGGGGAATGTGTGACATTGATCCACATTCGGTCCTTCACTTGTTGTTTTTGCAATTGCCGCCCTAAGTGCGCTGGGGATGCCCAGACGTGGGTCCCAGGCACTCCACACCACTTGGAGTCAAGCTAGCCGGGCTGATGAGAGGTGTTACCTCGAAACCGGTCCGGTCCTCGGATGCTTGATTCCGTTCTGGGAAGGACATGGCTTTTGTAGTTCGGATTGGACTGTTCCCATGGGGCAACAGGGTCAGAGCTGATTTGCATATCGCCATTGTCTAACCCAGGGTGGTGTGGAGTGCAAAAAAACGATGGATTTGGGCCCAGATCTTTTGACTGGGGGAATGTGTGACATTGATCCACATTCGGTCCTTCACTTGTTGTTTTTGCAATTGCCGCCCTAAGTGCGCTGGGGATGCCCAGACGTGGGTCCCAGGCACTCCACACCACTTGGAGTCAAGCTAGCCGGGCTGATGAGAGGTGTTACCTCGAAACCGGTCCGGTCCTCGGATGCTTGATTCCGTTCTGGGAAGGACATGGCTTTTGTAGTTCGGACTGGACTGTTCCCATGGGGCAACAGGGTCAGAGCTGATTTGCATATCGCCATTGTCTAACACAGGGTGGTGTGGAGTGCAAAAAAAACGATGGATTTGGGCCCAGATCTTTTGACTGGGGAAATGTGTGACATTGAGCCACATTCGGTCCTTCGCTTGTTGTTTTTGCAATTGCCGCCCTAAGTGCGCTGGGGATGCCCAGACGTGGGTCCCAGGCACTCCACACCACTTGGAGTCAAGCTAGCCGGGCTGATGAGAGGTGTTACCTCGAAACCGGTCCGGTCCTCGGATGCTTGATTCCGTTCTGGGAAGGACATGGCTTTTGTAGTTCGGACTGGACTGTTCCCATGGGGCAACAGGGTCAGAGCTGATTTGCATATCGCCATTGTCTAACCCAGGGTGGTGTGGAGTGCAAACAAACGATGGATTTGGGCCCAGATCTTTTGACTGGGGGAATGTGTGACATTGATCCACATTCGGTCCTTCACTTGTTGTTTTTGCAATTGCCGCCCTAAGTGCGCTGGGGATGCCCAGACGTGGGTCCCAGGCACTCCACACCACTTGGAGTCAAGCTAGCCGGGCTGATGAGAGGTGTTACCTCGAAACCGGTCTGGTCCTCGGATGCTTGATTCCGTTCTGGGAAGGACATGGCTTTTGTAGTTCGGACTGGACTGTTCCCATGGGGCAACAGGGTCAGAGCTGATTTGCATATCGCCATTGTCTAACCCAGGGTGGTGTGGAGTGCAAAAAAACGATGGATTTGGGCCCAGATCTTTTGACTGGGGGAATGTGTGACATTGATCCACATTCGGTCCTTCACTTGTTGTTTTTGCAATTGCCGCCCTAAGTGCGCTGGGGATGCCCAGACGTGGGTCCCAGGCACTCCACACCACTTGGAGTCAAGCTAGCCGGGCTGATGAGAGGTGTTACCTCGAAACCGGTCCGGTCCTCGGATGCTTGATTCCGTTCTGGGTAGGACATGGCTTTTGTAGTTCGGACTGGACTGTTCCCATGGGGCAACAGGGTCAGAGCTGATTTGCATATCGCCATTGTCTAACCCAGGGTGGTGTGGAGTGCAAAAAAACGATGGATTTGGGCCCAGATCTTTTGACTGGGGGAATGTGTGACATTGATCCACATTCGGTCCTTCACTTGTTGTTTTTGCAATTGCCGCCCTAAGTGCGCTGGGGATGCCCAGACGTGGGTCCCAGGCACTCCACACCACTTGGAGTCAAGCTAGCCGGGCTGATGAGAGGTGTTACCTCGAAACCGGTCCGGTCCTCGGATGCTTGATTCCGTCCTGGGAAGGACATGGCTTTTGTAGTTCGGACTGGACTGTTCCCATGGGGCAACAGGGTCAGAGCTGATTTGCATATCGCCATTGTCTAACCCAGGGTGGTGTGGAGTGCAAAAAAACGATGGATTTGGGCCCAGATCTTTTGACTGGGGGAATGTGTGACATTGATCCACATTCGGTCCTTCACTTGTTGTTTTTGCAATTGCCGCCCTAAGTGCGCTGGGGATGCCCAGACGTGGGTCCCAGGCACTCCACACCACTTGGAGTCAAGCTAGCCGGGCTGATGAGAGGTGTTACCTCGAAACCGGTCCGGTCCTCGGATGCTTGATTCCGTTCTGGGAAGGACATGGCTTTTGTAGTTCGGACTGGACTGTTCCCATGGGGCAACAGGGTCAGAGTTGATATGCATATCGCCATTGTCTAACCCAGGGTGGTGTGGAGTGCAAAAAAACGATGGATTTGGGCCCAGATCTTTTGACTGGGGGAATGTGTGACATTGATCCACATTCGGTCCTTCACTTGTTTTTGCAATTGCCGCCCTAAGTGCGCTGGGGATGCCCAAACGTGGGTCCCAGGCACTCCACACCACTTGGAGTCAAGCTAGCCGGGCGGATGAGAGGTGTTACCTCGAAACCGGTCCGGTCCTCGGATGCTTGATTCCGTTCTGGGAATGACATGGCTTTTGTAGTTCGGACTGGACTGTTCCCATGGGGCAACAGGGTCAGAGCTGATTTGCATATCGCCATTGTCTAACCCAGGGTGGTGTGAAGTGCAAAAAAACGATGGATTTGGGCCCAGATCTTTTGACTGGGGGAATGTGTGACATTGATCCACATTCGGTCCTTCACTTGTTGTTTTTGCAATTGCCGCCCTAAGTGCGCTGGGGATGCCCAGACGTGGGTCCCAGGCACTCCACACCACTTGGAGTCAAGCTAGCCGGGCTGATGAGAGGTGTTACCTCGAAACCGGTCCGGTCCTCGGATGCTTGATTCCGTTCTGGGAAGGACATGGCTTTTGTAGTTCGGACTGGACTGTTCCCATGGGGCAACAGGGTCAGAGCTGATTTGCATATCGCCATTGTCTAACCCAGGGTGGTGTGGAGTGCAAAAAAACGATGGATTTGGGCCCAGATCTTTTGACTGGGGGAATGTGTGACATTGATCCACATTCGGTCCTTCACTTGTTGTTTTTGCAACTAATTTTAACAAAGCACACTAGAGGTGGTTGAAAGTATGTGTGTGTGGACCCCCATAGGAACCTGCAGGGAAATATCTGGAATTGTGTTTGTTTGTAGTGTTTTGTCGGTCAAAGTCAGGGATCTCGTTGGGACTTTATGTGCTTGGCTTGATGGAGGTGACACTAATGAATTCAATGGGTCTTCCTATGGACTGAGGTCATGGGAACTAGATTTCTTTGGAGTTTTGAGGATATTACTGCCATCATGGCCATCGCTGCCCTCTGTGTGTTGAGGAACCCAATGCCGATGACCGAGCATTTGTCAGATTTTTTAAAGGAGGACCTCTATTTGTCAGTAAACACTGAGGCAGTTAAGACTTACATAGCCCACCCAAAGTTGGATTTGGGTCCGGGGTAACTTCTTTTATGCACCTGCTGGGGCCCCGCCCTGCTTCCTCATCAGACTGTCCTCCCCTTGTGGGCTTGGTCAGCCAACCTCTCCCCACGGGGTCAACAGCAGTGGGGGCCCTGGGCCCCCTGCGGGTACCTCGATGGCAAATTCTAGCATGGACTCCTGGTTGAACTAGCATGGCCGCCCAGAAGGATGGCTGTGGAGGCAATTAAGGGAATGTGACTGGGAGTAGCAAGAAGGGGATAGGTCATTTTGGGGGACGGTTTGGGGCTGATGGAGTGTTTGTACCCTATGCTTGAGCTAGGGCATTTCCCCCCAGAAAGTCATCCCACCCGTCTGTGGCTGTGGGTCTGGTACCTGCTGGACTGAACTCCCTGTCTGTTGCAGCAATTGCCCTTGGCTTGGCCAACCAACGGGCGGGGTGGCTGAAGACGGATTTCCTTGAAGCTGATTGTGTGATGCATGTGCGTAGTATTGAGCTTAGTTTCTAGGTGGATGCTCTGGGCGGGCGGTCCCGGTACTATCCCATTCTGATAGTAGTACATTTTTAGATGGCACCAATCAGCCATGTGGCCCATTCTGTGACAACAGAGGCACTCTACATGGCTGGTTTGGATCCAACCCCCTGACCTCGGCCAATAGGACTGGGCAGCTACCCTCTGGGGTCTATATGCAGAGCTCAAATTGAGACTGGTGCCATCTGGACTTCAGCCCATGTTGGACTAGTTTGGCGGTGTCTCTCAGGGCCTGCACCTGCTGTTCACTGTCCTACTCAATCAATCGATCAAGGTTTGTAGAGCACAACTACTCATCCAGATGGACCTCAAGGCGCCAGGGGAGGGGTGGAGTACGCAGCTCCTAGGCATTCATGGAGTCTTGTCGTACGCCAGTGGGTCAGAGGACTTCCCTGGCTTTTCGGGGTACGTGCAGGGCTGAACGCTCATGGTGATTCCTTGAAGAGCCTGGTCTTGAGGTCCTTCAGTAACCTGTAGAGAGTTGGTGTCTGGCGGAAGTGGAGAGGGAGGGTGTTCCATGCTATAGCCGTGAGGAAGGAGAAGGAACGACCTCCTGTTCTGGTCTTTTTGATGCGTGGTACTGTTGAAAGGGAGAACTGGGCCAAGCGGACAGATCTCTGAGGTGTGTGGAATGAGAGTGGTTCATGTAGGCGGGGCCGGTGTTGTGGAGGGTTTTCTGGGCGTGGGTCAGAAGCTTAAAGGTGATTTCCTGTGTTCGAGGGGGGGTTTAGTTGAGAGTTTTGTGTAAGAGACGCAGGGAAGAGGTGACAGAGTTGATCTGGCGGTCCATTTTGAGTTTAGTGTCCAGGATGATTCCAAGGTTGCATGCGTGGTCCGTGGATCGGGTCTCCCAGCAAAATGTAGTCTGTGGAGGTGATGGAGTTGGGGAAGGGTGTCCGGGGTTCAGGAGGTCGGTAGATGATGATGCCTTGTAGGGTGTTGGTCAGGTTGACCTGTATTTTGAAGTGGAGGTGTTCCATAAGGTCCATAGGCTCTTCGGTGTAGGTGATCAGGCGAAGGTTGGCCATGTGAGTGGTGGAGATGCCGCCCCCGGGGAGGTTTGGGCGGTCCTTGCATTTGATTTTGTATCCTTCAGGATGGCAATCGCAATGTCAAGGCACGAGGTGACGCTTGTCCATATTTCGGTGTGAAAAACAGTGCAGGAGAGCTGCTGTCGAGGAGGTCCCAGATTTCCATGGCATGTCTGTGGAGGGAGCGAACGTTGAGGAGGATGCATTGCAGGGTTTGGCCTACGATGGAGATGTTGTTGATCAGCAGAGGTGGGTCCTGGGTTTTGGTGGTGTTGAAGGAGGGGCGGCAGTTCCGGCAGGTGAAGGGACCGTGGGTGTCGAGGAGAGAGGAAAGCTTGCAATTATTGTTCTTCTTGCTGCTGTTGAGTGCGTGGAAATCTGCTGAACTGTAACATGGGAGGGGGCACGGGGCAGCAGCGGCGGGAAGCAGCAGAAGGGGGAGAATATCAGTAAGTAGATTGACTAAAAACTAAAAGAGAGTCTAAAAGTAAATCTGAAAAAAGAAAAAGAAGAAAATTAAGGGAGCAGCTGGCATGGACTGAGGCAAGAGCAGTCCAGTCCAGGGGCAAGATCCATGGTCTGTGTTTGGCAGGAAGCATAGGCAAAGCACTGCCTGAGCTATGGAGCTGCGCACTGGGAGAGCAGGCACCCAAGGGGCTATAGCTCGACTCAGCGTGCAGCGGCCTCCATTAAGTAGAGGTCAGGAGAGGGCGGGACAGGTGTGAGGGAGAAATGGTGAAAAAACTCAAGAGGAGCCGCTTCTCCTGTCTCTTCCGGTAATAGTGTAGTATATGGACCTGTATTTCCTGCCAAGGTTAGTATTCAGCCCTACTACACTATCTAATCCGGTCTGGATCTCAGTGTGCATTTCCCTCTTTTTTGTTTTGTTTGATCAGTTTATTACGTTTTTACATTGAATAGTGCAGTTGACAACATAAATATTGTCATATAGAACTGGTAGTCAGTCCAGGATAGACTGTCCATCTTACTATTGCAAGGACAACACGACACAGTTGCAATCAATTCAAACTCAATAACAGCAGATACCATACCCCAGGTTACATACATAGGGAAAACTCTTTCTATATAACAGCTTGTCCTGCTTGCAATGCAGTGTGAACATATAGTACATGTACAGATTGGTTGCTTATAAAAATGTTGTGTGGCTTCACTCCGCCACAGTTCAATTTAACCAAACAATCAAACTATCTTTAGTTAACATAAACCCAAGAACATAAACCAATAAGAGGGGAAAGGAAGGGAAGCAGGATCCCCACGTCAGTGGGTAAGAAAAAGGGTACTTTATCATAAATCAGTGCAGAAAACGCTGTTCAGACAATCATGCATCTGCATTGTGTAGATACTTGAAATTAATAAACCAACAGGTTGGGGTGAATGGGGTACTCCATAGTGTTCAGTTCATGAGGCAGGTCACAATACAAAACATTCAGTAAAACAGTGTTAAATAGTAGTGGGAGTGTCTGGCGGATTTACCGGAGTTAGCATCCCTTGTAGCGTGCACACCATTACATTCCATGCAGTGGAAATAAGAAACTTTTGCAGGCCCAACATACCCTCTCTGGTTAACGAGACCACCTCAGCCTTGACCCAATTCAACATTGATTGAAACCACGCTTTTAGCTGTGGGGGTCCTCTGCCTTCCACCAACGTGTAATAAGTTGCTTGTCTACAACTAGGCCTAGATCTAGGAAGCTGGCAGAGTCTTTATGTTTTTTGCTCCTGGGGAAGATACCTGTTATGCATTTCTCCCATGTCCGTGGCAATTCCCTATTGGTGCTGGAAGCCAACGCAGAGATCACCCCATCCCAATACGATTGCAAAGTGGAGCAGAAGCAGAACACTTGTAACAGATCCGCATTCAATAGTGTGCAATTGGGACAGCACGCATCTGATCTAGTAAAATGCTTGTTGATCTTGTCTGGTGATAGGTATGCCCTGTGAACAACGTAAAATTGGATCAGTCTGAAGCTGGTGTTTCTAGGGATCAGCCTGGGGCTTTCAAAAACCGTGGACCAGTCTTTGTCCTAGTATGGGCTCGCCCAGTTCGCTACCCATTTGGTGCGTAGAGTCGTTAAGCCCACCATGGTGTGTTCCCGGATCGACGGATGTCGCCCTGTGCCCATTACATGCACATATTGTATTAAGAGGTTGTTGGGGGTTCCTGCGAAATGTCACCCTAACAGCGACGCATCATGGCCGTCCAGGTGGCATGAGTCAAGAACTGGCCTGAAGGGACTCCTTCTTCTTCCATTAAGGAGATGAATGGCTGTGGTGCGAACTCTCCATACAAATCTCCCAGGGTGGTTTTATCGGCCTCCAGCCTGTCATGGAGGTCCACAGCTCAGACCCGTCCTCACTTTGCGAAAGCATTTCAGTGCAATCCGGACCAGCAATGGTAACAACTAGCAAATTCTGTTCGCTAGGTGAAATAAGAAAAGGATCCTATCCAGAAAGTACAGGGGCTCTTGTTCAGCCGAGTCTGTCAAGTGTAATTCCTCCTCCCATTTCACCAGCCACAATACCTGTGATGCCACAAACTAGTGCGCTAGGTTGGGCAAGGCTAGCCCACCCTGTGACCGCGGTAGATACAACTTCATCAGTGCCTCCCTGCACCGCATGTTATTCCAGACAAAAGCCCTAATGATCACTTCAAGGGAACGAAAGAAGAAAGCAGGTAAATAAAGCGGGAGAATCGCAAAATAATAAAGTAGACGTGGCAGCATTACCATCTTGATCAATTCCACCCTGCCTATAGCAGAAAGGTGGAGCGTCTTCCAAAATTCTATTTGGTATTTGAAAACTGAGACTGTCCTGGAAACGTTACTGTCCAGTAGGTCACGGTCATCGTGATAGATGCGTGTACCCTAGTATCGAAATGCTACCTTTTGCCAGTGGACCACCATCCCATTCACCTCCGAGCAAGGATCTCCCATTCCGGGGCTGAAGGGAAAAAGACAGGATTTACCCCAGTGCACGCCCATCCCAGACAGTAAAGCAAATGACCGTAGCATGTCTGGGATCACCCGTGGGACCGCCCAGAGAGCCCTGACATAAAGCAGGAGGTCATCCCCATAGAGCGAGACTGCATGCAGGCAGTCCCCAAGGGGTATTCTCCAGTCCAGCGCCGAGTTTCACAGCGCCATCGCCAGCGGCTCATTTGCCAAAGCAAAGATTAACAAGGAAAGAGGACACCCCTGACGGGTACCCCTTTCTATCAATATAGATTCGGCGAACAAAGTCCCCAGGTGCACCCCAACCGTAGGAGTACCGTATAGTAACGGAAGGAGGCTCAGTATGTATGGTCCAAACCCAAAGTGAGGGAGCACATTAAACAGATAAGACCACTCGACCGTATTGAACTCCTCCTCCAGATCTAACACCACGCAACCCGCTGTAGGCCAGTCTACTGTGGCGCAGCGCATCACCCGGAGCAGCCGACGAATGTTAAGTGATGTGTTTTGAGCAGGCACAAACCCATTTTGGTCTCGATGAACCAATTGTGGGATGATCTGAGCCAGTCTGCTTGCCAATATGCCCGCCAACATTTTGTACTCCCCGTTCAGTAACGCCAGGGGGCGATATGCGCCTGTAGAAGTGGGATCTCTGCCTGGCCTAAGGAGTGTGGTCAATGTAGCTTCCATCATTGAGGTTGGAAGGGAGAGGCGGTCTAGCGTTTCCATGTATACTTTGAGCAGATGTGGGCTTCAGGGATCAGCATATGATTTGTAAAACTCATGGGGGAACCCATCAGGCCCGGCACATTTCCAGATGGCAGGGCCCTTATTTTGCCTCTAAACTCAACTAACGTAAGCAGGGCATCCAGCTCCATCCACTGTTCTGGTGTCAGGACCGGAAATGAAAGGGTGTCTAGGAACCCCTGTAACATTAGTTCCAGAGCCCTCCTGGCAGATCTGTATAATTGCGTAACGTGTGAAGACAGCTCGACGTGTATTTTGTGCTGCGTGAATTTGAGGAAATCATCCTGAGATTGAAGAGCTGTAATGGGCCCAGCCGACTGCTCCTACCTGATCAACTAGGCCAACAGAGGCCCGGCCTATCTGCTTTGACATGTATGGAAGCAGAGTGCGCCACAAAGTTGAGGCAAAGTTGTCGGTCTAAGACCTCTGCATGCTTCTTATGTGCCTCCAACAGGGAGGACATTTCTGCATTGTTTGTAATCGCTAAAGACTACAGCTCCAATCGTTTCCTTTCTACCCTAAACTGGCATAACCCTGAAGGGGTAGAGAAGGCAGTCTTTTCCCTAGTTGCAGGAGTGAGTGGTATATGCCAACAGCCTTTGGTAAGGTCCAAGGTAGTCATGTAATATCCTGTACCTACGTTTTCAATCATTTCCTCAATCCTTGCCATAGGATTTGTATTGAACTGGGACACCTCATTCACTTGCCTAAAATCAATATAAAACCAGATAGATCCATTTGGTTTCGGAACTAGAACCACGGGAGAGCACCATGTACAAGAGGGTTCAATGAGTCCACCTCATTCTCAACAGCTTGCCTCCTGGTTTCTGGTATTTAGTAGGGAAGAAGCTGTATTCTTCATATCCCTCAACTTGATATCATAATATATCAACTGTGTTTTTCGTGGATGCCTAGGAAACACATCCTCATTTCTCCCTACCAAATCCAGAAGACTCTTTGTTGTAGAGTTATTGATAAATTAGGCCCAAATATAACCATCCCTTGACCCTCCTGTCTCTCTTTTAAAGGAAAGGATATCCCTAGAGGCTTTGAATCTGTTATCAGCAAGTCGGGGAGTTTTTCCACCCATTTTTTCAAACAGATTTATATGGTATATCTGTCCGAGCTGACTCAAATGAGGCCCCGCCACCCGGAATGTTACTGGGGTAACCAAGGCTAAAACTGTATAAGGATTCTGCCATGTGGCCGACAATTTGTTTTCAGAAGAGTGAGGGAGTAATAACTCCTTATCTCCCACATCTAACTCCCTTAACTTAGTGTTGGTATTAAACAGTGTCTCAGTCTTTCCTGGGCCTTCTTTTGTGTTTGTCATACTTCCTCGCACAGCGTGGCCACTTTTTGTCTTAAAGTCAATGCATAGTGAAGGGGGTCAACTCATTGATCCCCCTCATCTTCCTACCATTCTGTGGCCATGTTTAATAGAGTACAGGGCTTCCTCCCAAATACTAGCTCAAAAAGGCAATACCCAGTAGAGGACTAGGCATGTCTCCATACAAATTCACTCAATCTTGTGTATGTAGAAAGACACCCTTGATATCGTCTCTAAAGAGATAGTGCCATGACTCCATAGTTTCTACAGCGTTCAGACCCCAAGAAAACCCCAAGTCCCAGAACGACATCGCAACACATCATGTAATCCACGCTCCCAACATGTGCGCACTTGCTAAGTTCACTTGCCTGAAGCTCTGACCCCTATGTGGAGTCACAGCAGCCTTGCCCAACATGCCATCCCTCGGGCGTCCTTGCTGACACCCCACGGACACTGTGTCTCTTCCACAAGCCACTCCTCCACTCTCCGGACTTGTATCCACATTGTCGAGTCTTCTCCCTTTGACACTGAGTATACTGCTGCTCTTGCTTCCGCCCATGTCTCCACGCCCTTGATGCCCTCACGACCCTCAACTACCCTCCTTGCCGCCCGTGATCCATTTTCACTCTCTGCACATGACCCCGGTCCCGAGTCCAGCCAATCCTGAGTAATGACTCTTACAACATCCGGGTCACAAGTAAGAAAAACACTAGCCTGCACATTCTCAGTGCCCTCGGACGGTCTTTTGCATTTCAGCATGTCCAAACTGCACAGCCTTCAATCATATTTTCCAAAAAACTTTACCAATTCACAATGTAGGCAAAATTAATCCAGGTAGGCTGTTGATACAAATCCAAAGCCCTTGTTCAAGACTTTGCATTGTGTCTCATTTAGTTTGATTGAGGACAAGTTGGTTACACTGTCCAGCATCAGCGCACCCCTGGTAGTGTGTCCCTCGAAATACTCCTGGTGTGCACCCCTGACTAATGGTCGTCCACCCCAAAATGCTGGTTACTGTGGTAGTGAGCTCATTCTTACTGCTTGGTTCAAGGGGTTTTAAATGCCATGTAGGCATGGCAGTGCAAACTGCACAACCAGGCTCTGCAGTGGCAGTCCTGAGACATGTTTTAAAGTGTTATTTTTGTGGGTGGCAAAATCTGTGCTGCAGGCTCACTTGTAGCATTTAATTTACAGGCTCTGGGCACATGTGGGGCACTCTACTATACACTTATAGATAAGTTAAATATGTCAATTGTGAATATGTCTATCAAACCCTGTTTAGGGATAAGAATATGCACTTGAGCACTCGTTGGCAGTCCTAAGGCCAACAAAAAGAATTGGAGGCAAGCAGGCAAAATGTTTGGGGGAATTCCACCCTAAGGCTGTTAGGTCTAACAGTGTACAAAGAAACAATAGAAAACTAAAAAAGACTTCCGTTTATCGCCCCTCAGGAGACAAAGCCCGTAGAATAGGATGTGGAAAACCATGATGGACCACAAGAGGAAGACACCAAAGCCAGCAACCGGAGAGAGGAAAAAGGAAGTGGTTCTCTGGGAATCAGACA
The DNA here is from genome assembly GCF_964263255.1 of Lissotriton vulgaris. Taxonomy (NCBI): domain Eukaryota; kingdom Metazoa; phylum Chordata; class Amphibia; order Caudata; family Salamandridae; genus Lissotriton; species Lissotriton vulgaris. Next base: position 115,001,672 of record NC_141690.1, on the reverse strand, counting down.
CGAAGGAGAGTGCTCAGGACTGACCAATGGGATCACCCCTCGAGCAGATAATCCACATTTTAAGACCACCATCAGAAAGGAGGAGAAAGGCTTGTCTGCAGCAGCTTTGCTCCCGGAGTCCGAAGCAGACATGAGATGCCATAGCCCCCTTCCATGCTCCTGGAGAAGTGTGGTATCCCAAGTGAGTGATTAGGCTAGTACCCAGGCACACAACAATGCAGTATATAACAGTGTGTCAGTGTGGACACATATACATTTCAGATAAGTGAGCCAACAAAAATGCAATGAATTTCTTGTGACGATTGGAAACAGTGTGGTCTTTTAATTTCTGAAACTCGCCAGGCGACACGTGTTTCGTTTCTAGTGGAACAACCTTTCTGTGACTCCTCAGGGCTGTGTTTGAAAAGATAAAAACTGGAAAGTCGCTCAGCTGGTGATAATTCCAAACCGGCCGGTCTCGGGACTATACTCAGCTTGACGTGTCCATTACCAGGAACATGGCGACCTGCGGACGAAATATTTTAAGGCACACAGCTTAAGAACGAATGAGCACGAGGTGTTATCCGTTCCTCGTACTGCTCAGTATTATTCCGCGGAGTCTGGCGAGTATAAGTGCCACCACGGCCTCCACCACTCTGGAGACTTTGACTTGAGGTTCGCCTGTTATACCGAACAGGTTTTTTTTGTACAGTTTTCCCAGACTTTTTCAGATCCCCGTATTTGCATCCAAAATTATCGATTTGATTCTAACGTGAAGCTGAGTCTAGTCCCGATCCTGGCCCATCCTGGTGGAATTATCACCGGCTGAGCGACTTTCCACTTTCGAACGCAGCCCTGAGAAGTCGCAGAAAGAGTGTTCCACTAGCGACGAAACACGTGTCGGCTGGCGAGTTTGAGAAATTAAAAGACCACACTATTTCCAATCTTCACAAGAAATTCATTGCATTTTTGTTGCCTCACTTATCTGAAATGTATATGTGTCCACACTGACACACTGTTATATGCTGCATTGTTGTGTGCCTGGGTACTAGTCTAATAGTCTACATTGTGTTGGAGTTCTCCCACACTCAATTGGGGGGTTACAGGGCTTATCCCCTCACCCAGCTGCACCACACAAGAATCTATTTTTCATCCCCAAATATTGGTCCACTAGATGCAGAGCACCTAAAAAAGTTCCCTGCAACCTAAAAACCCTTCTGGATTGTGTATCCCCAGGTGGGTGCCTGGGTCAAAACTTGGCAGCATTGGTTGTGAAGGACAGGTTCACCGTTGCACACATAAGCTTTAACTAGGATGGGCTATAAGGGAGAAAGAAGCATAAAAAGTTCAGCCAAAGCAAAAGCCTTGGCACAGTTGAAAGATGGACAAAGCCAAATCTATTCTTTGTCCACTTTTTTCCTCTCGCTTCCATTACCTTGTCTATGCTTATAGTATAATTTTACTTATTTAAGGGAAAATAGTTAACTCCTCGAAAAGAATTAATTGGAAGAAACAAATTCAATTAATTAATTAACTAATTAATTAATTTAATTTCAGTTTAAAGTTTAGAATTAAGGGGAATAGTAGTAAAAACGCACATAGCAGAAGAAACCCCTTAAAGTGAAGTTGTACATTTTCCTGATACAAAGGGACATCCCTAGTGAAAAACAAAAGAGAGAAAGTGACATAGTTTTTTTTCCTTTCTGTATACCTTAATTCTTTGGTTCTTCTGAGGCCTTCCGCGCTCTGCCATTGCGACCTGAAGAAGAACAAAAACAGGACCAAGAACTGTTGTCATGTCCCATCGCCGCCACAGACAACATCTGTAGCCTCCTAGACCGAGGTGAGACCGCAGCCCTCATCCTACTGGATCGATCGGCTGCCTTCGACACCTTTTCCCTCCACACCCTAATCACAAGATTCCACGACGCCAGCATCCATGACATGGCACTGGACATGGTCGACTCCTTTTCCACCGGCCGGGCACAGCAAGTCTTACTGCCTCCGTTCCTCTCAGAACCTAGAGAGGTCAGCTGCGGGGTGCCTCAGGGCTCATCCCTGAACCCCACCCTGCAGGAAGGTGGAATCTGACTATATGGTTACCCCTACTTTTTTCCTGTTGTTTTGCTGGTTTTCGACTTAGTTGGCCTGGGACCCTGCTATTCAGGGCTCCAGTCTATCTGCTTTCTCTATAAAATGGACTCCATGTACATTAGGTACATACCAGATTGGTTACTGGGTCACCCTTGTGAGCCCCTGTATAGTGTACCATAGGTACCCAGGGCATAGGTGCACCTTAGGCCTACCAGGGGCTGCAGCATGTATTGTGCCACCCCTGGTTTGCCCTCCAAACTGACACCACAGGTCTGTTCACACAGCCTGGGTAAGGTGGTGTAATCACGCCTTACTTAGATATAGTATCCCTATATCTACATATATATAGACACATATACTCCTATAAGCCACTCCTATGGTAGGCTTCGACAATCCTGGAGGCAGAGTGCTTGGTTTTATTTGAGAGGGTGCCCTAGCATAAGCTGAGCCCCTCTGAAGCTTTTGGAACCATCTCCTTATAGCTGTTCTATGATATACTCTTAAGTGCATTATAATCCTCGCGGTTAATGCTAACTTTGGTTTGGCTTTATCAAAACATGTTGTGTAAGGTGTCAAACACTTTGGAATACTACTCCCCCCCCCCGCCAGTCGTGGCGGCGGGGGTAGCATTCCACCCTTCTATAGGGAGAAGACATGTAGTTACTGCTTTACCCCGTTAAAGTTAAACAGAGCCTCAGCATCACAAAATGGATGCTGCTGCCACAGACATGAGTCTGACCTCCTGTTGCTGGACGAAACTCCGGGAGGCGAGACCTGGACAATAGGTTTCCTGTCCAGGGAGGTGCTGGCACCTCCCCAGACAGGGGTTTTGTGTATTGGGGCAGGGAGGGCTGCATTCAGTGAATGCTTCTAGACACTGCCTGGGGCACACAAGGCGGACATGAGAGACGTGGGACCGGAACGCCTGGACATCCTGCATTCTGCAAGCTGCATTCATTCAACAAGGTATCTCAAAGTTGTGCTTTGGAGTGCTTGAAGCCCCAGCCCCGAGCACCATTTGCTCTGAAGCCCAGGCCCCCACACTCCACGAGTGTTCCGTGGGCCCCGCTTTTGCATTTGAGCTTGATGGGTCTTCCTGGTTCCTAGTCCATTGGCTAGTGAGCCCCCTAAAGACCTTTCTTTGAAATTAAATTGCTTTCCTTTTTGCTCCAGGCTTGCTCCAGCTTCTCTGAAAAGGAGAAGCGCCACAGACCTTGCTGGTCTGCAACAGTGCCACTCTCGACATCCTGCATGGGTTTCAGTTGCCAAGGCTTGTTGGATCCAATCCGGAAACCGACGCCACAGTCAACTAGATCCATTGTGGTACAGCTGGAATATAGCACCTGGTCATCGTCGATGCCTCCTGGACCTCGTGGCTGAAGAGACAAGTTTGACTACTTCACCTGAAAGCACCCAACATCGCCAGGTTCCTTCCTGGTTCCTTCCTGTTAACTGGCTAGTGACCCAGACTATGTCCCTTCTGCTTTCATATTCTTCAGATCTTTAATCCACCCTTGGATCCACCCGGACACTATTCCTCTGGTCGCCTGCAGCACTTCTTTGCAGCTCTCCATAGAAAACGACGATGAAACCCGACACAAATAGACACCTATGCACCCGGCTTCCCTGGGTGAGGCAACACGAGTACTCCGGTGCTCCCGTGGGTCTTGACTCTCGAAGTGTCCTAGTTTAAAAGGGTTCCATCCTAGTCCTTCCAGAAGTGTCCTTAAATTGTATATTTGTAACTTTTACGATCTCCATAGAAAGTCAATCGTAACCCGTGCCTGTGTTTAGACACTGCACGCATCTCCAGTGGGCCTCCTACTTCCTAACCTTCTAATTCTCTCGTGGTTCTTATACCACTTTCTTAGTATATGGTTTGTGAGGCCCCTAGGGCATAACGTATACTGTGCAACTTATCGTATATTAATTGTGTGACTTGTATTGTATTTTTACCTCTGACCTCATAAAGAGTGCAGAGGGGTTGTGTTTAGATTAAATACATATATATTTGATATATACCTTGTGTGGTGTCCTTTCATTTGGTACTCAAGGGATTATAATTGGTAAAACAACTTGCTTAACTCGCCTACTGAAGTCTTAGCCTGAAGTCTGCTGGTTCATGCTACAACTAGGATAGCTTCCTATAAGGATGACTTTACAACCACCATCAATAAGGGTCGATTAGACTGGTGCAAGGTGCCCACTAGAACTAGTGGACATCATATGCCAGGCTAACTTCTCACACACCCTCTTCAACGTATTCATGGCCTCCCTTGCACTCTATTGTCAGAAGCCACAGACATAACATAGTCTCCTACGCTAATGACACCCAGTTGATCCTCTTAATCACTAACGAACCCACAACTGCCAGAACTAACTTTCACAGTGGAATGAAGGCTGTTGTCACCTGGATGAAAGACAGCTGCTTCAAGCTCAACTCGATCAAGACCGAAGTACTCATCCAAGGACCTTCTCCATTTGCCAGGGAAGACTCCTGGTGTCCAGCTGCTCTGAGACTGCCCCACTCCAATGGACCACGCTCGCAACCTCTGCATCATAGTGGACTTATCGAATCACAATGAATCACAATGAACCACCAAATCGACGCCTGCTTCCACACTCTCTGCCTGCCTTGAAAGACATTCAGGTGGATCCCCTCAGAATCCAGAAAGACAGTGACCCACGCACTCATCACCAGCAGACTCAACTACGGTAATGCGCTTTAAGCCAGCGTCACCCAGAAACAGCTAAAAAACCTACATAACGTCCAAAACGCTGCTGCCAGCCTGGTCCTCGACATACCCTACCACAGCCATATCATGCAGCACCTCAGACAACTCCACTGGCTCCCAGTCAACATGAGAATCACCTTCAAGCTCCTGACACACGCCTACAAAGCTCTCCATGACGAAGGACCAGCATACCACAACCACCACCTCACACTCCACATACCCGCGAGACAACTCTGGTCAGCCCAACTCGCCTGATCCTCTGTCCCCAGGACCCACAAGACCAGAACCGGTGGAAGTTCATTCTCCTACCTCGCCACCAAGACCTGGAATACCCTGCCCCTCCACCTCAGGAAATCCGCGTCGCTGACCCAATTCAAGAACGACCTCAAGACCTGGCTCGAATGATCCTACTCCCAGAGAGGCCAGCAGCCACCCGAACCATGAAACCCTCCCAGGTGAGTAGCCACACTTTACAAGTTATTGATTGATTGTCCAAGCACTTAGCAGTAAAAGAAAAAGTTCTCTGTTCACTAGCTGAATATACCTCCAAAATAACCCTTTGAAAGTTTTTCTTTAGCAGTTATACTGCTCAGCCATATATATCCCAAGTCCACCTTTGTGTTGTCAGAAGTGGGGTCGTTATCCTCAGTAAAAAGATCGATACGGTTGTGCAGCAACTGATTGAAGGAGAGATAAAATTTGAATGGGCTGTAGAACAATATTTAAAAGGCATTGAGAAAGAAAAAAGTGTTTTTAAAGTACTTTGAGGTACCAATCAATGCAGCTGGAAAAGGTATCAGAGAATAAATTACATGACTTGCTCTGAGTGAAGGACTCACCAATGGGACCTGGTATTGCCCTGCAAAAGTTCATGCATGGGGAGGATCCTACTGCTGTCTTTGTAAACCTCTAATCCATAGAGGCAACAGTGATACAATGGTCTCACATCCCTTTCTATAGGAGCAGTGTAAGATACTTAGACACAAACAGCGGAGAGAGTAGTCTGGCTATCCAGGCCACTTTTCAAGTTGTGAATCTCCCAGGACTAGTTCCTATAAGGACTTTAAAAAGGCTATTTTGGAAAAACCTGGGGTTGATGATGAAACTTACAGACTGAGATTCCACAAGAAAGGGGGTCTTCCCTATGATACTGCTAGAGTATTGTTCTATAAACTGAAGGATGCAGCTGACTGATAGTTGAAACCTCAGCAGTCCTCCAAAGGGTGTGTTAATGTGGGAAAGCGACCTGGAGCAATTCTTAAAAGCATTACCTTCAATTACTCAATTGTGGTTAAGACGACATCCGACTATAACCGTCAAACAGGCTATAGAAATGGCCAATATGTTTGCCAGGGCAAACACCAAGAGAATTCCTGCTGATCCACCAAAATGATTAGGGCAGTAGGAACAGGCTCTACTCTGGGTTTAGATGCTCTACCATCGTTTTGCTTTGAGAATTCTCCCTTCCCAGTGATCGCTTTCCCGCAACGGCTCCAGCTGGGCCCCAATGTTTTCAATGTGGGGAATGGGGCCATATAGCCAGTCTTGTAAAAAAAGGAAACAGGAAGAACCTATGAAAAGAAATTGGACTCAGAGATCCAGCTATTATATGCAGGAATCTGGACCCATTTATTATATATCAGTGAATCCTACTTCCCTCATCAACTAATAATTTGCAGTCTGGCTGTCAAGGACCGTATGAGGCGGTGCAAAGGGTAGGTTTAGGGCCTGCTCCAGAATCTATACATGAAGTCCCAGAAACCTTTTTTAAGGCTGTGGAAGCTGTGACACAGTCTTTGTTGGGGACGAGGGATGCCCCATGCATTGCACTACAAACACTGACCAGAAACCCGTATAAGGGTGGGATTGGCCTTGCCACCATTGGTTGCGCTACTGGGCAATACAAGGATGTTTGCCCCCCTCACCCCCAGCAGGAACCATCTCTGAAGGCTGAATGCTGACAGGCAATTGATGAACCCTCACGGATACCTAAGGAAGCTATATAACAGGTGCAGACCACACTATAATCTGTCCTGACAGACCTTGTGGTCAAAATTTGGAAAACGCCAATGAGAAATTTGACGGAAAGGGATGACTGGCGAGGGAGACTGCATTGTGGGAATCCAATAGTCTAGAGGAGCTCTGGGCTTTGGAGTATAGGACACAATTACACATGATGGGGATAACAAAACTGGGAGAGTTTTGGGCGTCACAGGGTCTTCTCCCTTTAGCAGAATTGCAGGTCCAGTATGAATTCGCGTTCACCCAAAACACTAATGCTACATGCAAATTCCCACGTTCTGAAGTGATATAGGGAACTGTTGAATGAGGTGGTAGATGAAACGCCTCAAACATTCCGACTCCTAAGAGACCCTCTGCATAAAAATGCAATCTCATTTATATACCAAACACTGATTGCCAGCTGACAACCAACCCTTGACACATTACAGAGTAGATGGGAGGAAGCCCTGGATGGCCTGAAGGGCGACAATTGGGGGAGACCTGCCCCCACCCAAGAGGGGTCGCTATCAATTCAGGATTTTGATTAGCACAACTGAAAATTGCATTTACTACATCAGAATTATATTGTTCTGTATGGGGAGAACTGACAATGACAGGTGTTTACGAGGATGTGGCCAGAGTGGGACATTGCTGCACACCATCTGGGAATGACCACGGATGAAAATTGTTTAGGTCAAAGTTGGAATGATGGTTTTCACCAGTCACTGAGGAATCTCTGGATTTAAATCAGAAGATGTGCGCTCTAGTGATGTGAGGGAACCAAACCCTGCCTAAATATAAACTGCTGTTCTGTAATGTGTCTCTCTTATTAGCCAGAAGTGGTCCACATGTGGGAGAGGACGGAGGCACCCTCTGAGACTCAGTAGAGGCTGAGTCAAACCCCTACAACATTTGACAGCAGTACTGATCTCTATCAAGAATGCTGGGTTGCATATCAATGCATGAAAAACACGACTCCGACAATACAGCAAGGTATCTAGGATACCTCCTGGGAAATGAAGTAATAGACCCCCAAGAAGAAAAAGTTACGATTATCAGTGTTGTTCCATTCCCACAAATGGATAGGTGTGCCTTCCTGGGGCTTCGTGGATATTATCATAGATTTAGACCTGACTATTAAAACATTTGAGCCCCTTTGACCAACATGCTTAAAAAACAATCTCCAAGAGAGATCTTAGATAACCCTCAGAGTCAGCTCTTGGCATGTTCAATATCCTTAAAAGTATTATAGAGTGCAAACCAATCTTGGAGTCACTGAACTTTATATTGCAAACAGACACTCTTGATGCAGTTATAGGAGCAGTGTTGTCACAACTGAATAGTAAAAATGAAGAAGCTCCTTACTGCTCATTAGCTGTAAACTCTTTCCCCGAGAGCAGCAATACCAAGCGGAGGCAATAGTGGGATAACAAGAAGCTGTGATATTACTACAAGGACACATGTCTATACATATAGAATCCTTGAAAATGAAGATAAAAACTAAGATAAAAAAAATCATGAATATGACAAAGATAGAACAACTAGCCCTAATGGATTTAAAACAAAGAGAGGACCTGATAATAAAACAAGACGATAAAGGCGGAGGCATTGTGCTTTATCATCATCCAGCTACCAAAAGCTGTGCATAGACCTGCTAGGCAATGAGGGATACTATGGGGTTCTTCCACAAGATCTGACAAAAAAACTCAAAAGAACTATAGACATAGTGATAAAAGGGGCAGAAATGAACCTCTGAATCACTCAAAATGAGGCAGATTTTCTTAGAGCCAAAAATCTATGAATACCATATTTCTATTCCCTACCAAGGAACCATAAGAACAGGAATCCACCGCCAGGATGATCGATAGCTCAGGGATAGGCTTAGTGCTAGAGCCCCTGTCCCAGTTTGCTGACCATTACCTGAGACCTCTTATACAACAAAAACCCACCTATCTCAAAAACACCAGCGACCTACTGAATCTTCTCAGAAACGTGACATACCAAGAAGGAACTGCTTGTTCAGTAGGATTGGACATGGAAATCTTGTTAACGAGCCTCTCCCAAGAAGCCACACTACAAAATATTGAAGAGACATTATTTAAGATCATTGGTCACGCAGAAAACCAAGACACTTCAACCTTGAATACTGCCGCCTAGCCTTGACTGAAAACTATTTTGAATATGAAGGGACCCTATACCTCCAAACACATGGGACTTCAATGAGCACCACTTTCGCCCCTAGTCTTGCAGGCCTATTAGTGAGTACCTTTGGAGAAAAATACATTCTGTGAGAAACCACCCATTCAGAATGATGATCCTCTTCTGGAAAAGGTAAATAGATGATGTGCTAATGATCTGGGAGGACAATCCAGAAACCCTACCAGAATTTCACATGTGGATTAACACCCAAGACAAATTCCTCAAGTTCACATATACTGCAGATGAAACAACACTAGACTTAATAGATATCACTATATATGAAGACAAACAACAAACTACTTACAATGACATTTTACAAACCAACCACAAAGAACAGCCTTCCCTCATTTAACAGCTTCCACCCCAGACCCTTGAGAGAAAACCTACCATACAGCCAGTTTTTTAGGATCAGGAGACATTGCAGCAACATATGAATTTACAAACAACAAGCAATTGACCTAAGCAAGAAACTCAAAGATAGACAGTACCCTGATGCAATCATTCATAAATGCCAAAAAAGAGCAAGGAACCGGAATTGTGACAACCTTCTCGACACCATACCAAAAATGGTTGACACGGATACTCAAACTTGCGTAACAACATACAATGTAGCCTCGAATCAAAGATGATAGTTAACAAAAACTGGCTCAACCTCACTTCAGGTAGCCCCAGATGGCCAAAATCAAGATTTGCGAATAAAAGGACCAACAATATCCACAAAATTCTAGTCCATACCAGACAGCTCCTGAAAGAATCCAATCTACACCTTGGACAAGTAGACCCATCAAAGGACACTATCCGTGTGGACAGTGTTCAGTATGCCACCTGACCAAGAATACCAAAATCTTACAGTTGACTGACGATATTGAGTAGACACTCAAAAGCCAAACAAAGGGCAATACCACCCACATGATATACAGGATCACAACCCCTGCCAATTGAAATATATTATAAAAGACATACAATTGATGGACGGAATGCAGAAAATATCAAAACAGTCACCCCCAGTCAAGAGATTTGGGTTATATCCATCATTCTTTTGCTCAAATCAATCAGATCAAAACAAAATTGCATCTATAAATGTAATTTGACTTTGAGGGAGCCTTTAGGACGTTTCCAGTCAGATTATAGCGCATTATTGAATCACATGTATGTTGTTTTAAATGTGTTGCAACTGATAATCATGTGATTTAGTATATATAGTGGTGCATTATATATTAATGTTTGTTTTATTGATCTTTCAGTTACCCCTGACGAAGGTCCCCTGGAGGCCCAAAATGCATTGGGTTCTCAATAAACTGCTTTTGATGAACTTTGCTTTAGTACGTATTCGGATTTGCATATGGCCAGGTCTAAACTGCTCAATCTCACCTTAACATCGGATGTTGTGTTTAAAGGCTCGGGATTCTGAATGTCGAAGGAAATTCTTTCTGTCACGAAGTGAGGAGGACAGATGTTTTTAGCAGGTACGTGTGGGGGTTTGCAAGAAGATATGTGGGGGAGAGTAGAATGAAAGCAGGGTGCTGTAGATGTTTGGACTGTTATGTTATGAAGTATTGGAAAATAGACACGGGAGGTTCGAGCAGAAGTGTGTTTGGTGTATGCGCGGACATGTGTAGAGAGAGGTTGGACAGTATGTATCTGATAGTTGGGACGTGGGGAAGGCATAGGAATGTTAGTTGTAAGGAGAGGGAGGTTGTGGCAGTGGGATGGTGGTAATGGGTACGAAGGGAGGGTGAGGCCAATGGATGGGCGAGCATAAGAGCCTACAGACGACTTGGTGATTATATAGGAATGCTAAAAAGATCAAAACAGAATTGCATCTATAAATGTGATTTAACTTTGAGGGAGCCTTTGGGACGTTTCCAGTCAGATTATAGCGCATTATTGAATCACATGCATGTTGTTTTAAATGTGTTGCAACTGATAATCATGTGATTTAGTATATATAGTGTGCATTATATATTAATGTTTGTTTAATTGATCTTTCAGTTACCCCTGATGAAGGGCCCCTGGAGGCCCGAAATGCATTGGGTTCTCAATAAACTGCTTTTGATGAACTTTGCTTTAGTACATATTCTTGCACTAAGAGGTTCGGATGGCCCATCTTGAATATGAGAAAACACAGGAAATGGCATTTCCTTGCATATGGATAACAAATGTTTGATAAGGTTAAAACATGGAGCAAAAAGGATTAAAATGGTTTAAAGCGGATGATAAAGAGCAACAACAATTGCAAAGACAGCAGCTACTGTGCCGTGGTTTGGGGCACTAACCAGTGTCCCAGAACGATGCTATTTAATGTACTACGTGCCGCTGGGGCTGGGCAAGTCACCATCGAGCAGGCTATGTAAAAATTCGGAATGATTAAAATAGGAGGAATTGGATGATATTCTGCAAAACTGGTGTGCAGCCCACTTATACACGATGAATTGCAATATATGGGCATGACATACCATAAGGTTAAATAACAAATTTGCGAACACTGCAGCAATATTAAATGCAAAAAATCAACCACCTGCATGAGCAACCATTTACTAAATATGAGCCACAAACCATTTCCTAAATATGAACAACAAAATGAAGGATATGGAGTGGGTCATCCTAGAGACACTGGATAATAAAAAAGACTGCAAAGCAGATAACATCCTATTTGAAAAAGAGCAAGGATGAGTATATCGCCTCCGCATATACGACAAAGGATTGAATGATAATGTCCCTTGGTTATTGTGGCAATACTGAAACAACTTTACCTATAAAAATAGAAATCTCATACCTAATAACACCACACAATGATTTGGGAACCATACGAATGTACAAAAATAATGTATTTATTTATTTAGTGTTTTATAGAGCACAAACATGACTCGTTAGGGTATCGGAGCGCTTCACAGGGATAACAAGTTGATTACCAGTTCGGAATAGACAATTACATAGGTAGGGATTGATGAACATGCATACACTTGGGGAATAACAGGTAATTTACAATATTTCGGACAGCAATCAGGAGAGCACTTTACAGAGATAACCAGCTTTTACACATGGGAGAATAACAAATCATTTAAAAATATTCGGAACGGGCGATCATGAGAACACTTTGAAGAGATAGCCAGCTATTTACAGAAGTAGGAATGGGTGAAAAGGGTACCCCAGTGGGAGATAAGATAAGTGACAGTGCAAAACGAAAAGATTCACAATGATGAGCAGATGACCATGATAATAACCTTTTTTTTAAATGTGTTTATTAAGTTTTTTAAAAAGATAAATCAAAACAGTGAGAAACAACAAGCATGTTAGCTAAAGTGTATAGATAGGTACGTACATAGCAGCAACATCGGTACATCAAATTGATAAAATATAGAGTCCAGAGTTATAAAAACAGCAGGAGATATCTCATTGCAGGGGCATTATACAAGAACCTCAGACCTACCACATAAAAGCATATCAGCGTGGAGATGAGGTGGGTCTGTGCAATCAGGTATGGGTGCATCAAATGTTAACAAACAGTAATCAAGTCATAGGATGTAGTGTGTGGGGGGAGCGCGGACTATGTTCGGCCTCAAACGGGTGCTCCAAGAGATGCAGCTTGAGTGGATCCCAAATATGGCTGGGGCGAGAAGTGGGGGGAGGAGGTCAGCATATGCTTGTGTTTGATCTTGCCAGAATAGCATGTCCCCAATCCACTCCTTAAATGTTGGCGCTCTGCCTCGACCCATCTGCATGCTCACCACCTTCTGGCCAATAAGAGGGTAAAGGAGACAAATTTGCGAAGTGTTACTGCAATTTTATCTGTGTTGCCGAGGAGCAAAAGAAGAGGAGATAGATGAATCTGCATGGATATCATCAGTTCTAGTGCGGTGAATACCTGCCGCCAATAGGCTAGGACTGAGCTACACTCCCATGCGAGGAAGTCAGCAGCTTCCATGCCGCATCTATCGCCAATGTTTGTGTCCCGCAATTTGTATTTGTGTAACTTAACCGGGTTATAGTATATGCGACGTAGGACCTTGTAATGAGAAATGCGTAGTCAACTACTAAAGGAGACTTGTTCAGTTTGCTTACAGCAGTATATCCACTGTTGAATAGTGACCTCTTGTCCAAGCTCAGTTGACTACTTCTCCTGGGTAGTGCAGGGGAAGAAATGATATCAGTATACAGGCAATGATATATAACGTAGAGACTAAATGTGAAGCATTGTCGGTGTGCAGAATTTGGCGCAGAGGCACGTCTTCTGTGGATTCAAGACGGTATGAAGGGGTAAATTCTTTAAGGCCTTGTCGCAGACGCACATAAAGGAATATATCCATAGGGGAAGGCAGAGGATTTGGAAAGAGTTGTTGTGACGTGCGAAATTCGATACTTAAGTAGATGTCTCCCCAGCATGTAATGTTGTATTTGGCTTAGTCTTCTTGAAAGTGCCTTCATGCAAGACAGGAATCTTAGGATGTTAGGTAAGAGCTATGTAGTCGCTTGGTAATACTTTGCTATGCCTTCACTGTACAGTTCACAGAGGTCGGGTAGTTGGCCCGAGGCGCAGGTGTAGTCAGTATATGGTATTGGGTTCTTCAGACCTACATACTCTGTAAAAACTCCATAACACCTGAGACAGAAATTGGCACGGAAACTGGAAATGCAAAAGACAAGTTTATTATGACCCCATGGGGTGGTGATACATTCATACAGCACCCTTCGGCAATGCAAGAAGTATCATACCGAACATCAGTGCGAGACCTCTTTTATACAGTTTTACAGTAATAAAAAGAGAGGGTGTAACACATTTGCTCAGTTTAGGTACATATAAGGACATTTTGTGGAACACAGCCAGCTTATGGGAGGAGTTTTAACACCACTGGTCAGTTTGGGGAACATTCCTAAGTAATGACTGTCCACTAGTACAGAGGGCTCGACTGCGCATGTGCAAGCTTGACCAGTACTAAAAATAGCCTGTTGCTGGGCGAGTTTAGAGGGTCAGTGGTACAGAGGAAGAACAAAAGGGCATGCTGACCACGAGGCAGCGCGTTCATGTAAAATGGACGCCAGTGATTCAAAATGGCCTCCGAACATCATAGTCAAGATAAGGAGAAATTTGTGTAGCAAAGCTGAACGCTAACCCGATCATTGTCAAATTACGACAAGTATGACTCCTTCCAACGGGATGGGTTTAGCCAGCCAGTGTTCAGTCACTACATGAGGTGTGTATCTGGGGGTGGGGTGAAATCAATAGTGGGCATATTGTGCTTGAGCGCATAGAAAATACAGCTCAAAATTGGGACGTCGAGTCCTCTCTGAGAATAGGGCCGAGCAAGTATGTCTGACACTAAGCGAGGTTGCTTACCGCCCCATATTAGTCTGATTAACTGCAAGCGGAGAGAAGAAAAGAAATGACGTCCTGGGTCATGCGAATATTTAAAAGCAAATATAAGAGTTTGGGGAGAACGACCATTTTAATGAGGGAAATGGGTCCTGCCATGGTGAGGGGGAGAGCAATCCATCTTCTTATGCTCCTAGTGATGTGCTCTAAAGTTCGCCGATAATTGAGCCTCATCAGGTCTTCGCGATCAATGGTAACGTGAACTCCTAGGCACCTAATTTCAGTTGCGCACCATTCAATGGGGAAATTGGTGGTGAATGGCAGTACAGAAGTAGTGAGTGGAAAAAGTTGAGACTTGGCCCCGTTTAAATGGACACCGGAAAGACCGACAATTCAAACAAATTCACGGAGTAGTGGGTTGAGATTTTGCAGCAGCTCCCTAACATACAGGGTAACATCATCCGCATAAAGGGAGGATTGGGCGGAGTAAGCATCGGAGGGCCTTGTCTTGGTGGTGTTGCCTAATTTTGTCCGCCAAAAACTCCATGGCAAGGGTGAAAAGAAGTGGTGAAAGTGGGCAGCCCTGCTGAGTGCCCGAGTAATAGAGAAGGAGGGGGAAGTATGGCCATTGATTAGAACTCTTGCCTCTGGAGAGGTATACAGGAGATGTATCCATGCTAAAAAATCCTTTTGGAAATCCTTTTGCATTAAAGTATGGCGAACAGGTAGTCCCATTCCACAGAATCAAAGGCCTTCGTGGCGTTTAAGAAAACCGCCACGAGTGCCAGCTGAGGATCGACATTCTGTAGTATGGAGAGCAGGGTACAAAGGTTGTGGGAGGTCGCCCTACCCAGGATAAAACCCGCTTGATCTGGAAAAATCAGTTTATCCATCCGCAAACTGCGGCAGTTAGCGAGTAACTTAGCAAGAATTTTCGCACCTGTATTAATGAGGGAGAGGGGCCGATAGGAATCAAAGAGGTCTGCAGGTTTGCCAGGTTTCAGGACCGAGGTAATGAGTGCCTCCCTCATTGAGCCTGGAAGGATCTATATCTCTTTAGCCTCACTGTAAAACTCCTTCAGCATTGGAAGTAGCTGATTGATGTAAGTTTTATAAAAGTCTATGGGCAGTTCGTCTGAGCATGGGGCCTTCCCTTATTTCTTTTGCATAATTGCAGCACACAGCTCATCATCTTCAAATGGCGCTGCTAAGAAGTCCCTTTGAGTTTCTCCGAGCCATCCCAAAGCTACATCTTCAAGATAATGAGAAAGGTCAGGAAGTGTAGTCCTGCGCGTGCTGTAAAGGTCAGTGTAAAACTCTGAGTATGAACACAATTTCTAGACTATCCCTATGATGTACTGCAGTGTTGTCTACAATATCTAGAATGTAGGAAAATTGGAAAAGTGGGGCATGCAAATTTCCATCACGAGCGCCCTACTGGGCCTCTCACCTTCCCCATATTTACGGGCGTGAAGTATTTGCCTCGAAAGTGAGCTTTTTGTTCCACTGTGATTTTATACTCAGTGAGTTTGTCCCTTAATGTGACAATCTAAACCACTGATGCCATATGTCTTTTTGCAATTGTTTCAATTTGCCCTCAAACTGGCGTAGGCTATGTTGGATCTCTCTGAGGAATCCGATACTTTTTGAGATGCATGAACCGCGCATAGTGATTTTAAAAGCCTCCCAGATCGTGCTCATGTGTGAGACCGAGCCATTGTTTCTCCTGAAAAAGTCTGCAATCTCCTCACCAAGTTCGGCCTTAAATGTGGTGTCAAGTAGTGCCTCCGGCATGAGTTGCCAGCAACGTGGAGTAGCAATAGAGTTGGGTGAAATCATCATGCGAACTGGGGCGTGGTCTGAATAAGTCCTGGCCATATGTTCCATCAATAGGATCCAGGGAGCAACCCCGCGGGAAACAACCTAATAATCTAGTCGGGCCCAAGAAGAGTGTGCTGTAGTGTATTAGGTGTCTTCCACCCATCTGGGTGCATGTGGTGCCATGCGTCAATAAGCCCATGGTCGGGGAGCAACTGCGCCAATGTGTCATTAATCGTGGTATAATTATGAGGGAGAGGGTTAGACCTGTCAGTCGCAGGGCATAAGGCTTTGTTGAAATACCCACCCTATATGACATGAGTAGACCCCACTTTGAGAATTTGCCCCCAGAGCGTAGTGAAATAGTCCGGATCATCCGTGTTTGGCCCATAGCAGCAAGCTAGTGTGACCGACTGTGTGCCCAGGGTGCCCCAGAGCATACAGCTCCTACCACAAGAATCACTGTAAGTTCCACCTAAAAGTAAGGGTGTGTTCTTTTTAACTAGAATCAATGTCCCCCTGGAGTACGTAGAATAGGAAGAGAAGACACGATCAGCAGCGCACTTGCTCCCAAACCGGGGAGGGCGACGGGGGTCCAAGTGTGTCTCTTGAAGCATGGCAATATGTATTTGGTGTCTGTACAGATATGAGAGGATTTGCCTGCATTTACGTGGGTCACAAAGACCTCTTACGTTCCACATGAGCTAATTAATTTGTAATGGTTCAGTGTGTGAGGACATTTCTAGGAGAAAGACAATTGGCGTGATGCGTCCTGAAAGAAGGACTATGTGTGGCTCACTCGATGTGTGCTGCCATGTCTATCCTCTGTTAAGTCACTGATGCAACATGAAAAAACAACAATCCCCAAACAACCCTCACCCACAACAGCACCCTAATTGTGCTGGTAGTACATAACACACAAGAGACCCTAAGAACCCTTAACATTATTGTCCAGGTCAAATAATTCAAACATGAATTCAAGTAGTATGGGGGATTGCCCAAGTACATTAATTCCATCGCTCTAGATGTGGTGCACTTATGGTGCTCGGTACACTTATCTGTCAACAACGAACTGCAAGCAATCCATCCCTCCAGGTGGAATGTAAAGTTCTTCGCAGCGGATTTAGGCAAGAGATCATTGTTACAAAGACGAAGTAGCATCAAACAGTTCAACACATGAGAAGTTCAGTAGGTAGCACCCATGACAACCATATCCGCTGCTATGGAACACCTGCAGCAAATAATGTAGATCTGGGGATGTTGTCGTTTGAGTTCCTCAGTGATATGAAGGTCTGAAGAAACAACCTGCATAGTGGTATTGACTATTTTGAGATTCCCTCTTCAGTTGGAGATGGGGACCTGGAAGCACGTCGCTAAGGTCCCGGAGCAGTGAATGGTGCTTAATGGTCTTGGGGAAGTCTTACACTTGTTGCGGATTGGTGAAGAGGGTGTGCTTGCCCTGATATGTGACCCGCAAGCGTGCCGGGTACATGAGGGCATATTCGATTTGTGCCTTCCAAAGTTTTTGTTTGACTGGCAGGGATTTGCGTTACGCCTCCTGTACCGCAACTGTAAAGTCCAGATATATGGTGAAATAATTTCCATCGTAGTTGAGAGACTTGTTCTCGCGGGCCAATTTAAGTGTGGTGTCCCGGTAATTTAGGAGTGAAGGACCAGGTTTTAGAACCTAGCAGCGCCAGGAAAAACGCCCGATGCCTTCGAGTTCCCCTGCCTTGGCAAACAGAGACACGGGACGCTTCTTGATGACGTCAAAGACCAAAGTTTATTGGCTGCAACCAGGAACAGAGATCTACGAAGCACAACACGGGTGGTTCGCTAGAGACTGCACAAATTCAATGAGCGGAGCATGGCCTTTTATGCCAAAAATCACATTCCAAAGGTGGCATCGGTTACATACAAACTAGCCAATCACGGGTGACATTTCAAACATATTGCATGACGACAATCCCACTTTCCGTTGTCCAGCCCACCAGAAATGACCCAGCACATTCTAATTTCTTGTTCGGTCAGGCTGGACAAACCCATCATAAAACCTCAACCCAAATCAGTGATTATGTCGTAAAGGAAGGAGCAGAAACAGATTGGAAGCAAGATAGAAAGGTGGGTGCAGTGTGCTGTAAACTTCGGCACGTCCTGCTCTTTGATATTTATCTGACCAGCTGCTTAACAAGGAACTGGCTCAGCGAGGTCAGCCTCGGGCAAGGGAGTCAGTTCGGCCAGGTCATTCAGAAGTCAGCTAAGGTGTACGTGTCTCAAGGACTCGTTCGGCCGCAGTCATCAGCCTATGTGAGGGCAACCACACAAAATGGCTGCCGTTCACAAAATGGAACCCGAAGGTTCAAACGAAAACCCTAAATACATAGTGTTCTCATTGATCGATTAATGCGAAAACACTCGTACATACTGCACTCGTGATTTGCGGTCCGCTGGCACCAAAATCATCTATTTCCGACGACCTTTATTGAACGGGTTCAGAACCACTGAACCAGACCCTCAATCTACGGAACTACAGACCCTCCTTTTGCCCTTACATAGGCAACAAACCCAAACTCATTTCAGTCTGAATCTAGGTCTATCATCATCAGATCATCGATATGTTGCTGTAGCATCATCCTAGTACTTAGTACCTCTCTCTGGACAGGTCTCCTTGCACACGAAGTAGCACAGAGGCCACAAATAGAAGGAGCACACTGTACACAGAGACAGAACAGGAAAAGGATAGCTAAGACCATCTCAATGACCATCAGAATCTTCCATCCCCATGTGGATATTAATCCCCATAACCATCCCATCAACGACCAATCCCCTTTATCCAAATGGACAGAATCGGAGATCTTATGTAATTTGGAAATGGCCTGGAAGACTGTTGGAGCGTTGTCTGGAATGAAAACGCAGCAGCTCGATTGAATCAGTTTACATACTCCACCTCTGTCTGCTAGTATGACATCAAGAGCAACTCTATTCTGAAGAGTCATAAGTCTATCCGACTGGAGCTCAGCAGTCAAGTTATTAAGGGCACCGGCAGTTTCGACTATGGTGGACTCAACCACTCTCGTCAACTGGCGAATATTCCTGCTGTTAGCCATCGGTCCCCAGAATGGCAGAAAACCCTTTAAGAAATCTCCCAACTCTTGCCCTGCAGTGTCTTCCTGACTGAAGACACCTCTAGCAACTCTCGTCTTATGGTAATCTGCCGCACCTGTAAAAGTGGGAGGCAACAGGAAGGAAACAAAACATGTGCCGGAAAAGTCAGGGGGCAACCATGTATATGCTTTATCGTAGCAGACAAAAAAAGTACCCTTAGCGGCTAGAAATGCTGGGGAAGACTAGGACGTAAATACATAAGTGTCAGTACAAATGCTCTTCCCTAGCTGAGCTCTCGGATTCTTGCCATTACCCTGCAGACAATAGCGACCCTGATGGGGCACTATCCAAATTGGTGGAGAACTCTTCACTCGCTGGTTAACACTCAGACTTACTCCATATCCAGTAACGTTCCAACCAATATATGCTTGTGTCTCATCTCTCGGAATAGTCTCAAACGAACTAATCCCTCTAATCATATCAACTATACCCTTGACCAGAGCACTATTCTTCGGGTTGTCTTTCACTGAACGTTGGGGATAGACACTATGGGCATAGATAAACATCGTTCTGTAAGCCCAAATAGAACCATTTAAACTAAAAGGCAGAACCAAGTACGGAATACCTTTATCGGTCGTGTGGGGCATTAGACCACAAATCCAACAATTTGTCGTGTTCATCACTAACTAGTGTTGGTGCAAAAGTTGAATAAAGGAATTATTGGCAAATTCCAGTCGTCTAACTACCTCATGTTCAGGCGAAGGGTGAAAAGAATGAGAAGACATAGTAGGTGTAGGTGTAGGTTGCACAGTGGGAATAAACGTCACTTTAAAAGAGAATGTCACATAATCAATTAAAAATATCATTAGACTCAATAGCAAAAACAAACATAGTATTAAAAATCTTTTCTGTGTGATTAGCTTGCATATCTTATTCTTGAAATTCATTGTCCTTACAGGTCTCTCCAACTCGAAGAAATCCATCCTAACGAAATATGCTGCTCGCGATGGTAGGGTGTTCTATGCTAAGGAATGCCTCTGTCAACCCAGGGCAACTCCCTTAGGCCAACCAGAACCTTCGACCTATTGTCTCAGGCTTGCACTCCAAAGACTTATCAACCGCGACCCTACAGCTGAACCCGGATGGCGGTTCGAAAAACAAAAATGAGTAGATCCTCGGTGGAGAGTTAACCTGCAAACAGAAAAATCATAAAAAATTAATTTATTTATTAGTCCCACGACTCTTGGTCGCAAATTATAACGATCTTTTCCAGGCAATGTCTGTTCTTTGAACAAGAGTTCAGGCTCAGTAGTGTTCAATCGATTCAAAGGAGGCACAGCTTCTTGCAGAAGATTGTCACTTTCTTTCTCAGAGTTTGTTCCAATCAGACGGGCATCACTGAATGGCAAATATCGTGGCACAGTTTCTGTTTCAGAGTCCTTCCTGGACCCACCGGTCGTACAGTAGGGGCAATGGTGCCCGCTTGCAGTGTACGCCGTGGATCCAGTGTTTCTTGCCTTGCACTCGAACTGCAGAACGTGTAGACAGGAGAACTAGATGTGGTCCTGCCCAACGGGGCTGATCATTCTTGTTCCGCTGGAAGTTTCTAATGAAGACCCAATGGCCGGGTTCAATGGCATGGCCTGGATCTTCAGAAGCCTGTGGCAGACTCTCATAAACCTGTTGGTGTAAAACACGCAGTTTAGCCGTCAGTTCGTGCAAGTAATCAAGCAACACAGGATACTCGAGGTCACTAAACTTTGTTGGTCTTGGCACGCCCCAAATATTCGCCGGGTGACCAAACACAACCTCATACGGACTCAAACCCATTTGCGAATGCACAGTCATTCTTGTGGACAGGAGCGCTAAAGGCAAAGCATCTGGCCATTGTAAACCAGTGCTCGCTTGGATTTTGGCCAATTTTAACTTAAGAGTGCCATTATAGCACTCGAATAAACCAGCTGATTGGGGGTGATTTGCAGTGTGGAACTTCTGCCGGATTCCTAATCCCTCGCATACGCTCTTCATTACTTGACCCACAAATTCACTCCCATTGTCACTCCAGATAATTCTCGGCAAACCAAATCTAGGGAAAAATTCCTTGATTAGGGCTTTCGCTGTGGACAAGGCAGTATTGTCCTTCAAAGGATAAGCTTCCACCCATCTAGAGAAGGAGCAAACAACCACCAAAACATATTTCAGGTTGTTGCACCTCTTCATGTGGATGAAATCTAGCTGCAAAGCCTCGAACGGATACGTAGGAGGAGCAAAATGACCAGCTGGTGTTGGAGTTCCCTTACCAGGATTGTACATAAAACACACCATACAGTTCTTAACCAAATTCTCTGCACATTTGGGAATTCCCACATTCTGCCAAACCGGAGCCAACAACTTATAAATCCCTTTCACGCTAATATGTGTCATCCCATGAGCCATTGTAACAACTGGAAGCACATACGCGTCAGGCAACAACCATCTTTGATGCTCGGACAAATCAGTCCAACAGCCATTCGAGTCCAATCTACCCTTACTTTCTCTCCATTCATTGAACTCTTTCTCTGTAGCTTCAGCTTGGATGGATTTCACACTCTCAATCGTATCTTCACACATACTTTTCTCTGGAACCCATCTCGCCGGACCTGCAACATACATTCGGCTCATCACATCTCTCGCAGTTTCTTTCGCAACTTCATCCGCAAACGCATTTCCGCGACCAACGTCATCCGTAACTTTCTTATGGGCACTACATTTCACAATCGCTACTTGCAACGGCAAAGTAAGGGATTCAAGGAGCTCATTCACCAACTGCCCATGCTGAATCTTTGTGCCATGCGAAGTCAAAAACCCACGTTCACGCCACAAACATCCAAAGCTATGAGCCACACCAAACGCATACTGGCTGTCAGTATATACATTCACTCGTTTTCCTTTCGCCAACACACATGCTCTCGTTAATGCAATCAACTCTGCTGCTTGCGCTGAATTATGTGGGATACGTGCAGCTTTAACAATCGTATGCAAAGTCGTAACAGCAAATGCTGCAGTCGTATCACCATTCGGCAACTTAAAGCACGAACCATCAACCCACAAAGTACCATCACACTCTGGAAGAGGAGTATCCCTAAGGTCTATTCTCCCTTTCAATTCTTCCTCAGTTCTCAGAAAACAATCATGCTGTTCTGTGTCATTATCTGTCTCAACTGAAATCGGCAACAACGCGGCTGGATTCAACGTGTTGCATCTTTTAATGTGCACATGACTCGCTAACAAGGTCAACTCGTAACCCGACAACCGAGCACTAGTTAAGTGCTGTGTCCTGGTACGGTTCAACAAGGTATCAACTGCATGTGGAACCATTACGACTAACGTGTTGTCCATAACCAAACCAGCAGACTGTCGAATTGAAACAGCCGCTGCCGCCGTAGCTCTCAAGCAACTTGGCAACTCTCTAGCTACCGGATCTAAAGTCGACGAAAAGTACGCACATGGACGTTGCTTATCGCCAAACTGTTGAGTCAATACCGACAATGCACATCCCTCTCTCTCGTGGACATACAATGTGAAAGGCTTACTGTAGTCGGGAGTACCCAACACAGGAGCCGAACACAACGCATTGCGTAATTCGGAAAAGCTCTTTTGACATTCGTCAGCCCAAGGAATAGGATTTGGAGTATCCTTAACAGTAAGAGCTATCAAAGGTTTCACTAGCAAAGAAAAATTAGGGATCCACTGTCTACAGTACGACGTAATACCCAAAAACGCACGTACTTCTCTCTGTGTTGTAGGAACACTCATTTTCGCAATAGCTTGAATTCTTTCTGGGGTCAGTTCCCTTCCCTCCTTCGATAAGAGGTGACCTAAGTAGGTTACTTCTTGTCGACAATATTGCAACTTGGAGAGAGAAACTTTGTGATGAAAATCAGACAAGTGGCGTAACAACGACAAAGTGGTTTCTCTACAAATCTCTTCGTTGTCAGCGGCAACTAGCAAATCGTCAACATATTGAATAAGGGCAGCACCATCAGGTAAAACCAACATATCAAGTTGTGTTTTCAAAGCTTGGCTATAGATCGATGGAGTCTCGCAATAGCCTTGAGGAGCGCGCTTAAAGCGGAAACTTCGTCCTCCTAAAGAGAATCCAAAGATATCTCTACTTTCCATGGCAATCGGGATGCTGAAGAAAGCATTCTTCAAGTCAATCACCGAAAACCATGTGGCTGTAGCCGGAATCAGAGTCAACAAAGCAGTAATATCCGGCACAACAGGAAACTGTGGAACAACAATCTTGTTCACTTCGCGAAGATCGATCACAAACCTATATACAGGAGGCTGTGAAGAATCTGTTCTCTTCAGAACAGGCAAAATGGGACTATTGCACACATTACCTCTCGTTTCCTCAATCACACCCTTTTCGATCAGATCATAAATAATCGCCAAAAGTGCACGCTCACCATCACTCGAGATACTGTACTGTGGAATGCGCGGTAACTTAGCATTCGCCTTCAGTGTCACAACATATGGAGGAATCTCTAAAAGATATACATCGTTCGGACCAACAGCCCACAACAAATCGGGTAAAGAAGACAATTCAGGTGGAAGTCTGTCTTTCGATATGTACATCCGAGAGATCACTCTCTCACCCAACGTAAGATGTACTCCTGACTGAGAACAATACAACGTCGCATACAATCTCTTCAATAAATCCAATCCCAACAAGTTCTCACCACAACCTGTAGTCAAAATGAGGGGTGCTTCAAATTTACGAGGTCCAACAGAAAGAGACAACGGAGCAGAAATCGGATTTGTAACCGGGGCGCCAGAAAAACCTACAGAAACGTTCTCAAAGCCAGACAAAGGTGTGCCAGGGAGTTTAGAGTGTATTATAGAACTCTTCATAGCACCAGTGTCTAACAGAAAAGGCTCTGACACACTTGATGCAATCTCTTCAACATAGGGTCCACTCTGATCTACTGGAACTGAAACAACTCCCTCTCTTTGTCCATGGCTGTCCTTACAATCATTACCATCCACTTCCTCACCTTCGACATAGTAATCATCCATATAGTACTGTGCTGTCCTACCAGACAAACCCTGTTGCTGATCAAAACTATTCATTGAGTTCTGTGGAGGCAAGGAACGTCCATTTTGTCCTCGACCTCTACCTCTAGGCGCTTGTTGAGCACCTCGACCTCTCACACCAGAAGCACCATTCGTGCGCTGTAGCAAAACCGGACAACTATTCTTGAAATGGCCCTCTTCTCTACAATACGCACACTGATTAGGCCCATACGGAAAACGCTGTTGAGAAGACTCGTTTCTTTGCGAGTTTCTCGAATATTGCTGATTCTGCTGATAATCGCGTTGATTATTAGTACGGGGTGGATAAGCTTGTTGTAGAAGAACTTAAGTCTTCAATTCCTTAGTCTTCTTATCCGCTTTCTCTAACTCATCTGTGTGCCTATTTTCATAGTACTGGGCCGTAGCTAAAATCTGCGCTGACGTGGAAACAGCCCAAGCACTCTCAGAATCTTACAGCTTAGTGCACAATTCGGGAAGCAGATTATGTACAAATTTGTCGACGAACAATCTCTGACCACCCTCAGTAGCCATATCCTGACCACTATGATCTACAAAAGTCTCTTCAAACCGCATGAAAAAGTCAGACACCGTCTCATCTTTCTTCTGCTTACACGCAGACAACTTGTCCCAATTAACACGCACTTCAGGCATCAAAGTCTTCATATAATTAATAATCCTACCAAGGAGTTGAGTAATGATATCTTCAGGCTTAGCACCTCAAACTTGTCTATCACTCACAGCACGAAGGTTAACCCATGTATCACCCAATTCTTGGTCATGATCCGTATGTAGAATCGTACTCCAAATAGGCTGTGGGACAACATTTCCAAACAACATATCTATATCTGCTAAATTCATGATGCACGAACCCACAGTCTGAGTGAGCTCTTTATAATATCCCGCTAGATTTTTGTGCGGATCAGGCAAAGACTGCTTAATTGCCAAAACTTCAACACGCTTCCAAGGAACATGTACCCATACTCGCTGAAAGTGTCCAACAACAGGTGGATTAGCAGTTGCATCAGGAGGTCTCCAAACTGGAGGAACCTCTCGCATCGATATTGATGCGCTGCTCTCCTAACTGACGAATCAGACTCAAACAATCGCTCAGAAGGAGTGTCACTACGAAACGACAAGATAGTCGCAACTGCTCTTCCAACATCACCAGGACCCACAACGGTCCCTTTCGCAAATTCAGAACGTATTCGGTACAACTCATCAGGAGCTTTACCTACTTCTTCAACCCATTGTTCATGGAGGAACCCACACATCATTTCAAAAACGTACCGTTGCTTTGGTGCTTCCCATTGAAGGAAGACATCCATAACACCCTCAAGATCATACTGAGAAGCGTACGTAATCCATTTACGCGCCAAATGATCCAAAACTGTACGTTCATCTGTATCAGGCAACTGACTACGTGATTGTCTACGCTCACTAACAGGAGACATACCCAATTGTCCCAACAAAGGAGAAAGGAACCCAGAAAAAGCAGCAGTCATTCTCTGTCTAGCAGAAGGAGAAGATGAAAGAATAAGAGAAGACGGAACAATAGTAGAAGAATCCAAAGTCGGAACAGAATGAGTATTATAGATAGGAGTAGCAGACGAAGAAGGAAGCAAAGTTGGCGGCCCCTGAGGAGGCTGCGCCAAAGGAACAGTAGCCAACGGAAGAGGAGCTGGCTGTGGAGGAATTGCAGGTGGCACTACAATCAGAGGTTGTGGAACTACAACTGGTAGTGGTGGTGCCGTAGCATCTTGTGCATAAGGGGGTTGCAAACTCAGTGAATGCACCATTAAAGGATCTTTCGCAAGATCTTTCTTTTCTTCCTGCTCTTTACGCGGCAAAACTGGGTAGCATTTATCTACTGCTAACTTCCTAACCCTGAGCATCTGTTCACTCTCTTGCTCTTCCTCATTATCCCTATACGCTATAGCAGCTTGCACCATTGACAAACCTCGTTCTCGTTTATTCTTCTTCGCTAATTTAATATCTTTCTGTTTGGCTTCTTTGCGCCTTATGCGGAAAGAGTCAAACATTGCCGGCCGGGCTTTCTTTTTGAACAATTTAACTTCGAGATTATCTAAAATCTCAGTTTCAAAACTACCATAACGGGGCCACTGTAGGACACCGTCATTCTTCGTATATTTTACCCAGATGTCATTATAACTAATAGGACCTACACCATGCTTCACATAGAGATCATATGTAGGAGCAACAAACCCAAACTCATGTCAGTCTGAATCTAGGTCTATCATCATCAGATCATCGATATGTTGCTGTAGCATCATCCTAGTACTTCGTACCTCTCTCTGGACAGGTCTCCTTGCACACGAAGTAGCACAGAGGCCACAAATAGAAGGAGCACACTGTACACAGAGACAGAACAGGAAAAGGATAGCTAAGACCATCCCAATGACCATCAGAATCTTCCATCCCCATGTGGATATTAATCCCCATAACCATCCCATCAACGACCAATCCCCTTTATCCAAATGGACAGAATCGGAGATCTTATGTAATTTGGAAATGGCCTGGAAGACTGTCGGAGCGTTGTCTGGAATGAAAACGCAGCAGCTCGATTGAATCAGTTTACATAATCCTCCTCTGTCTGCTAGTATGACATCAAGAGCAACGTCTAGGGCAACTCTATTCTGAAGTGTCATAAGTCTATCCGACTGGAGCTCAGCAGTCAAGTTACTAAGGGCACCGGCAGTTTCGACTATGGTGGACTCAACCACTCTCGTCAACTGGCGAATATTCCTGCTGTTAGCCATCGGTCCCCAGAATGGCAGAAAACCCTTTAAGAAATCTCCCAACTCTTGCCCTGCAGTGTCTTCCTGACTGAAGACACCTCCAGCAACTCTCGTCTTATGGTAATCTGCCGCAGCTGTAAAAGTGGGAGGCAACAGGAAGGAAACAAAACATGTGCCCGAAAAGTCAGGGGGCAACCATGTATATGCTTTATCGTAGCAGACAAAATAAGTACCCTTAGCGGCTAGAAATGCTGGGGAAGACTAGGACGTAAATACATAAGTGTCAGTACAAACGCTCTTCCCTAGCTGAGCTCTCAGATTCTTGCCCTTACCCTGCAGACAATAGCGACCCTGATGGGGCACTATCCAAATTGGTGGAGAACTCTTCACTCGCTGGTTAACACTCAGACTTACTCCATATCCAGTAACGTTCCAACCAATATATGCTTGTGTCTCATCTCTCGGAATAGTCTCATACGAACTAATCCCTCTAATCATATCAACTATACCATTGACCAGAGCACTATTCTTCGGGTTGTCTTTCACTGAACGTTGGGGATAGACACTATGGGCATAGATAAACATCGTTCTGTAAGCCCAAATAGAACCATTTAAACTAAAAGGCAGAACCAAGTACGGAATACCTTTATCGGTCGTATGGGGCATTAGACCACAAATCCAACAATTTGTCGTGTTCATCACTAACTGGTGTTGGTGCAAAAGTTGAATAAAGGAATTATTGGCAAATTCCAGTCGTCGAACTACCTCATGTTCAGGCAAAGGGTGAAAAGAATGAGAAGACATAGTAGGTGTAGGTGTAGGTTGCACAGTGGGAATAAACGTCACTTTAAAAGAGAATGTCACATAATCAATTAAAAATATCATTAGACTCAATAGCAAAAACAAACATAGTATTAAAAATCTTTTCTGTGTGATTAGCTTGCATATCTTATTCTTGAAATTCATTGTCCTTACAGGTCTCTCCAACTCGAAGAAATCCATCCTAACGAAATATGCTGCTCGCGATGGTAGGGTGTTCTATGCTAAGGAATGCCTCTGTCAACCCAGGGCAACTCCCTTAGGCCAACCAGAACCTTCGACCTATTGTCTCAGGCTTGCACTCCAAAGACTTATCAACCGCGACCCTACAGCTGAACCCGGATGGCGGTTCGAAAAACAAAAATGAGTAGATCCTCGGTGGAGAGTTAACCTGCAAACAGAAAAATCATAAAAAATTAATTTATTTATTAGTCCCACGACTCTTGGTCGCAAATTATAACGATCTTTTCCAGGCAATGTCTGTTCTTTGAACAAGAGTTCAGGCTCAGTAGTGTTCAATCGATTCAAAGGAGGCACAGCTTCTTGCAGAAGATTGTCACTTTCTTTCTCAGAGTTTGTTCCAATCAGACGGGCATCACTGAATGGCAAATATCGTGGCACAGTTTCTGTTTCAGAGTCCTTCCTGGACCCACCGGTCATACAGTAGGGGCAATGGTGCCCGCTTGCAGTGTACGCCGTGGATCCAGTGTTTCTTGCCTTGCACTCGAACTGCAGAACGTGTAGACAGGAGAACTAGATGTGGTCCTGCCCAACGGGGCTGATCATTCTTGTTCCGCTGGAAGTTTCTAATGAAGACCCAATGGCCGGGTTCAATGGCATGGCCTGGATCTTCAGAAGCCTGTGGCAGACTCTCATAAACCTGTTGGTGTAAAACACGCAGTTTAGCCGTCAGTTCGTGCAAGTAATCAAGCAACACAGGATACTCGAGGTCACTAAACTTTGTTGGTCTTGGCACGCCCCAAATATTCGCCGGGTGACCAAACACAACCTCATACGGACTCAAACCCATTTGCGAATGCACAGTCATTCTTGTGGACAGGAGCGCTAAAGGCAAAGCATCTGGCCATTGTAAACCAGTGCTCGCTTGGATTTTGGCCAATTTTAACTTAAGAGTGCCATTATAGCACTCGAATAAACCAGCTGATTGGGGGTGATTTGCAGTGTGGAACTTCTGCCGGATTCCTAATCCCTCGCATACGCTCTTCATTACTTGACCCACAAATTCACTCCCATTGTCACTCCAGATAATTCTCGGCAAACCAAATCTAGGGAAAAATTCCTTGATTAGGGCTTTCGCTGTGGACAAGGCAGTATTGTCCTTCAAAGGATAAGCTTCCACCCATCTAGAGAAGGAGCAAACAACCACCAAAACATATTTCAGGTTGTTGCACCTCTTCATGTGGATGAAATCTAGCTGCAAAGCCTCGAACGGATACGTAGGAGGAGCAAAATGACCAGCTGGTGTTGGAGTTCCCTTACCAGGATTGTACATAAAACACACCATACAGTTCTTAACCAAATTCTCTGCACATTTGGGAATTCCCACATTCTGCCAAACCGGAGCCAACAACTTATAAATCCCTTTCACGCTAATATGTGTCATCCCATGAGCCATTGTAACAACTGGAAGCACATACGCGTCAGGCAACAACCATCTTTGATGCTCGGACAAATCAGTCCAACAGCCATTCGAGTCCAATCTACCCTTACTTTCTCTCCATTCATTGAACTCTTTCTCTGTAGCTTCAGCTTGGATGGATTTCACACTCTCAATCGTATCTTCACACATACTTTTCTCTGGAACCCATCTCGCCGGACCTGCAACATACATTCGGCTCATCACATCTCTCGCAGTTTCTTTCGCAACTTCATCCGCAAACGCATTTCCGCGACCAACGTCATCCGTAACTTTCTTATGGGCACTACATTTCACAATCGCTACTTGCAACGGCAAAGTAAGGGATTCAAGGAGCTCATTCACCAACTGCCCATGCTGAATCTTTGTGCCATGCGAAGTCAAAAACCCACGTTCACGCCACAAACATCCAAAGCTATGAGCCACACCAAACGCATACTGGCTGTCAGTATATACATTCACTCGTTTTCCTTTCGCCAACACACATGCTCTCGTTAATGCAATCAACTCTGCTGCTTGCGCTGAATTATGTGGGATACGTGCAGCTTTAACAATCGTATGCAAAGTCGTAACAGCAAATGCTGCAGTCGTATCACCATTCGGCAACTTAAAGCACGAACCATCAACCCACAAAGTACCATCACACTCTGGAAGAGGAGTATCCCTAAGGTCTATTCTCCCTTTCAATTCTTCCTCAGTTCTCAGAAAACAATCATGCTGTTCTGTGTCATTATCTGTCTCAACTGAAATCGGCAACAACGCGGCTGGATTCAACGTGTTGCATCTTTTAATGTGCACATGACTCGCTAACAAGGTCAACTCGTAACCCGACAACCGAGCACTAGTTAAGTGCTGTGTCCTGGTACGGTTCAACAAGGTATCAACTGCATGTGGAACCATTACGACTAACGTGTTGTCCATAACCAAACCAGCAGACTGTCGAATTGAAACAGCCGCTGCCGCCGTAGCTCTCAAGCAACTTGGCAACTCTCTAGCTACCGGATCTAAAGTCGACGAAAAGTACGCACATGGACGTTGCTTATCGCCAAACTGTTGAGTCAATACCGACAATGCACATCCCTCTCTCTCGTGGACATACAATGTGAAAGGCTTACTGTAGTCGGGAGTACCCAACACAGGAGCCGAACACAACGCATTGCGTAATTCGGAAAAGCTCTTTTGACATTCGTCAGCCCAAGGAATAGGATTTGGAGTATCCTTAACAGTAAGAGCTATCAAAGGTTTCACTAGCAAAGAAAAATTAGGGATCCACTGTCTACAGTACGACGTAATACCCAAAAACGCACGTACTTCTCTCTGTGTTGTAGGAACACTCATTTTCGCAATAGCTTGAATTCTTTCTGGGGTCAGTTCCCTTCCCTCCTTCGATAAGAGGTGACCTAAGTAGGTTACTTCTTGTCGACAATATTGCAACTTGGAGAGAGAAACTTTGTGATGAAAATCAGACAAGTGGCGTAACAACGACAAAGTGGTTTCTCTACAAATCTCTTCGTTGTCAGCGGCAACTAGCAAATCGTCAACATATTGAATAAGGGCAGCACCATCAGGTAAAACCAACATATCAAGTTGTGTTTTCAAAGCTTGGCTATAGATCGATGGAGTCTCGCAATAGCCTTGAGGAGCGCGCTTAAAGCGGAAACTTCGTCCTCCTAAAGAGAATCCAAAGATATCTCTACTTTCCATGGCAATCGGGATGCTGAAGAAAGCATTCTTCAAGTCAATCACCGAAAACCATGTGGCTGTAGCCGGAATCAGAGTCAACAAAGCAGTAATATCCGGCACAACAGGAAACTGTGGAACAACAATCTTGTTCACTTCGCGAAGATCGATCACAAACCTATATACAGGAGGCTGTGAAGAATCTGTTCTCTTCAGAACAGGCAAAATGGGACTATTGCACACATTACCTCTCGTTTCCTCAATCACACCCTTTTCGATCAGATCATAAATAATCGCCAAAAGTGCACGCTCACCATCACTCGAGATACTGTACTGTGGAATGCGCGGTAACTTAGCATTCGCCTTCAGTGTCACAACATATGGAGGAATCTCTAAAAGATATACATCGTTCGGACCAACAGCCCACAACAAATCGGGTAAAGAAGACAATTCAGGTGGAAGTCTGTCTTTCGATATGTACATCCGAGAGATCACTCTCTCACCCAACGTAAGATGTACTCCTGACTGAGAACAATACAACGTCGCATACAATCTCTTCAATAAATCCAATCCCAACAAGTTCTCACCACAACCTGTAGTCAAAATGAGGGGTGCTTCAAATTTACGAGGTCCAACAGAAAGAGACAACGGAGCAGAAATCGGATTTGTAACCGGGGCGCCAGAAAAACCTACAGAAACGTTCTCAAAGCCAGACAAAGGTGTGCCAGGGAGTTTAGAGTGTATTATAGAACTCTTCATAGCACCAGTGTCTAACAGAAAAGGCTCTGACACACTTGATGCAATCTCTTCAACATAGGGTCCACTCTGATCTACTGGAACTGAAACAACTCCCTCTCTTTGTCCATGGCTGTCCTTACAATCATTACCATCCACTTCCTCACCTTCGACATAGTAATCATCCATATAGTACTGTGCTGTCCTACCAGACAAACCCTGTTGCTGATCAAAACTATTCATTGAGTTCTGTGGAGGCAAGGAACGTCCATTTTGTCCTCGACCTCTACCTCTAGGCGCTTGTTGAGCACCTCGACCTCTCACACCAGAAGCACCATTCGTGCGCTGTAGCAAAACCGGACAACTATTCTTGAAATGGCCCTCTTCTCTACAATACGCACACTGATTAGGCCCATACGGAAAACGCTGTTGAGAAGACTCGTTTCTTTGCGAGTTTCTCGAATATTGCTGATTCTGCTGATAATCGCGTTGATTATTAGTACGGGGTGGATAAGCTTGTTGTAGAAGAACTTAAGTCTTCAATTCCTTAGTCTTCTTATCCGCTTTCTCTAACTCATCTGTGTGCCTATTTTCATAGTACTGGGCCGTAGCTAAAATCTGCGCTGACGTGGAAACAGCCCAAGCACTCTCAGAATCTTACAGCTTAGTGCACAATTCGGGAAGCAGATTATGTACAAATTTGTCGACGAACAATCTCTGACCACCCTCAGTAGCCATATCCTGACCACTATGATCTACAAAAGTCTCTTCAAACCGCATGAAAAAGTCAGACACCGTCTCATCTTTCTTCTGCTTACACGCAGACAACTTGTCCCAATTAACACGCACTTCAGGCATCAAAGTCTTCATATAATTAATAATCCTACCAAGGAGTTGAGTAATGATATCTTCAGGCTTAGCACCTCAAACTTGTCTATCACTCACAGCACGAAGGTTAACCCATGTATCACCCAATTCTTGGTCATGATCCGTATGTAGAATCGTACTCCAAATAGGCTGTGGGACAACATTTCCAAACAACATATCTATATCTGCTAAATTCATGATGCACGAACCCACAGTCTGAGTGAGCTCTTTATAATATCCCGCTAGATTTTTGTGCGGATCAGGCAAAGACTGCTTAATTGCCAAAACTTCAACACGCTTCCAAGGAACATGTACCCATACTCGCTGAAAGTGTCCAACAACAGGTGGATTAGCAGTTGCATCAGGAGGTCTCCAAACTGGAGGAACCTCTCGCATCGATATTGATGCGCTGCTCTCCTAACTGACGAATCAGACTCAAACAATCGCTCAGAAGGAGTGTCACTACGAAACGACAAGATAGTCGCAACTGCTCTTCCAACATCACCAGGACCCACAACGGTCCCTTTCGCAAATTCAGAACGTATTCGGTACAACTCATCAGGAGCTTTACCTACTTCTTCAACCCATTGTTCATGGAGGAACCCACACATCATTTCAAAAACGTACCGTTGCTTTGGTGCTTCCCATTGAAGGAAGACATCCATAACACCCTCAAGATCATACTGAGAAGCGTACGTAATCCATTTACGCGCCAAATGATCCAAAACTGTACGTTCATCTGTATCAGGCAACTGACTACGTGATTGTCTACGCTCACTAACAGGAGACATACCCAATTGTCCCAACAAAGGAGAAAGGAACCCAGAAAAAGCAGCAGTCATTCTCTGTCTAGCAGAAGGAGAAGATGAAAGAATAAGAGAAGACGGAACAATAGTAGAAGAATCCAAAGTCGGAACAGAATGAGTATTATAGATAGGAGTAGCAGACGAAGAAGGAAGCAAAGTTGGCGGCCCCTGAGGAGGCTGCGCCAAAGGAACAGTAGCCAACGGAAGAGGAGCTGGCTGTGGAGGAATTGCAGGTGGCACTACAATCAGAGGTTGTGGAACTACAACTGGTAGTGGTGGTGCCGTAGCATCTTGTGCATAAGGGGGTTGCAAACTCAGTGAATGCACCATTAAAGGATCTTTCGCAAGATCTTTCTTTTCTTCCTGCTCTTTACGCGGCAAAACTGGGTAGCATTTATCTACTGCTAACTTCCTAACCCTGAGCATCTGTTCACTCTCTTGCTCTTCCTCATTATCCCTATACGCTATAGCAGCTTGCACCATTGACAAACCTCGTTCTCGTTTATTCTTCTTCTCTAATTTAATATCTTTCTGTTTGGCTTCTTTGCGCCTTATGCGGAAAGAGTCAAACATTGCCGGCCGGGCTTTCTTTTTGAACAATTTAACTTCGAGATTATCTAAAATCTCAGTTTCAAAACTACCATAACGGGGCCACTGTAGGACACCGTCATTCTTCGTATATTTTACCCAGATGTCATTATAACTAATAGGACCTACACCATGCTTCACATAGAGATCATATGTAGGAGCAACAAACCCAAACTCATGTCAGTCTGAATCTAGGTCTATCATCATCAGATCATCGATATGTTGCTGTAGCATCATCCTAGTACTTCGTACCTCTCTCTGGACAGGTCTCCTTGCACACGAAGTAGCACAGAGGCCACAAATAGAAGGAGCACACTGTACACAGAGACAGAACAGGAAAAGGATAGCTAAGACCATCCCAATGACCATCAGAATCTTCCATCCCCATGTGGATATTAATCCCCATAACCATCCCATCAACGACCAATCCCCTTTATCCAAATGGACAGAATCGGAGATCTTATGTAATTTGGAAATGGCCTGGAAGACTGTCGGAGCGTTGTCTGGAATGAAAACGCAGCAGCTCGATTGAATCAGTTTACATAATCCTCCTCTGTCTGCTAGTATGACATCAAGAGCAACGTCTAGGGCAACTCTATTCTGAAGTGTCATAAGTCTATCCGACTGGAGCTCAGCAGTCAAGTTACTAAGGGCACCGGCAGTTTCGACTATGGTGGACTCAACCACTCTCGTCAACTGGCGAATATTCCTGCTGTTAGCCATCGGTCCCCAGAATGGCAGAAAACCCTTTAAGAAATCTCCCAACTCTTGCCCTGCAGTGTCTTCCTGACTGAAGACACCTCCAGCAACTCTCGTCTTATGGTAATCTGCCGCAGCTGTAAAAGTGGGAGGCAACAGGAAGGAAACAAAACATGTGCCCGAAAAGTCAGGGGGCAACCATGTATATGCTTTATCGTAGCAGACAAAATAAGTACCCTTAGCGGCTAGAAATGCTGGGGAAGACTAGGACGTAAATACATAAGTGTCAGTACAAACGCTCTTCCCTAGCTGAGCTCTCAGATTCTTGCCCTTACCCTGCAGACAATAGCGACCCTGATGGGGCACTATCCAAATTGGTGGAGAACTCTTCACTCGCTGGTTAACACTCAGACTTACTCCATATCCAGTAACGTTCCAACCAATATATGCTTGTGTCTCATCTCTCGGAATAGTCTCATACGAACTAATCCCTCTAATCATATCAACTATACCATTGACCAGAGCACTATTCTTCGGGTTGTCTTTCACTGAACGTTGGGGATAGACACTATGGGCATAGATAAACATCGTTCTGTAAGCCCAAATAGAACCATTTAAACTAAAAGGCAGAACCAAGTACGGAATACCTTTATCGGTCGTATGGGGCATTAGACCACAAATCCAACAATTTGTCGTGTTCATCACTAACTGGTGTTGGTGCAAAAGTTGAATAAAGGAATTATTGGCAAATTCCAGTCGTCGAACTACCTCATGTTCAGGCAAAGGGTGAAAAGAATGAGAAGACATAGTAGGTGTAGGTGTAGGTTGCACAGTGGGAATAAACGTCACTTTAAAAGAGAATGTCACATAATCAATTAAAAATATCATTAGACTCAATAGCAAAAACAAACATAGTATTAAAAATCTTTTCTGTGTGATTAGCTTGCATATCTTATTCTTGAAATTCATTGTCCTTACAGGTCTCTCCAACTCGAAGAAATCCATCCTAACTAAATATGCTGCTCGCGATGGTAGGGTGTTCTATGCTAAGGAATGCCTCTGTCAACCCAGGGCAACTCCCTTAGGCCAACCAGAACCTTCGACCTATTGTCTCAGGCTTGCACTCCAAAGACTTATCAACCGTGACCCTACAGCTGAACCCGGATGGCGGTTCGAAAACCAAAAATGAGTAGATCCTCGGTGGAGAGTTAACCTGCAAACAGAAAAATCATAAAAACTTAATTTATTTATTAGTCCCACGACTCTTGGTCGCAAATTATAACGATCTTTTCCAGGCAATGTCTGTTCTTTGAACAAGAGTTCAGGCTCAGTAGTGTTCAATCGATTCAAAGGAGGCACAGCTTCTTGCAGAAGATTGTCACTTTCTTTCTCAGAGTTTGTTCCAATCAGACGGGCATCACTGAATGGCAAAAATCGTGGCACAGTTTCTGTTTCAGAGTCTGGGAGTCCTTCCTGGACCCACCGGTCGTACAGTAGGGGCAATGGTGCCCGCTTGCAGTGTACGCCGTGGATCCAGTGTTTCTTGCCTTGCACTCGAACGGCAGAACGTGTAGACAGGAGAACTAGATGTGGTCCTGTCCAACGGGGCTGATCATTCTTGTTCCGCTGGAAGTTTCTAATGAAGACCCAATGGCCGGGTTCAATGGCATGGCCGGGATCTTCAGAAGCCTGTGGCAGACTCTCATAAACCTGTTGGTGTAAAACACGCAGTTTAGCCGTCAGTTTGTGCAAGTAATCAAGCAACACAGGATACTCGAGGTCACTAAACTTTGTTGGTCTTGGCACGCCCCAAATATTCGCCGGGGGACCAAACACAACCTCATACGGACTCAAACCCATTCGCGAATGCACAGTCATTCTTGTGGACAGGAGCGCTAAAGGCAAAGCATCTGGCCATTGTAAACCAGTGCTCGCTTGGATTTTGGCCAATTTTAACTTAAGAGTGCCATTATAGCACTCGAATAAACCAGCTGATTGGGGGTGATTTGCAGTGTGGAACTTCTGCCGGATTCCTATTCCCTCGCATACGCTCTTCATTACTTGACCCAGAAATTCACTCCCATTGTCACTCCAGATAATTCTCGGCAAACCAAATCTAGGGTAAAATTCCTTGATTAGGGCTTTCGCTGTGGACAAGGCAGTATTGTCCTTCAAAGGATAAGCTTCCACCCATCTAGAGAAGGAGCAAACAACCACCAAAACATATTTCAGGTTGTTGCACCTCTTCATGTGGATGAAATCTAGCTGCAAAGCCTCGAACGGATACGTAGGAGGAGCAAAATGACCAGCTGGTGTTGGAGTTCCCTTACCAGGATTGTACATAAAACACACCATACAGTTCTTAACCAAATTCTCTGCACATTTGGGAATTCCCACATTCTACCAAACCGGAGCCAACAACTTATAAATCCCTTTCACGCTAATATGTGTCATCCCATGAGCCATTGTAACAACTGGAAGCACATACGCGTCAGGCAACAACCATCTTTGATGCTCGGACAAATCAGTCCAACAGCCATTCGAGTCCAATCTACCCTTACTTTCTCTCCATTCATTGAACTCTTTCTCTGTAGCTTCAGCTTGGATGGATTTCACACTCTCAATCGTATCTTCACACATACTTTTCTCTGGAACCCATCTCGCCGGACCTGCAACATACATTCGGCTCATCACATCTTCGCAGTTTCTTTCGCAACTTCATCCGCAAACGCATTTCCGCGACCAACATCATCCGTAACTTTCTTATGGGCACTACATTTCACAATCGCTACTTGCAACGGCAAAGTAAGGGATTCAAGGAGCTCATTCACCAACTGCCCATGCTGAATCTTTGTTCCATGCGAAGTCAAAAACCCACGTTCACGCCACAAACATCCAAAGCTATGAGCCACACCAAACGCATACTGGCTGTCAGTATATGCATTCACTCGTTTTCCTTTCGCCAACACACATGCTCTCGTTAATGCAATCAACTCTGCTGCTTGCGCTGAATTATGTGGGATACGTGCAGCTTTAACAATCGTATGCAAAGTCGTAACAGCATATGCTGCAGTCGTATCACCATTCGGCAACTTAAAGCACGAACCATCAACCCACAAAGTACCATCACACTCTGGAAAAGGAGTATCCCTAAGGTCTATTCTCCCTTTCGGTTCTTCCTCAGTTCTCAGAAAACAATCATGCTGTTCTGTGTCATTATCTGTCTCAACTGAAATCGGCAACAACGTGGCTGGATTCAACGTGTTGCATCTTTTAATGTGCACATGGCTCGCTAACAAGGTCAACTCGTAACCCGACAACCGAGCACTAGTTAAGTGCTGTGTCCTGGTACGGTTCAACAAGGTATCAACTGCATGTGGAACCATTACAACTAACGTGTTGTCCATAACCAAACCAGCAGACTGTCGAATTGAAACAGCCGCTGCCGCCGTAGCTCTCAAGCAACTTGGCAACTCTCTAGCTACCGGATCTAAAGTCGACGAAAAGTACGCACATGGACGTTGCTTATCGCCAAACTGTTGAGTCAATACCGACAATGCACATCCCTCTCTCTCGTGGACATACAATGTGAAAGGCTTACTGTAGTCGGGAGTACCCAACACAGGAGCCGAACACAACGCATTGCGTAATTCGGAAAAGCTCTTTTGACATTCGTCAGCCCAAGGAATAGGATTTGGAGTATCCTTAACAGTAAGAGCTATCAAAGGTTTCGCTAGCAAAGAAAAATTAGGGATCCACTGTCTACAGTACGACGTAATACCCAAAAACGCACGTACTTCTCTCTGTGTTGTATGAACACTCATTTTCGCAATAGCTTGAATTCTTTCTGGGGTCAGTCTCCTTCCCTCCTTCGATAAGAGGTGACCTAAGTAGGTTACTTCTTGTCGACAATATTGCAACTTGGAGAGAGAAACTTTGTGATGAAAATCAGACAAGTGGCGTAACAACGACAAAGTGGCTTCTCTACAAATCTCTTCGTTGTCAGCGGCAACGAGCAAATCGTCAACATATTGAATAAGGGCAGCACCATCAGGTAAAACCAACATATCAAGTTGTGTTTTCAAAGTCTTGGCTATAGATCGATGGAGTCTCGCAATAGCCTTGAGGAGCGCGCTTAAAGCGGAAACTTCGTCCTCCTAAAGAGAATCCAAAGATATCTCTACTTTCCATGGCAATCGGGATGCTGAAGAAAGCATTCTTCAAGTCAATCACCGAAAACCATGTGACTGTAGCCGGAATCAGAGTCAACAAAGCAGTAATATCAGGCACAACAGGAAACTGTGGAACAACAATCTTGTTCACTTCGCGAAGATCGATCACAAACCTATATACAGGAGGCTGTGAAGAATCTGTTCTCTTCAGAACAGGCAAAATGGGACTATTGCACACATTACCTCTCGTTTCCTCAATCACACCCTTTTCGATCAGATCATAAATAATCGCCAAAAGTGCACGCTCACCATCACTCGAGATACTGTACTGTGGAATGCGCGGTAACTTAGCATTCGCCTTCAGTGTCACAACATATGGAGGAATCTCTAAAAGATATACATCGTTCGGACCAACAGCCCACAACAAATCGGGTAAAGAAGACAATTCAGGTGGAAGTCTGTCTTTCGATATGTACATCCGAGAGATCACTCTCTCACCCAACGTAAGATGTACTCCTGACTGAGAACAATACAACGTCGCATACAATCTCTTCAATAAATCCAATCCCAACAAGTTCTCACCACAACCTGTAGTCAAAATGAGGGGTGCTTCAAATTTACGAGGTCCAACAGAAAGAGACAACGGAGCAGAAATCGGATTTGTAACCGGGGCGCCAGAAAAACCTACAGAAACGTTCTCAAAGCCAGACAAAGGTGTGCCAGGGAGTTTAGAGTGTATTATAGAACTCTTCATAGCACCAGTGTCTAACAGAAAAGGCTCTGACACACTTGATGCAATCTCTTCAACATAGGGTCCACTCTGATCTACTGGAACTGAAACAACTCCCTCTCTTTGTCCATGGCTGTCCTTACAATCATTACCATCCACTTCCTCACCTTCGACATAGTAATCATCCATATAGTACTGTGCTGTCCTACCAGACAAACCCTGTTGCTGATCAAAACTATTCATTGAGTTCTGTGGAGGCAAGGAACGTCCATTTTGTCCTCGACCTCTACCTCTAGGCGCTTGTTGAGCACCTCGACCTCTCACACCAGAAGCACCATTCGTGCGCTGTAGCAAAACCGGACAACTATTCTTGAAATGGCCCTCTTCTCTACAATACGCACACTGATTAGGCCCATACGGAAAACGCTGTTGAGAAGACTCGTTTCTTTGCGAGTTTCTCGAATATTGCTGATTCTGCTGATAATCGCGTTGATTATTAGTACGGGGTGGATAAGCTTGTTGTAGAAGAACTTAAGTCTTCAATTCCTTAGTCTTCTTATCCGCTTTCTCTAACTCATCTGTGTGCCTATTTTCATAGTACTGGGCCGTAGCTAAAATCTGCGCTGACGTGGAAACAGCCCAAGCACTCTCAGAATCTTACAGCTTAGTGCACAATTCGGGAAGCAGATTATGTACAAATTTGTCGACGAACAATCTCTGACCACCCTCAGTAGCCATATCCTGACCACTATGATCTACAAAAGTCTCTTCAAACCGCATGAAAAAGTCAGACACCGTCTCATCTTTCTTCTGCTTACACGCAGACAACTTGTCCCAATTAACACGCACTTCAGGCATCAAAGTCTTCATATAATTAATAATCCTACCAAGGAGTTGAGTAATGATATCTTCAGGCTTAGCACCTCAAACTTGTCTATCACTCGCAGCACGAAGGTTAACCCATGTATCACCCAATTCTTGGTCATGATCCGTATGTAGAATCGTACTCCAAATAGGCTGTGGGACAACATTTCCAAACAACATATCTATATCTGCTAAATTCATGATGCACGAACCCACAGTCTGAGTGAGCTCTTTATAATATCCCGCTAGATTTTTGTGCGGATCAGGCAAAGACTGCTTAATTGCCAAAACTTCAACACGCTTCCAAGGAACATGTACCCATACTCGCTGAAAGTGTCCAACAACAGGTGGATTAGCAGTTGCATCAGGAGGTCTCCAAACTGGAGGAACCTCTCGCATCGATATTGATGCGCTGCTCTCCTAACTGACGAATCAGACTCAAACAATCGCTCAGAAGGAGTGTCACTACGAAACGACAAGATAGTCGCAACTGCTCTTCCAACATCACCAGGACCCACAACGGTCCCTTTCGCAAATTCAGAACGTATTCGGTACAACTCATCAGGAGCTTTACCTACTTCTTCAACCCATTGTTCATGGAGGAACCCACACATCATTTCAAAAACGTACCGTTGCTTTGGTGCTTCCCATTGAAGGAAGACATCCATAACACCCTCAAGATCATACTGAGAAGCGTACGTAATCCATTTACGCGCCAAATGATCCAAAACTGTACGTTCATCTGTATCAGGCAACTGACTACGTGATTGTCTACGCTCACTAACAGGAGACATACCCAATTGTCCCAACAAAGGAGAAAGGAACCCAGAAAAAGCAGCAGTCATTCTCTGTCTAGCAGAAGGAGAAGATGAAAGAATAAGAGAAGACGGAACAATAGTAGAAGAATCCAAAGTCGGAACAGAATGAGTATTATAGATAGGAGTAGCAGACGAAGAAGGAAGCAAAGTTGGCGGCCCCTGAGGAGGCTGCGCCAAAGGAACAGTAGCCAACGGAAGAGGAGCTGGCTGTGGAGGAATTGCAGGTGGCACTACAATCAGAGGTTGTGGAACTACAACTGGTAGTGGTGGTGCCGTAGCATCTTGTGCATAAGGGGGTTGCAAACTCAGTGAATGCACCATTAAAGGATCTTTCGCAAGATCTTTCTTTTCTTCCTGCTCTTTACGCGGCAAAACTGGGTAGCATTTATCTACTGCTAACTTCCTAACCCTGAGCATCTGTTCACTCTCTTGCTCTTCCTCATTATCCCTATACGCTATAGCAGCTTGCACCATTGACAAACCTCGTTCTCGTTTATTCTTCTTCGCTAATTTAATATCTTTCTGTTTGGCTTCTTTGCGCCTTATGCGGAAAGAGTCAAACATTGCCGGCCGGGCTTTCTTTTTGAACAATTTAACTTCGAGATTATCTAAAATCTCAGTTTCAAAACTACCATAACGGGGCCACTGTAGGACACCGTCATTCTTTGTATATTTTACCCAGATGTCATTATAACTAATAGGACCTACACCATGCTTCACATAGAGATCATATGTAGGAGCAACAAACCCAAACTCATGTCAGTCTGAATCTAGGTCTATCATCATCAGATCATCGATATGTTGCTGTAGCATCATCCTAGTACTTCGTACCTCTCTCTGGACAGGTCTCCTTGCACACGAAGTAGCACAGAGGCCACAAATAGAAGGAGCACACTGTACACAGAGACAGAACAGGAAAAGGATAGCTAAGACCATCCCAATGACCATCAGAATCTTCCATCCCCATGTGGATATTAATCCCCATAACCATCCCATCAACGACCAATCCCCTTTATCCAAATGGACAGAATCGGAGATCTTATGTAATTTGGAAATGGCCTGGAAGACTGTCGGAGCGTTGTCTGGAATGAAAACGCAGCAGCTCGATTGAATCAGTTTACATAATCCTCCTCTGTCTGCTAGTATGACATCAAGAGCAACGTCTAGGGCAACTCTATTCTGAAGTGTCATAAGTCTATCCGACTGGAGCTCAGCAGTCAAGTTACTAAGGGCACCGGCAGTTTCGACTATGGTGGACTCAACCACTCTCGTCAACTGGCGAATATTCCTGCTGTTAGCCATCGGTCCCCAGAATGGCAGAAAACCCTTTAAGAAATCTCCCAACTCTTGCCCTGCAGTGTCTTCCTGACTGAAGACACCTCCAGCAACTCTCGTCTTATGGTAATCTGCCGCAGCTGTAAAAGTGGGAGGCAACAGGAAGGAAACAAAACATGTGCCCGAAAAGTCAGGGGGCAACCATGTATATGCTTTATCGTAGCAGACAAAATAAGTACCCTTAGCGGCTAGAAATGCTGGGGAAGACTAGGACGTAAATACATAAGTGTCAGTACAAACGCTCTTCCCTAGCTGAGCTCTCGGATTCTTGCCCTTACCCTGCAGACAATAGCGACCCTGATGGGGCACTATCCAAATTGGTGGAGAACTCTTCACTCGCTGGTTAACACTCAGACTTACTCCATATCCAGTAACGTTCCAACCAATATATGCTTGTGTCTCATCTCTCGGAATAGTCTCATACGAACTAATCCCTCTAATCATATCAACTATACCATTGACCAGAGCACTATTCTTCGGCTTGTCTTTCACTGAACGTTGGGGATAGACACTATGGGCATAGATAAACATCGTTCTGTAAGCCCAAATAGAACCATTTAAACTAAAAGGCAGAACCAAGTACGGAATACCTTTATCGGTCGTATGGGGCATTAGACCACAAATCCAACAATTTGTCGTGTTCATCACTAACTGGTGTTGGTGCAAAAGTTGAATAAAGGAATTATTGGCAAATTCCAGTCGTCGAACTACCTCATGTTCAGGCAAAGGGTGAAAAGAATGAGAAGACATAGTAGGTGTAGGTGTAGGTTGCACAGTGGGAATAAACGTCACTTTAAAAGAGAATGTCACATAATCATTTAAAAATATCATTAGACTCAATAGCAAAAACAAACATAGTATTAAAAATCTTTTCTGTGTGATTAGCTTGCATATCTTATTCTTGAAATTCATTGTCCTTACAGGTCTCTCCAACTCGAAGAAATCCATCCTAACTAAATATGCTGCTCGCGATGGTAGGGTGTTCTATGCT
Source organism: Lissotriton vulgaris (assembly GCF_964263255.1). Lineage (NCBI taxonomy): Eukaryota > Metazoa > Chordata > Amphibia > Caudata > Salamandridae > Lissotriton > Lissotriton vulgaris. The sequence continues at coordinate 114,957,834 of NC_141690.1, read as the reverse complement.
AAGGAATGCCTCTGTCAACCCAGGGCAACTCCCTTAGGCCAACCAGAACCTTCGACCTATTGTCTCAGGCTTGCACTCCAAAGACTTATCAACCGTGACCCTACAGCTGAACCCGGATGGCGGTTCGAAAACCAAAAATGAGTAGATCCTCGGTGGAGAGTTAACCTGCAAACAGAAAAATCATAAAAACTTAATTTATTTATTAGTCCCACGACTCTTGGTCGCAAATTATAACGATCTTTTCCAGGCAATGTCTGTTCTTTGAACAAGAGTTCAGGCTCAGTAGTGTTCAATCGATTCAAAGGAGGCACAGCTTCTTGCAGAAGATTGTCACTTTCTTTCTCAGAGTTTGTTCCAATCAGACGGGCATCACTGAATGGCAAAAATCGTGGCACAGTTTCTGTTTCAGAGTCTGGGAGTCCTTCCTGGACCCACCGGTCGTACAGTAGGGGCAATGGTGCCCGCTTGCAGTGTACGCCGTGGATCCAGTGTTTCTTGCCTTGCACTCGAACGGCAGAACGTGTAGACAGGAGAACTAGATGTGGTCCTGTCCAACGGGGCTGATCATTCTTGTTCCGCTGGAAGTTTCTAATGAAGACCCAATGGCCGGGTTCAATGGCATGGCCGGGATCTTCAGAAGCCTGTGGCAGACTCTCATAAACCTGTTGGTGTAAAACACGCAGTTTAGCCGTCAGTTTGTGCAAGTAATCAAGCAACACAGGATACTCGAGGTCACTAAACTTTGTTGGTCTTGGCACGCCCCAAATATTCGCCGGGCGACCAAACACAACCTCATACGGACTCAAACCCATTCGCGAATGCACAGTCATTCTTGTGGACAGGAGCGCTAAAGGCAAAGCATCTGGCCATTGTAAACCAGTGCTCGCTTGGATTTTGGCCAATTTTAACTTAAGAGTGCCATTATAGCACTCGAATAAACCAGCTGATTGGGGGTGATTTGCAGTGTGGAACTTCTGCCGGATTCCTATTCCCTCGCATACGCTCTTCATTACTTGACCCAGAAATTCACTCCCATTGTCACTCCAGATAATTCTCGGCAAACCAAATCTAGGGAAAAATTCCTTGATTAGGGCTTTCGCTGTGGACAAGGCAGTATTGTCCTTCAAAGGATAAGCTTCCACCCATCTAGAGAAGGAGCAAACAACCACCAAAACATATTTCAGGTTGTTGCACCTCTTCATGTGGATGAAATCTAGCTGCAAAGCCTCGAACGGATACGTAGGAGGAGCAAAATGACCAGCTGGTGTTGGAGTTCCCTTACCAGGATTGTACATAAAACACACCATACAGTTCTTAACCAAATTCTCTGCACATTTGGGAATTCCCACATTCTACCAAACCGGAGCCAACAACTTATAAATCCCTTTCACGCTAATATGTGTCATCCCATGAGCCATTGTAACAACTGGAAGCACATACGCGTCAGGCAACAACCATCTTTGATGCTCGGACAAATCAGTCCAACAGCCATTCGAGTCCAATCTACCCTTACTTTCTCTCCATTCATTGAACTCTTTCTCTGTAGCTTCAGCTTGGATGGATTTCACACTCTCAATCGTATCTTCACACATACTTTTCTCTGGAACCCATCTCGCCGGACCTGCAACATACATTCGGCTCATCACATCTTCGCAGTTTCTTTCGCAACTTCATCCGCAAACGCATTTCCGCGACCAACATCATCCGTAACTTTCTTATGGGCACTACATTTCACAATCGCTACTTGCAACGGCAAAGTAAGGGATTCAAGGAGCTCATTCACCAACTGCCCATGCTGAATCTTTGTTCCATGCGAAGTCAAAAACCCACGTTCACGCCACAAACATCCAAAGCTATGAGCCACACCAAACGCATACTGGCTGTCAGTATATGCATTCACTCGTTTTCCTTTCGCCAACACACATGCTCTCGTTAATGCAATCAACTCTGCTGCTTGCGCTGAATTATGTGGGATACGTGCAGCTTTAACAATCGTATGCAAAGTCGTAACAGCATATGCTGCAGTCGTATCACCATTCGGCAACTTAAAGCACGAACCATCAACCCACAAAGTACCATCACACTCTGGAAAAGGAGTATCCCTAAGGTCTATTCTCCCTTTCGGTTCTTCCTCAGTTCTCAGAAAACAATCATGCTGTTCTGTGTCATTATCTGTCTCAACTGAAATCGGCAACAACGTGGCTGGATTCAACGTGTTGCATCTTTTAATGTGCACATGGCTCGCTAACAAGGTCAACTCGTAACCCGACAACCGAGCACTAGTTAAGTGCTGTGTCCTGGTACGGTTCAACAAGGTATCAACTGCATGTGGAACCATTACAACTAACGTGTTGTCCATAACCAAACCAGCAGACTGTCGAATTGAAACAGCCGCTGCCGCCGTAGCTCTCAAGCAACTTGGCAACTCTCTAGCTACCGGATCTAAAGTCGACGAAAAGTACGCACATGGACGTTGCTTATCGCCAAACTGTTGAGTCAATACCGACAATGCACATCCCTCTCTCTCGTGGACATACAATGTGAAAGGCTTACTGTAGTCGGGAGTACCCAACACAGGAGCCGAACACAACGCATTGCGTAATTCGGAAAAGCTCTTTTGACATTCGTCAGCCCAAGGAATAGGATTTGGAGTATCCTTAACAGTAAGAGCTATCAAAGGTTTCGCTAGCAAAGAAAAATTAGGGATCCACTGTCTACAGTACGACGTAATACCCAAAAACGCATGTACTTCTCTCTGTGTTGTATGAACACTCATTTTTGCAATAGCTTGAATTCTTTCTGGGGTCAGTCTCCTTCCCTCCTTCGATAAGAGGTGACCTAAGTAGGTTACTTCTTGTCGACAATATTGCAACTTGGAGAGAGAAACTTTGTGATGAAAATCAGACAAGTGGCGTAACAACGACAAAGTGGCTTCTCTACAAATCTCTTCGTTGTCAGCGGCAACGAGCAAATCGTCAACATATTGAATAAGGGCAGCACCATCAGGTAAAACCAACATATCAAGTTGTGTTTTCAAAGCTTGGCTATAGATCGATGGAGTCTCGCAATAGCCTTGAGGAGCGCGCTTAAAGCGGAAACTTCGTCCTCCTAAAGAGAATCCAAAGATATCTCTACTTTCCATGGCAATCGGGATGCTGAAGAAAGCATTCTTCAAGTCAATCACCGAAAACCATGTGGCTGTAGCCGGAATCAGAGTCAACAAAGCAGTAATATCAGGCACAACAGGAAACTGTGGAACAACAATCTTGTTCACTTCGCGAAGATCGATCACAAACCTATATACAGGAGGCTGTGAAGAATCTGTTCTCTTCAGAACAGGCAAAATGGGACTATTGCACACATTACCTCTCGTTTCCTCAATCACACCCTTTTCGATCAGATCATAAATAATCGCCAAAAGTGCACGCTCACCATCACTCGAGATACTGTACTGTGGAATGCGCGGTAACTTAGCATTCGCCTTCAGTGTCACAACATATGGAGGAATCTCTAAAAGATATACATCGTTCGGACCAACAGCCCACAACAAATCGGGTAAAGAAGACAATTCAGGTGGAAGTCTGTCTTTCGATATGTACATCCGAGAGATCACTCTCTCACCCAACGTAAGATGTACTCCTGACTGAGAACAATACAACGTCGCATACAATCTCTTCAATAAATCCAATCCCAACAAGTTCTCACCACAACCTGTAGTCAAAATGAGGGGTGCTTCAAATTTACGAGGTCCAACAGAAAGAGACAACGGAGCAGAAATCGGATTTGTAACCGGGGCGCCAGAAAAACCTACAGAAACGTTCTCAAAGCCAGACAAAGGTGTGCCAGGGAGTTTAGAGTGTATTATAGAACTCTTCATAGCACCAGTGTCTAACAGAAAAGGCTCTGACACACTTGATGCAATCTCTTCAACATAGGGTCCACTCTGATCTACTGGAACTGAAACAACTCCCTCTCTTTGTCCATGGCTGTCCTTACAATCATTACCATCCACTTCCTCACCTTCGACATAGTAATCATCCATATAGTACTGTGCTGTCCTACCAGACAAACCCTGTTGCTGATCAAAACTATTCATTGAGTTCTGTGGAGGCAAGGAACGTCCATTTTGTCCTCGACCTCTACCTCTAGGCGCTTGTTGAGCACCTCGACCTCTCACACCAGAAGCACCATTCGTGCGCTGTAGCAAAACCGGACAACTATTCTTGAAATGGCCCTCTTCTCTACAATACGCACACTGATTAGGCCCATACGGAAAACGCTGTTGAGAAGACTCGTTTCTTTGCGAGTTTCTCGAATATTGCTGATTCTGCTGATAATCGCGTTGATTATTAGTACGGGGTGGATAAGCTTGTTGTAGAAGAACTTAAGTCTTCAATTCCTTAGTCTTCTTATCCGCTTTCTCTAACTCATCTGTGTGCCTATTTTCATAGTACTGGGCCGTAGCTAAAATCTGCGCTGACGTGGAAACAGCCCAAGCACTCTCAGAATCTTACAGCTTAGTGCACAATTCGGGAAGCAGATTATGTACAAATTTGTCGACGAACAATCTCTGACCACCCTCAGTAGCCATATCCTGACCACTATGATCTACAAAAGTCTCTTCAAACCGCATGAAAAAGTCAGACACCGTCTCATCTTTCTTCTGCTTACACGCAGACAACTTGTCCCAATTAACACGCACTTCAGGCATCAAAGTCTTCATATAATTAATAATCCTACCAAGGAGTTGAGTAATGATATCTTCAGGCTTAGCACCTCAAACTTGTCTATCACTCGCAGCACGAAGGTTAACCCATGTATCACCCAATTCTTGGTCATGATCCGTATGTAGAATCGTACTCCAAATAGGCTGTGGGACAACATTTCCAAACAACATATTTATATCTGCTAAATTCATGATGCACGAACCCACAGTCTGAGTGAGCTCTTTATAATATCCCGCTAGATTTTTGTGCGGATCAGGCAAAGACTGCTTAATTGCCAAAACTTCAACACGCTTCCAAGGAACATGTACCCATACTCGCTGAAAGTGTCCAACAACAGGTGGATTAGCAGTTGCATCAGGAGGTCTCCAAACTGGAGGAACCTCTCGCATCGATATTGATGCGCTGCTCTCCTAACTGACGAATCAGACTCAAACAATCGCTCAGAAGGAGTGTCACTACGAAACGACAAGATAGTCGCAACTGCTCTTCCAACATCACCAGGACCCACAACGGTCCCTTTCGCAAATTCAGAACGTATTCGGTACAACTCATCAGGAGCTTTACCTACTTCTTCAACCCATTGTTCATGGAGGAACCCACACATCATTTCAAAAACGTACCGTTGCTTTGGTGCTTCCCATTGAAGGAAGACATCCATAACACCCTCAAGATCATACTGAGAAGCGTACGTAATCCATTTACGTGCCAAATGATCCAAAACTGTACGTTCATCTGTATCAGGCAACTGACTACGTGATTGTCTACGCTCACTAACAGGAGACATACCCAATTGTCCCAACAAAGGAGAAAGGAACCCAGAAAAAGCAGCAGTCATTCTCTGTCTAGCAGAAGGAGAAGATGAAAGAATAAGAGAAGACGGAACAATAGTAGAAGAATCCAAAGTCGGAACAGAATGAGTATTATAGATAGGAGTAGCAGACGAAGAAGGAAGCAAAGTTGGCGGCCCCTGAGGAGGCTGCGCCAAAGGAACAGTAGCCAACGGAAGAGGAGCTGGCTGTGGAGGAATTGCAGGTGGCACTACAATCAGAGGTTGTGGAACTACAACTGGTAGTGGTGGTGCCGTAGCATCTTGTGCATAAGGGGGTTGCAAACTCAGTGAATGCACCATTAAAGGATCTTTCGCAAGATCTTTCTTTTCTTCCTGCTCTTTACGCGACAAAACTGGGTAGCATTTATCTACTGCTAACTTCCTAACCCTGAGCATCTGTTCACTCTCTTGCTCTTCCTCATTATCCCTATACGCTATAGCAGCTTGCACCATTGACAAACCTCGTTCTCGTTTATTCTTCTTCGCTAATTTAATATCTTTCTGTTTGGCTTCTTTGCGCCTTATGCGGAAAGAGTCAAACATTGCCGGCCGGGCTTTCTTTTTGAACAATTTAACTTCGAGATTATCTAAAATCTCAGTTTCAAAGCTACCATAACGGGGCCACTGTAGGACACCGTCATTCTTCGTATATTTTACCCAGATGTCATTATAACTAATAGGACCTACACCATGCTTCACATAGAGATCATATGTAGGAGTTCCAATCGGAGGAACCGGACACGAATCCTCTAACCGGGAATCCTTTGAACAACTACAACCAAGTATCTTTCCAAGTCTGCTAAGACCAGGCATCTTCGCTCACTAGTCTAGCTTCAAACTACAAGGGGAATCTGAAAACGATAGTCTTGTGAATACACGAGTCCCTTGGCTTTGGGGCCTGCAGGTACCAAATCAAAGCGATCCACTAAGGGATACCAAAACAAACTAAGGACTGGGAGACGCTCCACTCACACTTAACTGAAATGTCGATGGCGTCACCAGAAGACCCGTCAATCGTCTCGCTCTACAAATCGTCTACGGCTCCAAGACAGGGCGACAGTCAGGGCAGCAGTCCTTCGTAGCCGTCGGAAAGCGGGAAACCTCGCAGCAAAGACTTTCGGACCACGACGACATAAACGGGTCGATGAAGTGGCAGGCCTTCCTCCAGAATTTCCACACAAAGCTCTCCACGATCTTCAGGCTTGGACCGGTACCGCTGAAGTCGCCGCACGTTGGGCGCCAACTGAAGGACCAGGTTTTAGAACCTAGCGGCGCCAGGGAAAACGCCCGATGCCTTCGAGTTCCCCTGCCTTGGCAAACAGAGACACGGGACGCTTCTTGATGACGTCAAAGACCAAAGTTTATTGGCTGCAACCAGGAACAGAGATCTACGAAGCACAACACGGGTGGTTCGCTAGAGACTGCACAAATTCAATGAGCGGAGAATGGTCTTTTATGCCAAAAATCACATTCCAAAGGTGGCATCGGTTACATACAAACTAGCCAATCATGGGGTGACATTTCAAACATATTGCATGACGACAATCCCACTTTCCGTTGTGCAGCCCACCAGAAATGACCAAGCACATTCCAATTTCTTGTTCGATCAGGCCGGACAAACCCATCATAAAACCTCAACCCAAATCAGTGATTATGTCGTAAAGGAAGGAGCAGAAACAGATTGGAAGCAAGATAGAAAGGTGGGTGCAGTGTGCTGTAAACTTCGGCACGTCCTGCTCTTTGATCTTTATCTGACCAGCTGCTTAACAAGGAACTGGCTCAGCGAGGTCAGCCTCGGGCAAGGGAGTCAGTTCGGCCAGGTCATTCAGAAGTCAGCTAAGGTGTACGTGTCTCAAGGACTCGTTCGGCCGCAGTCATCGGCCTATGTGAGGGCAACCACACAAAATGGCAGCCGTTCACAAAATGGAACCCGAAGGTTCAAACGAAATCCCAAAATACATAGTGTTCTCATTGATCGATTAATGCTAAAACACTCGTACATACCGCACTCGTGATTTGCGGTCCGCTGACACCAAAATCGTCTATTTCCGACGACCTTTATTGAACGGGTTCGGAACCACTGAACCAGACCCTCAATCTACGGAACTACAGGAGTCGAGCCCTGATAGGACGCGGTGCGTTGCGTGGCCGAGGCCTGGTGCCTAAGCAGCGATGTGCCTGCTTCACAATAAGTTGCAAAGAAAAGGACTCCTCGCCAAAGGTACTTTTCAAGAGACGCTCGAAAAAAGTCCTCCATCGGTGCTCTCCGGAATACCTATGACATGGATGTTATTGCGGCGGCTGCGGGCTTCGAGGTCTTCGTTTTTGGCAGCAATGATTTTTAAGAGCTTATCCATTTGCGTCACTTGTTGCTGCATGTGGGATGTGGAGTCTTCATTGTCTGAGATGTGACACTCGCCTTCTTTGATCTGCCCGTCATGCTTCACTTTCAAGACAAGAAAGTCCAAACAGCTGTTCATAGAGTCCATTTTTCGGAGGGATCAGTAAGGCTATGCTGCACAGCCAGGGGCAAAGTTTTGACTTCATCAGCTGGGGCAGATGGTTGTGCCTGCAATTGCTCAATGCTTGATTGTCCCGAATCTTCCGAGTTGTAGTGTGTGCTCACCTTTTTGGTTTCAAAAATGAGTTTGGTTTGGCGTCCATCTGGTTTCCTCATTGTCGCTGGAGGTAAGGGTGGTGCACGTCCTGGTACTGATGGCTGGTGGGATTTACACCAATGCTGGCTTATTTCTGGGGACCACTAGTGTAAGACGTAACTTTCACCTCCAGAAGTGATAATAGTCCTGAAAGCACAAGGGAGGAGCCAAGCTTAGCCTGCAGAGCTGGTCGTTAAGGCGCCAGGGGATAGTAGGCCGCTTTGTGCTCAGATCTCGTGTGAAACAATGCTAAGACCGCTAGAAGGCACTCAAAGCGCTGGCGTCAGTGGTGTTAGCAATCAGGAGTGCGTGGAGAAGTGCTCAACGTAAAACAGTGTTGTCAGCAATGGTTTGCTGAGTGGGCGCTTCAGCACTGCAACTTACTTTTGGGAAGCTGGCACACAGAGCGATAACTGTTACGGCGAGAGGGGGATTAAGTGAGGCCTGACGGCGTCACAGTCAGTAGGTGCAAGTGGGTAGTTGCCCAGCTGTCGTTGGTGAGGCCAAGCATAGGACGCGAGGGCAGTTCGGACAGAGGAAGGCGAAAGGCATATGATAGGCTGTAATACGCAATACAGCAGTTGCTGAGGGTTCGCTTATTCATGGACGGTATGTGGGGAAATGCGCCCTGCGTCGCAATGGAGCACAGTCTTTAGCAGGAACAGGGCGGAGCGCAGGTCTCAACGAGCCCCAGCACACAGTGATCTCAGCAGCCTGGGGACCCTTCAGAAGATGGTGCCCACCGTGATAGGAGCGAGGAGGGCACCTGCCAAAAATTACTGTAGTCACTACACAGTGGGGCACAATTGGGAGCCTCTGGCGTCTGACAGGTACGTGCAGCAGCTCACTCTCAGAGCGGCAGGCAAAGCGGGAAAGGTTCCAGTCTGTGGCAGCGGTAAGGATGCAGAGACGCGACGCAAGCACGAACACACAGCAGTTCTCTTACTGCAGTCCGTAGAGCGCTACCCTTTGAAGGATGTCTGCCTGATGTTGAGAAGGCAGGATTGGCTTCTGGGGAGCGGTGCGATAGTCCCGGGCCGACTCCAAGTAATGGCCGGTGAGACCACATGGCGAGTGTCTGCAGCAAGGGAAGGGCCGGGCAGCAAGGCTCGCAATTGGAGCACCGTGTGAACCCAGCAATTTGTGGCAAGAGAAAGTAATTAACGGGCCGAGCAGCAGTGAAGAACAGCCGCCACAGATGAATTTATGGGCAATAGCTAAAGCGAAGTCCCAGAGCAATGTGGCCGGAGGGCCTACTGCCACGTGGAATCCTCGGGGCTTGCACGGCTGCGGTGGCTGAGCAGGGTTCCAGACTTATCATCACCCTCACCTTGTGGTCATCAGAGGTCGGCAATAACAGCACTTGTCGGGACCTGAGGGCACTGAATTTTACACCAAAGCTAGTGGGTGGATGGAAGAGCAAGCGACAGGGTGTAGATAGCGGATCAAAGCAGTATAGGAGCGGATAATAGGAGGATTATGCCGCCAAGCAGCCAGAGCCTCACAGAAAAGCGGCCATCTTGGTTGTGCGCCACCTAGTGCCCCCGACCATGATAACAACCTTGCAATTACAAATAACAAGATATCAGTGCTATTAATGGAGAAGAAGATTCCTATGGTAAAATCTCATGCTTAAAAGGGACATTGACTACATACATAGCCAAGATAGAATATTTCTGAACAAGCATACGCATGACGACTGTCATGTGACAGTACCATTCTAGATTTCAATATACCACAACAGAAATACAAATAAAGCATTTCCATAGCGACCATATACATACTTAGCACATTGACAATCTCACATATATTTTAATGATTACACGCATAATGGCTGACATATGATAGAATTATTAGAGGCAATGTTCATTCCTCTTATTTTACTACCAAGTCTTTTTTTGGCTCTGGAAAATTTCTTCTCTCTCTACTGTTAGTCACACCTCTTTAAATAAATCCATTCCGGGACCACAGTTGTCAATTTCCAGGTCACAGAAGGAAACCACACAAACGAAGAGCAAATAGCAGCAAAGAGGTTAATGAGATATATAGGCAGCCACAAAAGAAGGTAATGTGACTCGCTTACCCTTATCTATACATTTCTATCCCACAGTACTTCCCCCTGCACCCACAGGAGATTCTGAAAACTCTTAAAGAGATATGACTAGACTAGTGATCAACGGTATCATTAAACAACATTTTATCGACCGCATGCTAATAATCATTTCCCACATATGACTTGACTCTTCCCCCTCACTAGTTTTTACATGCTGCTAAATATAAATGTAACATTATTCTTACCACCAATCATGTGCTGAATTTGATGCTAATTTGCGACATCATTAAGTTCAACAATACCTTTATGTAATCTATTCCTAAATTGCATGACAATGACTTTAATTAAATGCACACCACAATGTTTTTAGACCCATTCTACCATGTCACAATTTTTTTGACATGGATAGCGCTTTGTGTATTTAGATAACGATACACAATTTCCTTCAAGATCTAATTGTATCCCATATGATGAATCTATACCCTTAACAGGAATTTATACCATTGCATATGGATGTAGACAATATGTATATTGTAGAATACAGATGATGGACTCGGTTTGTAGAGTTAAACAACAACACATGATGATAAGCTCAATGATCTAAGTACCTCATTGGAGGAGACTATATGTAATCAATGTTTAGTTACATTTTTGTATGCTTCCTTTTCCCTTTTTGTCTACCCAAAGTTATAGGTACCATCCAAACCTATAACAATGTCACAATTTAAGCCAATGTACTCAGTGACGAAGATAGGTAAGTGACTTAACACAAATACCACACAGCGGTCCAATTCTACACCGCTCTTCCTCTGTCCTGATGACAGCTTGCTGATCCTTAGAGACATTAAAGGTCTGAAACCCTGAAAAGGGTTGACCACCAATATTAGCACTATATAGGTGCAGTGGACTACTTACAAATCCACTATTGCACCTGTTACTGTTTTTAATCTTACCCCTCCCTGATAAAATAATTTTTACAGGAAAGGAGGTATTTTTAACTTCACAATTTTTTCTGCAACTGTTCATGTAATAAGCACGATTGTCACAGAACCAGATGTTCTCCCTTCAGGCGGAAAGTTGACTGCCTGGAGAGCTGGAAACTCAGGGGGAAAATGGCCCAATGATGAAACCACTCTCCAAAGTTCCTTAAGCAGAGAATCAAGATATACCGTTACTAACCAGTTAGAGTGAATGAGGGCCTTTAAACAATACTCATAGACCTGGCATCCCATGACACATGATTCATTACCCCTTGATTCATTACTGTACTGTATAAAGACCATGCCCAACTCACTTGAATGAGTACAAACAAAGGGGGAATTATCCAAGAATACTATTGTGTTTCCTGTCTGTACAAACATGCAGATTTGAAGTTAAACACAGGCCAGGCAAAACAAGAGTTAAATGCAGACTTTCCAGATACCCCGTCACTTTTCCCTATTGGGGAAAACTAAGGTGATAAAATGATACAAGGCTGAATTAAGACTTACCTGAGAGGTTCTGGCACATTCCATCTCACAAGGTCCTATGCCAGCCTGAAAAGAAATAGTAGTTGGTAAAGAGGAAGGACAAACAAAGGGACAACAGAAAACTCAAACAAGCCTACACTTTATCGTCCCTCAGGATACAAATTCTGGGAAAGTGACAATAGGAAGGTAGGATCCTTCTAGCATGGTTACCTCCACTTCTTGCCTGGTGTTAGTGTGTTTTTGACTAGTCTGACTGGGATCCCGCTAATCAGGACCCCAGTCAATGTGATTTCTCCCTGATTGTGACTTCTGTACCTCCACAATTGGCTACTGGTGTACCCTTGTAAGTCCCTAGTATATGGTACTAAGGTATCCAAGGCATAAGTACACCATTGGTCTCCCATGGGCTGCAGCATGCATTGTGCCACTCACCAGAGACCACTCAACCTGTAACTACAGGTCTGCCATTGCAGCCTGTGTGAGTTGGTGCTAGCACCTCACACAACAGATATAAGTTTCCTTATATCTGAGGCCACTAGACTTAAAACCTATGCCACCCCTCTAGCAGGCTTTTAGGCCTGAAGGCACGGTGCTTGGTTATAAGTGTGAGGGTGTCCCTATATGTGCAGGACACCTCTACAGTCAATTATCAAGGCTTTGTAGGTGTGGTCCACCATTTTAATACTAAAGTAATTTTACATATATCGGACATCAGTCATTACGAGATGTTTAACTATATAGTGGCTGCACGGAACCCAGTCATGTTTGGTATCAAACATGTTGGAATCATACCCCAAAACCAATTCCCGTGTTGGAAGTATGATCCCCTGTACTGCGGTTACTGCCTTTCAGGGTCTGACAGCAAGCTAGTGCTGCTGTCAACCACAGACATGAGTTTGCCCTCCTGCCCCTGAGCCAAGCTTGAGCACGGGTAGGTAGAACAATAGATTTCCTGTCACAGAGAGGTGCAACCACCTCCACCGACAGGACTTAGTATATTGGGCTGGGGTGGGGGGCACTTGCCAGCACCACCAGACTGCTTTGAAGGGTATAGTTGGTACCCTCCTTGCATACTCCAGTTTGAACAAGTTCAGAGAGCCCTTGGCTTCTGCTCTAGTGCAAAACTGGACAAAGGACATGGGAGTATCCTCCCTCTGTCCAGTCCCTCGTCTGGGAGGGACCCCTGCATCGTACTAACCCCTCTCCTAGGGTATTTACAGGCTTACATATGGGTGGATCCTCAGATTCACTGTGGGACAAGACTCAAACCTGAAACCACACCACTCTTCGACCGTCTGGACACTTGGACTTCGCCTGGAACCGAGACTGCACAAAGGAAGACTCCTGCTGCTCCTGGTCTCGATTCTCTGCAAGTCTTCTTCGTTGTTGGTGCACCTTCCAGGATCTTCAACAAACCAGTGGGAATCAAGGACACCCGAAGTAATCTCCCTTGGAGTGAAGAAGTCACTCCCTTGCATCTGTAGGCACGGCAAGGGAGCTGACCTATATACTGCTCCTGGCGTCCCACAGACTTTAAAAGGGTTAGCAACACAGGTAGTGGTTCTGAAACTCCCTTGAGGCTTGATCTGTCCTCTCAGCAAGTTTGAGGCCAGTAACCCTTGCCAGAAGTGCTGGGGCCGAATCCCTGATCACCGCATCGACTTGCCGTTGCCAAGGTTTATTGACTCTGCACTCTAGAGATCTTCAAGCTACAAGAAGCTCCAGCCTCCAGAATCTCTTCCTGCCAAGTATAGCATCTTCACTGCATTTTCTTTTCTGTAGGCCTTCCTTTGTGGTGAGCTGCTCGAGGTCCTCTTGCAACCCCTGTGCCTTCAGCCTGTGGGCCCTCCTGAGGGTCTTCTCCTGCTTCAGTGGGCTCCCCTGATTACTTGGGACCTGCTCTGACTCCCTTGCTTGTGGTGAGTCCCTTGGACCTTGCTGGTCCCAATGTTACTCATTCTTCGCTTTCCGCGCATGATGCAGCTGCCAAGGCTTGTTGGTGCTCCCACCCGACACCGACCCCCTGGTTCTCGACTTCCGAGTGGGTCAGCTAATGCATGGCTTCTGGTCTTCCTCAGCATCTCCTGATCCTCACAGCTGCAGGTCACCTTCAACTCCTTTGAATCATCTGTCATCAGTGGGCATTGCTCTTCCATGCCTCCTGGTCACCTCTGACTGGCAAAGACACTGTACTCTCAGCTTACAGGTTCTCCTCTTCAAAATTCCACCCTTGGATTCCACCGGACTCTGGCACACTCTTCTCCAGGAGCATCTTTCCTAAAGTCCTACATTTTGTTCTATTGCGATATCCGACATCACTTCGAATATGCACTCTCCTTCCCTGGTGTACGTATCCTGGTTCCTGGCGTTTCCACGTGTGGGCTGACTCTCCAATCTTTTGTCTTCCATGGGGTTACATCAGGGTCCACTGGAAAGGTTGACTTCTATTGGACAAGCTGCTGTGTTTCCACTCTGCACACAGCATCCGTGGGGTTCCTCGGTACTTACCTTGGGTGGTTCCTTGCGTCCTCAGCTCCTCTGAGGCTCCTGGCTGAAGTCCCGACTTCAGTCGCATTTCATATTCCATTTTCCTAATATATCGTTTGGTCTTCCCCTGGAGACCACTGAATTTTGTACTTACTTACCTGTCAAAATTGAAGTATTCATGTGTATTTGTGTTTTTCTATCTCCGGGGAGGAGACACCAATGTGTTAGTGAGTGTTGTGTTATAAATAGAACTATTTTTATATATTCATTTTGTGGTGCTTTTTCATTTAACCTACTCTACATGATTAGATCTGGTAGTGGTTCTGCAACTCCCTTGAGGCTTGATCTGTCCTCTCAGCAAGTTTGAGCCCAGTAACCCTTGCCAGAAGTGCTGGGGCCGAATCCCTGATCACTGCATCGACTTGCCGTTGCCAAGGTTTATTGACTCTGCACTCTAGAGATCTTCAAGCTACAAGAAGCTCCAGCCTCCAGAATCTCTTCCTGCCAAGTATAGCATCTTCACTGCATTTTCTTTTCTGTAGGCCTTCCTTTGTGGTGAGCTGCTCGGGGTCCTCTTGCAACCCCTGTGCCTTCAGCCTGTGGGCCCTCCTGAGGGTCTTCTCCTGCTCAGTGGGCTCCCCTGATTACTTGGGACCTGCTCTGACTCCCTTGCTTGTGGTGAGTCCCTTGGACCTTGCTGGTCCCAATGTTGCTCATTCTTCGCTTTCCGCGCATGATGCAGCTGCCAAGGCTTGTTGGTGCTCCCACCCGACACCGACCCCCTGGTTCTCGACTTCCGAGTGGGTCAGCTAATGCATGGCTTCTGGTCTTCCTCAGCATCTCCTGATCCTCACAGCTGCAGGTCACCTTCAACTCCTTTGAATCATCTGTCATCAGTGGGCATTGCTCTTCCATGCCTCCTGGTCACCTCTGATTGGCAAATACACTGTACTCTCAGCTTACAGGTTCTCCTCTTCAAAATTCCACCCTTGGATTCCACCGGACTCTGGCACACTCTTCTCCAGGAGCATCTTTCCTAAAGTCCTACATTTTGCTCTATTGCGATATCCGACATCACTTCGAATATGCACTCTCCCTCCCTGGTGTACGTATCCTGGTTCCTGGAGTTTCCACGTGTGGGCTGACTCTCCGATCTTTTGTCTTCCACTGGGTTACATCAGGGTCCACTGGAAAGGTTGACTTCTATTGGACAAGCTGCTGTGTTTCCACTCTGCACACAGCATCCGTGGGGAACCTCGGTACTTACCTTGGGTGGTTCCTTGCGTCCTCAGCTCCTCTGAGGCTCCTGGCTCAAGTCCCGACTTCAGTCGCATTTCATATTCCATTTTCCTAATATATTATTTGGTCTTCCCCTGGAGACCACTGAATTTTGTACTTACTTACCTGTCAAAATTGAAGTATTCATGTGTATTTGTGTTTATATCTCCGGGGAGGAGACACCAATGTGTTAGTGAGTGTTGTGTTATAAATAGAACTATTTTTATATATTCATTTTGTGGTGCTTTTTCATTTAACCTACTCTACATGATTAGATCTGGTAAATACCATCTGCTCAACACTCCTTCAAGATAAACCTGAAGGCTGCTCTCCGCAACTACCACTTAGAGAGCTTTCTAACGTTGTCTAAGGCGACTAAAATCATCAGAAGGGTTGCCTTGATTAGTGAAAGGTGCTTCACTTAAATAAGTGTGCACCATATACTAAGCCAGCCTCCTCCAGTGACATTGGTGAAAGACCATAAGAAGAAGGCATTGAAGCTAGTGACCATAGAGAGGAAGAAGGAAGAGATTCCTGGGGAGGCAGACACGAAGGACAGCGCTCATGTCCCTCCTGGAGGAGGAGAGCCACAATCTAAGACCACCATCAGAGAGAAGGGAAAGGCTTGTTTGCAGCTGCTTTGCCCATGGAGTCCTGAATGGATTCAAGATGCGGATGGCCTCTGCCACGCTCCAGGAGGATTGTGGTATTCCCAGGTGGATGCCCAGTTTTAAATTTGGCAGCATGAGTTGTGGAGGGCA
This sequence comes from Lissotriton vulgaris, assembly GCF_964263255.1. Taxonomy (NCBI): domain Eukaryota; kingdom Metazoa; phylum Chordata; class Amphibia; order Caudata; family Salamandridae; genus Lissotriton; species Lissotriton vulgaris. The sequence goes on along the minus strand of NC_141690.1, from coordinate 114,941,573 downwards.
CCACTACGCATTAGCCTTATCTAGGACAAACTAGAAAGGAGAAAGAAGCGTAAAGAGTTCAGCGAAAGGAAAAGCCCTGACATAGCTGAAAAATTGACAAGGCAAAACCTTTTTTTGTGTATTTTTTTTCTCTCGCTTCTATTACCTTGCCTACCCTTATAGTATGATTTGCCTAATGTAAAAATGATACTGTTGAAAGAACTGTTACCACGGGGAATCAATAGGAGAATGTATCGTCAAAATCATGATTTATGTTCCAGTGGCACTGCCACTGTATGTATTAGCATTATTGTTCCCCTCATAGAGATCGCTACCTTATTATTGTGGCTCTACATATTTTACTTATTTAATGCCCTGGCTGGCTTGACACAGTTGTGAAACTGATCAGGGGCTAAGATTAAGAAAGTTAAGTTATGCCATTTTCTATATTTTATTTCCTCTTAATCCTTCTGCTCTACCTACAGCTGTTCACTCATGGCCGAAGCCAGGAGGGGCGGGGTGGTGGGGGGGGGGGGGTACCCCCATATACATGACTGACCCCCATAAATGCAACTACAAGTATGTCAGAGATTGCCTTCAGGATGAAAGCTCGCTCTGAAATGCTTACGGGACGAGTGAGGTCATCTCATAGGCAGCAGTCCTAAAAAGCAGAAAATCAAGAAACAGGGCATCACTTTTAGTTTCATACAGATGCCTTTCCCTTTTGCTAAGGATTCAGGAGAGAGAAAATGCCTGAAGGGAAAGCGTTGCTAGAATAATGGTCAGAGGGTTTTGCATAGGGAAAGCAGCAACACTGTAATCATTGTGTGCAGGGTGGCGGGATGAAACACCTATCTCCAGGCCATATCCACCACACCCCCAAGCAAAACAGGGACATTTCTCTTCAGTCTGCAGCTCCTCTTGGGACTGTAGCAGCGCAAGGCACACTGGCAAACTCAAAACTAATCTGATTTATTAATTGTGTGGTTCTCTTTCTGATTCGATAATGAGTCCAGGTTTATTTCGGTTTTCTAGCCTATTTTCTTTCTCACTCCAACCCTGAGGCTGGGAAGGGAGACAGGGATTCTTTCTTCTGTGATCTTATGACTGTGGCCTCAACACTGTTAAAAGAGGAAAGCAGGTCTTGGGAAGGGAGTCGATGAGTGAGGAAACAAAATTATTTTGCATCCCTATGAGAGAATTGGTGGGTGAGATAGTTTCTTGTAGTGCTGCTAGTAGTAAATATGTTTCTAACCCCATAGCAATTGAAGTCCCTCTTCGTTTGTTCCTTAAGACACAAAACTACTTGACAAGACTTCTCTTTGAAGAAGGAATCCCCCACCATCAGTCTTAAAATACAATGTATGCTCATTTCAACAGCTTATTTTATCATAGAAATACATGCTCTTATGTCTTTATATGTGTGCAGAAGAACAGGGATTAAGAGATTAGGTTATTTAATGGATAAAGACATGCAAGGCCACTGCTTGCTTTGGAAGGGCGAGGGTCAGCAATGTCAATTTCAGGAAATACAAATTATGGCCTGGGACCAGCACTTAGCAGAACTAATGGCAGTTTCACAGTCTGTATATTGTATTGTAGTGATTTAGTGCTTCGTACCCTTAACAAGGTGCCAAACGATGTGCATATTTGTGTCTGGATATGGGTCCACTGATATGTATGCTGGTGGGTGTGTGTGTGTCTGTTTCTGTGTAATGGACGTGGGGAGGGGAGGCTTTCTTTCTATTCCCAAACTAAGACAGCAAAACCCTGCCATTTTGTTGAGTCTATCATTTTTAAGCAAAAGTGCCTTTAGTTTTACTTTCTCCACTTTGACAAAACCTCCAGTTCAATGTGAATTAATAAAGAAAATATTTGCAATGACATCTTTGGTACATCTCCTATTCCAACATGTTGATGTAGCTCTCACTGCCCAGCTCGCTGGTATGCCTGTTTATTGGCTGACGGTGTAATTAAAACACAAGAAACCTTTGTCTGTTGATGATGCCCAGAATACCCAGTGCCTGGCCTCGCACTGAAGCCTTGCAAGGAGAAAGGGGATTCTTTAATACGGCTCTCTTCACAGGAATATTCTAAATTGACTGTCTTCTTCAGCTGTCTCATTCACTTTCCTAGATGCATGAAGAAATTTGCCTTGCAGTGTGATTCATTTGCAGGAAAACAAAAGACGTGCTGGTGGCAAAGCATATGAAATAAATGTTAACAGCTCTAAAGTTGAGCCAGTAATTAATTTTAGAGCATCAGGACAAAACTGGGTTTTTTGAATCATGCTTTCAGTGACCCTGCTATGGCTCAGTACCAGGGGCGCAGAGGATGCCCTCCGGGTTTCTAGTTTTGGAGGAGGACCCCTCACCCTCTAAGCCATCCCATTGCAGAATGTGCGCAGTGGCATGGAATAAGAAATAGTTACATGCTCAGGAAAGCCGCTCCCCTGCAGTGTACCGGGGCGCCAACCGTTCAGATGTCCCCCATTGAACCCAAGACCATTGAACATCTGTGTGATCTGGGATACGCTGGGGTCCTTCATTACATTCTGCAAGGGGCATCATGTTGCCTTAGGCAACTGCTCAGTAGCTGTATATTTTTAACAAAATTAACCACCACAACACTGCAGCTACTTGTGAGTGGCATGTACGCATTTTATTTCTTGTATGAGAGAAGTGACAGTGGTACCGGTACCACCCAAGCCCTTTTAGCCTGACAACATTTGAAGCAGGAAGGGTGTCAAGGACAATCAGTCATAAGGGGTGACTAGACACAATATCGAGAAAAAAAATATTGACTGGACAAAATATCGAGTTTTTTATATAGAATGGACAGAATATCTAATTGCAAAAATATAGTGGTGCAGAATTTCGAAATTAAGTTAAGAAATATATATTTTAATAATATCGAAGTTAGTAATATCGACAGTCAGTTGTTAAAATATCGATCTTTTAATAGTGTTTCAAGTGTTTGTATATGTGTAAAAAGTATGTAATATTTTTGTAATGTATGTTTGAATTTTTTTAAAGTAATGAATTTTATGTTATTTAATTTTTGCATAATTGAGTTCCGTAGTGGGTTTATAGGGGTGGGAAGTAATTCAATTATAGTATATTAAATAATATTTTTTAGGAATTAATAATTATTTTTAATTTAGTTTTGCATTTTAGTTCTGTAGCGGGTTGTGGGTTTATGGGGGAATAGGGGGTGAAGTATTTTAACTGTAATTAAGTCATTATTTATTTTTATTTATAATTCATGTATTGTTAATTAAATATTAATTGGTAATTAATTTTTATTAATTGATTAATTGATAATTATATTAATTGTATTAAATTATTTTTCAGAGCGGGTTGTGGGTTTATAGGGGAATATGGTGGGAAGTAATTTAATTATAATGTATTAATTATTGAATTTATTTTTCTGTATTGATAATTAATTTACTGGTAATAAATTATTGCTTTTTATTACTTATTCATTTTTGGTATTGAAAATGTATTTGTTAATTAATAATAGGTAACTAATTTTTTGTAAATAGTATTCACTGGTATTTATAATTAATTATTTTTCGAATATTTATGTAATTAGTAATTATTTTTTTTTATTGGTATTGATAATTAATTTATTTGCATGTAAATATTAAAACATTACTTTCCCTACTGTTGCACTCACTGGAGTGGGAATAGTCATTTTTACCCCTACGCTGTCCAACACTTTCCCAACTGTTGCACTCACTGGAGTGGGAATAGTAATTTTTATCCTCCAATGTTTTCCCTACTGATGCACTCACTAGAGGGGGAATAGTAATTTTTACCCTCCCACTATCCAGTACTTTCCCTACTGTTGCACTCACAGGAGGGTGAATAATAAATGTTACCCTCACGCTATCCTACGCTAAAATTATTGAATATTTTTTAATATTATTAAGTTATTATATATGTGTATAAAAAAAATGCATGTTAATTATTTTTTATTATAATAAATATTTCTTAATTGTAAGGGGATTTAAGTATTTTTAAGTATCCTTTACTTAATTATATTTATTATTTCATTAATTTTACATTACTTTTAAGAAATTTAAAAAATTCTATATTTTAACAAACTATATTATTTACAATAATATTTTGGATTCTGTATTTTTGTACTTTCCTGTCTTTTAGATAGGAAGTCAGTATTCTGTCATTCTATATTTTTTCAATCGATATTTTGGCAGGTCGATATTTTGCTTCTCGATATTCTGTCAGTGATCCGTAATAAGGTAGCAGCATCCTGTCTGGATCTGGTATTTGCAAGGTTGCATTTACATTTGGATTTAAAACCTGTGTTAAAAACAAATCGGAGCACCCAAGTCAACCTATGAAATACAAGTACCTATCAATTGTTTTTTTACATTGAATCCTGTTTCTAGTAGATTGACGTTTATTATATATTCAGGACTACAAACACCAGAATGCATAGGAAAACAGGATTAGAAAAGCTACTACAACAAACAAAGCACACCTGTAAATTAAACCAACAGTGCAAGAATGTGAAATTCTGCAGATTCAGAAAACTTTTTAGTCAGCAGTGTGTTAGTACTTATGTTCAACACACATACATACATCAGTATGGTGCAGTACATTGTACAACTGTGCATTGTATATTGCATAATACGGGCAGTAGGCAGAATTAAGTGACTTGGTTAAGAAATATTTGGGAGCTGGCTTTTATATTAAAACAGTAAGCTCTGCAAGCTTCACATCCAGCTCATCAACCGCATGGTAGATATAGCTCATAAGAAGCACACTGTTATGCCTGCTGGATAACCAGCTATTCTTGAAGGATTTACAACTAATCCCATTAACCATCTTTTACATACTCAATCATACATGCAGCACACACAGACTTCAACATAAGCATAACACTAAGCATACTACATATTAAGCAAAAAGGCCATAGAAGCAACAATAAGACAGCACATATTAGCCTTGCATACTAAGCATATAGCACACACGTCACAACACAACAAACAATACATACGGAAAACACGCACACACACATCATGCACAGCTATATTTTCAGCTGCACTTTATCTCTCCCCATAACCGATGTAGAATCAGTTATTATTGCTTCAATGAAAATAGGGCATTGTTATTGTTTACACCCATACCTCAATTTTCAGTGAACCTCTACTGTCAGAAAGGAGTAATTTGCAAACAGGTGTGTACCAATCTAGTCAGCTCTTGATAAAAAATACACGCAATGGTTGAATCAGCAGTGGTGTAAAAACAATGAAGTCTTTTATAAGTGCCATTTCAGATGAATGGGCTTACTAGTAAATTTAATTGAACACCGGTCTAAGCCTGTAAAATGCACTATTTGACCCACTCGAAGAAGGCAGATGCTCTTTTTACAGTCTTATTTTTGGGCATTGTCCATGCAGTAGTGGAAATGGGCAGCAACATCGGTAGAAGTGGGATGTGCTTGTGAAGGAAGTGGGTAGCCTCCTACGAAGTAAGTTTTGGCCCTATTACTTATTTATTTATTACAAATAAAGCACTGCTCCACTGTATTGTGAAACAAATCTCAAACTGCTTCTTTAATTTAATTTATAAATGGTCAGTGAAACTGCTACACCATTTGCATTAGGAAAAGTTAGCCTGATGAGGAGATAATCATATTGCTTCATCTATCACTTTAAGACACTTATTAATGAAATGCATGTTATTCTTTCAAAACATTTTTTTAAGGGTCTACTTCCTAAAATGCTGTTCGCATCTTTTTTTTTTCAATATATGCTTCCCAATACGCGTTATCATCCCATACCTCTTTCCAAGCTATTGCCTCTTGCCCCTAAACTCTGGAACTCCCTCCCGGTGAGCATCAGAAGCATTCAAAACCATGTGGCCAGAAAAACCTATCTTTTCCCTAAATAATCTTCTGCTCTGCCTGCCCCGCCCTGCCACGTTGTCTGTCTGAGACTAGCGCTGGGACGCCCCTTTGCTGGGGCAGCAATGCACTTTACAAATACTATAACATAACATAACAACTTTTTAAATCACCAAATTCCCCTTGGTGCTTTGAAGTCAACCTAGGATGGGTTAAGTGGTTTATAAGCAAACAATGTCATTATGTGAGACACTAAGGCTAGTGCAGTGACCCAATGGGGCCTACACTAAAACCAGGAAACTGACATAGGGGCACCAAGAATGACTCAGGGGCACTTAAAGTGGACCTCCAACACTGTCACTAGCACACATATGGGGAATTGATGTGACCACAGTGACAGTGACAAATAGGCACGTGCACTCAAACACTAACAGGAGGACACTAGCACTGGGCACCAGCAAATGGGCACTGTCAGTAAGATAATGAGACACGCAAATCAACACAGACACTGGAACAGAGGGTACCAAAACAGGATCGTCAATACTAACATGAGAACTGTGACATTGGGGCACAGACATGTGACACAAACTCTAATACTGGGACACAGGACAGTTATGCTAAGACACTGACAGTCTGACACAGGGATGCCAGGGAACAAGGATATTGATACTGAACAGTGGGACATAATATTAGACTGTGACATAAAATACTGACATGGGCATTGACTGGGGACACATTACTAGTGTTCCTGATGCAAGGACACTGACATGGATACACATTCATTGGGTCATAGACACTAAAACGCAGACCAGTGGCACCAACAGTAGCATGGGGATGTTGGTAATGTGGCACTGGAAATCATTTATTGACATGAGTCACAAATATTAACACTGGGACACATTTGGACATTAACAAACCGGCACCACAGTAATGCTAACACAAGGGAATTTCCACTGGGACAGTACCACTTGGACACAGAAAATGGAACACCAACATGGAGATTTTGGGCCCGATTCACAGCACTAACTTAAGACAAAATCCTAAACGTACTACTTTTTTGGTATTCACAGAAGGCATTTACTCATTTGGTATTTAAAGAAGTTAGGAGTCCTAACTTTAGAACTCCTAAATGCTTCTGTGAATACCATAAGTCTTACAGTTATGATTTTTCTCAGTTTAGGAGTATTAAAGTTAGGACTCCTAACTTTTGTGAATCCCTAAATGAGTAAATGCCTTCTGTGAATACCAGAATTGTAGTAAGTTTAGGATTTTGTCTTAAGTTAATTCTGTAAATCGGGCCCATTGACTTGGATACAAAGACACTGGTGCAAACATTGGAGCTAGTCCAATGCCATGAGGCAGTGGTATGGGGAGATTGTCACAGGGGCTTTAGAGTATTAACAGTTAGATATTTATGCTTGAACACAACACCACCTGATACAAGGACAGTAACACCACGGCACTTACTGGGGGGATGCAACATCAAGGTACTGATGTGTGGTTGCTGAGTTGGGTCATTGACGCTAGGATACAGACACAAAGGCACTGACATGGGGGCACATACATACGGTCACAGACACTGAAATTTACACTGTGACACTGACATGGACATTGGACAGTTCAACACTGCCAGGGGGTTATTGCCCAGAAAAACTGTTTGGTACAGAGACAGACACAAGGAAAAGTGAACACTGACACCGAGACACTGAAACTAACAAGGTACATTGGAATTGAGATACTGAAATCGGCACATGGACAATGGCAGAGAAAAACTGACCGGGGGACAATGACACTGGAACACTGGTGTGAGGGCACTGCCACTGTGACATGGGTAGATGGGGAAATAGGTTGAATGGCATTTCTACTTGAACACTCATGATGGGAGAGAAATAAAGGGACACGTATGCAGTAACAGTGATATGGAGACACTAACCCAATAACACTAATAAGTCCACAAACACTAATGTTGAGGTAAGTAAACAAGGGTGCAAGTATTGGGATACTGAGTTATAGATGCTACATGCAAAGAGGGCATGAGAAACAGGCATGGACATACTGACACTTGGTCATTGGCACTCGAGCACTAACACGGGGAAACTAGTGCATGGACCGAAACACTGGAATACCAACACAAGCACACTGCGAGGAATATACTGACATAAGAACAAAGGGATATCAATGCTGACAATGGAACACTTGCACAACAATAGAGTAGTCAATCATTGCCACTAAGACACAGCCACAGATATTCTGTGGCACTGGCACTGACACTGGAAATGTTACACTTGGAAAATGATGGGGATATTACCACTGGAAACTGACACAGGGATCAAAGGCAGTCAAAGAGACACATGTGGACATGGGGGCACCAATACTGGTCTGGGAATCTTTACATTTGGACACTGAAATGGAGATAATGAAGGACAGACTTACACTAAAATCTGAATATTGACACTAGCACTCACAGTTGGGAAATAGGGCTACACGGACACAGAGTCACTGACACAGGCACTAAAACATACACAACATCACTGGCACAGATGCGCTAATGCATGGATACAAATATAGGGAGACACACCAGAGACCACAAACAATTGTACTTTAGACATTAGAATAATGAAGTCTGTCGTCTCATCTAAACAACATTCTTTAACAGCACCAAGAAGACATAATGTTAGCAAGTGTTGGTCATCAGCAATACTTCTGAAAAACCTTTTTTGAGATAATATGGCAGCCGGGCAGCAATAACCCCTCAGTTCCACCTAAAATAACCCCCTTCTCTGCCTGGTAACGGTTGAGTTGACAGAAATAGTGAAGGCACATGATGTCTACGGTCATAGTCCAATGGGACTTCAATTAGGCCAGACATTCTGCATGTGGAGATTATTGGATGCTAAGCCTGTCAAGTCTTGATTCCAGCACATGCCTCTTTCTTCCACCACCCTACACTTCCTGCCACTTTTTCTTATTCTTGCATGATCTTTTTTGCACCTGTGTTCTGTCTTTGTCATCATTTTCCAATATTTCTATTCCTCCTTCTTTCTTTCTTTTCTTCCTGTCTTGGTCAAAATATGATGGTGAAAAATAAGTTTGGATCCCTAAAGATAAGTGCCGGTGCCTGCTACCTGAAACCAACTGCACACATTAAGTACTGGATACAAGGATCTTAAAGAATGACTGGGCAGCTGCCTGGCAAGTTCCTGCTGCTTCAAGTAGTAGAAGGGCATGTCACCACACACACTTCCTTGGCTATGCTCGTGCTCCCCCAACATCCTATGCTGATCTTGTCTGTCTCTCCTACAGGTTGTTCCATTGCGGTCTCTCTTGCTGAAGATGGTTTGGAACTGCTTTAAAAACCCACTCAATTATTGTTAATGGTTTTTAGAACATGTACTTAGAAATGCTTGATTTGCCTTACTTTTCCCCAAAGGTGTCTTGAGGGAGGGTACACAGGCCCATGCATAATTGCATTTATGCACTATTTAGTTTCCTGCAATTATACTGGTTATAAGTGCATGGCAAATACCATTTAACACAGATTTCATGAAATTGTCCTAGTGTTCCTTGCTCACTGTACTTCACTAATAGTGGGAAATGTAGCAAATAGTAACACTTTAGAAAAACTGCAAAATATACTGTATTCTTTAAAATCTAACCATATTGTGCCTTTAATTAAAAAAATACTGTGGGGAACAAAACTAATGTCAACTATTGAAAACCGAAACCCTTCTGTAGTTATTCTTTGGAGTCATGCCCCTCTAAACATGTACCTCTGGCTACAGGCCTGCTCCGGCTACATTCTTCTTTGTATAGATTACCGAATTGTTAGTTTTGGTGTTGTAGGTGAGCATCACCACTACTGCCAAGGCCGGAGGTATTTGAATGGGGCAATCCTGGGTTTGAAGCTATAGTTCAGGGAAAGCTAACGCATAGGTTCCTGTCACTGGTCAAATATGGATTGGTGTCAGCAAATCGTTTTAGGTGACAGGTGCCCTGGGTGCCCATTGGTTTGTCTCTGGTGGGGCAAAGATGCATTACAGTGACAGTGCTTGTCTACTCTTGGTGTGCAAAAATGCAATAAAGAGAGTCTGCTTGACTATCCATATGTGTCTGATCTATGCCCATTTCAGTTTTTAGCAGTCGATTTTCCACTCAACCTTCATAAGATATTTTACTAATCTGCAGTTCAGCTGTGTGACTGTTGGGTTAAAATAGGCTATGTTAAATGTTAAATGTTAAATGTCGTATACTTGTAAAGCGCACAGCTGCCCCTGCAAAGGGGCGTCCCGGCGCTGTATACCGCTGGGGAACCCATCCTGGCTTTTCCTTTGAGATGGTCTCTCCTGGGCATCTCCAAGGTGAAGACAAGCATCCCCGGCGCTGATGGGGCCGTTAGTAGAGATTAAGCAAGCTATTGCCCAGAGTTGCTGAGTGGGACCCAGGGCTGGAGTAGGCACCGAGGCGAGAATTATCAAGTCCGCTGACCATGGCCCAAGACCCTGCCGCGTCGGGAATCGATCCCTGGTCCCAGTCTGACCTATGCTTTCGGGTCTGCCGCCTCTAACCAGTGAGCCACACCACTCCACTGACGGCCTGTCTGCAGTAGTGTAATGCCCTGATGCTAAACATGGTCTTTCAATCCTCTAATGTTGATTGGCATAGACAGCACTATGTGTACCGTGGGTTCTGGTCCTTGGCTACATTGCTGGCATAACTTCCTACCCTCAGTGCGTTGCCACGGCGGCAGATGTAAAAGTGAGGGCGTTGGACTTGGCCCTTTTTGCAGTGTCATCGTTGAACTTTTTGTCTTCCTTCTGTATTTTTTTCTGACCTGTTGTTGGCTGTTTTATGACTATGGGCACTTTATCACTGCTAATCAGTGATAAAGTGCATATGCTCTCCCAATGGTAAATTGATGTCTGGATTAGTGATTCCATGATTAGTTGGTTTGGTTTGTTTACTTGTCAGACCCTAGTACCGTGCACTGCGTGTGCCCAGGGCTTGTAAACCAAATGCTGCTGGTGGGCTTGCATCACTGGTTGTGCCACCCACAGAAGCAGCCTTTAAAAGGTGTCTCAGGTCTGCCGTTGCAGAGCCTGTGTGCAGTCTGGCACTGCCATGCTGACTGGGCAAGTGCACCCACTTGCCAGTCCCTAAACCTTCCAGTTCTGCATATTAGTCACCCCTATGGTAGGCCCAAGGGCAGTGTGCATTGTATGTAAACGGTAGGACAATCCCTGATGTGTGTGGCACGTCCTAATAGGGAATTACAGCCATTTTTGTTTTTCACTATTGCAAGGCTACCTTTTTTGTCAAATTTCGGAAAAACACCGCTTTGTAAATCAAAATGGGAGCGCTAAATAACTCTCTTATTGTCTTTGTATACAAACGCTGAGTCTTGATGTAAATTTTCAATGCTTGTTTAATGTTCCGTTTTGGGAAAAAAAGAAAGCCAGCCAAAGCGTTTCGTTCTGAAAACAGAACTCCTTCAGGGTGAAATGTTTGTTCCAAAGCACAATGTTTATCCACCACAGGGAGGGGGAAGTCCTTTGGGTCCTTTTAATCCTTTTTTTATTCCTATTCATCCAATTTATCCAGACAGGGCTCCATATTAAGAGTGTTGCATTTGCTTTGTTCGAGCAGTAATCGTTTGTTGGGTCCCGAGTATATCTCCACACCGTTAATACAAAAGTAATTGCTTGAGAAAATACAAAAGATCTTGAGATACGGATCCTTCCTGTTTAGGGGAATGTATGTATTTCCGTGTTCCACAGTCCCAAGCGGTAAGTATAATAACGGTAGTCACCCAGTGTGTTGATCACGATGAATCAACAACGCGGCGCCACTGTGGCGGGCACATCCTAATGCTAGCCACGGGACCACCACCCTTATGGCGGGCGGTCCCTTTCACTGGTAGGATGAAGGGCGGACTTTAGTATCTAATCCGCAGCGACATTTACCATCATATTGTACCATTTCTGCTTTTCTATTTACATGTGATACCCAGTGGTTGACTCCAATTCTCCATCTGAGCACTTTGGCTCTCAAGCCGGCATTAGGCAGTGTATCCAAATAGGGGTACCACATTTTATTCTCCCAGTTATTCATCATATGATGAACTGATACTTTCTTTTTCAGGTATATCATCAACTTCTTATAGAGCTTGCCTCCTGCTGAAGTCTCAGGGACAACAGACTTCACCCACCAGCTCCCCAAGAGTTCTTTGGAAGTGCCTGCAGTTGTGTTGGGCTTTCTGAGGGACTGCGTGTGTCAAGGAGCTGGAAGTGCGTCTCATGAAGAAGAAGCTTGTCGCCGCTGCTGCCGCTGTCGCTTCACAGCGCATTTCAAGCCTCGCATCGCCGGAGAAGAGGATCGACGTCACACCAGACCCAACAGCATCATCTGAGAAGCGTGTCGCTGCCGCAGTCGCTGTCGTCGCTGGGAAAGCGTGTCTCTGCTGCAGCTGTTGCATTATCGCTGCAGCACCTCGCATCGCCGGAGAAGAGGTTCGATGTAGCATCAGACGCCGCACGGCCGTTGGGTGCGCACGCATTGTGTCGCATCAAAGAGAAGATGCCATTTTGTTCATTGCACCGGATCTTAATCGCATCAAGGCGTTACTGGTCGCATCGCCACGGAAGCACAGTAAAAAACTGACGCATCAACTCCCCACGCCGAGAAGAAATTACGCATTCCCCTACGCATCAGCAGAGACCTGACGCATCACTGTTCTTGCGTGTAAGGAACCAACGCATCACCTTCCCTGCAACACTTTCGTTGTATAGCGTTACACCCAAAGGTACACTGAACTCAAAGTGTTGCATATTACATCTTAAGAGAACTAAGATAATTCTACCATTTTTAAGTACAGTATTGTGGATTTTTGTCGTTTGTGGTCTTGTGTTAAGTCTATGTAAAAAAACTTATTTTTATACTACAACTTGTGTGGTGTCTATCTGTAGTGTTGTCACTGGGTTACTGTATCAGTTCCCAAATGCTTTACACACTGCCTCTGAGATAAGTATTTCTGCTTGTGCCAAGCTACCAAGGGGGTGAGCAGGGGTTATTTTAGGAGCGTACTCCCTTACCCTGACTAGACGCTAGGGTCCCTATTTGGTCAAAGGTACCTACCTCTGCTAACTAGAGACCCCCAAATCTAACAGATTTCAAGCACCCCAGGTGATATTTCAGGAACACCTCCTTTGATGTGAAAGTAAGAACCAGATCCCAGGTATGGTTGTGGTGGCAGTGTTTTATAGCTAACTATTGTAATCTAGGCATGAGAATGCTTGTCGGGTAGCGCTGAAGCTTGTTTAATGGATATATTTACCGTGCTCTTAAACTGAAAATAACTGGTAATTATGGGCCAGATGTAGGTAAAATCAGTTTTCCGACTCTTAAATACCGACTCATACCGAATCGGTATGTCAGAATCGGAAAACGGGATGTAGGAAAGAAATCGGTAAAATTGACTGATTCGGTAACACTCGGAATATGTAATCGGTATTTACCGAATCGGTATTTTCCGAATCGGTAAATACCGAATCGGTAATACCCATTCATTCCTATGGTCCTCTTGGCTCATAGGAATGAATGGGATTTACCGAATCGGTATTTACCGGTTCGGAAAATACCGATTCGGTAAATATCGATTCGGTAATAATAAAAATAACCCATGTGAGCCTGTGAACCAATCAGGAACACCCACCACACCCCACAACCCACAACAAAGCCACAGAGGAAGCAACCAATCAAATGCAACCACCCCTTCCCAGTACCTGGGAGTGGCCACACCCATGCAGGTGCAGAGAAACTGAACTGTTTTGAGACCAGGAGGAAATACAGAGGAGCAGGCTTCCCAGAGCATACCTGAGTTGCAGAATGGAGACCCAGGATAGCCAGAAGGATGCAGCTGAGCGCAGGAGGAAAATCAAGTTCAGCCCAGCAGAACTGCAGGTCCTGGTTGAGGAGGTGGTTAAACACCGCACCCACATTTTTGGAAAACAGTCACTGCATGTTGCAGAGTCTGTGAAACGTACCACCTGGCTTGACATCCAGTCCAAGGTAAATGCCATTGAGGTCACCCACAGGGACATAGATGACCTCAAAAAAAGATGGTACGATCTGCGGATCATCACAAAGAAAAAACTTACTGCACAGAAAAAAGAAGCTGCAGCCACAGGTGGATGTAAAAACAGAGCACCAAAACTGACAGACCTTGAGGAGCTGGTTGAATCCACCCTGGAACCGGAAAGTATCAATGGGATTGGGGACGCTGAAATGTAAAAAAATGTAAATTGATACTTGTATAGCGCACTACTCACCCGCATGGGTCTCAAAGCGCTTGTACGAATACCACTGTGGAACCCATCCTGGCTTTCCCTATGAGGCGTCCACTCCTGGGTACCCCCAAGGTGGAGGCCAGGCATCCTTAGCGTAGTGGGGGCCGTTGTGGAGATTAAGCAAGCTATTGCCCAGAGTTGCAGAGTGGGATATGATTGGAATAGGCACCGAGGCAAGAATGATCAGGTCCGTGGAATTTTTGAGCCCAAGACCCGCCGAGGCGGAGAATTGAACCCTGGTCCCGGGTTAGACCTCTGCATCAGGGTCTGCCGCTCTAACCATTGAGCCACACTTCTCCACTCTGCCAGAGCTGCAAGGAAACAAGGTAAGATGCATGGGCATAAATCCCCACCCATGTCCCTGTCCCCCTTCCCCACTGTGTGTGTCTGCATCACACTCCAGAACAGGTTTCACTTATGTCCAGCAATGCATCATGGGAGATGTAGTCATAGGTACATACATCAATGCAGTCACCATAGAATTCAGCAAGGCATGCGACACACTACTTCCAGAAGCTGAGGAAGACTAGGCACTGTGTGATAGGAATGTGATTTAATCATGACACACAGGTGAACTACACCACTGACCCAATGCCCATATCTGTCCAGAGGAGAGTCATCGCACAGTACAGCACAGGAGAGGGAGGAGAGGCCACCGACAACTGAGAGGAGGGAAGAGACAAAAGACAGAGCAGGTCATAGCGCTGTTCAGCAAGACACAACCACAGCGCAGGCAGCCACTACACCTGAGCAACCCACCACACCACAGCCTCAGTCGCCTCTGTTGTTCGGGACACAAGAGTCGGAACCAGCAGTACTATTCCCCACACCAACATCACAGTCGTCTGTGCAAGGAAGGTCAAGGAGGCTTGATGTGCCTCCTCTCAGGATTCTTGAAACAACAGATGAGGAAGATGAGGAGGGTGTCATGCCAAGTAATCCACCTGTGTCTGACAACACAGGGCAGCAGACTAATTCAGGAGCTGTGCGGGCCAGTGCCCGAGGCCGAAGGGCACGGGAGAGAGGTGAAGGCAAAGATGGTGAGGGGGTCTTCTGCGGTCTTGAGGCCACCATGGTAAAAGTTCAGTGCCTGCAGGCAAAGGCAATACTAGCAGTTCACAGGCAGGTTCGCAGTATAAATGGCAAGATGTCAAACATAGACCAGGGTATTGGCAACATGACAGAGGCATTGCAGTCCATGGCAAAGGGGATGACTGACATGACCCACTGCATGAGTGCTCTCTACGACAAATTAGATAGAGACCACTCAGAGAGGCGCAGGGATCATCAGTGTATGTGGCAACAGACAAAAGCAATGAACCGCTTTGCTACTGCAACCTCCCTGCTGTGCCGGAGTTCTGTCGCCATGCAGGATGCAATTGTGCACTGTTGCACAGATTTGTCAAGGGGGATGGAGAAAGTCACCTCTGCCATGGAGCTGATGCTCACACCACAGGCAGCCACTGCTGGAGACACAGGTGTCAGGGAAACAGAAGACTCCACCAGCAGGAGTGGCTCTAGCACTCCTGTCCCTGAAATGCGTAGGAGCAGGAGGCGCCAATCTGCTGACCCAGGCACCACCGAAAGCGTTGAGACCCAGCCTCCTGCATCCTGCACTGTAGTGCGTGGACGCAAACGTTGAACATGCCCTCAACCCACAGGACAGGTCACAGTGAGGTTAACTGTGACCACCCACTCATCATAATAGACACTGTAGTACCATGGTGTTGTATTATTTAAATGCTGTAGTGACAATTAAACTACGTACTTCAAAAACTAAGCCTGTCTGTGTCTCCTTACTTAGAAATATCGGCGTGTGATCTCTGCCCGTCTCAGTCTCCCATCTGTTGCTGGTGCTGCTCCTGTTGCATAGGGCTCTGCCTGTTCTCTGTCATCATCAATGTCCTCATGATGTGTGATCTGCACCTCTGTGCCTTCCTCGGTGGCAAGATTGTGCAACATGGCACAGGTCGCTATCATTTTGCAGCACAAGATTGGAGTATACTGGCGTGCACCTCCGCTCTTGTGGAGGCAGCGGAACCTGCTCTTGAGGAGTCCAAACGTGTGTTCAACAACGTTGCGAATCGATCTGTGAGCCACATTGTAACGCCTCTCACTCCTGCTAGAAGGATTGAGGTAGGGGGTGAGCACAAAGGACCTCAGGGCATATGCACTATTGCCTAGGTGGAAAAGAGAGTGCCATTAGTTACATACTCATGATACATACATCTGCTATTACTATCAGGGTGTGTCACAGTCATTTACCAAGCAGGTATCCGTCCCCAAACTCTCCAGCAACAAGGCGTGTAAATCCCACTGTTCTGGAATATGTACGAGTCGTGAGTACTCCCAGGGAATTTGGCCACAATGTCTGTAATGATGTTGCCAGCGTTGCATATCACCTGCACATTGATGGAGTGCGTTGACTTCCTGTTCCTGTATTTGTGTTCTGTGGCTGCAGGTGGGCAGAGTGGGATGTGGGTGCCATCTATGCAGCCTATCACATGAAGGAAGTGTGCCAGTTGATATAAATCTGTTTTGGTCTTCGCAAGTTCCGCAGGTGTGTCACGGAAACGAATATAATGATGCATCCTCTGCATCATGGCCTCAAGGAACTTCGTGAAGAAACGGGACAGGCAGCTCTAAGACACACCACCTACTGCAGCAATCACACTCTGGTAACTACCAGAGGCAAGCAGGTGTAGGCTACACAGCACCTGCACATGGGGTGGGATGGCGTGCGCCCTTGGTGTTGGGTGCTCCAGGAGTGGGTGCAGGTCCCTGACCAGGTCCAGGATGGTTTGGGGGTGTAGCCTGTACCTTTGCAGTATCTCTGGCTCAGTCAGTTGGAAGAGTGTTATCCTCTGCCTGTACACTTGCTTCTCCCTTCTCCATTCCCTCTCTCCTGCTGCCTGTAGCCGTAGCCGCCTTGCTATGACGTAGAATGCCGCCATTCTGGTTACACTGTTGCATTTTGGGGCCTTATTTTATAGCCTGCACCTGGTTACCACCTACTTTCAATCCATGGTAAATACCGACTCTTAAATACCGAATTTCATGAAATTCTGTATTTATTTGGTTACCTACATCTCCCTGGACATTTTTTCCAATTTCTTATTTACTGATTCGGTAAATAAGAATTCGATAACTAAGGATTTGGTACATTCTGATTAGGAAAAATACAGACTCATATTTTCCGAATGGGTAGATTTTTAACTCCTACATCCCATTTACAATATACCGGTCGGTAACGGCAGGAATTACTGAATTTCGTCCGTTACCGAACGGTATTCGGCTACCTACATCTGGCCCTTTGTCCCATATGGGGTTTAGGCCAAGAGTGGTTAGTGACGTTGTTAGATAGTATCTGGCAGGGGATTTGTCGCTTGTAACAATTTCCTCCCACAGGTGATGGTTAAGAGTTACTGTGCTGGCATTTTTTAGTTTGTAGCAACAGATAATAAACGTCCCTTGCTTGGCAAGGGTTTGTTTAGTGAAGCCAAACTCCAGTCTTAACTGGGCTGTTGATGTATGCTGTGGCAGATGGAATACAGACTTGTAGATCTTAGCTCCAATCTTATCCAGATGGAGGCAGTCCCATTTCCCCAGGTATCCCACAGCAGGCACTCACTCCTGGGAGAACCAAACTGCTTTCTCCTATGTTTGTGCAGGCTGCTTCTTAGTTGTTGTTTTTTTAAACCTCTTTTTATTGAGTTTTTCCAGAACATACAGCAATCATAGCATGAAAGAGTATACAGCCCTATTTCAGCGATTATGGTCATGCACATTCACATTTGATAATGGTAGTGCCTGAAAAAAAATGATATCAAAGAAAACAATAACATTCAACCAACCTTGCAGGTACGTACAATAATAAGAGCAGGAGTTCCTAGTGTAGTGCAATTGGCCAGCTGCCACAGTAGCTACCACTTCACAAAGTGGGCCAATCAATCCGTCAGCTCGGGGTGGAGTCACAAATAAGCGGAGAGTGGCTGCCAAATGCTTTTATAGCAGGAGGTAGGGGGTAGTAAAGAAGCATAAACATCACTGTTGGTGTCACAGTACATCATATCCCGTAGACAGGCCTTCACCTGGAGCGGTGCAGTATCGCCCCAATGTAGGGAAACTTGTCTTTTAGCCAGCAGCAATACGAATGCAGTGAAGGGTCTGATTCCAGCCCCCAGGGGGAGAACGTAACCTAATAATGCCAACAGCAGCAAGGGTGTGAGTTCAGATTCAACCATAAGCTCTAGATGTTCAAACACATCCTCTCAAAAAGCTAGAACTACCGGGCAAGTCCAATCCAAATGGATAAAGTCAGCATGCACTGTAGAGCATCTCTGATGAGTGTCCGGCTTACTGAGGTCCAACTTCGCAAGCAGCACAGGGGTGACGTAAACTCTATGTATGTATTTAAAATGGGAAGCTTATGTTTGTAGTTATTGGAAATGTAGCACGTTTGCTCACAGGAGAAAGTCAACATTTTATCAGTGAGAGGGTATGCCAAGTCATCCTCCCAAGCCGCCCTTGCCCCGTCCCCGTCCCTCCCCCATCACCAGGCATAGTGTTTGTGCAAGATGATACAGTCAGGAAACCAGATGTGTGCCATCAGGTGATGTGACTATTGTGGTGAGCGGTGGTAACTCAGGGGGTTCCATAGCCACAGTACGGATCGCAGCAGTGAGCGACATAGGCGTTCTGTGCACCAGGAAGTGATCCAACCCAGAGATGTCACAACCTTCCTCCAAGTTCGCCAGCGTGAGCATCTGACCATCCCTGAACATGTCGCCCACAGTCTGAAAACCACAGCGGGTGAGTGCAAAGTTTCGGTGGTAGGAGGTATCCATGGATTATCCAAGAGCAGTAAATGTGGAGAATACAGGTGGTAAGCCTTCAAGTATTTACAAATGTGTCCCCAGGCCCAGCATGTAGTTTGCAGGGTATGAATATCTGCTGAAGTCCTGGCGAGGACACGCAGGAGATTAGAAGAGAGAGGATAAGGACAAGCCTGTGTGTGGGCAGACCGCAGAAATTGCAGGCGTGCATCCGGGTGATACCAGAAAGAAGCATAGTGTGCCTGAGCGACCAGATAATATAAATAAAAGTCGGGTAAACTAAAGCCCCACGAGCGAATAGCTCAGTGAGCGTCTGCCAGCCGACCCGTGCCCGACCCCCAGACCAAATAAATTGCATCAGCATGCCCAGAAGAGTATTAAAAAAGTGACCATTAGCGGGATGGGGATATTTAAAAACAGATATAAAAACCGTGGCAGGATCACCATCTTGATGATCGCAATTCGACCAGCAATCGATAGAGGAAGTGCTATCCAGCGATCTATCTGCCCCGCAAGTCTGTCAACAGCCGGGCCGTAATTGAGACGTCTAACTTCCGAAGCGGAACAATGTAAAAGAACTCCCAGGTAGCTAGGAGGGTCTTCACACCAATGCAGGGGGAAGTCCAGCGCAAATGGGAGGGTGGCATCTGTTAAGGAAAAGACCTCTGACTTGGCCAATTTGACCACAAGCACGGATAAAGTGCCACATCGCACCACCTCTCGAATAATGGGGGAGAGGTTAGAAGCCGTTTCCCGGACAAACAGAAGAATATCATCTGCATACAAGGAGGCCAGAAGAGGGCCCGATGGAATCCAATCCCCCGATGAGAATATCGTTCCAGTAGATGCTGCACCAACAGATCCATCGCTATGATGAACGGCAGGGGCGAAAGTGGACACCCCTGCTTGGTTCAATGAGAGAGTAAACATTTGTCCCTGCTACTTTTTAGCTTAAAAGGTGACAAGGGTGTAAAATGTCCTATAAGGTGCTTTGCGCAAATATCCATGAATCAAGATTTAACCCAACATCTCTGGTTTTAAGGGAATCTGGGGTAAACGTCATTGAGTAAAGTGATTTGTGTAAATTATGCTAAGGTAGGTCATTTTCTGACATATCCTGACATCTCAGATATTTAGACTGAGTTGACAGGATTCTTTGTTGAAAAGAGGTAGAGATATGTGTAGTGTGGTTATGAGAACTGGTGAGGGCATGCTAACTCGGTACGTTAGAGGAGGTGTAAATTGCACTTGTCACGCTCCACTACACTAACAGCCACACTAGTGGGTAGTTATAATCACAATTGAATGTGGGCCTTCCCTTGGGCACCCTCAACCTGGCTAACGCTCCCTTGCAGACTGTGTAAATCTATTCAGACCTGATGAGTATAATAGTCAGTTAACAAGTCAGTTAACAGTTTTTGTACCATCCTGGAAACTTGTGCTTTGGTCACTTGTAGGCGCAACAAGGCTTCGTGTTAATCTACAAATGTTCCACATCTAGCTAGAACACATGGCCTGGCTTGAGTGAAGGCGGGTGCTGATGCTTCTTAGCAGGTGTGAATGTCTTGTGCTTGAAGGATTGGTTTCAGCAGTCTCCTCCTGGGTCGATCTAACTGGGGCAGCAGCACAATAGGTGTAACCATGATTTATGTTTGTGTTTGCAGAGTCTGCAGCCTCTGCCCCCACCCTGATAGCTATGCTGGATTAAAAACTGTAACTGGTAAATTTAATAGTCTCATATAGAGAATCGCTCTGCGGGCCCTTTTGTTTATTGTTTCATGAAGGTATGGTTGAGGCTTCCCCTCCAGATAGGACTTGTTCAGGGGGAGTAGGGTAACAAGTTCTTTATTGAGGTTAAATTCTGGACTCTTGAAGTTGTTTTCACCTGCCGGTTTATTAGGTCTCGCCTGTCGATGCGCATGCGCATCGAGCAAGCGAGACTATGGGGGCTTATCCACTCTTTATCCACACTGCAAGGAATCGTGGCGATTCCTTGCAGTGCCCGTGACTTTTAAGCTCAATGCGCATGCGCATTGAGCTTAAAAGCGCGTGCACGTCCGTCTTGTTTTACCCGCTCCGCCCCCTCCCCTTCCCGCCGTGTCGCATTTCTCCTCCCCCCTCCCCTCTCTTCCCTCCGTCTTGTTTGGTTGTCCCTCCCCTTCCCGCCGTGTCGCATTTCTCCTCCCCCCTCCCCTCTCTTCCCTCCGTCTTGTTTGGTTGTTTATTTTACCCGCTCCGCCCCCTCCCCTTCCCGCCGTGTCGCATTTCTCCTCCCCCCTCCCCTCTCTTCCCTCCGCCATAGCCTTCGTGGTCTCTCCCCCTCTGCCATACAGCCCCAGCAAGTCCGTTATGAAAGGGAAACACTTCTATTTTCCCACAAGTATTGCTCTGCAGTAAGGAGCCTCAGAGAGTCAGACGGCGTGTCTCAGTTAATCTTGCGCCGCCTGCGATTTCCTCAACCAGCACCCAGCGCCGGTCAGCAGTCTCACGCCTCACAGCCACCAGTCAGCCTCCGTCCTCGGTGCCTCCACACCATTGTTGCTGCGTAGCAGGATCGGTACAGCGCTGCCACCTCACTTCTCAATGCTGTAGGTCAGGGCGCAAGGTGCGTGTCCCAGCGGCCACTCCAGCATTCAGCACCTCCTCGCCTCACCGCCTCGGTCTGCCTCTCACCTTCGCCGGCATCAGGCCTCCGCCCGCATCCCATAACTGCCATCTTGGGAGCGTAGTGCACCACAGGAAGGTTAAGGCGATCTCGCCCTCCAGACTTCTCCCCCAGGACTGCCGCCTCCGCAGTTTTCCGCTGTGAGTCTGCACGCCGAATCGCCTCCCAGCCGCTCACAAACAGAGTGCACATCTCCCGTTGCCGCAGCCGGTGGAAGTCTCCCCCTCAGTGCGCTGCCGTCATTTTAGATGCGCAGCGCCCAGCGCTCAATCGGGTGATTTTGCTGCACTTACACCCTTGTAACAGCACCAATGCGCCCCAGCAGCAGTCCAGCTCATGCACCAGGATTTCCGCAACCAGTTTTGCAGTAAGGGGCCACCTTAGAATCGCAGGATCATTGCGATTGGGGGGAAGCTGCGGACGGAGCTCCGGAGTACGCTTCCCCTCACATCGGCGTCAAGCCACGCCCCGACTATGTCCCAACATCATCTGCTCCTGTACACAATCAAAGCCTGAGTGACCATAACACTATCAAGATTAACCAATATGCAGATGATGAACAACTATACTTGAAAGCCTTCTCTGCTTCAGATAATCAACATCTCAAATACTCTAGACTTGAATGTCCAGCTTACACATAAAGCTTAACTCAAGATAGAATTGCTATTATTTACCAAGAACAACAAACAAGAAACCGTACAAACCTTGATGAATTCAAAGCACAACTTTCACTGAACGCAAAGAAAGTCAGATTCACTCTGGAACCCAGACTCATGCTGACGGAACACACTACCAGCTCTCTCTTTTAAAGAAAATGTCAGTTTCTTCCAGAAAGCGACTTCAGAACTGCAGTTCGAGCCCTCATACTTCTATATCTGGCTGGTGGCAACGCATTGTTCTAACGCCAACCACACTACACATTGGCACTCCTTAAGGGCATCCTACATGGTCCTTCTTGACACACCCACTACCAGGACAACAGCAGATTAAGGCTAGGTAGTGTAAAAACAAACAAAACAAAAACAGGAAAACAGGTAGTGGGCCTATTCCATCTATGACCCAGCATCTGGAACAACACCCCCCCCCCCATATGCACCAGGACCGCCTCAACACGGTTCCAATTTAGAGTCGAAGACGTACCTCTTTTAAGAAGACTACATCGCAATGTATTAATATTCCACAAAGCAGCTACCTCTCCGATCACTCGTTGACTCAAGCTTGCCTTGAACAATGTGATGCACTCAGCTCCGCTGCATTTTGGATACGTTTATGCCCTCACTCACCCTCAACCCCTCACCCTCACTCACTCACCCTCAACCCCTCACCCTCAACCCCTCACTCACCCTCACTCTCACTCATCCTCACTCAACCACCCTCAACCTCACTCACCCTCAACCCCTCACCCTCAACCCCTCACCCTCACTCACTCACCCTCAACCCCTCACCCTCAAACCCTCACCCTCACTCACCCACCCTCAACCCCTCACCCTCACTCACTCACCCTCAACCGCTCACTCTCACTCACTCACCCTCACTCACCCTCAACCCCTCCCCCTCGACCCCTCCCCCTCAATCCCTCACCCTCACCCTCACTCACCCTCACTCACCCTCAACCCCTCACTCACCCTCAACCCCTCACCCTCAACCCCTCACTCACCCTCACTCTCACTCATCCTCACTCACCCTCAACCCCTCACCCTCACTCACCCTCACCCTCACTCACCCTCAACCCCTCACCCTCACTCACTCACCCTCAACCCCTCACCCTCAACCCCTCACTCACCCTCACTCTCACTCAGCCTCAACTACTCCCCCTCACCCTCACTCACCCAAAACCCCTCACTCACCCTCACCCTCACTCACCCTCAACACCTCACTCACCCTCACTCACCCTCACCCTCACTCACCCTCAACACCTCACCCTCAACCCCTCACCCTCACTCACCCTCACTCACCCTCACTCACCCTCACTCACCCTCACTCACCCTCACCCTCAACCCCTCACCCTCACTCACCCTCACTCACACTCACCCTCACCCTCACCCTCACTCACCCTCACTCACACTCACCCTCACCCTCACACAGTGCAATAGTTCTCAGACCATTTCAGTTAGAGCTTTTAGAAATGTTTATGGCTTTTTTTATTTGTAATACTTTAGCATTGGCTACAGGAAACAAAAATGCTAAACATTTACAAAAAAAACCCATAAACAATTCTAAAAGCACTAACTCTAATGGTGCGAGACCTATTGCATTTCCAATGCTTGTAGCCTTTTCCAGGCTGTGTAGGGAAGTTCTCCGTTCTTTAGCACCGATTGCTCAATTTGGAGGGACGTAAAGGCACTGGTGTCAAGAGTTGCCTTGGATCTCAAAGATGACTTTCAGGTGGGCTTTTAGAGAGTTTGCAGGCGCCTTCAGGACCCTTACTTAGTATATAAGTCTGGATGATTTGCAATTTAATACTTGTTTAGCCAACCCAAATTCCAGTCTGATTCTGAATCGATGGATGTAGTGTGGTTGCTGGAATATTTTCTTGAGCTCTGTGCAATGAATAGAATCCAATGGTGGTGCACAGGATTCAGGGAAGGCCTGGTGACCATACTGCAGGGTAGGAAGAAGGCTTGCGTTCATCACCCTGAGTATGGGCATAGCTGAAACACTACTTAGTGTCCTATTTAGTTGGTTTGCGGCATAGATGACTGCTGCACCTTTCTTGTTCAGGGAGTTTAGATGGGCTTTGTGTTGACAGCTTTCTGAAAAACATGCTTGCAGATAATGTATTTCCTCGCTGTGTTGATAATCTTATTCCCTATATGCCAGGTAATATGTTTCTTGTTCTTGTATCTCCCAAAGATGATAATATTCGTATTGTCCTGATTTAGCCTGAGATGGTTGCTGTCATAGTAGACATTTAGATTGCTCAAAGCCATCTGGGTGCCTACTTTAGTGTCAACGGATATTACGATGTCATCAGTGTATTGGATGATGTGAAGTTTGATTGGGCGCAGCTTAGGAGGAACGAGCCTGCCACCTTCCAAAGCTATTCCCAAATTCACTATGTATGAATTGAACAAGAGAGGGGCAAGAACACACATTTGCTTTAGGCCCTGATAAGTATGAATTTTAGGCGTGACAGTGTTGAGGCCAGTTTTTACTCTGATCCAAGTCCCTGTGAATAGAAAGAATATTGCTTGTTGTTTTCAATTGGGCTCAGACAAAGGCTTTTGCCTCTAAATCCAACAGTGCGACAAGGTGGTAGTTTGCTGGATTTGTCCAGTCCCCTTTTCAAATATGAGGCACAGAGTAGAACCCCTCCATGTGTGTGGGACTTGGCCTGCTAAGTATGCGTGATTAAAGAGGGGAGTTACCAGCCTTGGCCATAAGTTAAGGGCACACTTAAATACAATTGCTAGATGGCCGTTGGGACCTGATGCACCATCTTTTTTCATAAACATTATTGTTCTGCGGACCAAGGTGTTGGGAATTTCTTCCAGGAAAGAGCTCTGGTTTGAGTCTTTGACCCCCCCATTTGGTTGTTTGAGCGGGGTACGCAGAATGGTCTGTGTATAATTCCTCCACGTAGCTGATCCAGGCTCCTTCAACAACAACATTGTCCCTTATGCCTTTGGTATTTTTTAATTTGTTGTTGTAGTACTAGAAGCAGGCCTAGTTTTCATCCTTCAGCAGTTGGTATATCATTACCCAATCTTTTTGGTCTGAGGCACTCTTTTGCTCCCATATGATGATGATTTTTTTGTGTGACTTGCGTAAAATTTTGACTGTCACAGTTGTCCTAGCTGTGGGATTACATTTATGCTCATGCAATGCACTCTGTAATGATCTTCACTAGGAAACGATTGTTTTATTGTCCTGGAATTGAGGTCTGACTTGACCCGTGGTTCTTTAATGTGTTCTTCAAATGTGCTATCAGAGTCCCATATCTGTAGCATACTCACTTGACCATTATAAGTACCTTCAGAGATCTGTTTTTCCAGCCAAGTCATCATCTTAAGTTATGTCTTCTAGACTCTGTTTAATTATCCTAACAAGATTAGCTGATTCACCCCCTGTTAAATAGCCCACAGAGTTACATATGTCTGCCTGTGCTGCTGTTAACTCCAGGGTGAGTCTCAGGGGGCTGTGGTCGCTTTCTGGTCTGCTACCAATCTCTAAGTTGAAGTGTCAGCTTACTGGAGGCTCGGTAATAAAAATATAGCCAATTGTTGAATTCAGATAAGTTGACTCTTACTTCATCTTATTTTACCGTATTTATCTTGTTTTAATCCCTTCCTTTTCAGGGTGTGTTTCTGGTGTGGCATACCCCCACACCCCATATCCCTTCCGATCTCCAATTTACAGAGATTTCCTCATTTCCCATCCCCACTTCCTGCGTGAGTGTATGGACATATTTCCCTACTCTGTCAATTTTGAGGGAAACATGTTTTAATTACTTAATTAATGCCTTTTATGCATGCCTTTTGCCTTTCCAGCGCCGCTCTTACAGCATTATTTTCATTTTGTATACATTTCGGTCTACTGACCTCTTTGCTCCCCTTCCACGGCTCTTGTGCCTGGGATAAACATATTTCACAGATATTCATTAGAATTGGGGTGGTAGGGGGAACTAACGGGCTGTGGCCTACGAAGGGTAAGGGGTTCTACTGCGCTGCATGGCCTGTCCACACTGAATCTCCAGCTATAGCAATCACGAGCCACTTCAACAAAAAGAGTGTTGGAATTTCATAAGAATTACACTTTCAATTTCAATCCGGTCTGTCACTTCACAGTTTTTAAACTAAGAATGTTGGCACTAACCCCGCTCCCCAAACGCCCCCACCCACGCCGCATACCTTTTTATCCGATCGTTGTTGCCTGCTGTGAGGGACTAAAGCTCCCGCCCCCTGCCTAAGACTTGTTAATTGTGCTGCTCGAAAGCATCAGCAGCACCCCAAGGACTCAACTTCTTCTCCTGAGGCGTGGGATGGGCGGAGATGCTCCATGCTGTGTCTCCTCTGCCGGCCCATTAACATTCTGATCATGACAATGCAATTGCTGACTCTGTGACCTGCTGAGAGTCACACTCGGGCTGTAGCAGCCTTTCAGGGACAGGGGAAGACAGGCAGAGACAGACAGAGAGACGGAGAGGGAGACAGAGGGAGGTAGACAGGGACAGACAAATAGAGGCAGAGACTAAGACTGGCAGAGAGACAGAGAGGGAGACAGAGGGAGCGAGAGAGAGAGAGAGGGAGGGAGACAGAGGGTGACAGAGGGTGGGAGACAGAGAGCGAGAGAGGGAGACAGAGCGAGAGGGAGACAGAGCAAGAGGGAGACAGAGAGAGAGGGTGACAGAGAGAGGGAGACAGAGAGAGGGAGACAGAGAGAGGGAGACAGAGGGAGGGAGACAGAGACGGGGACAGAGAGAGGGGGACAGACAGAGGGAGACAGACAGAGGGAGACAGACAGAGGGAGACAGACAGAGGGAGGGACAGACAGAGGGAGGAAGACAGAGGGAGGGCAACAGAGGTAGACAGACAGGGGGAGGGAGAGAAAGGGAGGGAGACAGAGAGAGAGAGGGAGACAAGAGGGAGGGAGACAAGAGGGAGGGAGACAGAAGGAGGGAGACAGAGGGAGGGAGACAGAGGGAGGGAGACAGAGGGAGAGCGACAGACAGGGAGACAGACAGAGGAAGACAGGCAGAGGGAGGGAGACAAAGGGAGGGAGACAAAGGGAGAGAGGGAGACAAAGACAGATAGAGGCAGAGACAGGGACAGATAGAGGCAGAGACAGGGACAGGGGAAGACAGGCAGAGACAGACCGAGAGACGGAGAGGGAGACAGAGGGAGGGAGACAGGGACAGACAAATAGAGGCAGAGACTAAGACTGGCAGAGAGACAGAGAGGGAGACAGAGGGAGAGAGAGAGAGAGGGAGGGAGACAGAGGGTGACAGAGGGTGGGAGACAGAGAGCGAGAGAGGGAGACAGAGGGAGACAGAGCGAGAGGGAGACAGAGCGAGAGGGAGACAGAGAGAGAGGGTGACAGAGAGAGGGAGACAGAGAGAGGGAGACAGAGGGAGGGAGACAGAGAGACGGGGACAGAGAGAGGGGGACAGACAGAGGGAGACAAACAGAGGGAGACAGACAGAGGGAGTCAGACAGAGGGAGGGATAGACAGAGGGAGAAAGACAGAGGGAGGGCAACAGAGGTAGACAGACAGGGGGAGGGAGAGAAAGGGAGGGAGACAGAGAGAGAGAGGGAGACAAGAGGGAGGGAGACAAGAGGGAGGGAGACAGAGGGAGGGAGACAGAGGCAGGGAGACAGAGGGAGGGAGACAGAGGGAGGGCGACAGACAGGGAGACAGACAGAGGGAGACAGACAGAGGGAGGGAGACAGAGGGAAGGAGACAAAGAGAGAGAGACAGAGGGAGGCAGACAGACAGAGGGAGACAGACAGAGAGCGACAGACAAAGGGAGACAGATAGACAGAGGGAGACAGACAGAGGGAAGAGGGCAACAGAGGGAGGTAGACAGAGGGAGGGAGACAGAGGGAGAGAGACAGAGGGAGAGGTAGACGTTGCTGGAGAGAGGGAGGGAGACAGGGAGAGAGATGGAGGGAGACAGAGAGGGAGGGAGACAGGGAGAGAGATGGAGGGAGACAGAGAGGGAGGGAGAGAGAGAGAGACAGAAGGAGACAGATAGATGGAGAGGGAGAGATGGACAGAGATAGATAGAGGGAGGGAGACAGATAGAGAGAGGGTGGGAGACAGCAAGAGAAGGAGGGAGACAGACAGAGAGAGAGAGAGAGAGAGAGAGAGAGAAAGAGAGAGAGAGAGAAAGAGATAGATGTGTGTATGCCGGGTCTGAGACAGATAGAGAGAGGGTGGGAGACAGCAAGAGAAGGAGGGAGACAGACAGAGAGAGCGAGAGAGAGAGAGAGAGAGAAAGAGAGAGAGAGAGAGAAAGAGAAAGAAAGATGTGTGTATGCCGGGTCTGGTGGCTCAGTGGATGAAGACGGCCGCTGCCGGGTATGTGTTCAACCTCATGGTCATAGTTTTTTTGTTGCTAGCCCCGCCTCCCTCCCCCACTGACCCAGCCCCCACAAACCACACTGTAAATTTGGCCCCTGAGAGAAAGTTTGTGAGTACCCATGCTCTAGAACCACATCAACCTGATTTAGAATGTTTTTGTTTTTTTCCGGCCATTTTTAGTTTCTCCCTCTGTTTTATTGTAGTTGCCAGGTCGTCTGCTGTGGCGCCTCACAAGATTTTTCTCTTCCCCTTATGGGTTTCTTTGTTTATTTAAGCTCTTTGTTTTATTAGATTTTTTTAATGTATTTAATACTTGTGTTCAACTATGTCGGAGGATGGTGATGAAGTTAAAATGTTGCCCCTCCCTGGAAACATTTCTGCGGACGCCCATGGCCCCTACCCCCAACTTAGATAATGAAGCATTTAAGAAAATTCTCCACATGGAAATGAAATCATGTATGATAGAAGCTTATCTCAGATAATGGCCTCTAAACAATCACTCCCCGAAGAGGATGAAATTACTGAGTCTACAGTACCCCATTCTCAGAATGACTCATGCATAAGGGGCAAAAGATTAAGAAAAAATTAAAATGTTGAAAAGAGCAACTTGGGAGGTCTTGGCACCTCATCTATTCAGGGAGGTTTTAGCCCCTCAACGAACAATGGAGGTCTCCGCACCTCAAATTCCCAAAGTGTCCTTGGCGGCACAAAAAATCTGGGTGTCCATGGCGGCACAAAGTATCATAAAGCTCTTTATAACATAGGAGACAATGACTCTTTTGATTCCTCAGTCTTTCTGGATGAATATGTCCTCGATCTTATGTCCTCGATCTTAAAATGACAGTCAGGAATTTGACTACTTGGGAGAGGATCTCCCATAATCCTCTAAGAATACTATTGTTAACCCCTTGGGAGAGGAAATGTTCTCCCCATTAAATTTAAAACACCCAAGAAGTTCTGAATGGTCTCCGCAAGACCATGATGCTAAGTTTTTCGAAAAATGGATTAGAAACCTCATGGAGAGAGAAACACGTAACGTTCTTAGAGCTGAATGCTCAAAACCCTCTGTTGAGGATAAGACCTGCTTTACCCCTAACCTGGACCCAGAAGTAATTAAGTTTCTCTTCAAACTTGGGCATGATCCAAGAAAAGGGATGGAAAAATCTCTCAAAGGGTGTCAGGACCATCTCCTGGATGTTCTGGGTCCACTAGCCAGAATTCTGGATTCCGCTGAAGAGAGTCATATTAACGGTACTCGCCCTGATACACAAATGATTAGGGGCTGGAGCCAGAGGGCTATCATCCTTCAGGGAATGCTAATGAGGGCATGAACGCAGAGAGACGTAGAATCGTCCTTACCAAGATAAACCGAAAATTAAGCGATCTAGCTAATAAAGAAACCTCACAAAGCCCTAAAGGGCTATTCTTTGGCGAAGACCTCATCATATCTCTGGGGAAATATGTTTCCACCTTTACCGCCCTTGATAAAGCACAACAAAACATGCAAATGGTATTTAATACCAACCCTTTTGGATGGGCCGGAAGACGGGCTCTCTTCCAGCCGCTTTACTCAAAGGCTCTATTCCAGAGGCTGTGGCTACGGTAGAGGGTACCAACAAGTCAATGTATCTCAGTTCTCCCCTCAACGAGGTAGAGGTCAACGAGGCAGAGGATTTAGATTACGTGGAGCACCTAACTCCAACACCCCTTCAGGTGAGTACTCTCCCTTCTCCTTCTTTCCCCTTAAAAGTGGGCGGCAGACTCAAACATTTTTTACACAAATGGAAGTTGATTACTCAAGACACTTGGGTTTTAAAGACTTTAAAAGGTTTTATGATAGATTTTTCTCATACACCCATTCAGACCTCATTCCAGAGAGAGCTCCCTTTAACTCTAGATCAACAAAAATTGTAGAGGAAGAGATTTACTCCATGATTCAGAAAGGAGCGATAATAGAGGTTCCCCTAGAAGAGCTAAGATTCATAAACTTTATCTGGTGGGAAAAAAGGACAAGTGTTGGAGACCTGTCATAAACTTAAGAGAGCTGAACAAGTTTTTGATTTACAGACACTTCAAGATGGAGGGCATCCATCTTTTGAGGGATTTACTTTTAGAGGGTGTCTGGCTAGTCAAACTAGATCTGAAGGATGCCTACTTCACCATTCCTATGGCGGAAATTCACCAACCCTTCCTCCAATTTCTCTGGAAAAATCACTTATATCAATTTCAGGCACTCCCCTTCGGTCTCTCTTCCGCCCTTTGGTTCTTCACCAAGGTCATGAGACTTGCATATAGGCTATCGACATCCAGCCCAAGAAAGAGGTTAGTATTGGGGTCAAAAGGGATATCCTCAATAAGTTGGAGTACCGCTTTTGTGTCTTTTAAATATGTATTAGTTGCCTGTACAATGGGTCTGAGAAAGGCGTCTGCGAATTTTGAGAGGGGTTCAAGAATAGATCCAATGCCAGATACAATGGGGCGGCCTGGTGGATAAGCCGCCTCCTTGTGGATCTTCGGTATTGTATAAAAATACGGTGTTGTTGGGGTTTTCTGGATAAGAAAGTCCGCTTCTTTCTTTGATACCCAATCGTGGGCTATCGCTTCTTCCACCATCATCAGGAATCGAATGCAGACTTCTTCTGTCGGATCTTCACATAGGACCTCATAATTCCTTTTGTCGTTGAGCAGTTTTCGGCATTCTCTGTCATAGTTTTGTAGGGTTTGGATGACAATGGCCCCACCCTTGTCTGTCGGTTTTATGACTATGTCAGCATTGTTTGCCAGTTCATGTAAAGCATCTTTCTCTTTCCTTGAGGTGTTTTGGAAGGTATCAATCTCATTAGCCGGTAAATTGGCTAGGTCCTCCATGACCGCTTTTTCAAAAGTTAGTATCTCTACGGGTACCGTTGAATCAAGGGGAGAAAAGGTGGACTGTTGTCGTAATCCCGTGTCGGTTCGGTTGTCCTCAGTGGTTACATTGTTTTCAGGGTCCTTGAAAAAAGCACGTAGTTTAAGTTTGAGAATGAATTCCTTACTTTTCTTGGCAGATTTTGAATATGACCATTTTATTAGTGGGAACGAAACCCAGGCCCTTCTCCAGGACCAGTTGTTGTGATTCTGTAAGTTGGAGATCTGCCAGGTTAACCACTAGGTGCCCGACTGGTTGACGCTGTCATGCTCCGTGTTGATACTCGCGGTGGCTCTACATGTGGTGCTTGTTCGACTCCCCTATCGGTGCACACCCTTCTCTCTTTTTTGTGCTCTATTTTATAGGATTTAGGACTCTTTTAACTCCAATGTTTTTTCGCTTCTAAAACGTTGCCGATATTGATTAGACCGCTTTTCTTATCATTTCTCTGCATTCCGAAAAAGCAAGATGGCTGCCATTTATCAACACGCACCGACATGAGCATTCTAGTACTCATAACTCTGGTCACCAAAGCACAAGGCGGCCAGGTGAAAACAATCAACCAAATAAAATGCACATAAACACGCCGCCACCCACCCTCTCCTTCTTATCACGGAAGCAGCAGGAGAGAGTGGAGGCGAGAACTACGACTTGAAGTAAGTACGGCATAGCCGCTTGAGGGAGGACCTGGCAATAATCAAGAGTACCTTGAACCTGCAATTGACTAGACCTTATCTCCCACTTTCAAAAGAGTCAGAGTCATTTTTCTCTTCTTCCTTTTTCTTAATCCAACAGAGGAAAATATCTTTTACCTCTCGACCTGCCGGCTCATGGGGCATTGACTCCTTACTTTCCCAGTATGTACAAAATTTACAGACAAAAACAGAAAGGAAGAGTTCCGATGCTGAGAAAACCGGCAAACGGAAACAATAAAGGGAACAGATCAGTAAAATGCGCGAGAAGTGCACAAGCAGAAAGTAGAGGAAGCGCGAAGCAGACGCATACACCAACGCTCAATAAGAAACGGATCGTGTCCATAAGAACAGCAACAGAATACAATTATCATGCAATGAGCAAGTAAACATCAGCAAAGTACATAAAACAAAGCATTATAAGCATCAGTAATGTACATAAAGCAAAGCACTTAACTGGCTGTGGAGCAGCAAAGAAAGAGGATGTAGTATTCTCTAGTGCTCCTTATATAGGTGTCTACTCTATGGTTGTCATGTGGTACCCAGGAGTGTTTATGGGTATTGTAGTGTTTATTTGTTTTTTCTTTATCTGATTGGCTGCTGAGAATTTTCAGTAAAGAAAACAAGAAGCATAATCGGAGCCTCCGGTCCTCACATAGAATGTCAGCTGCTTATTGGGCCTGTATTTTGAGGCTGTTTAAGTCTGCTACGTTCGTGTCAATGCTAGCAATGAACCCTGACATGGTGTTTACAAGAGTTATATGGGTGTCCATTGTTTTTATTGATAATTGAGGGCTTAGACTGAGGACTGAATGCTTCTTAGTAGGGAAGCGCAGATGCCCTCACTCTTGGCATTGTCTAATTCGGATTTGGTTGCCAAGGACTTAAATTTCTGGGGTTAAGCTAGAGTGGCTCGGTATCAACAAGGCGTTGCTCTTGCTTGTTCAAGAATTGCACAGGCAGAACTGGGCCTGAGTGATCTTAGATGTCCATGGAACCTAATCAAAGAGACTCCAGATAAGGAAAGGCCCATGGCAGGGCTGTGTCCTGGCCCCTCTATTATTCTCCCTTTTCTTTTCAGACCTACCAAACACATCTACATAAAGATGGTGGTTTATGCCCAAAGATGGGTGGGACCCACATCTCTTGCCTATTATATGCAGTCAACCTGGTGATAGTGGATATGACAGAGTTGGGGCTCAAAGGGAAATTGGATATTTTCCATGATTGCTTACAGAAAGAACGTATGGTTAATTTGGGGAAAACTAAAAAAATGTAATTAGGGAAAGGAAAGGGGGTTTTTAACTGGCACCTGGGTCGGGACAAATTTGATGTGGTCGACAAATATAAATATCTGGGCATGTAGTTTGATACCAAGTTAAACAGGAAATAACACAAAGGAGCATTAAAATCAATGTCTTATTCTCTGTATGGGGCTTGAAACAGTTTAACCAGAAATATGGAGGGTCGCCCCTACACCCCATACTTCCAGCTTTCAATTCAATGGTAAGTTCACAACGTCAGTATGTGGTGGAAGGGCTAATCCTAGGGGGCAAATTGGATTGGAATTCTGAGGAGAGCAAATATATGAAAGCAGCTCCTTGCTCTCCCACCATCAACCATGATGCAGGCCATAAGAGTAGAATGCTAGCTTACAGCCTAGAGCTACCAGGGGTTGCAAACTACATTACATTTTTTGCAGGCAGAGATAAAATGGGGAAGGTGATTTTAAAATATCATACCCCTGTAAAAAAGAGATAGAGAAAAGTGAGCTGACTGGGCCCTTGAAGTGTAAAGTATATTGGGGAAGCTCTGCACTAAATTGTTATTTGCACCAGACTGGTGGTAGGAAGGGCAGTCAATCTACAAGCAGGAATTATGTGCTATCATAAGGAATAGCATGAAAGGAGGACCTGTTTTATTTGGGGGGGGGGGTAGGCAACTACCCAGTTTTTGGCTAAGGGCTGGAGTAATGACAATGTGTTCCCTTATATTGAGGCCCTGCCAAGCTCCAAGCTAAGGAATGCTGTGTTGAGATTCAGAGTTGGGCTAAATCCTTGTTAAGTAGATACGAAGATTAAAGCAGTAATGAGATGGACTGAAAGTAAAATGTAGAGGGATACGTGTTTTAATAGACTGATTGTAGTTTTTAGATGAACGGAAAGTTTATAAAGTCAGTTTTTAGCAGCAATAGAATTAATCGGGATCAAGCCATTCTACTGATAAACATGAACTGCTTAAATATGGTATGTACAATAGGCAGATTTTAATAACAATAGGGGAGTCCCTAAAAGGGCTCCCAACTACAATACAACAGACTGGTGGGTGGTATGAGCTTTTATCTATTTATTTGTGGACTAAATTCTATTTCAGGACAGGAGGCTCCGATTATGCTAGTCTCATTTCTTTATTTAGAAATGCCCAGCAGCCATGTAAAAACCACATTACCCAGAAACACTTGGGTCATAACCATAGAGTCTGTACTATAAATAGCCATGTAGACAATCCCACTTCCTCTTTCTTTGCTGCTCCGCAGCCAGTTAAGTGCTTTCATATTGTTATTACTTGCTTACTTGTTCTATTTCACGTGTATTGTTAGCGCTTTGCTCGCGCTGTTTGCCGCGTTGTTGTGCGCTTCTCCCGCGCTGTTGTTGCCTTTAGTCGCGTCTTCTCGGCTCGACCGGCGCTCGCGGCATGGAGCGTGTGTCACCTCCCAGGGTCGGGCGCGTGCCGCCTGTGTCCCGTTTTCTTTGTGGAGAGGAGTGTTTGAGGTGGAATTGCCTCGCGCGCGTCTTGCGCGAGCTGTTCCCGAGCTGTCTAGCCGGCCGGCTACCGCACATGAGCGGCTTGACTCACGCTGTCTTTGTTTACAGTGCAGCGCCAGCATTCCGAGTTCGTCAGAAGGACGAAGACGCCCACTGCCTCACAGCTGACCCCATTTGACACCAGAGCTTCGGATAGAGTCCCGGTCGTATAATTTGCATAGGCTTTGCCGAGAGTGAGCATTTTTGTGTTGTCAGCAAGCCTCCCTCCACCCTCTAACAGTTTTTACACGCAGTTTTTTCTGCCTTATCTTGCTTGCTGCGAGATTTTTTCACTCCCTCAGACTTTGCCACTGGCATACAGGATATTCTAGTCACCTAGTGGGCAATTTGATTACACACTACCAGTGTGCCACGAGTGATTCATATTACTATGAGGAGGAAGGTGACTATGAGGAAGAGGGGTCCGAGTTCTTTGAGCAGGACCTGGTTGAGGCCCTGGACAAAGGGGTTCAACATTCAATGAATAAAGCGCTGGTACGCGCCATTACGCCCCTTAAGCGCCATTTGACAAAATATGCGCAGCAGCAAGGTTGGGTGCCTTCCAAGAAGTCCACTTAATCTCCTGGCAATCCCCATACGTCTGACTTTCGCAGGCTGGCGCAGACCTTATCCTCTTCTAAATCTAAAGCTATTCCAGTGGAAGTTGACAGTGATGACCAGCACTCTTCCTCGTCCTCCTCTGAGGTTCTTCCTCCACCGCCAAAGAAAAGAAAGTGTAAGGAACATTTTGTTGATGCTCCTAGTCACCCTCCTGTTTTGACTTTCGAGCCTGCAGACATAGTGCATCCTCATTACCTCCCGTCCCTCCCTCGCCTTCCTTCAGTACAAATGAGGCCCCGCCTCCCACCCAGACCCACCCCCAGCATAAAAACTCTGCCCGCCCCCACCTCCACCTGTTTTTTTCTGTCTCCCTAGTGGGACTTACCTTTCAGCTCCTCCCTGTGGCGGTGCCGGGGAGTCTTCGGTCTGGTTCTCTGCTACGGCGGTGCCCTCTGCAGAGTTCTCCTGGCGGTGCCTCCTCTCCTCGTCTCCCTCGTGGTGTGGGGGCGGAGCGGTGGCTCAGGAATCCTCGGCGGTGTCCGGCAGTCCTCCTGTGGCTGGGGCTGCGTTTCCGGGTCGGGCTGTGTGGCTGCCTCCTCCCGGTATGCTGTCTTCTCGGAGGCCAGGTAGGGCGGGTTTCGGCCCGTTTTCCTATTTTGTTCCTGCTTGGGTGGTTCTCTTGCCCTGCAGTGCGGCCCTTGGTGCTGTGGCTTGGCGGCGGTTCTCGTGCCTTTGGTGGCTCGGGCTCTGGCTGCCTGGGGTGCGTCTCCGGCCGCTGCTCCATGTTTCCTTAAGATGGCAGTCTAGCCTTCTGGAAATAGCCAAGATACAGAACAGTGACTCCTGGAGATGCCGGGGATTGAACCCGGGGCCTCATACATGCGAAGCTTGCGCTCAAAAAGGGTGGTGCTCTTGGCACTTGTCTGCCCCTGGGTCGCTGGGGGTTGTTGGGGCTTGCTGCCTCTTCCCTGCTGCTGGTTCTCCGGTCCCCCTGGGGTGCCCTGGCCGCATGGGCTCCGTATGGGGGTGTTCTGCCTCTCGTGTCTGCTTCTGTTGCTTGACTTGGATGAGGCTGCTCTGTCCAGTGTTCTGGGGTTCGGCGGGTGGCTTCTGTGCCCTCCCATCTTCATCCTGAGGCTCCTGTTCGGGGCTGTTTCCTGGGATTTGGGGGGTCCTTCTGCCGCCTTTGGCGTTGCGTAGGGCGCTGGGTTCTTGTCATGACTTTTTCGCTGAACTCCTGCGCTGGTCGGGGGTTGGGGGGGCTTTGCTCTTTTCCTGCCGGGCTGGAACTGTGGGGTTCTTTCTTTGCTGTTCCCGGCCCTTCTGATTAGGGCTTGACCTTCGTGCCCGGTGTGGTGTGTGGTGCTATGGGTGTGGCATGCGTTGCCCGTGCGTGGTGTTTTTCCATGCTGTTCCCACTGTTGTGCGCTGCTCTGTCCACTGTGGCCTGCCCGGCTGGCGATTGCCTGTGTGTCGTGCCGTAGGGCGGTCTCTCCTCTGCCCTCTGTGTTCCTTCTGCGCTGTGTTGATCCTGGAAAGTTTTCGGGTTTCTTTGCGCGCTCGGGTGGTGTCTGGGGTTTAGCTTCTGTGCTACTCATCCCTCTCTTCCTCCAGTGGCTTTGCTTCTTGGTGGTGGTCGCCCCTTTCCTCCCGCTGTGCTGCCGGACTCTGTCCTGGCCGTGCTGCTTGGTGGGTCTGATGTTCTGCTTGGCTGCTGCTGTTGCGCTGGTTGGCCTGTTCTCTGCTTCTTCTGTGCCCTCCTTGATGTTGGGTTTCATGGAGTTGGCATCGGCGGCTCGGGGTGGCTGGGTGTCGCCACCTTGGCCCTCTGTTTGCCTTGCCTGGGATGGGGAGTTCTGCCTTTCCCGCGTGCCTTGCACTGGGGCCTTTCCATTCTCCCCGCTGTGGGTGTCTCCTCTGGCTTTCGGGTGCTCTTGGTTTTGGCCTTTTGTTCGCCCTGGCTTGCTGCCTCCTTTTCTGGGTGCCGTGCCCTGTTGGGTTCCTGTCACTGCTGTCTGGTCCATTCCCTGTCAGTGGGTGGTCGTCTTTGGCATTTCCTCCTCTGTGTCTGCGGGACGTTTCTGTTGACAGGGTCCTATGTGCGGTGGTTCATGGGTGCTGGGTCAGCTTGGTGCCGGTTCCTCCGGTTCGTTGGGGTTCCTCTGCCGGTGCCCGTCTCCGGTTCCTGCTGGGTGGCTCTCCTGGACTGGGTGTCCTGTTTGCTTGCCTTTTGTTCCCTCTGCTGGGTTCCTGTCGGTGGGGCTAGGGTTTGGGGCCCGCTCCGTTTTATTGCTGGGGCTGTGGTGTCCGGCGGCTTTGTGCTTGTTCCGGTTCTCCTGGGGGTCTGCTCCTGGCTTCGGCCCGATTTTTTGCTGGGGCTATGGTGTCCGGCGGCTTTGTGCCTGTTCCGGTTCTCCTGGGGGTCTGCTCCTGGCTTCGGCCGGTTCCCTTCCGTGTGTTGGCCTTTCGGGCGGTTTTTCCGCGGGCTCTGCGTGTGGTATGCACGTTTTCTGGGTTGCGTCCTTCCCCTTCGGCCTCGGGCCTTCAGCCTGGGTCTTCCGGCATGTCCGGTTGCTCTCGTGGCTCTCCATCTTACGGCAGGGGTGTTCCCTCTTCCTTCTCTGGTCGGCCTCTTGCGACTTACGGCTGGAGTGTCTTTTTGCTCGGTCTGTTCAGGAGGTCTTTTGTGGTTCTTCTGGTGTTCGGGCTTTTGGTGGCCCGGGGTGTGTCTTCGCTGATCCCCTCTCTGGGCCTGGGGTTTGTCAGGGTGCCGTCTTCGGGCTGTGCTCGGCCCCGTTCCCTTGTCCGGGTGCCTGGTCTCTCTTCCTTCGTGGGTTTGGGCCTTTTTGTCCCGGGGCTCCTTGGGCGGTCCTGTGGCTGCGGGTCCTGGGGCGCCTGGCTCCTGTGGTGTTTCTGGTTGCCTGGGCTCGTTTTCTTCTTCTCTGCCTGTCCATCTGGCTCCTGTTGGGTTGGTCTCCGGGGTCTGTTGTCCCTGCTGCCCTTGTCGGTCCGTCCCCGGGGGTGCTCTCCTGGTGGCTCGGCCAATGTTGCCTTCTGGCCGGTTGTTCACTGGCTCCTCCGGCTCCGCTTTTGGTGGCTTCGATCGCCAGCCTGTCCTTGGCTTTGCTGGGTTCTGTTTGGGTTCCGGTTCTGGTTCCTGCTGGTCTCCCGGGGGTCCTCTTGCTGACGGATTTGTGGCGTTCGGGCTTGCCCTGGTGCCCTTTCGGGGCTCTCTGCGGGTCCGTGGGTGTTGGCTCAGTCTGTCGTCCGGTGGCTTAGTCCTGTGCCGTGGTCGGGTTGGTCCAGGTTCTGGTCCTTGATCCTTGGTTTCCTGTGTCCTGTGTCTGTGGACTCTGGTCTGGGTGCTGGGGCTGTCTGCTCTCTGCCTTTGGCGGGTGGCCGGTGTGCTGGCTGTTCTGTTGTGCTGGGTCCCTCCTTCCTCCTGGGGTTTCTCACTCCTTCCCTGTGTCCAGCCTGTTGGTGGGTCGTTGGGGCCTCCCTGTGGTGGTCCTGTTGCGGCGCCTGGGTGGCCCGGTTCTGGTCTCTGGGCCAGGGGCCCGGGTCTTGGGGTGGTCGGCGGCTGGCCCTCTCCTTGGCCTCTGGGTTTTTCTGTGTGCCTTCCCCTTCCCCCTCGCTGCTTTTCGGGCCCTGTGGGTCTGTTCTAGGGGGTTGGTTGCTCCCTGTTGGCCTTGAACTCCTTGTTTTCCTCTCCTGTCCGAGTTGTGTTGGGCTCAGTGAGGGTTCCTTCCTGGGGTTCCGTGCCCTTTGATGTTCCGTGCCCTTCCCCTGGGTTCTGTGCGGGGCTTGCCCCTGCTGCCTGGCGGTTGTGCAGCTGGCCTTGGCTGGGTTGGGGGTTCTCGGCCGGCTGGCGGTGGCTTGCGGGCTTCCCGTCGGTCCTCCTCTCGGCTGTCCTATGCTTGGTGTTTGCTGGCCCTTTCGGCCCGGGGTTCTGCTCTGGTGTTGTTCCCTTGGTGCTGGCCTCCTTTTTGTGTAGCGGTTCGCTCCTTCTGGGGCTCTTCTGGGATTGTCGGTGGCTCCTCTGCGGGTGCAGGGGGGCGGCTTTCCTGCTTCTTGGTGCTTCTGGCTTCCTTGCATGTTGCCTGGGGTCTGTTGCCTGGTTTTCTTTACCGGGTCTGGTGTGTTTGATTCCCTGCCCTGTCGTGTCCTTCCCTTCGGGGTCTTTGCTGCTTGTGTTGGAAGTCCTGTCCGGTCCGCCCTTTGGGCTCCTTTGGGACTTGGGTTGCGACTCTCGGCTTTTGGGCCTTGTTTTTTGGTTGCTGTCGCCCCTGCGGGGCACTTGGGGGTGTTTGGGCCCTGTCTTGTGCGTTCCCTTCTGTCTGGTCTGTATGGTTCTGCTGGTTTTGGGTCCGGTTCCGTCCCTTGTCCCTCCGGTGGCTCGGCGTTTTCGCTCTGTCATGGGGTGGTTTTGCCTGTGTTCTGTCCTGCTCCTTCCTTGGCTGTGGAGTCTCGTTTGCTCTGTTTGGCTGTCCGGCCTCTTTTGCTGTGGTGCCTGCTGGTTGTGGTGTCCTTCCGGGTGGTGGACTCTGTTTGTTCGCTTTGGTCCGACTCCGGTGTTTGCCTTCCCCCGCTCCGTGGGGTTGTTGGTTTCGGTCCGCAGTCTTGGTGGCTTTTCCTCTGGTGGGGGTTCGGGCCTCAGAGTCTTGTCCTCTTTGCGAGGCCAGGGATGTTGATCTGCTGTGTTTTGGGCACTGTTTTGTGTTCTTTGTCACTCAGTTGTCCGTCCCTGTTTTCTTCTGCTTGCTATGTCCTCATTTGTACTGAAGGAAGGCGAGGGAGGGACGGGAGGTAATGCTTCCATTTCTAACGATAATGGCATTACTCCTAGTCCTACTCCCTCGCCTTCCTTCAAGTACCCTCCCTCCCTCCCGGTGCGGTTCAACTGAGTGCTAGCTCGGCTTGTTTGTGTACAGGTGGAGGTGGGGGCGGGCAGAGTTTTTATGCTGGGGGTGGGTCTGGGTGGGAGGCGGGGCCTCATTTGTACTGAAGGAAGGCGAGGGAGTAGGACTAGGAGTAATGCCATTATCGTTAGAAATGGAAGCATTCCACTGCGTGGCTCCCCTCCCCGGCTGTGGCGGAGTATGTTCAACAACATATCCGTCAACCACTTGATAAGGACGTTCGTGCGCGTCTCCGCTCAGAATATCCGCGGCCTGATTTGGCGGATAACCTAGCGGACACGCCTGAGGTCGACCCTACCATGCTGACCTACTTAAAGAAGTTTGCAAAGGACCCCAAGAAGGGTCTGGATCGGTCCTGGCGGGCTTGTCAGGACAAGGTCTTGGATCTCCTGGGACCTCTTACTAAGATGTTGGATCTAGGTTTCCTGGCCAAGGAATCCTCCTCCACAGTTGACCCTGATGAGTTGATTGAATGGGCGCAGCGGGCAATTTGTCAGCTGGGAAACGCCAACTGTGCGCTCTCTAGTGAGCGTCGGCGGTCCATTCTCCTCAAGTTGGACCCAAAATTGGCCGAACTTTCGGCTTCCGAGGCAGGGGCTTCGGCTCAGGGCCTCCTTTTCGGCCAACCTTTTTTGAAGGAGCTCACTCATTTTGTCAGTACTTTCAGCAGCATTGACAAAGCCCAGGCATCTTTGAAGCGGGCCATGCGTCCGGTTTTCAACAGGGCCGGACGATACAGGGGACGCTCGTCCGGCCGTGGTCAACAACCACCCAGTCAACGAGGGTATCAGTCCCATAGAGGAGGCCAGCAAGATTCGGGCTACGCCCAACGTTCCAATTTCGACCTTTCCAGAAAAGGACGTGGCCTATATAAGAAAGGAAGTTCCGGTGGCGCTTCCGGAGGATATCAGGATTCCGCCACTTCAGGTGAGACTTCTTCCTGCATGCAGTGTTGTTCTGGGGGGCAGGATTCGCCATTTTCTAGACAATTGGCGCTCAATCTCCAGCGATGCATGGGTACTGGAGACGGTTCAGGGATTCAAAATCGAATTCTATCATCCATTGCGTCAATCCCATCCTCCTTTTCCCCTTCATTTCTCAAAGCAAAGTCAAGAGTTCATCACAGAGGAACTCAAGTCTCTGGAGCTGAAAGGGGCAATTGTGCCGACAGTGCGCCACCCTCGGGGTTTTGCCAGTTCGGTCTTCCTGGTGGAGAAGAAGGGAGGGGGATCGAGGTTAGTTCTCAATCTGAAGGAGTTCAATGCGGGAGTGGTTTACCGTCACTTCAAGATGGAGGGCATCCATCTGCTGAGGGATCTCCTGCGGGAACGGGATTGGATGGTTCGTCTGGACCTCAAAGATGCTTACCTCTCTGTTCCGATCTTCCGTCCCCACCGCCGCTTTCTGCAGTTTCAGTGGCTGGGGACTTGGTACCAGTATCAGGTTCTACCCTTCGGCCTTTCGTCAGCACCTTGGTGCATCACGAAGCTGTTACGTCCGGTTGTGGAGTCGCTCCGCAGTCACGGGGTTCGTTTAATCATCTATTTGGACGACATCCTCCTTCTGGCGGATTGTCCTGTCAAACTGATGACTCATCTGGAGTGGACTATCGACCTTCTTCAGTCCCTCAGTTTTCTGGTGAATGTTCCCAAGTCTGTGCTACATCCTACTCAAGTGATAGATTTTTTGGGTTCAGG
Organism: Lissotriton vulgaris; assembly: GCF_964263255.1. Classification (NCBI taxonomy): domain Eukaryota; kingdom Metazoa; phylum Chordata; class Amphibia; order Caudata; family Salamandridae; genus Lissotriton; species Lissotriton vulgaris. The sequence goes on along the minus strand of NC_141690.1, from coordinate 114,899,274 downwards.
GTCAACTCCCTCACTTGTCAGCTTCTGTTGCCCCATCAGAAGATTCGTTACATCAAACGGGAATTGACTTCCGTTATCTCGAGTCAGACTGTGTCATTGAGATCGTTAGCACGAGTTGTCGGTCTCTTAGCGTCTTCCCTGCAAGCGATCTTAAGGGAAGCAGCGTCTGAAGATTCAGCATCTTCAACTGGGTCTCCGATATTCCGATCTAATTCCTCTCTCGGAGGAGGCAAAGTCGGAGATGCAATGGTAGCTGAATCATATGGACGCCTGGAACGGCCGGGCTCTTTTCGGATCCTCTCCGGAGATTGTGATCGAGTCGGATGCCAGTCGTTGGGGCTGGGGGGCCCGCTGCGGCCCGATCTCGACAGGGGGACGGTGGTCTCTGCAGGAACTTTCACTCCACATAAATTGTTTGGAATTGCTGGCGGGGTCGTTCGCGATCAAGTGCCTGTTGCCTCTTCAGTCCCACTGCTGCATACTTCTCCGGATGGACAATGTATCAGCAGTACGATACATCAACAAGCTGGGAGGGACTCGGTCGAGGTTGTTGGCAGAGATTGCCAAGGAGTTTTGGCACTATTGTCTTCAGCACAAGATCAGAGTTATTGCGGAGTACCTTCCTGGTTGTCGCAATCTTGTGGCGGATTGGAACTCCAGGTATCTGAAGGACTTCAGCGACTGGAGACTCCACCCTCGTGTGTTTCGCCAGCTCATTGGGGCCCTTGTCTGATCGACCTCTTTGCGTCCCGTCTCAACTCCCAACTGCCCCAGTTCTTCAGTTGGAGACCGGATCCGGAGGCTCTTGCCACAGATGCTTTCCTTCAACCGTGGCCGACATCCCTATGTTATGCGTTTCCCCATTCATGATGATCCCCAGGGTTCTGGCTTATGCAACACGCTTTCGGGCGGAGTTGATTCTGATTGCTCCTCTGTGGAGGGCTCAGCCGTGGTTCCCAGTTCTCCTGGAAATGGTATGTGCATTGCCATTTCTTTTTCCTCGGAAGTGGAATCTCCTGTTAGATCCGCTTCAGAATCCGCATCCCCTGGTTCAGTCAGGTTCTCTCCTTCTCCTGGCGTGGAGGATTTCGGGGAACGTTGGGCGGTGTCAGGCCTTTCTGCGGACGCAACCAGATTTCTCAGCAACGCCTGGGCCCCAGGTACTCACAAACATTACAGAGGTTCATGGAAACGTTGGAGTGATTGGTGTGCTCAACGGCAAGTTGATCCGACATCAGCTGATGTCTCTTTGATTGTCAATTTTTTGGCTTCTCTATCTTCTTCTTCTGGTTTGGCTTACCGCACGGTCAACAATTTCCGTTCCGCTATTTCAACAGGTCATCTTCCAGTGGATGGGAAACCTGTGGGAGAACATCCCCTTGTGACTAAGGTTCTCAAAGGTATTCGTCTGGCTACTCCTCCACGTCCCAAATATGTTTCTTTGTGGGACGTTTCAGTTGTCTTACGTTTCTTGGAAGCCTGGCCGATCAATTCTTTGTTAACTCGAAAACAACTTTCGGCCAAACTTACTATGTTGTTGTGTTTGCTTTCCTGCAAACGGGTTTCAGATGTCCGCGCTTTGGATCTTGCTGGACGTAGCTTCACTCCTGAGGGTGTTACATTTTGCCTCTCCAGGCGCACTAAAACCAATACTGGGGTCATTTCTTACCCTTCTTTTCCTGCTCGTCCTAACCTTTGTGTTGTCCAATGCCTTAAAGATTATGAGGTGAGTACTTCTCTTCTTCGCTCTGATATGCAAGGTCAATTAGTGATTGCATTGCAGAAACTCTTTCACCCCGTTACTCCGGCCACGTTGGCTCGTTGGGTACGGTGGCTTATGGGGGAAGCAGGCATTGATGTTTCTGTGTTTGGTGCTCATTCTGCCCGTGGGGCCATGGTATCTAAGGCCTTCTCTTTGGGAGTCACCTTGTGGGACATTATGAAGGCTGCTGACTGGTCATTGGATTCTGTTTTCAAGACCTTTTACTTTAAGCCTATTGCTAATGTTGCTTCTGTTGTGGTGGATAAGCTTTAAACAAGCATATTCGGAGCCTCCTGTCCTGAAATAGAATTCAAAATTTGCAAACATTCGTGACAAGAATTTTCAATTCTATTAAGGACTAGGAGGCGAGGATTATCCCACCCATTGTTTGTATATTATACTTACTGAAGAATGTTCCAGGTTACTCTGTGTTAAAATGTTGCCATTGACTTGTTTTCTCTACCCACCCTTCTTTAACATGTTCCTGTGTATGATGGACGTGTATTACGGCTTTGTATCTCTTTTCAGGATCTGATCCCAAATGATGTCCCTACGGTGCGGCGTGGATGGTCCTGCCTTCTTCTTTGCGGATTGTTTCCTGTTTTTCCTTCGGCAATTGCTGTGTTGAACTCTCCTTCGTTGCCCTGGACTGGGGTTTGCTTTTGTATTGACTTTCATTTACTGTTTTCTGCTCTGCTGGAATTCCTTCTCACCAAAGAAAGAGGAAGTGGGATTGTCTACATGGCTATTTATAGTACAGACTCTATGATTATGACCCAAGTGTTTCTGGGTAATGTGGTTTTTACATGGCTGCTGGGCATTTCTAAATAAAGAAATGAGACTAGCATAATCCTCGCCTCCTAGTCCTTAATAGAATTGAAAATTCTTGTCACGAATGTTTGCAAATTTTGAATTGTTATTTGCGCCAGACTGGTGGTAGGAAGGGCAGTCGATCCCCAAGCAGGAATTGCGTGCTATCATAAGGAATAGCATGAGAGGAGGACCTGCTTTATTTGGGGGGGAGGGAGGTGGGTAGGCAAGTACCCAGTTTTGGGCTAAGGGCTGGAGTAATGACAATGTGTTCCCCTATATCGAGGCCCTGCCAAGCCCAAAGCTAAGAAATGCTGTTGAGATTCAGAGTGGGGCTAAATCATTGTTATGTAGATAACGAAGATTTTTAACCACAAAAGGGGAGTCCCTAAAAGGGCTCCCAACTAAAATGCAACAGTCTGTTGGGTGGTATGACCTTTTATCTATTGATTTGTGGAAAAATGCATGCATAATGATGGAGCGTTTTACATTATTTTTATGGGTGGATGTTTTAGGATGTAGTTATGTATGTAACTATGTTGACTGTTTATAGACCACGGTCTAAATAAACAACATTTAAAAATGGGAAAAAATCAAATCCCCCCCTGCCCCCTCCCCTTTCTTCGCCCCTAGTCTGTTACGCAGAGGGTTGGTTAATTCGCTCGAGCTGTCATCAGGAAAACCATTATATTTTCCCACGGGCCTCGGTGATTGTTGACGCGTGCCCATCCTCCGCACGTGTCTCCGACTCAACCCTTTCACCTTCTGTTCTGCAGCTCGATGTCATTCGTACACGTCAGTAGCACAGTGCTACTAGAGCCTCGAGGGCACATGAGAACGTGGAAACCACGCCCACTTTCCCCGCATCCCACAAAGTAAATGCTACAGTAGTGAAACAAATAAAGGACAAAAGTGTTGCAATCGTGCCTCGTCAGCTCTCACGGTGGCAAATGGGCCGTCCATTTTGATAGGCTTCTAGCTCTCACTGCTGAAATTGAATAATTGGTCCTAAAGCTGTTCGAACGACATCTGTTTCAAGATTGATCATAGTACTTTACCCAATAAGCGTACCACAATGTTTTTAGGCTTGTTTAATTCACAGGGTAAAATTAATCTGTTCATATTCTAATGGCCGATAAACCATTACGTTATAAAACATTTAATTCTAATAAATTATTGTAAATCTCTTGAGTATTAATAATTATCGAGAGCTCTGTTCAACCCCAACTAAATAACATTCCCTAAGACCGTTTTAACGCAGCTCCAAATTAGGAAAGCTTTGAAAAACCTCTTTAAAGAACACTGCAATCCAGTAACCTGCTACTTCTATCAATCTTGACTGCATGTCACCACTGTACAACGTTCTGCTGTTTTTGTGGCTAGGTTCGCGATATACAAATACTATTATCAGAGCAATACAATATGGATGGATAATAATTTAAAGATGGCCGCGACAGCTAACCGCTTAGTGTCGCAGCGAGCCAAAATTCGCTTTCAGTGCCCTTCGCCTTGTTTCATACTACCGGGCAAAGGTGCAGTGTGTAGATTTAATGAATAGAGTGTGCAGCATATAAGAAAATGACAAAACAACATAAGGAGACCAGCCATCGTTACCTTTCAAGCAGGTATAAACTATCACCATCTTTGTAAGCGATTAACGTGCTTAAACTAGAATCCGGAAAGCCCGAGTGGGTCTTTTATTTGTACAAGTGACAAACAGCTGTCCATTGAAGGGCACAATTTTACATTTATGTGATTGATTCGCTAAGTACCGCGCGTAATGTTTCACATGCGTTTTCCAAACATTTGGATGGGCGATCCCATTTAAGCAATGCTTTTGAATTTTTTCCTCAACGGGTTTAATTCTAATCGAAAGGCTGTTACTTCATAAAATGCAACAATAAAAACGCAGTGTTATGAGTGAAAATGAATATAAACTTTGAAAATGGCTCTGGGGGAAATATAAGGTTAAACGTGACATTACGCCACTAACGTTTGTTCCACGGTGTGCCTTGAGCTGGCGACAGCTAGTGGAGTGCAATTTGACTGAATCCTTGAGGATTTTTTTATTTTATTTTGATTACTTCCCTCTTTATTTGGGCATACGCCCTGCTCTGTTAAAGGTCTGCGCAGATCTGTCAAACGAGCCGTGGACAGACAGAGAAAACAGTGTGTCATGGGCATGGGTGCGGACGTCCCCGCCCTCTGCCTGTCCAAGATGGCACCCTGCAGCAGCCAGGGGCGGGGACAGCCACGCACTTAGAAAACACTCCGGGGGTTGAAGCAATGGCTCATTACTATGGATGAGGAGCGGGCGGACAGGGATGGTGTGGATTGTGACGCGCCTTGACGCAGGTTCCGGGGTTTTTAACCCCCTGCCTGGGCGGAGGGGTTGGCCATTGAAGTGAAGGAGGAAGCAGAGAAGTAGACATAGACAGAAAGAAGGTCTCGGAAAGCCCAAATGACTGGAGCCAGTGTACACTGCTATATAGAAACCCTATATACCGCGCCCGGCCGCCCCACGCACAGTGTTTATTGCCTCATGAGCAGGCAGACTGTCCTCCTCTAAGTCCCCCCTCACACACCGCGGTGTGTGACACCGCTCCCGGCTCCCTGACATATATGTGCGTCCGCAGGTGATCCCCGGCACCGCGGCGGCCCGTTCCCTCCTCCATGGGGGACTACGGTTTCGGCCTCCTGCAGACGGCTAACCTGCCTGGCGGCGGCGGCTTCAGATCGGCGTATCCGCTCTCCGCCTCGGGATCTGCCCTCTTCCCTGGCGGCGGCGGCGTCTCCTCGCTCTTCCTGGCTGCGGCGGCCGCAGCGCAGCACCACCAGAACGGTGGGACGCCTATGCAGGACGAGCCGCTGCTGAGCCACGAGAAACCCCACAAGGCAGGGGACTATCGGCCGCCGCGGACCCGCGCACACCCCTCGCCCCCGCAGACCGAGCCCCAGGAGCTGGGCAAATCCGGGACAGAACTTCAGTACCTGCCCGCCGCCTCCCCTAAGAGCGGCGGCGCCGCCGATCTGCTGCTGTCCACAGACGAGGGGGTCGACCCCCCGGCCCATGCTGCGCCCTCGCCTCCCCGCATCCCCGGCATGGAGTCCCCCTTCGGTGGCTTGCCGGAGCCGCACAGTCCGGCACCTGCCGCAGGATCCTCCGCAGGCTCTTCGCCGCCTCCTCTGCCGGGCTTCGGAACTCCCTGGTCTGTGCAGACCTCTTCGCCACCACCGATGCAGCACCCCGGGAACGGCGGAGGTCCACTGCTGCAGGAGTCGCAGGACGCCTACTACCCGCCGCCCTCCTCCTCAGCCGGACTGAGCCCCGCAGCCTTCTTCCAGAGCTTCCCGCACAGCGCCCTGCAGGCCCCGGCCGGCTTCGGGGGACCCTTCTCCGGACCGCAGATGAGTGTTCCACCGCCGCAGAACCGGCGCTCCCCGGCCAGTCCACAGCTGCAGCAGCAACAGCACCAGGCTGCGGCCGCCTTTCTGCAGCAGCAGCGGAACAACTACAACCAGCAGCAGGTGAGAAACGCTGGGAAGAGGGTGGCAGAAGATATGCTTAATACATCCACCAGTATGTGAAGGGCAACTAGAACGAAGGTGGGTGGAGGCGAAGGTTCCGTAGGGCGACTACAGCAGGGATCTGAGAGGCCCAGAACCAGCTGAGGGGTGAGTTATGGGGTTTGTTGTAGGCGAGGGAATGGTATTTGTTAGACTGTGGATAACCTGGGGACGCCTGCACCCCAAAACACGCACACACCGAGGGGCAGTAGCTTCAGTAGGACTGGGCGAGTGGCTGAGGCGTCTTGTCACTGGCACCGGGAGACAGGATCAGAAACGGTTGGTGGATGGGCTGTTCGAACTGAGGGAGAAAGGTGGAATTGGGGCAGAATGGTGAAAATACATGTTGTGTTCATTATACGGCAAGAACTAGGACTCCTTCCATGTTTAAATACTCCTGTGTCGTGTGTGTGTGGGGGGGGGGGGGGTGGGGTGGTGAAGCTACAGTGACAGAACCCCCCTCAGTATAGGGGACACCCCTTCGGTTACTCGGGTGGCCCCGTCCCCAGAATCTGACAGTTGGCGGAGCCCGTTCACACGAGCTGCACCTGTCACCGCGGCACTGACAGCTCAGCAGCCGGCAGGGTGTGCCTCCTCACTGCGCAGGGAGGGAGAGGGCCGGGGGTCTGGCCTGCGCACTCGGCGCCATACGTGGCACTGGGCATATGTATTTTGCGCTGGCGTGTGGTGCATGACAGGTCCTGATCTGACAGCTCCCCGTGAATGGATGGAATCTGCTCCTTCAGCAGCTCTGCCTCCATTTCACACCCCATTGGCCGTGTTTAGTGCGCATCAGGCAACCATATACTCTCTCTCCTTTTGTTGCTTCTCTAAATTATTTCCGTGACGCTCTGCTCGGTGTAATAAGCTGTGTCCCTCCAAGGAGCACGCTTTCCAAGTGATAGCCGATTTGGTTCCGAGCCGAACATCTTACCTTAATCAGTAGGTCTGGGGGATGGCACTCGCCAGCTATACCTTCTATAATCTTCATGTGCGGTCTTTCTGCCACTGGTGGTACTTAGTCAGTTGTGTGAATTTAGAATGTTGTCACCTTTAACGCCACGTTTACAGTTGGCAAGCGGAGTTTAAAAGTATACTGAGCACATTATCCAACTCTAAAGCTAGGCTTAAATGACTCGCGCTTTCTTGAAACAACCTCGTTCTTTGTGTTTTGCTTCTTGTGACGCTTAAAACCTTCATCAAAACCCGACTTGATAATGGCGCAGTTGCTATAAACCGTTTAATCGCTGCATTGCGGTTTTCACAGAACCCTGACCTTTTTACAACTTCGCATAATAAGAAGGGGCTATGGGATTTAATTATATAATGTGTTCGCAAATGCCCGCGACCGTCTCTGCAATCACAGCCCATAATAGCCTTCTCTGCATTTCTTTGCAAGCTTGCAATGTTATTTTACATATCTAAGCGTTCAGTAATTCTTATTGATGTTAAATTGACATTGCGACACGCTTAAAGTATAGACCTGGAAATGACACACGTAGGTTATGTTCCTGTTTTGTTAAATGAGCCTACATCTTGTCACTCTTTTTAATGCAAACAGTGAAGTAGTAGTGGAGAGTATATTTGACAGGGGGCATAATTGTCTAGCCACAAAGGGATCATGGAGTCCTCCCACTTACCTCCAGAAATGCGCCCTTGTTTCAGCACTGTTCTATTTCCTAATATTTTCTCTACCGTGTCACGCTGTCCATTTGTGATGTTTATTTCCTGGTTGAACCCATTCTGCGTTGCAACGTAATTATTGCTGGGTGTCACTTTTAGATACATTAGTCACGAATACCCTGTGTGGAAGCTACGCGCTTCTCTGTTGATGATGCCAATGCCTGTTTTTTTATACCAATTTCCCTTTACAGTAAAATACAAATACCAGTCTCTTAATTGCCAGTTGTCAAGAAGTTTGGTGCATACACACACACACACCTTTCCTACCCAGACATTGTAACACTGCAAGTTCCATTTCATTTGACCGAATACGGTTTACGGAATGTTTTATTTAGGGCTTACATATCTTTATAGGATGCTTCAGTTGACGTTGACCATTGCCCATCTACCGACCCGAAACGGACCCCTAAACTATAATTTTTGGCAGGTTGAATTGTGGCGTAAAAAAAAAGTGACTAGTTGGAGTTGATATTTTTCCTCTGCCGTCTTCACCACTTAGGCTTCAATGGGGCCTTTCTAGAATCATGTGACTTAGGTTTTTATTTAAATGTTTGATCAATATTTTCTCCTTGTACGCAATATCAGAATTCATATTAAATTGACATTTTTAATAACGTTTTAAATGACAATTTTCTGTACTTTTTTTAAACGTGGAAGTTATGCTTTTTAGTGTCTGTGCATTGAATGGTTCGCTGTAATAGTGTCAATTCGTGTTTTGATTCATCTTAAGGTTATGATAATAGGATTATATAGATCAGTGTTTGTTTATCTTGAACATTTAGACTTCATTTGCTATACAATTGGTAGTCAGGGCACGAAGACCTAAACTGCTGTACATAAAGTCTGAAATTCTCTCGATGGTGCATTTAAAAAAAAATGTCCTTGTAAACCTTTGAGCTATTTAAAAACTGTAATTTTCAGTTTTACGTCCATACCTTTACGTTGTGGGCATTTATGTAGTAGAAGTAAAATGGCATTTTTTGCAAGATCACCAAGGGAGCTTATTGATTTGTATTAAGGGGTATTCAAGGATCATGGTTCTCGTAAGTGTGTGTGTGTGTGTGTACTAGATAAAGGGTGGTCATTTCAACAGTTCTTTAACATTTTCAGAAACCTTTTTGGTTATCAAAATCATATGTCATATATTTAGTTTTGTAAGAATTTTGTTACAACATTTTAGCAAGCTTTCATTTTATTTATTCTTCTTCTTTTTTATTTTATTTGTATTTTTAGCCACTTTTGAAACAGTCACCTTGGAGCAGTCACCAGGGCAGTGGTTGGAGCACAGGAAGCATGTCCTGGGGAGGAATGCATGGCCGGGATCGTAGAACTGGGAATATTGGAATTCCGGGAACTATGAACCAAATCTCCCCTCTCAAGAAACCCTTTTCTGGAAATGTCATTGCACCACCTAAATTTAACCGTTCTGCTCCATCGCTAACCCCCAAATCATGGATTGAAGATAATGTCTTCAGAACAGACAACAATAGCAACTCTCTCTTACCCTTACAGGTAAGAATGGTATGTAGCCAAAGGCGTATTTATTACTTTTTTCTCTATAAAATATGCCTATTTATGTTTAGCTGTGCAGTCTGAACTGAATTTTTACTCCATGTGTATTGTAAATTGATGTGACCTTTCTATTTTTTTGGGTGGGCAGACTAAGAAGGCTATGACATTGTATCTATCGTTTGGCACTGTACACATTTTTTCTCTGTACAAGTATTGTCCTGAAGAATAAAAAGCCTGATCTGTACCAAGACTAGAGAATCTACCTGGGTTCGTGGAAAAAAACGGATCAACTTCTAGAATAAGGGATTTGTTACAGTGAACTTCCAATCCCCTTTCCTCTTCATATGCATGCTTGAGGCAGTCTGTAGACCATGATTGATCAGAGGAATGTAGTTGCTTTATAGCAGGTGTTTTTTTGCACCCCAAAGATATTATGGGGGTAGCATTAGTAAAACAGGGAACTCATTTATAGGCTGATTAATTAGTCTGTTTGTACCGAGTGTACAGTATTCTTTAGCCCAGTCGGCCTCCTAAATGGCAGTTTGCAGACTTTTTTTTGGGATGCATTTTCTGAACTCTACTGTATAATATAACCTCCATTGTGCTGATAATTTTCGTTTGTTGATGTACAAAACCCATTTCTTGTATACTTGCCCAAGTTCCACAATTGGGTATCTATTGTAGATTTCAACATGGCACTGGGGATGAGTTTACCATTAACTACAATGAAAAATGCTTGGGAATTTGTCTGGAGAAAAACACATGAAAGGACTCTGGTAGAGATGTGGAAAAGTCATCTACTTTTAAAAGGCATAGCTAACAAGAAGACCCACCCAAAAGAAGGTTGATCAATTATTTTAAGCAGAAGCACAAACTGTTCACTAATCATAACAGCAGTTTGATTACTGTCCAGTGTAGCTGTAAGTTCGCTTTGGCTTTTCATAAGCTAAACATAGTAGTTCAATTTCAGCTGTTGCTCAGATGCATTACTTACTCACTATTTCTCATAACTTGCTAAATGAATGTAGTGTGGGGGAAAGCATTTCCAGTCGTAGAGATGTTTGACTTCTTCTGTGCACTGATCCTGCAATATTTCGTATGTCTATTTTCAAACTTACATTACTTTGTAAATGGTTAAATATATTATGTTTAGGGCAGCCATACCTTTTTTTCAGCATTCTTTGTTTGTACAGCATTAGCCTAAAAAGGAAATGCAGTAGACTACTCAACTTGCTCTTGCCTCTCTTGTGCTGTGAGAGGTGAGCACCTTCTTTGCTTGGCTCATTCCTTTGTCGTTTATGTACTTTCAGTAGTAAGTAGTAATACCTTGGAGGTGGAACTTAATTCCACATTTGAAATGTAAGTGTACGTTCGCTGTAAAAAAACGATGTCCTCAAACCAGGGTTTGGGAATGACCGTAAACAATTGTTGTTTTTGACGTAGGCAGATTGTAGCCGCACACTTGGCTGCGACAATCTTAGATTGTTAAAAACCATCACCAGTTACACCAGTCAGATCGCAAATAAAACCCTCGCCATATTTGAGATGCTTAAAGACTTCTCAAAGACGATTTAGTGTAATTCTAATTATGATCAATACAATTTAGAAGCAATTCCTATCCTGACTTTAAAAAAGGCTGCACTTTGAATCCAGCACAATTAAAACCCCTAGAAATGTAATTTGTTTTCCTGTTGTACGACATCTTGCCTTTGCAACCCACCTGCTGAAGATCCATTGTTCTCGAGTGGCAGCCAAATGCAATTCATTTTAAATTATATTGTATGTTTTTTGTAGATATATTCAGTTTTATACAAATTATATTGTCTGAGTAAATGTTGCATTCCAATGATTACGCGAAAGATTAGGTGGGGAACAGTAAAAATCGGGTGCTGCTTCCTAAGCAGGTTATAGTTGAGGAAGGTGTAAGTGAAGGAGAGAAGTGTTGCATGATCACAAAAAACCTCTTTCCTGTGAGTAAGTAACACTTAACCCTGGAGAAAGGCGCAGTTACTCACAGAAAAGCTATGTGAATCGGGTTTTGACCTTGTGTCTTACTGTCTTGGAAGTGAATTACAACTCCACTAACTCCTAATAGACTTTGTGAATCACATGAAATATCGAGTTTTGAGCACTGCACACTCACTGATGATATCACATTGAAAACCAAGTGTTCTGCAGACTTTTAAAATGTGGGAACTCATGCCGGTTGAAATACTCAAGAGGGTGGCTGTTACCTCTAGTTTGCATAGTCCTAAAAATGGCTAGACTGTATTTAGAACTGCTTGCTCTTCGTCAGACGAAATCTGTCCTGACTACAGCTGTCATAACTCAAGTGTGGCGTAGGTTAAGAGACGACCCCCTCTTTTCTGCCTCTTGGTTGAGATCTATTCCTTTTTGTTTCTGACAGTTTTCTGTTTTTTTTTTTTTTTCATATTATACACCGCAGCGTGGCTTTAACTTGAATATTACATTGTGACTTCCGTCCTGCCCCTAAAAAAATATTGGTATTTCTAGCTATATTACTCACATGTTTGGAGATGTGCATTGGTAGCATACCCAGCGGACAGTTGTCTCATTATTATCACCATTGTAACCATTTGCCCACTAGGAGTAAGTCCTTATTTTTTGCAGGAGATGCTGTCAGATTGTTCAAAGCAGTGTTAAGCAGACCTGTGTTCATTAATGCTTCCAGGTATTTAAGCATCCTGTCTTCTATCAAACCCCATCATGGTCCGTACTTGATTGGGAGTAAAGTGCAATTTCTTTTCACCCTGCACTTGGTATAGTAGACATAACGGAAGATTAACAGCAAACTGTGACAAGCAACAGGGAGATGAGGGAAGAGACTCAGTGTAGCATATTCTGTGGAGACTAGTTGATAACTGTGTGGTCCTTCATAGCCTTAGGAATATATGATTTTCTTAGTTAACTGTTAACTGAATTGCACCTGATTTGAGCCTCTGTTGCCAAGTGGCAGAAACATGAATGATTGACCCATCTGGTAAGGCGGAATTGGGTGGAGAATTGGGTTGATTTAAAATTTCTGTTTGTCATTAAAATAAATTTTCTTTGCAGAGTAAGACTCATTCCAACAGATCAACACTCAGAGATGTAGTAATTCGTACACTGAGTCGTCTTTCATAGTAAACTTATTTTTATGTAAACCATGTCTCTCTTAATGCCTATTAAATGAGCAGGCTACATTCCAGACCATACTTCCTCGTTATTTCACAATGACGCACCCATTTAACAGACCGTGTCTGATCCTATCCCTTGCTTAAAACAATTTTGTTCACTGTTACTCTGAGATTTGTCACAAATTTCCAATGACACTCTTCCAAAGTTTTCAGACAACACCCAATAGGAGGTTTCCCAAATCACTGCCAAATTTTCTCAAACACTCTAACAAAGATAAATGGAGAAGCTGGGTTATGCACGGCACTTGACAAAACCCACATTGAGTCACTTCCAGTGGTTTTTAGTTATTCATAAGGGGTCTATGCCCCAATTAAAGAGCTCCTTTATCTTGTGTGAGTCAAGTTCTGCTGTGTACTCTTGAATTCAGGCCACGCTCACCTACCCTTCCAGATAATGGAGTTTTCTTAGGAACAGATCTTGTGCTGCATCTCTTGCTCCAGGAACCACGCTGACTGGCTGTTTCCCTTCGGCGTGGATCTCGGTTGTAACAAAGCCACCCCATATCAGTGCAAAGTCTCGCACAAGTTCTGTTTTCCAATGAGATCCAAGATGGCCGCTGCCAGTTGCTGCCCTCACTCCACACCATGCCTTGTGCCACCCCACGGCAAGCTTGAACAAGTCTCCTGGTCCTCAGCCCACAATGTCTCAGGCCATAGACCAGTGGTCCAGCAGGCAGCCTCAGGCGAGCTGGACCAAAACCCACGATAAATTCTGTGCCACCTTGGCAGTTCCACTACTCTTGCCGATCTGGCGGTACCAGTTCATGACAAACCTGCGTCCTGTCATTGGTATTAGTGGTGTCCCTAGATGTCCTAACAACTCCCTGGGATTCCCAGTTCATTTTATATCCCTAAAAGGTTTTGCCTAAGATTTTCACATATAAGTTACTATGGGAAATGTGGTGATAGTTAACAATATGTAGAGCCTGTACTGGGTGTGGGGAGAAGAGCAATCATAACATTGTTGAACTCTGGACATTGAGCGATAGTGGGGTAAACAGTAGGTATTGGTAAAATTCCTTAGACAGTCGTCTCCGGAAGCCTTGGTAGAAGGCAAGATTTTGATAGCTTCTTGGACTTCTTTAGTGGAAAGCTTGCATTTGAAGATTTCTGCCATCTACTGTTAGCATTTTACCCTAAGCAAAGCGGTTGTCTAAAGAGTAAGTGTCCCCAATCGACCACGGAAGTCATAAATACATTTGAAAAAAGGAAGAAAAACTGTTGGATATATTGACAGCATGTGATTGGAGGGTTATGTCTGCACCATATGCCACTATATTGATTAGGCCTATCTCCTTTGTATTTGTGTTGCAAGAACACTGTTAGGTTTCTCACTTTGCTCATCGCGACACTATTTCACATGTGATAGCTATTATTCTGTGATGGAAGTGAAGTCATGCATGAAGGTAAGTAGTGTTCTTCGTAAGTTCTTTGATCTCTCATTCCAGGTGCGTCTGCTTCAAAAACATTACAGCTTGCCAAAGACATTCTTTCTGACTATTAGACCTAGAACTGCCTCTTTGGTTCGAAGCAGAGGAAGGCAACCGTTGAGGGAAACAAATCGGCAACAGTGTACTTTTCCAGGTTGCTATATGTTTTCAGATTTCTGGCACTTTGCTCTTCCCTTAAAATTCCTTTCTAGGATTGATCCAATACCCTGAGCATGATCAGCCAGTTCCTGTGTCGTTATATGCAATAGTTCCACCAGTTGACTGCCTTCTCTCTGATTTTGGTCCTCCCACTCGTAGAAGTTTATTTCTTTGACAGTTATGTGGGCTTTGGTGTGATTGAAGCTCTTTTGTTGGCCACCCTGGTATACATTCAGACGTTATGAGAGAGATGACCATTGTAGCTGACTACTTCCTTGGCATCTTTAAAAAATGTATCTAGTTAGATTAACTTTAGCATCGTGTGGAAGGCGCTTATTTTTTGTTATATTAGGAGGATTCACAGGAATGCAGTTCACATCCCAGAGCATAAATCTTAGCCTTTCCTTTTGTATCTTAGTGAGTCGAACGTATCTACTAGGATAATGCTTTACTCAGATTGTCCAGAAGAAGCAGATATGATTAACTGTGGTTACCCATTGAGTTTCTCTAGTGCTAACTGTAATGTAAAATTGCCTAGATGGCAACATCATGCTCCTTGTGTAACAGTCTGTGTGGCAAGAGAGGTAGATATTTGATACCCCTTGGTTTTATGTTTATCCCCTCATGTCTTGTTTTAAGCTCCTAAAGAATTTCTGTAGCAGAAAGGGGCCTTTTCCTAGTGTGCGTTCTGTCACTATCGCCTGCCTATAGGTTGTTGAATGAGATCCAGCCTCAACTTTCACCTATTGGCGTGTGCCTTCCTTTCATGATAATGAACACCACAACAGTCTTGCTGTACCACCACAGTGATCATTCAAGTACAGTTTTCTTCAGAGTTCCTTCAACCTATCTTGTTATCATGACTGGAGATACCTTTTCTAAGACTGCTTAGGTTCAGGAGGCTGTATGAACTTCACATTGTTTTAAAAAAAACATCTCATTGGGTTTGGAAGAGCAATAGCTTCATCTAAATAAATGTATAAAAGCTAGGGCAGTTAGTGGAAAATCTTCACGTTTTTTGCCTCAGTGGAAATGGAGCATTGTTTCCCTGTGTGTGGCGGTTCTTCTCATTCTTTCCTTTTCTGTTAGAAACCAGATTTCAGCATTTATAGGCATTTACATTCACACCGCATTGATTTTAGGGCATACTGGGAAAGTAATACCCAGACATGGCAAAGAGTAGCACATTGAGACAGTAATCTACACAAACCTCCAACATCTCAGCAAACTATTTCAGTGAACTAAACTTGTACACTATAAATCCGTTCTAGTCTTGGAGAGGCACAGAACAAGGCCACAAGCGCAAATATAGTAGCAGAATGTGCAGTGGTGAAAACGATGGTGCCACATCCCCTTCAGTGCCACCACACACTTCCTTCCAGAGAACACACTCTGACACTGGGACCCAACCATCCAGAGACGATCTGAACAGCAGCCAGTTTGTTTGAAGCAGGTACCCAGGCCCCAACTTTGAAAGGGAAATCGGCACCCCTTCTAAGTGACCGAGAACTCCTAGATAGCGAGGCTTAAGCCTGACTTACCTTGTCTCCTGGAGCCCCACAGATATAATCACTGTTCATCGCACACACCAGCAAAGGAGAGATCTTTGCATGAAACCATTAGACATAATTGACACAATCCTGACTTGTTATAAGCAAGTGTTGTGAAATTCCAAGTTCCAGAAGTTAAGGATGCTGAATTGTAATAGCAAGATTTCAATTTCAAAGGTTGGGGCACAATCTTTTTGTTTAATCCCGTGCAAGTTAATGCTGTCATGTTTCTTATAAGTTACAAAGTGTATTTGTAGGAAAAGGGTGTTTGCAGAGTGCCAAAAAGGAATATTTCTTACAAGCAGAGCATTTTTGTTTTCACAGAATTTTGTTTTGTTTTTGGCAGTCATTTGAAGCCTCACTGTTCAGGATGATAGACCTCTTAACTGCTTTCAGTGCAGTTGTCCAGAGTGTCCCACATGTCGATGAAAAGGTTATCATTTCAAACTGTAGAAGTCAAATGACCAATTATACAGTTCCAAAAAATGGATGTTAAATATTTAGCTCCTGAGGTCTCCCCTTTCTCCTCTGATCACCAAGCAGATTAGTTAAGGGACTTAAACAACGTATTTTTAATCAGATTTGAGTGCAACCAGAGGTAGAGCCTGAAAGTTTATACTCCTTTTTAGGTCTCGCGACCTGCGTTGCACTGCTCAGCAGTGCTCGCGCAGGTCGCAAGACCTTTTAGTAAGTGAAAAACGGGGGTTTGGGTAGCTGACCTAGGAATTGCACACGATTGTGCGTTTCCTTTTAAGCTGCCCTATTGGCCTTAGCGCGCATGTCTTCATGAAAAACTGCAAGCAATTGGCCAAAGGCGGGGGCGCGTTGCTCCGCCCACGGCCTATTGGTGTCTATTACACGGTTGGTGCGCGTAATAGACACCAATAGGCCGTCGCGTGGTTTCAATTATCGTGCCCAGACACGGGCCGATAATTGAAACACATGGCTCGCAATGGCGCGCACTTGCGCTTCTTCTTCTTTATTTTTGCATCCATTTTACACTGAAGCAACAAAAGCCGTTTCTTTTCCTTGCGAAACGGAGGGCGGCATATCTCGCGTTGTGCAAGAAGACACAAGTTCTTGTTAATCACTTACGTTTTGCCTGAACAGTATAGTTGGAGAACAAAATGACCCAGTATGTTGCTGTGTGGTATAGAAATTAGGATTTGTAGCTTGAGCAAGAAAAAAAGGAATGCACTAGTTTCTGCTTAAGTACTTTGGGCGACGGTGCAGTTTCCTCGAATGTTCAAGTCATGCACCCAAAGGACCAATCCGTGCACACTGTGTTTCAGGGCATCCTCTCTGACATGGCTCTTTAAACCCGCTCCATGCCAACATATGTTGTGTAAATTATGTTTGGAAATGTGAATCTTCTTATAGAAACAAAGGGTTATGTTTTCCTGTTATACTACGGATAAAAATCTCCGGTGAGATCGTCTTCTACCAACGCTCGTGTTTTCCAGTGAATGAAGAGCTAACTTTAATGTATTCACCACATAACGGCGCAGGGACACGAAATTGGATTCCATGCGCAAACATGATACGATCACATTAAAAAAAAAAACCCTAAATAAAGCAAGCATTCCTCGCAATTATTTCAGCTCAAAATATTTTTATAGAGGGTTCTGCTTTAACTCGAACAAAAGCAATCGTTTTGGAAACTTGGTGTGGCGTCAGGGGATGTGAAAAATAGTTAAATGTAGTGGCACTCAAGCAGGGAGTGGGGGGCAATTGGACGAAGACACGGAATGCAGTGTTTTGAAAAGAAAAGTTATTACCCAGCCAAGAGAAAAGGCTTCAGACCAAGCGGCGTGGAGACAAAAAGCTTGAAACGCCGAAGAAATGTTAAAGCTAGCATATGTGGTTTATAATAAATTGGGGTAATTGGAAACTGACATTCTCAGAAGAACACTTCCAGCACCGGCTCCAGGCACTTCAAAGCGGTGTTATCAGAGTACAGTGGTCCTCCTGTTGGGAATTCCGGGTGATGTTCTCAGGAAGTGTCACGTTTTTTTTCGATTCATGTGAAAATAGGTCAATTTACAGCGCCTGCCACACACTGCCATTTTGATTCACGCAACCCCCTCGGAGGCCATTTACAACAATAAGGTAGGCTTCAAACAGAAGGTTAATCCATGTAGTCAGAGAGTACTAGAGGAATGCTCAATAGATGTCAAGTGTTATTAAACATGGCTCTAGTTTCATGGTGTTTCAAGTGGAGGGTTATGAAATGGTCATGGGACCACGGCTGATCTCAAACATTGGACCTGAGAATGTAGGTGTTCCAAAATGTCAACGGTAGCAGAAGTGGCATCACTCACCATTTTACCACCGATGACAAGACAGACTTGACCCCCCTACTCCGCCTTTGCCTACTATTAGTTACATATGCGGTAGCGAAAGGGAAAATAATGTAAATTTCAAAAAATACTTTTAGAGCAATGTTTAGTTTATAGTCATGTCTTCATGACCCTGGAGGGCAGTGAAAACAAGAGCATGCCAGGACTAGGCAGAGAGGTGTAGCAGCTGCTATCCTGCTCAACCCCCAACAGTTTGCCATCATGAACTGCTTTTCATAGATGAGAAGCATCATGGGGCAGAAACTTACAAAGCAAGAAGGAATGCAAATTAACAAAGATCAAAACACATAGATACTCTGCTCCTTTATGGTTCTTTTTGAATGATCACATACAATGCTGATGTGATCAAGTATGGTTCCAACCTTGTCACTGCAATGTAACGTTTACCGATGCTTGGTCAAGTGGCTGGTTCTTCTGTGTGCCTTGCCCCTGCTGATAACCATATCAGGGCAACCAGTACTGGTGACTCAACAGTTGGGCCCAGAGAGGTGAATCCTATCTCTGGCTTCCTGACTCATTCTCCCTCGGTTGCAAAAACAGCAAACTTTCCATCTCCAAATGCAAAACACCCCAGTCCTCTATTTCCCTGAGCTTGAAGTCTCCTCTCTGGATCCACGTCAATACCACAGTGAACCTTAAAAGCCTCTAATCTTCAACCAAAGGTTAATCCCCTTACATATCCAAGGCAAGCCACAGTTCAAAATGCTGACGATTCTCTTAAAAAGGACACTGGCTATGCAACACTCTCCGTGCTGACATCAGCACCAACTCGAGCCAAACTCTTGAGAGAAATGTCACCCTCACACTACATGGACCCTTGTGCATCCACTACTTTTGCAAGAAGCCATGTAGTGATTCTTTTCACACCACCAATCTTTCACTCTTCATTCATCCATCCATATACCCAGGTGGTATGAGGTCTTTAATTCAGTAGCATGTTTATTTTTCTCCCATCCTCTCACTAAATGAAACCCTATCACTACTAGCATTCTAATACAAGGCACAGAAGGATTGTCAGTACATCACCTGTCCCTCTCAACAAATCTTCACTAGTTTTTTCTTGAAGTATGCTAAGTGGATGCATTAACTGACTGTCCTGGATAAATTCGTCTTCCATATTGAAAGACAGAGGCTTGCACATATTCCCACCTGGAGCTGTAAACAAATGGCCAAACACGTACACCTGGTACTCACAAGCAACCTCTGCACTTTGGTTAGCTACAGTAAGTGTTCGTAGCATAAGGGCAAGTCTATACTCTGGTCTTCTACTTAGGCACCATGAGGAAAAATGTGGTGGTGCAGAGAATTTTAATAAACCTGACTATAACCCATGGATGATACTAAAGTTCCTCTCAATGCATTTGCAGGACAAAATGCTCTTCAAATTGCTGTAACTGCAGTGGCACAGTCGTATTCAACAGTAGTGTCATGCACAAAAGTGCAGCAGTGAACATATGCTTGTGAGTAAAGTACCTTTTCTCCCATGCCTGCAATGTGAGACGAAACTCACGGAAGGTACCTGAGATGGTGTGGAGAAAACCCTTCTATGGGGCAAGGACTGGCTGTGCACTGCCCTCAACCCACCGTCCCCATGGAAGTTTTTCTTTCACGACCCAAAACGGAGAGGCAATTTTCCACTCCCCCCCCCCCCTCTCTCAACCACATTTGGACTAGAAAAACAGAGCACAGAGGTAAAGTTAACAAGCATTTGCAATAGAAATGCTTTTTCTTATGTTTTGGTGTTTGAAACATAAATAAAACACATTGTCATTTAAAAATGCCAATAGCATAAACTTGTGTAAATGCGAGACCTATTGCATTGCACATGCTTCTTTATAATCGTTCTATTTTTATTTTATTTATATATTTTTTATTTTAGGAGTTTTATATAGCGCTAGCTGGACCCGAGGGTATCAGAGCGCTTTACAACATGTACAGACAGATGCAGTTATGCGGTACAGATATTATGAGGGTCCATGGAGGATCGAGCCGCGTAAAGTTCAGATAGGAGCGCGGGCAGGCGTGGGGCGTGTAGGGTGACTATCATTCTGGACGAGCGTCTAGTTCGATTCTATACTTAGCCAGGTCGGAGAGACCACGAGGTTTTCTGGGACCATTTCAAAGTTCACCGTCAAGAGAATATGAAAAGATGGAGAACCGTGACAGGAGCAACCTTGTAGCTTATCGTTTCGCTCGGGAGCGGTCTATAGTACTGGATGGACTAAACATGCCTGTCATTAAATATATGCTGAACAAAATTAATCAATTTTGGCTGTGTAATATTAGCTACAGAACATGGGGCCAGTTCTAGTAAATAGTCATGGTCAAAGAACTAACTTGGCAAAGCCAAACTGTCTGTTTTTTGTGCACGTCCTCAAACCACAAGCAAATACACATTTAGACGTCAGACCCATTGACTTTCCAAATACTAGTTTTTCTAGCAGCACTGGAAAGCAAGTGTAGTAAGCAAGCGCATCTGTAAAATGGATGCTATTGGAAGGGGTGGGGGGAAGGGTTCCTTTCTTTTCTGTATCATCAGTTTTTCAGATACCTTGGTCAGTTTTCGCTTTCACGTATTACCAAGACACTCATGGACTGGTTTCAGGAGTAAAATAGTCTTCACGCATTCCTGGGGAGGTGGAAATACTGACCCAGATAGCCAATAGAAAAACAGACCAGAATACATCTGTGGGACGGTCTAGAATGTACAATGTCAATGTCTCACCAGTGGCTGATATTTCTAGAGCATAATAGGCCGATAGCTAAGAGGCTGACCCAAAGCCACTTGAGGCTTCGTATTAATTCTAAAAAACAATCAAAGAAGCAGTTTGTTTGAGCCTTAAATGTGCAAAATGACAAACTCGCTGTATTTAGGAACTCGCAACACAAAAGATAACTCCTGCTCGACTGGCATGATATTCTAGATTTGACTTTTGATTTTTATTTTTTTTGTGTATCTGTTCTGTTGCCAAATTTGTTTTCTTCAAGGTATTCAACCACATACTATGTCGTGTTGTGTGCGTTGCTAAACATAACTGAAGCTCAAACGTGCAAAACTACTGAAATTCACCAGACTTAACTAGTTTGTAACAGTTTTATTTTCCAGAGCAAACATTTTTGACTGCTTTATTTTTTTTAAGTGGGGGCACACCTCCATTAGATCTGTTTGCCACCATCAAATGCAAAATGATAAAGCTTCACTTCTAGATACCCACAATTCGAGGGCACTGCACCATGGATGAACTACTGGTTGGTGATATCTACCTACCCTATTTCTCAACCTCCCCAGATTCCATATATGGTCAGGAAAAATCAAGTGTCCATGTTTCTTCTGGCAAACCCAGCAAGGTAGTCGCCCTTCTAGAGATGTCCGTGCAGTTGCACTAGAAAGTTCCTCTGAGGCCAAATCTTCAATCTCCGTATCCAGATTAGCTCAGGTATACACACCCAACTCAATTTAGCAATCTGGCACATGAGGCCTTTGTGTTTGGTTACCTCATACTTCCGGAAGAATGTATGCACATCCTGCATGAGGTATGTAAAACCACTAAACGTGCCTGCTACGCTGCCAAATTAGAAAGTTAGTTCACTACTGCATTAGCAAGCACCAAGACCCCTATAAAATTTTGCTACTTGCTACGTGTTAGATTTGTAGAAAGCAGGGGTAAGGTATTGGGTTTCAGATTTGGCAGAGATATGCAACCGGTCCAAGCAGGAACCACATTCCTAGTCCGGGTAAGTCACTAACCCATCCTAAACTATCCTGTTCTCACCCTCTGGTAGCTCAGCACTGAGCAGTGGGGCTTAACGTAAGAGGCATTGTGTAAAGTATTTATGCAACACTTCAAACAGTAACACAGTGAAAACCCCACAAAAAGACTCGACAACAGGTTAGAAAAATAGAGCCTACTTTTATAAATAAATCAAGGCAATAATGACAAAAAATCGAATAGGTAGAAGTAAAGATATGAATTTTTAAAGAAAAAGCTGTAAAATAGCACTTAGCAGCAGTAAGCAATTATGTAGGTTTTTTGGTCGCACTGTTCGGGGACAAAGTCCAATGTTCAGACAGAGCGCTGGGTTGGATGCAGGGACCCAGTTAGGCCTCTGAACAAAAGTACCTTGATCCAGGCTGCATTGCTGTCAAATGCTGGTTCCAGCCCAAGCAATGCGTCTGTGTTGAGCCACACAGTGGTGGCAATGCATCGGTTCAGAGTGTGATGCACTGGTTCCGAATGCACTGCTACTGCTCCTGCAGTGGAGTGGAGGTTGAGTCTATTCCGGGTGCTGTGGTACAGAGTGCAATACATTGGTTCTGATCCATGCAACAGAGGTAATATACTGTTCCAGAGAGGATGTGTGTTTTTTGTTGAAGCAAAACCTTAGGCCTCTCTTCCAAGGGTCCAAGACTGGGATAGCACCACTTGGGAGGGTAGACTCCCAGATGCCGGAGTCTAGGTGCAGCAGCAGAAGGTTTGGAAGTCTTTTATATCCCTGAGACTTCAGATCAAGAGGCAAATCAGCAAGCCCTTTAAGTCCATCTTGGCTCAAGGGATGCAGGTGCAGTTCTTACCCAGGCAGGGGAACAGCAGGCAGCAGGGCAGCACTGAAAAAGCCACCTTCCATGACAGGAACTACATAACACATGAGTATAATGGTTGAAAACGGGGCCGCATAAGTCTAATGAAGACTACAATCAAATTCTAGGCCGGGGCTGGAGGCGTTCCTCGTGGGATGACCAAAGGCACTCCAGGAAAGATTTAATGATGGGGATTTTACTGCTCAACAAATGTTCCCCATTTTGCAGGTAGGCTACAACTGCAGCTAGATGTAAATGGATAGGTGTGTGTGCGCTAATCCTGCTTATGAAAACTAGCCCTCTTTGCAGGGTCACCCCCCAAACTTTTTGCCTTTCTCCTCTACCTTTTCGGACCTTGTTTTTGTTTGCCTTGGGACTCATCACTTTACCTATGCTAACCAGTGCTAAAGTGCATGTGCCGTCTCCTCTGAATATGGTAATATAGCCAACTGGCATATATGATTTACTTATAAGTCCCTAGTATAGTGCATTACATGTGCCCAGGGCCTGTACATTAAATGCTACTAGTGGGCTTACTGCACTGCTTGTACCACCCACTTAAGCAGTCCTCTAACAAGTTATCTAGCCTGTGGTTGCAGAGCCTGTGTGTGCAGCTCAAACTACTGTGTCGACCTCTTGCCAGGCCTAAACCTTCTCTTTTTATACATATGTCACCCCTAAGGCTGGCCCGTTCTAACCCAGAGAGCAGGGTGCAACATATTCAAAAGGCAAAGCATGCACTTTTAGGTTTTACATGTCTTGGTAGTGAAAAAGTTCAAAAGTAGTTTTTCACTACTGCATGACCCATCCATCTCTCCCATAGGACAACACTGGGAAATGGGCAGTTAACAAAAAACATTGGCAAAGCTAAATCCGTTGGCTTTGCCAATGCTTCTCTTTATTTGTATAAAATTCATGTTGTGTATCTAAAATGATAAGTCTGCAGTCTGCTTTTAGGTGGTTGTTTAGGGAGGCTGCCTCTTATACCATCATGCCTTTAATTTATCTTGGTTCTCCAAGCATGCATGTGTGTGATAATCCTTGCTGTATAATAAAGCAACTGAGATGTAACCATACTTTTCTAGCTCACACCACCTCGATTTTTCCTTTGAATTTCTTTAGTAGATTATTAAATTGAAGAAAACAAGCACTTGGCGCTGGTTTTGAGTGACTTTGGTTGACTATTGGAGTTTACTTGTAAGTGGTGTCACCAGGCTACCAATGTTTGGTAGGTGGATGTGTGTGGTTTTTTGTTTAAATCGGGAATTGCTTTTGCACTGTTGTACAAGGACAGGTAAACTAAAACTGTGGATCGTTGGAATACATGGATGAGAATTGTGTTACAAGATTGCATTCCTGTGCTCTCAAAGATGCTCAGGCGTGCTTAGGGTCTTTAAACTCAATCAGTGTGACTAGATCTGCTCCCTTTCTTATTGGACCTTCTGAATGTGATGGAGATCCAGAGTAAGGACTTAATTGGAGAGCAAATGTCCAATTGAATGAGCTTGTGTCTTTTATAGAATGCACTCCTTTTTTTACTCAGATCAACTTTACTGTAAATCTGTCAGTTCACCAGCATCTCGTATCAGTAAAGAAAGACTGCCTCTCAGTAGAACTGTGCTGTCTTTGAGCTCCCATTCGATTAAATGCACGGTTTGAAGGAGGAGTTAACAAAAATGTAGGTCTCTTGCTCCCCCATCTCTTGGTGCTGTTGAGTGCCTGGGTGTTTTATAATGCTCACATAGTAGATTAAAGCTTTCAGACCTTACATGACTACAATGTAGAAGAGAAAACAAAAATCTGCAAATGCAGCTTCCAGTGACTATTTCCTTCAGGGTGTCCTTGGGTGGACGTAAAGTCCCTCCACATTCTGAAGATAGTGCTTTTTTTATCTGTTTGCATAGAAACACAAAATAATAAAACTGGAAACTCTGCCTTTGATTTTTCATCCAGATGCCACCCAGCCTTAAGACTGCTTGGGTGTAGAAGCAAGTTTAGCTGTGATGCAAACATGCCGTATAGGAACTCGCCGCACTTTCTTCGCTTTTCAACCCTTGTCTCGTTCTTTTTCACCATATGTTAAATAATTACCTCGATGATTTATGATCAGCAGCTAAACCCAAAGACCTTTTTCAGCAAAGCCACAAGGACATCATGAACCATGATGTGGCTTGCTATTCTCATGCTGTCTGTCTGGCTAGATGCGAAGAAAAATCACTGGCTAAGCCGGTAGATCTTACTTTTTGTTTTTTCCCTTGTATGGCTATTGACTCTGCCAATATTTGTCACTGTTGTTCAGCATAAACTAAAAAGAAGAAACTAAAATGCTAGATGGTATGTGATGGGGTGGCATAATGTGGGGATGGATTTAATCCACATACTAGTTGGTGGACGTGAGAGGCAAAGGGTATGCGAGAGTGTACAATCGGAAGTACCTCACGCGAGAGATGGGTAGCAAAGACACGCATTCCCGTGGTGTACTAAAAACAAAACACAAAATAAATGTAAGAAGAGGAAGGATACAAGTCATCCAGTCATAATGTTCATAAAGGTGTAACGCTCCAGTGGCAGTAAAAACACATGAAGAGGAAGGAAAACCTTTAAGTGCGAATCAAGCAAATGAGCTTGAGAGGAAAGCAAGTCTATGGTAAGCAAAAGGCTGACTTAACCCGTTCTATGCTCATGACGGAGCCGCTCCGTCATGTGCATCGGTTGAGCTGTGCTCATGACGGAGCGGTTCCGTCATGGCCCGCTCGGCGTGCCTGCGCGGCGCGATTTTCGCGCCTGCGCTGAGCGTTCCATTGAGCGGGCGCGTTCGTGACGGAACCGCTCCGTCACGAGCACAGCTCAACAGCGGCTCGTGACGGAGCGGCTCCGTCACAAGCATGCGAGCGCTGCTCGACCCCCCCCCCCCCCCCCCGCCCCCTTAGCGCTGCGGCGGAATTCCCGCCGCAGCGAAGGGGTTAAAGCCCCTTTTAATTATTGTACACAGTCGGTCTCCGGTAGCAAACTCCTTATAGTTGGGAGTAGGAGAGAGCTAAAAACGTCTCTTTGGGATATTGCAAAGGGCCCTTTAAAATAAAAATTCAAGCTAGACTCAACCATGCTGAGCTGTTATCAAATTGTGTATGTCTGAGCTGGAAGGCTGGCAAGTAATTTTTGAGCAGGGGTGATGGGGTTCCTTGTAGTGGATTGGTTGGACGGCAGCTGCGCAGCCCCAATTCCCTATTTGCCATGAGCTGTAGACACCCCAGCAGTTAGTTTGTCTGTTCTTCAGAGTTGCTGACAATTTTTTTTGTTGTTGTTTTGTTTACTGCTTGCTAGTCTTCAACTGTGGGCAGTTTTAAGAGAAACCGATTTTCAAGCTGTGCTGCTGAAGCAGAGTTCACTTTAACAATATTTTCGTTTGTCACTTTGCTGATATGAGTTTTTGTAGCTAATTAGATGTTGCTGGTTGTTTGTTATTGTTAGTTTTGTGCCAGTAGGTGTTGGATATTGAAATATATACAACAGTGTGTATGTATCTGAATCATGGGATTTGAAAGTGTGCAAAGTGTTTCCCAACACTATCACTGGGTCTCTACGATTGAAGCCACAGCGTTTGGAAAAAAGCAGATTTGTCTGATTCAAGAAGAACTTCATGCTTTTTTTAAATCACAGAGCCGTGGTGGATGAGCGTTTCATGTCCTCCACATTACCTATGTAATGCAATGCAAAAATCCATCTGGATTCAGGATGCATCAAGTGATTCCTGAAGGTTTTTTGTACTCTGTGGAAATCTGGGCAGACAGCAGACTTCAGTGGGAAAGTGATTGCAGTCTACGCCTTCAGCTTATACTTTGAACGGTACTCGTAGGAACATTTGTGAGCCCTCCGAGCACTGACAAAGTGAGCAAGCTACTGTTTAAAATGATATGAGCTAGTGTTTAAAGTGATACCACTACCTAGTTCATCCCTGCTTAAGGTTCACTGCCGGATGGTGATCCAACAAGCAGGGATCAACCCATGAGGAAGAACAGGAGCAGTCCCGGAGGTCGATTGGTGGGGTGTGGGTGTGGAGGGGTGGGGGGTAGAGGATTACATCAATCTGCCCCCTACTCAGGGAGCCAAAAAGCCCATTAGGCGCCAGGGATTTTTGTTAATATATAAAGGGTGGGGGTCACCGGCCCAAACATCATGCTCCCACTCCTAGAGAGAGACAGACAGGACTCTTCTCCCCCCCCCCCCCCATCCCCCTCCCTCAATATACACACCTAAAATCCCGCTTGGTGGCAAAAAGCAGACTAGACATGAGAGACTACATTTAAAACGTTTTTTTGCAATTGCTTATCTCTAGCTATCCGACCTGACAACCTACCTCTAAAGCTCCAACAGTCTGTCTCCCCAACACCCTCCTCAGTCAGAAGATTGGAGAATTTACCCCAATCTGCCCCTGGGAGGGCAAGGAGGGCAGAAATCCTACTGAATTCCGGATATGGATTTTAACTCCTTGAATGTGCGTGGAATTCCCCTGCGGTGCGGGAAAATTCCACTTGTGCGCGATTCGGATGGCCCCTGGCCGTCCGACGTACACACCCACCTTGACTTCAGATGGCCGGGGGCCGTCCGACGCATGGAAAGGGTTAAGAAAAATGGTTCAGGAGCCGTGCCATTTTCTTATCAGGCCAGTCACACACCCCTTAATCCACAGGTTTTTCTGCATACCTCCCTGAAAACGAGGCATGACAAGAGGAAATGTATTCTTTTGGGTGTAGATTTGGCATGTGAGTTGGCAGTGTATGTGCTAAATCATAATTTCCTTTCATCTGCTGTAGTGAATTGCTACACTATTCAGGCTGTGGATTTACTGGCAATGAGGGAACCCTACCTCCAGTATTTCTGAAACTTAAAAGCCAAGGGGATTCTATGGTGGTAAGCAAACGATGTGGAATGCAAGTCACACCACTCGGCAAGCCCCTGCGTTTCCAGGTATCTTAAATGTCTGCATTTGGTAGGTTTTCTAGGTTGCCAGTCTAAGTCTAAATACTGCAGCTTCTCCACATCAGGATAATCGGTCAGTTTGCATGGTCCCATTCTGATGTCTCCTTGTTGATTTTTCTTTTCCTGGCGATAGGCCCAGCCACACAGGTTGAATACCATTTTATTGGAAAGTATGGGAATGCATGTTAGAATGTTATTATAAATTGCTATCCATTTTTTGCTTCCAAATGTAAGCCAATGTTTAACAATGAACTCGTTTGGCGAATGCGCTCGAAATCACATGGTTGTACTTGTGTACAAGTTACTTCCCTTCGGTAGCGCCTTATCTGGTAGAGACATGATCTAGCTGCAGATTCCCTATTTTCGAACTTCCAGAAGTCCATCTGGATCTGGAAGATTTTTCTTGGTAGTACCTCTGCGTGCCGGTAGGTGGAGTCTGTTGACTCTGTGTGATGTCCTAGGTGTTGAGTTCGCCGTTGTGACGTCCCCATTGTCTGTATAGGCGCCACCTCGGCGCGCTGATGTCATTACTTTTCACAACTTTCCATGCCAGAAGCGCTGAACTATGAAGTTACTTAACAGTGGTGTGTTAAAAAGACAACTAGGGCCCTGAAAGGGCTCAGCCCTAATATGAAGAACTTATCCGCAGTGCAGGGAGGATGGGTGGGTTGGTAAAGAGTCTGCAGCTAGATCATGTCTCTACAAGATGAGGTGTTACGAAGGGAAGTAACTTGTCCATCTGATGGTGACATCTAGCCGCATTTTCCTTATCTTAGAACAGATTCCCAAGCAATATCTTCCCCGGCGGAGGTACTGCGGAAAAGGTTAGACCAAAAAGTCTTGAAGGACTCTGCAGACTTAATTATTCAGGCATTCATGCTTGGCAGACATGTGCAGGGATGCGTACATAGCTGTCTACATAGCTGTCTGGCAGATGTCAATGGCAGGGACACCGCGCTGGAGGGCCTTGGAGGCTGTCTTAGCTCTGGGTGAATGTGCTCTGAGGCGTTCAGGAGGTTGTTTTGTGGCCAAAGCGTAACCAATTTTAATGCAAAGGATAACCCACTGTGATATGGTCCTCTTTTGTACAGCATGTCTCTTCTTTGCGCCAACATACCCAGCGAATAGTTGGTTGTCCACTCGTAATTCTTTAGTGCGGTTTAGGTAGAGCGATAATCTTTTTAGGGTCCAGACGGTGGATACTTTTATTTTCTCGATAGATTGATGTGGAGGAGCATAGTAGGTGGGCAAGGTAACAGATTGCCATAGAGGGAAAGGTGTCACTACTTTAGGCAAAAAAGAAGCCCTAGTGCGGAACACTACCTTGTCTGGAAAGACTGTCAGGTAAGGAGGTTTAAAAGGAAGAGCCTGTAATTCGTTCACCCTCCTGGCAGAAGTAATTGCCACTAAAAAGGCTGTTTGGATGGTTAGCAGCCAGAGCGGACAGTTGTGCAGTGGCTCAAATGGCGAAAACAACAGGTGATGGACCGAATGTGGATCAATGTCACACACTCAACCCAGTCCAAAGATCTGGGCCCAAATCCATCGTTTTTTGCACTCCACACCACCCCGGGTTAGACAATGGCGATATGTAAATCAGCTCTGACCCTGTGCCCCATGGGAACAGTCCAGTCCGAACTACAAAAGCCATGTCCTTCCCAGAACGGAATCAAGCATCCGAGGACCGGACCGGTTTCGAGGTAACACCTCATCAGCCTGGCTAGCTTGACTCCAGTGGTGTGGAGTGCCTGGGACTCACGTCTGGGCATACCCAGCGCACTTAGGGCGGAATTTGCAAAAACAACAGGTGATGGACCGAATGTGGATCAATGTCACACACTCAACCCAGTCCAAAGATCTGGGCCCAAATCCATCGTTTTTTGCACTCCACACCACCCTGGGTTAGACAATGGCGATATGCAAATCAGCTCTGACCCTGTGCCCCATGGGAACAGTCCAGTCCGAACTACCTGAGTGTACTGGGGTAGCTCAGACGTGGGCCCCAGAGCCTCCACACCACTGGAGTCAAGCTTGCCGGGCTGATGAGAGGTGTACCTCAAAACCGGTCCGGTCCTCGGATGCTTGATTCCGGTCTGGGAAAGATATGGCTGTTGTAGTTCGGACTGGACTGTTCCCATGGGGCACAGGGTCAGAGCTGATTTGCATAAAGCCATTATCTGACCCAGGGTGGTGTGGAGTGCAAAAAACGATGGATTTAGGCCCAGATCCTTGTACTGGGGTGAATGTAAGACATTGATCTACATTCTGTCCATCAAATTGTTTTTTTTAATTTTCTCCCTGAGTGTACTGGGGTAGCTCAGACGTGGGTCCCAGAGCCTCCACACCACTGGAGTCAAGCTAGCCGGGCTGATGAGAGGTGTTACCTCGAAACCGGTCCGGTCCTCGGATGCTTGATTCCGGTCTGGGAAAGATATGGCTGTTGTAGTTCGGACTGGACTGTTCCCATGGGGCACAGGGTCAGAGCTGATTTGCATAAAGCCATTATCTGACCCAGGGTGGTGTGGAGTGCAAAAATCTATGGATTTAGGCCCAGATCCTTGTACTGGGGTGAATGTAAGACATTGATCTACATTCTGTCCATCAAATAGTTTTTTGTAATTTTCTTAGTGGCTCAAATGGGGCACACTTAAGATTATGTCCTCTGGGGCATAATGAAATGTGAGTGGGGGGAACAAATGTGTAAGCCCCTTTAGGATTTTTTGTACAATAGGGGGCTTTAATGGTGATGGTTGATCTGGCAACTGTAGAAAAGCAGAAGGGGCCGAAAGGTAAACTTTAAAAAAAAATGTGTTTAAGGCTAATTTATTGGCTAAGTATGACATAATATGTTTGTGACCATAAATAGTTTATCACCCCCCCCCCCCCCAGCCTCGCCCATTCCCAAGCGAGGCAATACCATGACCAACTAAACAACTTGCAGTGCCAGCAAAATGCACGTCTGAGTATCAAACCATAGAAAAGGCACCGCCGTATCTGCAGAGCCAAAAACCAAAACCAGGTGTATACCTTGAGGAGTACATCACCAACCAAGTGACGACTTCAACGATGAATGAAAAGCATTATCATTATAGCAACACAAACAGACAACCAGTATAATAATGTCTGACTAACCAGTTCCCGTATTGGAGAAAAGTTTTGTGGTAAATAAGTTTTACCTAATCAATTTTTCCATATAATTATCAATACAAGACAGCTCATTAAAATGAGAGGCAGAGTCCGTGGTATCTGAGTCATACGGGCTTTAATATTATGCTTCGAAGCAAAGGATATCGGGTTCCATCACCACGCAGGTTCAGGAAGGGACATTCAACGTTTTATTAACATTACACATTATATATAGTGAATCGTTACACATGAATCCAATACAGTAGGCGTAACAGGTGAAAAGAGAGAGATAAGAACACATGTGCGTAAGAGGAGGCGTGAAAAGAGGCGTACACATGGGCGTGCACTGTACATGTCAGAGAAACGTCACAAGATACGTCACATGTGGGTGGAAGCAAAGTGAGAAGTTGCAGGATCAGCAGAAACCCTTCGCCTATATGCGCGTGCAACTAGTATGACGTGAAACTGGGGGCTTTGACTTTAGCACTAGTGGAGGAGACTGGTGTCTGGAGTGTCAGGGCAACCTGTACCTATAGCATATCTGATATCTGTTGTTTGGAGGATGTAGTGTCTGAAACAAAGGTCTCTCGGGCAGGGGCCTTTCAATACCGAATGCTAGTGCATGCATACGGGTCTTGGTGCAATGAGCGGAGCCATGGGCCTACCATGGTAACGGGTTCAGTAAATCACTTGCAAGGAGGACAGGAAGGCCGGGCCCTTTGCTCTGCAGCCGGGGATATGTTTACCCATTTCACTAGACTGGAATGTGTTTTCGAGGAGGCTGAGCAGATACCTGTAGGCAAAACATGAATTTGGCAGGCAGTCCAGGCCGAGCCGGGCACCGCCGCGCTGGCAGGAAGTAAGGCAGGGGTCAGGGATGCGTGCAGCTTTCGGAGACAGGAGAGATGAGGCAGAGAGGCCTCGTTAAGGGCCTAGTTTGACTGAGTCAGGAAACATGGAGAAAACGTGTGCGAATTTCAAAAGTGCACCACATAAAGACGGTGGCACCGTATGCTTAGGAACATAACTAACGGGACTTCTTGGTATGGTTGGATAGCTAACATGTTAAGGACGGACGCAAATGTATTTGCGTCTCTCTAGCATGAACAGAACGAAAGTTACACGACCTACAAGGAACATGGGTGCATGGACAGGGTGCGAGTTGGGGGACACTTTGGCTACCTGAAAATTTCTATTACCTCAGTTTCATGCTGGCCTCTTAGCCGCTCTGTGGAGGAGAAGAGACACACCCTGCAATCACAGTTTCATTGTTGTTTTCTTGTAAATGTGACAACTCTTGTGCTTCATTTGGAGTGTCAAAAATGTGGGACCTGCCCCCCCCATGTCCACCTTGAGCCTAGCCGGATACAACATACCGTATCGTAGTCCCAGATTCCCAGACGTAAAATGATCCCTAAAGTTCATAATCCTCGCAATGATGGGTCTTGGAGGAAGGCCATGGTTAGGACTAGGGCCCAGTGATCTATGCACACGTTCTATGACAAATCCCGGAGTGAAGGCCTCCCTGCCAAACAGATCAGATAGCAATTGTTCCACGAAGACATCCATACGACCTGTAGTCTCCGTTTCCGGTATACCTCAAATGCGCAAGATATTGCGCCGACTGCGCACTTCTAGGTCCTCATTTTTAATCGCAACCTCTTTCAGGATCTGTTCCACTCTGTCCAGGCGTTTCAGGGACTGCGCCTTGCTGTCTTCGATGTCCGATACTCGGGCCTTCGCCACATCCAAGCGACGGTCGTGTGCCTGAAACTTGGCGCTCATGTCTGTCAAGCTCTTATCCAGCGCATCAAATCTACTTTTTAGGGCCTTAAATCCCGCCCTTATCTACTGGAGCATCGCCGCGGACCGTGACGGGAGGTCGTCCATGTCCTCAGCCCCTTGGGCTCCGTCCGCCATGGCAGGAGGTTCCTCAGTGGTGTTGTCCCCAACTTTCCCAAAGGGCAGGGTCCTTTGCTTAGGATCTTTGCGACTCCTGCCGTAGAATGTGGAAGGAGCGCGGAGGGAAAGTGATCGGTGGGGCAGATGAACAGTCAGGAAACCAGAGGTAAAACAGGTGGAGAGCAGCAGAGTTTGTGATCGTGATGCCAATTACTACAAATCCAGCACACAAAGAGAAGCAGCATGAGCTCTATACGTTTTAGGCTACAGTGAGGACTGCCTGGCCAGCTTCCAGCAAGAAAGAAAGCCAGGTGTATAAGCTTGATCCTGTACTGCAGAGGGAATGTGTGACTACAGGATTCGGGAGTGGTGCATAAACGCTCCCAGCATGTGAAAGAGCACCCACCCAGGCTCTCAACAAGCTACTGGATCCCCATTGTCGTTGTAAGTGTAGCCTTCACGGAGGGATGCAAGGGAGACAAGAGCGTGAGCAGCGCCCCACAACTTGGTGGGATGAATTGAAGTTTGTGAGTGACCAGAAAATAGAATAGAGGTTTCAGTCTGTTTATCCAGGATCTGAGTCATGGGTTAACACTCTGGCAAGTGCTTCCCCTGAACCCACCTAGCCAAGCACATATCCAGTGAATCCAGGCACTGATGTGCAGAGAAAGATAGAGAGGCTGTTGATGAGCTGCCCTTGTTGGGCGTTTCCAGCTCACTGCAGGAAGGCAAGTTCTGTAATTGCCGGTGACAAGGCAAGGCAGCCAAGGGTTGCCGAATGATCAGTTAATGAGGCAGTCTGCGCGGTCCCTCCCTCCGTTCGTTAAGAATTGCAGCAAAGTGGTACCAACAGGGCTGATGATCCCGACCTCCCAGGGAATCCAGCAGCACTCTGGACCTGGAGGAAGAGGGAGCTGCACAGCTGGGCCGTCCGCCCTGTTAGCTCAATGCGAGGGATCAAGCTGGCTGCCCCTCTGCGCCCCTCTCAGCAGTCTGGGGGACCAGAAGGCCCTGACCCCAACTCGGTCCCCCCATTCAGGGCAGTGACTGCTGAAGCGCGGCGCGCGCCCAAGCGCTCTTTGGGCGCGATGTGCGGGTGGGGGGCAGCTAAAGCAGCAATTCAGCACCTGACAATGGCGTAGGCGCGGCCCCCGCTCACCTTCATTCCAGGCCGTACCACGCAGCCAAGTGAAGAGGCATATGGCCTCCTGACAAAGGGTCCACGACCCCCCTATCTAGTTTGTTGTACTATCACATGGCGATAGTATTGTCTGTAAACACCTGAACTAGCCTCCCTTTGAGAGATAGTAAGAAGGTGTTCAGTGCCAATGGATCACACGAAGCTCCAGCAATTTGATGTGGAGCCTGGCTACTTCCGGAGACCAGAGACTTCTGAGTTCCACCTCTCCCAGAAAACCACCCCACCCCACCACGGTGAGATCTGGTTAGGGAAGGGAGAGGCGTCTGATTTGACCCTATCATGGTTTACCAACCACCACTGCAGTTCTTTTGAAGTTCTGTCTGAGACGAGGACAAGGTCTGAGATTTCCTTGTTGCTGCGCCCATTGGAACTTCTAGTGCCACTGCAGAATCTGCATGTGCCATCTGGCATGATTCACCAGCAGGATGCATGGTGCCAACAGCCTCAGAATCCGTTTCACTGAAATCCAGGACAGACGCTGAAACATGGGTATCCTAGCCTGAATATCCTGGACTCACTGCTCTGGAGGATAGGCCCGAAACTGCACCGTGTCCAGAACGGCTCAGATGAAAGGGAGTGTCTGAGAGGGAGTCTGGTGTGACTTTGGCACACTGATCATGAACCCCAGTGAATGCAGGAGGTTTGCAGTCGTCAGGAGATGGGAGACGACTGCCTGGGAGCGAGCCCGCCTTCCAAAACTAGTTTTCAAGATAGGGGAACACTGGAACCCCTGATCTCCGCAGAGGAGCTTCAACCACCGCCATCAACTTGATGAACCCCCAAGGGGCACGAGTGAGGCCGAAGGGGAGATCCGTAAACAAAGTGCTAGTAGCCCACCATAAATTACAGGTAGCAGCAATGGGCAGGCAGAAGGGGGATATGGAAATAGGTGTCCTGCAAGTCCAACATTACCATTTAGTCTCCTGGGTCCAGGGAAGACCGAACCTGAGCAAGAGTGAGCAACTTTAACTTCTATTTTCTGAGGAAGCAGTTGAGGGCTCTGAGGTCAAGAATAGGACAAAGGCCTGTCCTTTTTGTGGAACAGAAAATAGCGGGAATAGCAATCGCATGTTGGCCCGGAACACACACTGTAGCTTCCTTGACCAAGAGAGTCTCTTGACTGCCTCTCAAAGCAAAGCCAAGTGATCCTCTGTCATCTGATTGTATGTTAGAGGCTTCGAGGGAGGGGTAGTCTCGAAGGGGAGAGACTAGCCACTTCAGACTATCTGCAAAATCCATTTGTCCAAGTCGATATCCCTCCAGTGGTGACTGTGATGGCTTATCCTGCCACCAACTGGAAGCCCATGATCTGGGAGGGTCGGCCTAGGAAGGCTTGGAGGCGGGGGTTGTGGCTTGATATGACTTCTGGCCGCCCGACATTGGGTCTGGGCGATCCATGCCCATGGCCGCGTAGAGGTTGCAGAACTTGTGCTTCTCTCTGGCTAGGGTAGGGCTGGCGCGGCTTGAAACCCCTTCTGTAGCCATGAAATAAGCGTAAAGTTGATGCAGCACAGGATGAGACTGAGACCTCATGGATTTACCAATAACCCACGACTCCTTGAAGTGCTCTAGTGCTGTGTCTGCCTATCTCCAAAGAGGCAAGAGCCATCAAAGGGCCTTTCCATAAGGTTGGCTTGGACATCCCGAGAGAAGCTAGACTTTTTCAGCCAGGAATGGTGCCTAACGGCCATAGACCAGAAAATCACTCTGCCCAGCGAGTCAGTTGTGTCCAGGCCACAGTGCATGGAAAACTTTGCTGCATCTCTCCCGTCTACAACAGCTTGTAAGAGGACAGCCTGGGCCTCCTCCAGGACTTGTGGCAACACTAGTGCAACAGTCTCCCACATTACATTGGAGTAACAGCCCAAATAGGCATGCTGTGTTATCGACCACAATGCTAGGCTGGTGTAAGAGAAGATTTTCTTGCCAAAGCTATCCAGTGTTTTGGATTTTGTATCCGGGGGTGCTAAAGGGACCGTGCCACCGGAAGTAGAGGCTTGGGCCACCAACCTCTCGGTGGCTGCGCGGGGGCTCTGATGAGAGGAAAGCTGGGTTGCCTGGCAGTGGTGGTGGAGGATGGTGCTATTCACAGGAGCCCCTGTACTGGACTTGGACCAGGTGCTCAGAAGAACGTATGTTAAGGCCTCATTAATTGGCAACAAGGTTTCCTTAGTTGTGACACCAGGTTGCAGGACCTCTGTCAAGACATTGGTCTTGACCGCTACAGTAGGAAGCTGCCGGTCCAAGATCTAGGCACCACCATAGCGAAGGAAGCCCCCTTCTCTGTAGCCAGGTTAGGAGGAGAAAGTATGCCAAGCTCAGGAGCGGTATCCAAGACACTGGCATCACACAGTTACTCGTACCAGTCCATTTCCTCTGCATAAAGTGGGAATTCTATGGGGTCCTGCTGCCCCTCCCAATCCTAGCCCCTCTGACTAAGGCTGAGCATACGACATAGACTCCAAGGCTCCGTCGGCGTTGGTGGACGCGTGGCTGTCTCCATGCCTTATTGAATTAGGATGGAGGTGGCCCTGCAGCTGGGCACCAGTGACGTTGATGGTTTCTGCGTCGGATGCGGCGTTGGGGAAGGTTGAGTGAGTACAATCTGCTTAGGTCAGGATCTGGGAACTGATCCCTGAGCTGACCTCACTGAACCCAGAGGCGATACTTCACCTGAGTCTGCGGGACCCAAAGGCGCTGGCAGGGTCATGCCACCCAAATATGGCGCACATGGCGTCCTAAAACTAATTTAACTGGGTGGGGTCGCTCCTATCTCAGGAAAGGGAGGGGAACACTGAGCCGACCCATGCACCCGCTCTTCGGAGCGGGGCCTTGAACGATGAGCCTCCTCCGTCTCGGCTGGTGACAGACGGGCCGATGACGAAGCATGCTTCGACTTATGTTTTTTATGATGCTTCTTACCGGACCCTTTCGAAGATTTGGAATGGGAGGATGAAGATTTGGATCCCCCTAAGCGCTGCTCGAATCTTCTTTCGACCCTGAGTGGGGAAATTTCCGAGGCACCTGATGCAAGGCCGCAAGCAGCTTTAGGGTCTGTTCCCTCCAAGCTTTTGGCGCCATGACTCGGCAGTCGGAGCATGACTTCGGTTTGTGGTCGTGCTCCGGGCATCAAAGACACACAAGGTAGAGTTCCGTATCCGACTTGGCACGGTTACAGTCTACGCACGGTTTGACCCCGAGGTCTTTTTGGACATCCTACACACCATAAAAACATAAGTATCAAAATGCCATTTCAAAAAGCGGGGTTTCTGAAGCTACTATTTATTGGAAGAAATTTGTAGCATCTCTCCTCAAGGAGCAGCATTCAACCTCACCTTTTGGGCTTAAACGCTTGATTACATCTCTATGTTGTCTTGGATGAACATCTTATGAAACTAGGAGAAGTCTCCACTATTTTGTGATATAGGACTCTGATCTCTGTATTCCCAGTTTCTTCTGCTGCTTTGAGTGGTCCTCTATTCATTAAATCATGGTATCCGTCTTAACTGAATTGCTGTAGTTCATTCCCCTGTTTCGTTGAAGCCATATTTATGGTTTGGTTATCAGGTGTACCTAAAGAACACAGGATTTGTTTGATTATTGGGTTTTTATATTCCCCTTCACACAAATGTAAGTTTCATCAATATAATATAGTTTGCTTAGTCCTTTCTTTAAACTAGTACAGGCCATTCTTTAAAAAGCTTACTCCCTTCCACTTGGCATGTAAATTAAAGCTACAGTTGAAAAAGCCCAATTCCACTCGTATCTCCTGCCTTCCATTGGTAGTTATGACTTGCATAATATCTTGGCTGATATTTGAAAAAATCTTAAGATATAAGTCAAATTCGGTTTAGTCCTGGATTGGGACTAAGAACTAACTGGTTGCCTTTTTGAGTGATCTTAGATTGGACTTGGACAAGGGACACCACTTAACTTATTTTATGTGACCTGCCTGCTGTATTGGATATGGTAGACTAATGGATTGAGGTGGTGGGTCGGCACAGGACCGTTAGATAATGGTTTTCCTCATTTCACACAGGAGGAAATCTGTCCAAAATTCTTCCCAAGTGGCAATGCAAATAACTTGCAGGTAAGTGGTAGTTTTTGGCACGATTTTAAAAACCTTAAGCTAGCTTTGCAAATCAATTCAGTCTAGTGTGCGTGCTTTTTGAATTCTATTTTTTTATTTTATTTTTTTAAATGAGGTTTCTCATAGAAAATTCTCCTGTTTATTCGTCACACCTGAAAGCACTTGTGGTTTTGCTAATTCATGTTTTCTCGGTGTTTCGCCCTCTTATGTTTAAAAGATGCAGGGGATTTATAATAGATTGATGCAACTTGGGCACAGCTTTTGATTTGATGCAGTCTCGGAGTTCTAGGAAAGGATTTGTTGGATTATACTTTCAAAGTTAGTTCAATTTAAGGTGCTCGGTTTCTTTTCTTACGCCTTCTGAGCCTGGTCCCCCTCTCTACAAAATCTACTTCCTTGAATTGCCTTACTGCTCTCTTCGGTCCAGTACCTTGCCCCTGTTTGGGTGTACCTCAGTTTGCGACTTCTGGCTCTCCCTTGGTGTTTTACAGGTGCTCTAATTATATAGAACTTTCTCCTTCACATTTACTAGATGGAAAACGATCACTTGCTTCAGAAAGCAGGCAAAACTCACCTCTTCTGCATAATTCCATTCTTGTTGGTTATCCTTTTTACATCATGATGCCCTTGAATGACCGTATGTGCTTTACAAGCTCCCATTCATTAGTTCTCTAATACCCAGATGCCATCAAATATATTTTTTTTCTTATTCAATTGGCTACCTTAGACAAGATGAACTTAGTAGTTCATCTTATCTAAGGTATCTGATTTTAAAGTTCGTCAGTTCAATTTTCTATATTGATGTAAAATTACTTCAGAATTTTATTCTTACTAGTGTCTAATGCTCTATTGGTTAATCTCCTTGAAATATTTACTTGACACTTTGAGATTGAGGTGAGGGCTTTATCTCATTCTTGCTTCAAGACCTCTGGTCCCAATTTACTTTCCATGTCAGTCTTGCATTATAAGAATGCATTTGATACATTTTGTTAATAACTTCATTTAAAAATATAGCCTCGAACCTGGGTTTTCTAACTCTCTGGCTAAAGTGCAGGCTCAATGCCAACTTAACTGGAACCAGAAAACCGGGTGGACCGTAGCCCACAAACCACCTAAGCACTACATGAGGATGGTGCATTCTGGGTAACCATCAGTCCTGTAAGACTTCCTAAACATAAGAATAACATTCATGACTTTCTAGTCGATGAAAGACCCAATGCCATGTTTCTTACGGAAACCTGGCTTCACGAGAGCTCGGGGCCGGATATAGCCATGGCTATCCCCGATGACTATGTAATGATTAGGAAGGATAGAGATATTGGTAAAGGAGGCGGTATTGCGATAATTTTTAAATCCAATTATACCTGCACATTTGATGCCTTTCCTTTGCTCGGATGTGAAGCTGGACATTTCAAGTTAGCAATTAGCCCCCAGTTCACTTTGTCAGGTCTCCTGATTTATCACCCTCCTCGGAATTCTCATGCCTGGACGACGTCCTTTGCAGAAACCATTTCTTCACTATCTTTGAAGGCTGCCAATTTCACCATCCTTGGCGATTTGAGCCTTCATTTTGATGACGCTCAATGCAATGTTAGTAAACTGTTTTTATCTGAGCTGGAAGCTCTTAACATCTTGTTATGTAATTCAGGGCCAACACATTCTGCAGGGCATTTATTGGACCCTGTCCTCTCTAACCTCCCGTATGAATGTTCACCCTCTGCCTGTCCCTTGGAATGGTCTGACCACTATGCTGTATATTTTTCTCTGTCCCGGACTAAAATCAGGACTAGTGGTAATAGCAGTAAGGATGAGTTCATACGTCGGAGTAAACTTGACATAACTAATTTTAACTTGCATCTGACGGATACCCTACCGAACGTTGATACGTCTATCTTTGTTGAACATCGCAGTATTCAAATGGTTGAGCACTGCTGTTGACAAGTTTCTCCCCTTGACACTTAAGAACTCCCCATCTCATCGTCCTCCTGCACCCTGGTTCACGATTTAAAGCGTATGAGATCTTTAAAAGGAAATGGAGACGTTCTTACTCCGCTTCCCGTAAAGTGGCCTACAAGGAAGCCCTCAGAGACTATCATAATCAATGCAAAATGGCCAGAGCTGCCTATGTTGCCAACACTGTCACGATCGCCCAAAACTGCCACCGCACTCTTTTTTTCTGTGGTGAAAAAACTAACAGGAGCAGATTTGGTACCTGCTCCTCCTGCCTTAGATGAGGCTAAATGCAATTCATTTGCAGAATTTTTCATAGCAAAAGTGTAACATATCTACGACTCATTGAGTCCCTCTAATCCTGATGATGCGTTATTGCCAGGGCCAGTATTGACCCTAGATAATTTGCCTTCTCTGACGGCCAAATTTAGACTGGTCACCTTTTGACGATGTCTCCTCCTCCTGCTTGAACAGCATTAAATCTGGCTCCCCACGCGACCCGGCACCGGTCATAATTTCAAAACAACTCGACCTTGGTTCACGTCGTGTGTTAATGCAACTTCTTAATTCCTCTCTAGCTGAGTCACATGTTCCACAGGAGTTGAAGCATGCTATGATTATCCCCTTATTGAAAAAGGCTGGAGCAGATGTTGCCAACTTATCTAACTTCAGGCCTATTTCATTGCTTCCTGCTCTTTCAAAGACCCTGGAAAGACATATTAATACGCAATTAACCCACCTTGTTGAGAGCTCGGGATTTTTACACTCCTCTCAGTCAGGCTTTAGAGCACATCATTCCACCGAAACCACACTTCTAGGAGTTACCGAGAGTCTGCGACACAGTGTCGATCACGGAGAAACATCTGCTCTCATTCTTCTTGATTTGAGCGCTGCGTTTGACACTGTGTCTCATTCCATCCTCCTTGCGACTCTTCGGTCCCTGGGAGTGGAGGGCTCTGCCCTAGCCTGGATAGCCTCTTTTCTAAGTGGCCGTACTTTTCAGGTCTTTTCTGCCTCTGCCTCCTCTATAGTTTGTCCGTCGGCGCACAGCGTCCCCCAGGGGTCTATACTTGGTCCTTTACTATTCAATATTTATGTGAGACCCCTGGCCACTATTGTGGAGGAAGCCGGTCTCACTTTATATTCCTACACTGACGACACTCAAATTATATTTTTCCCTTTCTAACAAGGAGTGCAATGAAATATCAGCTTTGAAAGCAGATCTGACTCGAGTCTCCGAGTGGATGGAGAGCAATTTCCTGAAATTAAACGGTGACAAGACCGAGGTTGTGATACTGGGCAAGGGAAAGAATCTATGGGGCCCCCACCATTGGCCCAACGATATGGGACCTACCCCTCAGCCCGCTACTGTAGTATGCAATCTCGGGTTTCTCATTGATGATAAACTCACAATGAGACAGCAGGCCGTGAAGGTGGCCTCTATTTGTTTTGCCACTTTGAGATGGCTTCAAAAAATCTTGTGGATGTTTCCCCCTTCCACACAGAGAACTGTAGTCCAGGCATTGGTTGTTTCACGCCTGGACTATTGCAATGTTCTCTATCTTGGAGCCGATCTGACAACGATAAAGAAACTTCAAGTAGTCCAGAATATGGCTGCCCGATTCCTTCGCAATGTCCATAGGAGAACATCTGCCTCTCTTGCACTTTGTGACCTTCACTGGCTCAAAATTCCGAGCTGAATTAAATTCAAAGCCCTTTGTCACGTTTTTAAGATCAAACAAGGCTCAGCCCCTAAATATCTTCAGGGCCTAGTTCAGGCCTACAAGCCGAGTAGCAATCTGCGATCTTATGGGAATGGTGACTTTTCCGTTCACAGATTAAGGCTAGCAAAAATGGGAGGCCGCTCTTTTTCCCATCTAGGTCCTAAATTCTGGAATGCTCTACCTGTGACCTTGAAGACGGAAACCAATCTTTTTCGTTTTCGTAAGTGACTTAAAACTTGGCATTTTCAGCAGTGATTAGAGGCTACTTACCAGTAAATTCAGTCTGTTAGTTCTTCTTCTTTAGTCTGTCCCTTGGCGCCGGGAAACCCACTGCGGGTAGCTGTGCACATTATAAGTTTAAATAAATAAATAAAAAGACTTCACAGGATTGTTTGTTAGTAGGTTCCAAAGCTCTTATGAATAGACACACAAGAATGCACAAGGCTACTTTGTATAACTTTATTAAAATCCTCTTTCTATTCTAGTGCATGAAATATAGTTTTAGCTTTAAAAATGAACAAAACCAAGGCAATAAAAACCAGCAGAATATTGAGGATTACAACAGTGAGTCAAACTTTCTTTTCCTGCAAGATAATTTACCTCTATCCACCAACCCGTTCAAGCCTCTAGCTCAGCTGCTTTACACCCTGTTGCAAGTTACTATGGTGGCCTATCGCCATCATACTTTAATAGAACTGAAGTGTTGTCCTTGTGAAGAAGATCATTGTCTATCTCTGCTCTGTAGCTATGGTGTCACAGTGAGATGCCTGCCTGTGACCTTCACTGAAAGTGTTGTTAACTTCGCTTACTCTATCGCATTCTCACAGGAAGTCGAATATTTTCTCTTATTTCTATGTGTCTGTAATCAGTGTATATTCACATTTCACACTAGTTTGAAACTGTTGGTCTTGCATCAGTTGAAGTCAAATACAAGAATGACATATTAACCTTGTTGCACCTTCACATACATCTATAAAGCATTATCAACCATATGAATACATATATGAATTCTTGTTGAACTATCATGGTATACGTGTGCAAAGCATACTAAATTAATCATGCGTTTATAAATTAGAAATGTGCATTCAAAATAACATGAATTTCAATAAGGGATACTTACACTGAAAAATGTCACGATTAAGTACTCCCTGGAATGATAGTGAAGCAAGTCTAATTAATATCTATCTATCTATCTATATGTCTGTGCGCTTTCAGAAATACAACGGCAAGGTGAAATGCCGTGTCGTTAATTAAACTCTGGGGCTTTAAGGGTGTGGAATTTAATAATATATCTACTTGGCCATGGGACACGCTGCGTCATAAATCTACTTATTCTATAAAAATGTCCACGTGTCCCTTTGGAGCCACATAGTGCGGCTAGAAATTGACAGCAATCCCATTATTTAAGAGCTCTGATAATGCCTTTCTCTGATTTATGCCAAGGGTAATACTACAGTAGGGTTTGAATATTCGGAATTCCATTATGTTGCCACCTTCCTTCCAATATACGTACTGGGGCTAGAGGTTGGAGCAAGCAATAATTCCGTGGTCGGATTGCTATCGATTTTCACCAGCTCTTCTCTAATCTTTTGCCATCCTGAGAAAGTTTGAAAACTTACTCCTGACAAGGGCAGAAGTAAAACTTTTTCCAGGGTTGGGGAAAAATGGTTAGAAGGAAAGTGAACTTGAAAACACTAAACAAATGTTTGCCTGCGCAAATCTTACACATACTTATTTGTCCGTGCTAAAATGCAGTTCGCAAATATTTTCTAGGAGTAAGATTTCCTGGCCTACTAATGTAAATACTTGTGAGTTTATGAAAGCACTATGCACTAGATATGCACTAATGCAATGACACCTACAATGGGTGCATTTTTGTGACTTTCTTCAAGAATTGGGACCCTAATTGGGGTTGGCATTAGCAAGACCTTTTTGTTTTGTATAACAATTCGACCCCCCTCTCCATTTATCAGTGGGCTACACTGTTAGTGACCGCATTCTGGCCTTTCACAAGGAGAAGATCAGCACACAAGGTTGTTTTGCTCCGTGCTAGGGACTGTGGCAATGTGTGTGTGTGTGTGTTTTTTTTTTTTTTTAAACCGATTTATTTTCAACATTAATTTATGGACTCGAATATTACCTTAACAATGCCTTTGTCTGATCCATAATGTGGTTCTGTAAACTGGCAGCCAAAGGGTTTGTGCTGCAGTGGGGTTAGGGCTACTTATCCCAGGGATACATTAAACAGTTTGTTGTCCTTGGCCCCAAACAATATTTTCTGGGCATCGGGCTATTTGAATTCCACACTCCTGCAGTTTGGTGCAAAAACCA
Organism: Lissotriton vulgaris; assembly: GCF_964263255.1. Lineage (NCBI taxonomy): Eukaryota > Metazoa > Chordata > Amphibia > Caudata > Salamandridae > Lissotriton > Lissotriton vulgaris. Next base: position 114,855,361 of record NC_141690.1, on the reverse strand, counting down.
GGAATAATCCATAAGGGATTAAAACTAAATGCTGACTGAAGATTTCTATACAGACAAACCGCAGTTGCTTCTGATTGGAAGACTCTTGTTTTACAGAGCTTGTATCATTATAACAGATTGAAACTTGCATTACCCCAAAGGAAATGCACATACTGAGGCGATGAAAGTCCCACTTGTAAATAGGAAAATCAGAAATGTTGAAACTTAAGTGCAGTGATACTCTGACTCGCCAACTGTCTGAAATCAAGATGCAATAGAATATTGAAGTTGTGACATTGGAGATGATTACGGCATTGGCAAAAGAGCAACTGTAGCTGTTAAAGCATTTTATGACGTGACACTGAAGGTGTTGGAAAATTGTGATGGGTGATGCTAGTTGTGGTTGATACACGACCTAGTATGCAATAGATCTGCAAAATGCATAGGGGATTGGGTTGTGTAGAAATTGCTGGATCTCAGATGCTAAGCAGGCAGTTTGAAGTGCAGACTTAATCTCAGTGGTTAAAGGTATCTCTTCAATCAATCAATCAATCAATCATAGGCATTTATAGAGCGCTCTACTTACCCGAAGGGTCTCAAGGCGCTGGGGGAGGGGGGGGGGGGGGGCTGCTGCTGCTACCCGAACAGCCAGGTCTTGAGCTTCTTCCTGAAGGCGAGGTGGTCTTGGGTCAGGCGCAGGTCGGGAGGGAGGGAGTTCCAGGTCTTGGCAGCCAGGTAGGAGAAGGACCTTCCTCCTGTTGTCGTTCTTCGGATGCGGGGGACGGCGGCGAGGGCGTGACTGGTTGATAGGAGGTGTCGTTTGGGAGCGTAGAAGTTGATGCAGTTGTTGAGGTAGCTCGGGCCTTGGTCGTGAAGAGCTTTGTGTGCGTGGGTAAGGAGACGGAAGGTGATTCTCTTGTTGACCGGGAGCCAGTGCAGGTCTTTTAGGTGTCCAGAGATGTGGCTGTGTCGTGGGATGTCGAGGATGAGTCTGGCTGAGGCGTTCTGGATCCGTTAGAGTCTCTTCTGGAGCTTGGCGGTGGTTCCGGCGTAGAGGGCGTTGCCGTAGTCCAGTCGGCTGGTGACGAGTGCCTGGGTGACAGTCTTCCTGGTCTCGGTGGGGATCCACCGGAAGATCTTCCGTAGCAAGCGCAGGGTGTTAAAGCATGACGAGGAGACGGCGTTGACTTGCTTGGTCATGGAGAAGGAGGAGTCCAGGATGAAGCCCAGGTTGCGTGCGTGGTCTGTCGGTTTGGGTGCGGTGCCCAGGGCGGGGGGCCACCAGGAGTCGTCCCAGGCGGAGGGCGAGGATCCCAGGATGAGGACTTCCGTCTTGTCCGAGTTCAGCTTCAGGCGGCTGGTCGACATCCACTCGGCTACCTCTTTCATTCCTTCGTGAAGGTTGGCTCTGGCGGCGGCGGGGTTGTTGGTCAGGGAGAGGATGAGCTGGGTATCGTCGGCGTAGGAGATGATGTTGAGGTTGTGTTGGCGTGCGATGGCCGCGAGGGGGCTCATGTAGACGTTGAAGAGGGTTGGGCTCAGCGAGGATCCTTGGGGGACGCCGCAGATGACTTCGGTGGCCTCTGACTTGTACGGTGGTAGACGGACTCTCTGTGTTCTTCCGTCGAGGAAGGAGATGATCCATTCCAGCGCCTTCTCCTGGATTCCAACGTTGCTGAGGCGCTGCACTAGGGTGCGGTGGCAGACGGTGTCGAAGGCCGCGGAGAGGTCTAGTAGGATGAGGGCCGCTGTATCTCCGTTGTCCATCAGGGTTCGGATGTCATCGGTGGCAGCGATGAGGGCGGTCTCGGTGCTGTGGTTGGCTCGGAAGCCAGACTGTGAGGGGTCGAGGGATCCGTTCGTCTCGAGGAAGGCGGCCAGCTGCTTGTTGACGGTCTTCTCGATGACTTTGGCTGGGAACGGGAGCAGCGAGATGGGGCGGTAATTTTTGAGTTCGGTGGGGTCCGCTGTTGGTTTCTTGAGTAGAGCGCTGAGTTCGGCATGCTTCCAGCTCTCAGGGAAGGTGGCGGTGGTGAAGGAGGTGTTGATAATGTCCCGCAGGTGGGGTGCGATGACGGCGTCGGCCTTGTTGAAGACGTGGTGAGGGCAGGGGTCGGTCGGAGATCCGGAGTGGATGGAGTTCATCATGCGGACGGTTTCTTCGGTGCAGATCGGAGTCCAGGCGCGGAGGGTGGTGGTGGGGGGCGGTGGTTCGGTCGATTTGGACGTGGCGTTCGTCGGTTGGGTGTTGAAGCTGTTGTGTATGTCCGCAATTTTGTTGTGGAAGTAGGAGGCGAGGGAGTTGCAGAGTTCTTGCGATGGGGTGATGTCGTTGTTTCCGGCGTTGGGGTTGGAGAGCTCTTTCACGATGTTGAAGAGTTCCTTGCTGTTGTGTGCGTTGTTATCCAACCAGTCCTTGAATGCAGTTTTCTTGGTGTCGCGGATCAGTTGGTGATGCTACCGGGTGGCAAGCTTGAGGGTGGTCATGTTGTCCGGTGTTGGCTCCCTTCTCCAGGCTTTCTCGAGGGCTCGGCAGTTCTTCTTGGAGCTCTTGAGTTCGTCGGTGAACCACGGGGCCTTCTTGCTGCCGGGTCTGCTGGGCGGGGTCCTCAGTGGGGCGAGTTGGTCCGCGCAGTTGCTGATCCACTTCGTGAGGTTGTCGGCGGCCTGGCTGGGATTCGCTGAGCTGGCGGGAAGGTGCTGGCTCAGGGAAGCGGCGAGCTGGTCGGCTGTGATCTTGCTCCAGCTTCTGCGGGCGACCTGTTGCTGGTGGTGGTGGGTCGTCGTTCTTCTGAAGGTGAAGTGGCCGCAGCTGTGGTCCGTCCAGTGGAGTCCTGTGGCGTGGCTGAAGGCGATGTCTTTGCTGGATGAGAAGACTGCGTCGAGTGTGTCCGGCGAGGTGGGTGGGGGTGGTCACCAGTTGCTTGAGTCCGAGGTTGGCGAGGTTGTCGAGCAGGGTGGTGGTGTTGCGGTCGTTGTTGTTCTCCAGGTGGAAGTTGAGGTCCCCCCAGGAGGATGTAGTCAGCGGAGGGGGGGGCATGCGGGCTGACTAAGTCGGCGATGTCCTCGCTGAATTCGGTGCGTGGTCCCGGGGGTCGGTAGATCAGGGTGCCTCTGAGGGTGGTCTTCGGGTCAGTGTGGATCTGGAAGTGTAGGTGTTCGGCGGTAGTCAGGATGTCGTCGGTGTAGGTCGTGATGCGGATGGTGTCCCTGTGGATGATGGCGATGCCTCCTCCCGTCTGCTTGGCGGTGCGGTCCCTCCGGGTGATCTTGTAGCCCTCTGGGATGGCGATGTCGGGTGCTGAGGAGGCGGTCATCCAGGTCTCCGTGAGGAAGGCAACGTCAGGAGCAGTGGTGTCGATGAGGTTCCAGAGTTCGATGGCGTGTCTGTGGACTGAGCGGGTGTTGAGCAGGATGCACTTGAGGTGGTTGCTGCTGGTGTTCGTCTTGGCGGGTGCTGGTGCGAGGCAGGTCCGGATGCAGGTGAACTTGCAGGCGGTACAGCAGAAGGGTCCGTGGGAGCGTCTCGGGGTGGCACGGTAGCATCCCGGGACTCGTCCGTCGTTGAGTGCGATGAGGGTGGCGGCGTCGTACGTCCGGCGGGTGGGCTGGGAACTGCGGGGGCCAGGGGTCCTGGCACTGGGCGCGGTCCAGGCGCGGACGGCCGCAGACGGGCTTACCTTTGGCGCACCTTCGGCGCTCAATCAGTGCTCCCGCTGCGCGCGTCCGCTGCGCGGTCGCTGAGGGGGCGTCATAAGAGGGGAGCAGGGAGGGCGGGTCCGCTGGGAGGCGGGAAGGGGTTAACCAGTCGTGTGGCGGGGGCGGGGCCGCAGGCAGGAGGCGCGGGAACGGGACCGGCAGAGCGGGCGGCCCAGCGGCGGCTGGGGCGCTGCTGGCGGCGTCGGAACTCTGTTAGCAGGTAGGCGGAGAGGAGCAGGGGGGCGACCAGACCAGAGGCGCAGTGTCTTAAAACTGCAATGAGCTAGTTTAAGTTATCAAAGCTTTATATTTGTCATATCTATTTTTGGCCATGAAGCCCTTTCAGAAATCTTCAGGGGTGCGGATAAAATATAATTGCACAACATTTTACTATTTGTGAACATTTGGCACATAAATGAAGCCCTGGGCTAACCCACGGCTGTGTTCTTAGTTTCAAGTTATGTAGGAGCCTTTTCTTAAGTGTATGATAATGAAGCAATCTGGTGTGAGCAGTTCACAAGCAAGTTTGGTCTTCAAAGGATTACAAGCACCATTACAAGAATCACAAAGAACCAAGTGTCACAGAGCAATAGTGCACAAATATTTGCTAATGAAGGCAGGGTCGTCTTAGACAATGATACTCAAAAGGGAATTTCCGTGAGTGTTGTAGAAATGTGTTATGCATGCTTTTATATAATCCAAGTGATGTATATAATGAAAGGCAGTGATGGGTAGAGAAAGTTTTCCATGTAAGAGCCACATAGTATGTGGCTCTTCAGCAACAGAAAAAGGAGTGCTCTCTAGCTCCTTGTTTGAAAGAAGATTGTATAATACTTTTTTTTCTGAGAGAAAATTGTCTGCTTTAAATTAAGGTTGTAAGGGAGAAAGACGAGTTCATTTATGAGCTCCCACAGCAAATTAAGCACTTAGTTTGTAGTGCATAACTCAGTTCTGTCCATGCCAGCATTTTAGCTTGTCTTATGAAGCATTTCAGTCTAACGAGGCGATGGTAGAACAAGTATAAATACATTTAGAAAGAGTTTAGAAGCCATTGTCAGTAACTTTGAAAGTGGTTTACATTACTTGCTTATTTGTTTCCCTAATTCTTTCTATGGCTTCTCTCGCAGTGTATGCTTGTTCTTCCTTTAAGGCAGCATAGATCAGTGTATCAACAATTATTTTTGTATTTTACACCACTCAAACTAGATTGTGAACAGTCCTCGTTGGTACAACTTCCCAGCACTTTAAGTAGTCGTAAGCCTAGAAGAATGTGTTATACCGAGTTTCTGGTCTGTTTGTTTCCAGCCGACTAGCTTTAAGAAGAAACCTGTGCGTACCTGTGTCAGTATTTATGGGCCGTACAACTATACCATCTGAACTAAATAGTGTTAGATTGTATGTTCCATTCAGCACTTTATCATTCAAACAACTATCAGTGATGCTTCATTTCATTTTTCAATTTGTAACATGTCGTTCATTTTTGTAATTGATACTGTTATTGAATCTTTACGGATGGAAAACTCATTCAAGTTGTTTGGTGCACAGTCTTATTTAAAAATATATTTTCTGTAGGAATCCTGCTAGTTCTGAGCAAGGTATCTCGCCAATCTCTAGTTCCCCAAAAACATTATTTGTTTCCTTCCAGTATGCATAACCATGTTCAAAGTATAATCAATGAACTGTGGTCAATAAATTAATATGTGACTGGTAAACAAAATCTTTTTCAGTGTTACCGGCTCCTAAAAATGATAAAACGCAGGGTGGTCATTAGTCATCAGTGGAAATAGTACCTTTTCTGAAAGCTTTTAGCAATATTATTCCGTGGTGTCCCACAATGCTCTGCCTGTGTAACGGCGGCTAAATAAATGCCCATAATGATGAAAACTAAACCGCTCCTGGCAATTTTCTATGTTGAGGTATGGATCTTCAGCATCCAGTGAAGAGCTCCATTTAGTCATCAGTTGTTTAACACAGTGTTTATGTTCCTTGAACGTACAAAGGGACCAAGAGCGATGATGAAATTAATAAAACGCAAGGAATTTCAATCATTCCTCTTGGGCACAACATTGATAAGAGACCTTTTTCCTAATAACTCCATCAAACACCAGGTTTTTAGTGATGTTAACAGTTTAGTAATCCCTTTTGGTTCTGTGTTAAGAAGAATGTGGTTTCAACTTCTAAACCGAAGGAGATGGTGTTAGACTTGTAGGAACAAAGCTTTCATGCACTAATATAAAAATGAGACCTCATTACAATCATAAAATGAGCGCTAACATGGTAAGAGCAATCCAAATGTAGGCCCCTGATGGAAAGCTATATCTGTTACAGAACCAGGAACAGGAAGCAAGCCATCTGTTGGCTAAATCAAATAATGGTAATTTCTCCCTCTTATGATTGCCTGTCCAGTCTTGACATGTGGAACAGACTCCTCCTCATCATCTCAATTGATATAGCTTCTATCAGCTGCATATGAGACTGCAGTTGTTGTAAAAGTAGCAATCGCTGCAGCAGGTTCATTGTTGAAGATGCTTGCAACACACCTGCATCATTACTTGATGTGATTCATACCAGCTGTAAAGCTCTTCCAAAGGTCATGAACCGTATCTGCGTGTGCAACTTTCTCAGTGTGTTTGGAGGTTGTAAAGTAGCACACATCTGTAAGAGGCTGGGTTCTACTCCTTTACTGTTGCTGGAGAATTCATATCCAAGGAAAATCACAATAAACTCAATTCTATAGTTTATTTTTGTATATGGCTTTATAGCCAAGCTGGGCTAAGTATCTCTAATTTGTCGACTGTATCTAAAGGTTCAATGAAAACCTTGTCAGTGATGCACATATCGGTATATACCACCTCTGGCTTGTCTTGCAAGATATACATTGTTCTTGCAGCAAAGAGCCCAGGGCTATTCTTATACCATGAATGCAATCTAGTATATGTGTACATCGAAAGAAAAAAAATGTGTGCTTTGATTCAGGCTTTATATTTTGAAGAAATCATTTGAGATATTTAATGGTCTGTTTTTGTTTTCCTAACTAAATTTATCAGTCCAGTACTTTCAATGTTTTGCGCTGCAGGTGGTCTTGTATGTGTTATAATATTTCTAGAGTCTAAAACGTCTATATGAATTGTCTGGTTTAAACACAGGCAAAAGGGGCATGTACATGGTTGAATGGCAATGTACTATTCTTGATATTTTAATTGATCTTGTTTGGCCTTTATATTACACTTAGCTTCTGGCTTAATGGCTGTTGAGCCTGAACTTGGGGCTCAGTGCATAAGGAAATAACACATGGAAAACATATTAATAACATCTGGCTATCTGAATGGCAGTAGGAAATATGCAAGGTTCTGAACACCATTCTACATTCGGTGATGTACATCAGGCACTTTGCACAAAAGAGAAGTGAATAGAGCTATCACAATACCCCAGTGATATACATGAGGTGCTGGAAACGACCAGTCATCCATTCTTAACAAAATCCCCTGAAGTGCCAGTGAGGAATTTCCCTACTTTTCCTGTTTTGGTAGATTCTAAAATAAAGCTTTGTTTTGCTTTAAAAAAAAATGTTTGTTGTTCATGTATTTTTTAGAGGCCTACGTTTTCTAATGTGCTGCACAATCACATTAGTTTGTGACCTGTCCTTATGTTTGTCAGATTATACTGTTTAATTTCATGTGCCCTTGTAGTTTTGTTCTCTGTTATAAATGCATGACTATATATCGTTCCGGATCGCTCAGTGCGTGACATGAAATAGGTGAGATCTATGGAGGAGAGAGGAAAATCTACCAACTTTTATTTCCTATTGTATAGCGTTGTACTGATCTTTAAAATCTGAGCTTCATACACTTCAGTACCTAATGGATTTTTTTTTAGGTCTTGCCTTTGCAGTGCGCATTTGCTGCATAGGAGGGGACCTCTTGGAATCGATCAGCTTTTTTGGCCATAAACGTGCATGTTTTGCATTATTTTCTATTGCAACGCGTGCACGTTTGGCATTTCCCTTGTGGGAGCGAGCTTTGGTGAGCATCTGATTGTAATTATCTTGCAAACAGATGGTGCCCCAGCTCACTCCCGCAAGAGAAACGCGGTGTGTCTGGTCCACCTCGCTCCAGTTCAGTTCCTGTCACCGCGCCCGTATGAATCTGCCCCTCCTCTACCTTAAAAGTACAGACCTGCTATCGGGGATTTGAGAATCTTTTTCCTTTGGGTGAGGGATTGTTTAAATTTGCTGCACGCATTTCGTGTAGCGTGGTAGGATATGCATTGTTTTTAATGGTAATTTAGGGTTTACAACAATGGTAAAGCTGAAACAAAGTTCCGTTTGAGATTCGATCCTACGGCACCGACCTGTCAGCACAAGTAGTAATTGATCCCTTGTTGAAGATGGTGGTTGCAACACACTTGTATCATTACTTGATGTGATTCATACCAACTGTAAAGATTGAGAGACACAGAAGGCTCATCAGCATCAAGAATGGGTACAATTATTTCAAAGCTACCATACTCTTGTATCTCCATAATAGGCAGAACATGTACTGGACTAATCTAGAGGACCTTTAGCATCCACATGGTCTACTTAATCGAATGTTCCGCATACTGCTTTTGGATGTGATTGATAGACACCTTTCTGTTTTTCTTTGCACCAAAAAGTGTTGGCGGCATTACAGTGCATACCTTCTGCCCCAGGAACTGGGACTGATGGTATGTAAGATGGTCAGAAGACTTGCTTGTTAGGTATCCATTCCTGACCTGACTCTTCCACTTTAGAAAGCCACCCGTCGGCAGCTTTGTCTTCAGTAGTGGTGGAGTCTTTTATTTCGTTATTTTTTTTTTTTTTTTTTTTTTTAGTATCCCTCTAATTTCTTGAATAGTCTAACAACAAATCCAATCGTGAAATTGGGTCAGATTAATCTGTTTTTTCGACTTTGTCAACCTTTCAGGGAGATCAAGATCAGATACATGCATTGGGATGCCAAGCAAACGTTGATACGGTGTTCGGCCACTTAATTGGCAAGGCTTTAAGAATGTTTGGAAGGAAGTGCTTATCCAATTTTGACATCTGGAAAGGAAAACAAGAGGCTTTTTTGTATTTATTTTTAAAATTCTTTTTATTACACAATGAAATCAATAAAACAGATCAGACGACCTATTCAAAAATCTTACAGGTTTCTCAGTGACATTCCATACATTCAGAGTATTATACAGTTATGACAGTTAGTGGATCAAGGTGACTCTTGCGTCTGTTTCTTCCTGACGTGTCAGAGGGGCACAAATGTCTCCCCTGTAGTGCTTCCAAGCCTCCGAGACCTTACACCACTTCCCTGGTGGAGTAGACTGACCTCTCCCTAAACTTACACCAGTCTTGGTCCTCCTTCCATTCTCAATCCGGGGCGGCTGGCTGGCTCCCCACAGTTGTGTTGCGCTTTGCTATCATAAATGCCAACTTTACCCATTGCTTTTCATATGTGTTCAGGTCTGTCGGCTCCCAGACATTCAGTATGCACCTGCGGGCCTCTGGCTGCAGTTCCATTCCCAGGACCGCCCACAGCGTGCGGTTGGCCTCACCCCAATACGCATGCACACTTACACAGTGCCACAGTATATGTGTAAACGTCCCCAGTTCCCCACATCCCCTCTTGCACTCTCCGAGCGGCCCATACGGACCAGACAGGGCCCTGTGACCTATGACCTCTGCAAAATCTTAAGTTGGACCAGTCTAAACCTCATCTGAATTGCCACCACCCGCGGGGAGGAAACTGCTCCCTGCCAGTCCTCGTCATCCAGCTGCAACCCGTCCTCATTCCAGTGCCGTCCTATATGAGCTAGTGGATTCTCCATGTTATTTGAGTTTCTTGTATATTATAGAGATGGTTTTCTCAGGGAGATGTCTTGTATATTAGAGAGATGGTTTTCTCAGGGAGATGTCCATCTAGCACTCTGTCCTGAAGGGTAGAGGCGTTCGGGAGAATTGTGCCCCTTGGAATGTGTGTGAGCAATGCATGTCGGATCTGAAGATAGCAGAAGTACTCAGTCATTCAGTTGATATTGTAGCTTAAGGGAATCAATTGGTGTAGTGATCCCTCCCCCCAGACGTCTTTTATATTTGTGATCCTTATGAGGTCCCACTTATCAAAACCCTTGGACTTCCAAAGATTCCCAAACCTCTCCGAATTCCAAAGCGGGGTGGCGAGCGTAAGCTTCCCCTCCCATTTGAGGTCCCGTTGGCTGCGTGCCACACCTGGACTGCATGCGCCGTGGGACCTGTGAGTGGAAACCTGCAGGGCCTGGCATATATTGCTCTGGTGTAGTCATCCCCCCGGCAGCTTCCAACGGTCCATAGCGTACCCGGGGTCACCTGGAGGCCCATATATCCCGTGATTCACCGCTGCCAATTTGGAAGCCCAGTAATATTTTTTTAGGTCCGGCAATCCTATCCCCCCGTCGTACCAGGGAAGGATAAGTTTAGAGAATGCAATGCGGGGTTTAGTGTCCCAGAGTAGCTGCAGTTGGAGGGCCTCTATTTCCCTAAAGTAGGAAGCGGGGACTGGATCCATTGTATAAAAACCGGGGCAGAGCCATCATTTTAACAAGCATTTACAATGCAATGGTTTTGCCTTTGTTAAAGTTAGAGCTATTGGCATTGCTCTTGACACTCTGAAGCTCCACTCTGCACTCTGAAGCTGCACTCTGAAGCTGCACTCTGAAGCTGCACTCTGAAGCTGCACTCTGAAGCTGCACTCTGAAGCTGCACTCTGAAGCTGCACTCTGAAGCTGCACTCTGAAGCTGCACTCTGAAGCTGCACTCTGAAGCTGCACTCTGAAGCTGCACTCTGAAGCTGCACTCTGAAGCTGCACTCTGAAGCTCCACTCTGAAGCTCCACTCTGAAGCTCCACTCTGAAGCTCCACTCTGAAGCTCCACTCTGCATTCTGAAGCTCCGCTCTGCATTCTGAAGCTCCGCTCTGAAGCTCCGCTCTGAAGCTCCACTCTGCACTCTGAAGCTCCACTCTGAAGCTCCACTCTGCACTCTGAAGCTCCACTCTGAAGCTCCACTCTGCACTCTGAAGCTCCACTCTGCACTCTGAAGCTCCACTCTGAAGCTCCACTCTGCACTCTGAAGCTCCACTCTGCACCCTGAAGCTCCACTCTGATGCGAAAAACAGTATTTCACAGTGCAGAGTAACAGTCCTAAAATCCTGGCTGAACATAACAGTCTGCAGTTTCACACGTTACATTTGTGTTAGCTGCATTACGTCATAATTTATTGTCAAAGGCGAAATTCTGATTTAAATGGTGTATTCTGCAAACCGGACCCCGTTGTCTCCACTGCCCAGTGATATGATCAAATGCTTTCAGATGTTAAATCTACAGAAAGTTAAGCACTCCATTGATAGGATTCTTGTAGAATGGCCTGTCATTAATTTGGCCTCCAGGTTCGGAAGCATTCTTGAACTGCAGCAGGTATTAATGAGCGGGAGGGCGGGAGGGGGCGGGAAAGGGGGAGGAGAGACGCAGAAGACGGCCGGAGCAGGAAGGCGGGTGCCGGCAATGCCGGAACAGATTCGGGGGCGTTCCCGGCTTTCGCCTGACGTCGCGTGACGTCGGCAAAAGCCAAAGAATCTCGGGAACGCCCCCGTGTCTGGTCCGGCATTGACGGACAGGCCCGTCTTCCAATGGCTAGTCTCCATTTATGGAGCTAGCCAATGAAAGACGGAGGCCGTTCCTGTCTCCCATATAGATCTCAAGAGGTTTTTGCCTGCGCAAAAAAGATGCGCAGAGCGCATCTTTTTCGCGAGGCAAAACCTAAAAAGTACTGCTCTGCCTAACAGGGAGAGCGGGAGAGCCTTTCAGCGCACCACATCGCCTCTAAATCCCACCAGGGGAGGGGGGGGGGCTCAGATTGTTAGTGTACCGGAGCCCTGGGTCAAGCATGATATAGATACCAAGATATCTGAATCCGACTGGATCAATTTGTATCGGGCAAGTGTCCGGAACGACTGGCGGGTCGCCCCTGAACACATAAAGCACCGATTTGGACCAATTTATCGCGAAACCCGGGTACCTCCCAAAAATAGCAAACACGTCCAAAAAGCAGATCAGGGATCCCCTCGGGTTGGTAAAATAAAGCAGAATATCATCAGCATAGAGTGAGATTTTGTCCTCCCACTCCATTGTACATCGCATCTCGCGTGTAGAACGGTCCTGTCGGACCCATGCCACCAACTGTTCCAAGACCAGGGCGAAAAGGAGCGGGGACAGGGGACAACCCTGTCTGGTGCCCCTGCCCAGATGGAAGTCAGAAGTCCTGCGGTTATTTACTACTACTCGGGCTATCGGATCAGAATAAAGAAGGCGTACCCAGCCTATAATTTACGGGCCAAAGCCCAGTTTATCCAGCACAGCAAAGAGATAGGGCCACTCGACTCGGTCAAATGCCATAGTGGCGTCCAACGAAACCAACACTGTTGGCTCCTGAATCGTTGGGGTCCTACCCAGGACCCCGTACAGCTGACATAAATTGAGAGCCGTATTCCGATGCGGCATAAAGTCAGACTGATCCGAATGTATCAGGGTGGTAATGACTTTGGCCAATCTCATTGCTAGCAGCTTTGCCAGGACCTTAGGCTCCACATTCAGCCACGAGATTGGCCGATAAGACGAGCAGCACGTCTTGGGCTTGCCCTCCTTATGGATGGCCACAATATTGGCCACTCGCTGGTCATATGGGAGATGCCCCCTGTCCTTGCTTTCTTCGAACATAGAGCGGAGAAATAGAGCAAGTCTATTGGACCTCAATTTGTAGAGTTCTGTGGGAATGCCTATTGGCCCTGAGGCCTTCCCGGAGTGCACGCCTCTGATGGCTTGTGCCACCTCGTCATCTGCGAGGGGGGAATCCAGAGAGTCCCGATTTTTGCCTGATAGCGTGGGCAATCGAATATCACTCTATTCCCTCTATCTCTCTATTCTCCGCCTCCGCGTACACACCTGCCGAACTATACATCCCACAATAGTAGTCTGCGAACTTATCGGCAATAGCCTGCAGGTCCACAATAATACTGGAATTTTCCCCCTGTAATTCTGGCACCAGCCGCGACGCCCATTCCCTCCTTTCGAGCCACGCAGTAAACCTTCCCGCTTTGTCCCCATGTTCGTAGACCCTGCTCTGAATCTCACCAATCTGCGCCCTGTCCCTTGCGAGGCTACCAAACTAATCTTGCCTTAATTTTAGTTGGTAGAGACCCTCAGGTGTCACCACCTGGGATACCTCCCTCTCTAATTTCATCACTTCCTCTTCGACTTTTTCCAATTCAGCCTGCTGTTCCTTCTTTTTCTTAGCGATCAGAGATACAGCCTCTCCCCGAACAAGAGGCTTTTTGCTTTTGAATGTTGTTTAGATTTCCACTATAATGTCAAATCGATCTTCGTTTGAGATAGTTACAACAGCTACCTTAAAGGTTTGTATCCTGGTCTATGCAGCCAGGTGTGCCATAAAGTTACCTTTAATGTAGCTTTCTAAACCTTTATTGGCCATGGTATGCTGTACATCAGTGATGCTCAAAGTACAGCCGGGGGCCACATGTGGCCCTCCTGACCTGTACATGCGCCCCCCCCGGTCAACAGCAGCACTTGGCTGCTGTTTACTCTACTGAGAACCAACATTAAAAGTTTCTTAAAACTGCTACTTATTAATGTAAAGATTAATTGAAGTTAAAGAAAGGATGTACTTATTAATGTAAAGATTAATTGAAGTTAAAGAAAGGATGTAACTAGGGTGTCCTGCACTGCTTAACTTCAGACACCCCTTCATTTTTAAAGACCTCTTGCAGCAAAAATGTAAAAGTCTAATCTAGTCCGTTCAGAATTCAAAAAGTGAATTCTATAACATGCAGAACCAGTCCGCCTTAGTACATCAGATTATATCAGTGCATTGAATTTAGTAAAAACAATCCCTCAGAACCCACCCCCCCCCCTTTCAACAATGGCAATAGTGAACTAAGAGGCAAGTCAGTGGTTTTGTTAACTCTTTGGGTGGTTTCTGGTATATATGAGTAACATTATAGTTTATTAAATCCAACACAGCAGGTTTTGTACAGCACACATTTATAAGCAATGCATTTCGAGGTCCTCATGTGATAATGAAGCAAAAGGAGATCAAGTGAAATCAAACAATTGCCTAAAATCACACAATTTGGTTAAATGGAGAAGCTGAGATTAATCCCAAGTTTTTAGTTTCACATTGTGCAATTAAGACACTAGATATATGCTACGCTTCCCCAACACCTACCTTGCCACCAATCTCCCCTGCTTACATTCTGATTAGAATTTTTTTTTTTAAAGAGAGGGAACGTTCTTATGAGTGAAAAATCTATACCTAAAAGACAGTCCAGCTCCAGCAGCTGTTTCAAATCTTAATCTAGCCAAGTTTTGCCTCATCTACCTAACATGGCCACGGGCATAAACGAAAAACATAACGAAAGCTTTATTGCTTCATTTACTTTAAAATAACTTGTATACAATGAAATGCTCATTGCATTGTTTTAACTCTGGAACTTTTTGTTTTTGGGAGGGAGGGTGTTGTGAAATGAAGAAGGACTCTCAAAGGTGAAGTTAGGAAGGATTTATTATAAGATAATGAATTACAAAGGCCCACGTGGAAGAGGGGAAAAGGTCCGGTCAGGACAGGGGGAAAGGGCGGAATGCTCGGCAGGAGGGTTGACGTCACATAAATAACTTCCGAAGGTTCGGAAGAGAATGCTGTGACGTAAACCAGTGGACATGGAAAACATACTGTGAATACATTCTGCCAAGAACAATAGCATAATGCAGAAACTAATAAATACGTATACAACATTGGTAGCCTTGACAAGCAATCTGCTCTGTAATTTTGACCTCCCTTTATGTGCCGTACCTTGTAGTTATACTCTTGCAACTTAGACAGAAGTCTTATTAATCTTGAACTTACCTTTCCATTTCCGGGTCCTGAACCATCCATCCTATATATCAACGGTTTATGATCTGTGACCAATTCGAATTCTTTCCCCCATAAGTATGTTTTCAACTTTTCTACAGCCCACACGCAAGGCAAGGTCTCCTGTTCTATGGTGCTGTAACTTTTCTCGTCGTCATTTAATTTTCTCGAAATAAATGTATGTGTTTTCAGTTTGTCCTTGCTTCTGACAGAACACTGCACCAATGCCTACTGTTATTACATTTTTTAGAGTAAGATCAAATGGTTTTTAAAGCAGAAGCCTCTGCTATGTCTTTCTTTATGGTTTCAAACGCCATTGTTTGTTCATCATTCCATTGGTATCTCACATTTTTTCACAAGTTTTCTTAATGGCTCTACTTTGTCTGCATAAGCTGGTACGAACCTAGAATAATATTCGCTAAGCCCATAAAAGACTTCAGACTCTTTGTCCTTAGGTTGGGGGGTATCTCTGATTGCTTTCAGAAGGTCATTTTTAGGTTTGATCCCATCCGATGTCAGAATATGTCCTAAATATTCAATTTTTTCCTCCAAGAAGATGCATTTGTTTTTTGCTACAGTCATTCCTTTCTCCTCCAGTATTTTAAACACTTTTTCCAATATTTTGAAGTGTTCCTTTTCATCCTTGAAATGAACCAATATATCATCCTGAAATGCTTCGACGCCTCTTATGTCGCCGAAGAGAATGTCCATTAATTTCTGAAATACTCCAGATGCGCACGCAAGTCCAAAAGGCATTCTAATGTCCCTAAATGCTCCGAACCGAGTTATAAATGTTAATTTTTTGGATTCTTCCGTGTGACACATCTGGTGGTACGCTGCCTTTAAATCGATTAACGAAAAATATCTTGAACCTGCAATAGATGTCAGTATTTCTTGGATCTTAGGGAGTGGGTGACAATTTACCAAAATGTTCCTATTGAGTGATCTAAGATCAATACATAATCTGATTTCACCAGATTTCTTTTTCTTCGATACAACAATTGCTGACACCCACTCTGCAGCGTCAGTTGCTTCAATGACCCCTTCATTACATAGTTTGTCAATAAAAATTTTCAGTTCTTGCTTCACAGACCATGGTACTGACCTAACATTGTTTAACAGGTACCGCACCTTCTTTTAGTACTATTTCATGTTCAAAACCTCTGACACAACCTATTTCATTTTTGAAGACTTCTTTGTACTTTCCTAATAATAATTTCAGATTATCACCATCCTGTTTCACATTGACTGAACCCCTTATAATTTTCATCTAGAATTATGGGTTCTTCTGCCCCTGGTTTCAATATTACCCCCAGTTTGGCCAGATCTTTCCACCCAACCAAATTTCGTCCACGTTTAGCTACATAAATTGTAGTGTCTATTATTCTTCCTTTAAATGTGAGTGTCATTGAAATAACCAACCATGTCGTTATCAAACTCGTCAAACGCCTTTGGGTTTACATCAGTGTCATTAAATGTGACATTTTGCCACTTTTCATCAAATAGGGTATCTGGTATTATTGTTATTGGCGATACGGAGTCTGCAGTAAATTGCAACTCAACTTCGCCAATCATCACTTTCCCTATGGGTCCTTTAACTTTTCCATCAACTAGATCTATTGACAGGACTATATTTGCACACATATCCTCATAAAATTCACTTAAAGCAGTAACTTTCACATCACTTAACATTTTTTCCGTTTTGCATAAAGTAGTGTAATGACCATATTTTTTTCATTTACCACATTTTCTGCTTATGGGAGGACACGTTTTACAGTTTGCCAAGTGTTCCTGAGATCCACATCTAAAACAGCATAAATGTTTACCATCAGCTTTCTTGTTACCCTTATTTCTTAAGTAGTTTCTATTATCGTATCTCTTTTCCCCCTGTAAATTAAACACATTAGCATTAGAATTGGTGCAGGATCATTCTTTTGTAGATATAAGCGACCTCTCAATACCCTTAACAATATCCAGTACTTCTTGTAGAGTAGGATTTCTGCATGCTTATATATATATATATATATATATATATATATATATATATATATATGTCATCTCCTCGAATTCACAGTCTTTTGCCAATACGCGCAAGTTTGCAACATATTCCTCAATGGTTTCTCCTTCCTCTTGTTTCCTCAATGCAAACTTGTGCCTTCCTACCAAGTTATTACTCTCTTCTGAAAATTGTTTTTCAAGTCTCTTAATCGCTTCCTGGTACTCATTTAATGGTATGAAAACCCCTGGTGGACTTTCATACTCAGGAAGACTATCCAATATTTCCTGCCCTGCTTTTCCCAGAAGTCAAAAAAGTAGTGCTTTTGTTCCTCTCAGCATCATATCTTTTTCCATCAATTGAAATTATATAATTTTTAAATCCTCTCAGCCAACTCTTCCATTTCATTTGTGACTTTCCTGGCTCATCCAAGAAGAGTGGTGGTACACATACATTGTTGCTTTGCCCCATATTGCTTTTACTATTTTATATTTCCTTTTTATTAAGGATGTTAGATCACTTCATCCCTTATACAAGTAGATTACTTCTCCTTCCTCAATTATCTCGTATATTAGTTATTTCATTCTCAGAATATCCATCTGCATTTTACATCACCAACTCTGCCAGGTTGAATTGTATATAAGTGTCTTACTTGGACTTAGCAATGCCGTTATGACTCACTTTGTTTTAGATGTCAAAATTTCCTCCGATTTCAATAAGCTAATGCACGATAATGCGCCGATAATTTGTCAGATTTCATTTAAGTTCCCAAAATGGCTGCACGCACGTCGGTATGACATTTCTGGGTCTAACCCAATTACTATGTTGGAATTAGCCCTACATCACTCCTGACATGCACTGTGTGTTCCTGTCAGAAATCTGTTGACTGCGCACTGCCGGTAATCTACCTCACAAGTTTAATATATTGATGCGCACTTACTTCGTAATTCTTGTACTGCGTCAGCTTGCTGTCTCTCAGATTACCGTAGCATTGTAGTTTCACCTCCAGGTCTGATTAAAATAACTTTCCTTTTCCAAATATTTTTCTCTTCTTTTCTGTGGACCTTCATCCCATCCTCGTCGCCAAGTTGTTGTGAAATGAAGAAGGACTCTCAAAGGTGGAGTTAGGAAGGATTTATTATAAGCGAATGAATTACAAAAGCCCACGGGAAAGAGGGGAAAAGGTCAGGTCAGGACAGGGTGAAAGGGCGGAATGCCTGGCAGGAGGGATGACGTCACATAAATAACTTCCGAAGGTTTGGAAGAGAATGCTGTGACATAAACCAGTGGACATGGAAAACATACTGTGAGTACATTCTGCCAAGAACAATAGCATAATGCAGAAACTTATAAATACATATACAACAGAGGGTTAAATATTTTTTATCAACTATATATGATAAAATAACTTTCTTGAACCCATATTAGCTTAAGTGACATTACAAAATGACCTGTGTGCATTGATAGAAAAAATATGATGACGAGATTTACTCTGTGTCTTCAAACATGCATGATTTGTTTTGACAGTTAAGTTCAGGAACTGTAACACCCTGACTAAGGCACGGATGTGAGCAACAGTGTGTTGGCTGCTTGTGAACACCATGAAGTGTTGTAATAATTTTATAGCGCTCACTACCTCTACACTACACGGTGTATGTGGAATCATGTTCTCTTTTTTATTCTATTTGGCAAGTGTGTTCCATGTTGTGTGTGTAATAATCAAAGATGTGGGTATCATATAATTGTGCACATCGCTCAGCAGTAAAGTGGATGGAGGAGTAAGAGTGGTTTTCAGTAAGGTGGTAGTTTAGAGCAGTTTTGTCCATTTTGGTATTCTCGTTTCTGCCACCAGCACCCCACACACCACCCCTGCTACCACCACATGGTTATTGAGATTAGTATTCTGCTGTCAAACAAATCATTCCATTAATTTACCCCAGTGTCTGATGGATCACATTAATAGCAGTTTTGGTATAAGAAGAGGTGATATGTACATTCATGGAATGGTTGACTGTATTAAAAGAGGAGTTTCAGGAGATTGGGTATTGTTGGGTTGCAGGGGTTTCTTTTAAAAGAAGAGGTTGTGATCTTTGGAAAGAGGATCCAGACTATTTGCAAAACCATAAGTGATTAAGGCAAACTTGCATTAGATAAAGTGCACTGTGCTCCGAGGGGAAGCATGCAGACGTTGGAAAGTAAGATGTCCATTTGGAAGAAAATGCGACCCAAAGACTTGAAGTTTTAAGTCTGTTGTTTCATGGGAACACAGAGGAGGCTTTCTTGATAATGCATACAACAATCTGAGGATGCAAAACTGTATCTGGAAACTTTCCATGTAAGATAGTGCTATATATGGTACTTTAACAAGCAGGTAGACAGTCTGTCCCTCTAAAAGCTACAGTTTAGACAACTGGTTTATCAAGAACAGCGGATCAGCTCAAGGCCTGCAATTTCTAAGTTATAACTCCATGCATAAATGGATAAATATGAAGAGGCGTAAGTAGCTTCATGATCATAGCAAAGTGAGTGTACTAGAGATTACAGTATGCTACACTATTAACGTTTGCTTCACTTGCAAAAAAATGAAAATTGAATCTACTTTCAGGAAGCAGCAAATTCTGGAATCAAACAATAGACATAATCACTATCTAATAACACATTGCTGTCAGTTGGAAACCGGGATCCCTGAACAAATAAAATATGAAATGTAATTTTTCGTCCAAATATTGTACGCCGAATGTGGAAAATTACTCTAAAGTAACATTTAACAAACCAAAAGATAAGGGCTTATTAGCAATGTATGTTGGCAGTGCAGAGTATACATTTCAGAGAAGTCTCCTCTAACCCGCTCATTATTTAGATTAGATATTTTATGAGGTACCTGCAAGGTCACATTCTGGAGGTTAGAGTGGCGTATGTCTTCAAATGGGTGTGTTTTCTACGTACAAAAGGGAGTTCCAAAAATTGAATAAACTTGAGCAATCTTAGTGTTATATCATTTTACCATTATATTAACCTTGTCCCAACAATGAGATCTTTCACTCACCTTATTTAAATTTGTATTTCAAAGTTGAAAGGTTAATAATTGGAAAAACGACTTCGGTATTACCCCTGTGCACCAAGCATATGGAGAATAGTATGACACTGTGTGCCACAGGGTGGGGGTTGGTTCAGTCCTCTTAAATACTCAACTTATGTCCTTCTCTATTACTATTTTAATTGGTTTAAAATCTGTATAGTAGTCTTATTAGTTTGGATGGATGTGTCACCAGTCTATTGGAACGATATATAACACCCTAGCTTTACTTTTATTACTATTCATTGATCATTCCTCTTGATTATGTGTACCAGTGGACGCGAAGGCCTCACCGTTTTGATTTCAGAGAATTCTCTGGCTTTTGGTCCAGGCACCCTTGTGGTTGCCATCACTTGCACAAGACTCTGGCTAATTTAAATAGGGATTGGACAGTGTTTTAGTCCATCCACGGTCTGTGAACCTAGTCCATAATACCTCCCCATTTAAGCTTTATCTTTGTGATCTTAATTCACGCATGTTCCATGCTAAAGCATAAATTTGAAATTGTCTTGACCATTCAAACACTCAACCTGGACTGTCTTTTCATCACGGAGACATGGGCTAGGGATGATTCTGGCCTGACCTACTAGACACTGTCCCTCCTGGCTACACTCTACTTAGATGTAACCATTTAGGTCATAGGGGAGGCAGCCTGACACTAGTGGCATGTGAGAGCTTGAGTTGTACCCTTAGTACTATCGAGAGAGGCCCGGGCATCTCATTGGAGGCAGCCTCTTCTGGGATTCAGGTATCCGAGAATTACACTTTTGCAGGCCTTTTGATGTACCGTACGCCTGGTCCGCGATATAAGTTTGCAGAGACTTGGTGTAAAATCTTGAAACCAATTGTTATCATCGCTCAATAGACCATCTTAGGGGACTTTGACTTTCATTTCGACAACAGTCAGGATAATGACCCTGTTCTATTTCTGGTTCTCATGACACACCTGGGTTACGAGCCAATCTCCGATCCATACCGTGGGTCATACCCTGGATGGCATTTTCACTAACCATAAGAACTTGGTCTTGAGACAGTTCAGCCGCTTCGCTGGTTGATCAGTGGCTAATTGGGTGCAAAGTATTTTTGACACGCCTAGAATGGGAGAAAAGGGTTCCTCTCCCAAGCATATATGCTGCAGGTGTGTGAAGAAAATCACAGCTGGAAACTGGTAAACCGCTCTAGCAACGGTATCTGATGCTAGAAAGCAGAGTTTCTGTGTGTGGATTAATGCGGCCTTGGATATTGTCGCTCCGCATAAAAACTGTGTTATCAAAAGAATGAAACCCTCAGCCCCTTGGTTTTCGGCAGAGCTCATGTCACTTAGGCAGAAATGCCGCAGACAAGAGCGGAATTGGCAGTCAAACCCATACGTCTGTGAAAAAGGAAAGCGGAAAACTCTTCTATGGAAATATAAACAAGCTATCTTTCATGCCAAATAATGTTTTTTTTACAAAAAAGATTACGTTGGCTGACAATTCCTCCAGGAGGCTGTATAAAGTCATAAAGGAGATATCTGAGCCTCCGAGCCTACAGCTGCTGAAGTCCTCTCAAGAATTCTGTGATAAGGTTTCAATCTATTTTCAAGATGAGGTCCTTGAGATTGTTCAAGATCTGGTCCTCTCTGGAGGGGAGGAACCGGTCTTTGCTGACTCCACTCAGGATTGTTAGAAGAATCTTTTCTCTTCCTTTCCATAGATCACGGTTCAGCAAACAATGCTGGGCTTAAAATCGGGTGCTCCATGTTGCAGGGTGCTCCATGCACTCCTGCAACACTCCAATCGGCTCCGGAACCAGTTTTCAAATTCCTGTACGAGGTGTTTAACAACACGCTTCAATCCGGTAGTTGTCCGGCCATTCAGAAGGAAGTCTTTGTTTCACTGCTTCTTAAAAAACCTAACGCTGACCCCCCTGGATTTGAAGAATTTCTGCCCAATTTCCCTTTTCCACGCCCAGGCTAAGATCCTGGAGAAATTCATCAATAAAGAACTGATGAAGTATGTTGAATCCCAGGAGATCTTTGATCTCTCTCAGAACGGGTTCCGCGCCAGTCACAGTACAGAGTCTGCCCTTATTGCGGCTACCAACTGTATTTGTGCACAGTTATAACAGGGCGGGCAGCGGTTCTGATAATGCTTGACCTTTCGGCGGCATTCAACACCGTCTCTCCGGTGCATATGGTTCAGCCCCTGTGGCAAGTAGAAATCCCTGGGGAAAGCCTTACAGCTTTTACATTCTTTTACATTCTTTGACATTCTTTTATGTCAAATAGGGCCTTTATTGTCATCTCTCTATTGAAATACAGAGATGAAATGTAGACACTTCGGACTGTTTTTGAAATCGCATTTTTAGTTTTCTCTAACTTCAAAGTGCTAAGATTTCCCCCAAATCCCCTCTTGCTTCGCTGCTTGTTGCTTTACGAGCCTCGGTCACTGGAACTTCAGCAGCCCAACCTTGCAGGTAAGTTAATGGCAAGGCTTGGGCAACTCCTGTCTCATTTTAAAAGAGCTTGAACTCGACTAACTCAAAGGTATTAAAGCACTTTACAAGGCCTTGTTAATTTTTTGGTTTTAAGGAGCGCAGAGATTCTGATGCCTACACCACCCAGTTTATTCATTATTTCCCCTTTTCCTGACAAATGGAAGCAGTATTCGTCCCTGCCACCTCCCATGTCGCTGCATGCCTGCCCCTTTGTCGATTCCTGTCATCCTCCTCCTCTCAGTGCTCTAATTTCGGAGAACATTCACAGTAGCTCCCCAGGGACTGAGCTATTTGTTATATAATGTGACCTCTGGCTACCTGAAGGTGTTTAAGTGCGTTACATGAACGCACGTTACATTAGACTATGTCAGATTCATTTTTGGGGGCTTTTTTGTAGAGCAAGAACTTAACTGACACGAAGCTATTGGAACGCTTTACAAAAGAGCCAGTTATATTCCACAATGTCAAGTTAATTTTTTTGTTTTTATGTACACGGAGATTAAATGATGCTGATGCTGTCTCTGTTGATCAATTATTTCCCCTCTACCTGACAATTGGGACCATTTGGTTGTTGGTGCTATGTGGTAAAGAGACAGTGGCAGTGTCTCCTAACCCGCTTGGAGCTTTCACAGTAGCGTTACTGATTGACTGTCTATGATTTGGTTATAAATTGTGATATTGTGTGCTACTTTTAACCATTTTTTGTTATACAGGTTCTGAAGTTTTTATCTCGCCGCATTATTTTTAAAACCGACTGGGTGCATTATCACATTATTTAGATAGCGCTTCCGTGGGGAAAAAGCCGACTTAACCGACTCTGGGATCGTGTGTTTGACCCTCCCCGCCCCGTTCTGACTCGGGTGCGATAGCAGAGCCAGGGACCTCCCCCACTCACGAGCGGTTAGCGCTCTAGATTCTGGACGCAGAGAGCTACTTAACCCTCCCACTACAGTGAGCGCGCAGCGATCGCGTGCTGGAGAGCGCCAAAGAGCGCGTTAAAGACAAGCCTAAGAGAAGCCCGTCTGTGCCCGTCCGCGACAGGACGGGGCGAGGGGCTGGGGGCTATGGCTATGTCAGGAAATGAAGGCGACACTGCTGTATGTAGGGTGAGTTACTCATTCCAATCCCTCCATAATATAAGGGCTACTCTTGTGAATGCATGCACGATCAAAAATGATATTCCCCCTGAAGGACCCTTTTCATGCAGACACTGCTATTTTCAGCCGCTAATAGATTGTTCTTTGAGGAAAAAAGCTCTCCCATCTGGTATGCGAATAGCTAAAGAGGACACTTGTCCGGTTTGGAGAAATATGTTATGCAATGACAGATCTTTATCTAATCACCACACTGAGGTTTGGGATACCATCTCCTCTTATAAACCTGACTTATGTTTCCTCACTGAAACATGGCTTAAGCCTCATTCCCTTCCGGTTATTACCTTGGGCATTCCAGAGGGATATAAGATCATTAGAATGGACCGGCGGACCAAAGGGGGTGGAGGTATAGCCATTGTCCATAAAAGTAACATCATTATCTCGATTTTAGACCAATATAATAATCCCGATTTGGAAATGATAGTGTTCAAAATGGGCACTTCACCTAAGACCTCTAGGAAAGGGGGGCTAGTTTACCGTTCCCCTGGTCCTAAAGGTTTCCAAGGTTTTGATAAAAATATTGCCACCTTACATTGACTTGGACGAAGACTTCCTACTGCTTGGGGATTTTAACATTCATAGCGAGTTGAGAGGAAACGTGGAGGCTCAATCGCTGTTGGATGATTTGTCCTTGCTTGTTCTAAAACAATGTAATATTGGTCCCACACATCAGGCGGGGCATACCTTGGACCTGATTCTATCTAACTCCTTACAGACGATATTCTCTCAGCCGAAACAGGTTAGCTGGACTGACCACTGAATCCTTGAATTTACTATACCTGAGCAAGAGGTTATAGCAAACTGCTCGTCAAGGATTCCGCTTCTGCGTAGACCATGGCATAAAGTATCGTAGGATGCTTTTAAAGGGATATTTGTCGCACCTCAATCGGCAAACACCGATACTATTGATTTGTCTCTTAACAATTATGAAGAGGCTGTCTATAGAGCGGTTGAAATAATAGCCCCGCAAAAACTGTTCAAAGAAAAGCCGGCCCGGAAACAGGAAGTCTGGTTCTCCGAGGAGTTGCGGGTTCTAAAACAAAAGGTCAGGAAAAAGGAGAAAGTATGGAGAACATTTCATTTGGAGCTGGATAAATCCAGCTATCATACAGCCATGAACATTTACCACAAAGCCATTAAAGTTGCCCGTAAGAACTACATCACGGTGCAACTAGATAAGGCAGGGAATGCCCCTAAAGCCCTATACCATGTCTTAAACTCCTTCCTTAAACCCGTGGCATGTGAAAGCTTAGACATTTCATCGCAACAACTCTGTGCCAATGTCTCAGCTTTCTTTACTGAGAAGATCGAAAAAATTTACAGCAAAATCGTGGTGTCAAATGCACTTATTGACCCATGTACTGTTTTCTCCAAGGCTAATAGAAGCTCTCGTCAGATTACCTTCTCTAGCTTCCCTAATATAACCTTGTGGGAGGTGGAGAAAACTGATTGATCTTATCAAAAGTGGTAGTCTGTCCGATTTAATCCCAGGACATGTTATGGGTGTAGTTGGCAAAGTTTTGAGTCCTGAAATTGTGAAACTGATGAACCTCTCGTTAGATACTGGGTGTGTACCAAGAGAATGGAAAAAGGCCTTGGTTAGGCCTATTAGAAAAAATCTTTCCGTACCTTGGACTGATCTTGCCAACCTACGTCCTATCTCTCTGCTCCCTTTTTTGGGTAAGATAATCGAAAAGCATGTGAACAAACATCTTTCCAACTTCCTGGAACAATCTGGAAGTCTGGATCCCTCTCAGTCTGGCTTTAGGCCGAACTATAGTACCGAATCTGCTTTGCTGTCGATAACGGACGACCTCCGCATGTACCAGGACAGGGGAGTCTCGGCTGTCCTGGTGCTGTTGGATTTATCGGCAGCATTCGATACAGTATCTCATTCTATTCTTATCGATCGCCTGGTTGAGAGTGGACTGGAGGACATTGCACTGGACTGGCTGAAGAGTTTCCTCTCTGAACGTTCTCAGCGTGTCAGCATGGGGGAATTTTATTCTTCTGAGGCCATGATCTCTAAGGGGGTGCCACAGGGCTCCTGTCTAAGCCCAACTCTTTTTAACATCTATGTGGCCCCCCTTGCTAAGATCATGAGAGCTTTTGGCTTCAGTTTAGTCTCATATGCTGACGACCCTGAACTGCTTTTTCCCTTTACTACTCTAACTACAGAGGTAAAACGATCCTTCTCTGAAGGGATGAAAGCAGTGTCGTGTTGCATGTCGTCAAACTTCCTCCAGTGTAATGTTACAAAAACGGAACTGATGCTTTTCGGCGAGGCCAAGCTACTATGGGGCCCTGATTGGTGGCCCACCGAGTTAGGCCCATTACCCGAGCCAAAACCTGTGATCAAAAACCTTGGTGTACGGCAGGAGCAGGAACTAACATTCAAACAGGGAAACCATATAGTTGTGACCTGCTTTCGCATGATTGGCCTTCTCCGCAAGGTATTTCCTCTCTTGCCTGATTCTACTAAGAAGACCCTGGTGCAGGCGCTGGTATTAAGTCGTATTGACTACTGTAATGGCCTGTTAGCATCTGCCAATGAAGGAGTACTAGATAGACTCCAAGTATTTCAGAATGCAGCTGCCAGATTGGTCTTAAATGCCCCCCCCACCCCCGAACTCCTTCAAAGCCCCTTCTGACAAAGCTTCACTGGCTGTCTATCCGTCGGAGGATTAAATTTAAGGTCTGCTGTATTGTCCATAAAGGAATCAATGGTTTAGGGCCCTCATATTTAGCAGAAAAATGTGTTTCTTATGCTCCCATGAGGTGTCTACGATCTAGCAATCCGCTGCTTTTGAAGGTGCCTAGGATAAAAAGGCAAGACAGGGTGGCAAAGCACTGTCTGTCATTGGTCCTACGCTCTGGAATGATCTTCCCCTTTCCCTCCGACAATGTGCGAACCATTCCAGCTTCAGAAGTAAATTGAAAACTTTTCTGTTTCAGGGCTGATCTGAATTTCTGGTCTTTTAACTCCTTGGGCATGTTTGACCCTTTGTGATTATCTTTTTTCCTCCTGTTATTCCTCTTTTCTCTCTTTGTGCTTTTGTCTTGGTCTTTCGTATGCATTACTACCATTTATGAAAGCTCCACAGCGCAGAGATACTCCCTTGTGGAGTAGATTCCAGCGCTTTACAAACCGGCTAATAATAATAATAATAATAATAATATGTCCATTGCTCCTAAGCCCAGGTGTCTGGGGCTTGCTGATAAACGGATAGTGCGAGCAGTGTTTTGAATGGAAAACTCTTGAGAAGGGTGCTTGGTGAATAGAGGCTTGGGCAGGAGTGATGTGATGTCTCTGCCATTTGAAAGTACCTCACAGCTTTTTTCATGGGCTGTTCAATACCCTAGTGATGCAGTCGCATACAGAATGTTATAGTGCTGTTGATTTGCATTGAGGCACTTGTCATTGTGTCTGTGCGTTAAAAAGCCTTGATATGTGTTCACAAATGTTTCTTCAGGCAAGTATGTATTGCTGAATCACAGTGTATTACCCAGTGTGTTGTAATTGGATAGCTCTTCAGTTCCTGGCAGCACAGCTCCCAGGATAATGTGCTGCGTGGCTAAACATATATAAGGTCTCACAGGCCTAATTTGAAGTAGTGGGTGTACCCCATTGTTTTCTTGACAAATACAAAAGTTTACTGCATTTTGACATGGATATTTATTTTGTTTCATTACAGGATCGAAATAGAATGTACGACAGTTTGAACATGCACTCGTTGGAGAACTCTTTAATTGATATCATGAGGGCAGAGCATGATCCGCTGAAAGGTGAGTTCATTAACGCTACCGTTGTGTTTTGAATGTTCTGATCTCGAGGTGTTGTAGAAGTCAGTCACACAACAATAACACTCTTTGGCAACATTGGCACCATTTAATGGATTTCCACTGATATACTGAGGGTAGACATCCAGTGCAACAGCTATCCAACTGCTGGATGTGATTGCAGTCTGTCCTTACCACTTCATTGTCTGCTATGCATTAGGAGAGGAATATATTGGCTGTAGTCATAACGAAAAAAAACTGCGTTCTGTACTGGCATCTGCATGCAAAGTAAATTGATTCTGCTGGAGTGTAATCAAGGGGTGGGTGTAATTCAGTTGTCCAAGCTTTTTCGCCTGCAATGGAGCGGAAAAAAACAATTTCAACTTCACTTTTTCTGCATGTATAGGCTAAACAAGAGGAGATTATCTGAAATTGTTAAGTACAAATATAATTCAGCTGTCAAAAGTTATGCAACCCTCGGATCAACCCATCAGAGGTGACCAGTTAAATAAAACTATTTTTAATAAAGTGAAGTTTTGTGATTTTTCCAACAAAAGTGTGAAATGCTAAATGGGAATGTCTTGCTTTCTTCCCAGCCTCAGTTGAGCTGCAATGGATAACCTCTAATGGCGATTCTTTATTCAAAGGCCCTCGGTGTACTTTCTTTGTTGGGATCGTCAATTCAAGATTCCTCTTTGTCTGGCCCAACGATGCACATGAGCCTTTCTGTATCTTTAGAGGAGTCGGTGCCTATACATCGAGTGCATACTTGCAAAGGGTGCACAACTTCAGCTATCATCCTGCTTCATTTAACCAACATTTGTTAAACTAAGTGTTACAATCTTATTTCGATTAGCCCATCAGTAAAATGTGGCTGAAATGCAATAATTGGTGCCCAAAACGTAGCACAGGCAGGAGTGGAAAAACATAAACCTCACATGACCACATTTATTTTCTGAAAATAGGCAAGCGTAATTGGGAGGTTACCAACATTTTTTCCTCTCAACATAAGATCACATTTTTGCCCATACAACTTTAGGTATAGTCTGCTCACAAATATTTTGTCAAACTGATAATTGAAATATAGCTTATCTGAGAAACTTAAAAGAAATAGACTATCAAAGAACAACTCTCTTGTGTGCTGCCATTGTAGTTACACTTGGAAAAATGGCTTGTCTCCATGATAACTTGCATATTACACCTAGTACTCTCATGTGAGTCTGTTTGGACATGGCTCTAAACCATGAGTTGAAACATCATTATCTCCTTTCCTAGAAGTATGATCTATAGGACATAAAAGACGATTGCAGGGGAATGGCTTCAGCTATATTGGAGTAAGGCTCCCAAAGCTTTCTTTTTGTCCACCTTAGCAGGGATTTAGTATGTCCGTACTGAATGGCATGGACATACAGGAAGGGAATGTGATGAAAAATTTAGGGAACCTCCTGGGGTCATCCATGTTTGTTGCGAATCCAGAATTGGATATATCCGTTGGGATTACGCCTGGGGTAGGGGTATCTTCATCTCTTATTTTGCTGTTGGTTACCGCAACAATTATCCCAACTAACTTTCCCACGGATGTCCTAAATTTCTTTAATCCCCAAATGTCATCAGAAATTGC
Source organism: Lissotriton vulgaris (assembly GCF_964263255.1). Classification (NCBI taxonomy): domain Eukaryota; kingdom Metazoa; phylum Chordata; class Amphibia; order Caudata; family Salamandridae; genus Lissotriton; species Lissotriton vulgaris. The sequence continues at coordinate 114,826,607 of NC_141690.1, read as the reverse complement.
TTCTAGTCACCCTGATGAAACACCAAGGCAACGTGGAGATCTTAAGATTCTATCATGGAACCTGGCAGGCATTAAGGCTAAGTTATCTCCCCCCCCGAATGGGGTGCGTTTGTTGACCAGTTTGATGTCTGTCTGTTCCAGGAGACATGGGTAAGAGATGATTGTGCAAGTGTGGGTTTTGCTACTTACACTATACCTGCTAGTACGGGGGGAGAGGAAGGCCGTCGGGTGGACTTTCTATATGGGTAGCTTCCCATGTGGGTTGCTATCCTACCTCCCTGAATACCCACTCCCTAGATATCCAAACAGTACTACTCGCCTTTCCATCTAAATTGAAACTAGTAATTATTAATATCTATTCCCGCCCTGTACCACTCGGTCAGGAATCTAAAACTTTGGAGGAACTAAATCTCCTCATTCTGAGGGTGCCATCTAACTCAGGCCTGATAGTCGGTGGAGATCTAAACTGCCACTTCGAACCCCTCCTAGGCACAGACCACTAATGAGGAGGACCTACAGTGGTCTATACCTGACCCCCAAACGTATCCAGCAAAATCCTGGTCAACTCTGGTTTTACAAATTAATGCCATTGCACTAACCCACTATTTGAGGGCCTGCAACGGCCGTACCCCTTTGGATAGACCGAGTAGGCCGACATTTAACAGAACCGGTCAGGCCTCCCAAATAGATTATATTATGGTTGAGTGCAGTTCTTGGCATCGGGTGAAGGACTTTTTTGAGTTTATCCCACGGACGGATAGTGACCATAATTCTCTGTCTCGATCCTTTGGGGTCCCAGACTCTGGTATATCCCCTCCTAGTGAGACCCAAATTGATGACAGATTAACTCTGACCAACGATAGGAGAAGGATAAAATGGGGGGCAATGAAACAGTCTCCGGAGAAACTGTCAGAGCTCTATGGAACGGTTGTCCCGATATTGCAGGAACTAAGGATGCTTGGGGCTGACGGAACTAACCCACTCCATCTACACTTGGTTGCATCACTTCATGATCAGCTTATAGATAATTTAGCTGATATTTTAAATCCCATTAGTTGCTCAAGGAGAACCAATGACTCACCGCATTCGTGGTATGATGGTAAATGTTGTAAGGCCAAGACCGCGTTGTTGGAGGCTATTAAAGGGGATGGAAAGTTATTGATTAAAAGCAGATGGGCCGACTATAAAGATGTTTAAGTGCTAAATTAGCCTGGGAAGAAAATAAATGGCTAAACATTAAATCTGCCCTATTGACTCGGGATATGAAAACATTCTGGTCAATAATAACGGGATGTAAGGAGGGTACCCTTGTCCGTGAACCTAACCTACCTGCTGAAGTGTGGACCGAGCATTTCTCAGCTCTGTATGCAAATGATGCAGAACAGGATCCCCAATTAGACCTTAGGGGTACGTTTTGCTTGGGAAATCCATGTGCAGATGGCTATCTGGCAACATTGAGTAGACCGGCAAATGCTATTTACGAAGGAATAACGCTTTGAGAGGTTACCTTAGCAATAGAAAGACTATCAGCCGGAAAGGCACCAGGGTTAGACAAGCTCCCTGGGGATATGTTCCGAGATGAACCGTCAATTTGGGGCCCTTATCTTCTAGTCCTATTCAATGCCATCATGAACGGCATACCCATCCATGACACCTGGGCTGGGGCCGAAATTGTTCCAATCTTTAAAAAGGGTTCTCCGCTATACCCAGCAAACGATAGACCGATCAGTTTGATCGATGTCACACAAAAACTGTTTGCTCGTGTAATATTGGATCGAATCCAGGCTTGGCTGGAAGAAAATGACATCTGCCCATACCAAGCAGGATTCAGGAAAAATACCTCCACATTCGACCAAGTGTTTAGATTCCAACTAATCACATGGAAGACAGTATCAATGGAGGGTGGCAGCCTCTATCTGATATTTGTTGACCTGAAAACTGCTTTTGATCGCTTCCCCAGACCCAAATTGTGGGGGGGTTTAAGAGATATGGGGATCCCTTCTTATCTACTTGACATCTTGATTAAGTTGCATGATGACACCTATGCTAAAGGTAGATGTGGAAGGGGAGGAGATTTAACTAGCAGGCTTTCAGTTGGCAGAGGTGTAAGACAGGGCTGTGTGCTTGCACCCACCCTGTTTTGCCTCTTTGTCAACGCAATAATTCCACTTCTGGCTGAGGTAGCAAATAATGATGCCCCAAAGTTAGCAAACACCAAGGTGGCAGCATTGATGTTTGCTGACGATACCCTCCTCCTATCAAAAACACAGACGGGCATCCAGAGGTTATTGGATAGTTTCGCCTCATTTAGTAATACTAGGGGTTTGGCGATTTTTTATTTATTTATTTTTTTTTATTTTTTTTTATTTTGAAAACCTTTATTTCACAAGAGCACACAGCTATTCAGCCTAACATCCCGGAGGCAAGGCAGCATAGTAGGCAGAGCATAGTAGTGCAAATCAGGTACGGCAGGAAATTATAGGTTTATTTTATAATTTTATAACGATAAGAAGAAAGACGCCAAGTGGCGCCGAGAAGTGGCAGTGGGAGAAGAATACAGCAAGGAGTAGAGGGCCGGGAGGAGAGAGAGACCAGCAGCTCAGAAGTACAGAAGAGTGGAGGATGATAGGAGGGGGGGGGGGGGGGAAATACAGGATCAATCAGTTATCGTGTACAGTCGGTGTCGTAGGTCACAGTAACAGGTGCTCATCCAATGAAGCAGGCTCAGGGGGCAGGCACACATCGCCCCGGTAAGAGTTCCAAGCACCCCACACCCTGTTCCATTTGTTAGGTTTACCCCTGGCAGCATAGACAGTCTTCTCCCGGAACATACACCAATCCATGTTGGCTTTCCATTGTACCACAAGGGGTGCCGTACTGGCTCCCCACCTCTGAGCGATGTCTCTCTTGGCCACCATATTGCCTAGGGTCACCCACTGAGTTTGGGCTGTGTTGTGATCTGTTGGCTCCCAAATGTTGAGGAGGCACCTACGTGCTTCCGCCACAATCCCCACTCCCGACACTTCGCTCATGACCCTGTGAATCCTCCTCCAGTAGGACGCTATGGCCGGACATTCCCACAATATGTGTAAGAAGGTGGCGAGGGCACCACAGCCTCGACGACAGAGGCCGTCGGGCGAGTAACCCATGTGTATAAGGCGGGGGCCAGTAACGTATACCCTGTGCAGGATTTTAAATTGGACCAGACGAAGCCGAGATGAGATGGCAACCTCCTTAGGGGAGGACACCGCACTCTGCCAGTCCTCCTCGTCGATCTCCAGGCCATCCGCCACCCACTGGTCTCGCAACCCAAGGAGAAGGTCAGTGCGGACATTAATTAGCTTTTTGTAAGACAGTGAGATCGCGCTATCGGGCATATGGCCGTCCAGCACTCTGTCCTCCAGCGGTGAGCTTTCCGGGATATCCTCCCCCGGGGTGGTAGCAGAAAGCAAGGCATGCTTCAGCTGGGCATATCGGAAGAACTCCGAGGCACCCAGCTGGTACTCAGTCTGTAGCTGGGGGAAGGTCTTGATAGCCCCTATGGAAATCACATCCCCCACCCTAGAGATGCCAATGAGGTCCCATTTATCAAAGCCCTTGGTGTGCCATAGTCTGCCCAACATATCGGATTCATACAGGGGAGTGAAGCTGGTCAGTCTGCCCTGCCAGCCCTGCACCTTGGTGATCGTGCGCCAAATAGATACGGCCGTCTTCGTGGGACCGGACATCCGCCGATCCAGAGATCTGGAGTACAGGGCTCGGTAATAATTACCACCGCCCATAAGCCACCTGTCCATGGCGTATCCGGGGCTATTCACCGGCCCATAAAACCCGTGGTTGAGGGCTGCAAGCTGGGAGGCCCAATAATACCTACGTACATCCGGTAGCGCTATGCCCCCGTCATACCACGGGAGCGTGAGCTTCGCGATCGCCACCCGAGGGCGGCCATCCCAAAGTAGGGCCCGCTGAAGGCTCTCAACTTCCCGGAAATATCGGGCCGGTACCGGGTCTTGGGTGTTTTGTAGGGCATACAGGAGTCTGGGCAAGGACATCATTTTAAACAGGGCCGCTCGGCCAAGCAGGGAGAGCGGGAGCTTATGCCAACCCTCCACGTCGCGTCGAAGGCGCTGCAGTGGGGGGAGCAAATTCTGGTCGTATCGAACCTTCGGGTTCCCAGAGATATAGATCCCTAGGTACTTGAAGCCCTGCGTGGCCACCTGAATGTTGCAGCCTCTGGGGAGGCGCGGCGTGTCCCCTTTCAATACGTATAGGGAGGACTTGGCCCAGTTGATAATCAGGCCAGAGTATCTCCCGAAGTGTCTGAGCACGTCACAGGCAACAATGAGAGACTTGTACGGGGACGTCAAATATAGAAGGATGTCGTCTGCGTACAGGGAGATACGGTCCTCGAAGTCAGGTGCCCAGGTGATACCATGGAGGTCGGGGTGGAAGCGTAGCCTAGCCGCCAAGGGCTCGAGAGCCAGGGCTAAAAGGAGAGGCGACAGGGGGCAGCCCTGCCTGGTACCCCTGTGAAGAGCAAAAGACGTCAACAGGCGTCCATTCACAGATACATTAGCCATCGGGCTGGCATAAAGAAGTTTCACCCAGCTAAGGAAGACCGGGCCAAAGCTAACACTGCCCAAAGGTAATTCCACTCAATGGAGTCAAACGCCATGGTGGCATCGAGGGATGCCCGCACAGCTGGCTCCGTGAGAGTGTGCGCCCTAGCCAGGGCGCCATGAAGCCGTCTCAGATTGAGGGCAGTGTTGCGGTGTGGAATAAGGCCAGACTGGTCCGGGTGCACCAAGTCGCCAATAACCCCAACCAGTCGGTTGGCAAGCAATTTAGCGAGGACCTTAGGTTCGGTGTTCAGGAGGGAGATAGGTCGATACGATTGACACACATCCCTTGGTTTACCGTCTTTGTGGATGACTACAATAGTGGCCACCCTCTGGTCCAGGGGGAGAACGCCGGCGTCTCGTGCCTCCAAGAACATAGTACGGAGATGCGGGGAGACCACATCAGGCCGTATCTTGTAGAGCTCAGCCGGGATTCCGTTGGGACCCGGCGCCTTGCCAGATCTCAAGGAGCGGATCGCAAGGGCAATCTAGTCAGAAGATATATCCCTGTCTAGATCATCGCGATCCGCCTCAGAGAGACAGGGAAGATCCACGGTCGAAAGAAGTTCTGCCGAGTCGGCCTCTGAGCAGTCAGAGGTGGAGGTGTAGACGCCCCTGAAATAATCGGCAAAAGACTCGGCAATGGCGGAAGGGTCAGTGACAGGGGTTCCATCCGCCCCCAGGATCTCAGGTACAACCCGACTAGCCAACTCCCTCCTGTCCAACCAGGCCAACAGCTTGCCAGCCTTGTCACCCACGTCGTAGATGCGGCCTTGCTGTTCCCTAGCCATGGTCTGGGCGGCATTCGTAGCGAGATCTCGGTACTCCAACTGCTTCAGGGAAAGCTCATGAAGGAGGTCTGGGTTAGTCTCAGGATCCAGTTGGGCTTCGAGGTTCAAGATCTCTTCCTCGATACAAAGGAGATCGGCATCTCTATTCCGACGGGCCTCCGCTATTAAAGCAAATGCCTCGCCTCTCAGGACGGTCTTGAACGCTTCCCACAGGGTCGCGGCCGACCCAACCGAACCCTCATTCTCGGAGAAGTAAAGGTCTATAGCCTTGGCCAGCAGGGCACGGATCTTTGGGTTCCGAAAGTACCAAGGATTGACCGTTGCCGGTCTCACCGACAGGGCGATATCGAAGTCGAAGGAGACCAGGAGCGGCGAGTGATCCGAAATTCCTCGCGCCAGAAAACGAGCCTCAGACACGGCCGTAGCGTGAGCTGCCAAGGTAAGGATGTAGTCTATACGGGACAAGCTACCATGTGCGCTGGACAGGAAGGAGTACTGACGAAGCATGGGGTGCAAGAGTCTCCAACTATCCACAAGGCCCATCGAGTCTATAAACGTGGGCAACCACAGTTGAGAGTGGCGAAGGTCTCTAGACGGCTGTCGGTCCAGGGTGCCAGAGCAGACCGAGTTGAAGTCACCCCCAACAATAAGTAAGCCGTCAGGCAAAGCTAAAATGGCGCCACCAAGGCCATGGAACGTGCTGGTCTGTAGAACTGAAAGTAGGATGAGGGCCCTCCCCTCCCACCGCCCAGCCACCGCTGCGTAGCGTCCCCTATCATCTATCGTAGTGACGTCAATCTCCAGCGGAAGGGAAGCCCGGACAAGAACGCCCGCCCCCCGAGAGCCTGAAGTGAACCCTGAGTGTGCCACCATCTTGTACCCTTTGCGATTGAGCGCCTTGCATGTGTTCCCAATCAAATGTGTTTCCTGTAGAAAAACCACATCAGGCATGTGACGCTTGAGCATTTGTAGCACAATTCCCCGTTTGATTCGGTCACCCAACCCATTGACATTCCAACTGATAACTTTTAATTTCCTACCCCCCGTCATCGTGGCACCCTCCCCCACCCGGCCCGAGAGACCCTTGCAGAATCAAAAGTGCAACAATATACATCACCCTTTGCCGAAAGAAAGAAAACCATACCACACTGAGAGACATTCGAACTTGTCCCAAAACACCCCCCACCCTGCACCCCTGCAGCAGACTAAAAAGCCCCCCCAACCAGCAGTGTGCCTGTCGCCCCATTAACTAGTCTACAAAAAGCCCCAAGAGGAGTAGGATTCCCCGCGGACACCTCCCGCCGCCCCCCATGAAACAACAGGAAATTCAATTGCTATTACACTGGAAAAGGGACGAATGTCACATATAGCAGGGCCACCAACTGCCATTGTCCTTGTAGTAGAGCCAGTTCTCACAAGTCAGCGCCACCAGCGGCGCCCCCTTCACTGTTGTCCCGGTCGTCGCTATGCTGTGGTAGTGTCGAGCCATTCGCTTACGTTGTCCGGAAAGTCAAAGAACAATGCTCGGCCGTTGTGCTCGACCCGCAGCTTGGCCGGGAACATCATCGAATACTTGAGTCCCATGTCCCTCAGTCGCCGTTTCACTCCCCCGTAGCTCTGCCGTTGTCTCTGTACCGCCCTGGTAAAGTCAGGATAGAAGTGCACCTCAGAGTTCTGGTACTGTAACGATCCGTGCCTTCTGGACGCCTGTAGAATTGCGTCCCGATCCCTGAAGTTGAGGAACCTAGCAATGATGGGTCTAGGTGCCGCGCCCGACTTTGGCGGGCCACCTGGCACCCGATGTGCTCGCTCCACCGAGAAGAATTTGCTCAACCCGGGGGAGTAAGATGGTTCTGTATCAGGTCCTCAACGAACAGGTCTGCCGATGCCTCTTCCGACCCTTCCGGAACGCCAATGATGCGGACATTCTGTCGCCTGGCACGGCCTTCACAGTCGTCTAGTCTCCTGGAGAATTGGTCCGAGGCGAGCCGTAGGGTGCGGACCTCGGTTTGCAGGTCCGAGACGTCGGTGGTAAGGCTCGAGGTTTTTAAGTCCAGCGATTTCACCCGATCGTTGGTTTTACCCAGATCAGCTCTGATGAGGGTGAGATCCACCGCCAATGTGTCCACTTTGTGGGTCAAGACCTCGTGCTGTTTCTGTATTTCAGCTCGTATGCCCGAGATGGCTCCCATAATGTCACTGAGGGTGGGCTCTGACCCGTCTGGCGAGCCCGATGAAGGGATGTCCTTAGTGGATACCCCCGGTGCAGGCGATACGCGCAGTTGGGCATATCTATCAATCCTGTTCTGCTGCACTTGGGACTTGCCACGGACTCCTTTGTTCGATGTCTTGTCTGGGTCACCCTTGCCCGCCATGTTGGGTCCGATGAGACCGAGGGGCCACCACACACAGCTCCGAGCCCAAGGTGCGACAGGCCGAGGTTGTAGAACAGATGTGGAACACAGTCTAGTGGTAGGAGACACGGCCGTATCGGAAATTCCGCCAGCGGGGTTCACCACCCTGCACTACGCATCCCAATCATGCGGAGTGACGGAGACCGAGGAGACAATGGCGCTTCCTTGGCAAGGGACATCACACGACGTAGCTCAGTGTAGGAACCTCCGATTCGAAAGCGGGAGGCAGGCTCCGCATCAGTGACCCGTCAGCAGTCGGAATCCACCTACGTGGAACAGGATTTTAAGCATGATTATTGCGGAGGGTCAAAGGGTCTGCGGAGCTCCGAGCTTACGCGGCCATCTTGCTTGCCCGCGAAGCTCCTCCCCCCCCACCCCCCCTGGTTTGGCGATTGTTAATACTACAAAAAACAAAATCATGATCGTCAACCCTCCTAAGACAACACGTCCCAATGCACAATTGAACGGCTCTTATTTGGAAAGGGTGCCTGTCTTCGAATATTTTGGTGTCACCCTTTCAGAAGATATGCAGTGGGCGCCACATATAGCCAAAGCTAAGCTCAAGTTATGCCAGATTGCCGGGAGTATAGCCAAATTAGCCAGGGAATCCTCTTTCAAACCCATTGGTCCTGCGCTAGAAATGTATAGGGCCCAAGCGCGTGGAGCCACCTTGTATGGGGCAGAATTATGAGGGCACTGTTCGTCTTCTACCTTAGCTGTAGTTGAGAACAGATTTTTAAGACCAGTAACGGGTCTCCCAGCGGGTACCCCGCTAATTCCCCTACGACTAGACTTGGGTATTTCGCCGATCGAAGATGAGATTACCCTAAAACCTTTAACCTTCTGGTGAAGACTCTGGGCAACTCCCGAATTAGCATCATATCAGGCAGAGACAAAAGAGCTTCTATCCTACCTGGGTTTGTTGAAAAAGGTTTCTTGGTTTGCCCACGTGAAACATGAGTGTGAAAAGCTTGGTCAACTTTCTTTGTGGAGCACCCCAGGCACTACTAGCCCTTTAGTTCCCCGAGCTTTACTACCTAAGAACTTTCGCACCCTAAAGCTCGAAGCCATGCATACAAATTCCAAACTGGGTTTCCTGACAACACAGTTTCTTGTAGTGAGGGACAACTACGAGCTAGAAATTTTTCTGGATGACATCTTACCTCCGGTCGCAAAGAAATTGTATCTAGAGTTAAGATAAAGCACCTTGCCAGTACGTGTGGTTACTAATAAATGGGCTGGGCAGAAAGAGGAGGGTTGCCCTGTATGCATTACACAAGAGGAAACAGAAATGCATGTCCTATTTTTTTGCCCTGGTTACCAAAAAGCGAGGTGGTACTGGTTTGTACAGCTCTGTCGGAATCTGGGTTTTGAGCATTGTAGAGAGGCTCTTCGGGTTCTAAAATATGATCAGCCAAACCCATTTTATTTGCTCTTTCACGATATTTAATCAAAACGTGGCGAAGAAGATGGGCTTTTATTTAAAAGGGTCAAAAGTCATAAAATGTGTACCGGCAGTATATTTGTATATCTGATCCCTAGAGCTCCGGTCAAGATACTGATTTTATTTTTATACTACTTTGTATATAGATGTATTCTTGACGAATTGGATTTGATTGTAAATAGTGTAATTTTTCCTTTTTACATTATTTATTGAATTGTTTTTCTAGTTACATGCCGATTGTATCACATTCGACATATTCCCTTCCTGTTGTTTTAATTCATTGCCTCCCTTTCTCTCCCCCTATGCTGTCTGGCAAAATCTCTGAATTTGACTCAAAGTTAGAATTTGTACTACCTATGGAGTGTCTTTTAATCATGTATCCATTGATTAATAATGCACATTATTTTATTTCTATGTCTACTTTTTATGGTCCCCGCGACCGAAATAAGTTTTTGAAACGAAACATCCGTACAGCATTTCTAATGAATACTGTTTAGGTACAATCAATATATTCCTAGTTAAACTTAGGATGGTGCACCACGCACCGGAGGGCATCTCTGAGCACATAAGATCGGTTAATTATTGGAAATGTTCTTCCTGAAATTTAGTTTATGATGAAAGTCGCCATGCAAGTTGGTCTTCGTTGTAAAAGTAACTACCTAGGTGCTGAGGAGGGCCCAGAATGTCTGAGCTGGAACAACACTGCAGTGTTGAGAGATTGTGCATACCTATGTATCCTGCCCTGAACCTTAGTCTTATTGATCCAAGATAGCGTTTAAGTGCCAGATACAGGACTCCTGTGTGACTAGAATGGAGAATTTACAACGTATAGCAGTGCCCATTTTGTACATTCCACCAGGTCTAATCCTCAGAGGTGCAGAACCTGGATACCAGTAGGCCTAGGCAAAATTTGAGTTGCGCTTGGGTAATGCGAATTTCATGTTACACGAAATTCCTCTAATTATGCCACTTGGTGTAGTTACACTTAAATCGCCACCAAACTGTAGCTCGCTAACCACCAGAATGTACCTAACGATTCACATCACTTGTGTTTTTTGTGTGTGTTTTTTGTGTGCAGTGTTCCTTGTGTCAACATTGGAAGATGCATTTCACCCTAGAATATAGCGCTGAAAGACAGTTTTCCATTTCACGTAATTTTTCTTAACATGCTGTATGAATTAGTGGAGGTAGCAGCAGTCATTGCCAACATGCAGAGGGGCATTTTATACATAGCGACAGCTGTTTACATGACTAAAGATTCAAGCTGTGGACACCAACACATCCCTGTGAGTCAGGCCTGTCTAAAAGTTTAATCTGGCAGATTTCCCTCTCCGCCACACAGCCCACCATCCCCCATAGCAACCTTGTCAGGCAAGATCAATCAATCAATCAAAGACATTTATAGAGCGCACTACCTACCCGTGGGGTCTCAAGGCGCTTAGGGAGGGGGGGGGGGGGCGTTACTGCTCGAACAGCCAGGTCTTGAGCTTCTTCCTGAAGGCGAGGTGGTCTTGGGTCCGGCGCAGGACGACCGGGAGGGAGTTCCAGGTCTTGGCGGCCAGGTAGGAGAAGGACCTTCCTCCTGTTGTCGCTCTACGGATGCGTGGGACGGCGGCGAGGGCGTGGCTGGCTGATCGGAGGTGGCGTTTGGGAGCGTAGAAGTTGATTCGGTTGTTGAGGTAGCTCGGGCCTTGATCGTGTAGGACTTGTGGAAAAGTGTGCTCTAGGTATGATGGGTATTCCCTTTTATAAGTATTATCTTGTTTTATGCTCGAGTCTTTAGTGAATATGGATGTTGAGAAAGCATTGAAGGAGTCCAGCTTTCTAGCCACTTCCTGGAAGTTCTCCTTTTACAAGGGAACATTATTACTCCTAAAATGTATCCCAGTTAAATGACACCAGAAAGATACTACCAAAAGCAGTTAACTGTATTAGCCTATTCAGTATTGGGCATGATGGGGACCACCAAAGACTCACCTGTTTAATTTAGGATTTGGAATGATCAATTAAATGTTCAACTTGGAGCCAGTGTATAACGATATGGCATATGTGTACAATGATATGAACTCTCTGGCTGCCCAGAACGATGCACGTGTCCAAATGCGATGGTCAGGGAGGTGCTACTTCTCTCAACAAAGAGCATAAGAAAGAGTGGACTCCCTCGCTGGTGCTGTACTTTACTATGATTTGCTGTGACATCACTCCATTCGTTACAACTTTTAGCTGGTGTAGAATGTATAGCACCTGGATAATGCGTATGTGCTCACATAGGCCAGAAAACAAACCTAAAGCATCTGGATAATACATATCAACTCGCCCAGGTCAGAGTTCCGATCAGTGAGGGCCATATGATGAGTAGAGTTTCTTTACCATGTCTAACAGTGTAGCAGCAAGAAAATGCAACTAATTAGTTGTACAAATATTATTTTACTGAAAGCAGACTATGAAAGCTGAAGTGGATGGGCAGTCCCGAATTTCAGTCGACTGACTGCTTTGTATCAATGTGTAGGATTACTGTATATGAAATATACTTAAGAATTTTGTCTGCTTAGAAATGATGTGACCCAGTATAAACCCCACACATTTTCTTAACTGCCCACTTTTAGTAACGTTTTATAACAGTCACCTGCGTGGAATGATGACATATTTTGCTGGCCATACCTTGGTAACAGTTAATCATTGCAACTCTAGAACAATACAGGTGCCTCATTACAAGCCAAACTAGTAATAGTATTTGAAACTTACTGTAGCATGACCGGTTCATTTATGGCTTTAAAGATCCTTTAAGATCCACCTTTCTATGGATGGCAACCTTCAGCCTGCATCTCCCCATCTTTACTGCACTATACCATATCACACAGTTAGTTTTGCATGTGACATTCTCAGTCACTGTGTACCCAAATAATCCCCATTCCTCTTGCCCTGTTTTACTAGATGCTGTGCTTTGCGCTACTAAAATATGCTTCTGTAGCAGTAGGTGGTATTTTAATCCTCTGTCAAATGCTCTTAACTCATGCTTTTAACTTGAAGTGCAACAAGCTACTCGCCTTAAAACAATACATCCTTTGAAGACACATGAAGGTGATTCAGATATACCCTTTTGAATTGGATGTAAAAGTGACATGCTCAGTAATGCAAAGTTCTGATTTTCTGGGAACCCCAGATCCTTGCACTGACATTCTAAGTGTAGGCATTTTCAGTGAGTTTGCAGCACATTTAGGACTGTGTTGAGAGCTTGAGCACTGGGACCACTGGAATGGGCAAGACTGCAGTTAGTTGATCAATGTAAAGTTTGTAGTCAAGACCTGCCCCTTTGTCTGCTCTCGATTATTGCTTCAGGAAGGCTGATGAGAACCAGGTGCAGAAAGCTCACATTTAAGTGTGACATTGATTTGTATTCTCCTCATTGGAGACGTCTTTACTGCCTGCTGTGAGCCATCACCTTGGAAAAAAGACTGTGTCTGAAATTGAAATTTGAAAAAGCAACCAAAATTACTTCTGAATAATTAGACAGTGGATTCACATCACCTATCTGGAAAAAGGTGTATAAAGATGGCATCCAAACCACCTCACTTTGTTCAACTTCAAAATTCTTCATGACCAAGAAAGGCAGTGCTTCACAGAGTACTCGAATGACTGCTGTGTGAACAGGTTTATGTCCGCTTCCGAGAGCTCAGAAGATGTCTCCTCAATTCTGCACTCTGTTTGACCTGCATTGCCCAAACTGCATCTATAGAATAAATCTCACTCTGGGGCTTAAATTGTAAGTGGAACGAGACTGAAGAAGATGAAGGAAGTTTGCTATGTGAACATATTACTTTACATTACAGAGTGACCTTAAATTGGTGAAAGCGGATTGAACTGGTGTGCACATCTAAGCTTTAGGGTGTTCTGAATTGACTGTGCCTATGCCTAATTACTGCCTTGTTCTAGCTACCCACAGAGGTTTGTACACCCTAGGATTCTCTGTTATCAGAGGGAGGGTACCGAAGTGTGTATCGCCTCACGGAAGATTGAAAATTGGAATACAACCTGATTCTGAATTCATTAATTGCTCTGTATTTAATTTTGATGTGCGACCAGTACTTTGTTTTAGCCCAAAGATAAGCATTAGGCTAGAAAATGGTATTGTCTGTTGCTTGGCTGTCCAGTATTATTAGCATTTGTCCTAAACTCTCCCCACCACTGCCTTCCTGAGAAACGGTTGATTGCTCCTCCCTGCTTCTCTGAGAGTCAATTGTGAAAAAGTTGTGCTTGGTTAAGTTTGCAGAGTCCTGGTAGGATGAGCCCAGGGCACCAGTAACAAATGTCCTCAACCACCACAGTTGGGGCCAGGTAGTCTCTGTCTCCCCATCACCCCCTCAAACAAGGTCTGACAAAGACCATGTGCGTTGTGGTGAAATTGTATAGCACCAAAGCAGGAGGCCCTTGGAAAATGCCTAGTACGACCCATGGGCTTACCACTAGCTGGTGGAAATTCACGCTGGTTTCGTTTCTAAAGACTGAGTTCCAGTCATCATGTTAACTGCTGTACTTTATTAATATTTAATCGACCAGTTGTTAAGCCTCTATTTTAATTGTGTTTTCATTTTCAGGTCGTTTGGGCTACCCTCATCCAGGGTCTGATAATCTTCTAATGCTTAATGGTAAGAGTTTGCTTATTGCTGTTTCTTGTAGGTTTTTATTTTATTTTGCTAGTGCATGTTACGCCTATCTTTGCATGTCATTTCTTCGAAACATTCCTGGAACCAATTCATTGTCTGGTGGGCAATAACTATTTCCTTTTTGTGGTGCAAGAGCTAAAAATTGGGAAGGACTTCCCCAGTGTATAATATGTTACCCTGAGATGCAATACCAGGAATCTCTCCATTATTGTCTTCGATTGATATAAGAAGGTGGGATTTAGCCACTGTTTGGCACCAGTGATCACTGCTCCCAGTACTGACCTAGCCGTGCTGACCTGTTCCCAGTCCCTAATCTAGCCGTGCTGACCTGTTCCCAGCCTCTGACCTAGCCATGCCATGCTCAGGCCCTACCCTACCCTAGCCGCGCTGAGCTGTGCCCAGGCCCTACCCGAGCTATGCTGACTGTTTGGGAACCTCCAGTTCAGGAAATCATTAAAGACTCTCCTCTTCCCTCAAACATAATTCTTTAGACGGCTGAAACCCCTGGAGATGCAGGTTAGCGCTGGGATGCTCATTGGGTTACTACGTGCTTTACAAAACCTTTAAATAAATAAATAAATTGTACCTGTAAACAGCGAACTGATTCCCCTGATCCACAGTGAGAGCTGTGCATAATAGAGAGCAGAGAATCCCATTCTAGGTTATGGCATACAAGACTGGCTACCGTTGGTGATGTCTTCTGTAGACTTCATGGTCCCTAGATCAGGTACCATGCACTTCTGCCCACTAGTTCCCAGGGAACTCTTCTAACGAGTGGTTTTAGGGATCTGTTCGTGTGTGTGTGTGTGTGTGTGCGTGCACTGCCCACCACCTACTGGAATGTGGCAGGTCTGTGCAAAATAAGAATAATGTGCTTAATTATTTACAGGGACTCACTTAACTGCACCCTGGTTGAATTACAAGAGCTGAAGGAGGCCGAAGGGATGGGCTTTCACATCAAGATCAATGATACTTTTTTGTTTGCGGGTGCTTTGATATATGCCCCCCCCCCCCTCCCCCGGACCCAGGCAAGGGCTTCCTGGAGAGTATTGGGGAGGCTCTGAGCACCCTGGCACTCCGGTTCTCTAATTTCACGATACTCGGGGACGTTAACATCCACCTGGAGTCCCCTACAGATGCGGCAGCAATTTCTTTTAGGGACACTATGGACGTGCTAGGGCTAGAGATTCTTACCACACCGCCTACCCATGAGGCAGGCCACATTATTGACTGTATTTCTACCAATGTTTATGCGCTTAAGGCCAAATACCCCATGTTCCAAACATGGATGGACCATGTGCTGCTACCCTTTATCCTATCAGTAGAAGGGACTAGGGAGGGCAAGCAGTCGGGGGAAAAAGCACTCTGGGTAGACAGGAGGAATGGAAAGCCGTGATGGGATTTGGCAGGGATGGCTAGGGATTGTAGGCCCCAACTCACAGGACACGGATAACATTTTTTGTGAATGGATGTCCAAACTTAAAGACATAGTAGGCCCCATGAGAAGCAGAAATAGGCTACGCCAAAAGACAATCAGCTCCATGGTTCGACCGGTTGCTTAAAGCCAAACAAGGGGAGGTATGAAGAGCTGAGCGTAGATGGCGGAAAGGGTACTGCGATGAAGAGCGCAGCAAATATAAAACAGCTAGGAGTGCATACCATGCACTGATTAAACAAGCTAAAATAAAGTTTTACACAGCAGCAATTGAAACTGCTAGTAACAAACAAAAAGCCATTTTTGAGATCGTAAACAGCTTTAATAAACCCAAAATATTAGTGCAAGACATCCCGCACTCAGAGAGTCTCTGCGATACTATTGCAGACTTCTTCGAGGAAAAAGTACAGGGGCTTACGAAGGATTTCGCAGTTCCTGTCTTAGGGGCAGGAGGTGGTAGCCGCAAGGGGAGTCACGAGCTCGACCAGCTGGCGACCTTTTGCCCAATTACCTTGGAGGAGACACACCGGGCAATATTGGCGGCCAAATCTGGCTCACCATTTGATCCGTGCCCCCCCCCCCATGCGCTCCTACATCTGATTGTGGAGGTTGTTAATCCTGTGATCAATGACATTGTAAACACTTCACTGGCCACCGCGAACATTCCCCCAGATTGGAAACTAGCGGCGGTTAAACCGCTGCAGAAAAAACAACTGCCCGACCCCACCACGTTATCTAACCTCCGACCAATCTCACTACTCCCTGTACTGTGTAAGATCAGAGTCATTTGCAAATAAACAGATGACCACGTTTTTTGGAAGACAGTGAGGCGTGGCACCCTAATCAATCATGCTTTAGAGCACAGCACTCTACCGAGTCAGCCTGTTCACCACGGATACCATCCGTATGGCTCTGGACCAGGGTAAGAAGGCCGTCCTGATCTTATTAGATCTGTCGGCGGCCTTCGATACGGCCTCTCATGCCATCCTGATTAACCGGTTAATAGCATCTGGCATTACCGGTAAAGTCCTGGAATGGATTAAGAACTTCTTGAGTGGCAGGAGACAAGTGGTTACTTTGGGTGAATTTAGCTCAAAGGAGAAACTACTGACGATGGGAGTGCCACAAGGGTCCAGTCTAAGTCCGACATTGTTTAACGTCTATACTACCCCTCTGATCAGGTTGATATCATCATTTGGCATTGATGTGGTGGCATATGCCGATGATACCCAACTGATCCTGGTCCTTGATAAAGACACTCAGGACTGGGAAGAGAACCTCAATTGTTGCCTGACGGCTACATTCGATTGGATAAAGAGAACCATCTGAAATGTAATACGGGCAAGACTGAGATCATGCCAATGGGTCCACAAAATGGTTTTGTCCCCAAACTATGGTGGCCGGAGAAGGCAGAAATACCGCCTCACACCACCGACTCGGCTCGTAATTTGGGGATCAACTTAGACACCGCCCTGTCATTCAAGCAACAGGCACTGAAAGTAGCAGGGACATGTTTCAGTATCATCAAGGGACTAAGGAAGTTTTTCGATCTTCCATTGGAGGCAAGGAAAATCATAACACTTGCCCTGGTGGCATCAAGGATAGACTATTGTAATCTATATGCAGGTACAAACAAAATGGTCACCCATCAACTTCAGATAGTGCAACACGCAGCAGCCAGGCTGGTGCTGAAATGGCCGAAGAGGTCATCAGCAACTGCAGCATTAAACACTCTACACTGGCTACCATTCATCAAAAGGGTCCTTTTTAAGATACTGATCATCCCCTTCAGAGCCGTCCACTCCCTAGGGCCCAAGTACCTACGGAGGAAGTTCTCTAGGTATCACCCAACACGCACCCTACGTTCCTCAAATGCTAATCTGCTCTCTGTGCCAGCTTTCAGACTCCGTACGAGAGGAGGTAAATCATTACCAGTTTTAGGGTCAAAAGCCTGGAATGCCCTTCCCCCCTACTTCGGGCATTAGAGAGGGAAACTGAGTTTCGAAAGGCACTTGAAACCTGGATTTTTAAGCTACAGGACACCCACGCTAGAGCACTAGTGTGAAAGGCGGACCAGTTCACACAAGCAGCCTGACCGCTTTATACATCTCTGGGTCATTCAGTGGCACCTAGATGCTCCTTGGAGCGACAGTTGCGCGGTATAAAAACGAATTACATTACATTACATTACATTAAATTACATTACTGTTACATTTAGCATTATGCAAATATTTGGAAATTGCAATGGCGTACTTGGAGAAAACTAACTGGGCGGGAAGGAAGTCAGGTGCCACATGTTGGAATTGGCTGGATGAGACTTCCACACTTCTTGCTGCCCTCCAGTAAGGAAAAGCATGTTTATGCAAGGAGCTAGGAGCAATGGCTACTTCACTTAACTACTTTCCGTATCCGTCCGGTCCGGGAAAGAATCTTTTCTGTTCTCCCATATGCTACCGCCTCCTTGAAGTAAACATTTGGCCCTGGATCCTGTTGCGGCGTCAGGCTGCCAATTTGTTTCAGCCTGTTATTTCCATCTGCAAGACTTGCAGGTATTCTGTCAGCTGTGAACTAATGGCAATTGCTGCTAACTGAGCACGAGTAGTAGCAGCTTGTAGTTATTTCTGCTTGTAGGGAAGTGCTGTTGTGTGCCAAGTATAAAAAGGAGATTTAGATTAAGTACCGGAGGAGGAAGATTTGATGCTATATAAATGATCTGTCGGGAAATGTGTAATCCCCTCCCAGTCCTTCTTTACCAGTGAGAAGTGTTATTAAAGGGATCAGGATTGATATTTAGGCTATCCTTGAAGGATCCCACACTGATGGGAACACAGACCATTTGTTGGAGAAGAGCGATAATGAACTTTTTTCTCGGGTCAAAACTATTCTATTAGTTTTCTGGGTTTTGGAGTTTAAATGATATAGATCAGCGACCTTCCTCTATCGAAAAATGTTTAGAAATGTTTTGAGATTGGTGGTGGGTTTGCTATATTTGTCCCTTTGCTTGGCTTGTATGACAGTGGCTATATGCCTGCTGTTAACGAGTCACTAAATGTGCCCTTCTAAGTAAATAAATGCCACTACAAGAAGTGGCTGCTTTATCAGTAAAAAAAACAGCGGCCCCCTTTCCATGGATGCCGTTACTAACATGAAGACAAGCTTGCAAACGAATTCTAGCCAGGGTCCCAACCATAACTCGAGCTAGCCTGCATGTGCTTCTGTCTCCATGAAGTGTATGCCTTTTAGCAATACTCATTTGGGTGCCTCAACTGAAACTCTTCTCTTGTGACACTAAAGCTAACTGATCACATTGTTAGAAAGTAATAGAATTTCCTATACTATATTTTCCGATTTGTTTGTGTGCAGATATTACACGCACCAAGTCAAGCCTGTGGGGGACATTTAATAATATGCCGAGTGTTTCATTAATTCTTTTTCACTAATGTGAAATTTAATATGAAGACCCGTGTTGGCAGTTGAGCCTTTAAAAAAGCAAAACAAGGTTTTGTTTTGGTGCGGTATATTGAAATCAAATATCTGGCATAGGATTTTGAGATTGTGAAACCTTATAATTTCTCTAACTTCTCGTGCAAATATCCTTGTAATTTAGTTATTTTTATTGCGTCAAATGCATCAGTTAAAGGCTGTGTTTGCTACTAAAGGAAAAGGGGACATTTGCTTAAATCTTACTTGTTAGACATCCTTACAGACATTCCTGTACACTGCGCTTGTGGATCGAATTTGTTTTGTTTTCTTAACAAACCTTTGTTTGAAACCTAAGCACAGCTGTTAGATATTCTGCTAAAGGAGCCATTTTTTCTCTCCATGAAACGCTGCACCACACGCTACAGCTTATCTTGGACAACAACTTTCAGGAGCTGCTGCCTTCATTTTAAACGTATTGCATTATTAGGTCTCGCCTACGCGCTCACATGCGCTGCATAGGAGAAGGACCTGTAGCCATCGCCACGGCTTTGGGAGCAAAAACGTGCAGGCGTTGCATTGCTTGCAATGCAACGCGTGAACATCTTGACAATTTCCTTGCAGGAGCGCGCAGCGCCATATGGTCACACGCTTCCGCAAGGGAATCGCGCAGGCCCCCGCTTTTTTACAAAATGAAGATGATCGCTTTCACGGCCACACAGCTTTACTGCCGCACGGCCAATGCTTGTTTTTTATTGGCAGGGGTGTGGCTAAATGCCGACAACGGCGCATGCTTGAACGGCGAGCTCCCTGGCCTAGACCCGGCAATCCCAATATACTGCTGACATTGGGATACCATCTGCCTGTAAAAATGTGTCGTTGTCCGCTGATGCCAGGGGAGGAGATGGCCTCCAGCCACGGACTGGGGCCTTGGTGGTGGGCCTGCGTAGAACCCCTCAGGCTGTAATAACTGCAGCCTTGTGGTGGGCATAAAATTACAGAGTGCGGTCTGCGGTGCTGGGCAACCCAGCGGAAGCATTGCAGTCCGTGCCTGAGCTGGGGGGAGACTGCCTGCACCTGTCCCAGCCTTGCTTTACCCAATCTGACTCCCTGGGGGGCTGCCGATGGTAGTGGTGGCCTCTTGTATGAGGAACGAGTCGCTGCTGCAAACGAAATGCATGCCCCATCGCCGTCGGTGGAAACTGGCTACGGTACGTGGCTGCTACGAACGGCAGAGGTGAGGAGCAGCCCTGGTGGGACGGCAGGAGTGATCCTGACGGGGAAATGCTTGGTTATGTGGTGGGCCCATGGGGCAGCGTGCTGAGGTGCAGTCAAGCCTCCTGGGATGGGGGCTAGGCCCAAGAGATCCCCCTGCTGCGCTTAGCAGCTACCGGTACATGCAGGGTGCCACGATAGGTGCAACAACCGGACCTTGCTGCAAATTTGAAATGTAGAGTAGCGGCCTGCATAGCCCTTGTTTAATCCTTAGAAATGGCAGAAAATGGCTTTCTCATGGAGGTTTGTGTGGATTCTGTGGAGTCTGCTGTGAATGCCGAGAGAGGAGGTAAAGGGAGACGTCTGACCAAGCACACTGGTCACTGGCAGTCATAGGCCAAGCAAGAGAGGGCAACCTCCCTCACCCCCCAAAAAACCAGCAGCTTCAGAAGTGTCCGCGTTTCTACTGCATGTTGAAAGTGTCTGTTTACTTCCTGCCTACATCAAAAACTACTGTTTTTACTTCCACTGACTTTGTCCAGGCCTTATGATTTTCTTCCACCCATTCACATCGCTCAAGCAGTCCCTTGATGGTTTTAGCCGCAAGAGATGTTTGGAAATAAGTAGATGCCGTTGTTTCCTCATGATTGCGCTTATAATAAATAGTTTGTCTAAATGTGCCCAAGTGTATGATCCTACTTCGTGGCACATGTTTACTGACATACATTTAACTGAAAAAGCACATCACTTCAAATCTGCGGAAAATTTGGCGAAACAAGATAATTATTTTGTAAAAGACTAAGAAGCACACAGCATGCTGGGAATAACCTAGTGAAAGATAGTCTGTGGGTTATAGAGGCTAAAAATAAGTGTTCAGTGAATCACTTGTTAGATAGGACAGGAAAACGGTGCTTCAGTATTGTGTAGTTTTAAGTCCTCCACCATGCTTCCTAAGCTATGCACGGTGGTGCTTCTCTTATAACTTTCTTCCCAGTTGGTGAAGCCTATTCTTGAAGCTTACTAGCATGTAACAGAAGCAAGGAAGGATCGGACGGCAGGATGGAAACCTTTTTAAATTTCAAAAATGGCAGGCATGTGTCACAGCAAATAGGTTTCAGGATTTGTATGGCACATGTTGTATAAGCATCAAAACGACTGTACAGAAGCACAGACAAAAGCACCTGAAAGACGGGAAACCAGGTTTGCTTTATTTTCTGTAATGTCCATTGCTTTTGTTAGCATTCATTCCTCAGTATTGTCAGGCCACTTTGCAATTACGTATAAATCATCTTTGAATTGGAAAACCATAATAGAGAAGTAGGATACCATTCTAAGATGGCTGCCATATTTATTACTAGTTACCAAATGGTGCAGTAGCAATGAGGAGGGAGTACTGACAAAATCATCTGAAAAATGAATGCTACAGAATTTAAAGCAATTTATTTTCAAGTAGAGTCTGGGCAGCGTATGCGCTGCTCTGCGTGGCATGCTGTATTCAGATAGGGACTTGAAGTTCCGTCCACTCTACGCCCATATTTTTCATTGGCTTGTGTAATTGTCCACTGTAAACTGTAGCTGTTCATTGGTCATTAGGCTTAGTAGTCCTTCCTTAGTACATCCGTGTCTCATTTTGGAACCCCCTATGGCGATATCCCCTGTTATGTGTGCTGTTACTCAGTAGGCTGTAATTGCAGCCTTCGAACACTATTTTCTCAAATAGCTTTGTCCTGCCTGCTGTTGCAGGCAGGACACGTTCTCTCCTATTTTATAGCACGGACCCTGGAATTGCAATGCAATAAGTCTCGCATTTGCTAGAGTTAAGGCTATTGGCATTGTATATGACAATGCCTTTTATTTATTTTGTTTTAAAAACAACACCTAAAAGTAATTGTCATTTACAATGCCAAAAGCTCAAACTCTTGTAAATGTGACACCTATTGCATTGCAAATACTTGTTTCATTGGTCACGTTTCACAGGTGACGTGGCTGCTTGTTTTTGTAAAAATGAACTGTGGTAGAGTTTAGCGCTGCCGATTTTGAAAATAATTTAGCAAAAACCTCAGATGTAGTCCACATTGCATGTTCCTTGAATTATTTGGGTGGCAGTTATTGGAAATGCAAACAATGATTTACATTTGATAGATGCTGTAAATAGTGTACTTTTGACATTTAACTATGTATCCTTTGTTTGTATGCAGCAAGGAGTTATGGGAGAAGACGAGGTAATACACTTTCTATAGTAAACGTAATCCTGATTACCTAGTAATCTTAGATGTTGTGAATAATTGTCTGATATATATCCTCTGCATATGCAAGCACCTGCCTAGCTCTTCATTTCCTTTAAACGCTTGATAGCATGTATGTAGTATATTTACTTACTCTCCAATCCGTCTACTTATGTGAGTTAGGAATGCAAACATTGTGCCCAAGCCACATTTCATTCCTCTATCTGCTGTAGCAGCCCATGAACGAATCAATGCCCCGAAAATTAAGTGCTAGCCCTCTTCAGCCAGGTGCTTTGTTTCACTGTAGGTATGCACATGGCTTGGTAAAGAGACATTTAGTACTCCATTTCACAAATCCTTTATGGCTTATTTGGCGCCTTTATTTGGAAGTAGTTGGTGTACAACTTTGTCAAGTCAGTCTAAAGAGACTTTAAACTACTTAGGTTAAGCAGTGACACAGTTCATCATTGTAGTTTATTTTTGTACGCCTTTTTCTAGTTGTGCATATCCTTGTATGTTTTACATGGTGTTTGTTTTTATAATATATTTCTGAGGTTCTCTGTGTTTCCATCTGAACCTGTGGTAATATGTTTATCTACTGTTAGGTAGACTACTTGTTTAAATTAGTGCATTTTTGTGTCTTCATGTAAATGTTTGGCATAAGTAAACATGCCATACAGCAAGAGGGGTCAGTTTATGCAGCTAGGCTGAGGGCATTCTGAATGATCTTTTAGTTGGTGCTGCAGGTAAGCTGTTGAGAGACAGAGCCCTACTGGTCAGTGGGAGGCTGGGGCCAGAGGAGAAAAACAAATGGTTGAATCCAGGAAAATACCAGAACCTTCGTATAGTGGCTGGGTGGGATAAGTATAAGTACATTTTGTGTTGTATTGTCTTCCCCTCCCTATTCCTCCACCTCCAGTGTTTGGCTGGCGCGGAGGTGTGTTAGCAGCCCTTTGATGAAGCATGACAGCTTGCTGTGTGTGAGGGCAGTTTTACAAAATTGGTGCTTTCCCATACACTTAGCCGTCTCCACGTAGCTTTCTAATCCCTCTTCTTTTTGTGATATTTAAACTCTAGAACTGCCAGGCTCACTACAATGATCATCCCCATGGACACGCTTATCCTTTTTGTAGCCATATTTGTAAGTGATAATGGTGGTAATCGCTCCACCACCCTAATCATTATGTGACTCGCTTAGAGTCCGCGACTTGTCGCCTAGTTCTGCTTATGTGCAAATGCACAGCAGGTGATGGCAGAAAATGCAGCGTTGGACTATCCTGTAGTAGTTGCGGATAATTACAGATGCCATTTAAAATTTACGGCGGATTAGGAGCAAATTATGCATAATTTACTTGAGATCAACAGAGACCTTTGTTGCTAAGCTAGTAGCCACTTTGCAAACAGAGTAGATCACATTCTCACTGCTCATGCAGTACCCACATGGATGACCACAAAACAGTGTTCTGTTTTGGGACAGGCATATGCTTTGGAAAGTAGCAAACCAATTGACTTCAGAAAGAGACTCGTGCCTATGAGAGAACACCAGCTTAATTGTATTGTCAGAGACTGCAGTCCAGATTGGAGAACGTCACTACTGGTCCACAAAATTATGATCCAGCACAGCTTTTAGGGAGGTACACTGAAATCCGCTCATTAGGTTAAGGAAGGTGTTTAGATGCATATGCAGGATAGTGACTGTCTTGCTTGTGAAGTAGTTTACAGTATCACTGTGGTGATGAGCAGTTGATACGTCCTGTAGTCTCTTGATTGAGACCTTTCTAACATATTGAACAGGCAAGAATATCCTAGTAGTGGAGCTCACAAAGCAGTGTTTAGATTCCCATCCGTATGTAAAGCTATGTAGTTATCCTACTTGCACCAACATGAAAGCTCCTGGGAGGGTGGGAGTACACACTGCTTGCCAATTTGTGATGAATGGGCAGCTACGAGGAGGGGCCATAATCCTCACAGAGATTGCCTACTTTTTAAACCATCTCAAATGCTAATAGCATAACTGATTCAAATTTGAAAGGCACTTCACTGAAGCAAAAGAGAGCTGGCCCAAAGTTCTGTTAATTTTTTTTTGCCTCACCTACAGTTGTTAAAATAAAAAATTATTGCGGACAGCTTAAACAGTCATTGTGTGGGTAGCCCCTTTGCTTACCATTGGTTGTCTTTTTTTATTTAATTTTTTGACTGTCTTGCTTGTTTCTTATTTGAAAGCTTTCCTTTCTCTTGTCTGTCCCTGGAGCATACCTTCTTTATCATCCTTCTGATTGGATAATTTGTATCATTCCAGTTTGTATCATTCCAGTTTGTATTCAGCAAACTGTGCTTTTCTTTCAACGCTGTACACTGGCAGTGCTTGTGTTCTTGCTCCTTCCCTACTGAAATCCCCACCTGCTCTCTTGCCCCTCCCTTTTAGGTCATCTGTTGCTTCTCATGTCCTTTCTTTCCCATCTCCAAGATCGTTAATTGCTCACCCTTCTTCCCCCTTGTTTTAGTTTTGTGGTCCTACACCACCATGGAACAGCGTAGAAAATAAAAAAATAAAAATGGCCATCACATCATGACGCACGCAAGCGAGCATAGTGACATTGGGGCTCTCGGGTGCCATGAGACATGCACGTATGCATAGTTGCACCCCCCCCCCCCCCCCCCAAAAACAAACATTGGCAAAGCTAATGAATCTTCTTCTTTAGCAAAGGTAAAAGTCGAGGCCTATTTGCTTTAAGAGTGCTTGTTTGTCATGAGGACCTACAAATTATCTTCTTGGAGGTAACTGCTTCCACCTGAAAAGGAGGGGCACTGTCCTACTCATTTGCTCACAGGCTTGTCATTTTTTCCACCACCATGAATGAACCTCTACACCTCGTGAGGTGTAGTCCAAATTTTGATTGAGTCTATTTTAGAGTTAAGGTCTGTATGACAACTCGGAAGAGAAATTCAAAAGCTTTATGCTAATTGCCTTGAACATTTTCGATCTTGCTACACCTTGATGCATGCACTGAAAAATGTGTGTTTTTGCTGATAGTCTGAATCAAAAGCCTTTACTGATGACTGAGATATGGTTCTTTTAATTGTGTTGCACAATTTATATAGCAGTTAATACCCTAGTTTAGGACGTAAAAATGCTGCAAGCATGTTTCTCCAGTTTTGGATCTTTCCTAGATGCACATGCTTGAATCAGGAAACGGCTTTTACAACGAAGCCGTTTCCACGAAATCTTTAACCATGCATGCAGTACAACGCATGCGTGGTTACAACTAATGCCTTTACCACGCATGCCTTTACTACGATGTTTGTAGTAAAGGCATATGTGGTAAAAGTAAAAAAAAAAAAAAGAGGGGGCTTGGGGGGGTCTCCCCCCCAAATAAAACAACTCACCATAAGTCACGTCGGCATCAGAGTCGATTAAGAGAAATCGGTAAAAAAATGCCGTTTTTTTTAACGACGTATGACGTCACCACGCAAATAGTCGGTGAAAGGTTTATGCGTGCTAAACGAATTCCGTTGTAACGCATGCGTGGTAAAGGCATGCGTTGCAACGGAATTCGTTGTATCATCATATATTCGCTTGAATCATTTCCCGTTGTCGATGTGGACTCTCACTTCGACGACTGGGATTGATTCAAGCATGTGAATCGATGAAAGATACCAATACTGGTGAACCACATGTACAGGTAGGTAATTCATTTTCTTCTCCAGCATTGGATCTTTCATAGATTCACATGCTTGAATCATTTCCTGCTGTCCATGTGGAAGTTCCATGGTATGCTATTCCCACTTCGACAATGTGGAATGATTTAAGCATGTGAAAGATACCAATACTGGAAGGTAAGTAACTTATTACCTTCTTTCTTTATTGCTGTGACAGTCCATCCCTGAAACGTTCTGTTTGCTTTCTCTTTAGGGACAAGATAATGTTATACCATTTGGGACATACCTGTCCTAGATCACTCTAGGTAGTCATTTTCAATGCCTGGTTTAGAGTTGGACTCAAAATGGTAACGTTTGATCAGATTCTGATTTAGAAAGGTTTGCTCACTCTAGGATTGTACTGCGTGGTATTCTGTATTATTTTTTGTAGCCATAACTAGGGCCTCCCCCTAGATGGCACTTTTCTGATCTTTTTATTTGTTCATGTAGTTGCACCAATTCCATAGGATTGTTGTATGTAGGCTTGAGTGGGCAAACAAACAGAAAAATTTGAAACCACGAGATACTGCATTGTGACAAGATGTGATAACCTGTTGTCAAGAAGTCAATAACGCGCACAACAATGTCTAGTATTTTAACCATTTGAAAATGGTTCCCAAATTAGCGTTATTGAGTCTCTCATAGTTTCCTTTAGCCTATCTATTATCATGGATTTCCAGTCAATGTGAAAATTTAACTATTTTGCTTTTGTTTTCAAGGTCGTTCTTCCCTGTTCCCAATAGATGATGGCTTGCTGGATGATGGCCATAACGATCAAGGTGGTGTCCTGAATTCACCTAATTGCTATCCAGGTCATCAAAATGGAGAGCGGATCGAGCGATTTTCACGCAAAGTGTTTGTGGGTGGTCTGCCACCGGATATAGACGAAGGTGAGAATCTGAAAGTCAATGGAAAACAAAACCTGGTACCTAAAATGTTGATTTACAAACTTGTAAATGTAAACTCTGCAATAAAGGCCCTACAAAATACAAGATAATAATACACTTAAATACAGAACAAACTCTTTAAAATGTATCCCAATGCAAGTTCAAGCGAAGGGGTTCTCATATGTACCAGTGATCTCATGTTCATTACTCTGGACTATAGAGACTATGGAAAATGAAATGTCGGTCTGGTCTCACACTTGCAAATGAATACATTGGCTCATCAGTTCTGGGAATGAAGCCTAGCACTTTTTATGTTATTACTGATAAAATAGCAAAACGTGTATTAAATAAAAGTTAAAGAACTTTACAGTATACGTTTGGTGTAACAGAAATAAAGTTTAGGATAACTTAAAGTGGAACTGCAGCTCCTCCAGTGCTTTGGGAGAGGTGTGCGTGTATGTCCTTTTGGGGTGTTGGTTACTGAATTTTGTGATGTCATGTCATCTTGTTTTCTGACTTTGCATTTTACCTGTGGTATGACTATGTAAAGGGTAGACTTGTATTGCAGGATTCTTTGTTGATTGCCAGTTACTGTTGTGTCCTTCATTTATAAACGCCGAAATGTTGCCAGTCAGCTGTTTTTTTTGTTGTTGTTTTTTTTTTTTTGCGAGACTAGACCATGGTTGCCGAGAAGAGTACGATTAGATGCTGTCTCTAGCACGTTAACCTGACATCCTGATTTTCATGTGTAAACACATGACTAAATATAACACCTTTTTGGTAGAAGTGTGATACACCGACAAATATATTAGATTTATAAATTGCAATAACACAGGTTTCAACCCGAAATGCACTGCAGTAATGCCAATGCCGTATTCTAAAACACATTTACACCTTTCTCAATTTAGGAACCCCTCTTATTGCACATCATGTTCGAAGTGGCACATTTAAATATTTTGATTCTCTTAGTGGGCAAAATGTTTAACAGCGCTGGAAATTGATATAAAACTACCATTTCAAGGGTGATGTGTGTGATACTGTTCGTAATTGCTGCCAGCATCGCTGCTTTAAATAAAAAATTAAAAAAGCACCTTCATACTACTGCTTTTTTGTGTTTTTTAATCTAATGATTCATCCTGAATCTGTAAATAAAAAAATATGGTTCTGCATCATTTTGTGGGCGTGGCGTGCCTGTATGACTCACGCTTGCATACATCTTTACTCATGGATATGCTGTCAAAATGACGCAGCAGCGTCATTACTCACTTTTTTAATTTTGCCATGCAAATGCTTGCCGATGCTCTACATTACCTCCTAAAGGCATTTGCGAAGCCACTAGGTCCCAAAGGCAAGACTTGTCTTTGCTAATGCCTTTTCTTCTTTGAGTTTATAGTGATAGAAGAGATATTGAATATTTGTAGATCTTCTTTCTCAGTGCTACTTTAGGTAGCCTATTCATTTCCACAAGTTAGGAATTTTAAATAAACTCTAATCGGAACCTAAATATGTATATTGCCGTACATTTCTCAGTTTGGATGGTAGCCTTGTTTTCTAGGTGCTAGTCACAGGTCTCGTCTAAACAGATGCTCTGGCTTTCAGACTGCTGTATTCCTATATTTCTGCTGATGCCAAGCCATAACCCTTGACCCCACCAGGTAGCCCCCCCACCCCCCCTCCGCACAGCAATGCCTGTGTCTCCCTGCCTCAGCTGCCGCTGCTGAGGAAGTCCGAGGCCCTCCACCACCCGCAGGCTACCAACTGCGCCTCATCCCTGGTGCCCAGTGGTAGGCCGTAGGTAGGTTTGTTCATCCTCCGTTTTATTGCTTTTATTGTATTGCCTGTATTTTCATTGCTGTGTCTGGGACGGCTGTTGTCTGTCTTCCCCCGCTGCCTGTACATGGTCCGTGCCCCTTTTTCTTCCCTCTGTTCCCCTCTCTGTCCCGTGCTCTCTCCGCCTGGTCTTTCCTTCTGTACCTCTAGCTGCCCACGTGTCTCTGCCTGGTTTTCCCTTCTGTTCCCCTCGCTGCCCCCGTGCCTCTCTTCCCGTTCTGCCTTCTGTTCTTAGCTGCCCCTGTATTTCAGTGTTCTGTATTTTGCCTCTGTGCCGCTAGTTTTTCCGGTATTTCTGTGCCCTTTTGCCCTCTGTGCCACTCGTTTTTCCCTGGTTTTTGTGTCCCATTTGCTTCTGTTCAACTCGTTTTTTGTGCCCTATTACCCTCTGTTCCACTCGTTTTTTTGTGCCCTTTTGTAATTTCTTTTTATATTTATAAAAGTTTTGTATCTGCCCTCTGTGCCACTCATTTTTCCCTTGTTTTTGTTCCCCTTTTTTCCCTCTGTTCCACTCGTTTTTTGTGCCCTTTTGCCTTTTTGCCACTCGTTTTTCCCTCGATTTTGTGCCCGTTTTACCTTCTGTTACCTTCGTTGTCTCTCTCCCCTGTGGCCCGCCCCCCTGACGGCCCACTGCCCATTAGCTGCCCCCGCCTCCCAGCTGCTCTTCCCTCCCACCTCCCCATATATGCCGGTCGTTGTGGGCCGCGCCTCTGGCTCGCCTAAGGCAAGCCCGTCCGCGCCTAGACCGTGTCCAGTGCCAGAACCCCTGGCACCCGCACATGACACGACGACCGCCACCACTACGACGCCAGCACTCCTCACGCTTTCAACTCCGGACGGAGACAGACCTGTTTCAAGGCCTCCCCGAAACGTGCACACACGGCCCCATCCCCTGCTGGAACCGTAGCTACACCAGCCTCCGAGCCGACGAACCACCAGCCAAGAAAGACCCCAACCACCTCCGATGCATACTACTGAACACCCGCTCCGCACGCAAGCATGCCGTCTAGCTCTGGGACCTGCTCGACACAACATCCCCGGACGTCGCCTTCCTGACAGAAACCTGGTTTAACAACTCCTCCGCACCCGACATCGCCGTAGCCATCCCAGACAGCTACAAGATCACCGCAGAGACTGCACCAACGGAGTCAGAAGAGGAATCGCCATCGTCCACAAGAACAGCATCAGGGTCTCAACTAGCACCGACGACGCGCTCAGCACCGCCGAACACATGCATTTCCACCTTGAGAACAACTACAACAACTCCACAACCCTGATCGATAACCTCGGACTGAAGCAACTCTTCACAACGCCCACCCACTCCGCCGACCACATGCTCGACCCAGTCTTCTCCTCAAGCCTGCACGTCTGTCAGCCACACCACCGAACTCCTCTGGGCCGACCACCGCTGCATTCACTTCGCCTTCCAGAAGCACACCACACACTACCGCATCCAACCGATCCCCCGCCGCTGCTGGAGCAAAATCACCGAAGACCAACTACACGCAAACCTTGCTCTCAGCCCACCCTCCAACACACCAACGTCGCTGCCCACAGCCTCAGACGCTGGATCGAGGACTGCCCCAACACCCTCGCCCAGCTGAAGAACTCCCCCACTCCCCTCCCTCCCCGAGGGCCAGCTGGTTCTCTCCAGAACTCCTAGACTCCAAGCAAGCCTGCCGGAAACTAGAGAAAAAATGGCACAGTGAACAAACTCCGGACAGTCACGCAGCACAAAAGGATGCCATCTGCAACCACCACCTCATCAGGGCGGCCAAGAGGACCTCCTTCAAAGACCTCCTCGACAACACCCACACAATAGCTAGAGCTCTTCAACATCATGAAGGAACGTTCCAACACCGGCATCCCGCCTTTGGAAGCCCTGTGCGGATCCTTCGCCTCCTTCTTCTACTGCAAGATAGCAGACATCCACGACAGCTTCAACACCAAGACAGCCCCAACAGACAGCAACACAACAGACAGCAACACAACAGACCCTCCGCACACCATCGACCAAGACCACCTGCTAGCCTGGGCCAGCATGAGCATCAATGACACCATCAAGACCATGCGCACAATCTACTCCGGCTCTCCGTCAGACCCCTCCCCGCACCACGTCTTCAACAGAGGAAGCAGCTCCATCGCACCCCACCTGCCCAACATAATAAATATCTCCCTCGAGACTGCGACCTTCCCAGAGATCTGGTAACACCCAGAGATCAACTCCCTACTCAAAACACCTAAGGCAGACCCAAGAGACCTCAAGAACTTCCGGCCCATCTCTCTGCCAAGGCCACGGTCAAGGTCATCGAGAACTGCCAACAGACAGCTAACCCGATACCTCGAAGAAAACAGAATCCTGGACCCTTCCCATTCAGGGTTCTGCAGCAACCACAGCACCAAGGCTGCCCTCATCGCTGCCACAGATGACATCAGGACCCTGCTGGACAACAGCGAGACCGCAGCACTCATCCTCGTAGACCTCTCCGCCGCCTTCGACACAGTCTGCCACCGTACACTACGCGCACGCCTCCACACCGCAGGGATCCGAGACAAGGCTCTGGATTGGACCACCTCCTTCCTCTCTGGCAGAACCCAGAGAGTCCGCCTCCCGCCATTCCGTTCCAAAGCTTCAGAGATCATCTGCGGCGTACCCCAGGGATCCTCCCTCTGCCTGACACTGTTCAAAATTTACCTGGCCCCGCTCGCACACGTAGCCCGACAGCACGACCTCAATATAATCTCCTACGCCGACGACACTCCGCTGATCCTCTCCCTCACCAAGGGACCCATCACTGCCAAAGCCAACCTCCACAAAGGAATGAAGGCCGTCGCTGACTGTATGAAGACCAGCCGTCTGAAGCTGAACTCTGACAAGACGGAGGTCCTCATCCTTGGCTCCGACCCTTCAGCCTGGAATGACTCCTGGAGGCAGACTACACTGGGGACAGCCCCGACACCCACCGAACATGCACGCAACCTGGGAATCATCCTCGACTCAACACTCTCAATGACCAAGCAAGTCAATGCAGTCTCCTTCTGCTTCAACACCCTCTGCATGCTCCGCAAGATCTACAGATGGATCCCGACGAATACAAGAAAGACAGTCATCCAGGCCCTCGTCGGCAGCAGACTCGACTACGGAAATGCCCACTACACGGGAGCCCGGACCAAGCTTATCAAAGGACTACAACTCATCCAAAACGCCTCGGCACGACTGATCCTCGACGTACCACGCCACGGTCACATCACCCCCATCTGAGAAACCTGCACTGGCTCCCCGTCAACAAGAGGATATCCTTTAGGCTCCTCACCCACACACACAAGGCACTCCACAAGACCGGCCCAGCCTACCTAAACAGATGGCTCTCCTTCTACGTCCCCAAACGCCAGCTACGCTCCGCCGACCTCTCACTCGCCACCGCCCCGCGCTTCCGAAGAACAAACACCGGTGGGAGATCCTTCTCCCACCCCGCCATCAAGACATGGAACACCCTCCCACTGAGCCTACGACAGACCCAAGACCTGCTGACTTTTAGGAGGATACTCAAGACCTGGCTGTTCGATCTGTACCCCTCGCCCCTCCCCCACCTCCCCCCCCTAAGCGCCTTGAGACCCTTCCTGGTATGTAGTGCGCTTCATAAATGATTGATTGATTGATATGACCCTCTAGAGAAATTGTGGCACTCAGTCACCACATGGCCGGTTATCACCCCATAAAAAAACGCTGCCACTATGAAGTCTATCCGCTCAGGGGCCCCATTGTACCTGTGCCCCCACATCATGCCTACTCCAGAGGACTACAATTCATCAACACCAGTTCACACCAAATCTGAATTCCTTCTCTTCTGTAAACTTCACAGATGCTTGGAAGCAGGTAACTGTCCTCCCATTGCTATAGAAACCCTCAGCGGTCCCTTGAACGCTCTCCCTACTAACATCCATGGGCAGGTCTTGGAGAAAATCATCAAGACTCTTCTCAGAATACCATAATGTTCACCTCGGACACATGTGACATCATTTGCAGAGTAATGCATGGATTCTCCCTGAGCCAATTCCACCTCAACACATGGAATGCCTGGACCCAGCATCATCTGCTCTCACAACAAGGTGTTCCACACAGACAGCAAAAAACCATGCCTGCATGACTGAATTACCCCACTGGATTAAGACCAGCTATTTAAAACTGAACACCGACAACCCCAGCATGGTGGTCTTCAGGAAGAGCGCACCACTGTGAGACTCCACCTGCTGTCCAGCAGAGCGAAGACCGACACCCATCCCCAGCATCCACACGATGAGCCTCAAGATAATGCTGAGAAATATTTTCAAAAGGCTCCTAATTAGCACCTGGAAAACCGTCATGCACAAGCTAGACTACAGGAACACCTTTATGCTAGGATCACCAAAACTAACTGCAAGGTTTTAGACCATTCAGAACTCCGAAGCCAGAATCCCTCTCAACCTTCTCTTCGAGGGGATACTCCTCAATAGTCATAAACACGGAATAGTCCTGCCCACATGCGGGGACCCCAGAGCAATAACACATTATATGTGTGTATATATATCTCTATAGCTAATATACATATATATATATATACATGTATGAAACCTAAAAACATTACTAGGCTCAAATATGCCACAATTGCATTGTAAATCTTTTACATTTGAAATAGTAAAGAAACATAAATCATGATTAATGATCTAGAGTTGATTTTGTGGACCTTAACAACGGCAAGTTCTACGTTGGGGTCTGTGCTTTTGTGAAAGTCCAGCTGAAGGATGGTTCATACCATGAAGACGTGGGCTATGGTGTCAGTGAGGGGCTAAAGTCAAAAGCTTTGTCACTTGAAAAAGCACGGAAAGAAGCTGTGACTGATGGACTGAAAAGAGCCCTCAAATCGCAGAAATTCAAGAGCAACAACATGATGTCCTTGCCAATACCTGTATCGCTAGGCGTCCCCCAAGTATCCTCTCTATCCCCGACTCTGTTCAACCTAGTTATGGAACCTCTCACCACGCTACTACAATCATCCAATGTTCTCTTTCACATGTACGCCGACGACACCCAACTCTATCTCAAACTACAATCCCCCAAAGACATTCTGCTCCTGAACTCAACGGTCAGAAGCACCCAATCCTGGCTTGCCGATAATCACCTCAAACTCAATGCTCTGAAAACAGAGTTCCTTTTGATCGCACCTCCAGCAAAGATCTCTACCACCCAAACTTGGCTTAAACACCTAACCGCACTCAATGTCCAACCCACCATCGTGGACTCCGCTAAATCTCTAGGCATAACACTTGACACTAATCTCAACATGCAGCAACATATCAGCAAAGCAACTAAGGGAGCAAACTTCCAAATCAATACCTTGAGGAAACTCAAGCCCTTCCTCCCAGCTAAAGACTTCCAAACTGCAGTACTAGCACTAGTCCTCCCGCGAATAGAATATGGCAGCATCGCACTCTGCGGTCTCCCCCTTACCACTACGGCACCCCTAAGAGCAGGACCACCGCAGCGCAGCCTTCAGCATCAACGATGCTCCTGGTCGCCTCCACCAGCGCGGTCTCTGTCCCCTGCCTGGCTCTGAATCCCGTCTGGGAGGGGTGGAGGGCTCCTGTGGTCTCTATGAAAGACGATAAAACATGGTTCACATGTTTTCGGCTATCTTGCTGAGTCCTGGTAGTAAGGAGATAGGCCTGTAGTTGGCTAGGTCATCGGGGTCAAGGTTAGGTTTTTTCAGAAGAGCCTTGACTTTGGCCAACTTCCAGGTGGGAGGCACTACTCCCGTCTCCAGAGAGGTATTGATGACATGCATTATGGCGAGACATACCGTCCCAGTACCTTTTTAAGAGCGGACGGTGGGGCCACATCCAAGGGTGAGCCTGACTTAAGGTTTATGAGGAGGCGTTCGACAGTGGCCAGATCCAGCAGGGGGAAAGTCTCAAGGCGATTCTGGGTGTCCAATCTTCCAAATCCTATTGAGGGAAGTCTTCCTATAGAGGATCCGCTTCCAAAAGACCATGACTTGCCTTCCCCGCTCAAAGTTGGAGGTCGAATCTCCCTGTTCTTTTCACAATGGTCCTCCATCACCTTGGACCGTTGGGTACTGGATATTGTATCAAAGGGCCATGCCCTGGAGTTCGTCAAATTTCCACCTCACACTCCTCCAACTGGTCCGCCTCCAGCACACCTCAAGGAACTTTTCCAGCAAATTCGTATTATGATCCAAAAAGGTGCCATTGAAGTGGTTCCCAAGTCTCAGAGGGGATGGGTTTCTATTCCCGTTTTTTCCTTATCCTCAAGAAGACAGGCGATTGGCGTCCAATCCTGGATTTACGAGCACTAAACAAGTATCTGAAGTGCCTATCCTTCCGCATGCTAACGTTCGTGGAGATCGTGCATCTTCTCTCCAAGAACGACTTCATGACCACCATCGGCCAACTTTCATGTGCCAATTGTTCCACGGCATCGGAAGTACTTGCGCTTCCAGGTGGGATGAAGAGACTTTCAGTTCAGAGTGTTGCCCTTCGGCCTACGCTCCGCCCCTAGTGTCTTCACAAAAGTCTTGGCTCCAGTGGTGGCTTACCTACGTCTGCAGGGCTTCCAAATGTTTCCATACTTGGACGATTGCCTCCTCCAAACGCAATCCTGCAGCCAGCTGTCTCTGGACACTCAACTCTGTCGGGACGTATTTCGCTCCCTCCATCTTTCCATCAATGCTGAGAAGTTTCTGGTCGACCCATCTCCCTGCAGAAACTTTCTAGGCGCCACTCTGGATACGTCACTAGCCAAGGCATTCGTGTCTCACGTCCGTCAGCTTAGGATTCTCCGCCTGGTGACTCTTATTTGTTCAAGACAGTCCGTTTCAGTCTGGATATTGAAGTCCTTTGTGGGGATGGCGTCCTCCTGCATCTCTCTGATCCCAAATTGCCGGCTAAAGAGTCGCCCTGTCCAGGAGGAATTGGACAAAGAGTGGCGTCAGGTCACCGGCTCTTTCAACGACCTGGTCAGAGTAACCGCTTGCATGAGGGCGGCTCTCAAGTGGTGGGCGCAACCGTCCAACATTGCTGCAGGGACTTCTTTTCTCACCACCGCTCCAGAACTCATTCTGACCACGGACGCTTCCTTGGACGGATGGGGCGCGCACCGTCAGGGGCTGTCCATAAATAGCAAGTGGACTCTGTCTCAACGCTCTTGGCACATCAACAGGCTGGAATTGATGGCCATCTTTCTGGCACTCAAATAGTTCCATCTTCTGATCCAGGGGAATCGGTGCTTAACCAAACTGACAATACCACCAGTATGCACTATGTCAACCAGCAGGGAGGCACCAAATCTCCTCTCCTGTCTCGGCTGTCTCAGATGATCTGGGATTGGGCACTTCGTCACCACATTACCCTGACTGCAGTTCACTTGCCCGGCATCTCCAACATTCTAGCGGATTCCCTCAGCAGGTCCGCGTCTTCGACCCACGAGTGGGAGTTACATCAGCCAACTCTCGACTCAGTCTTTCGACTATGAGGTCGTCCGTCCTTGGATCTCTTTGGAACCCCAGAGAACCAGAAAATGCCCATCTTACGCAAGTTGGCATCCCCACCACGGATCGTGCGGGAATGCCCTTTTGATGAACTGGTGCGATCTATTCGCCTACGCCTTTCCTCCGATTCTGCTGGTGCCTCGAGTGTTGTGGAAAATGCGGAGACAGCTGTGCCACATTCTCCTGATCGTTCCCAGATGGCGTCGACAAGCGTGGTTCTCGGAGTTGCTGCTCCTCTCACAGTGCGAGCCCATCCTCCTTCATCCTCGAGCGGATCTCCTCACGATGGACAAGGGGCAGATTTGTCATCCGAACCCCTCCTCTCTCAAATTATCGGCTTGGAACCTGAGCACCTTGAATTTGCCCATTTGAATATTTCGCCAGAATGCAGGGACATTCTTGCCATTGCGAGAGCTCAGTCTACTGTTAAGACTTACAAACTAAAGTGGAAGAGATTCTGTCACTGGTGCACAGCTGCCAACATCCATCCCGTTCATTCCATTCCAGCTCAGCTGCTGCCATTCTTTTTACAACTGGCTCAATCAGGACTTTCCCATTCCACTTTGAGTTTTCTTGGCGGCAATTTCTCGTTTCTGTCAGGATGGCTCCTCCTCGCTCTGCTCTTCCAGAGTCATTCGCCAATTTTTCAAAGGACTACTCAGGAAGTTCCCGCCCATTCGGCGTCCTCCTCCTACCTGGCATCTCAATGTTGTGTTGGCACAGTTAATGAATGCGCCATTCGAACCTATCCACAAAGCGGATTTAAAATTTCTGACCTGGAAGGTGGCCCTTCTCCTTGCTTTGACCTCCTCACGACGCGCGATTGATATTCCCGCATTCACCCTTAAGCCTCCTTTCCTCCAATTCAAATCTGACTGTGTTGTACTTCGCACCAACCCAGCGTTTGTGCCTAAGGTGCCCACTGATTTTCACATTAATGAACCTTCTTTGCTAATCCTCAATCTGCGGCAGAGCAACGCTTACATTCACTGGACATTAAAAGATGCCTTAAATTTTACATCAACAGGACTGCACCCTTTCGCATGTCCGATCAACTGTTCATTGCCTACGGACTAATGCGCAAAGGATGTCCTGTTACTAAGCCAACTATTGCACTCTGGATTTCTTCAGCAATTTCCTTCTGCCATCAGAAAGCCGGCAAGCCTCTTCAAACTTCAGTGAGAGGTCATTCCATCAGGGCTATGTCATAGTCTACTGCCCTGTTTGCCGGCTTACCGCTCCATCGAATTTGCCGAGCAGCCGCATAGTTCAGCAGGCACACTTTCACGAGGCATTACTGCCTGGAGGCAATCAACAAAGCTGATACGGCAGTGGGGCAAGCGGTGCTTCGCAATCTTTTTAACTAAGGTAAGCCTCTGTCGTCCCTCCGCCTTTATGGTTTTCTATGGCTATTGTTATTACTTTCATGACTACATCATGCCTTTGAGTTTTTTCATGCTATGCATGGCTGATTCGAGCCTAAGGCCGACTACTTCTGCTCACTATTCTATTCAAGCATGTGAATCTATGAAAGACACCCTAATACTGGAGAAGAACAATTGTTGCTTACCTGTAAACAGGTGGTTCTCCAGTATTGGTGTCTTTCATAGATTCACATGCTTCAATATTTCCAGTCGTCGAAGTGGACACTAAGTGAACAAGCCTGGTGAACAGGCGAAACGCGTCCCAGCAGCCGACTTGTAAAATAAAACTTTTTTGACAAAAGCAGAACATGGCGTCGTCTTCCTGTGCTTGTGGGTAGAGGATTGCTTTATACATAAGGACTTGGTCGAGTCAGTCCTTGACGACGACGCACTCTTCGATTTGGTGCTGCGGTGGTTGTGACTCGGCGACTGGAGCCGTATATATATATATATATATATATATATATATATATATATATATATATATATTTAATTTGCTCTGGGGTCCCTGCATGTGGGCGGGACTATTCAGTGCTTATGACTATTGATGAGTATACCCCTGGAAGAGAACTAGGATTACAGGTAAGTAATTTATCCTTTTACACTGCACTTGCATTACACCAGGCGCTCCACCTGCTCCCCGTTCGCAAACAAGCCGAATTCAAACTCCTCAGCCACACTTTCAAGACACTACATAACATTGGCTAAACATACCTCAATCGTATCTGCTTTCACAAACCTTCCAGACCGCTCCATTCGTCTGGACTCTTACTTAAACAAATGCTACACATATGGAAAACCAGATCTGGAGGTCAATCCTTCTCCTACATCACTCAAGTGTGGAAGTACATGCCACTACACAGAAGGACCTCCTCCTCACCTTGTGAAATCAGCTGGAAACTGAAAATCTTGCTATTTGAGTAGCACTGTTCGACCCTAGGTGTAGTTATGCTCACTCCTGCTTATCGCCAGGATACCGGTGATATTGCACTCTACAAATTTGCATAACATGTCATCAAACCAGTTCGGCCTTTAACTGCTCTGAATCACATACATTTTCTCAGAATTGTTTCACTTTTTGTTGCGATAGGATTTATTTCTACCTCATTTGCTCTAGTGGGAGGATTCTGCTGAAATTTTTTTTTTCCCTTCATGTATCTTGTATATATTGCTCTTCATCCGATTTATGGGATTTGGATTAAGTTCTAAATATGCATACTGGATGTGCAGTGAGAGGTGGATGGTGCAACCCAATATTCAGAAACATCGGATGCGAAGAAGTAGATTTTTATTAAGTTTAAATATGTATTTAATCCGACTTGCTCTCTTAAGTGAAAGCAACCTTTTTTGAACATAATTCACATTTATTTTCCCAAACGTAATGCTTTTCTCACTTCTCCCTTCAAATATTTTAATTGTTATCCCTAAGCTGTATGTTATGGGCTTCAAACCTTGAATGATATGCACTAAGTTATCTTCAGCAATCCATGCACACTGGACTTGTGTTGTGAGCCTAGAAAACTTTCATGCATTGATAACTCCATTACTGGATTATCATTGATAGTCATAAACACGAAGTCGTCACACCTGTGAACCGGATCCTAAACCACGTTTGTTTTAGTTGCACCTACTAACCACACATCTGAATTGGTTTTCTTTACAATCTAAAAACAAACTACTCCTAACTAGAAAACCCTGAAATAAAATCCTTTTTAAAGGGACTATCACATGGCTAGGTTAGGCTCAGGGAGAAACACTGCCATTTGACATATATCGGTACAAGGCCTGAACATACATGGTGCAAATCTTGTTTATTATTTGTCCATAAGGCGACGGCGCTAGCATGGAGGCAATAAATGTCAGCTCTGCTGAAGCCTCGATACTGGAGTATGAATACTCGTTTAAATACACATGCATTTCCGTGCTCTGAGGGGAGCAATCTGCGGTCATTGCGAGGTCATCTCCATCGTCTGCGGTCCAACTTAGCTGATTCCTGTTCTCCTGTTCACCCTCTACGAGGAGGAATGTTCAACCTGTGACCAGTAAGGGGACATACATACCTTGCCTTCAGGGAATGGGGATTTAGATCACCAAGTAGGGGATTCTTGGCAGAATACCCACCCTAGACAATTAGGTTAGGGAATGCATGGTGGAATGTGACATTCATATGCAGTTTACTGAGGCTCCAAATATGGAGAAAATAAAAGAGGTGATTAGCCTGAAAAGCTTTACAGACATGAAATTGGTTTAAAAAGATGTTATAAATTTTAGGAGTAAGACTGGTTTCAAAACAAAGTTTTAAAAGCTAGAGCACAAAGACTAGAAACCAGTGGTACTATTAAGTATGTATTCTAATATTTGTGGTAGCGCTCCTAGATTCAAGCTTTACAACCAACTTAAGTTTATTGTAAACGGGGCAAAAATAAAAAATTTACATTCCAGTTTAGAATTCATAATTATGTTTTTTGTTCTTGTATAAATCTAATGTTTGAAAGTGTTTCATTGTTAAATGTTTTGTGTATGCTTTCCATTTTCAGATGAAATTACTGCCAGCTTCAGGCGATTTGGCCCTCTGGTCGTTGATTGGCCACATAAAGCAGAAAGCAAGTCCTACTTCCCCCCCAAAGGTAGTTTTCTTGATAAATTATTACTGTTAATGTTTTCTGAGGGAATAACCTGGTGCTCAGTTTTGATATCTTACCAGCATTCTAGCAATTCTTGTGAGCTTGGTGGAAGTAGCTTTTTTTCCTCCAACACTGGATCTTTATTAGATTAATGTGCTTGAATCATTCAATGTCTCAAGAGTGGAAATCCAAGCAATGTTAAATAGCAGAAAATATTGTTAAAATGGCTAAAACCCCAATAACCTGTTTTGCTACGCATCCATGTATTTGGAAACAACCCAAACTTCACAGCACTACCATAGCTCCGATTTCTACTGCACATCGTGTTTGAGGAAGTCTCAGAGTGGAGCACCGCTATATTTGGCCTTACATTTTTTGCATATTGACTTTTACTTAGTCCTCCCTAGAGCCAGCCCTGACTTCAACTTCCAAAAAGAAGTTATATTTAAGGGGTTTTCATGTTTTTTCATCTGTCCCAGTAGAACTCTCCTAAGTGTCACCATGGTAGTGAAAGAAAAATAGATCTCAAGTCCTGAAGATTTATACAGCTGACCCGTCCAATTGCTGTATTTCTTTTTATCCTTCTCACAAGGAGTCAAACTTGAAGACCTCTTCACCTCGCGCCCTTTCCACCACCAACCCCCTCATCACCCCCACCCTGCCAACCAAAACACTTAAGCACAGGATAGGGAAGTTGGCTCTGTAGAAGAGATTCCCCCTTCCAAAGGGAATACCTCCTTGTCTGTAGATGATTCAGTAAGTGGTGCTTTTGCAGACATCTTGCAAAAGTTATGCAAAAAGGAAGTCTGTGGTGCTTCTTCAACTGGAATTTACCTCCGAAGATCCTCCATCCACCTCCTCCAAGGACGAGATCAAGCCTTTGTCAGAGGTGTCTAAAAGGCACGGACCTCCTAAATTGTCATCGACTGAGAACTTTCTGTAGACTATGAATGCATCTCATGGACTGTTACTGCCTCTCAGTTCAGCAAAGAAAGTTTCAAATCTCCAAGCATTCACCATAAAAGAGCCATACCTCCTTTGTCAAGGTCATGTTGCACTCCCAACCTAAGTTCATGCCCAAAGTCTCATTGTATTTTCACTTAAATTCCTTTTTTACCCCTCTTTTAAGTGTCAATTGCACACAAAAGATCTTGGTAAAATCATGTCTGCTCTTTGATGTGATGGCGTGGCAAATGTCTGAGGCACTCCTGCTCAGAGAGCACCCACAATCTTTATGCTACTCTTAGAAGCACAGTTATCTTCTTGAAACGGGTGCTGAGATTTACTGTGGTAAAAAGTAAAGCCGGCTGACAGCCAAGGGCAATTAAATGCTTAGATAATGGACCATTCATGTCTCAGTGGCCAAAAGAAACGTGCATTTGATCAGAAGTCTTTAGTCTTGTCATGTAGAAAGTGATGCATCTGCGGTGATCTAGAAAATGCAAAGATCTTTCGACTGACTCGACTTCGGTTTGTCTGCTTTATTTAGAAGTGTACTGCTTGCTTTTCTGATTCAAGCATGCGAGTAGATGAGATTCCATGATTAGCTACCGGATAGTTTTCCAGCAGTAGGGTATTTCATAGATCCATATACATCCCCCACTCCCTGTTAGATGCTCACTGTATATCATGTGCCACCTTCATACTTGTGTTATGCAATCTGATCCATTGTGGGGGGGGTGGGGGTGAGTAGAGTTCAACACCGCCACCTCATTGGCTGTAGTTTAGGTTGTTTCAATTGAGGTGGGTGTACTACTTAACTAACACTGTTGCTGGACGGTTTCCATTTTAGCAGTTTACTGCTGTGTAAAGTTGCCAGGGATTCCCACCATTAAGGCGTTGAATGATTTGAACATGTGAATGCGTGGAACATACCAGTGCTAGATAACTGTAGCTACCAATAAGTAGCTTATTTCTTACATCTGTCTGACCATTCTAGCATACTCTTTACCTTGTGCCACTATGAAAGGCCAAATGTGCTACGCAAACAAATGATGGATGGAATGCTGAATGAATCATACATTCACCCCAGTTAAGAGATCTGAGTTAAATCCATTGTTCTTTTGCTCACCATGTCACCCCAGTTTAGACCCCGCTGTATGCAAATCTTTTTGCACTATGGAAGGCTAAGCATTACATTGGTACTTACAACCTATGGAACACCGACCAAACTGAATGTCTAATTTGACATTTGATTGAAGGCACTCCTTCACAAAAGGGGGTGAACAACATATTGCTGGGAAAATAGTGGCATGGTGTATGGTGCCTTAGCAGATTAAAAATTGAGATGGAACCATATTAATGGTCTTAGTCTGCGAAGGAGGCCTGAAAAATCAAATTATCAGGTATACTGTGAGTTCATAAAATGCCTAATTACCTGACCCTCACTCCTCACTCTTGCACCCAATTCTGTTACTGCTCCCTCACAGATACTCTGTGATAACGTAGTCGACATTTTCATGGCTAAGGTAGCATTGTCTCTCTCACCTTAGGACCTCTACCAGCTGCTTGGTATTACAGATGTCAATCACGCCTTTCATTTTGATTAAAATCTCACTTCTCTTGAGTCTGATATTCTCGTTGGGGGCAGGGGGGTCTTTAAAAAATAATTAATCTAGTTCTGCACTGTAGACTCTTACTCGATCGTAATAAGCATTAGAATAATTGTTCTCCAGTATTAGGGGTGTCTTTCATAGATTCACATGTTTGAATATTCCCCGTCGTCGAAGTGGGATTCACATGCTTGAATATTCCCCGTCGTCGAAGTGGGAGTCCCACGGTAAATAAAATAGCAATAATGCTAAATATAATAATATATATAATAAATATATGTACATATAATACATGGTAAAGAATAGAAAACATAATAGGAATCTCAAAAAACCATTCTTACATAGGAATGCATGGTAAAGAGAAAAAAACTACTGTAACACATTGGTGTCATTATGTTAGTCCAAATTACAGCCAATCAGGCGTTAGCACCCTCTAGAACCTTCTCCTCAGAAGCTCAAGCCCTCAGATTTTCTACCGCACGTCGTGTGAAGGGAGTCTCCCTGAGCTCTGCTCAGTTTTTCACCTCTACTCCTCTATTTCCAGTGTTTTTCACAACATGTCAAGTAAGAAGTCTTTATTTAGACCCTGCTCTTCTTGTGGGAAGCTACGCCTTTTTGAAAAGGACCCCCATCAGAAGTGTATATACTGTTTATACCCTGATCATGAGGCTAGCAGCTGCAAGTTCTGTAGAACTTTTTCTACTAGGGCTCTGAAGGACCGG
Source organism: Lissotriton vulgaris (assembly GCF_964263255.1). NCBI lineage: Eukaryota > Metazoa > Chordata > Amphibia > Caudata > Salamandridae > Lissotriton > Lissotriton vulgaris. Next base: position 114,783,098 of record NC_141690.1, on the reverse strand, counting down.
GAAGGCCGCCTTCTCCTTTGGCTTCAATGTCTAAAAGACAAGGATTCAGCCCTGTCAGACGCAGAAAGTTTTCATTCTGGACTTTCTTCAGCAGCATCTAAACGTGGTAGTTTACAGGATGTTCCATCTCCTTTCCTCAAAAAGATAAAGTTGGCCTTGTCTCTAGCTTCTGTGGCGTCTTCAGCCACTTATACCACTTTTACGCCCACGAGACCTGGCTCTCAGGCGTCTTCTGCTGCCTCTCGAGGGGTTTCCACGCCTCTTAAAGTTCCGCCGTCGATGGGAGCGTCGACGAGCGCTCAGACGAGAACAGCATTGGCTACATCCTCGACGACGCTGACCACCTCATCAGCTTTTTCTTCATCGACGACTATCTCGTCGACAGCTTCCACGTCAACGAGGGTTGCCTTGCCTTCCAAGCCAGTTCCGTCGGATTCCCATTTCCTCGTCGACTAAGAAGAAAGAATCCTCGACGAAGACAATGTCGAACAAAGCCTCGGCGACTAAGACTCCGTCTACGGAGGCTACACTGGCGTCGACTATCGCTACGTCGACGGCCTCGTCTACAGCTGATCGACGGTGGCCCTGAAGATGATTCAGTCGACGATGATTTCTCCAAAACCATCTTCGTCGACGAGCAAGCCAGTATCATCGGCGTTATCGACGACGGCACCGTCGACGGCGGCACTGACTTCCTTTGCCTCGCTGCTGTTAGTACCTATGAAGACTTCAGAATCTTCTCATCGTCGCGAGAAGATTCCGTGTCACCAGCTCTCTGATCCTGAGCCTCAACCACCTTCTCCAATTTTTGCCACTACATCTGAGCCTTTCACTGACTCAGAACAAGAAGGGGATACCTTTGGAGCGGCACAAAGTCCATCTGACTTAATAATTAAGTGTCAAGACTCGGATTCAGACGAAGGTGACGGTGATCAACAGTCTCAGTCTGAGGAACAGCTGGTTCAAGTCCCTATGGCCACCATTCCTTTAACTTTGATCTCAAATCTCCAACATATGCTGGATGATTATAACCGCCGTTTCCCAGCTACGCCGCAGAGTACACCGGCGCCATCGCCGGCTGCTGTGGTGCTGCCACCACCTTCTCTGCCACCTGTGTTACCACCCGCAACTTCGTCGCAGGTCCAAACTTCTGTTAGAATCCATACCACAGTCTATCCACAGGATGCGGATGTTGAGGCGGTTCCAGAGCGTGAGGACGGAGAAGTCCCTGACAATTCGGATGAGGCAGGTGACCCGGATATTATCGTGCACAAACACCCTCACCTCAGCCAGGAAACTCTGGAGATTCACCTCCTGTGGATATCGCCAGTTTCCATCTTTTAATGGATAAAGCAGCTCTGCGTTGAATTACCAAGATCACAACGTGAGGAGGATTGTTTTCTTTATGATTTTAAAGACAAACCTTATAAACAAACACACACGATTCCCATCATCGATTTTGTTTGGAAGGAATTAAGCTCATTACTGCGATGGCTTCTACATCTGTCTGGGCGAGATGGACAGAGAACGTCAGAAGAAATGATCGACTGTGCAGTCGATGTGGCTAATACAGGATTCTGTCTGCTTGCAAGTGCGGCTGCACTCTGATGACCAGGTTGGCTAAAATCCACATCCTTCCGGCAGGAAGTCCAATCCAGAATCACTATTCAGTTCTCATATTGATGAGGCCCTAGAGTCCATTAAGAAGGACACCGACACGGCAAAGTCTTTGGGCACGTTTCAATTTCGGAAGCAGTCCTTTCGAGGTGCGCGCGGACGCGGCACTTCTTCCAACGTTCGAGGTGGGCAGCAATACAGCTCATACAATCAGAGCGGCCAACGTTACACGCCCACTCAGCAATCTCGCCAGCAGTCTTCCAGGCCTAACAGAGGAAAGTCCTCTTACCGGGGATCCAACTCTAAACGCCAATGACTTTTCCCATTAAAATGTTGGAGGTCGAATCTCTCCGTTTTACTCTCAGTGGTCCTCGATCACCTCGGACCGATGGGTGTTGGACATTGTACGACGGGGTCATACCCTAGAGTTCGTAGAGATTCCTCCATGCACGCCTCCTCGTGGCCCACCTCCTCCGCACCTCGAAGAGCTTTACCATCAGGTTCGTCTTCTTGTGTTAAAAGGTGCAGTTGAAGTGGTTCCGAAACATCAAAGAGGAGAGGGGTTTTACTCTCGATTCTTACTCCTACTCAAGAAGACCGGGATTGGAGACCCATTCTGGATCTGAGGGCTCTCAACTAGTTCCTAAAGTCCCAATCGTTCCGCATGCTGACGTTATAGGAAATCTTTCGTCTTCTATCCAACGAGGATTACATGACCACCATAGACCTTCAGGACGCATATTTTCATGTCCCTATTATCCAACAACAACGCCAGTACCTGCGTTTCAAGGTGGGACCAATGCACTTTCAGTTCAAAGTACTACCCTTCGGGCTGCGTTCAGCCCCTCGGGTGTTCACGAAGGTACTGGCTCCTGTGGTGGCTCACTTGCGTCTCCAAGGCGTGCAAATCTTTCCATATCTGGACGATTGCCTTCTGAAGTCTCAATCCCACCATCAGCTACATCAGGACACTCGCCTTTGCCAGCAGGTGTTTCAGTCCCTGGGGTTAACCATCAACGTCAAAGTCGCAGTTTGCACCTCTGCAGACCAGATCCTTCCTGGGAGCGATCCTAGATACGAAGCTCTCCAAAGCGTTCGTCTCCCACGAGCGACGTCACAAGATCCTTCGTCTGGTCACCCTCATTCGAAGAAAACAGTCCATTTCTGTTTGGACGTTCAAGTCATTCTTGGGAATGGCTTAATCGTGCATCGCACTGATCCCAAATTGCAGGTTGCGCGCTCGTACCATTCAGGAAGAACTGGACTTACAATGGCTTCAGGTCTACGGGTCCTTCAACGACCTTGTCGCAGTGACACCCTGCATGAGAAAGAGCTTGCTTTGGTGGGCGCAACTTTCAAATCTGGAAATGGGAACGTCCTTTCTCGTTCACGCACCAGATCTCACGCTGACGACAGACGCCTCCCTGGAGGGGTGGGGCTCTCATCTCCAGGGCCTATCCATCAAGGGCAAGTGGACTCCGCCCCAGCGCAAGTGGCATATCAACAGGCTGGAGTTGATGGCGATCTTCCTAGCGCTCAAGTCATTCCTCCCGGTAGTTCACGGGGAGTCAGTGCTAATCCAAACGGACAATACCACCAGTATGCACTACGTGAACAAACAGGGGGGAACCAAGTCTCCTCATCTGTCTCACTTGGCCCAGTCGATCTGGGATTGGGCTCTCCGCCACCAGATCACCCAGACAGCCGTCCACCTTCCGGGCGTGTCCAACATTTTGGCAGACTCTCTAAGCAGGTCCACTTCCTCAACGCACGAATGGGAACTACATCAGCAGACTCTAGATCTTGTCTTTCACCAGTGGGGTCACCCAGATCTAGACCTCTTTGCAACACCGGAGAATCGGAAATGCCCGTCTTATGCAAGTTGGCATCCCCACCCCGGGTCGTTCGGGAATGCCCTTTTGATAGACTGGTGCGATCTATTCGCTTACGATTTTCCGCCGATTCCATTAATACCGCGGGGGCTGTGGAAGATGCGGAGACAACCTTGCCACATCTTGCTGATCGCACCTCGGTGGCCCAGGCAGGCATGGTTTTCAGAACTGCTTCTGTTGTCCCAATGCGAGCCCATTCCTCTGCGCCCTCGTCCAGACCTACTATCAATGGATAGAGGCCTAGTGTGCCATCCGGATCCCTCCATACTGCAATTGTGGGCATGGAACCTGAGTACCTTGAATTCGCAGATTTGAACTTATCTCAGGAATGCAGAGACATCCTGGCTCAAGCTAGGGCTCTGTCTACCATCAAGACTAATAAACTCAAGTGGAAGAGATTCTGCCATTGGTGTCTCAGCCAATGTCCATCCCATTCATTCCACTCCAGAGCAGCTTCTTCCATTCTTCTTAAACCTTGCTCAGTCAGGACTCTCTCATTCTACCCTGAGAGTCTTCTTAGATGCTATATCTCGCTTCAGACATGATGGCTCTTCTTCCCTCTGCTCGTCCAGAATCATACGACAATTTTTCAAAGGACTTTTCCGCAAGTTCCCACTGTTCGGCGCCCTTCTCCATCGTGGCACCTCAATGTTGTACTATCCCAACTTATGAAGTCACCATTTGAGCCTATCCATAAATCGGATATCCAATTCCTCACTTGGAAGGTTGCGTTTCTTTTGGCTTTGACCTCATCTCGCCACGTGAGTGACCTGCACGCTTTCACTATCAAGCCTCCTTACCTCCAGTTCAGGCCTAACGGAGTGGCGATCCGCACCAACCCCTCTTTCCTACCTGAAGTAGCGACAGACTTTCATTTGAATGAGCCTGTGTTCCTTAAAACTTTCTTTCCGGACCCAAAGTCTCCGGCGGAGCATCAAACGATGCCTTAAATTTTATATTGCCAGAACTGCCGACGTTTCCGTAATGGACATCCTGTTTCCAAGCCAACTATTGCTCGATGGCTTTCCTCAGCCATTGCCTTCTGCCACCATGAGCTGGTAAACCATTGCAGTCTTCAGTGAGGGCTCATTCTACGAGGGCGATGTCTTCATCCACCGCCTTGTTTGCTGGTGTGCCTCTTCATCAGATTTGCCGTGCAGCGATATGGTCCAGCAGGCACACTTTCACAAAGCATTACTGTTTAGAGGCCATCAATGAAGCGGATACCGCAGTGGGACAGGCAGTGCTTCGCCATCTGTTTCAATAAGGTGAGCCTCTCTTCCCCCCTCCTTGATGTTTTACTGTGATTGCTATGATGTTACATGACTGTATTATTCTGATACTGTCTTGGTTTCTTCCATTTATTTGCCTTGCAATCTCAGTTCTTGGAGGTTACTGCTTTCTATTCTATTCACGCATGTGAATCTATGAAAGACACCCCTAATACTGGAGAAGAACAATTGTTACTTACCTGTAAACAGGTGGTTCTCCAGTATTGGTGTCTTTCATAGATTCACATGCAACCCACCCTCCTCCCCTCAGAGGCTCTCTTCTCCTCATGCGCTCTTTATTACTTGTGCTACGCAAATCTGAGGGCTTGAGCTTCTGAGGTGAAGGTTCTAGAGGGTGCGGACGCCTGATTAACTGTAATTTGGACTAACATAATGATACTAATGTGTTACAGTAGTTTTTTCTCTTTAACATGCATTCCTATGTAAGAATGGTTTTTTGAGATTCCTATTATGTTTTCTATTCTTTACCATGTATTATATGTACATATATTTATTATATAAATTATTATATTTAGCATTATTGCTATTTTATTTACCGTGGGACTTCCACTTCGACGACTGGGAATATTCAAGCATGTGAATCTATGAAAGACACCAATACTGGAGAGCCACCTGTTTACAGGTAAGTAACAATTGTTCTTGCTATGTGGGAGGGCCAAGGAATACTTTCATCCTTTTTTTTTTTTTTTCTTCTTTAACGTATAGCTTTCCCTTTACTGATAGGAGCCCACTAGAGCAGTGATTCTAAGCCTGTAATGCAGGCGACGGAGACGATGACTGCGTAGGAAATTAAATATTAGTAACTGATTAAGTGTATATAAATAAGCAAAATGTAAAATTATATTTCTTAAAATATAAATGCGACAGAATTTGAATTTTGAGCTAAAAATTAAGTTAGTATCCTCCGATTGATGGTGGGAGCAGTGCAAATGCAACAAACCAAATAAATTATGGATAATGAGTGGCCTCAATTAATCTTGGAAAAGCTCCAACCTTCCCATGATTTCCGATTTTTTTTATTCTTCTATATATTTGGGAATTGAATAAAATATTTAATCATTTGTGTATTTGTTTCATAAATCCTTGTTTCTCGATTTTGTATTGCTTTGAGGTTCAAATCATCCAAATACTTAGCCGCGGTCCCAGTCTTCCAGTAATTTTTTAAAGGGAGTCCCCGGATTACAATAATGATTCAGTGGAGGGTTCAGGGTTCCAGAAATGACTGAGGGTGTCCACAGAAATCAAAAGGTTAAGAACCACTGCTCTAGCGCAAAGATTCCAAATGTTTCTTCAGATGACTGAAAAAAATATACCCTACACAAAACTACATTACAGCAGCTGTAAACTAACATGCTTTCTGGGCACAAAAAAAACAAATTGCTTAGAAAACAAGCTAAAAAAGCACCACATTGTTTTAAGCCTCATTGCTAGTCATCACTGGAGATGGAAACTCATTATTGTTTGCTAGAGAGTTGGTTCCTTATGAAGAATTAGGCCGATTTTAGAGAATTTTCTAATTTAATCCCCTCGTTCAATGGTTGACACGCTGAACAGATGGGTGAGTTGTGTATGATTTTAATAAAAAATATTGATTCAGAACCAGGAACACAAGAAGCTATTTTACGGCTTTACTTATAATAGAGAGACAAGCCACTCTGTATTCATCCCTGGCATTGCCATGAGGGAGAAAGGAAAATCTCCAAAATGCAAACAACTTTTCTTAGAAATTTAGCCAAAAAGGCTTCTCAAAAAAGTGTGACCCACACTTAAGTCAACTCTGAAGTCTGTACATACCTTCACCAGTCACTACTGTCTATATTGGCCCACCAGTGACTGTCCTTTAAATATATATACTAATGGTAAGATTCCTCATCCAGGCACCATGCCTGCCTTTCCTTTGGGTGAATGAGCTTTTGGCCTGCTTGAGAGGACCAGTTGTTATGTTATGTTATGTTAAAGTGCATTTTTATAGCGCTCGGCTACTCTAAAAGAGTGTCCCGGCGCTTTCCACAGGCAGCTACAGTGTATAATCAACATAACAAGAAAAACAGAACCCAAAAGTGAAAGAAAAAAAAGCCCACCTAAACAGAATGATTAAAAAGCCAAGTCTTCAAATTCTTCCTGAATTGAAGCAAATTGGGAGTGCTACGGAGTGCCAGTGGAAGCGAGTTCCACAGCTGGGAGGCCTTGAGGCTGAAAGAGCGCCCCCCAATACGGGCCTTCCTCACGCGTGGAACCACAGCAGTGAAAAGGGATTCCGAACGCAATGAGCGAGCAGGGCAATAGAAAGCCAATCTTTTCTTCAAATATCCTGCGCCTGAGCCAAACAGAGCCTTGTGCACCAGCGTCAGGGATTTGAAAACAATCCGCTTCCGGATCGGTAGCCAATGAAGCGTCTGCAGCAGCTCAGAAGCCCGTGTTCGTCTGTGCAGACCAAAGATTGCCCGGGCTGCAGAGTTCTGTGCCACCTGCAAGCGCTGATCAAGTAATCCGGAAGGCCTAAGAAAAGGGCATTGGCATAGTCTAGCCTAGATCCGATAAGCCCGATGTGTGATGTGTGTGTTTTTCATCTTTCTTTTAAACAAGTCTACATAAAATTAATTCTGATTGCTAATATAAGAGGACAAAAACATATTTCAAGGTAGGTTCCAGCCCAAATAAATTTCCATGAGTCTTGAGGTTCAGAGCGGGATGAAAACATTACTTTTTGGGACCTCGTGCTTTTCCATTGTTGTAAGGAACTACAAATTATTGAAATTAGTAAACCTGTTGGCTAAATACTGAAGTGCCACACTTGATTGCTGGCCTCAATGAATATTTGAATGTCCTTTTGTGGATTGAATTCTTTGATTAATCTTACACACTCTTGCTGTCTTTTGTAGTTTAAAAACTTTGACCTTTCTGGTTTTAATCTTTATTTGAAGAGTGTTGGAAAGTAGGATGCTTCTAGCATGGTTACCTCCACTTTTTGCCTATTGTCTGTGTTTTTTGACCTCCTCTAACTGGGATCCTGTTAATCAGGACCCCATTCACTGGGCTTTCTCCCCTATATTGACCATGGTAAGTACTTTAGTGCATCCACAATTGGCTAGTGGTGTACCCTTGTAAGTCCCTAGTATATAGTACTAAGGTACCCAGGGCATAGGTACACCAGGGGTCTCCCATGGGCTGCAGCATGTATTTTGCCACCCATGGGAGTTCACTTAAACTGACTACAGGCCTACCATTGCAGCCTGAGTTGGTGCTTGCACCTCTCACAACAGATAGTTTCCTTATCTGAGGTCACTGCACTTAAAATCTAGGTCACCCCATATGGCAGGCTCTTCAACTCTGAGGGTAGGGTGCTTGATTAGAAGTGTGAGGGTGTCCCTGCATGAGCAGGACACCCCTACATACCCTTGAGTTGATTTGCCAGGCTTTGAAGTGCGGTCAGCCATTGCAATGCATATAGTGGACATCAGTCATTACAAGATGTCGAACTATATAGTAGCTGCACCAAACCTAGTCATATCCCAACACTGATTCCAGTGTTGGAAGTATGATCCCATCTACTGGGGGCTCCCTTGGGTACTACCTGTACTCCCAGTAACAGACTTTCAGGGGAGGGTCTGACAGTAAGCCAGTGCTGCTGCTGACCACATATCCGATTCTTCCCTTCTGCTGCTGAGCTTGACCAGGGGAAGGTGGAACAATAGGTTTCCTGTTATAGGGAGGTGTGACCCCTCCCAGACAGGACTTAGTGTATTGAACTGGAGTGGGGCGCTTTCCAGCGGCACCAGACTGCTTTGAGGGCACATTTGGTGTCCTCCTTTCATACTTCAGTTTGAGACAGTTCATGGAGCCCTTGGCTCCCGCTCTGGCGTGAAACTGGACAAAGGACATTGGAATATCCTCCCATCTATCCAGCACCTCCTGGGAGGGACACCAGAGTTGTTCCAACCCTTTCCTTGGGGTACTTAAGGGCTTACCTGCAGGTGGGTCCCAAGATTCGTCGTGCAACAAGACTCCAACCTAAAAATACATCGCTCTTCGACCATCTGGACACTTGGACTTCATTGAACTTCGCCTGGAACAGAGACTGCACCAAGAAAGACTCCTGCTGCTCTTGGTTGTCTGTGCTTCTGCCAGGTTCTTTAACAGACCTGTGGTCATCAAGGGCACCCGAAGAAATCTCCCTTGGAGTGAAGAAGTCACTCCCCGACCTGACTCTGCAGGCACCTACGGACCTCCTGAGGCTCAGCAACACAGGTGTGGTTCTGCAACTCTCTCGAGGCCTGCCCTGTCCTCTCTGCAATTTTGAGGACAGCATTCCTCATCCGAACTGCTGGGACCAAACCCCCTGTGCACTGTCAACTTGCCTTTGCCAAGGCTTGTTGGCTCTGCAATCTAGAAGTCTTCGGGCAACAAGAAGCTCTATCCTCCAGCATCTCTTCACTCCAAGATCAGCGTTTTCACCACATCCTCTGCACTGTTGGCCTTCATCTTTAAGCTGCTCAAGGTCCTCTTGCGACTCCTGAGCCTTCGGCCTTGGTGTCCTCCTGACTACTCACTTATAAATGTAAAAATTCTGCCAATGATCGTAATAGCTACATTTTTTACTTTCTGAATTAATACCGCTCAGTTTAATTATATTACAGATAATATTGATGGAGAACCAAGATTCCAAATAAGTACTTTAACTTTCTGAAGCCTAGCTAGACCTTTGAGATGCATGGTTTGTCATCCATAACCAAGTCTTGCGGTAATAATTACAGTAGTCAAACTCTAGGGAAAATGTAGAAGGACAGTGCTGCCTTGATTCTCTGTAAATGTCTTTGGTTGATAGTTTATTTCAGCCTTCTCCAACGAGTGGCTTGTGAGCTATTGGTAGCTTTTCCTGCAGCCTATAATTAGCTCTCCTTCAGCAACACAGCCCACTAAGTTAGTTTTTCCTTGGCTGAATTTACATATGCATGCCAAAATAGGAAAGTGAGTAAGCAAGACAAATGCTTTTTTATTTTTTCTCCAGAACTCATAAGCTGATGAATGGCGAAAAAGTTGAATTTCCAGGAAATGTATTTAAAGCTGATATTTCAGTGATCAATCATATGGTTTTGGGGACACGCATTGCTAACATTATTTTATATATTATCTTGCGACTCCTGAGCCTTCGGCCTTGGTGTCCTCCTGAGGGTATTCTACGCTCCAACGCTTGCTTGGGCCTGCTCTGACTCTCCCGCTGTTGTTGAGTCACTTGGACCTTGCTGGTCCCAGTGCTGCTCCTTTTTCGTCTTCCACACCAGTTGCGGCTACCATGGCTTGTTGGTGCTCCCGCCGGGCACTGACCACCTACTCACAAACATCTGACGTGGGACAGCCTGTGCATGGCTCCTGGTCTTCCTCAACATTTCCTGGTCCTCACAGCTGCAGCAACAAGGTTAGTCAAATCTTCTGAACCTCCCGACACCTGTGGGCATTGTGTCTTCGTGCCTCCTGGTCACTTCGAATGGCATAGACTGTCCCCTCTGCTTGAAGTTTCTTCACTTCCAGAATCCACCCTTGGATTCCACTGGACTTCTTCGTCGTCTTCTCCAGAGGTATTTTCATCCAAGTCTTCCATTTTCATTTACAGAGGTTTACGATGTCTCTTCATCCCTTTGTACCTGGCTTTCCTTGGTGTAGGTAACCTGGATGCTGGGACATCCACAGGTGGGGTAGCTCTCTAACCTGCTGTCCTCCAAGGGAATTATTGGGCTCTTCTGAGAAGGGCCTCTCTGTTGCAAAACAGCAACCCTGATGTCTCCGTTGACTTCCATTGGGCACACAGCTGCTCTACCACTCTGCCCACAGCTTCCGTGGGCTTCCTGGGTACCTACATAGGATGGTTCCTTGTGTCCCTGGCTCCTTTGGGTCCTCTGGTCCAAGTCCTGTTCCCCTTTGCAGTTCGCATTCCATTATTTTGGTGTATGGTTTGGTCTCCCACTGGATACCACTGTATTGTGTGCTACTTACCTGCCTTTGAAGTATTCTTGTGTATTGTGTTGATATCTCTGGGTAGGAGATATACTAATGTGTTCGTAAGTGTTGTATAATATATAGAAGTATTTTTATATGAACACTGTGTGGTTCTTTTTCATTTAACTTGCTTGCACTACAGCGAACTGGTAAAACAAGCTGTTTAACACTCATTCAAGATGAGCCTGAAGGCTGCTCTCCACAGCTACAACATTGAGAGCTTTCTATGGTTATTGAAGAACACTAAAATCAGCATATGGGTTGCCTGGATTAGTGCAGGTGCACCACTTGCATATGTGTGTACTATATTTACTAAGCCAGCCTCCTATATAGAGATATTGGTGTTCTGAAATATATGGAGTAACTAGAACTGCATAGTTGGTTTCCTTGGTAAACTGGCTTGCTTCGTTTTCGAAAGATGTGTACAAGGTATGTTATGCGAATTCATTCGCTATTTCTAAATGTTTGGGGTATAACTAAGTGTGAAATTCGTGTCTGTTTCAAAAACAATTTTCTTTGTTTTGATTGCCACAGGTTATGCGTTTCTTCTGTTTCAAGAGGAGAGTTCTGTGCAGGTTCTGATTGACGCTTGTATTGAGGAAGATGGGAAGCTGTATCTTTGTGTTTCTAGCCCTACTATCAAAGACAAACCAGTGAGTAAAAACATTTAGAGTTTAAGGTTGATATGTTAATCTGAATTTGAGCCTGAACCTGTAAACTTTAGCAGAGTCAAACTGTGTATCATCAAAGATTTTGTGAAGCCTGTTACCTTTAATTGGAGAAGCCTGAGACACTTAATGCAGAGGCCGACCGCTCAGAAAGGCTATCTTAGAGCAAGCTCTTTGGAGACAAAGTACTGTCTTGACTTATGTTACCTAGCAAAGCTTAGTTTGGGCTTCACTTTTATAAATGCATACATCTAAAAGACTTGCAGGGCAAGGAAATAATGGAGTCCTCGCTGATGTAAATGTTAGTAGTGCCATCCTAACAGCAAAAAATTATTGGCTGCAACTCTGGTCTTTTTCAGAGAATTGCATTTATAGGATATGGAGAGATGTCCTTACGATTCTTTTTGTAGTTCTAATGGTGATAAAGACCACCATTTGTTGTCTTTATAATAGCAGGGCCATTTTTTGTGTGTCTTTTTCAACTATTTGTTTCTGGGATCTCGTCAATGGGTGGGGATATTCTCAGCGTGATTCATGCACCATTTTGAAGAAATCGGTACTAAAAAGATGATTCCAACTCATGGTTGCAAAATCCAAAGTCTTGGTTAACAAAATCTGGATTCGGGGGATGCTTCTACCTTAAAATACCATTTACCACTGGAGAAATGTCTGCAAAGAGGGGTGTATTTTCTGAAGTTGCAATTGTAGGGATAACTGGTGAAACATTATTACAAAAAAGGACTTAGTTAAAATCCCAAAAGCTCACTTATAAATGTAAAAATTCTGCCAATGATCGTAATAGCTACCTTTTTTACTTTCTGAATTAATACCGCTCAGTTTAATTATATTACAGATAATATTGATGGAGAACCAAGATTCCAAATAAGTACTTTAACTTTCTGAAGCCTAGCTAGACCTTTGAGATGCATGGTTTGTCATCCATAACCAAGTCTTGTGGTAATAATTACAGTAGTCAAACTCTAGGGAAAATGTAGAAGGACAGTGCTGCCTTGATTCTCTGTAAATGTCTTTGGTTGATAGTTTATTTCAGCCTTCTCCAACGAGTGGCTTGTGAGCTATTGGTAGCTTTTCCTGCAGCCTATAATTAGCTCTCCTTCAGCAACACAGCCAACTAAATTAGTTTTTCATTGGCTGAATTTACATATGCATGCCAAAATAGGAAAGTGAGTAAGCAAGACAAATGCTTTTTTATTTTTTCTCCAGAACTCATAAGCTGATGAATGGCGAAAAAGTTGAATTTCCAGGAAATATATTTAAAGCTGATATTGCAGTGATCAATCATATGGTTTTGGGGACACGCATTGCTAACATTATTTCTTTGGTACCAGGGGCATCACTGTTATGTATTACCCATGGTGCACTCAGTAGTGCTGGTAATCTTGCAGATGGTGGCCACTAATATAATCTTGTTTGTGGTCAGGATTACCACACTAATAATGTTGGTAGCTCGGGATGATTTCCACTGATTTATAAGTAGCTTTTATTACAGGAAAGGTTGGTGACCCCTAGTCTACTTGAAGTTGCAGTGTGACTGTGTCATTGCTGTGAATTAATGATTGGTAGGACTATCTAGAAATTTTAAATATTGTCATCTGTTGTGCTTAAAAGTTCAGTGAACAGCCAGTTGAGGCACAGTTTTTATAAGTGGATGAGGTCCATTCGTGTTTTTTTATTTAACAGGTTCAAATTCGTCCTTGGAATCTGAGTGATAGCGACTTTGTAATGGATGGTTCACAACCTCTTGATCCAAGAAAAACTATCTTTGTTGGAGGTGTCCCAAGGCCATTAAGAGCAGGTAAATATAAATTTCTTTTTGGATTCTTAAGTGTATTTATTGAACAGACTTGGGGGTAGATGAGCTTAAAGAAAACATATGCACCAAACTGTTGATAGAGAGGAAGTTCTACTTTTTACTCTCTGGCTGTTGTGGTAAACCAAAACGTTTACTAACTTGGTGAAGTGGCCATCTCGTAACAATAGAATCTCTGTACATGTGTAGGACAGCCAGAACATTTTTTAAAAAACATTCAAAAGCATATGTACAAGAGAACACGCTTTAGGATTTTTTCTTTTTTTTTTTTTTTTACTACAACAATAAAATGCTCTGGGATCTACATTTTACTTTTCTTTTGGAAAAGGAAAGCAAAAAGATGAATTCTCCAGGAAAAGTGTGCTAGATTGCCACTTTTGATGAGTATTGTTAGCAACATTTTCCTCTAAGGAAGCTACAACCAAGTTGTATAAGTCATTAATATGCTGACCTTTCAAAGGAGAAATACCGTAAGTTGAAGTATGCCAGGAAGGAAGATATGATTTTTTATATTGCTTTATAGGAATCTGCAAACCTGATAATTCACGTCATTTATTTCCCTTCACTGAAGCATTTGCTCACAGCTGTCTCTTCAAAGGTGTTACAAAAGATTGTGGAGAGTTTGGTACACTTGTAGATTAAAAAATGTAATGCTTGAAGACAAACTGAAACCTTAATTTAAGGTTGGCCTTGAGATAAACAAACACTCTCAAGGTCCAATTGAAAGGGTACTGCAGTGGTAAACACCGCTTCTATCTCGCGTAGTGGAAGATACAGCAGCAATTGCAGTGTGAAAAACTGCTTCCAAAGTATTATCAAACCCTTGCAGGTAGAGAGTCCTAACTGACGTGTGCAGGTCAGAATGCCCCATCCACCTCTAAGCTTTGCCTCCTCCATCCTGCCACCACCACAAAGCACACAGTGAATGGGAGGCAGTGGAGCAGGAGAGGAAAAAATTGGAAGTTTGGTGCTTGATATTGTCAAGAATTCACACAAGTTCTGATTTCCACCCAACCTATCCCCTAAGATGTTGCTCTTGAGCACATGATTCATGGAGTTAAATGCCTTTGACAGGAGAATGTGATGTACCAAAACCACAAGGATGTGTAATCCAGGTACTTTGTGAGTTAAAAGAAACTCTGGCCTATAGTAGGGGCTGGTCTTATACTTGAAATAACCCAATGGTGGATGAAACAAAAATGCAGGGTGTGGGCCATCTATTAGATCTTCCTGCACCATCATGGAGCCAAAATGGCATCCATTGTCCTTCACGATGCATATCACATCAGATTCTAAGTATCACAGGACGTTCCAGAGATAGATTTTGGATATGAAATTGACCCTACTAGTACAAGTTCTTACCATTTGGCCTTAAATCAGCAAATTAATTATTCTTTAAGTGTTGGTCCTTAGTATGGTGACAATAAATGAATGGGAATCTTCATTTATCCCTCGACAGCTGGTTGGGGAATGTCTGCAGAAAAGCTTCAGTTGGAACTCCAGTCAAATCTGAGTCAACTCATAGACCTGGGTCTAAATATGAGTTCTTCTGATCCATTATGTAATTGGTGCAGTTTATCATCTAGTATCAGTCACTGGGATATTAAAAGGAGCGTCTCTGAAATCAGTACATTACTCATGCCTCTCAGACTAGGATCAAAGCAGACATTTAACCCACACTACATGATGAAAAGACTGGCATCTTATTTAACTTTTAAGTGTGTGTATATGTGTGTTTTTGTTTTTCTGCAACCTATTCGGAGGTTCCATCTACCTTTTGTTTAATATAGCTGTGTTTTGACTGATTTAGATATGTTTGCAAATTAAATAAGTTTACGAATAATTGGCTCGGGCAGTTGCATTTTCATTTAATGTTTTCTCTCGCTTGTGCTGTGAATCCTGTGCAGATACAGGAATAATCTAGCTTTCATCGATTCAGAGAATCACAAGAACCGATTGCAGGTAAATAACTTTTGCTTTTGGATGTCCAGGGAACAGCCAGAGAAACTCTGGATGCAAGTAAGATTACTTTTTTCCTTCAGTACAACCCAGCCTTCTTCATTCTATTGCACTTTGGATAGTTTTGTATTTCTCCTCTGATCCCTTTCTTGTGTTAAGCGTTCTTAGACTTTCCTATTTTTATTCAAGTTTGATACAGTCCTTTTTTATGTTGCTTTTGATACAGTGGTATGTCTCTTCTGATTACCAAGGAACTTCAGTCTTTCATTAGACAAGGATTGAGCTGTCCCACTTAAAATCACCAGATATGACCCCCACATATCCCATATAATCCGCTTGAAAATTAGGTTTTCATTCAGTCCTCTCACATTACTATTAGTATCTATAGGAATTCTGAGTTTGAATGTTTTTCCCTCCAGGATGGTATTGCATACATTCCCATGGGTGAAGCTTCCCACACTAGACCCCTAAGTGCCTCAGCCCCATTCAGTGTGAGCCTCCTCCAAGACTGCTTATTTTGTTACTTAAATCTGTAGTGTTGACATTTTAGACCTTCTAACACTATGTTGTCAGTAAGTACCCTGTTCAGAGTGCTACGGGGCATGCAGGAGATACTTGGTCCAACTGTCTGGGTTGAGGCCGTTTGCTTCTGATACACAGAGGCTCGAGGTTCGGCCTCTAATTTTTGTAACAGGCATGTTAGAGTCCCACTCCCCTCTTGATGGCGGTACTTCACCTTTCACCCTATGCGACATTCAGATTCCGCCCCACTAGTAGTCTGAGTATCATAAGTCACACTCCAAGTCTTTATTAAAATTAAAAGTGTTCATCTCAGCAGTTTTATATAAGCACAAGCCAGTCCACTATTACATTTATAACCCTAGCTAGTAAGTATGTCCCCTCTATCAAGGAATCCTCATTAATATTCAAAGACCGTTATTTGCACCACGCATGCACAGGATCTCCAAACATAACTTTTAACATGCATTGGCAAAACCAATACATCTGTATTTAATGTAATAATGCTTGCAGCGTCCGCACTTTAGAGTGAGACACAGGATAGGCAGTCAGCAGAACCGTAGAGAAGACTAGTTGTAAAGTAGCCCCTCTGGCAGTTCAATGCAAGCACTTGATAAGATATAGAAGGATACAACAAAACAGATAATAGCATTAGATGAAATATGAATACTCCACTCAGCTGAGTCAAGACAAAGTCTCATGCCAATGTCTGAAAGAGGATGGTGGCAGAAAGCTAGTGGTTGTAATGGACAGACCTAAACCTCAAACCTAAAAATAAAAGAAACTGAATACTAAAAAATGCACAGCATTCGCTTTCAATTGATCTCGCACACGTACAGCAAAGATACCTATCTATGAAAACAAAATGGTTTTAAAACGCCATAGCAGTTTACTGTACAAATTTCCTTTAAATTGTGAGGTGGGGGACGGGAGGGGGGGTGGGGGGTGGGAGAGTTGAAGTGAATTATTCTAGGCAAGGAGTACAACATGCAGAAAAAGTGCCTTATCACTTTAAGGGTGCCGAAAGCCCCAACACTCCACCGTGCAGCAGAGTTGACGTTTCCAAGTCTTTCTGCGAATTAATGATGTTTCTGAGTCTTTGTTTGACATTTCATGTTTATTCTTTCACAATGGTTTATGCCATCTTTCTGGTACACTTTCACTTTTTGCCTGGGACGTTCCACAGTTGCCTTCTCAAAAGGTGGAATGCTACCCAGACAATAAATTGGTTGACGGTCTACCCTCCTTTTTGTGTAGTGTTTACCTGACCATCTTTGCGTAAAGGACAGAATTACAATATAATGTATGCAGGAGACCGACTGAATATATTGGGCTGAAAGGATCAAAATCTTGCACAAGTGGACTCTAGATTTAATGACCAGACGAGAGGAGTTGTGAGCTCCACAACCGGGCTGACATATCCCTTTTCCTCTTTCAAGGCTATGGAGGACTTGTAATGTGGCGGGCATCCTTGACAAAATCGCTGTTGATGGCCTACATTCCATCGAAGTCACCTGCTGTGCCATCTAATTTCTGAAATTGATCTGAGTTTTGAATGTCTTTGGATGTTGAAAGACTCTTTACAGTTGAGTACTTAATTTGAAGTTTGGTGCAAAGCAGATTGTATTGTTTTGGATTGATGCTATCTGCACTGACATTCATATCTTGCGTGACAAAAGCATCCATTTTAAAGTCATGGTGAAGAATACATATCCTACTTTGCACAGCAAAGAAGAATTACATTTTGCATCACATGAACTTCATTGATGGCCATAAACGTTAGACTTGGTGCATTTTTCCATACATATCTCCACACAGGATGCACCGCAGTCATCAGAGGTCACCGCTGTGCAGCTTGTGCTCTCACCATAGTTTTCCCTTGCACTCTGATAGAGATGAGTGACTTTGTATTGGGTCTACCATGTCATATATTCATCTATTGCTCTTCTTACACTGAGCGTGATTCTCCTGGACTCTAGCTGTATATTCCCTTTTTTTAGCTTCTATTGTGGTCTATCTTACTTTCCTCCTAACCTTTCACTTTTCCGCTTTCTGTCTGCTAAAGATACCTAGTGTTAGATCTCAGTTAAGACTACATGCAGTTGCTTGTGATCTAACTGCATTGTTTTGAAAGTTTAGTCATGAATTTCAAGGTCGTAGATGAATTGAGCATTTTTATTTTGTACAGTGCACCAGGTAAGTGATCAACCCATGATGAAAACTTGCTGCGAAATTAGAATGTGCATGATCATGTTGGAAATCTGTTTGCAAAATTTAAATTGATTCAGGTTTGAAATTTTATTTTAAAATGAATAAATCGCATATTTGGATTGATGTCTAAAAAATATTTGATTAGAATTTGAAACGTATATTTTCTTTTTGACAGACTTTCTGTATATACCAAAATCTTGTATGTTTGTTTCGCTTTTATAGTGGAATTGGCTATGATTATGGATCGCCTCTATGGTGGAGTTTGCTATGCAGGAATTGATACGGATCCAGAGCTGAAATATCCGAAAGGTGCTGGCCGCGTTGCTTTCTCCAATCAGCAAAGTTATATTGCTGCCATTAGTGCTCGGTTCGTTCAACTTCAGCATGGCGATATTGATAAACGAGTAAGTATGTTTAATTTATGCTTTAGGTTATTTTTCTTGTGCTGAAAATGATAGTTTATAGACAATAGAATTGCAACCAAGTTTGCCCACAGCCACCGGACAGCAAGTGTAACCTGTTCTAGTTAACCCAGCGTGCGTCATACCTGCCTCCCAAGCAGACACCCAGTTTTCACTTAATTCTACATGTCTTGGTTTGGGTGCTTTCTTCTGCCACAAAAGTTATTTCTGTCTGTTGTCGTTGGCCGTTTTTCTCTCTGTCTGTTCCCAATATTTTTGTTGTTGTTCTAGTTCTTCCTTAGTCAATAGGTAGTTCTGAAATGGTGTCTATATCTTCTTATACTATAATGTTGTTTGCTCTGTTGTGGCCATGATTTTTTCCATGCCCAAATAGTTTCAGATTCTGTATAATAACTCTCATGTTGGGAAGTTTGCTTTCTTTCATAATCTTGTGATGAATAGTTTCACTCAGCACAATGCTAAAGACATGAGCTTACTTCTCCTATAGTGTAATGGGCATTTGCTTACAGGCCCCTCTCAGAATAATACATACCAAGAATCTGGGCTTGTTAGTCTAGGAAATTTCTTGAATAGTGTTTAGGACCTCGCTCTAGCATCTCTGCAACTTTGGACATTGCAGTAATATGTGAATTAGTGTGCCATCTGTGCTCTTCTCTGGGTCGCATGTGTGCCACTTTGTTTTTCTGGTGTGTAATACGGATTCTGGCTATTCTACTTAGTGTCTCTTTTTGATGCAGTAATGGCAGTGTTGTGTGCTTAGACGCTTATCTCTTTCCATTCATCTCCTGTTAGTGCTCTCCTAATCACAGTTTCCCATTTTATTTCTGACTTTCTCTTCTCTAGGCTGGAATATAAAGAATGCGTTCATCTCTGAAGTTAGCTTTGGTCTTTCACGTGGAGGAAAAGCCACTGTTCATATTTAGTTAGGTGTCTGCTTGCCATCTGTTAAATTTTGGGCTGTAGCACCCAGCATGTAATCTGATTGAATTGGAGCAATTGCGCTGCAGGAATAACTTAGGAGTTCTCTTCCAGGGGATACTCCTCAATAGTCATAAGCAGTGAATTATCCCTGCCCACGTGCGGGATCTTGGAGCAAATAGCATATATATATATATATATATATATATATATATATATATATATATATATATATATATATATATATATATATATATTCACTTAAAAAACATAGGTTTCAGGCCTTATATAGTTAGGAATTAGCATTTAAAAAACCATTGAAATTGCTCCTATATGGTTAGCTGTACTAACTATATTTCGCGCACCCGCAGTCCACTGCTGATGATGTCACATATTACATCATTCATGACATGGTCAGTGACATCACTGATGCCATCACTGATGACCTCTCATTTGACATCACTGATGATATCACTGATGCCATCATCCAGTGACTGTATGTTTCTGTAAAGTTTAAATATGTTTTACATATTGAAGAATGAGTGGATGTAGAAGTGTCTGGATGAAGGATTTACTAGGTGCGTGACTGACTGTATGAGTGAGTGATTAATTGTGTCTTACTAAATGCATGGGTTAGTGACTAACTGTCTGAATGTGTGCATCAGTATGTCTGTTGTTGTGTAAGCTGCTGCATGTGTTGATCAGTAGCTATATGAGTGGCTATATGGGTTATTGATTGGTTGCCAAAGTATTTGAATGGGAGACTGTGTGTGTGGGTGGCTGGGAGGTGTGTGACTCTGTGCATAGATGTGTGAGCAGTTGATTCACTAGGTGTATGAGTTCAAGAGTACATGTGGAAACAGCTATATGGGTGGTTGACTGTGTGCATGGGTGTGTTGGTGAGTGAATGGATATCTCAGTGCTACATGTCCAAGTAAGTACATATGTAAAACACAGTGCATGTGAGAATTGGCATATATAAATGACTATACATGAGAGCCAGTGAATGTGCGAGTGGCTGTATGGATCATTGTGTACTTGTATCAGTGATTGTATAAGAGAGTAGGTATGTGTTAGTATATGTTTGAATAAGTAAGGTGTTGTGTGTGTATAACTGTATAGTTGAGGAAATGGAAGTGTGATTGATTCTTTGCATGACTGACTAGGTAACTCCATGGATGAGTGGCAGTGTGTGAGTGTCTGTATAGGTGTATGAGTGCATATGATAGTGATGTATTGATAAGTGAATGTATGTATGAGTGATTCTATGGGTGAATGAGTGAATGTGTGTGTAGACCTAGGAATCAGTGAGTGCGTATGTAGTAACTGGTATTGGTGTGTCAATGGTTTCAAGAATGGTAGTCTGTATTTAACACTGGGTGTATCAAAGGTTATATTAGAGTGTGAGGAGGTGCATCGTATTATCACATGAATGATATCATCAGTGATGTGATCAGTAATGTCAAATGTGATGTCATGAGTGATATCATCAGTGATGTCATCAGTGATGTCACTGACCATGTCATGAATGATGGAATATGTGACATCAGCAGTGGATTGCGGGTGCGCGAAATATAGTTAGTACAACTAACTATATAGGAGCAATTTCAATGGTTTTTTAAATGCCAATTCCTAACTATATAAGGCCTGAAACCTATGGTTTTTTAAGTGAATTTGCAAGGTTTTTAAAATGCTAATTCCTAACTATATAAGGCCTGAAACCTATGGTTTTTTAAGTGAATTTGCAAGGTTTTTTAAATGCTAATTCCTAACTATATCGGGCGTGAAACCTATATTTTTTTTGCAATAAATTTCAAAGGTTTTGAAAATGCTAATTCTATTAGCGGATAACGTTTATATATGTTATCCTTCTGGGACCACCTGAGCAGCCATCTTGTTTCTCAGGAGAAGTGAGGCAGAAGAGCACAAAAAAAGAGTGGAAAATGTGAAAAGGAGGCAGGGTAGAGACCCCCTGAGCCCTAGCCCTTCCCAGGGTGTCACAGAAGGACCACCAAGTGCAAAAAAAAAAATTATTATAATTTTTTTAAATCGCGGGGTACGCGCACGGTACGAGTACAGTGTGCGTACCCCTCTATTTTTTCCTTTTTTTTTTTTTTTTTTTTTCCCCTTGGGTTCCTTCTGGGACCCCATGAGAATGGCTAGAGGTTTGGGGGGGTCTCTGCCCTGCCCCCTTTTCGTGTTTTCCACTCTTATTTTGGGCTCTCTTGTGCCTCAGTTCTCCTGAAAAACAAGATGGTGGCCAACACTTCCTGATTTGGACAGTTTGGAATGTTGACAGTCGACTGCCAGCCAATCAGAAACTCGCTCGCGCACGTAAGGGTACGGTGCGCGTACGGTGAGCGCATATAGATATATAATTTGCTCAAATTCAATTTTCTCAACAACTACTGGATGGATTTTCACCAAATATAGAAAAGGCACTACTGCATACCTGTCCCTACCATTTTGCCAAGTTTGGTGTAATTCCTTTTAGCCGTTCGGGCTGTAGCAGTGTCTGAAGGTCCCATAGAAAATGCCATTTGAAAAATTTCAAATTCAATTTTCTTAAGAACTACTGGGGAGATTTTCACCAAACATAGCAAAGGCACATGTGCATACCAGGCCCTACCATTTTGCCAAGTTTGGTGTAATTCCATTCAGCCGTTCGGGCTGTAGCCGTGTCTAAAGGTCCCTATGGAAATTAACATGGGGAAACCCCGTTTTGGGACCCCCTTTCGGCCCCCGCTTGACAAATCCCCCCGAAACTTTCAGGGAAGGAGCGGAGCGGAGCTGGGCAAAATTCTTGAAAATTACACGCAGATTCCTCAATCGGCACTAAAGTTATTCCCAATAGAATGTTGAGCGCATATAGATATGTAATTTGCTCAAATTCAATTTTCTCAACAACTACTGGAGGGATTTTCACCAAATAAAGAAAAGGCACTACTGCATACCTGTCCCTACCATTTTGCTAAGTTTGGTGTAATTCCGTTCAGCCGTTCGGGCTATAGCCGTGTCTAAAGGTCCCATAGAAATTGCCATTTGAAAAACTTAAAATTAAATTTTCTCAAGAACTACTGGAGGGATTTTCACCAAACAAAGCAAAGGCACATCTGCATACCAGGACCTACCATTTTGCCAAGTTTGGTGTAATTCCATTCAGCCGTTCGGGCTGTAGCCGTGTCTAAAGGTCCCTATGGAAATTAACATGGGGAAAACACGTTTTGGGACCCCCCTTTTTTCTCGGCCCCTGCTTGACGAATCCCCCCGAAACTCTCAGGGAAGGAGCGGAGCCTAGATGAGCAAATTTAAGGAACATTACACGCAGACAGATTCCTCAATCGGCACCAAAGGTATTCCTAATAGAATGTTGGGGATTTCCTATGTTAACTAGGTCCTAACTATATATACCTACTGGCGACCGCTAGTAGGTAATATATATTTCGGAGCAAATATTTATATATATTTATATTTATATACTGCATTAGTAGCGTTATATTATATAACGCTACTAATGCAGTATATAAATACGAAGTCAAGCCCAACTGAGAATTTGAATAATAATGCATTCTGGAAATCGTGGTCGGAAACGTAGATCACATGACCACTTGGACACAATATTTAATCCAACTTACCTGTGAACAAGGCGCTGTGCGCTGAAACGCGTAAGGTGTTATAGTTGTTCCTGCTGCCACGCTAATCAGAGCAATAAAGTCTCAGCATGAAGTGATACAGAAGCTGTGGGCTCAGTCTTTTTCGTGTGATATATATATATATATATATATATATATATATATATATATATATATATATATATATATATATATATATTCTCCATCTCCAAAAGAAAGGAGCACCGACGATTGAAGACTCACACTGTCACACTGACGTGACTTATAGAACTTTATTCGCAGGCAGCACACCAATAGTCTCGTAGCGCACAGCTTAGTTTTAAACAGCCACAAATCCGTCAAACGTTTCAGGCATCTTCGCCCTTGCTCACTGACACGGCTGCTAGAAGAGAAACGGGCACGTCTTGCTTGTTAAGTACGTTAGTAATGTCCTGCCCACTGGGCGTTTGCTCAAAGTGCATCATGGTTCTTGCAGTTCTCCCCACACAAAGCCCCTTTGGGGTGCCGCTATACCATCTCCTTCCCAAATTTAAACAAACCACAGTGGGTCGCTGGGCAACTTGTGGGGCTGTTGGCATGCTTTGTTGTTCCTCACGAACTGTCGCACGTTGTTCCGTCGTTCCGTCGTTGCCGCTTTGAGTGACTGCAGCACTGGACCCGTTCTTATGCGGGAGAGCCTTCCCGACCCGGTGCAGGCCATAATACATCCAAAAGAAAGGACAACCACGATTGAAGCTGTGCGCTACGAGACTATTGGTGTGCTACCTGCGTATAAAGAAGTTACATAAGTCACGTCCGTGTGAGGCCTTCAATCGTGGGTGCTCCTTTCTTTTGGATGTATTACGGCCTGCACTGGGTTGGGGAGGCTCCCCCTTCAGGATCTTCAGCGTCTAAAACTGTGAGTAAAGCCCAGGCAAAAACTGTTTCACTGGTGTCTTCTCACACAGTCTCTGTGACTTCTACCACCTCAAGCTCTTCTACTACGGTGTCTACTTCTGCTATAACATCACCTATTGTGTCAGCCAAGGTTTCTTCAAAGAAATCTTCTGGGTCTAAGGACATTTCTTCAATTTTACCCAAATCATCGATGACCGTTCCATCGTCAACGAAGTCATCGTCGACGAAAGCCCCGTCGACGTCTAAGAACTCGTCGACTAAGAGCCTTTCGACGACTGGATCTTTGAAGAAGAGCCCGTCGACGACAGTCCCGTCGACGACAGCTCCGTCGACGGAGGTCTCGTCGACGAGAAGTCAACCGGCTGTAACACCGTCGACAGCGGTTCTGTCGACGACAATCCAGCCGCCTTCAGCACATCTGATTAAGACGCCTAAATCAACAAAGAGTCCCGTCATTTCCAAAACTCCACCTGCAAGAGCCTGGCCTGCTTTACCTCCAGTGTCTCATGCTTCACCTGTGGCATACACTCATTTTCAGTTGAAAACCTATCATAGGCAGGACTATGCTAATATTTCTCTGCTTCTGCCATTGCACATTTTGGAAACATATGCTGAAGAGGAGGAATCTGATGAGGAGGATGGAGACGAAGAAGGTCCCTTTGGGATTGCTCGCCATCCATCAGAATTATGGATACAATATCAGGAAGAGGATGAAGAAGATATTCAGGAGCATTTCTATCAAGAGGAGTTGTCTACACCTTTTTATAGGCACCATCTAGAGCTCCACATCTGAAAGAGACACGTTAGTGATAGATTCCTTACCTTAGAATATCCCCAGGCGTCAGACTGGATCCGGAATTTTTTTGCGTAGCAATACCCCTGCGCGTCGGTAGGAGTCGTCCGCAGCTCCGCGTCAGTCGTCGGCGTCGTTAGCGCCGGAATGACGTTGTCGGAGTACTTAGACGCATCCCATGCGCGTTGAGGAGACCAGTCCTCTACCCCCTTCTTTGATTCAGGACCTACAGGCCATGTTGGCGGACTATCGCCAGAGGTTCCTACCTACACAGCCCACTCCAACCGTACCTTCTGTACCGGCGGATGTACCTATGCCTCCACCACCGCAGGTTCCAGTGTCGCCAAGACACACTGTAGACCCCACACCACAAGAGGATCAGAATACTTCCTCTTTGGAAGAAGTTGGAAGAGAGGAAGGCGAGCTGCCTCATGACGACACAACTGGACATCCGTGGGATGAGTACATAATCCCCATGCCTTTGCCTCCTTGGCCGCAACCCTCTGACTCTCCACCTGAGGACATTGGCGGCTTTCACAATAAATGCAAGATTTGAGCTGCCAGTTTCTATTGAGAAGTCAGACTGTTTTTTTGCACAAGTTTAAAGAGGTGTATGGGAAAATCACCAGGGCTATACCTATCATAGATTTCATTTGGAAGGAAGGTTTTAAGATTATAAAGGCGCCGGCTTCTAATCCTGCAGTCCTTCCTCGTATTGAAAAGAAGTATAGAGCACCACCAGAAACTCCATCTTGTCTGGTGGGCCACCCGCGTCCGGACTCTGTAATCTCGCAAGCTGCGCAACAGAGGTCCAAGAATCCATCCACTCCAATCTCTACGCCACCAGATAAAGAGGGCAGAAGATTGCATTTAATAGGGAAGAAGTTCTCCACCAATGCTGCATCTTCCATCAAGGCAGCAAATTCTCTTGCAATTCTTGCCCTCTATGACCGACAGATGTGGTCAGATTTGTCGGAGTTCATAGATTTGATACCAGAAGACCGTCAACAGGAAGCACGTAAGATAGTGCTTGAAGCGGAGAGGGCTGCATCAGAGATAATTGATTGCGCCCTGGACATTGCAAATACTAACTTTAGACAGTTAGCGGGTGCTGCGGTCCTCAGACGCCATGGTTGGCTCGGAGCAACCTCCTTCAGACCGGACGTGCAAACAAAAATCCTTGATATGGCTTACGATGGGGACTCTCTTCGGTAAGCACATAGATGACTCCCTACTTGCTATTAAGACTGATCCCGACACCGCGAAATCACTTGGTACCCTGCAATATAAGAGAGGCTTTTTTAGAGTAGCACGGGGTCGTGGTTTTTCTTCTAGGGGAAATTACCACAATCAAAAAAACAGGCAATACCATTCTCAGTATAAACAGCCGTATTACCAATCTTCATACAGGCAATCTACTTCCAGTAATTTCTCTCATCGGGGCGGAAGACGAAGATCAAATAATCAAGGCCGAGATTCCAACAAACGTCAATGAGCTCTGCCGGACGCCAGTCCAACATTCTCCCCTCCCTGTGGGCGCGAAGATATGCTCCTTTTCCCAACAATGGCGGAACATCACATCAGATCAATGGGTCCTAAACCTGGTGGAAAAAGGACACACTCTGGAATTCTTAAAGAAACCACCTACGACCCCGCCCAAGGGCCCCCCTCCCCCTCGTCTTCACTTACTGTTCAAAGAAGCCTTACACATGTTTTGCAAGAATCCAATAGAGAAGGTTCCAATCTAGCAAAAAGGAAAAGGATTCTACTCTCGGTTCTCATAAAGAAAAAGTTGGGAGAGTGGCGCCCGATTCTGGATTTGCGCAGACTCAACAAATTCTCAAAGAAGCAGAGTTTTCGCATGGTGACGTTGACAGATTTGCTCAGTTGCCTCAACGAAGGGGACTTTATGGCTTCTCTGGACTTGGAAGATGCTTACTTCCATATCCCTATACACCCCAAACATCGCAAATGCTTACGGTTCACGGTGACTGGCGTCCACTTTCAATTCAAGGTGCTCCCATTCGGGCTGACATCGGCACCAAGAATATTCACAAAATGTTTAGCCCCAGTTTCTGCAGCTCTGAGGTCTCGGGCAATACAGGTCTTCCCATACCTCTACGTCTGGCTGCTCAAAGGACCATCAAAACAGACTACAAGACAATCTGTCAAAAGTTGCCTTCGTCTATTCTCAAATCTAGGGCTCACTCTCAATGCACAGAAGTCACAGTTGCACCCACTCCAAATATTTATCTTTCTGGGAGCTTTATTGGACACCCAACAGTGCAAGGCGTTCTTGTCTCAGAACGGCAGAACAGACTTCAAAGACTGGCAAGACTAATCTCAACATGTTAAGATGAATGTTTGCATCTCTTCTGGGGATGTGCTCTTCAGCGATCCGCTTAGTCCCATTTGCAAGACTCTGGATGAGGCCGCTGCAAGAAGAGTTGCACCGACAATGGCGTCAAAATGGAGGGTCTTTCGACGATTACATCAAGGTAATATCCAGAATGAGACATGCTCTCTAATGGTGGTCAAAAGGAAGCAACCTGTCTCCAGGTCTCACGTTCCTTCTAACCATTCCGGAGTTTATCCTGACCACGGACGCATCTATGGAAGGATGGGGAGGTCACCTCCAGGACCTTCAAATTCAAGGCCGATGGTCTCATCAATATTGGCAGAAACGCATCAACAGTCTAGAATTAAGAGCCATTTTCCTTTCTCTGCAAGCATTCCTTCCGAGAATTGCAAATTCCTCAGTGCTGGTGCGTACGGACAATACCACCAGCATGTTTTACATCAACAAGCCAGCAAGGGGGGACGAGGACTCTCTCTCCCTATCACAGGAAGCTCAAGAGATGTGGGAGTGGGTTATACAACATGGCATAACCCTCAGAGCGGAGCATGTCAAGGGGGTTCAAAACTCCCTAGCCGACATCCTCAGCAGATCTTTCGCAAGTTGCCACAAATGGGAGCTGGAACAAGAACAGGTGAACAGAGTCTTTCAAAGGTTGGGCACGCCAACTCTGTATCTGTTTGCGACGCAACAGAACAGCAAATGCCATCATTACGCCAGCAGATTTCCTGAACGGGGATTAAGAGGGAATGCCCTGTCCATGAGATGGTCAGGAATCTATGCATACGCTTTTCCCTCAATACCGTTTTAATACTGAGGATTCTTCAAAAGATGCAGAGGGAACACTGCACTCTTCTCCTCATTGCTCCTCGCTGGCTGAGGCAGTACTGGTTCCAAGAACTGCTCCTGCTGTCTCAGCAGCCTCCAATTCGTCTCAAGCCGACACTTTCAATGTTGACAAGAGAAGGGGGCCAGATTCTACACCCGGATCCACAATCGCTTGACTTGCACGCCTGGCTCCTGACTTCT
Source organism: Lissotriton vulgaris (assembly GCF_964263255.1). Taxonomy (NCBI): domain Eukaryota; kingdom Metazoa; phylum Chordata; class Amphibia; order Caudata; family Salamandridae; genus Lissotriton; species Lissotriton vulgaris. The sequence continues at coordinate 114,755,068 of NC_141690.1, read as the reverse complement.
TAGAGTTTAAGAATCTCAACATTTCTCAAGACTGTAGAGAAATTCTGTCTCAAGCCCGTACTCGGAGCACTATCAGAACGTACCGTTTTAAATGGAAACGCTTCTGTTGTTGGTGTGAAGCAAATAATATTCATACGCTTCAGGCTCCACCTAAGGATATCCTTCCTTACTTGCTATCACTAGCCAAGGCAGGTCTAGTATTCTCTTCTATCAAAGTGCATCTTGCCGCTATATCCAGATTCAGGAGAAGTTCGAACAAGCCATCACTATGTTCTTCCTCACTGATAAAGCAATTTCTGAAAGGATTGTTTCGAGCCTTTCCTCCAATTTGACCACCACCCCCTGAATGGGATCTCAATGTCGTTTTGTCTATTAATGAGGAGACCTTTTGAGCCTATTCACAGAACTGAACTGAAGTTTTTAACCTGGAAAGTGGCTATTTTACTAGCTCTCACTTCAGCCCGGAGGGTTAGTGAAATTCAGGCTTTCACGATTTCAGAACCGTTCCTTCATTTCTCTAAAGACTGTCACTTTAAGACAAATCCAATATTCATTCCCAAAGTGCCGTCTCAATTTCATTTAAACCAGCCGGTAAAGTTAAAGACTTTTTTCCCGGATCCAGTCACCCCGGCAGAGAAGGCCCTGCACTCTCTTGATGTGAAACGTTGTCTAAAGTTCAATCGTCAGAAAATCTAACCAATTATTTATTGCTTATGGTCAAGTCACATTGGGGCAAGCCGTGACGAAAGCAACAATAGCCAGATGGTTATCTTCATTAATACAATTCTGTCACGAAAAAGCTAATAAGCCTTTAGTCAGAAAGGTGAAAGCGCATTCCACCAGAATGATGTCGACATAGACAGCCCTATTTGCTGGTGTCACACTGGAGGACATTTGCCGAGCTGCCACATGAAAGAATGTTCATACATTTACAAAGCATTACTGCTTGCAACCAGCATCACAGGACGATACAGCAGTGGGTCAAGCTGTGCTGCAACATCTTCATTAAGGTTAGACTTCCAAGGTCCTACATAAGAGTATAACATAATCCACTATAATGTTTTGATTGTCAAGTGCTGTTTTTAATATGAAGTATGTTTTCTGAATATAATTATTTCATTTCAAAGGTTTCAGCATTTATGTATATTTACATTTCTAGTGCTCTATAACCTTCCGGATGAGTGGGGGATATGTAGAATTAAGATTTGTCTCCTACCTTCCGCAAACGACATGTATAGGTTTACTGCTTGCTATTCTGATTCAGGCATGTGAATCTCTGAAAGATACCCCAATACTGGATAAGAAAACCAGTTACTTACCTGTAACTACGGTTATCCAGTATTGGTATCTTTCATAGATTCACATGTACCCACCCTCCTCCCCGGCAGAGCAGTTCTCTATTAGGGATATGTCCTTCTCACTTGTGCTGGGAAAATCTGAGGAGAACTGCCTCTGCTGGGAAGGTTCAACTTTGTCAGTGATAAGAGACAGCGCCACCCAGTAGTTGAGTCTCGTAAGCTCTTCATTGTTCCTGGTGATTCCAATCCCTAAGTATCGTAATTCCTCCTCGCACCATTCCAGTGGATAGTCCAAGGGAAATCGCGCCACCGCGTCCGTCAGTGGGAAGAGACAAGACTCCCCCCCCCCCCCCCCCCCCAATTGATCCGGACCCCGGACAGGCGGCCGAATACAATAAATTCTCTCATTAGGGTGTTCAAGTTATGTTGTGGATCTTGCACGTAAAGTGTAATGTCATCAGCATACATAGAGATCAATATTTGTCTCATGTTGCATTGCAGGCCCATATCATTGTGGTGTTGACGAAGCCGCGCCGCCAATGGTTCAGTCGCCAGGGCAAACAGCGGGGACAATGGGCACCCTTGTTGTGTACCCCTTGTGATCAAGAATGTCTGGAACAGCTGGCCATTGATTAGTATCTTAGCTCCTGGTTGATGATACAAAAGGCGGATCCAAGATAAGAACAGAGGTGGGAAGCCCATGCGCTTCATTATACCGAAAATATACCTCCATTCAACGGCCTTCGTTGCGCCTAAAAAAATCGCAGCCAGTGGCAGTTCAGGGGCAACGTTATGCATCAGTGTAAAAAGGGTTCTCAAGTTATGGGAGGTAGATCTGCCCGAGCCAAACCCCGACTGGTCCGATAATATCAGATGTCCCAACAAAAGACTCACTTGGTTAGCGATGAGTTTAGCTAAGATTTTAACATCATAATTAAGAAGTGAGAGTGGCCGATATGAGCCACATATATGGGCCGGTTTGTCTTGTTTCAGCAATTAAATAATGAGTGCTTCCCTCATGGAGGGGGGCGAAGAGTGCCAACGTTTAGTGACTCTTCATAGACTTCCCAAAGGATAGGGACTTGCACATCGATATAAGTTTTATAACACTCAATAGGTATGCCATCCATTCTTGTGGCTTTGCTGGATTGAAGGCCCATTATGGCCTAGCGCATTTCGTCCAGTTCAAACTGTGCATATAGGAATTCCCAATGGGCTACATCTCCCAGGTAGTCATCAAGAGCTAGGTCTTGGGTGCCAGAAGTGGTGTATAGGGCTTCATAATGGCTAGTGAAGCCGTCAAGTATAATCGCAGTGTCGCAGCAGCGCGATCCATCTGGCCTCTCCATCTCTATCACATAGTTAGAGTAACGTGGTTTCCAGATTACATCTGCTAAAGTTTTAACCAGGGTGGTCCCCCCTCTCCATAGCGGCGAGCTTGCCAGTGTTTGCCCCGAAAGCGTGTTTCCCTCTGTGCCTCTTCTAACTATTCATTAAGCTTGGACCTACATTTTTCTTGTGTCTCACAATCCGGCGCGCAGGATAATTGAGCCTCTAGTGTTTGCAACTCGCGCTCTAGCCTGGAGAGTGTGGCGAGAATGTCTTTGAGTACTCCCGACCCCTTAGAAATGCAGAACCCCCTAATGGTAACCGTAAAAGCTTCCCATATAGTTTCTACGCTTTGCACCGATCCTTTGATTCCTGTAAAGAAATCCTGCACCTCCTCACGCAGCTCTTCTTGGAAGACTGTATTGGAGAGCATGCATGCGTGTATTGAGGCGCTACGCGGCGGACTAAAATCTGCATATGAGAAAGCAAGCCAAACAGAGGCATGATCAGAGGAAGTCCTAGCCAGGTGTCGCGCTTTACAAATTGCGGGGCCCAGCCCCCGGGACACAAGCCAAAGGTCTAGTCGTGCCCAGGTGGCAGCGTAAGCCGTGAAGTGTGTACCTTCCCTGCCCTTGGGGTGCAGATGCCTCCACGCATCCAACAAGTGATTATCCCCAATGATGTCCGCGAGTGTGGAGCTTGCCTTAGTGCGATGATGCGGGCAGGGTGTGACCTATCTAGGGCCGGAGTATTTGTTACATTAAAGTCATCTCCCCATATAATGTGATTGGATCCAACCTGTCGCACCGCCTCCCACAAGGAAGAGAAGAAATCTGGGGCATCTACATTAGGTCCATAGCAGCATACCAGTGTAACAGATTCCAGACCTAGACGCCCCCAGATCATGCAGTACCGTCCCTGGTCATCACCAACCGATCCCACCAGTTGGAATGCCACTTTTTTCTTGATTGATATGGCTGTACCCCTAGCATAAGTCGAATATGAGGGGAAAACCCTATGCATGGCTCATCGGGACGCGAATGTGGTAGTTTTTATAGAGGCGAGAAGTGCGTTTCTTGTAGCATCGCTATATGGGTGTGGTGCCTGTCTAGGTACGATAATATCTGCCTTTTCTTTCTGGGATCCCCCAGCCCCCGGACATTCCATGTGAGAACATTAAATTGCTCACCCGGGCTACTAGCCATGGAGACATGTGATTGATAAATCCAACCGTGCGGCGCCGTGCCAACCCTTCGTGTTCTGTGCCGAAGCATATCACGAATTAGTATGTGCTGTGCTCCAATTTGCCCGAGAAACATCATGCATGTCTTTGTCTCACAAATGCTGGTAGTAACCATAATACAAACTCTCAACGTCCCGTTCCCCTTCCCAGCCCCTCCCCCATCCCACTAAAGCAACCCCAACACGCCAGCATGATTCACCCACCCAGCCCTCCCGCCCATTCATCCAAACAAGAAAGAAGAACATCCCTCACCATAATTATTGGCAAGGTATTGGGGGGGAATTCTCTGTGGGGGTAAATGCAGGCGGCACCACAACGCACCCCTAGCTCTCAGAGCCAGGTGCAGCAACGTTGCAACCCCAACGAGCATTCAGGGGGGCCCGGCGAGTCGGCGTCCAGCTGTCCAGGGGACGCCAGCCCATAATTACACACAGTTCAAATAGCATTAATCCCTAGCTTATTCGGCAATACTCCGTTACCACGATACAACCTTAGGATATTCACAGTCCAAGGTGCATTACTGTTCTTCCCTCTCTTCGCCATCCATCAGCGACTGCTGGCCTTCTGCTTCTCCTTCTTCAGCGCGTGCTGATTGCCTGAGGTGTTTGAGGAACTCGTCTACCTGTTGTGGCTTTGTAAAGAAGTGTTGCCGACCCTGATGAGTGACTCTCAGTCGTGCTGGGTAAAGGAGGGCATAGTCAATTTGGGCCTTGCGCAGCTTCGCTTTGACAACCAGGAATTTACGCCGCTCTTCTTGGACCATTGGTGTGAAGTCTGGAAACATAGTGAAGGAATTTCCCTCATAGGACAGCGACTGCTTGCTGCGTGCTGCTCGCAACGCCACGTCTCGGTCCCTGTAGTTTAAGAGTCTAGTAATTATAGGCCTCGGTGCAGTTCCTGGTTTGGGCCTAGGGCCTAATGATCTATGCGCTCGTTCAACAATAAATTGGGGGGAGAAGGCTTCAGTCCCCACCGCAGCCAGCAGCATTTTCTCGACCTAGTCCTCCATGCGTCCGGTGTTGGTCGATTCCGGAATGCCTAAGATGCGTATATTCCGTCGGCTTCTCGCTTCTAAATCCTCGTTCTTAGATGCTATGACTCCGTATCAAGTTGTGAGGTGTGTCTGGCAGTCGCATCATCAGAGTCTGATATACGTCGCTCCGCCTCTGTTATGCGCTCTATGACTATAGCATCCATTTGAGATGACAACTTGTCCGCAATTGTGGCAAATCCCTGGCAGACCTCCCGCAAAATGTCCTGGATCTCATGGGGCTGTTCGCTGGGGCCCCAAGTGGCCCATTGCTGTCCATTTGTGTGGATGGCTCTTGCCCCGTCCTGGTGAGTCGTTTGGGGACCTCAAAGGTGAGTTTGGGCTGGCGGGCATCTGACTTGCCCATGGTGGCGTCCGGCCAGGTCTGATGAATATCCCTCGATGCGGGAGGATGGTAGCCCCGCAGTAGGGGAAATAGGGCGCAGAGGCGCTTGGTGCCACACAAAGCTACTCCTCCGCTACGCGGTCCCTCTCCAGCGACGTTCGCTCGGTGCTGTGGTGGCTACTCACCACGTCCAAAGTACAAAAAGTGGGCCGCAGCTCGCTGTGGGCCGTCAGTGCGGGAGGTCCCTTAGTAAGCAGGAATATTGCAGGGACTGCAGGGGGGGGCAGGTCGCCGGACGGTGAACCCCCTTCCTGGGGGGGGGGGGCTTCTCTGGATTTAATAAAGCAGGCAGGCCTTCTGCGCAGCGAGTATCCACCACCGGTCGGGTAGAATATGGGTAAGCTGATGTCTTTACTCCGTCCCAGTTACCAGGAGGACTCCAGTCACAGGCCTGCCAAAAGTGGCCTCCACAGCTCAACGTTGGAGCTCAGATTCCGGCAGTGGGACGGGAGGCAGGGGCGAACCAGGCATTCAAGTGCCCAGGGCCTGCTACAGTGATCCCGGTCTTAATTCCTCGTGGGGGCAACGGGACGCTCCCCCCCCCCCCGCTTACCACCAGCCCGGTGTGCCTCCCCCGAGCTCGGGAGGGGGTCCACAGATGGTGCGGCTGCGGTCACGGGGGCCAAGGCGCGACCAGCCGCGCCAGTTCCCGGCGCTGAGGCCTGTCTCGGTCAAGGCATGCACCCACTTGTGGCGCTGCGGGCTCGTGCAGTCCCCAGGTCCGGCGGCCACACAGGGCAGGCTCCGTCGGCAGTCCCTGCTGAAAAGTGCCAGGTGATTTGCAGGCGCAGCGCATCTCCGATCAGGCTGAAAATCGGCCAGGTGAGTCTTGCTGGGCATGTTTATCGATCGCTGGTGGCAGGAGTCCCCGGGGGTGCCAATTAGAAGGATACTTTCTGGAGTTAATTCGCCGGGAGGCGAGAGCTTCACAAGGTGTCAGCTGTTTGCTAGTGCGGCACGTAGCACCCCAAGACCAGCAAGGTTTCCGCGAAATACTTCAAGAGGGAGGTCTTGTTTTAAATCAGATCATTAGTGCCTCGGCTGACTTAGCTGATCTGGCTGCACACGGGTACTCGCATGGTATCTGTTCAAGGCGTTCTGCGTGGCTCTGGTGTACTGGCCATGAGCCTGAGGTTCAGCAGAAGATCTCTAACTTGCCATTCAATGGGTCTTCCCTCTTCGGGCCCCATGCAGATGATGAGATGGCGAAGATGAAAGCGGAACTGGACACAGTGAAAGCAGTAGGGCTGGAGAAGAGGAAGGAATTTCGTAGACTTTTTCGCTCCTGCGATAAACGACCATTCCAGCAGAGGGGTCAAACTTCGCAATGTCGTCACAGGGTCATCAGCAGCAGCAGCGGTCTCATTTTCACCAAGGAAGACCAGGGAGAGGAAATAATAAGCTGCAGATCCCTACCTCAAAGCAGCCACCGAAATAATGAGGGAGTGCTTCCTCTAAACACGTTTTCCACTCCGGTAGGAGAAAGTATCACTGGTCATCTGGAGGAGTGGAAACAACCAATGACAAATGGGTGTTCAATATTGTCATGAATGGATATCTACTAAATAATAATCCACATTTACATCTTGGTTTTAAGAGTCCACCACCACTAATGCTCCAAGAGGAGGAATCTACCTGTGTCATCCTGTTTAACAAGAGGAAGTAAAAAATCTTCTGCTAAAGAAAGCCATAGAGTATGTTCGGGTTCAACAAAGCGCCAGGGAACATACTCTCGCTATTTCCTGGTCGAAAAAAGAGGTCCTTCAGAGGAGTACAGACCAATTCTGGACCTGTGTATCCTGAACGTACATATCCGCAAGGAAAGGTTTTGGATGCTTTCTCTGCAGCAGATATTCCCTCATCTGCGTCAAGGAGGCTGGTTGTGCTCCATAGATCTACAGGACGCCTATTTTCACATTCCAGTGTCCAGAAAACATCGGAAGTTTGTCAGTTTTCAAATTGCTCGGCGTCCCTATCCATTCAGAGTTCTGCCGTTCTGACTCAAGTCAGCTCCACAGACTTTTTCAAAGTGCATGGCAATGTTGGCGGCCTTTCTTAGCAGGCAAAGAATCTTCATTCCCCCTTATCTGGACGACTGACTTCTGAAGAGTTCTCCATCCCTCCTTCAGAAGCATCTCAACTTCAGTCTCCAACTACTGGACAAGCTGGGCCTGAGTCAATTTAAAAAAATCAATTCTCAACCCTACTCAGAACATTCAATACCTAGGATCAACACGATTTTCATTGATCAAGATGAGTGCCAGCATCTCCTACAGTCACTCTACCCGACAGTAAGACCAGTATCCTCTCTCCTGGGGTCCATGGCTTCCTGCATATTCATAGTCCCCAATGCCCCCTTGCACCTGCGTCCCCTACAACAATCTCTGGAGGACCAATGGGTTCAGGCCTCCGGCGGTTGGGAGGATCGCATCACTCTTCTTGAGTCTGCCAGAGACTCAATCAGTTGGTGGACAAAGATCGAATCTGATAAAAAGTGTTCCCTTCCTTCAAGAGACTTCAACTCAGACCATAGTAACAGAGACATCCCTACAAGGTTGGGGTGTTCACATGGATCACCTTCAAGTGCAGGGTCTATGGTCAGAAATAGGGAAGGGCTATCATATCAACTTACTGGAATTGAGGGCCGTACATCTAGCCCTCAAGTCGGTCTTCCCGTCTCTTCAGTCCAGTTCTCTTCTGATTCAGACAGACAACACCACGACAATGTTTTATCTGAACAAGCAGGGAGGAACCAGATCCAGAATTCTTTCTCAGGAGGTGCTAACCATCTGGAAGTGGTTACTGACGAGAAACCTGACCATCATGGCGGTCCATGTGCCAGGTGTTCTAAACGTCCAGGCTGACTTTTTCAGCAGAGAGTTCGTAGAAGCGCACAACTGGGTGCTACACAACGAGGTAGCTCAAGACATCTTTCAAAGATGGGGCATTCCGGACATAGATTTGTTCGCAGACGCAACAAACGCCAAATGCCCCGTCTACGCATCCAGGTTTCACCAACCAGGTTCAAGCGGGAATGCTCTGTTGATAAGCTGGTCTCCAAGCCTACTCTATGCTTTTCCTCCGCTACCTCTCATTCCGGCAGTGATCACCAAGTTCTACAAGACCAACTCCAGGATGATGCTGATCGCTCCGGAGTGGCCGCGCAAATGGCGGTACCTGGACCTTCTACAACTCTCCGAGGTCCCACAATGGAGGTTGCCTTGCCGTCCGGACCTGCTGTCCAAGAACCAAGGGAGAGTGTTTCACCTCAACCTCTCTTCACTCAGGCTGACGGCATGGCTCCTGAAGTCCTGCAATAAGGGCACTTGGACTTACAGTGGAGAAGCTAAGAGACCTTCTACCAGAGCTTCCTACGCTTTCAAGTGGAAGCGTTTCTCCATATGGTGCTTGAATAATGGTCATGACCCAGTTAAAGGACCGGAGCAAGTCATTCTGCCTTATCCTTTGTATCTAGCTAAGTCAGGCTTACAGTTCACATCTATTAAAGTTCACTTAGCTGCAATTACGGCATATATGAAGTCTCCTATGCAGGGTTCCTTTTTCAAGATGCCAGTGGTGAAGGACTTTCTGGAGGGGCTAAAAAAGTTATATCCACCAGTATGAGCACCATCTCCTCCTTGGGAGCTGGAGCCCTACACTGTTTTCCATTCAAATAGGATGGTTCTTAGATTTCATCCTAATTTCCTGCCAAAAGTGGTTTCAGATTTTCACATTGATCAGGGAATCACTTCACCTACTTTTTTCCCTAACCTGGCTTTGCACTCCTTAGATCTTAAGAATGTTGAAATTGTATCTGGACAAGACAAAACATATAAGAGAGACAGATAGACTGTTTGTAAATTATGTATAGTCTCCTGTATTTCTTTGGCTTATCAGTTGGCTAATAAAACTCTTCCGGGAAAGCCTAAAGCACATTCGACCAGAGGAAAAGCCTCTACTACAGCCCTGCTAAGGAACATTCCTATTGCAGAAATCTGTAAAGCAGCTACATGGCGGTCTTTTCATACTTTCTCTCGCCATTACTGCTTGGATTCAGATACTCTGGCAGATGCTGCTCAAGTAGGTTGGGCATCCTTGAGAAATTTATTTGGTTGATAGTCGGTTTATCAAAAATATTATGGTCTGTTTAGTACTAGTTTCTGGATTGCTCGTCTGCGAAGTGTGGGTATGGGCTTCCTATTCACTGCTAATGACTATTGATGAGTATCTCCTCGAAGAGAAGGATAAGTTACTTAGCTGTAATCCTAGTTCTCTTCCAAGGTATACTCCTCAAAGTCATAAGCATCCCTCCTGCGTCCCCGGACGAGCAATGTGAGTGCTAGTTGTTTTTAACTTTACTACGCCTTTACAAAAAAGAACCGATCTAAATTTCGCCTGTGGGACATGCTGGGAGCAGAGTGCTCTGAGGTTCTTAAAGGCAAAGTGCTCAGATTCTTGTAAGCCTTAAAGGCAAGGTGCCAGATGTCTTTTCTGTACGAAGACAGTTATTCTTATGCAGCCTATGGGCTAAACTGCCTGCAAATATCTATCTTTCTTTATTTTGGTAAATAAAGAGTTTTCTGGTATATCACTTTTACAGTGTATAATCTCTATTACGTGCACTTCTGAGACTTATTGTTTCACAGATATACTTGATGTAATTTTTGGCTGGTTACCCTATTGTTTTAGATTCTTGGATGAGGCTGCATATGGACATATATGTAGCTAAACATACATATTTAGGTGTATGGTGTTGTAAATTATAGCTAATTTATCATAAAAGCATACACCTGTATATGTATGTATATTTATACTTCTCCAGTATTGGGGTCTCTTTCATAGATTCACATGCCTGAATCATTCCCCGTTGTCGGAGTGGGAGTCCCACGGTACATAAAAAAGCAATAAATATGCCCATAATAACCAAAAAACCTTGGTAACATTAAAGTAGCCCAAAACTACCAAGAAGAAAGTTCCACATATGACTATCGTAGTCATTATACATAGTCCAAACTGCAGCCAATCGGGCGACTGCACCCACCAGAATGTTCTCCTCAGAGTCTCAGGCTCTCAGGTTTTCTACTGCACGTCGTGTGAAGGGAGTCTCCCTGAGCTCTGCTCAGTTTTTCTCAATTCTTCAGGAATTTCTACACTTTGGATGTCTTCTTCAAAGAAATCTTTATTCAGGCCTCGTGAATTTTGTGGTAAGCTCCGGCTTTTCTCTGAAGATCCCCCACAAGAAATGCATCTGCTGCCTATACCTGGATCACCAGGTGAGAGACTGCAAGATATGTAGGACCTTCCCTCAGAAACAGAGGACAGTCTACTTCTGTGGCTACAGAAGCTTAAAGACCAGGACAATCCCGTTTCTGAAGTGGGAAGTATTGCCTCTGGGTCATCTGTGTCTAGGAAGAGGGCTGCTGAGGAGGTTTTTTCTTCTCCTGGGGCCAAGGTGTTGAGAAAACCACAACCCTCAAAAGGTTCTGAAGGGCCTTCCACTTCAAAAAGGCTACTCCACCTGCTACTGGGAAGCATTTGCCTTCCACGCCCCAGAGAAAGGCAGTAAAAACCTTACCTTCTAAGCTAACTTCTGAGAAGATTCTCCCTCAGAAGAAGACCCCATCGTCGACGACTCCTTTGTCGACTAAGATTTCCGTAGACGCAACAGCTACATCGACATTGACCTCATCCCCGAAGCCTCAAATGATCATGTCGTCAGCACCATCCCCGTTCTCTGTAAGACCCATCTCGACGATGAGAGAGACCGTATCTATTGTCGATGTCCCATCGACGACTAAGACTAGAAGAATCTCGTTGACTGCCTCGTCTACGACCACCTCATCCTCGAAGGTTGCCTCATCAACGGCTTCCTCGTCGACGGCAAGCTCGTCGCCGAGAACTAAATCGTCATCGGCAACTGTATCTTCGACTAAGACTACCTCGTCAATGAAGCCCTCATCGTCGCCGCGGACAACTACGTAGATGGAAACTTACTTGTCGACTGTTTCGCCTTTGGTTGTAGTCCCATCATCGACGGCCCAGTTGACGGCTCTCGCGTCGACTCTGTAATTGTCCTCTTGTACCGAGCTGCAAGTCTGGTCAGTGTCTACGGTTATAACATCTACACCGTCTACGACGATACCTTCTTTATTGCAGAGACTTGATTCTATGATAGAACCCCTATCTCCATTGCATCTTTCTCCACATAAGGTACCTCTACAGGTTCCTGAAAACTACTGGATTCAGATGAAAGTGAAGAGGACTCTGAGGTGGATGACAGGTTTCGAACAGCTAGAAGCCCTTCAGAATTGTTCATTAAGTATCAGGAGGATGATCAAGATGAGTAACCTTCTCCTGAACCTGTGGCCCTACCTCCGGATAATATACCTTCATCTCAGATGCCTATAGCTTTACTGAACAATCTCCAACATATGCTAGACGACTATTACGGCCGGTTCCTGCCTTCTGAATCGGCAGAGTCTGTGCCACCTACACCTGTTGCTCAAGCTTCCACCTCAGCATTCTGGTCTCCTAGACCATCTTCACTGTTTTCATCACATCATTCTTCTGAAGCACATTCATCGGGTGATGATAGGGAGAAGGGTGAAGTAGATGAAAGATCTCTTATGTCGGAGTGGGATGAGTACCAAATTCAAACCCCTTCTCCTTCAACTCCAGCTCCTGCTGATTCTCCTCCGGTGGATATTGGAGGCTTCCACCTCCTCATGGAAGAGAGCAGCTCAAAGATTCCTTATTCCCATAGAGACTAAGAAGGAAGAATGCTTCCTGTATGATTTTAAAGATCAGCCAAGGAGGCAGATACGGACGATCCCCATTTTAGACTTTATATGGAAGGAGGGATTGAAGGTAATGTCAACTCCTGTCTCTCTCACGTCTTGCCCCGGCTGGACAAGAAGTATAAAGCGCCTGACAATTCTCCGGCATGCCTCATAGGGCACCCAAAGGCTGACTCCATAATCGTGCAAGCTGCTCAAAGACGGGCTCGGAATCCATCTTCTCCAATCACAACCCCTCCTGTCAGGGACGGCAGACAGTTGGTCTCAATTGGGTAAAAAGTCTCCACCATGGCAGCGACAACAGTCCATGTGGGCAATTCACTAGCCATCCTGGGTCGGTACGACCGACAAATGTGGTCAGACATTTCACTGTATATCGAAATGTTACTAGAACCTTCAAAGGCTGAAGCTCTGACAATTTTACAGGAAGTGGAACGTATCTCTGCGGAGATTATTGATTCGGTCGTAGATGTCGCATCCACAGGTTTCAGACAGCTAGCCGTGTGCTGCTGTTCTGTGTAGGCAATTTAGAAAAGGGGGTGGTGATGAACAGAGTGTCTGAGTTAAACAGACCACTCTTACCCAGTCCAAAGATCAGGGCTTGATCCATCACCGTTATTTATCTCACTGCCCCATCCCAGCTCAGAACCTGGCTATATGCAAATCAGTCTGTCCCTGGCCCAGTGCATCATGGGAACAGGGCAGACTAAACTACCAAGCCAATTCTTCACCAGAAAGGAGACAAGCTACCAGGGACCGGTTTCTGGCATTTCAGCCTTTTTCGGCCCGGCTTGCTTGAATCCTGATGGAGCAGTGAGAAAGGGACTCATGTCTGAGTATACCCTGCCACACCTATAGTGGCCAAAAACGATTTAGAAAAGAGGGTGGTGATGAACAGAGTGTCTGAGTTAAACAGACCACTCTTACCCAGTCCCTCACCACCCCTTGTTATATATATATTTTTGTCCACCCTAAGCGTGGAAGGGTATACTCAGATGTGAGTCCCTTGCTCATTGCACCATCAGGATTCAAACAAACCGGGCCGAAGACGGCTGTAATGCCAGAAACCGGTCCCCGGGAGCTTGTTTCCTTCCCAGTGTAAGAATTGGCTTTTGTAGTTTGGTTTGCCCTGTTCCCATCATGCACTGGGACAGGAACAGACTAATTTGCATACAGCCAAGTTCTGAAACTGGGATGGTGCAGTGAGCTAAAAAACGGTGTTGGATCTAGCCCTGATCTCTTGACTGGGTGAGTTTTCTGCTTAATTCAGAGACTCTGTCCCTCACCACCCCTTGTTATATATATAGTTCTGTGTAGGCAAGGCTGGTTAAAGGCTACATCTTTTCGCCGGGAGGTAAGGGCAAAGATAATCTACATACCGTTTGATGGAGAGGCTTTGTTCGGCAAAACACGTAGAAGAAGCCCTACAAACAATCAAGAAAAACACGGAAACGGCCAGATCTCTCGGTACTTTGCAATTTTGTAAGCAGCCCTTTCGGGGTGCAAAAGGACTTGGATCGTTCTCCAATCGAGGGAGCTACAGCCAACAGAAATCCTACCAGTTGTATCAAGGTAATCAGCGATACCAGTCACAAGGACAGCAATCGTATGGCCAACGCAACACTTCCTATTTGCAAAATAAAAGGAAGCCATCCTACCATGGAAGAGATTCAAATAAGTAGCAATGAAAACCACCACCTGTCACCTCTTCTACCGCAGTCCCGTGTAAAGGTTGGAGGAAGAATCTCACAATTTTACTCAAATTGGTCCTCAATGACATCGGACAAGTGGGTCCTAGACATCGTATCCAAAGGCCATGCTCTAGAATTCAAAAAGTTCTCCAAATTTTCCCCCAAGAGGCCCACCTCCAGATCATCTCAAAGAGCTGTTTTCCCAGAAAAATTTGATGATACAAAAAGGAGCAATCGAAAAAGTGCCTCAATTGCAGAGGAACAGGATTTTATTCAAAGTTTTTCCTGATAAAGAAAAAATTGGGAGAATGGCGTCCCATTCTCGATCTTCTCTCCCTCAACAAATACCTAAAGAAATTGTCCTTTCGGATGTTAACGCTTCAAGAAATTCTACAACTTCTGTCGGCTGGGGATCACATGTCCACCCTCTACCTTTTTAAGATGCGTACTTCCAGACACATGTCCAGAGATGTCTGTCTTTATTTCAGTTGCTGGGTCTCTCTATCAACCTCGACAAATCTCTTCTGGTTCCTTCACAAAGGCAAACGTTTTTATGGGCAACATTGGATACGCAACTGATTCAGGCTATTTCTCAAACGAAAGGCAGCAAAAGATCTGCAAGCTAGCTCACAAGTTAAGATCAAGAAAGTCAGTTTTAGTTCAACAGTTCAAGTCCTTTCTAGGAATGATTTCTTCTTGCATCCCCTTAATATCCAACTGCAACCTCCAGGATGAGGCCCCTACAAGAGGAACTCAACAAACAATGGTTACAGATCTCAGGATCTTTCGACTATCTCATTCAGGTCACTCCTCGGATGCGAGAAGCCTTCCTCTGGTGGACTCAAAAGAAGAATGTAGAGAAGGGATGTACATTCCTTCAAGAAACGTCACATTTTACAATCACCACAGATGCGTCCCTCGAGGGTTGGGGAGCACATCTTAAAGGGCTAACGGTCAGTGGAAAAGGGAGTCCTCAACAACTGAAGTGGCATATCAACTGGCTGGAACTCTGAGCCATCTTCTTAGCCCTGAAATCATTTCGAACAGTCATTCTAGAAGCCACAGTACTGATTGGGACAGACAATACTACAAGTATGCATTACTTGAACAAGCAGGGAGGAACGAGATCGGCTATTCTTTCTCAAGAAACCCAAGAAATCTGGGATGGGGCAATACGGCACAGGATCAATCGGTCGGCAGTTCACGTGCCGGGAGTTTCTAATGTTCTGGCGGATTCCCTCAGCAGGTCCAAGGTATCCACTCACGAATGGGAACTGCATCAACCGACGGTGGATCGAGATTTCCAAGAGTGGGGTCATCCCGATCTAGACCTCTTTGTGACCAATCGTTGCACCAATTGCCTATTCTTTGCAAGCTGGCTTCCCCACAAGGAATCTCAAGGGAATGAGTTTTCGATGAACTGTTCTCAAATATATGCCTACGCTTTTCCTCTGATACCTTTGGTTCCCAGAGTTCTCTGGAAGATGAAGAGAACCTTGTCGCCTAATTCTCATTACTCCCAGGTGGCCTCGTCAGTTCTGGTTCACCGAACTTCTCCTCCTATCAGAATGCGATCCCATTCAGTTTCGACCAATACCGAACCTCCTGTCCATTCAGAACAGTCAAATTTGCCATCCGGACCCTGCATCTCTGAAATTAGCTGCCTGAGCATCTTGAATTCGCTCATCTAAATATCCCTGCGGATTGCAAGGAAGTTTTGGATTACGCTCGAGCGCCTGCCACGATAAAGACATACAGACTTAAATGGAAAAGATTCTGCATATGGTGTCAATCTGCCAATGTTCACCCTAGTCACGCAACACCTGAGCAGATTTTACCTTTTATCTTACATTTAGCAAGATCAAGCCTTTCCCATTCAACCTTAAAGGTCTTTTTGGCGGCTATTTTAAGGTCCTGACAAGATGGTTCCAATTCTCTCGATTAGTCAAGGATAATACAACAATTTTTTAAAGGGCTATTTCGAATGTTTCCTCCAGTCCGTCGTCCACCTCCATCCTGGCATCTCAATGTGGTACTAGCGCAGCTCATGCGGCACCCCTTTGAACCTATTTATAGAGTGGATTTCAAATTTCTTTCCTGGAAGGTAGCTCTACTACTGGCCTTGACTTCAACTAGAAGAGTCGGCGACATTCAAGCTTTCACCATAAATTCACCTTTTCTGCAGTTCACTTCCACTTCTGTGGTGCTACGCACAAATCCCAGTTTAATGCCGAAGGTACCTTCAGACTTTCACTTTAACGAACCAGTCATCGTAAAAACCTTTTTTCCTAATCCGCTATCCCCTGCAGAAAAAGCGTTGCATACCCTTGACATCAGAAGTTCTCTTAAATTCTATTTGCAAAGGACCTCTACCATTCGTAAAACAGATCAATTGTTTGGTGCCTACGGAAGAATACGGAAAGGACATGCAGTGTCTAAACAGACCAGAGCTCGCTGGATTTCTGCCGCTATTGACTTTTGCCATCAACAAGCTGGAATACCTTTGCAGACAACTCCAAGAGCGCACTCTACTAGGGCGGTTTCTTCCTCGACTGCTCTTTTTGCTGGTGTTCCTCTTCAGCAAATCTGCAGAGCAGCGACTTGGTCCAGCAGACACACTTTTACCAAGCACTACTGTTTGAAGGCTGGCAGCAATGCTGATACGTCAGTGGGACAAGCGGTTCTTCGCAATCTTTTCAAATAAGGTGAGCCTCTGTTTTTCCCTCCTCCTCTGTACTGCTTCTCAGACGCTTATTATCATGCCTAATATATAGTAGCATTCTCATGTGGTTGCAAGCTTACATGTATTTATGCATATTATAGCATTCTTAGTATGTGATTGCATATGCTTTCTATATGCAGGTTTATGTTGCAAATAGCGTCTTCCTAGAATTATTTGGGTACTACTATCTACTCTGATTCAGGCATGTGAATCTATGAAAGACACCCAAATACTGAAGAAGAACAATAGTTACTTACCTGTAATCTGTGGTTCTCCAGTATTGGTGTCTTTCATAGATTCACATGCAACCCGCCCACCTCCCCTCAGAGGCTTGTTTCTCTCTCATCTCTTTGATATACTCTTGTGCGAGAAAATCTGAGTGCCTGAGCCTCTGAGGAGAACATTCTGGTGGGTGCTGTCGCCTAATTGGCTGCAGTTAGGACTAATGACTATGATAGTCATAGCTGAGGAACTTTTTTCTTGGTAGCTTTGAGCTACTTAACTACCTGGTTTTATGTCACCAAGGTTTTTCGGTTATTATGGGCATATTTATTGCTTTTTTTATGTACCGTGGGACTCCCACGGGGAATGATTCAGGCTTGTGAATCTATGAAAGACACCAATACTGGAGAACCACAGATTACAGGTAAATAACTATTGTTCATATATTTGCTCTGGGATCCTGCACTTGGGCAGGGATAATATACTGCTTATGACTTTGATTTGTATACCACTAGAAGAGAACTAGGATTACAGGGAAGTCCTTTTTTTTTTGTATGTTCACAAACTTCATAACTCCTTTTTTGCCAAATAAGTCCTCCACTCTCATACACTTGTTGCTCCCAAATCTGAAATTGCTTGTCGTAGAGTGCAGGGAGGGAGAGATCTGTGTTGTGGGAAGTGACTGTAAAGTTCTTTTTATTGCAATTTTACCCTGCACTCCATTGGTAGCTCTAGTAATGGATCAAGCTTTGTTTGCTTTTTGGAACCACCATGGGTACCTTGTTAATATGCATATCTGGGACTGATTGGTTCATATTGCTCGTACAGGGTATCCTTTTCCATAGTCCCAAGAACTGAATATTTCCGCCCATGCAAGGGTACCTCGGAAAATATAAAAAATTATATACCTCACCTCGCAGAAAGAAAAGGCTGAATCCAATATCTTCTTAGTTGCAATGCTTTATTCCATTTAGTGAAATCTTAGTGCTGCTCAGGCATAGCAATGCAGCCTGTGGGCTAACAATGTCTTCTATTGCCAATTTTTGCCTGTTAGGAGTATTTTACTTATTAAAAGACAGAGTTTAAGTGATAATTGCCCTTGTGTGTCTTTTATATATTAGAAAATGCAAGTGTTTTATATATGCAACTACATTGTTTAGCCTCCATTGGGGGCTGCATTGATATGGGAAATATATATATATATATATATGTATCTGTGCATACTTGGTTTCCACATAAACCTTTTTATTATTTCTGGGGTCCCCGCACATGTGCGCGAATATTCAGTGCTTATGACTATGATGAGGATACCCCTGGAAGAGAACTAAGATTACAGGTAAGTATCTTATCCATGTATCCCATTGGATGCAGTTTTTACACTTTGCTTGGTACGCCCCTATACCATCATATACATGGCATAAGCCACTGCTGATGAATGCAAAAACCACAGTTGGACAGAATGCAGAACAATGTCATACATTCACCCCAGTACAGAGATCTGGGCCTAAATCCATCGTTTTTTTGCACTCCACACCACCCCAGTTCAGACATGGCCATAGGCAAATCAGTCTGACCCTGTGCCTCATGGGAACAGTCCAGCCCGAACTGCCAAGCCATGCCTTCCCTGGACTGGAAACAAACCTCTGAGGACCGGTTTCTGGCATTCCAGCTGTCTTCAGCCTGGCTTGCTTGAATCCAGTGGTGTGGAGAGCATGGGACTCGCGTCTGAGCAAACCCATCCCACTCGGGGTGACAAATGCTAAAACCACAGTTGATGGACAGAATGCAGAACAATGTCATACATTCACCCCAGTACAGAGATTTGGGCCTAAATCCAGGCTGATGAAGCCTTCCTCGAGCAATTGCTTAACCTTTGTGAGCTTTGAGACCTTAAATGCCCAAGTCTGCATTGTGACCATTAACTAAGTGCACTCTGTCGAAACGCTAGATATTGAGGCATTCAACATAAGTTCATTAGCACCATGAATAGCTTCACATCCTCCATCTAGGTTATCCTTTCTTTTGTAGCAGTGACACATTTGCCTGCAAGACCTTCTATGAGGTCTCGCTTCAGGTTCCTTTGCAGCCTCTCCTTCTTATTAAAACCTTCATCGTTCAAATGCATACCTCCATGACGCCTATTGAAATCTGCTCCTAGATATCTTTTGCATTTAGTCTGTAGCTTAGCGGAGTTCACAGAAGAAACTGTGTTATTTTGGTGGCAGCAGGTGACAAAGAAATTCTGAAAAATACAAACCACTGTAGTAAGTACTTGCATCTAGATTCCGATCTGTAGTCTGTAAAATGTTAAAGTGTGCTTCAACATCTAAGAGGTCATAGCCCTCTGGTCAGGATAGTAGAAAGATTGATGCTGCTGGCCGGAAGATTTTTTGAAATATACAAAAAGTGATGGATGAAATGCTTGAATTAATCTCAGTCATTGGTAATTACTCTGCACCATATCCCAGTCGATTGAAATTTTGCATACCATGCTCAATCAGTTTGGACCTAGCCATATACAAATCAGTCTAGACCCTGCTGCAGTGGAACAGTCCAGCCCAAACTGCCAGGCCAGGTCTTCCCCGGGCCAATATTTTTACCAATCAGCCAGGTACAGCTTGGTTCCAGTGGCACAGTGTGTACCCATCCCACTTTAGGGCGACACACTGAAATATACAAAAAGTAATGGATGGATTGCTTAAATTCATGTTGCGGAAGATCTCTTACTGAGGCAACAATGTTTAGTAGAGGTAGTTCAGTAGCTCTAACAGGCTGTATGGTAGACCTGTTTGGAAACCAGATACCTTTGCTGGCGCCCTCAGTGCTCAGTTTGAGCCGGTGGTTTCTGGTGCTAGGCACTGGTCCTTTTTTGTCAACACTGGTACCTATGACAGTCTGTGGCAAGTGATGCTATTTGCGTAATTCAGAGTTGAGCACACAGTAGTAGTTTCCCAGTGGGGAAAAGAATTGCAGTACTTGTGGCAAAATGTATTGCTATTGCAAATTTAACTATCATGTCAAGCTACACTGCAAGACCTTCTTGGAAAAGTTCTATGATGATATTGTGGAACAGGCAAACCTGGTGGAGTCTTTGTAGGAAGAATTTTTTGTGTTTTTTTGCCCAGCTAATGGGCACTTTTCTTTGAAGATATGCTTGGCTCTCAAGTAATACACTGCTGGTTGGCGGTCCGGTCCAGTACAGAGTGCTAGACATGTTTATGATAGGCAACACCTGTTCAAACAGCATGTGGGTCACAGTTTGGCAGGCCATCTGGTGGAGCCCCAGAACGAGATGTCAAACAGCATGTTAATGTAAATCAGCGCTCAAACTGAACTGTTCAGATTACAAATGTCCATATTCTTACTTTAAAAAATAAATAAGTACATGGATATTGTCTAGAAAATGTTGCAAATTTCGACTGGGCTACTATTCAGTACTCATCCCTACATGGAAGACTAACTGGAGCCTTCGACCAGCACTGTGGCAAAAGTGCATCATCCAGCACGAGGACAGTATCTGGCCCAGGTGGCGTGACTCCCTGGGCAGCTTGCTATCCGTATTCCCCATACTGATCGGGCGATGGGTGGGCTTGCTATCCAGTCCTGCATTAATCCCATCCAATTGCTATCAAAACCTATAAGGAAGGAGCATTACTTATATGTATTTGCTTTACCAGCCCAGAATATCCACCTATGATAGTTCACAAAACCCAATGACACTCCTAGTCAGTGTTTTTTCAATTCTGAAAAAAATAAGGAAATTATGCTATATTGTGAACCTGCACACATTGACGATATTAATAAGCATGGATACAGCACAGTTTCGCGTGGAGACTGCCTGTAAGACGCAAAGACTTCTGGGTGTCTACCAAATGAAAGGGCGCGTACTTTCAGCTACATATTCATTCACAGCATCAAAGGTATGAAAGTACAGTTTAGCATAGGTGCCCCCCAATACCAATGAAAAATACTACTGTTTGGCCTCAAGTTAGCACTTTGTGGGCTCACAAAATGCCTAGAGGAGCATTCATGACATCCATGATCTATTCCAGGGGATTCTCATAGACAGTCGTAAGCACTAAATTGACGTGCCCACATGTAAGATCCTGGAGAAAAAAAATATATACACACGCATTTGTACAGTGGTAAGGAATGCAAGCCTTTATAGAAAATGCTGTTCTTTGCCCCTTTCCAGGGAGGTGGGTTGGTTGCTTATAGGGGTGGGCAGAATTTGCGTAATTGCGTTACGCAATCTTTGCGAAACAGTAAAAAATCTCTGCAAACACGTAGAAATTCCGGGAACACGAGTAATTGCTTGTTTGCGATGCTTTTTTCCTGTTCGCAATCGCTGTTTGCTTGCTCGGGAGGGAAATCTCTCGTGAACACGCATTTTGAGAACGTGAACAAGCAAGCAATTTCAAGAAGTCGCGGAACACAGAATTTTGGGCAATTTCGTGTTCTCCGCGGAACGCGTAATTACCCAAATTCCGCTAGCGGAACGGAATTTAACACCCAGGCCTACTTGCTTATAAGTTTGAGGATTACCATAGAATACAACTATGATTACAAGCAAGAAAGCTTTCCTTCTCTTCCACATGATCCTCATCAATGGTCATAAGCACTGAAAAGAGCAAGCTTATTCCACCACAAAACTTTGCCGCCAACAAGAACAAAATGCAGAAATTTCTATTCATTATGCAAAATGATTCCTTAATGAGGCTTGACCTGCTTGTTCATCAGCACACAAATCTGAATCTAAATAATGTCTGGTAAAGGGGTGTTGATCTCCTTATGGCGGCTTTACAGATTTCTGAAATCTGTTATTTAGGAATGTGATAATTCTGTTCCTACTCAAAACATTACGGAATTCATGAGCCCACAAATGCATGAACTTTACAAACCTATCGCAACTAATCCACAAGGGAAAAATGGAAGCACATATTAGTAATCTGCTAACTATTTAAATCTAATCTCGGGTTCTGGAGTAGCGTGCTACTCTTCGCAAATCTAATCAATGCCTCGTCGAGGGTAGTAAGTGCTATATATATTACAATTGCTGGGGCTACTGCCTTAAATTTGCAGGTATCTTGAAATCCTAGCTTTTTTAAAGGCTCGCCCATTCATGGAGGTTCAAATCTGAGCTCGTTTTTTCCATCTTAAACTGCTCAGTGAACACCCAATATTTTTTTTTTACTTGGCCAGGTCCATTCCAACAGTCCTTAGTTTTCTTCCTCTTTCACTATAGAAACACTTTGACATCCCCAGATTGCCCAGGAAAATCCATTATAACAGTGTAAAATGTTGCTGTCCTAATTCCAACAAAAGAAAATATGGACACATCTACTCTACATTGTCTTCCCTTCACTGTCTCCCAGTTTAAAGCCCTGCTTATTAGTCTTGTGCTTTTTCATAATAATGTGTTGATTGATCATTATAAAATCTAAGCATCAGTAATTCTTCTTCTTACTTAGGGCCTCATTAGGTTGGCGGAAAATGGGACCGCCTGCCTTAAGGGCGGGGGTCCCGGGGGTGCCATTAGGATGTGCCCGCCACAGTGGCGGGCACATACTGTATTCTCAGCATTGTGGCAGGTGGTGCTCTCTGCACCGCCCGCCACAATGCTGACAATACATCACAGCATTTTCATTTGCAATACGGCAGGCCTCCGTGTGCACCCCCCCACTCACCTTCACTCTGGGGGCCCGCAGGGGGCCCCCAGAGTGAAGACCGCCTGCCTTTCCATGGCCGCATTGCCGCTACGGCAAGGCATTGCACTCTTGCATCGTTATATGGCTGGCGGTGTCTAATAGACACCGCCACCATATTAAACATTTTCCGCCCCGGCCGCAAGGCGACCGGGGCGGAAAAGTGGTGGGCGGTGTTTTCTTCCACCGTGGTCCTAATATGGCTGGAGGAATACAGGAAAGGATGGCGGGCAGATTGCCCCTCGCCAGGCTGGTGGTGGCTACCGCCAACCTGGCGGGGGAAATCCGCCCGCCATCCTAATGGACCCCTTAATCTCTAGTTCCGTTCAGTCTAGTTTGGATGATTGCTTGCATAGGGTATAGGCTACTCTTTTTTTGCAGCTTTTCTCAACATATAAAAATAGGTAGGCTTGAATTTTGAAGATGCCTGCAGACCTGACTAGCACATTAGAATTTGACTGATTGCACCGTACAACACAGCAGCATAAGCTGTGATAACTCGTTGGTGTGACGATGTGGTACAAAAGACTTCACATAATGCAGTCAATGACTACCTTCTAGTCACAACCTTCCTTAGTTATCTTTAGCTAGATAGCTTCATGCACCAACCGGAAACTGCACAAGTTATATTATTTTCTGTACTTGAAGCAACATTTAATGTATTTTGCTCGCTATGTGAGGAGAGTAGAATATCATATGCTTCCTTGTTTCTCAAACTGTGTCGCTTTATATATCGAAGCTATGTTACCTTATTTAAGCTCTATACAAAAAGGTAGTAGTATTGGTAAATACTGCAATATTCAGAAAGGACGAGGTGTCAAAGTTGCTGGCAGCAGTGATTTACAAGATCGCACATCCTCAGCGGTACAGTTAGGGTAGCAAAACACACATTTGAAATTATTTTTACAAATCAGTATGGTGCTTACACTGTCCCCTTAGACTCTCCTACCAACAAAGGGCATGTTTGTGAATCAAAAAATTCACGATCCTAAATTGTAACATGTTGATACTGTAAACACACCATTAGTCCAAATAGTCACGTTGATTAGTTTTTCAAAGTAAGTTTCAGCATGGAAGGTGTTTACTGAGAAAGCATACACCATCCCTCAAGTCTTGGTTGACAGTACATGGGTTGCGCTTTGACAGTCCCACAAATCGTGTTTGACTCACAATTCATATGTTGCATGGGCAGCTGCCACGTTTTTTGTTTCTTTGTGACTTGTTCCAGTTTTCTGGTGCCACCCGTCTCCTTTTTAACAGATACTATTAAGCCTGGAAAAATTCCTTCTCCTTGGGAATCTGAAAAGTTTTGCTTGACTGTGTCCCTGTTCTAGGAGGCTGAAAATTGTCCCGAAACCAAAGGTAGCATTCCTAATTCTAATGAGAGCAGGAATTAAGTAGTTGCTGTGAAGTACAAAGCGTGCTGATAACCGCATACCACCAACTGGTCGGCCATTGTATTAGTAGAAAGATATCAGGAGGGACATGATAAATCTATGTGGACTGTGATCTGGTTTGTGCTTCAGTATCAACGTGTCATGTTCAGAAAGGAGTTCAGCTCAGTCAGTGCTCCACATAAGTGTACCATAGTCCCTTGTTTCTGGAGTAATTGTGCTTGCCTGGAATCTGTAGGATTTGTGACTGTTTCAGCAGTCAAATGAGACCAATTCGAAACACTAAAAGATTAAGTGGCTGGAATTGGGCTTTACAACAATTAACCATGTATTTTTGTTCACCTCATAAATACTTTGTTTCGGAGTTTACTCAACATACAAATGTTCCATGTTGTGTTTGGCAAATTACAGACACTCCTTGTCCCCAAGACGGTTTGCTTGCAAAATGTGATTATGATTTGTTACTGTGAGATCTTGCACATACGTCTGCCAGTTAGACAACCTACAATGTGACTGATTTTTTTTTAATGCAGTCCTCTCTAGAAAATCAGCTATTTTCCAGAAGGACAAGACAATGCTGTTTCTTACCAAATGGATATTTTTCATCTAAATTTGGAGTTACATCTTCTGATGTTCTCCCCGCAAACCTAGTTGGTAAAATAAATTGTCACTGTCCAAATATAAGGGCCCTTTCTGAATCTGTAATCATGTCTGGTGTCTCTCTGGGACAGACGCTAAAAGAGTATGCTAGTCCATGAATATGACTGAAAGGGGTACAAGCTAGCGGAATAAGAATGATTGTTTTGTGAGATAATGAATTGTTGACTCTCAGGCTTACGCTAAGAACAATGGAAACCCACCATATTATTATTTAGTAGTGTTAAATGATGAAATAATGACATCAGTCATGGTAAATGTTGCATCTTTTTCTTTTTTAATAGGTGGAGGTGAAGCCATATGTGCTGGATGATCAGATGTGTGATGAATGCCAGGGTACACGGTGCGGTGGAAAATTTGCTCCTTTCTTCTGTGCCAATGTTACTTGCCTGCAGTATTACTGTGAGTTTTGCTGGGCAAATATCCATTCACGTGCTGGACGGGAATTCCATAAGCCATTGGTAAAGGAAGGTGCTGACCGGCCTCGACAAATCCATTTCCGTTGGAACTGATTATAATGCCCCAGCAGATACGAAAGGAAAAAGTGGTGCATGTGGCTTATTGTTTGAAGATACTGACATGCAGAAGAAATAAGTGCATTCTTCTGCTTTTCACCCCAGCTATCAATACATGCATCTTTATCAGCAGCCAAAACACTACAAGCCTCTTGTTTTTCACCAAAACCCCACATCTCAGGCTTTCTAATT
Source organism: Lissotriton vulgaris (assembly GCF_964263255.1). Classification (NCBI taxonomy): domain Eukaryota; kingdom Metazoa; phylum Chordata; class Amphibia; order Caudata; family Salamandridae; genus Lissotriton; species Lissotriton vulgaris. The sequence continues at coordinate 114,729,867 of NC_141690.1, read as the reverse complement.
TTTGTGATATTTTCATGTTAAAATAAAATTTTCTTTTGTATTTTTTCCAAGTTATTTTTATATGTAATGTTAAAATTAGATATGAGAATGTTTTGCATAGGGGCACAGTCTGCTGCTATATTTAGTGGGTGAAGCGTGCACTTATTTCTAAACATGGGTTTTTAATTCAAGATCTGCCCCAGTTATTTACCAAAGGTAGCAAAATAATAGAGATGGAATATGTCTGCTACAAAACTTATTTTTATTGTCGCTATATTCAGTGTATACATAAACAAAAAAATAGGGTTGATTTTTGCTCTCCATTTTGACTTGCAAGATAGAATACCTCAAGATAATCTGATTTATTAGCTATTTTTAAACATTTTTAATCACAAGCTGTATTAGCTTTGCTGCTATATAGGTGTTTGATGCCACCTATTAATACGGGATTGAAAACGTTTAAGACCCTGCATTGTAGTTAAAATGCAGGCAGCACAATATGGCATAAACTGCCATAGTTTTAGAATGTGAAGAAACTTGCATGTTTACTTACCTATACCATATGCATGCACTATAAATATTAACTAACTAACCAGAGGGTAAGTTATTGCAAATGCTCAACAAAGCTATATAAAAGTAGGTAGCATGAGCAAATTACAATTTGTTACGAACCGCATACTTGCATGCATTATTGTGACTCAAGTTAAAAAGCTGTCCTACATGTGTACAATATGCAAATTCGTTTTAGATTAGTAAGTGCAGCCATTGTGTGACCTGGTCGGTAGTGGAATTCGATTAATGCAGACTGGATGTACTATTGTAATCCCTGTGCAATTGTTTGTGGTGTGCAGTTATAATTCATGTTGAGTGATGTAGTATAGATACACATTTGAAAAAAGAGCTTGAATTGAAGCAGAAGGAAGTAAATATAAACCCTTTAAATGTCATGGTTAAGATTTCCTCTACAAACCAAAGATGGCCAGCACACTGCTAACCAGTCACCAAACGTGAAACTATTTAATACATTAAAATTTGCTTGCATAAGATTGCAAAATGCTTTAGAGAAAACAAAAGAAGTCAAAATGGAGACAGTGTATATTAATACAGATGGCTAGTTGCATATCCAACAAAATATACATTTAACAGTGAAAATTGGCTTGGAAGATGTTTGCATGTCTGTCCCGTGCACATTGTTGCCTTCTGTCAAACTGTTGTCACTGTTACATGAAAATTGTTACTTGAACATCCTAAATAGTAATCTTGTATTTCTTTTATGAAGTAATGACCTTGCTTGCTATATTTGCTTAATGTCTTCATGAACACTGAAGACCTACCGTAAGCAGTGAGGTGTTTAATCTGCTCAGTATAGGTTTTATGCAACTAGCCCCCAAAGTTAAGTTATTAAATGGATTTGTTCTGCAACCATAGCACACAGTGCAGAAGTAGGAGTCTAAACAAATACAAGTACAAGGTTACCACTTTTCACAGTCCCTTGTGACAATCCTTCTTGTAAGCAAAGTGTTGATCTTATATTGGTTGTCAACAGTGTGCTTTTTTTGTACTGTACATTGTGGTTCATGTCTGACTGCTGTTTTTAATGTGGTTGTGGTTAAAGGTTTTAATGTTTAACGTTTATGCTGTTTTAAGAATAGCTATTTTCTAATTTATTTGTCAAGCCTGTCTCCTTGTTAATTAACCTAATCCTCCACATTTGCTGGAGCGTTGTTTTCTAATCTTAACCCTGCCAATCCCTTAATCCATTTTGACATTTGTTATGCACTATTTTTGTATCCGTGATTCTTTCAACAGTCAGCTATTTTAAAGGCACACTTTTTTTGACTGATGACATCTCCTTTGCTATACCTCAATTTTTGGACTTAGGAAGAAAGTGTTAATAATTTAAATATTTAACTCAAAGTAATTTTTTAATTAAATATTTTTCTGTTCAATATTTTAAAAATTAAAAACTAGAGGTGTTGAAGTACATTGAATTTAAACTAAGAATTTGAAAGTACAATTAAATGGAAGTGTTGACATTCACATCCCCTTTTAAAAAAACATTAAAAAGGAAGAAGAAACATAGCACATAAAGATATTGTTTGGCATGGGTAAAAGTTAAATTTTTCTCGTCATTTCATTTGTCAAGAGCAACTGAAGACAACTGTTATAGTAACCCTGTATTCGGTATGTGTTTGTACCAAGTTCTTATGTTCTAATTGTTGAACACTGTATTGGATTTTTTTAATTTACAAATCATATTTATTTTACTATTTTTGTAGGAGATTGCTACTTGATTTCAATTGTATTTTTGTAATTTAATGCTTCACTTCTGTTCCCTGATGTGCATATTGCTGCCCGAAAGTATGACAGTAGAGGGAGAAAAAACTTTAAAAGATCCGCATTTATTTGTTAAGAAGGAAACATTTAGCATTTATATATTTGTGTATGGAAAACACTTGATATTTAATCCCTTTTGCATCTGGCTGCATAAAGCCTCTCCTCAAAGATGCTAGAAAACTTGAATATAACACATTTTGGAAGGCTGACTAACCTCGATTCTGTGTTGTGATGTGCAATACTGTTTCTAATGTTTGTATAAAAAAAAATAACAGTGTAAAACCTTTTTAATGCAAATTTATTTTTTTCATTGCATATTTTGCAGATTTTATCCACGGTGTCATTTTTTTACTGTCAGAAAAGATTACCCCTTTTGTCATTGCAAATATTTTTTAAATCCAGAAATCTTTGTACTGATGTAAATGATTGTAGTTATTTTGGATAGTGTTTTGCTAACAAAAGGAGAGACTTTTTCATGCATATTTCTATTTTGTGTTTGTGTTTTTTATTTCGATTTTGTTTTTGATTTTAATAGTAAAATATTTGAAATAATTTTTCATATTGTCATTAATATTATTTTGTATTTTTATGTGGAAAAATATAATTTTATGATGCTAATTGCTAAAGTTTATTTCATGTTGAATTATTTTTGGAGCTAAAATCTTTGTAATAAAGCAACTAGTTTCTACTTCAGAGTTTCTGTATAGAATCGCACAAGTGGTTTACAGAGTGTTTGGATTGTAATTATACATGGTTCTTTGATATGCAACTTATGTTGATTTTAATTTTATATTCCTTATGGGGTGTTAAAGTAGTTTTTTATTTTTTTCTAAATGAAAAAGTAAATACAGAGTACCCATGCTTTTATGGACACTAGGTGATCGCCCACAGCTTACACTTTTTGGTTAACTATTTAATTTGTTTTACTGTTAACTTCCAGGTGTCTAAATCTCCAGTCTGTCTGTTGTACTGGTAATTTAACTCTGTAATGGAATAGTTTGCTGCCAACTATTTATATTAAGTAATTTTTAAATATTTGTAATATTGTTGACTGACTAATAAACTATTAAGTTATTGACATTCTCCTTTGTGTGTGGTCTGTCTTGCAACCTACATGAAGTGTTTATTGTAGATTTATCAGATTTTACTACCCAGATGTTTAATTTACAAAGAGCTTTTGTGAACCTATTTGTTTACTTATGCTTGATTTTTACCAGTTGCTATTGTAGAACATTGTTTTCCCCTCTCACTGTATGAACTCTAAACAGTTTCCAGGGGTGTGGGAATTGACATTGCCCAACACCGAGACATCCACATTTTTCACCGGGGGAAGACGTTTTAATGTCTACTTTGCCTGAAGTATCCCACTTAGTACTTTTTGTGCTTTGCTCCCAATGCATCAATCATGCATTTTGAAGCCTGACCCTTGAGCTCCTCTCACCCCTACTGCTTGCTCCCTTCACCTAGTTGACTCCAAGTCTGCCCATCAGACTCATCTCCCTGGTGCTCTACTTTCTATGGCCCTTTGTTTTTTAATCTGGTGGTTGTATTAAGCTCTTTGCACCTCATTGGGCCTACCTGGGCTGTTTTTTTAACCTAAATTCAGCTGTGTGAAGATCTATTCTGCTGCACGTTAATTCAACAGCACCCATGAACAAGGGAGAAGGAAATAGGAAAGAATATCTGGAGTGAATTTTTGCAGGTTTGTAGGCAGTCTTCTGTATTGATCACCAGGCATAATGTTTCATTTCAGCCACCCAATGTCCCCAAAAGCACTGTATTCCACACATCGCTGGACTTCATATGGTTTTTCCCTATATTGCTAAAGGATTATATATGATTTTTTTGTATATTGCCAAGTATTCCTTTGCAACTTTATCAGGTTACTAGAAGCCAAAGAGGAGAGTCCTCTTTCCACAGCTGGCGTAAAATAGTAGTCCCCTGGATTTCCCAGGAAATAGAGCGTGGTAACTTCAGGTCTTAAAGGCAAAGAATGTTCTGGCCTCAAACTCCCCTAAACCAGGCACTTGTCCCAAATAGTCCCGATTTTTGTAACTTTCACAATGCCATATGAGCCCCTGGAGGCTTTTTTCGGCCCCATTACACTACCATTAAAATACTGGTCAGCCTAGTACTGTATATCAACATTAAAACCTTAAACGCATTGAAACTGTTGTATTGCTTGGTACAAGGAGTTAACCTTTATCCAAGTTAGGCATAACAGGGACGGTAGGCCACCGGAAAAAAAAACATTGCCAGAGTATCACACAATGTGGTTCAGAGGGGGCAGTGGTAAGAGCATGGTGTATCTTGTGCCTACATGGAAAGATTACTTAAGATACACTAGTAAAGGTGATTTGTTAAAAAGGGGACACCTTGCATGTATACAGATCGGCCCTGCAGGTCATTTATAGTGCTCCATAAAAATTGGTATGGGTACCTGCCTGTAATGCCTCAAAATCTAGTCCTAAGCCACTTGCCTTTACAGGCGTACAAAAACCAATATCTGTCGATATTAAGAATTTTCAGACATTGTCCGTCCTTCTTAGATTGTAATGTAGTCCTCATAGTTTGAGGGTATTGCTGCTTGGATGGTGCTATTCCACCAAGCAGTGTCAATGTTGTGCCAAGTAAACCTACTGTAGGGTGCAGCAGAAACACTGCACATAAATAGTGGTAAATTCTCTTTGAATTAATGTGCACCTCAACCTGAATTATTTTGGCATTCCTGTAAATGACTGTGGTTTTGCACCTCTGTTGTCGATTGGCATGGTCTGCTTTACACTCTCCTCTAGTGTCTGAAAACAAAATAGTCATGCACTTGTGAGTATCATTACTTACACAAATTCTTATTTAGGTTTCATTGACAGATCGCTCTAGTCAAAAGACCTGTTGTGTTACATGATCATTAAGTAAAGGTGTCTTTAGGTTAGCCAATGACTTATAATTGGTTGGTTTTCTTGACAGTTGTTTCCTATTAAATGGCTTGCCTTCCTCTTTAGTTTGTCATTCCCTGGGAGCATAGCTTCTTTACCATTAATTGTATGACTTGTATCCTTTCACAGTGTGTATGCTAGGAAATGCGTGTTTTTTTTTTTTGTTTTTTTTTTGCATTGTCAGTGTATGTGATTTCTTGCCAGTGTGCTGCTTACCTCCCTGCTGCCTACCCCCAACAAACACCAGTTGTCTGTGTTGCTTTGCTTCATTACCCAGTTCATCTGGTTCACCCCCCAACTCTACCTGTCATGTTTGTGATATATTGCTTTAAGTGTTACCACCAACCCCACATACCACGCCTAGCTCCTTCTCAGATTATGTACCTCTACTCCGAGTTGCTCAGTGGCATTCTGTTGCTCCCTACCTTCCTAGTCCTACTGAACTATTTTTAGGTCTTACCTAGGCAGCGCTTGCGCAGTCTCCCCGAGACATGTTGTATTCAGAATATGGGCTTTAAGCTCCACCTAGCACTTCTGGTTGGTTGGCTGGCCTGCCTTTTGGAAATTACTGTGGTTTGTCAATAGTGTCCATCTGCCTCGCCTATGGGTGCTTGGTTCCCTCCGGGACATCAGATTGTTTCTTTTGGTTGGCCATCTGTTGCCTCCTCGCTCACAGGCACACCCCCTCCCTCCCATTATTGCTGCCCGTCCTTGCTGGTTTTCTTTGCAGCTGTTATGCCACTGCATTCTCTATGGTTATGTTTGTTCTTATGTTTCCACCTCACTGCGCTCAGATTAGCTAGTCTAGATTTTAATAGTCTTGTGTCTCCTTGCTTAGACAAATGCCCTCCCTCTAGTCATTGCCGTCATTCCTGGTTTTCTTTGCACTGCTCTTGTCACTGCATTACGATGTTCCGACTTCACTGCGCTCAGATTAGCTGGAGTAAATTTTGATATTTTTGCTGGGAACTTTGATATACTTTGTGCATATGTTAAGTTTGCTTCTCATTTCCTTTAGAAAAGTTTCGGACCCCCCCCTTAATGCACACTATGACCCGGCGTCATGTTGCACATTAGCACCACTTTACAGAATTTGTCAATGAAGTGCTACTTTAGTTTTTTCATCTATTTTTTGTTATTTTTTGATTTGTAGCGCGCTCAATCACCTACAGGCCTCTAAGCGCTCGGGAATCGATGGTAAACAACAACTTTGACAGTACAGAGGGCATCCACAAGCCTACGTGGCTCACAGGGCTCTCCTGAACAACAGCGTTTTCAGCCCCTTTCTGAAACGTAGGAGGTTTCCTTCCTTTCGTAGTGGCTCAGGTAGTGTGTTCCATAAATGCGGAACCAGCACCGAAAAGGCTCTACCGCCCTTGGTGGCAAGTTTGTACCGAGGGCAGACTAATAGCTGAGAGTCTGAGGACCTAAGAGCTCTCTTTGGGCTATACATTGCCAGGCGATCTTTGATGTAAGCAGGTGCCATGCCATAGATGGCTTTATGGGCGATGCACAGATTTTTAAATTCCACTCGCTCCTTAATAGGGAGCCAGTGGAGGCTTTGTATCAGGGGGGATGCTTTAGTGTGTCTTGGCTGTCTGAAGATAAGACGAGCGGCATCATTCATCACCACCTGTAGCCTATTTATCAAGGTTTTTGGTAGGCCAAGGTAGAGGGCATTTCCATAATCTATGCGTGAAATCACAGTAGCTGCGACGATGGAACGTAGCATAGATTGGGAAATGATAGGCACTAATTTCCGTAGCTGTCGGATGATATTAGTACAGCTGCCCACCACTGAAGAGATTTGGCTGTTTTTGTTGCAGTTTTGTATATATCAACTGAAGGTATTGGAGCACTTCAAATAAGGACCAGCTGCATTGCAGGCATGGGGGAGATTAAGTGATTTGGATAGAATCATAGAACGTGGCGCTGACACCAAGACTCGAACCTGGTTCCCCAGTGACCATCTGCAGCTCTGTCTGTTACGCCATATACCTTTTATCTAACCAATTGACGCCCAGGGTTATAGCTGCACATTGCATAACCATTACAGGCTGGGGGTGAATGTATCATTTATTCAGCATTCTGTCCATCATTTGGTTACGTAACACTTTTCACCCTAAGGGGGATGGGTATGCCCAGATGTGGTCCACTTGCTCACTATGCCACTGGATTCAAGCTAGCCTGGCTGATGAAGGGCACTTTTGACTGGGGGTGAATGTATGATTTATTCAGCATTCCGTCCATCATTTGTTTGTGTAACACTTAACCATTACGGGCAGCACAACAAAGAATCACTCCAACATGGGGCTGGTGAGCTAAATTAGTGGGTGAATGAACCTACTCTTGTGACTGTGTGACACATGCAATACACTTTAATGTTTCTTTGTATTCTCCTTTCTGTTCTCCTACTCTCTCTCCCCTCTTCTCTCGGTCTCTAACTTTCTCTCTTTATAACGATTGCTGTATCTCCTGCCCTGCTCTGTCTCCTTCTTTCTTTGTTGTCCTTTTTTGCCCCTTCTACTCTTTCTCTTTCATGGTCTCCCTGTCTCCTTCTCAAATGTTCTCTCCTTCCCTCGCTCTCAGATTTCCCTCACTTTATTCTTCTACTGTTTCTCCATCTTTCCTTAACACTCCCTCCATTGTCAGTCAATCATTCTTTTGCTCTCTTCCTGCTGCCCCCCTAGCCCTCTACCCTACTCCGCCTCCCTTCACCCCCTCACAGTTTCATGTCTCACTCCTCCTTGTAAATGGGAAGCTTGGGTCTCACTGTCCAGCCTATATTCTCACTCACCCGCTATCGCCAGTTGCCTGTCATTTTCAGGCTTCCCACCTCAGGCTGCCACGTAACTGGCCCACAGCCCGGCTCTCTGAGGTCCCCCCAGGACTGCCATAATTACCTCTGTTTCCGGCAGCGGCATCAGTGAATTCTTAATTGTAATCATCCCACGCAGTCCTCATGGAAGGGGCGACAAGTGTAGCAGACTATGGACTGGGATGAGAGAGTTCGGGCTCTTGTATTGGAGGGCAGGATAATATTAGGACCACCTTGTCGGATGTGGGATTAAGGCACATTATTCCCATTACTCACACATTCAAAGAGATGGTCTGACGGTAGAGGAGCACACTCCTTCAGAAGCGGTCGCTCCCCACGCTCCCTGGCTCCAGCTGGTATCGTAGCGCCTCACCGCAATTGCTCCCATTACTTACGCTATTGTGCTCTGCTTTGCTATTGCTCCCATTACCGACTGCTCCGCTTTGATTATTTAGAATTGCAGCATTGCCTGATTATAGCGTAACGCTATTTTGCATAGCCCACATCGCGTATATTTGATTGTGTGCATATTAGTCATCTGAGCGCTTTTGCAAGTTCGCATTGCTTACTCATTTAATCTGTGCCTGCGCCTCTGCCCACATCATAGCCCTATCCCTGCTCGTGCCCCAATCTCTTCCTGTTTGCTTTTGTTTTTGCTGCCATCTTGTTGTTGTGCCTCCCAGCCCGCCTCTCCACCCCGCTCCCGCCTCCCAGCTGCCCCTCCCTCGCTCCGCCCCCCCACTATCCACTTATGTCAGAACAGCTTATGCGCAGCGTTCACGCGCAGCGGACGCGCAGCGTTCACGTGCAGCGGACGCGCAGCGTTCACGTGCAGCGGACGCGCCCCATGCGCGCCGAAGGTGCGCCAAAGGTAAGCCTGTCTATGCCCGTCCGCGCCCAGCGCCAGACCCCCTGGCCCCCGCAAAATCCACTCCACTCGCATAACGTACGATGCCGCAACCCTCTCAGCACTTAACCCCGGTCGACTCCCAAACTGCTACCAAGCCGCCCCAGGACACTCCCATGGACCCTTCACCTGCCACTCCTGCAAGTTCGACTGCATCAGGACCCTCACCAAATCCACAAACTCCAAACAGAGCTCCGACACTAACCACCTGAAGTGCATCCTGCTCAACACCCGCTCGGTCCACAGACATGCCATTGAACTTTGGAACCTACTTGACACCACATCTCCAGACGTCGCCTTTCTTACAGAAACCTGGATGAACGCCTCATCAACGCCCGACATCGCCATAGCCATCCCGGACGGCTACAGGATCATCCGAAAGGACCACATCAACCAAACAGGAGGAGGCATCGCCATCGTCCATAAGAACACCATCTGCATCACAACCAGTTCCGACGACAACCTCGCAGCCGACGAACACCTTCACTTCCAGATCCACACCGACCCCAAGACCCCACTCAGAGGCACCCTCATCTACAGGCCACCAGGACCCCGCACACAATTCAGCGAAGACATCACTGACTTCATCAGCCCACACGCCCTCCCCTCCGAGGACTACATTCTACTGGGAGACCTCAACTTCCACCTGGAAAAGAACAACAGCAACACCACCACCCTTCTGGACAACCTCGCCAATCTCGGACTCAAACAACTTGTTGACACCCCCACCCACTATGCCGGGCACACGCTCGACCCTATCTTCACCTCCAGCAAGCACATCTCCTTTAATCACACCACAGCTCTCCATTGGACGGACCACAGCTGCGTTCACTTCAACTACAAAAAGACTACGACCCACAACCAATTCCCCGCAGAAACTGGAACAAAATTACCACCGACCAGCTCTTCACATCGCTTCACCAAAACCCTCCTGCCAAATCATCGGACCCAAACCAAGCAGCCACCAACCTCACACAATGGATCACCCACAGCGCTGACGAATTAGCACCCTTGAAAAACAATCAAATCAAGCAAGGCAGCAAAAAAGACCCCTGGTTCAATGATGACCTTAAGAAATCCAAGAAGATCAGTCGCACCCTCGAAAGCCTGGCGAAAAAACCCAACCACTGACAACCTGGCCTCCTTCAAGAACGCCACCCGCAAACACCACCAACTGATCCGATCCACCAAGAAGTCAGCATTCAAGGATCGACTCGACAACAACGCCCACAACAGCAAAGAACTTTTCAACATCGTCAAAGAGTTTACCAACCCCACCGCCGGCACCAACGACATCACTCCCTCCCAAGACCTCTGCGACTCTCTAGCCTCGTTCATCCACAACAAAATCGCTGACATTCATAACAGCTTTGGAGACCAGTCCACCCCACCCACCTCCGAACTAAAACCCCCCTCCAACAACCTTTGCGCTTGGAACCCAATCACCACTGAAGACACCATCCGCCTGATGAACTCCATCCACTCAGGATCGCCAACCGACCCATGTCCCCACCACATTTTCAACAAAGCAGACTCCATTATCGCACCCCATCTCTGAGACGTCATCAACCGCTACCTTCCCGGAAAGCTGGAAACATGCCGAACTCAGCGCCCTCCTGAAGAAACCCACAGCAGACCCCACCGAACTTAAGAACTACCGCCCCATTTCGCTCCTCCCATTCCCTGCCAAAGTCATTGAGAAAACAGTCAACCGTCAGCTCGCCGCCTTCCTCGAATCCAACAAATCCCTCGACCCTTCACAGTCCGGCTTCCGAGCCAAACACAGCATCGAGACCGCCCTCATCGCAGCAACAGACGACATTCGAACTCTACTGGACAACGGAGAAACAGCTGCCCTCATCCTACTTGACCTCTCCGCAGCCTTCAACACAGTCTGTCATAGCACCCTTATACAACCCCTCAGCAACGTCTGGATACAAGGAAGAGCACTGGACTGGATCATCTCGTTCCTCGCCGGAAGAACCCAGAGAGTCCGCCTCCCCCCTTTCACCTCAGAAGCCACCGAAGTCATCTGCGGTGTACCACAAGGATCATGGATCATCAGTCAGTCCCACCCTCTTCAATGTATACATGAGTCCCCTCGCATCCATTGCGCGCCAACACAACCTCAACATCATCTGTAAATGTAAATGTATAGAGCTTATATAGCGCATGACTTACCCTGGGGCATCTTCGCGCTTGCTTAGGGAACCCGTCCTGGTATTCCCCTGTGAGATAACCCTGGCAGGGTATCCACAAGGTTAAAGCCAGGCATCCCACCGCGAGGGGCCGATGTGGAGATTAAGCAAGCTATTGCCCAGAGTTGCAGAGTGTGAACCCGTGAGTCGAGGAGGCACCGGAGCGAGAATTATCGAGTCCGTGGAATTATTGAGCCCAAGACCTGCCGAGGCGGGGAATTGAACCCTGGTCCAGGGCCGAACTCAAGCTCCAGGTCTGCCGCCTCTAACCCCTGAGCCACACTTCTCCTACGCAGACGACACCCAACTGATCCTCTCCCTCACCAAAGACCCAAACACCGCCAAAACCAACCTACACGAAGGGATGAAAGAAGTAGCCGAGTGTTTGAAGAACAGCCGTCTAAAACTGAACTTGGACAAAACGGAATTCCTCATCCTAGGACCATCCCCCTCCGCCTGGGACGACTCAAGGTGGCCACCGGCCCTGGGAAACGCACCCATACCAACAGACCACGCACGTAACCTGGGCTTCATCCTTGACTCCTCCCTCTCGATGACCAGACAAGCCAACGCTGTCTAATCATCATGCTTCAACATCCTACGCATGCTCAAAAAAATCTTCAGTTGGATCCCCACCGAAACAAGAAAGACGGTCACCCATGCACTGGTCACAAGCCCACTGGACTACGGAAACACCCTTTACGCCGGAGCCACAGCCAAAATACAGAAAAAACTCCAACGCATCCAAAACTCATCAGCCAGACTCATCCTAGACATCCCCCGACAAGCTCACATTTCCGGTCACCTGAAAGACCTCCACTGGCTCCTCGTCAACAAGAGAATAACGTTCCGCCTCCTCACCCACGCACACAAAGCCCTCTACGACCTAGGACCCGAATACCTTAACACTCGCCTGTCCTTTTACACCCCCACCCGCCAACTACGATCGTCCAATCAAGCCCTCGCCACTATTCCCTGCATCCAAAGATCCACCATGGTGAGAAGATCCTTCTACTTAGCGGCCAAGACCTGGAATTCTCTCCCCGTCCACCTCCGCCTTACACAGAATCACCTCTCCTTCAGGAAACAACTAAAAACTTGGATATTCGATAAGTAAAGTACCTCCCCTCCCTCAAGCGCCTTGAGACCCTCTGGGTGAGTAGTGCGCTATACAAATTTTAAACTTGAACTTGAACATAGTCTTTAGGATAAACAGCCTTCCGTCCAGGCACTTAAGCCCTGACACTGTCTACATCTCCATTAGGATGGGCCTGCTTAGATCCTGGTTCTTACATCCTCACTGTCCATCCCTATTACGGGCCATCTGTGCAATTTTACACCCTCAAACTAACTTGGTGCATCTTCATTAGGATGGAATGTCTTACATTCACAAACCTATTCCTTCACACTTGATAAATATTAGGATGGACCACCATACATACAGGGACTTAAAGCAATCTGGAAGTGTTTTGCTTGCACTCTTGGTGCCAACCACAGACCTACCGGTTACAAGTGGTGGTTTTCTCTTTTCTGATCGCTGTGGATCTATGGCGGGCATTCCACCAGATTCATGGCAACCGCCCAACGTGGTATTAGAAACCTGATGAGGTTAGCACCATCGTGCTGTTTAACGTTTTTAAATACCCATGAGTAAAATAAGGTGACTAAAGTTCTCCTGGACTCAATATGTCCATAATTGGTATTTCCCTTTATATAATAGAGCATTCACGTCAAGTCCTTCACTGCATAGTATCAATTTGCAAAAGGGAATCCAGGATTGTTTGACTGTTTCCCAGGACATGCCATATCCACTAGATCCCAAGATCAACGCACTTCCTTTTATGTTTAATTTTTTTTATTGATTTTAAAAGCTGACAAAAAGTTATAACAAAGACAACCACCTACAACCAGTGGCCGGTGGTTGCGACTTTTGAATGCATGTACCATGATGATGGAACTGAGAAAGAAAAGAAAAATGTAACACAGAATAACATTGAACAGGGGGTAAAAGGGAAGCTGGTAGATAAAGGGAGGCATGGAGGGCGGATCACCCAAGGGAGCCTTGTCTGTCGAATATGTCTCTGCTTCTTACATGTATCTGCGGACTAGTTGTGCGGGAGTGTGTTAGGGGCTGTCCAGCGCAGAATCTACAGGTATTGGGGACAAGACAACTCGCGGAATTCATCCGCCAAATAGGTTATACAAGGTTGCCACATCTTGTCGTACCGTGGTAGCTGTTGAGTGACCACAGCTGTCAGCTTTTCCATCCCTAAGACTTCCCATACTTTAAGCAGCCAGTCTTGATGCGTGGGTACCTTGTTGGTCCCCCATCTGACTAGAAGAGCTGCTTATTATGTTCATACTTTACCCCTGGGTAATTTCAGTGGGTATGTAAGCGGGTTGGGAGGCCCAATAGTGTGTAACTGGGGAATCTGGGTATGTCCGTGTCGAATGTCATGTTAATAGCATCCAGAACCTCTGTCCAGAACTCCTCTGTTTTGGGGCTTTGCCAAAGAAGATACATAAGTGTGCCCTGTTGACGGCATTGTCGCAAACATAGCCCACTCTCTCTCGGGTTCCACTTGGCCAAACTTGCCGGTGTATAGTACCAATAATGGGCTATTTTGAGTAGCATTTTCTTGCTAGTAGTATTAAGGGCGGAACTTTGGGCTTGGTGTAAGATATCAATCCATTCCTTGTCAGAGAAGGGGTGTTCACATTCTTCTTCCCATTTAGCCCTTGCGGGTGACTGCAATAGACTCACAGGTTGTGTCAAGAATGGATATATGTCTGGGAGCAGCTTCTTGTAGGAGCTCCTCGTGATAAGCCATTTTTCACAGGGTAGTAGGGGTCTACCCGCATGGGGCTGGATCCATGGACGAGTGACGCAATGCGCCACCGCTATATATTGCCATTTTGCTGAATTTGGGAGTGGGTAGTGTCTGTAGTTGGGCAAAGCCCATGAGCCCGTCTGTGTCAAATAAGTCTTCCACTCGTTTGTAGTTGGCGTCCTGCCATACCTTGAAACCGGAACCCTGCAGCGCCTTGGGAATTCCAGATGCCTATAAACGGGGTCTGCAGGGAGATCGGAGTGGAGAGGTTGTGCTTCAACTGTTTCCTGTCCCAGATGCCCATTGTCGCTCTTGTGACCGGTGATATGTATATTCCCACTGGTCTGCCGGGCTTGGGCAGCCACGGTACCATTCATATGTGTATTCCGCGATGGCTTGATATATAAAGCTCCTGAGGGGGGCTGACAAGGCCTTGGGGAGAGGTCCCGCCAAGTGGGCCAGAACCGGCACTACAGGGTAGGTCCTCCGCCGAGTGGGCGTGAGCCGACGACATACGTTAACTCAACGTGTCCGATCTCTGCCGCTATCCTATGGGGCCAGTCTTAGATTTTAGATTGCTACTGCTCCAACGGACACCACACACCACTGGTGCGACTATACTGGTAATAACTAGGTTACTACACCCCACTACCAGTAATTTAGTGTGGAGCCTAACTCTCAATTTAGGTCCTGAAGAATTGCGGCCTGATCCTTTTTTGGACTATTAGGGCAAGAAACCTGTTCACTGAATAAATTCTAGTGCAGCTGCCTATAACATCACTATATACAGTCACCTTCACTTATTTTAATCCGGGTGGGAGACCGGATTATTATTAGTTTTCCTGATTCTCCCATTTCCCTGTTTTAATTCACTTGGTCTTTGAGAACCCACGTCACTGCACTTGTACACTCTAGGGCCCCTTACACACACCTCACCTAACGGCAAGGAATAAAAGATCTCTGCCAGAGAGCCCCCACTGAGGGTGCCCGTCGGGTATTGCAGCCCGTCAGGTATTGCAGCGCTGACCTGTCAAGGAGCATGCCCAATGATAAAGCATGATACCCAGCGGGCTGGGAGTGTGAGGGCCCTAATTCCGAAAGGAAGGATTCCCTTTTCCTCCCTCTTGGTAGCAACCTGTTGGATCTTGCCCCAATGACTTGTCAACCCCCCTCAGGAACAGCATACTTTGTTACATGTACCAGGGCCTGTATGCTGGACCTTTAAAACCCTTATCTTGTTCCCTCTTTTTGTTAACACTTCTATAAAGCACCAGTGCTTTTCGGTGAGTGTGTGGGACCTCTCCACCATGTAACGCACTTGTGTGGCCTGGTAGTATTTGCTAATGTTAGGGACCCTCCTCTGCCACTGCAATGAAGGCCCGAGATCTGGACATTCTCGCCCGTTTGCCTTTCCAAATAAAGTCCAAAATCATGTTCTGCAATTGATCTAAAGCTTGTGGGGGAGGCCTAATGGGTAAGGTTTGCATTACATAAAACACCTTGGGGAGTAGTGCACTTTAACCACCGCAAGCCTCCCTAGCCACGATAAGGTTAGCTGCTTTCGTTTAGTAAGATCTGAACGGGCCATTGCTAATTGGTTCCCATAATTGTGGTCTACTGTGGCTTTGATTGTCGGGAAGATTTGTAAGCCCAGGTATGGGACTCCCACAGTCGCCCAGAGGAGCAGAAATTGTGCCTAAAGAAGTGCTTGCTCTGGTTCCTGCAACTTCAAGTCTAAGATCAGACTTCTGCGTATTAAGTTTGAAGACCAATGCACATCCAAATTCCATGAATTCCGTCATGGCTGCTGGCAAGGATTGAACTGAATCCGTAAGAGTCAAGAGTATGTCATCTCCGGATAGCATAATCTTATGCGCTCTCCCTCCCATCTTAATCCCGGTCATCCTTGCATTTCCCTGTGTACTCTTCGCCAAGGGCTCCATGTAAAGCACAAAAAGAAAGGCAGATGGGGGGGACCCCTTCCGTCTGTTTCCCCGCTCGATAGGGAAGGGGGCGTATTGAATACCGTTCACGCAAACACGCCTGTACCCAGCCTCGAAATCGGGGGCCTAGGCACCCGATAAAGATATGACAACTGGAAAACGCTCCCTCTTGACCTATAGGTACTTTTGGGAATTATATCTCAAACACAGGGCATACACCAACAATGTCTACACAAAATGTACATTTTTTCTCATTTTATTTCATTTATCAGTAAAAAAGTCTTTTTTTTCTTTTTATCATTTAACAAATATAACACTTATAAAAATATATACATTCCTCACGGAGGCTTTGGAGAAATGTTCACCACGATGAAACTATGCAAATATGTCTTTAGTTGTACAGATTCATATGAACAATAAATCAATTAATTGTGCACAAATCAGGTAAAGAGCCGCACACACACAACACATACATTCTTCCTAAACATCCATTCCATCACAAAAACAACAAAAAATATATCCTATAGCATTGAGTCTGATGTCCAATTGGTGACCAAAGTCATTAGATTTAGAAAAAGGGAGATGGTTGACGCGTTTCGGTGGAAAGCACAGGAGTACGGACCACCTTCTTCAGGACCAGTCAGATACAGTGCGGTATAGGAACTCTAAACCTGGAGTGCGAATCTTTCTGAGAGACAAACGTGGATGTAGTGGTACTTCTACAGGATTGCAATGCCCTGTCACACGATCTGGTGTTTTGCCGAAAACGATGGAACCAGATTTCAATTACTTATTCTTAAAGTGATTAGGATAGCTGTATGCTGTGAGGTGTATAAGAAGTCAAAGTAAGGCAGGGGGCGGCTGTATGCAGTCTTTAAGTTTAACTTGTTCTTCATAAAGGTGTGGAGGGGACGCCACCTTTTTAAATATTTTTCAATGGCTATGTGAATGTCACAATCGTCTCCAAAATACGATGTATCTTTAAAGTGCCAATGCGTTTTGAAGAATCCGAGATTTCTTATCCCCTTCGCAAGCCGCCACCGCCATTGTCCTCAGGTTATTTGGTACTACCCGATAAAGATATGACCAATGCATGCAATCGAATGCCTTCTAGGCATCAATCATTACCATTATCGCCAGTGTCAGAGAGCGTTGTGTTTTATCCATGAGATGACATAGCCTCCTAGTATTATGGCTGCACCCACGTTCAGGAATAAAACAGGCTTGGTCGGGGTCTGATCCCTTGAACATATGGCGCCAGCACGCTGGTAAAGATTTTTGCATCTACATTCAGCAATGAAATCTGGCGGTAAGATGCCCATTGCTTGGGGTCTTTACCTGGCTTGGAAATTACAGTGATGAAGGCCTGATTCATCGAATCTGGCAATATTCCCTGTGTATCAAATAAATTGTATAGTCGAGTGAGTATAGGCGCTAGGTGGGGATCAAAGGTTTTATAGAATTCCCCTCCGTATCTGCAGTGGTAGTAGCTTTTGTAAGACAGTAATCGATTTGGGTAGGGTTCGATAGGTCGTACACCACTCCACCAACCAGCGGGTAACCCCAGGAGAATCACGATAAATGCAGTTTCTTGTAAGCGAGTGCGCATTTCAAAAGTTCCGAAGTATAAATGCAAAGTTGCAGGCCAACTCTGGACACCGGTGTTTCAGGATTATTGTCCTTCATCAGCAGAGTGTAGGTCAGCTCAAAGGCTCGAGGGAGCCATATTTAAGTAGGGTTCGATAGGTCGCACACCACTCCACCAACCAGCGGGTAACCCCAGGAGCATCACAGTAAATGCAGTTTCTTGTAAGCGAGTGCGCATTTCAAAAGTTCCGAAGTATAAATGCAAAGTTGCAGGCCAACTCTGGACACCGGTGGAGGGGCTAGCAGTGTGCGCTCCATTGATGACTAAACACAATATGGCTCCCTTGAGCTTTTGGCCTACGGGCTCTTGGACGACGCACCTGCGTGCCGGTTCTGGCATCGAGGCCTTTGACTGTTGTGTGGCGGCCTTCTCTTCCACCCCTAATGATCTTTCTCTACTGATGAGGAAAGTCATCCCGAAACCCGAGACATGTCTCGGGCGAGATCCTAAAACCCGGGACATGTATCGGGTCTAGAGATTCATCAGTCCTACAAGTACCGACTTGCATCCACCTGGGTGATCCACTAAAGAACTACAAGTACCAGAGTCCCGAGGGGCGATCCGGAGAAGGGGCTAGCGGCGTGCGCTCCATTGATGACTAAAAGTAATCGATTTGGGTATATGTGCTGTGGGCTGCCGAGTAGAATGTGTAGTCTACCTCTGTGGGGTGCAAATGCCTCCAAATATCAATGAGGCCAGCTTCAATCAGCCAGTCCTTAATGCCCATGTTGAGGCTCCTGTCCTGCCCTGTCTAGGAGTGAGACTTGGCCCGTTGGCTATCCATGATAACATTAAAGTCACCCCCCACTCCCATCTTGCTGTCCGGAGTAGAAAGTATGTGGCCCAGGGCGTCCCAGATAAATTATTCCTGCTGATCGTTGGGGGCTTAAATAATAGCCACTGTGTACCGAATACTCTGTATCTGTATGTGCAATGCAAAACCCGACCCGGGATGTCCACCATGACCCCCTCCACCTTCCTCGCAAAATGTGTGGCGATCAGGATGGCAACTCCAGCTTTCTTATCGGGGCCTGATGAAAAGTATTGGTCGAACCATCCGCCACCAATCTGGCTGGAGTAGGTGATTTTCCTGCAGCATGCATATGTCTCATTTGGCATCGTTGAGGAACAAAAGTATTGCAAGCCGCTTTGCTGGGGAATTTAAGCCCTGAACGTTAAGACTGAGCACAGACACCATGTTTAGTAACTACATACCTTGCTGCATGTTCACGCAAGCGACCCGCCCCCACCTACTCCCCCACTGAACGGGGCAAGGATAAATAATATGGGGTGAAAGGAGGAGAGTGCAACCATAAACATATTCAAATAACATAGCAAAAACAAGAAGTCCAACAACTTCTCCCTCCCGGGAGTCAGTTCACTCAACAATTTGGGCTCTGTGTCTCTGCAGGGTGTGCCTGAGAAAGTTGGGTTGGGTGGGTCATTGAGCTCTGCCAGAATGGAATAACCCAAAAACTGAGTAATGGGAGTCCGCTGCGCTAAAGCACCTCAATTCTCACATGGGGAAAGGACGTTAGTTGCCTTGAGGTATCTGAAAAGTAATCCCTTGATCTTTCAATGGTCGCCAGATTTAGGCCCGGAAAACGCCTTGTGAGCAATTGCGGCTGCCTGCTTCTGTCGCTGGTGTTTTCGGCCCCGTCTGTTTGATCGCCGTGGCCACTGCCTCTCGTCCGAAAGATCACAGGATTGAGATCCCAGCGGAGCAGCTTGTGGCAATTCTGGCATTTCTGGCAAGGCAGAGGCCTCTGCCAAAGTGAGAATCGACCGGGTCTCATCCTTCCACAGAAATTGTTGCTGAAAGGGGTGACCCCAGTATTGAATGTTCTAAGCTCAGAGCAGGTCGGTTAGGGGTTTCAGGGCCCTAAGTCTCTGAAAGGTTGTCGGGCCCAGATCTTGGAACAGTCCAACCTTGATTCCCTCAAAGTCAATATATCTCATGTCCCTTGTCGCCGCCATTATTGCCGCCTCCTGTCTGTGGTAGTGCAGGCACGTAAGGATGTCTTAGGGTTGGCCTGGCGCGGTCGGCGGCCTCCCAGCCCAGTGTGTACGATCCAAGAAAATCTCCTGATCCTGCAGAGAAGGTGTCACATGTTTGAAAAGGCGGATCATGAATCCTTCCAAGTCAGATGAGATGGCTCATGCTGGAACCCCCTTAATACGTATATTATAACCACTAGAACGATTCTCGAAGTCTTCTATTGGATAGCGTAGTTAGAGTTCTGATCTTGGAGTTCCAGAAGCTCCCTGCAGTGGGCCTCTACCTCCTGCTCTCAGGCATCTTGATTCCACTACAGCAAATCCATCCTTTGGTCGAGAACTGCAACATCCTGCCTAATCCCCTTTATGTCCAGGACAATATTGCGCTTGAGCTCCAAAATCATTTCGGAGGGTATCGAACAGCCGCCTGAGTGAGCGGGGGTTCCTCTCAGCTCCCCTCTCCACCACTGGCCCTCTGAGTCCTCCCCCATTCTTCATTCCCCCTTGTTGCGTCTGCTTTCTTCATGCCCGAGCGGGCGAACATATCCTTTACCGAGAGGTCCTTCTTTATTTGGCGATGTGTGGACATTTTCTCCTAAGTTAGCGTCTCCCACCGCAGGGAGGCCGGCACACTCCTCCAGAAGCCCATCTCCAAGGACTCAGCTAAGCAGGCCGACGCAGGCAGGCTGGTATCCACTGTCGACCCCCTCTCCACCCGAGGGGAAGGAAAGAGAAGAGGGGTGTTGATTTCTACTCCCAATGCACCACCAATGGGAGGCTGTCCGGCCCACCACCAAAGGGCCGCAGAAGGCCGTGCGCCGGGGAGCTCGCCTGAAGATTTGGAGTTAAAGTAACACCGGGGTTGGGTAGTGGTAAGCCTGGTGCGAGGCCATTGAAGTAGGTCTAAGTGCGTAGAATAGAGGAAAGATGCAGCTAGCACCAAAGTCTGTCCCCACTCCCTCCAATCAGGTAGTTCTCAGAGAGCCCAATGCGATCTCTGCCTGGGCTCAGTCTAGATCATTGGGGGTTGGGTGGAGGCCTCAGTGCTCAAACCTGTATAGTAGGAGGCCTTGGAAGTCCGATCACCCCTTCCCCTCCCCCACCCCCTGCTGTAGCCGTGGACCACGGCTAGCTCCATGCTGCAAAATGTCTCCTGCGAGCCACAAGCCGCAGTAGGCTGCTGACTCGGGCTCTGAAGTCTGGCGGAGCTCCAAGAGATGCGACACCGTCGCCATCTTGGACACACCCCAATGCACTTTCTTTTAGATTCATTTAAAAAAACAATTGCCATCACATACATCCACTCAAAACTCTTAAGTAAAAAACATTTACATGTGCAACACCATTAGCTCTAACTCTAAAGAAATGGGAGACCTATTTCACTGGTAATGCTTGTTATTACTTTGGGAGAGCCCAAAGCTACATTTTTCCCTATGCAGTGTCTATGGGGCTTTTGCAATTTTTAGACGCTGCTATATCCGGAACCGCCGAACGAGATTACATCAAATTAGGCCGAAAGGTAGATGTTGGTCCAGAAAACAACCTCTTTGTAATTTGATATTAATCCATTCAGTAGTTTGGGAGTTTTTTTCTTATAGATATTTAGGGACGTGGATCCACATCTAGACTAGATTTACTATTTGCCACTGAGACATGGGCAGATGCCGGCTCAGGCCCGGATTTTTGCGACGCTATCCCGGACGGATATAGCGTCGCTAGACATGATAGGCCCATAGGAAGAGGTGGTGGCCTTGCAATTATCTACAAGGACAAATACCGTACCACACTCGACCCTATAAACTCTGCTAATTGTGAGTCTGCTGCCTTTGCTATTAGCATTAACCCCAAGCAAGCCCTAAAGGGTATAATATTATACCGTCCCCCTGGCCCTCCTAACGCCTTTCTCTCCACTCTCTCTGACCTGAATGATAACGTCGTCGGTTCAGAAAATTATACGATACTTGGAGATTTTAATTTTCATTTGGAAGAGAAGGATAATTCTGATACAATTCAACTAACTACTGACCTCTCTAATCTAGGACTTCACCAATTAGTTAAGGGCATTACACATCAAGCTGGACATACCCTTGATGGTCTGTTCACCAATGATCCTGACATCTCTGTGCTGGACATTATTCCCATCATGTGGTCAGACCACAGGGCTATTATATTTCAGCAAAATATGCGGGCCGTACGTTCTTCACTTCCCAGACCCCGAACTAGGGTGGGGACGCGTGCTTGGAAAAACGCTGACATTTCTCAGATGCTAGATTCCCTTGCCTCCTCCCATCCTCAGGGAGGAAATTCTTCAGCATTATCAGCTATAGATTTCCAAGATTGGATCCGAAGTGCCGCCGATCTAGTGGCCCCAGAGAAACTCATGAGACCTAATAGAGCATCTCCTTCGGCTGCCTGGTATAATGAAGATTTAAGACTTCACCGCCAACACTGTAGGAATCTAGAAAGGCGCTGGAGGAAAGCTTACTGCCCCATAGCTAGACAAATTTATAAAGATGCCCTTATGACTTACAAAAAGGCGATTGTGGCTCGAAAAACGGTCTTCTTTTCTGCACAAATTGAAACCGCTGCCAACTCTGCCAGAGAGCTGTTCTCCGTTGTCACGACTCTGTCCACCCCCCCCTCTGGCCCTGGGGTTGAGCCCTCACAGACCTTTTGTAATGATTTATCCACCTTCTTTACCACAAAGGTGGCAGATATATATGCTTCATTTGAGGGTGATATCAAAACTGAACACAGAGGCGGTATTGTGAAAGAAGTACCTTCTCATCATAATTATGACTCTTTTTCGTGTTTTTCACCTGCCTCACATGATGACGTTATCACTCTCATCTCCTCCATTAAATCGGGTTCCCCTCTGGACCCCTGCCCTCCTTCTGTGATGCAAAAACTCACAGAAGTGATCTCACGCCCCCTTATGGAGATCTGCAACACTGCATTTCAGACAGGCCAATTTCCTAGTATATGGAAGAAGGCTGTTATAAAACCCCTTCTGAAAAAACCCTCCCTAGACCCCACAGCCGTCGCCAGCTATAGACCCATTGCGTGTCTGCCCTTTCCCGCCAAAGTATGCAAATCCATGATGAATAGACAGCTTTCAGAGTTCGTTGAGACCCACCAACTTCTCGATGAAATGCAGTTTGGCTTTAGGAAAGGGCATGGGACAGAGACCGCCCTGATAAAGGCCTCTGACGAGATCAGGGCGATTATGGATCAGGGAGGGGCGGCTGTCCTCATCCTTTTGGATTTGTCAGCGGCCTTTGACACGGTCGACCATGCCACCCTAGTCGACCGTGTCACAGCTCTGGGCATAAGCAGTCTGGCCAAGGATCTCATTTCATCCTTCCTGGCAGACCGTACCCAGACAGTAAGGCTGGGAGATTTCTACTCTCCCATTTCTGCACTCCCCTGTGGAGTTCCACAAGGTTCCTCGCTAAGTCCCATGCTATTTAACATCTATGTTGCGGACTTAGCGAGGGTAATAAAGGCACATGGAGTACGGCTTACATCTTATGAAGATGATACCCAGCTGGTCCTGGGTATCCACAAGGACGGCTGCACTGTGGCAGCCAATTTCCAGAGAGCTATGCTTGAGGTCAGTACCTGGATGGCCTCCAATTGTCTTAGGCTCAACTCGGACAAGACCGAGGTTATGACCTTTGGAAAACTCTCTCCAGAATGGTCTTCTAGCTGGTGGCCGGAAAAGCTCGGCCATCCACCTGTTCCAGTGGAAAAAGCCAGAAACCTGGGAGTCATTTTTGACAGCAAGTTGGTTTTTGACCTCCATACAAACAAGGTTGTGTCGTCTTCATTCTTTATTCTGAAAAAGATAAAGAAGCTGCTGCCTTATCTCCCTCCTTCAGCTGGGAAGACTTTGGTCTCTACCTTAGTCTTCTCCAAAATGGATTACGGAAACACTCTTTCTTCACACCCAGAAGCGTGTCATAACAAAGCTGCAATCCATCCAGAATGCGGCCGCCAGGATTCTCCTGAGCATTCCTCGCCGCAACTCCACCACTCTTGCCATTCGTCAACTCCACTGGCTGAGAGTTGAGAGCCGCATTAAATTCAAGGCCCTCTGCATTGCATATAAGGCAGTACACGGCATAGGACCCAGGTTCCTGACTGAAGCTTTTCAGCCGTATACTCCTAGACGGCAATTAAGATCGGCCAATACCAGCCTCCTCACCGTGCCACGTACAAGAACGGCCACCTGGGGAGATAGACGTTTCCTGGTGGCTACCCCAAAACTTTGGAATCTTTTGCCACATTCCATCAAAACTGCCCCGAACCTGATGAGCTTCCGCAGGCTCTTAAAAACGTGGTTATTTAACCAGTAAGAGGATGACTGACCCCAGTAGCTCCACAGCGCCGAGACACCCCAGGGTATTTGTTGCGCTATAAAAATTATGTAAATAAATAAATAAAACATGCGAGGGATTCATGGGTAGCATACAGGTATCCTGACCTCATAAGATGAATTGAGGGGGCAAGAAATAGCCCCAAAAATATTTTGAGGGCGCGAATCAAAGATCTGCAGATCCGAAGCCCATTTGGGAGGTGGAAAACCTCACACCATATCCCCACCTCACTCGCCCAAAGGCCATGGGTTTGTATGCATATGGAGGGGTTGGCCTACGTCCAACAACCACAGGGTTGAATTAATGTGCAGTAATTATGTATTCGTTTACATTAGAAAAAAATAGAAAGTCACTCTGGTTAGGGGGAGATTACGGTTTACCCACACAAAACATAGAAATTCAGAAGTTCTAATTTTACTTACCTGAAGAAACTAGTTTGGCCGTTAAGTTACTTTAGGCCCTGAGTCTTTAATTTTGTGTGGGTAAAACATCAACCTTACTATAACGTCCCTGAAATCTTTGTGTTTTTTTTCAGTGAATATATTTCTGCTGATGCATCCTCCATCTTGGAATAGTGGTTTAACCCCTTGGGCACAGCCGCGATTCTGCGGCACATTCCGATCGTGGGTGCGGTCATGACGCCCGGGAGCTGTCATCAGCACACGAGCACTGTGTGCCATGACGGCTTCCGGAGTTATGACTCGAAAATGTTGTCTTTATCTTTGAGCATGAATGGAAAGTATTCAACCCTATTCTCAACCTCAACACATCCTGCCTCATATCCAGGTATTGGTACTGTGCCAAGAATCCGACCGGTTCTACAATGATATTTTAGCTCTCAAATAACTAATCATTTTCCCAAAAAAGGTATTTTTGTCAACAATCGCAGCTCTGATTTAATACCATTACTTAGGTTTTTATTTTTCAATTGTATGGCATCTTCCATGCATCATGTAAACCTTTTTGCTCCCACTTTTGTTCACTATCTTATATTTTCAGAGGAAGGCAAAATGTTGATTTACATCATTTTCCATCCTTCTCTAAAATTATATTTCATTGGTGCAACTTAACCCCTTCAATGCTGATGACGAGCTCAGCTCGTCATCACCCACGGGGGTCGTGTGCTGATGACGAGCTGAGCTCGTCATGGTGCCACTAAAATGGCATTTTCCAGCACACAGCGGGAAAACGCCTAGCATCCAAGTGGTTAAGTCCATGCTGTTAGATTGTTTTTTATTCTTATAGCCTTAATCATTGAATAATTTGGGAGGCATAACAGATTATTTGAACACTTTCCTTCCATTCAATCCAATTCCTATTTACCACTCGGCCTATTATTGCTTCACTGTATAAAATTGTGGCTGTGTAATTGTCGAGTAAGGGAAAACTTGTCTTAATGATGGACCACCATCCTTTTTACTAAATTGGTTAGGGCCAAACATAGAAGTAAGTCCACAAGCAATTACTGATTATATGTTCATTCCACTGCATTTTTTTACAAAACCACTTCTGTAGATATGTAATGTTTCTGAACTTGTATCTCCAAGTAACCATTAATAATTCGGCTTTTCTTTCCCAACAACTATAACCTTTGTTTTTTTATCCATATTTGTCAATTTGTTCCTAGTACAATACTTATCAAACTCTACTAATTTCCTCTTGAGATAAATATGTGTCTTGTCCATAACAAACATCATCTGAATCGAGGAGATGGGAATTGTGAGACACCCATTTTGAGACTGGAGCTCACCGTTCCTGCTAACTGTGATGGAAGATCTGATAGATCGAAAATAATAATAGGGTAAACACAAATCCCTGTCTCAACCCATACTTAATGGTTATTTTATGTGAGGTGTCCCACTCCTAATCGCGTTCTACTCTTGTCCAGTTCCCTCTGTGCAACTCTTGCAAGATATTAGATAAGATACTTGGGATTTAGAATTTCATTAACATTTCCCTCAAGGCATTATAATCCACCAAGTCAAAAGCCGTACGGAAGACCACAAAGTAACAAAATGGTTTATCCTTTTGTTCAATGGTTTTCCTAGCTGTGGCCCAAAAAAGATAGCAGAGACCACCTAGTGTAGAATGTCCCTCCTTGAAGCCTCCCTGTTAAATCTGGATTATATATTCAGTTGCTCTCCACTATTTCAAAGCCGCCAGGATTATTTTGGAGAGGAATTTCTCACCATATCGAGCAGTTTGATCAATTTATAGTTTTGAGGTGCAGTCTCTTCATCTTCTTTAAATATGGCGTTTATAATCTTCAGCTTTCAGGGAAGATCCCTGTTTTTTAGTTTTCTTAGAATCACCAAAAAGTAGAGCGTGGTCTACTAGTCTGAATTTGTTTGAATTATGATGCCTGGTAGATTATAGTGACTGGCCGAGTTTTGAAGACACACTTGTTTTCTTTACAGACTCCAATGAGAACTGAGAGATAATCTCCATTTACCTCTGGGGTGTCTCAATACCAGTTTGACTACATCTTCTCGAGGTATTCCACTCACGTTTCATCCCCAACAATATACCGCACCCTATCATTCACATTTCCCAAGCCATGCTGCATTAGTGGCCGGAAGTTCCAAAATGTTTTGTTGCGATCACATCACACACTTTTGAAAAGTTATTATCGTACAATTTCTAATTTTTGTTTACCCTCTTAATAGTCTGTTTCAAGAATTGGAGTAGTTTCTGCGTTTCTTAGTAGTATTTGATAGTCTTCTCGTTTTCTTTATCTGACTTTTTAGCAGTCTGCACTTCATCAAAACATATGCAACTCTTAATCATATTCAGGCTAATTGCCACTTGGAAAGCTTTACTTTTAGTTTTAGGCATTGCACTACCTTTGATCTTATCTTCAGACTAGATTTTAAAATTAGACAGCACTTTAATTTCTTGAATTCTTTTTTTTTTTTACTGATAATTGAACAGCAGTAGTAAATGCTTTTCTGTT
Organism: Lissotriton vulgaris; assembly: GCF_964263255.1. Lineage (NCBI taxonomy): Eukaryota > Metazoa > Chordata > Amphibia > Caudata > Salamandridae > Lissotriton > Lissotriton vulgaris. The sequence goes on along the minus strand of NC_141690.1, from coordinate 114,702,940 downwards.
TTCCAATGAAAACATGCTGAATCAGGTAACATTGTTTTTCATTAATACAGAGTTTTGTTAGTCTGGACGATCTTTGGATACTCTACCATTTGCACACAACATTCCCCTGCAAATGAAAAGATGTAATAAGTCATTATCTCGTGGTGAAATCATGGTTTCTGGAAAATTTCCCAGTTCTATAATATTGCGACTGAATATATCGTTGTATAGGGGATCAATCCTACTCCTACATATGGGATGTAGATCTGGGCATTGTCACTCTGTAATGGTAGCGCCTAGTACTCTAAGAGTCAGTTAAACTCTGTCCACCACTACCTGCACCACATAGAGAAGGATTGAAAGGTTGGTCTATAAAGAGTTGGCTTCTAGTGCAGTCGTTGGCACCAAGTGTGCATAGGCTTCTGCTCCATTTGTTATTGTAATGGTTTGCAGTGTCTGATTTTTTGGCTGTGATGAAAAGGCAGCCAAAACATGTAAACTAGTTTGAAAGAAGCAGTACCAGTGAATTCTTCATTGTGACTTGTGTGTCGATTGAAGTAAGCACGCCCTCTCGTTTGTGTCTGTGCTAATTCAGGGCTGGAAAATGTCGACAAAGAAACCACATGCACCATGTTTTACAAATATTTCAGTCCAAGTGCTTGGTATCTGGAGAATCGACGCCAACAAAATGACAACTTTTAATGTCTGGCTTCTTCATGAAAAAAACGGATGAAATAGATTAACACATTGTTTGTACATAGCAGGAATCACCAGCTTTTGATCAACTAAAGGATACTTTTGACTTAGTCTTTTCTTTCATACGAGCTTTGAGAGGGATTTATACCACACTGTTTGGATTTCAGTATGTTTCTTTGAGGAGACTGACAGCATTGTCCATTCAAAGCGCAACAAGGGATATAGAAGTCATATGGAAGAGATAAAAAGTAAAAGCTTAATACATGTATTGATGGAATCACACACCAGTTATTTGTATTCATTTATGTTGCCTCTAGATTATCTGGAGCTAGAAAAGGCACAGTTTTGACACTGCCTAAAGTCAAGTGAAGAGCAGAACTATAAAGGCTTGTATATGAACAGTCGCAATTCTGTTGTGGATTATCCCCTGCAGTGGTAAATCCACAACCAAATTGTAACAGTGGCACCAGAAAACAAAAGCTGCATAGCGGCAAGTATGAATTGGTGCTGTGGATCTCCCTGTAATAGACTTTAAGATTATTGGCATTTGTGGCAAGAAAAACTTTTTGACTGCATCCTTGACGAATCCAGTTTGTTCTGAAGTCTAACAAATTTAAGTGCTCAGTTAAGTGACTGACACAGTTAACACAACCAACAAACTAATGACCAATTACTTGAGACTGCAGAGAAAGTAAGTGTAGAGCATATTCAACTTTTGGACAAACTTTAAATCATTGAAATACGATTAAATGACCGCCTTTATAGGTCTCGCCTAGGCAGCGTGCATGCGCTGCTCTAGGAGGGCCTTTAGCCTTCGGTCTGCTCATTTAATTGAAAACATATGGCTCTCACGCCGCCACTGCTTGCGGATGCCAGCACAGGCACGAGTGCATTTGTCTTCTTTCGCGGCCGCGCTACGCTCCCTCACGCTTGTTCATATTTTTTTTTATGTACTGCCAAGCAGCTTTCAATGCTCTTGCAGCGCCCATTTTATGAGTGCGGCTCTCTTTTCAGCACAAGACTCTTTCCAAAACAACCTCGCCTTCATTTTCAGCCGAGGGCTTGCTTCTATATGTTAGATGCTTTTTTATTATTATTTCAAATGTTGTTTCACAAGTAACGTATTTGCAAAGAATTAGTTTCCAGTAGTATGAATCTTGGAACCTTGTCAATCATTAGAAAACACTTTGCTTCTAGAACGTACTGGTACTCATTAGCCAAGAGTGCCTGTTTGTTATTACAAATGCAGATACTCACTCTACCAGAGTGCGTGTTTCCTACTGAGAAGTGCTGATCATCTCCCAGTCCCATTGCACATCTTGAACCCCTTCTGCGAGGTGGGACACTCTTGCTTTCAGGTTCAAAGTGCCAGCACTCATTACTTGAGTACCTGTTATCTAATGCACTGGTCATGTTCACAAATCCGTGACCCTCAACATGTTCCCCACTACGCTCCATAATGTCGTATGCCTGCCCTGCACAGAGCTGCTTACCACAGCAGGAGCACGGGCAGCACGATTACCTGTGTAAGCTGTTTTATTTTGAAAATTTCATTAATCAGAAAAATGCAAAAACAGTAGAAAAATCCAAAGGAAGGCGTAGTGGCGCACAGCAGAGAAAATCCTGATAAATTGGGTCTTTGTGGAGAAATTTCTAAGCAATGGGTGAAGAACTTTCGGAGATTTGCAATTTTGAACAAACTAACATTGACATTTTTATGTGTCTGTTCGGGCTGTCGATTAAAAACATGTGCGTATTCGACACGTGCGTATTGGAATCCAACTTTGTGTATATAAAAACATGCGCGTATTCGAATCCAACGTTGTCAAAATTTCAAAGCAATCGTTGAAGAACTTTCGGAGATTTGCAATTTTGAACAAACTAACATTTACATTTTTACTGCTCCTGCAGTGGTGACTTTTTCCAGCGCTCTCCCCTTTCCCTGCAGCATCCTGTTTTGGCGCTGCTTGTCTGGCATGACTGTGGTAAATACACACAACACTCCGCCCAGCCCTTCCCAAGAGGTGCTCAAAGAAGCTCTGCAACTGTATTCTACCGCGAAAGAACGAAAGAAAGCGTTACCATATAAGGAGATCACTTTATTGTATCTGGCTTGGAGGCTGGAATCCACACCCTGCTCCCTTAATGTGAGCTGATGACCCGCGTTAGCCCGGACTGTCTCTGCTTATCAAAGGCTGCCCCCTTCACCTCAACCAACCCAACCAAAAATATGTAAATTGTACTTATATATCGCCACTACCGCAGACGAGGTGTTGAAGCGCTTTGCAGTGATTAGCACGCTACTCCGGAATCCAAGGTTAGTGGTAAATAGGTTGTAGATTAGTAATATGTGCTTCCTTTCTCTAGTTGTGTTAAGTTTGAACTATTGTCTTGAGCCATCTTCATTTATTCTAGTGTTTTGAATAGTAGTGGATACATTGATTGTCCCAATTTTAGGAGTGTCGGATAAACCTATCTATCTATCTATCTATCTATCTATCTATCTATCTATCTATCTATCTATCTATCTATCTATCTATCTATCTATCTATCAATCAATCAATCAAAGCCTGCCTGTCCATCTATGAAAAGAGGCCCAATGGGCCTGATGTATGGTTCCGTGTCTGTGTTCTCTTCGCTACCCGTCCATGCACTGTTATCTAACCATACGGGTACTCAACAAGTGGGCTTAGCTTCCCCCCCTGCATGCACTGTTATCTAACCGTACTGGTACTCTACAGTTCCTGGCTGCACAACACCCAGGAAAATTTGCTGCATGGCTAAACACTTATAAGGTCCCAAAGGCGAGGCCTATTGGCTATTCCAATGCTTGTTGTGGTAGGTCAATGAAGCCATCCTGATAATAAAACCGATTTAAATTGTGTGGAATAGGGATACTTTACAGCAGGAATAGCCTTTTGTGATGATCATTTCTTAAGAGTCTTTGTCATGTTTCCTAACCATTTTTAGGTCTCGCCTAGGCAGCACGCATGCGTTGCACTAGGAGGGCCTCCTTTAGCCATCAATCTTCACTTTCGAAGCACTGCACTCGTGCTTGTGGTGGCATCCACCTTACGGGAGTGAGCAGCGGCGCGGCCACATTAATTACAAACATATGGCCGCTGCTCGCTCCCGCAAGGTGGACGCTGCCACAAGCACGAGTGCAGTGCTTCGAAAGTGAAGACTGCCGATCGTGGAATCGATCACAGTAGTAATTTTCTTTACATTTTGATGCTATGGAATCCTTGTAAACTCATGTGTGCCAGTTTGAGATGTTACTTTATCCTTTAAGGTTTCTTAACATATCATGGATATAAAACAGGGTCTCTATCTATATTTACGGTCAATTGGGGTGGCGGAGTGCAAAGCTATGGCTTCTGAAGGGACCCCTCACGACACCTAGCCTCGTGGCGAGGGAGGTCAGACTTGGAAGTCCTTACGTTGAAAACCCTTTTCCGTCTCTAGACCAAGGACATGTATATTGAAGCAGAGGTGCAATTGTTCTCCGTCCCCTCTTCACACGCTCCCTCCTCGCCCCGCCCCCAATCCCCCCCTCCCATTCTTTGATTAACTCTGAACATTTTCATTAATTTCCGAAGTGAAAGCTGAGCCACCACTATCTTGTCAGAGGTGAGCTCCCCTGACTGACCTGGCATTATCCGCAGTCTCGCTCCGGCTCCCTCCAAGAGCCCGCGAGCGCAACACAAGATGAATGGGCCATTCCCCAACAGTCTTGTCCTTCACCTAGATTACCTCCTTGGGGGGGGGGGGTGCTGAGGCTCGGCGTCGGCGCTCTCCCGCCTCTCCTCTCTCGGCCGGCTGTCTGCATGGTGGATTGCCGGGTGCTCGCAGAGCAATAATCATTTGATATCGAGACACTAGTGCTGTCCATTACAATAACTCACAATCAACAGCCTGCGAGGTCGAAGGGCGCGTGCTAACCTCCGAATCGCACTGCGCAGTTTTATCACAGGGGCTGCAAAACATGTAACAACGAGATGACCGACCGAGTGCTGAGTTCAGCTCTACAGATACAAATCTGGCAACTGCAGTACAAACAGAACTCAATAATTGTGACTTGTTGTAGGTATGATGTTACTTGTTGCTTCCTATATATGGATGCAATTCAGAAACCGCAGAATACAAGTTGGGCGGCACACACTATGCTAAACTCAGATTTATATCTTACGTGTTGGAAGTCCAAAGACCTCTGTACACGCTCTCGCTACTGCTGCAATGCACAGTGCAAATGCTCCCCCTCCCCAAATATTTTGTTATCTAGTCGCTATGTTCCAGTTGGGTGTTCCATTGATAAGAAGCTGGAGTAAATTTTCCCCATACAATTATTAGGACACCATGCCAGTACCCCTTCCATACACCCTACACCAGTGGATTTCAATTTTTCATGTGCCCCTTTCACTTTGAGAAAATTGGCAAGGTGGAAGGGTAGCCCTCATGTTACATAACTTGGTAACATTAATGGTGGACATTAAACACAACCAGTAGAGCTTTAGAATTCATGGGGTATGTGTTCATGTCTAAATTCTGAGAGCAGTTTAAATATGCACGCAGCACCGCTTTCCACATGTTAGATGTAAAGTACAACAAATAATACAGTGTAGACAGCAATCCCTCAAGCTCCCATGTATCCCGGAAGTCAACCCCAACATTGTTAAAAAGCAGATTGGGCCAATTGGCGTCAATGGAGCCATTCTGCCCCTCTGTGTGCACATACGCTATGTCTTCTTGTCTCCAGCAAAATGTTCAAGTGGCAAGATGAAGGCAGAGGCTAGTACATTGTTTCTCTGTCATCAGATCTTCTGTCACCCCTCCTGAGCACACCGTCTATCTATGTATCTAACTACTGGCCTGAGAGAATCCCTCAGCCTGCACCCAGTCTTCAGCTCACCATCATAGACTGTCTCGAAGGTACTGTCTGATCTGGCTCTCTCATTACCTCAGCCACCTCTAAAGAATCCGGCCTATACCTGTGCCAGCCTTGAGTTAGTCATGCCAGACCACAGGCAATCCTAGAAAGGCATATGCCTTTTGACAGCTAACCTCATCCTGCCCTCTAACCACCATAAGTCTCTTGCTGCATGCTCTCAGAAGACCTTAAGGAGCGCTAACCTAACAGTGATACTAACCTAACCCTGAGAAGCTTTGAGCTGCAAATTCTCTTAGCAGGCCCTTATAGATCACCCAATCTGTTGCATCCACACTCACTGCAGTGAGGATATTTGCATGTCCATAAGAGCATCTGAAACTTCAGAGGCAGTACATAGGCCAGACTTTTAAATGTAGTATGCTTTTTAAACAAGCCTACAGAATAGAGCATGTGAAGGTGCATTGAGAGGATGTGGCATAATAGGTAGAACGTTCCATCTAGAAGCTGGGGAACCCGGTTCGAGTCTCGCAGTCAGCTCAACCTCCTGTGATTTTGGGCAAATCACATAATCTACCCTATCTAACAAAATTAATGTGACCTTGTGTAACTAGTGCCCATGTAAATGCTCTTACTCTTCGGGTCGCACTATACAAAAATACACGGATCTATAAAACTATACACGGTTAAACACTTATGCAGTCCCAAAGGTGAGACCTATTGGCTATGCCATTGCTTGTTCAGCTTGGTCTGGGACAATTTCACAAGCTCCCATGACCTGTGCTAGGTGACACTGTTTCAAGGAGCAACCAGTTGCGTCCATGGAGGTTCCAGCTTACAACTGTTATATCTTTTACTGCACCTCATGGAACATGCACACATGCAAATCCCTACACAATACGGGGCCAGAATACCTGAACAACCGTATACACTCTTACCAATCCACCAGACCCATATGCTCCCCTCACTCGCAGACATGCCCTGCATCCGCAAAAGCAAAATTGAAGGCTGCTTATTCTCCTACAACGTACCCTGGACATGTAACTACCTCCCCCTACACATCAGAGCCTACTTCTCGTTTACTGAGTTATGCAAGAAGCTGAAGTCCTGGCTCTTCACCTTGCCCAAGCGTCTGGATACTTTCTCAGGTGGTTAATGTGCTATACAAATCCACATAGCATGGATCACGGGATCCAGAAATCGTCCCATCATTTCTCTGTATTTTTTCTGCCTATGCAGACATGTTTAGCTGTGTGACAAAAGTCATGTCCTCAGCAATAAAAAACAAGCATTTACAATGCAATAGGTCTCGTATTTACACAAGTTTGAGCTATTGACTTTTCAAATAACAATGCCTTTTATATTTGTTTTCGTTTTAAAAATGTAAATAAAAGGCATTGTCATTTACATTGCCAATAGCTTTAACTCGTGTAACTGCGAGACCTATTGCATTGCAAATGTTTGTTTCAAAATGAACATATAGAATGGAGACACCTGTTTCTCGAAATGCAAGACAAAAATGTAATGTATGAAATTATCTGCCCATACGAAAAAATAAATCAAGAAATGAGACTGAATATACAACATAAATCTTGCATCAAAATAAAAACTGTTGGTGCACCCCTTGTCAATAATTGCATTACTATGGAACATACAAAAAAAGACTTTCAATGGACAGTACTCAGTGTGATGTTACCAAATCCAAGAGGCGGAGATTTCGAAGCAAGCCTCGTGCGATAAGAAGCATATCTAACTTTGAGATTGCAAACAGTGACCAATAACCCTAACGAAATGTCTGAACTACATCGACTGAATGGTTCAGGCCATGTGGCGGCACGCAGTCAAAAATCGGTGAATCAAAAGAGCACACAAAAAAAGACAAAACGATAGAAGACTCTCTAACAATCTTAAGAATCTGAACGACACACCACCACGATAAAGGGACATTTTCAAAAGTAAAAACCATATACAGACAACAGCAGAGGGATCCAGAAAATCAATAAAGACAACTTACCAAGTTAAAAAAATTAGAGTGCTAACAATAAAATATATACTACAACATGCAGCATGCAAAGCAGTATCCAAATCGGCGCTTGACTGTTAAGATATGTACACCAACATCACTGTCAGTAATCAGACAAAGTGGGGAGCTCAAAAGCAGTTACTGGAGAGACACAAGCCCCAATTAAGGAGTACGTTTGAAAAGGTGTGAACCATAAAACTGTAGCAGCGAATCAGGAGTAGTTTGGGCTCAAACTCAAGCAAATAAACCCTAAAAAACAAACAACGTTGCCGTTCCGAACAGCGCATAGCATGGACTTAGCAAGCAGTGAGATACAATGTGACGTAAATTGCATCCAATGTTGTTAAAGCCAGTTTACTCAGCACAAGAAAATGCAAAACTATGACCCGCCAGTCAGGCGAGTTTAAGAATAGATTCTGCGCATGAAAAATGACAAACACACACCTTGGCAGGTAGGTAAAGTAAGCTGCCTGAGAGACAAGTTAGGGGTGTTAGTGAGCTACGTCACTTGGGGTGTCGGACAGCATCTCCCTGGAAAGCCGCAGTTACCTGCTGGGTAGGGCCAAGTGCTTTAAATGGGCAGGTACTGAGCAGTACTGACACTGCAGTATTTCCATTTAAACCACTGGGGTAGGTAAAAATCCGACAAGAGAAAGAGGGCGCAAAATGGAAGTAGGGAAAGACGCTCCATAACTTGATCGAGAAAGGAAGCGAGCCGCCAGCTGGAAGGGGTGAATTTGTTTAGAGTCAGACAGGGAGAGGAAGGGCAGAGTGAGATCTGGGCACCGAAAATATGGCAGAAACGGGAGTGATAGAAGCAGAGAACATACAGGGTGGGGGAAGGGGGGTACTGGTAGTAATCAAGAGAAAGAAAATGGATACGGATGAGGCCTACGAAAGAGAGGATGTAGCAAGATTGTGGAAGTGAAGTTGATGGGGCAGAAAGTGAGCGCGAGAACTGAAGGAACAGATTGGTGAAGGGGCATACATGAAGAAAAAAAGACACTGAAAATTAGAGGAGCCAGATAAGGAAGAGAGAAGAGGGGCAGGTCTCTGAAGTCCACTGCTGCCTGTGGTTTGGCAACAGCTGTAGTTCCGTGGTGTCCGCTATGCAGCCCACTGGTGCCTACTCCACCTCACTGAGGTCTAATCCTCCATTACCTAGGTCACTAGTGTCTATCACCCAACGACAGCAGCTTGTTTAAGTGAAATGCAACCTGCAAATAAGTCCAAGCACAGCGTGCGGGTCACAGAGCTGGGTCTGGAGCCGAGCCCTTCCCTGCAGACAGTCTGTGCCCTCCTCGTGCCTCGTCTGCTGTTTCTGCGGTTCCCTCCTCGGTCCCATCCCAGCTCCCGGCTGCTCCGCCCATGCGTCCCCGCCGGGCGGGGTGTGCAGTGCACTGAGATTCCAGAGGGAAGGGGTTCCAGCCGGGCCTCAGCAGCAGGGGGAGGGGCAATCACTTGTGCATGACGGCAGTGTCCGTCCGTGTGAGTGAGTGAGGGAGGAGGAGGAGCAGCGGGGCGTGCTTAAGCCGAGTGTAATATGAGCTGTCCAGAAGCTACAACTGGGCTCATAAACCAATCGAAAGTCTGATTTAGGGGCTCACCGACAAAAATGCAAAACATTTCTGGTGAAATTCAATATCTTGCCCCATACATGGTCAGCGTGAACACCCAGTAAAGCTGGTAATATTTGTCTGGGGAGAGGCAATGCCACTAAAAACTGATTCCTGTTTACCGCTTTGCCATCATGGCTACGGAGAGAGATAACTACAAAACAAGCATGGCCGCTTTCACTTTCCTCCGTCGTGAAAGCTTTTTTGTCTTTATGGGGCCATGTGTTTGAAACACATGGCCCCATAAAGATAAGAAACCTTTCACGGCAGAAGGAAGGCAGACGAGCCCATCCAAGTGGACCGTCTGTGAAAGAGAAAAGTCGTTGTCGTCATGAAAAGTTCTTTCCCAATGGCTGGCCACCGTTTAGCATAAACGGTGACGCCGGCCAATGGGAAAGAGGGGCGGGGCTTCAGGCCCTTGAATGAAAGCCCTCTAAATCATTAAATCTCGCCAGCGAGACTGCGCATGTGGATTCAAGCAAGCCTGGTTGAAGACTGCTGTAATGCCAGAAACCGGTCCTAGGAAGCTTGAATCCGGTCCAGGGAAGGCATGGCTTGGCAGTTCGGGCTGGACTGTTCCCATGAGGCACAGGGTCAGACTGAGTGCATATGGCCATGTGTGAACTGGGGTGGCAGAGTGGGCTAAAGAATGGTGATGGATTAAACCCAGATCTGTTGACTGGGTGTGAGTGTTTGATTGGTTCAGATGCTCCGTCCATCACCACCCCCTTTTGTACCGCTTTTGGCCGCCATGAGTGTGGCGGGGTATGCTCAGACGTGAGTCCCTTGCTCACTTTGCCACTGGATTCAAGCAAGCCGGGCTGAAGACGGCTGGAATGCCAGAAACTGGTCCTCGGAAGCTTGTTTCCGGTCCAGGGAAGACATGGCTTGGCAGTTTGGGCTGGACTGTTCCCATGAGGCACAGGGTCAGACTGATTTGCTTATAGCCATGTCTGAACTGGGGTGGCAGAGTGGGCTAAAGAACGGTGATGGATTAAACCCAGATCTTTTGACTGGGTGTGAGTGTTTGATTGATTCGGATGCTCCGTCCATCACCACCACCCCCTTTTGTACCACCCCCGCAGATAGCATCCTTAAAATTGCAGATCTGAGACATCTCTTACTCAATCCTGGTTTTTTGGTGGGTATAGCTGAAAGGCTTCTTGGACTCTTGTGCATCCTCCTTGTCCCAAACACAAGATGGCATATGCAGGTCCTGCAGTGTAACCTTATGATATAGTGGGACCAACATCAGGGCTGCCTCCCAACTCATCCAGATCTTGCATGAGACTCCTCTGCATCTTCTGTGGTGGTAAACAAATATCACCCTGGCCCGGTGATAAACAAATGTCATCCTGGCCCGGTATGCCGCTGTCCCTTCCCCACCCAGACTTCATGGTTGTGGCAGATGTCCCTGTTGCGGAATGGTTATCAGCAAAAAAGCAACTCCATGTTTGTCTTCTGGAGCTTTGGGCAAGCCATCTGTCCCTAAAAGTCGTCCTGACATCCATCAGAGCGAGGCTGGTACAGATACTCTTAAACACACCTGCTGAAGGAGTTAGAGCCTGCATTTGTTGCCAGGAGGTACTATGCCTCTGAAAGTGGTTTGAGCAGCTAGGCCTCTTCCTGGTAGCCAGTCACCTAGCATGGTCTCTGAATACCAGAGCAGACATCTGGCGGACTACGAGTGGCATCTGCATTCGAAAGCTGCTCAGAGCATCTTCGACAAGTGGGGTTCTCCCTGGCTATTTGTCTTCCACAATCAAATATGAAGTGTCGACTGTATGGCGCAGTGGATTTTCATTGAATGCATTTGCTTTGAGATACATTCAATTGGAATGAAATGAAGGACTTTTTTATGTGTTTCCACTGCTCTCTCTCCTGCCTCAAGTTCTGAGTAAGATCAAGACAGACCAAGCACACGTTGTTTTAATTGCCCCAGACTGACACAGTGGCCGTGGTACCCAGAGCTACTGAGCAGTTGCTCTCCAATCATCCTACCATATCAGGAGGACCTCCTGTCTTAGCAACAGGGGTGGGGTTCTACTTAATAGTCTGCGGCCTGCGGCCGAGGATCTAGTACAGAGAACCGGAGGAAGTTTGGTTTGGGACAGCACCGGCCTCCTGGGGAGGACTAGCCTGGTGCAGTGTGTTGAGCTGCTGGGGCCTGTGTGACGGCCTGTGTGACGGGCAAGGCCTAGAGCAAGAGGTGAGCCAGAGACAGCCCTAGTGCAAGAGAGGAACTCCAGGGAAACTTTCTGGAGCTCTGAGTATCCCAACGGTGCTGATTTGAGGAACCTTCGGAAGAGGGAGGAGAAGGCTTCTAGATCGGTGCCTAGTGGTGCCTTCTGAGCCTGTGGTGATTGGCTGTGGTCTGTACACTTGTATGCATCTCTCCAGGGGGACCTTCTGTTTGGGTGTGGGGGTGCTAAATAGGGTGCAGTTTGTGCTGTGGACCATAATGTGGAGCAGTGGGACCGCAAATTGAGGACTTCTGTCGAGCCCCTCTTGCTCAACCACCCTGTCGTAGCTGCTCGTGCCGCTCTGGGTCTCCCCAGGGGCTGGTGGGTCACATTGGATAGGGGAGAAATCTGCCACATAACCCGGTGTTAACCATGGTCAAAGATAAGGTGTCCCTACGGGGCAAACAAGGAATGCTGGACAAGTTTACCCACCATACGGCAAGGGCAGGTGTGGCTGTGGAGGACGGTGGTAGAGTGCAGGCTACTGGATCAATATGATTATTGTTGCTATCAAACAGTCGTGGGACCCTTTGGATACTAAAATGGGAGCTGATTTCACGTTCCTCATGATACAAACATCCCAACAGACCAGTTATACTTAGTAACTTGGAATGTTAATGACCTCCTGGATACGATCAAACTTACAGCGGTCTTTAGGGCTGCAAAGTGATTGCAGGCAGATATCCTTTCCTTCAAGTAACTCATTTGGTGGAGAATAACACTCTTTACCTGGACCTTTAGGGGTACAGACCGGCATATGATGAGTTTGTCAGGAGCTGGTGGGGGGGGGCTGTTCTGTTCCAGGGGAGTCTTTCCTGTTTGGTCTCAAAAGAATAGACAGATCAACGGGACAGATATGTTTCAAATAATGGGGAACTGTTGACATTAGTAAATGTTTACGCACCACACCATTCTTACTGCTTCTTTTTAGAGGCGATAACAGGACTGATGGTGGGGATCTTCCAGGAGGGCTCACCATAATGGGGGGATACTGGAACAGGGTGATGGACACCTGTATGGACAGATACCAGGGGGGCACCATGCTTCCGCCAGGTGAGCATTGATAGCGACCTTTAGAGAGGCAATGGACTTGGTTGATATATGGTGACAGTTGCATATGTGGGAAAAATGGTATGCATTCTACTCTAAAGCACATAACTCCTCATCCTGTCTTGACTTTTTTCTTCTGCCCAAGGCAGACGTACACAGCATGATGGCCTTACACATTTTATCCAGACGCCACAGACCCAGGTTGAGCTGGTGGCTATCCCCCTGGACACTGGGACGTTACATGCTCCACATACATAGGTGAGGCCATTGGCACATATTACATCCAAAACAAACACTCTGTGGAGTCTCCTGGCTCTGATAGTGGGCCTTCAAAGCCCCACTCGGAGGGGTCATTATCAGCTGGACAACAGGTAGGAAACAACAAATGATTAGCGATCTTGAGTCCCACATAGTAGTCCTAGGGGCCGTTGCTTAGTAGATCCTGACCTAGGGTTGATAAGGTAGTTGGCTGATGCTCAAGAGATCCTGAAGCACTTATTTGAAGATGTTTATCAGTGGGAAGACAAGACGAGTAAACTGCTCCACTGCCTTTGTTCCAATCTACGCAAGCGTACACCGATCCTATGCCTGACAGAACAGGACGGTTAGTGGGGAGCAGACATCGGCCAGCGCTTTCCACATTGCTACTCTGAATTATATTCCCAGCTGGAACGGAGAGGCAAATGCTAAAGGGGGATCTGACAGCAGAGGAACTCTCGGTGGCCTTATGTAAAAATTCTAGGAAAACGCCTGGCCTCAATAGCTTCCCGGCGGAATTCATAGCACTAGTGCTAACAGAAGCGGTGTAAAAAGTGCTGTTGCCCCTTGATGTCCGCAGGTTTGAAATAATAATAATTCACAAACCAGGGGTTCTCCCGGTTATTTGTTCCTCATATCATCCTATCCCCCTCCTAAATACAGTGGTTAAAATCATAGCTAAGGCACTGGCAAACAGATTGACCACTGTGATCTCCTTATTAGTCCACCCAGATCACGTCGGATTCATGCCAGGGTAGGCCACTAGACACACCATCAGATGGCTGTATAATGCTCTAGCCCTCTCTGACTGCCTGGGGGGTGTCGGTGGCAGTTCTCCTACCGGTTATAGAGAAGGCCTTCGGTTCGGCGGGCTGGTCACACTTGTATATCCCTCTAAGCCACCTTAATTTTTGCTGCCGCTTACATGCGATTGGTATACGCTAATCTTACTTACTCTCTAATCTAATCTACTCTCTAATCTAAACTAATCTTACTAATCTCACTGTCTGTGTCTAGGTGGGCTCTGTGATGACAGAGCAGTTTGCCATCCAGAGGCAAACGGGGCAAGGATGCCCCCTGTCCCCTATCCGTTCTGCCATCGCAATGGAGCAGTTGGCTTAGTGGTTCCATATTGATGCTCAGATTTGGGCGTTTGAGTGGAGTTTCGGATAGGATAGATCTTTAAACGGATGATGTTTATGTTTCTCTGACAGACCCAGAGACCACAGGCCCCAGGGCTCTTCATATGTTCCAAATCTTGAGGAAAAGACGGGTCTTTTTATTAACTTGGCCAAATCTACTGTTTGCGATCCCCACCCACACCTAAAACCTGAGTTAGGAACCTGACCTTACTAAGGCCGCTTAGGGCTTTCGGTATCTGGGGGTTTATGTCACCATGGATGCGTCCACGGCATGGGAGCATAATATCAGATGGACTCAATGCAAGGAGATCTCAAGATGTGGTCAATACTTCCACTGTCTCTTATGGGCCGATTAGCCATATTTAAGATGGTGACTCTCCCCCCTTCCTGTACCAACTAGAAAACAGCACCTATGCCCTGCCACATCCCTTCTTTTGTCCGGTACAGTCTAGGCTCCGTAGTTTTTTGTGGAATTATGAACACGCATGTATAGCCCTAGCGAAGTGTTTACATTTTAATTACAATGGGGGTATTGCTGCAGCGGACATTGAATCGTACTACATGGCCCCACACCTCATGGTCCAAAACGAATGGTGTTATGGTGTACAAGATGACCCTGCGTATGCGTATGGGTGGGTTTTGGGATAGCTGTCCCATTTGATCCGAAGTTAGCCCTTCTCATCACGACAGACTTAGACGAAGATCAATACATCCTACTTGTGCTACATCTGGGCCTTACCGTGGCCAAACAGGATATTGCACCTGCTTGGAAAGCTTGTGACTCTCCCTCTGTAGAGCAGTAGAGTAAGGGTCTTAACTGGTTTATGAGTAGGGAACTTGCAGTGTACAAGGCTAGGGGGTTCTCCCAGAAGCAGGCGAAGAACTGGAGGAGACGGACAGATTATAGAGGAATTTACGGCCCAGGACTTGGCCAACCACCACCATAGAATGGCTGATGGAAGTTATCTCAGAATGGAGAGCTTGCAGTGGGAGCTCAGGAGGGAAGGGTCCTGTGAGGGGGAGTGAGAGAAGGCTGGGGAAATGGACTGTGCCATTGTTCTAGTTACTTGCTGCTATGTTTCACTGTGGTGGTTTATCTTCATAAAGCCAATAAAATGTGTTGCAAAAAAAAGGGGCCCCAAGCTAAAATCTAACACACTATCCTGGCATATTGTTCAACGATCCACGTAGAAGTAAGGTGTTGATTAAATTGATGTCAACGCACAGGGGTGATGCTTATATGCGGCTCAACTCCATACATTTTTAAGGTGGTACAGATCTTCACTATGCAACTACTAGCATGTGGAAGTGCTACTATAAAAATGTATGGATTTTCTAAAGCAGTGCTTCCCATTCTTTTAAGACCCACTAACCATTTCTTAAAACTAAGACCCACTTTTTAGAACAACAAACTTCCACAACCCACCTAGCTTTAATAGAAATGAGGTGGGCGATTTGTTTAATATAGCTAAAGCATTGTGTGGCCGCGCACTGTCATTTACAGCCAGCACATTTTTCATTGAAATTTCCACTAAATTGCACAGGCATACAGTTTTACAGATAAACCTATATTGCATATAAGTGAGGTGTGGAAATCGGGTATCAGTGAATATTTATCATCTGTGCATTGCCAATTGAAGGGTGTTGATTTGTTTAATCCTATTAAAATCTTGCTTTCCATCACACTTCAGAATTAAAAAAATTTACTTTATTTCTGCTTTCCTACCTGCTGAATGTGTACACCTCATTTACAGGTATTTATATTTTGTTATGTGCTAGAAAGATTACAGCCTACAGCGTTTCCTCTCACACTCTCTGTTCCCCAGCTAGACTGGCACATAATTCACTTTACTTTCTCTGAATGCAGTGAGAGGAGTTTAAAAACACTAATCCCCGTGTTAAAAAAAATAAGCAGCAGTTTGTCAGAAGACATAGCCTGAAATTTGACCTCTGTCTTTGAAGCACAGCAAATGTTACAAGATAAGTACAGAATGTAAAGGCATCTTTATTTATTGCTTGGACTTTCATGAACCCCCATAAATGGGCTTGCGACCCACAGTTTAGAAAACACTGTTCTAAAGAGAGGAATCTGAGGCTAGAGTAACAATCAGAAAGAAAGTAACCAAAGGTAAGTAACTTGTTATACTTCTTTTTAATGTGTATTCAAAGCTCTACTTTTTTTTGGGCCGTGTCTTTTTGACCCCAGTGTTTTTTCCCACCCCCGTTCACAGACCACATGCGTCAATCTATGCTGCGACTGCAGGAAGCAAATGTCTGTTACAGACCCACCTAACAATCTTCGTTCAAGGCGAGGCGAAGTTGTATGTCACTGAGCACAAGAAGGGAGGAACATGCTGTTCCTGCTCAACGTTTGAGTCCTCAGGGATGTCAAAGACTTAAGTGGGAAAAAAACAGTCTTTCATGAGCATAAGATTTCCAATTGAGATTTGTCTTATTTCTGATGCTCACACTCAAGGGAAAAGTTACCTAGTAAGTAGTCAACTCTTCCCCCATCTTCCTACTGTTTGCCTACTGCGAGGCTGGCCCAGACGTGGCTAGAATTTCCCAAGATCTGTTGGGAACGGGGTTCTCATAATTAAAAAAAAATAAAACGTGTTCCAAGATGCAGGTTGTTCGCTCCTGAACCTTAAATGAAGTATGTATTCATTAATATGGTACCCGTTCAGTCAGCCTTTAACTGTGTTGTCTACAAAAAAAAATCACACCACTTGCAGTAACTCATTCCCTCAGAAGAACATCATGGTAGTGAATGCAGAGATTCATCCATCATAGGGTAATATTGAACTCCCAAACTCGAATAACAACGATCTCATGAGACCAGGAGAAAAGAACACAAGGGATCTGAATACTTCACTGAAATCCTTCGCCTTCCCGGACATTTCGTGTCACCCCCTATCAGTTAAATTATCAAACCGAAATAAGAAGCGTCTTAATAAACAGAACAAAAAGCAGGTCAAGTAATAGCAAGACACAACATGGGCAATGATATTAGACACTTACAGGAAACGCCCACAGGGCAAAACTCCATTGATAACTCACCCTCAGCGACTCTAGAGATCAGCACCACCAACCAGCATGCAAAGAACAGTTAATCTTATCAGGTATCAGGTCTTCAACAAATACACTGCCCAAAAAAACTGGCAGATGAAAATCGGACAACAATGAGAATAGAGCAAACATATATACACCAGTCCGGATTTAGACAGTGTCACCTCCCCCCCCCCCCCCCCCCCCCCCAATAAAGCATGGGGATGGCCGCCTCCAGAAAGTCCCAGGCCACCCTCCAGGCCGTAGGCGGCAAAGCAGCGGTAAAAGACAAAAAATGATCTTTACACAGAAAATAAAAAGTATCAACAGAGATCCTCATTCTGCACATTCAAACCAGAATAGAAGGAGATTACATCAAGTACAACTATAAGAACTCATAACAATAATATATACCTTGGCTCATCTCAATACATGATTGAACAAGAAGTTCAGGCACGAACAACAATATGGCATCCTCACTAAGTCTCACAAGGAAATGGCGATATTTTGAACCAAGACAGCATAACAAAACTATCTGATAGAGACGTCAGGCCGCAGATTCCTTACATTACCATATCCCCAGGCGTTAGACTGGATTCGGTAAACTTTCCACAGCAGCACCTCTGCGCGCCGGGAGGTTGCGCCGCACGACTCTGCCCAGACGTCGTCCACGAACATGACGTCAGCGGAGCCATATATGCCCCTACCGGCGCACTGACGTCAGTTTTTTCTTTTTCTTTGTCCCGACGTGGATCCTGGAAAACCAGCAGTTCCTTTGCCTGGTTTTTAGGCCTTTTCGACACCTTTGTTGTTGCCGGAACAGTGTGCAATGCCTTCAGGTTTTAAGGCTTGTGAAGCCTGTGCGCGTCGGATGTCTGGCACTGACCCACACCTCATCTGTATGTGGTGCCTCGGCGTGCACCACGACTGCAAAGAGTGCGACGCCTGTCAGAGGATGAAGCCCCAGTCCCTGAGAGAGCGCCGTATGAAACTGCTGGCTGCACTGCTGTCTGGTCCAGCACCTTTGCGTCACTGCTCTCCCTCACCAGACCGGGCTCGTTCCAGAGGTAGTTCCCGCAAACGTCGTTTGAAGGCAGGTAAGCGCAAGCATGGAGGTCTTCCTCCCATGCACGTACTGCTGGCGCCCACTCCTCTTGCTCCATGCCAGGTAAGGGCACCCGGCAGTCGCTTCTTCCATACCCTCCCTCTCCAGGGGTTGGCACGAGACATGCCCAAATGGAGTTTTATTCTATTGCGCTCCAGTCGTACTTTGGGTCCCGACCTCTCCCTGGAGCTCCTTTGGGTCCCAAACAGTTGGAGGACACTCATGTCGGGTCTTCTCCAACGGATTCTTTCTCTGCGCCGGCTCTGTGCATCGACTCTGGTTCCAGAGACGATGCGACGCCGACGGGACACGGCCCAGTGGGTCTTCCCAGCCCACCCCATGTCTGATTTGCTCTACTCTTGAATGCGATCCCCTCAGGAGCAGATGAACTTGCCCCAAATCCCTCCTGCCGAAGCCTGCGACAGGTTATAACAACGGTCACCAACTTCAGGCCGGGGGAAAGGGGAAGTGGAAGACAAAACAAGAGAGACTGCCTCTTGATGCTGGCTCCTCTCCAAATATAGGGAAGAACCTGCAAGAGAAGCACACAAATTACCTCTTCTAAGGGGCACATGCATCATTGTAAATTGCATTCGCAAATGGTGCGAATTGCAAAATTCGGCCGTTTGCTAATGCAATTTAAATTTTTGGGATGCATCACCATTTTTTTCCTATTTCGCAATTTAAGAAATCGCAAAATTGAGATTTCTTAAATTGCGATTGCATTTAAGGAATCTCAAATTGAGATTCCTTAATTGCAATGCTTCAAGCTTAAAACATTTGCGAATTCGCAAATAAGGGGAGCAAATTACCATGAAGTTGACCTTCATGGTAATTTGCGAAAACTTTGAAAAATGCACTAAAGTTCATTTTTCAAAGTTCCATTTTACACACACACACATGCCCTTGGGTCATGTGTGTGTGCAAGATGTACTTATAGGCAGATTTCAGGGGTGCAACAGGGTGTCCTTTGGACACCCCTGCACCCATTTGTGATTCTTTAATGGAGAATCGCAAATTAAGAATGTCTTCACATTCATTCCTATGGGCAATGGATGGGGAGGTATTCCTTAATTGCGATTCTCAATTAGAGAATCGCAATTAAGGAATTTTAAGAAATCGCAATTTTTTTTAGCAATTTCTTGATGCATTGCAGTTTGCAATTCCTTAATTGCGATTCCTTATTTTTCGCAATTAAGGAATCGCAAAAAGCAATATTGATGCATGTGCCCCCTAATGTTCTAATTACAGAACTTACTCTCTCTCCCTCTCTGTCTCTCTGTGTACTTTTGTACATGTGTCACTCCAGAGAAGTGCTCCTCTCCTAAATGTTTTGTCTGAAGTTAAATGCAATCTTATTTACTGGAAGAACCCCTGACCAAAATTGCTTGTTATAAGTTCTTATCATAAAACATTGTTAATTAAACAAGCATTAGGTTCTTCTGAAGAAAGGAAGCATTCAACAATTCAGATTCTCTTCTCAAGACATTAAACCATTTGAAACTGGTAAATAATTTGTTGTTAACTTTTTGCAAGGAATGTCTTTTCCAAAGCTCAGCGCTTATGATAACAGTCTTGCCTCAAAGTTTGTTGCGCCTTTATTGATTAACCTTTAGCCTTAAGAGCGCGAGGGAAGACAAATTCTTCACCCACTGAACTAAAGAACCTCTTGACTATGGGGCAGTGAAGGTTTACAGAACACGCTTACTTGCGGTTCGGAGTTCTTCTCTTCGCAGAAGCTACTTCCTTGAAAAAGGTTCTTCACTTTCTCTCGCTCCAGGTTACCCAAAAGGAAAAAACGTTCTTCCAGTACTTCTACTGTGGTAATTTTCTGCTAAGGGAATATTAACTTTGAGTTAGAAACAGTGTCACAAGAATAAAATAAATAGCCTTTTCTACTTTCCTTCAGAACAGCTAACTGCAACGTAATCAAAGTTCTCCTTGAATTTTCACTCTGACATGAAGCTTAAAGTGAAAAACGCTCCTGTCAGGAGTTTCTCTTCAGTTAAAGTGCGCCGCGTGATAATCGCGCAGGCGCTTTAACAGTTCAGAAGTGTCTCTGGGAAGCGCTACTAGACTGCGCATCTCTACAGAAGATGGGTGCAGTCGAGTTTTGTCCATCAGTAACGGAGCATTTCAGTTCGTGCATAACAGAGCGAAGAAAGACTCTCCAACAAGGACTTAGTCTTCTCCAACGCGGGTACTTGACAGTAGGTAATTTTACAGGGGTATAAACATATTTCCTGCGCGGTTACTGGAGCCAATTAGGGGGTTCCTGACAGTACCCCCCCACCAAAAAACATTCCCCCAACCTTGGTTTTGTTAGGTTGGCTTTGTGGAATTCTCGTATGAGTCTTGAAGCATGAATGTTGGTGTAAGGCTCCCAAGATCCCTCTTCTGGACCGAAGTTCTTCCAATCGATCAGATAGTGCAATTTTCCTTTCCTATAAGTTGAGTCTAAAATTTTGTGCTCTTCAAATTCTTCTGCAGCATCTACTAAGATTGGTTTCGGAGATACATGGATTCTAAAGTTCGGTGGACTCTTCTTAAGCAACGAAGCATGGAATGTTGGGTGCACTTTAAGATAGGAAGGTACATGGATTTTGACTGTTACTCGATTTAGCATCTTGTCTGCCTGAAAAGGGCCAATAAATCGAGGTTGAAATGTATGATTTTCTTTTAATCTGAGGTTTTTTGTAGAGAGCCACACTTTATCTCCCGGGTTAAAAACTGGATAGACTCTCCTTCTCCTATCAGCTTGAGTTTTATAGGTAGCCTTTGCCTTAGTTAAATTCTCTCTAATTCGTGTTAAGGAATTCTGCACTTCTTTCACAAACTCTTCAACTGCAGGGACTGGACTTTCTTCCTTTTCTAGTATTAAATTTGGGTCCCTACCATAATTTAAATAGAAAGGGGAGTTCTTCGTGGAGGATTGTTCAGCATTATTATAGGCAAATTCTGCTGACAAACTAATTCTGACCGCTCTGCCCTTTGATCAAATAGATAAAGCAGTAGATACTGTTCTATGTCTTGGTTGACCCTCTCTCTCTGGCCATCGGTCTCTGGATGGAAACTAGTGGAATAGCGGGCATAAATTCCTAGCCTTTTAGTGAAGGCTCTCCAAAAGTGTAAAATAAATTGTGTGAGCCTCGGTCTGAAACCAAAACCTTGGGAACTCCATGTAACCTTACTATGTGTTGGGAAGACAATTGAGCCAATTGAGGTGCGTTGGGGATTCTTTTTAGCGAAAGAAAATGTGCCATCTTGGAAAATGCATCAACCATCACTAAAATTGTAGTAAACCCTTGACTTGGGGGAAGATCAACAATCAGATCCATGGAAACCATGTGCCAAGGGTGTGGTAGAGATGGCATTGGCATCAACAACCCTTGTGGGGCCCTTCGGTCTGATTTCCCTTTTAAACACTGCTCGCATGTGGTCACAAACTGTTGTATCTGTGGTCTCATTCCTGGCCACCAAAAGTTCCTTTCCACTAATTCAACTGTCTTGTGGATTCCTTTATGACCTGCTAGCAAGTCATCATGGCAAGATCTCAAGGCCTTTTCTTGGAGCTCTTTTGTTGGAAGGAATAGACGATCGTCTTTGTACGGAAGGCCATTCTTGATTTCTCTACCTTCTTCTTCTTGGGTCCATTGAATCATTTTGCAGATTGTCATAGCCTCCTTAATTTCAGCTGAGAAGTGTGAACTGTTGGTGGCTTACATGATTTTTTCTTCCGGAATTATGGATTGTGACTCCCTAGAAGCTTCTTGGAAGTTCGCGTTGATTCTTGAGAGTGCATCTGTTTTAGCGTTACTCGCACCAGGCCGAAAAGTTATCACAAAACTAAAGTCTGCAAAAAACAAGGACCATCGCAGTTGTCTGGCACTTAGGGTGTTAGCAGAATTGAGAAATTGTAAATTTCAATGGTCTGTAAACACAGTGACCTTGTGCTTGGCTCCCATCAAGTAATGTCGCCATTCTAAAAATGCGCATTTTACCGCCAACAATTTCTTATTGCAACGGAATAATTACACTCTGGCAGGGTCAACTTCCTGGAGTATTAAGCTACAGGATGCAACTGGGCTTTGTTTGGATGTCGCTGAGACAAAATTCTCCCAATTGCTATGTTCGAGGCATCTGCCTCTACATAGAATGGATCATCAGTTCTTGGGTACAGTAAGACCAGGGCCTGAGTAAAGAATTTTTTTTTTAAATTGGAAGGCTTCTTCAGCCTCCGTACCCCAGATGAATTTCACTCCCTTCTTCAGGAGACAAGTAATGAGGGTCACCTTGTGGTAAAAGTCGGGAAAGAACCGTCTATAGAAATTTGAAAATCCTAGGAATCCTAGCTTTGGATCTCCTTCACATTTTTGGGAGAAGGCCACTCTTGAACTGCCTTAAATTTAGCGGAATCCATACTGACTCCCTCAGGAGAAAGCATGAAACCTAGAAATTCAACCTTTTCTACGTGAAATGCACACTTCTCTAACTTCACATAGAGGTGATTTTCCAGCAATTTTGTTCGGGTGACTCTCACATGAAGAGCATGTTCCTCCACACTATTCGAGAAAATCAAGATGTCATCTATGTAAAAGACAGTCACTCTATCCAAGAATTCTCCTAAGACATCATTCATAAAATGCTGAAAAGTGGCTGGGGTGTTGCATAACCCGTACGGCATTACTTGGTATTCAAATAATCCATAGCGGGTTCAATATGCCGTCTTCCGTTCATCACTGGGAGCCACTCTTATCAAATTATATGCTCCCCGCAGATCCAATTTCGTACCCACCTTGGCATTCTTTACTTGGTCCAGCAACACAGAAATCAGGGGAAGAGGGAAATGATTTCTTACTGTTACTTGATTCAAAGCTCTGTAATCAATGCAAGTGTGAAGATCACCATCCTTCTTTGGAATAAAAAATAGGGGAGAAGAAACTGGCCTTTTCTGCTTCCTTCTTATTGAATCAGTTCAGTTAACCAAGAAGGCCAAGAATTAACTGAAAATGGGGTGCATCAATCAAATTGAACGTTATCAATTCAGTGTGACCATTTAAACTTGTTAACTTAACCTACTCCTGAGGGCCTGAGGATAGATTTGTTCCGTCCACTGCTCAGACTGCCTCCAAAAGCTGCTTTTCTACAAACTTAATGCCATTCTGCCGAGCATATCTGATGTCGCAAAAGTTCCCGGTGGCCCCAGAATCGGTCATTAGGTAGACCTTTCTTATCTCCATACTGCAAAATCTTACAGTGAAAGAGACCACCAAATGAGGAGCAGCAGATTGCAGAGTATTCACTATCTGTTGAGGTTCTGGAGCTGACTTTACCGTTGCTTCCACCTGTGCAACTCCTTCTACGGGTTAAGCCAACCTTTTCCCTGCAGAGACATTTTAGGCTTTTTGGGACATTCTTTTACGAAATGCCCTGCTGATCCACAGCTCAAACAAACCTGACCACTTCTTTGACGTGCCTTTTCTTCCTTGGTCAAAGGGCCCCTGACAGATCCAATCTGCTTAGGCTCTTCTGAGGATACACCTTCTAAAACCTTGTGATGTTCCGGTTTCACCCGCTCAAAATGAGGAGGCCGAGGGCGAAATCTTTTCTTCTCTCATTACCATGTTCACTCAATCTGTGATCCAGTTGTAACACTAAATCAATAAGTTCCAAGACTTCGGTGGATCTTCGGGAATTTGGGCTAAGGCAACCTTGAGCTCATCTCTTAACCCTCTGTAGAAAATTGCAGCTCTTTTCTCCTCTGGCCAATTTGTTTCAACAATCAGTTTATTGAAATGCGCTAAATATCTAACAAGATCTCTATTCCCTTGATCAAGCTCAAGTAACTCATCTGTTGCTTGGAAGGCGGAGCACCAATCAAATATCCTGGAAAATTTGACTTAAAAATTTTCAAAATTATACAAAACAGGATCATTTTGAGTTACCAGAGACATTGACCAGGCTGCTGCATCACCAATCAGATCTGACAGAATAAATGCCACTTTAGATTGGTCCTCAGCAAAAACCACAGGACGACACAAAAAGTGCAAGGAACACTGCGTCAAAAAGATATGCGCCTTGTGGAGGTGTCCACCAAATCTCTCTGGAGGCGCCAGAGGAATGATCGGCAAGATAGCATGAATGACTTGAGTGGAAATGTTAGAGGAGGATGAGTTACTAGGCAAAGACTGGTGTTCTTTAAAAACTGAACCTGACGCCACCAACTCATCTAATTTATGTCTTGTTTGGATGGAATCTCGACTGGATCTCCTAACTCCCTCCCTCAAAGACTTGTTTTCTTCTATGGTGTTATTTAATTGTTCCTGCATACTATTGAGATGTTGGTTAAGGACTTTAATTCTAAACCTTCCGCCATACTGTCCAGGAGGGGATCTATAATCCTCAATTAAGAGGTGGGCACTTCAATCTGTCAGGTTTGCTCTACTCTTAAATGTGATCCCAAATTTAGGGAAGAACCTGCAAGAGAAGCACAAACACTTACCTCTCCTAACGTTTTAATTACAGAACTTACTCTCTCTAATGTGTGCCTTTTTACCTGTGTCACTCCAGAGAACTGCTCCTCTCCTAAATGTTTTGTCTGAAGTTAAATGCAATCTGATTTACTGGAAGAACCCCTGCCCAAAATTGCTTGTTATAAGTTCTTATCATAAAACATTGTTAATTAAACAAGCCTAAGGTTCTTCTGAAGAAAGGAAGCATTTAACAGTTCTCATTCTCTTCTCAATACATTAAACCATGTGTTTTTGCACACTGTTCCCATGTTCTCACAGTTTTTGTTGGTGGGTCCGCGTTGTGACGCGGAAAAGTTGAAGAAAACTGACGTCAGCGCGCTGGGAGGGGCATATATGGCTCCGCTTACATCATGTCCATGGACGACGTCGGGGCGGAGTCGTGCAGTGCCGCCCCCCGGTGCTGCAGCAGAAAGCTTTCCGGCTCCAGTCTGACGCCGGTATATATAGTCGCTAAGTTAAGGAACCTGTGGCTAGACTATGTCTCTACCAAATACATCGTTACCGAAGGTAAGTAACTCATTCATTAGCAGCACACTCAAAACTCTGCCACCTGAAATCCAAAGACATCATATTGATTCATTTTGTCCTGTCAGACTTCTTAGTAGACAAATAGGCAATGGCAGTAACATGAGTCTCCTGTGCAGCAGCAAAAACCATCTGTGAAAATCAAAAGATACTTGAAGAATGGGGTATTTTGATCTCAATTCTAAACAAAGCTCGCTACCTGGCAGCATTTGTGAATAAGGAACACAACCCCGACTTCTCTCTGTTACCTATCAAACGAGAAAAGGTTCATCAATGTCAAGACAGTCTAACCACAAACAAGCATCAGTTGCTAGAAACGCAGAGAACTGGGGCTTGCTTGTGCAAACACTGGCCAGCTCAAAATATCAGTGTCATGCAACTAGAGCCTGCAATAAAGCAAACTCCGGATAAGGAGACAAAGAGCTCAGCAATATTCGTAGTCTCCTGGAATGCAGCAGGCCCCGAAAACCTTCTAAGCGATCCAGAGACAATGGCCTTTTTAACTTTGCACAATATTATATGTATTCAGGAGTTGTGACGAGAGAAGGAGACATTAATAGAAGGATACTGCAAGATTTATTCCCCCGCAACTAGATCATACACAAGGGCCACGCAACGGGGGCCCTTGAATTTTTCTTTCAGCCCCATGGGATTTTAAAGGCAGGGAGCACGTCATGGGCCATGAATACTTACTATGTGTGGAAATCAAAAAATGTAACACAAGTATACAATCTGCAACTTATTCTTAATAAACACCTACATACATTCATCAGCTGCAGAGAAACAGCAGTGTGTGAAGAAAATAGAACAACTGGTAATGGACATTAAACACAATTAAACAAATGCCCATTTCCTGCTAACTGGAGACTTCAACTTAATTCTGTTACAGAATCCCCATTGAAGCATTGCAGAAAAAAAAAGCAGACATTCAGTGGCTGATTCCTTCACAAGTCTGACGACCGGAAAGAGCAGACTCTCTGGGGTATACCCTACTTGCCGCCCTAGAGGCCTTGTTGTTGCGAGAATTGAACAGATGCTTTCTAGAAAACCAGCCTACCTGCCCTACTCGCCACTGCCTGAAAAGGTCAGCAGTGTTGGATTACACCTTTAGTTCTGTTACTCTCTTCAGCTCCATTCAAACTTACTCCATCCAGTTGCGCTGTGAAAGTGATCACATGCCACAGTTTTGGTTATTGCGAACCTCAATCAATTCCAATTCAATACTAACAGTGATAGGCTCAAAAGAAGCACAATATAACTGGAGACGGATTAAATGAAGCACCGAAGCGGTCACAAAGTACGACAACTGGAAAACACAGGGGAGGCCTTTTATCAACACCATCATAGACTGGGAAATGCTAGTGCAAGAGCTGCTCACCACCCTGGCCACCAGCCAACAAGGCACTGCTCCTGTAAAGCTCACGAACACTAAACCCTGGTACACAAAAAAAGCTTAGGATATTAAAAAAGACTGTGAACAAAAAGGGTTGATCTCTTAAAACGCAAACAAATCTCAACTTACCCGTTGAGGTTGAAACCCTGCGTTGCCAACATAAAAAAACAAATCCAGCAAGCCAAACAAGACTATGAAGTATCGCTCCATACCGAATTGTTCATGTCATGTCGGAAGAAAAATGCAAGACATTTCTGGATAATTATAGATGGATTGAACAGTGGCTCAATTGCAACTGCGACAAATGGGAATAACGTCACTGCAGAAAATTGGAAAAAGCAATTTTCCACACTATATAAAGCTACATCTATAATACCCAATCAATTGTCAATCTCAAGCAAACAAAACTCTACACCGCTTATCTCAATGCCAGTTGTGGCCAAACATCATCAATAAGCAATAACCATTGACGCCAGCAGAATAGCAACATTAATTCAAAAATGTTGAGCAGACAGTACGCCAGGCCCCAACGACATCCCAGCTTCAGTCTACCAACACAACATCAATTTCTGGTCAGGTATACTGGAAAATCTATTCAAGAGATGCATAGTTAATCACATGATTTCACCATCCTGGCAAGGCTTGATTCTTCATCCCAAAAGGCCCTATGTCGCTCCCAGACAGTTATCAACACATTGCACTACTGGACAATGAGGCAAAATATTTTGCCTTGTTACTACTCGAGGATTTACAAGATTGGGCAAAAACAAACAACCTGCTTCCCTTTACCCAAACCGGCTTTAGAACATGGCCCGGCACCATAGACAACCTGGTGGCCATAAGGATGCTCGCAACCAGACAAATACAGAAGAAAGAAGAGCTGTACTGCTGCTTCATAGACTACAGTAAAGCTTTTGACCAAGTTAATAGTCGTCTACTATGGTCCAAACTTATAGCCTGGAAAATCCTAGATCCACTATTACAAGGCATTCTGCTGCTCTACTCCAATACATGGGCCAGAGTAAAATTAGGATCACACACCGCGGTCTTAGCATGGAACAAGGCGTCAAACAGGGTTTAACCTATACATGAGCGACTTGGCTCCTGCACTAAACCATGCAAACAGTCATGCCCCAATATTAGCTAACCAACACATCTCTTCTCTGCTATATGCAGACAATGTCGTCCTGCTAAGCCAAGTGCTGGTAATGTTACAAAGATTGCTAGATCTCTTAGACACACCTTGCCAGGCAAACAAGATGAAAATTAATAACAATAAAAACAATATAGTTATCTTAGGCCAGAAAAAGAAAAAAACACTACCACTGGTAGCTTAACAACCACCGCCTGACCACCGTGAACAAATATAAATATATGGGATGCTGGCCAGACGACAAAGGAGGCTACCAACTACATCTAAATTCATTAACCAAAACTAGTTTCATTGCCATGTGCCTTTCGAACAATTTTGAGCCAAAAAAATGTGCTTTGAATCACAGTTGGAAAAAGTTTTGGCCAAATTAGTGCCAACATTATCATATGGATCAGAGGCCTACCTGGGGAAAATGGGGGCTTTTTTAAATAACGCGCAGAGTGCCCTTTTCAGAACGCTATTTAAATAACCATGTAATGCCTTGCCAGCCCAGATCGGGATGAAATTTGCATTAAGGGACCAACTGATCACACAGGCCTGCATAATAAAATATCTGCACTCTACATGGATAGCTGAGCAAGGATCACTGACATTTTATACCTGCCTCGAAATAGCATGCGCCTACTGTGTACGCGCACACGCCCTCTTTGAAGCACTGGAGCAAACAGGCTCGTTGGAGCTATAGAATGTAAAACTACCGCACCCACAGTTCAAAACAGCTCTGAACAGAAAAGTAAAAATTACATCTTTTGAATCTGATCACAAGGCATTTGCTACAACAAGAGAACATCCCCACCTGCTTCTCAGCAGTTATGATAGAAAAGGTCCAAAAAAATATATCATGGAACTATTTTCACCTTATTACAAAACGAAATACCCGCAGTACCGGATGGGCTCCTTTTCGTCATTAGAAGTATCTCCTCCGTGGACAGCGAAAACCGAGTCTAAAACATGTTTATTAAGTGGACAATCTCAGGAATCAATAACCCACCTGCTCCATATGCCTTATCCTCCTTGAAGATCGCAGAACACTTCTTCGCATACATGCCAACATTTCAGAAGAGCAAAGAGAGAGATTTTTTTTTTTAAATCGGGAGAATGGGGCCTTGAATCGGATTACTGGCATGTATGGGCTTTGGAAGTGTGCTGCTTCAGGATTTGGCATTTGAAACACAAATGCACGTGTTTTTCATACCTTTCAGAAGCATGGTGCGCAATGGCAGGCAGAGAGAGGGTGATGCAAGTGTTGTGCACTGGCCAGGCAGGTTGCTGGCAGTGCATGCTCCTGCTCCCCCACCCCCGTGTGACAGCCTGGGCTAAAATAGCTTCCTGTGCACACACACAACCCGCCTTCCCCCTCAATACTTCACAGGTCTTTAAAAGACCATTCCCTTGTTAATGACGCTTTGTTGGTTTTTCACCCCTTCTAGAGCCCCTGCATGGCCACTCTGACTATTGCTGGAAGAATTGGCACTTTACACAAAACCAAGCCCTGTCAGCTGAAACCCCCTGGCATCGGGTTTTTGCTTGCAGGAATCGGGAGGCGGGAGACTAGCCTTGAAATCGGGAGCGTTGGCATGTCTGTCTTCGGCACCTGTGGACTAATGAGGGGTTACGGACATTACCATCGGCCATCAGCCACTTATCAAACAATGCACAGCGACAAGTGATAACCAAACTTGTAGAATTTCTGGATAATGCAAACAAGCAACTAAGAAATAGCCCAGAATTACAAAAAGACTATGCGTTTTAGTCTTGAGGCCCCACAGGACCTATAATAATCGCTACACAGAAATATCCTATTTCTACTAAAAGTACTGATTTGTTATCAATGCAGTCCGGGCAGAAATAGAAAGCTTTTATATGGTCCAATGTTGAAGATCTATTCCTATTTGTATTTTTATATTACACAGCTGTAATTTTAACTAAAGACCATTATATTAAGTTACAAGATGCTTATCGAAATGTATTTTAAATTATTATTCATTCATAATCTTTATTTCGATACATTAGTACCATAAAAGATACATAAAAGCAGCATATTCCAATACATCAAACATTAAATAACATTATTACAAGGTATCTAATAGGGTAAAGTGCAGTCCAGTGGCTATTTTCGAGGGAAAATTTTCAGGGCGTTTATCATTAAAATTGTTTATATAAATAGTTAAGAAAGGCATTTATAATAATAAAAACATATAATATTTGTGATTGAGCCCATGAGTATTCTGAACAATCCATCATATGAACTGATCAAATATTTATATATATACACATTTGAATTCATTAATAGTACAAATTACATTGTCATTCCATAATACAGCTTTTGTGTCTCAAACAGCGCTTCACTACAATTTGAGACCTAATTTAGCTCTTAAAAAATTTGTGGCTAAAAGGAACCTACTAATACCAAAAATAATGACCTGACTGGTATCAGTCTTTAAAATCCTTTCTGCACCTCTACAAGATCTCACACCTAAATTTAGACAAAGTGGTCTAATCCATCTTTTCCTAGGGACTGCATAAGCAGAACAAAAAAACTGAATATGCAGGTCATCCTCTTTAACCTTGCAAGTGCATAAAGTGCACTGATCTTTACTGTCATTTGACCACCTTGCTATACTTGTATTAGTCATCAAGACTCCATATCTATATTTCATATATAGTGTTTTAGCAAGAGGTGGATGTACTTCATCTAAGAAATATTCAAAGCGAGCACTATCTTTAAACAAAAGAAACTTGCTTGTTAGTGATCCATTCCCTATTTCATTTAACCTACCACGATCCATGTGTGCCCAAAATGTTAACTCTAACATATTTTTTTCATTTTGGGTTAATGTTGACGGATCATCCCAAAAGTGTGACAGATCGATCTCTTTTAACCAATTACAAACATGATTGACCTCTAATTCAAGAGAGGGACCCAAAACGCCAAAGGGGTAGGGTTCCAAAAGACAATATGTCACAGAATGAAGTCCCCTTTGGACCAATTATAAGCAGTCAAACACACTTATATTTATCACCATACTAATCAGTACATTCTTTCAAATTTGAGCAACACTAAAGATGATGCGAAAATAGTCAGAAATCATAAAAAAGTACACAATTTATTATACTAAAAAACTTTTACATTAAAAAAGGATAAACAATATATACTAATACAGTATATGCAGGTAATAATCACAGAGTGGGAACAAAAACAACACAATGGTTAAAAGATGGAAAGGGATACTGTGATTCAATTACAGTAAATCATATTCCAATTTTGTAAGTATATCTATCAAATTGGAAACGTTGTACAGTCCAATGATTTAGTATATCCCAATACACAAGGGCATCGACACGTTTCGGTTTTGGCAAATTAAATTCCAAGCCAACACCTTCATCAGGATAACATTTTTTTACATTCCTACAATATAAGGAACATCTGCAAGAATATAAAAATACAATATCCTGCATATACTGTATTAGTATATATTGTTTATCCTTTTTTAATGTAAAAGTTTTTTAGTATAATAAATTGTGTACTTGTTTATGATTTCTTACTATTTTCGGATCATCTTTAGTGTTGCTCAAATTTGAAAGAATGTACTGATTAGTATGGTGATAAATGTAAGTGTGTTTGACTGCTTATAATTGGTCCAAAGAGGACTTTATTCTGTGACAAACATGATTGAGCCATATAATACTATTATTGTTGTCCAGTTCCATAATTTCTTTTAAACCATCCTTGTAATCTGACAACTCGGGTGTCGACAAAAGTCTAACTCAGAGTATTAGTGGTCTCAAAATCGCATGGTGGTCGGTACGTTTTATATTCAGGTCAAGAATAACTGGTATTAGTGGTGTACGAACAGGTAGTCTTAGTAGCGCTCTGTAAAATTTCTTTTCACCAACCTCAAAAATCTTTTTACACGAGGGCTCTCATAATTCAGCTCCATACAAAGCTGCTGATTGGGCTTTAAACTTAAATACCTCTAGTGCTGGCGAAACTGCTTGGCTAAGACTATTTCCATGCCTTTTCATAATCGGTAACATGTTTTGTGCTAGTATCATTTTACTTTTTTCAATTTGGGTTTTCCAAGATAATTTAGAGTCCAGGGAAACACCCAAGTAGCTAAAATTCTTAGCATGTTCCAATTTATGACCATTTAAAACCACATTTTCCCTAAATGTTTTGTGAGGGTTTATAGCCATATACTTAGTCTTTTTTGTATTGATCTCAAGTCCTTTTTCGCTGCAATATGTTTGGAATGTATTCAATAAACATTGCAATCCCTTGGGTGTTTGCGATATACGTATAGTGTCGCCAGCGAAAAGGAGGGCTGGTATTCTTTCTTCCCTCAATTTTGGTGCATCATTTTTACAGCCCTCCAGAAAAGATGGAATATCGTTGACGAACAAAGAAAATAATGTAAGCGCCAACACGCAGCCTTGGCGAACTCCCCTCTTTATTGGGATTTGCCTTGTTAATTTGCCGCGCGGACCTCACCTAACCTTAGCATAATTATTTTCGTGTAACCTCACGATCTGCTCTCAAGGTTTGCTGGTAGTCCTAGGCAATTGAGTGTTTTCCACAACAATTTTCGAGGAATAAGATCAAACGCAGCCCTAAGATCTACAAAGGCTATGTATAAATGACCCTTTCTTATATTAACATACTTGCAACACAAGCAGGAAAACCTTAGGACCTGATCTATGGTACTTATTTTGGCTCTAAACCCTGCCTGGAATTTTGTAAGAACCTCTTTTTCCTCGATCCAAATATTAATACGGTTTAAAACATGCCTTGCGTAAATCTTCTGTAAAATGTCTATTAAACTAATGGGGGGATAGTTAGCAGGATCACTCCTATCCCCCTTTTTAAAAATTGTGAGAATTTCCACCCCCCTCCATGTATCCGGAAAATCTACACCAGCAGCTACAGCATTACACAGACAGTTAATATAGGGGCCCCAGACACTAGTTTCATGCTTGTATAAATCCCCTGGGGTTCTATCCAGTCCAGGGGCCTTCCCATTTTTAACTTGGTCAATTGCCAATATCGCTTCTTGCAGGTCAAAATCGAATTTACCTTCGTTTTGACTTAGCACTAACTCATCATCTGAAATAGTCACATCGTCCTCTGGTGCGCCATACAACTTAGTAAAATGCTTGATCCAGGTAATCTCATCTAGATAAACATCCCTAAATCCCTTTTCTTTCCTGTTTCCTTTTGCTACTAATCTCCAAAATAACATTTGGTCATTGTTCCTAGAAGCAATAAGAAGGTCAGACCGAATCTCTTCGTCCCATAAAGCCTTGGCCTGTTCTTGTACAATTATGTGGTAAATAAAATTACCCTGTCGGAATTTCTATACTTAAACAATGGGTCATGCATATAATGAGAGGCAGAGTCCGTGGTGTCCAATTCAAAAGGGCTTTATTATTTCAGTAACTCGAGTTAAGGGAGAATCGGGTTCCATCACCACTAAGGTTCAGGAAGGGTCTTCTGAACTTTATTCACAGAGTACAATATTTATACATGGAATATACATTGCATTGCATAGAGAAGGAGGAGCGCTCCAGGCAGAGCAAGAGAAAGAGAGAGATAAGAGCATATGGGAGTGCAAGAGGGCGTACATGTGGGCGTTCACTTGAGGAGTCATAGGTGAGTCATAGGTGGGTGGATACATGGAGGGGGTCTGCATGGCCAGCTGGAACCTTTACCCTACTTGTGTGCGCATCTTGGTCATGACGTGCAACTAACGTGTAACTGGGGGAAGCTGGGGGAAGCTGACATTCGATCTAGTAGAGAGACCTTCAGTGTCAGAACGACCTGCTCGTCTGGTATTATCTGATATCTTGGATCCGGGAATGTATTATCTGAAGTAAAAGGTCGCTCAAGCAAAGGTTGCTCATCACTAAGAGCCAGTGTGTGCATATATTTCTTCGTGCATTGCGTGGGGGCCATAGGCTTTCTATGGATGCAAGCTCTGTATATCACTTAAACGGAGACAGAAAGGCTAGGCCCTATCTCTGCAGTTGGGTTCTGTTTACCTTCCTCACTAGGCAGGAATGTGTTTCTGTGGAGCAAGCAGATAACTGTGTGCAAAATACTGTCTTGGCACCCCGGGCTGGGCCCCTCTCGGCTGAGCCAGAAGTATGCGAGAGGTCAGGGATACGTAGCTGAGCTGCAGCTTTCAGAGTGTCTGGGGCAAGGAACCTGAATTCAGAAACTGGCTCAGGCTGGGCCACAAAACGGGTTCATCTCGACTTTTAAACGCGCACCATTCAATACATTGGCAACATAGGCCTCAGTGCAGAATTAACGTTTCTTTCATGGAAGGCTTGGTAACTGACATTTTAATGTGAGACGGAAATGCAGAGGCATCATTATCACAGGCATGAGAGGGAAAATGCATGGGTGACATGTACATACACTAAACGTGGGGTACAAGCAGGGGACACATTGACCATGTAAAATTTCTATTTCCTCATTCCCTCCTTGTCCCCTACTGTGCCCTTCAGGACACATCTATATTCATGAGACCGTATATTCTGTTATTCAGCGCCAAGAAACCTCTGGGTGAACGTGCGCTTTACAAATACACATGTTATGTTATGTTATGTTATATCTGATCATACAGCATCATTTGTTTGTCTTTTTTCTTTCGTATACGTGGATGGGGAATACAGGCAGTGGCACACAGGCCGCAAATCACCGGGCCACATTGCAGACAGAGACAGCAGCTGAATATCATAAGCAGTATCATTCCTAGGAACGACAATACTTTCCATCCCCATGCCGATATTACACTCCAGAGCCAACCGGACCAAGTCCATGTGCCTGGGTCTTGATGTATCTCGTGAGCAATCTTGGAGCCTTGTTATTGCTGCATACACGGATGGCGCGTTATTAGGAATAAACACGCAACAACTGGAGCCGATCACTCTACAAGCCCCGCCCCTATCTGCCAGGATGACGTCAAGAACAAGTCGATTCTGAAGAACAACAAGTCGCATGGCAGACTGCTCCTCGGTCAAGTTAGCCAGGACAGATGCAGTCTCATTCACTACTGCTTCTAGAGTTCTTGTTAACCTGCGTATGAGTTTACTGTTTTGGGCGGGACCTATGAAAAAAAAGAATCCTCTATTGAAATCTGTATATTGCTCCCAAGCTGTCTCTGTCTGATCAATCACGGAGGAATCGGTCTCTCTCCGGTGTCTAACATGCTCTAGTCGTGAATCTCGATGATAATGGGATGGGGCTAGAAAGACAGGGGGCAGAAGGAACGATATATAGCATGTTCCACCCCAGTCTAAGGGCAGATGTGCTTAGGCTGTCTGACCGCAAATAAAATAGGAATGGCGAGATGTGTTGAAGGAAGACTTTCCTTGATCATTAAACTCGACTACAGTATTACTTTCACTGTGTCCCAAATGTACCGATCCTTTCTTTCTGACGCACAAATCACCTTTTACTGGTAGAACTCTTATAAACGGTGGACCTACATTTTGCTTGGGCAGAACATTCAATATCATGAAGTTAAGGGAAGCATTTCCTTGCTCGTACTTTTCATTTTCTAGATCGGTCCCCTTCCTTTGTGGAAGTCCGTCTTCGTCTGGGAAACATGCCTCATTCATTACTTTATTCAAATCTCCCCATATCCAATTGCCCTGGGAAACTGTGGACTTTCTGTCTAGTGATGACATTAAGGCAAACCATGCTCCGCACGAACCATTGTGGGAGAACGGAAAAGGGAAGAAGGGCAGTACTCCCTTCGTCTTTTGAAAAGGTGGGAGTTGGCCACATACCCAACAATTTGTCGCATTGCTTGTTTGATGAGAACGGTGCAACATCCGAATAAAAGTATTGTTGCGCAGGGCTAGTCGATATGACAGTTCATGGGGAGGCAGATCACTGAATGTATGCGCTACAGTGTCATTAAAGAAAGAGTGTATTCGTGAGGCAATAGGAGGAAAGAAAACATGTAGTGTCAAGCTGATACATATTATAGTTATACTCAGAAGAGACATAAAAATCAGAGTTACTATACATCTACTGCGTAATATCTTGCAGTATTTCTCTTTCATTCTGCTCTTTTTGCTATTCTGGTCTACGATCTTATACATGTCAGGAACCTGTCTAACCGATTCACCACCTAGTGGACTTAAACAATTAAACGCTGTCTGACTTACTAGACCGTAACTTGGACCTGTATTCTTGTTGCAGAGTCTTTTCTAGCAAAAGGGGCTTAGAGTCAGTACTATCGGCACTGTCTTTAGTTTTGATCAAAGTTCCGGAATCTCCAAAGAATTTCTTGCAGTGTTGGGCGTGAAGCCAGCCTTTACGTCCTTCGACTTTGACGGCAGTCCTCGTGGTGAGCAGTACTAATTTTGGTGTCTTCCAGCGCGGCTCGAGGGGGCTTGATCGATCAAAATTCTGAACATACACGTGATCACCAGGGACGATGGTGTGCTCCTTCACTTGAGTGTTGTCAGGGAAGGCGGCGGCAACCTGTGAACGACAAGAGAGTAGTGCAGACATCAAGGAAGCCAGGTAATCTGTCAGCATGTTACTGTCAACATCAGTTATTTTCTTAGGCATAGGCGTACCCCACATGTTCGGTGGTCTACCGAAAACCACTTCATAAGGAGATAGGCCTGTTCTGGAATGAGCTACCATACGCATGTAAAAGAGGGCAACCGGCAAGGCTACCATCCAATCCACGCCTTTTTCTGCACAGACCTTTGCTAATTTCGTCTTAAGTGTCTGATTATGGCGCTCGACAAGTCCGGCTGCTTCAGGGTGTCGTACACAATGAAATTTCCACTGGTATCCTAACAGAAGGGACACTTGTTTCATTAATTCAGAGGAAAATGGCTGACCATTATCTGAGTACACGACACGGGGCAATCCATACCTGGGAAAAAACTCACGCACCAATTGCCTGGCGGTGGTCACAGCAGTATAATCTGGGACTGGGTACGCTTCTGTCCATCTAGATAGTGCACATACAACTACCAGGACATACTTGTAACCTCTACATCTGTCCATTTCGATATAATCCATCTGGAGGACTTCAAAAGGATGGTCAGGAGGATGAAATCCACCTTGTTCCTCCAGAATGCCTTTGCCTGGATTGAACTGGCAACAGATCATACAGGTACGTACTTTCTGTTTCGCTGCTGCACGTAGGTGCTTGTTAAACCAGATATTCTGTAAGCTGTCTAGCATTGCTTTTTCTCCTAAGTGTGCTGGACTATGTGCTGTGTTTATGATGACTTGTACCATAGAGTCTGGGAGAAACCATGTAGCTTTGCCTTTAGTCATCCAACCTTGGTCAGTCTGGACCCCTCCTTTTTCAGTCCATTTCTTTATTTCGTCTGGAGTGGCATGTGTCTGTATGTCGAGTACATCTTGTGAAGGATCCCTGACTGTCATGCTTTTAGTCGGTAATGGTACTTCTGTCTTTGTCATGTCTGTCGGTGTCTGGGCTGTAAGTTTAGCAGTTCGGTCTGCCAGGTCATTGCCCTGGGAAATGGTGTCTGTAACTTTGGTGTGTGCTTTGCATTTCAGGATGGTTATGGCTGTAGGCAAATGTATTGCTTCTAACAGAGCCTGAATAAGCGGACCGTGCTGAATTTTAGCCCCATGAGAGGTCAGGAAACCTCTCTCTCTCCATAACACTCCGAAATCATGAACAACACCGAATGCATACTGTGAATTTGTATAAATGTTCACTTTCAATTTCTTGGCTCTTATGCAGGCTTGTGTCAGAGCGATGAGCTCTGCTGCTTGTGCTGACAGTGTGTCTATTCTTTGTGTCTCTATGACTTCAGTATCAGTGGTCACGGCATATGCGGCCACTAACTCTCCTGTGCTTGTTCTCATGCATGAACCATCTACATAAAGTGTCAGGTCAGGGTCTGGCAGTGCAATATCTGTCAGGTCTTGTCTTGGTTTCGTTACTGTAGTCATTATTTCCACACAGTTATGTGGTGCAGTGTCTACTGTACTTGAGGGCAAAAGTGTAGCAGGATTGAGAATATTGCATCGTCTGATCTCTATGTGTGGCTGAAATAACGTCAGTTCATATCCTGTCAGTCTCGCTACAGTCAAGTGCTGTGTCTGTGTCCTGTTCAAGAGAACTTCCACTGCATGTGGTACCTGGACTGTCAGGGGATGTCCCAGCACAATGGAGTCACTCTGTCATATGGCTAGGGCTGTTGCTGCAACTGATTTCAGGCACGCAGGCAGAGCCTGGGCCACTGGATCCAGTGTACTAGAAAAATAAGTGCAAGGCTTGTGTTTTCCTGCTTGATCTTGTGTAAGGACAGATAGTGCTGTTCCATCTCGTTCAGTGACAAAAAGCATAAAAGGTTTGCTGTAACAAGGAGTCGCTAAAACTGGTGCTTGACATAAGGCTCTTTTTAATTCTTCAAATGCCAAAGTGTGTTCTTGTGTCTAAGGGAGGACCGTCAAAGACGCTGCCTCCTGTGTTGTCAACTGTATGAGTGGTTTGGCTAGATAGGCATACTGTGGAATCCATTGTCTACAATATGAAGTGAGGCCAATGAAGGCCCGTACTTCCTTTTGTGTCTTAGGCTGTGAAAGATTAGCAATTAACAGAATACGTTCTTGTGTCAGCTGTCTTCCCCTCTTGGACAGCAAGTGTCCAAGGTACACCACTTGCTGTGCACAGAATTGCAACTTCGAAGGGGACACTTTGTGCCCCTTGTCTGCCAGAAAGTGTAAGACTGTCAGTGATGCATTTTCGCATTCTGGTTCTGATCGTGCTGTGATTAGGATGTCGTGTACATACTGGAGCAGTGCAGTGTTGGTAGGCATATGAATACTGTCCAGCTGTCTTTTTAATGCTTGGCTGTAAATGCTAGGACTCTCTGTAAAACCTTGGGGAGCTCTCGTAAATTTAAAGCTGCGTCCATTTAAACTGAATCTGAAAAGGTACTGACTATCTGGATGAATTGGGACACTGAAAAAGGCATGTTTCAAGTCAATAACAGTAAAGAACGTTGCCTCAGAATCAATAGCAGTCAGTAATGAAGAAATGTCTGGGACCACTGGGTATTGAGGGACTACACATTTGTTCAATTCTCGAAGGTCCACAACTAGTCTGTAAACTGGTGGTGCATCAGGGTCTGTTCGTTTAAGAATAGGGATGACAGGTGAATTACATACATTCGAGTCAGTCTCCACTACCACCCCTTGTGCAATGAGTTCGTCAACAATTTTCAGTAAGGCTACTACGGCATCAGGTGGTAACTTGTATTGTCGGATACGTGGTAGTACTACTCCTATTTTGAGAGTGACACGGTGTGGTGTAATGTGCA
Source organism: Lissotriton vulgaris (assembly GCF_964263255.1). Classification (NCBI taxonomy): domain Eukaryota; kingdom Metazoa; phylum Chordata; class Amphibia; order Caudata; family Salamandridae; genus Lissotriton; species Lissotriton vulgaris. The sequence goes on along the minus strand of NC_141690.1, from coordinate 114,663,954 downwards.
TGTAACCCACGTCAGTCAGACCTTGTGCCCATAGGTGCTGTGGTACATTCTGGAGTCTGTGGTCAAAATCCTTCAACACATAATGTCCCTTAAAATCACGTAAGAATAGTCGTACTCCTTCCGGAGAACAACATGTAACTGCTCCTAGTTCTTTCAATGTCTTTATACCAATCAAGTTTTCTGGACATGATTTAGTAAGTAGCAAGTCTGTAGTATGTGACAATGGACCAACTCCTAGGGAAACTGGTTTCGATACTTCGTTAACAATAGGCTTTCCTGAAAATCCCAGGGAAACATTCTGTGAGCCTGAAAGGGGTGCCCCTGGAACCTCGTCATGGCTGATTGTAGTTCTGCTTGCCCCTGTGTCAATCAGAAATTTTCTGTCCTTTCCCAATACACGACTATGTACATAATCTGATATACCGCCCTCCAGGATCTAAAACGGCATTCTTATCCAGTATTAACACCATGATGGAATCAGTAGCCACGGAAAGTGCCTTTACGGTTCTAGGCGACCTAAATTTTCACTTAGATCTAAGTCACTTAACTGACTCAGTCGCCCTCATTTCCGATCTAGAAACCCTAGGGCTAAAACAACGTGTCACGTCCTCCATCCACCAAGCGGGCCACATCCTGGACCCCATATTTTCTAATTTAGAAGGCTTGCAAATAACTAACATCTTACCTATGCCTTGGACAGACCATTATGCAATTTTTGCAACTATAACCACCAACAATCATTGCTGTAACAAACCTCATCTCATGCCCAAACAATCCTTCAAAGATTGGAAAAATATTAACCAGGACGACCTGAAACTAATACTGGAACACACCCGTCCAACGCTGTCCACAGAACCCAATTTAGCTCTTCAGCAATTTTATACCTGGTTGGGCCAGGCTACAAACCAGTCAGCCCCTACCAAAGAACTATCCAGAAATAGATCTAAACCAACTGCCCCCTGGTACAATGAGAAACTAAGGGCACAAAAACAAATCAATCGTAATAAGGAAAGATTATGGAGAAAATATTATGACACAGCCAGTAAAACAGCTTATAAGGAAGCCCTGGCACTTTACAAAGCCATGATAGCGAAAGCTAAAAAAGACTATTACAGTGATCAAATCGAGAAAGCTAAAAATTCTAGTAGATTATTGTTCCAAATCACTAAAGTACTATCAGGCAACTCCCCCGACCTCACTCCTCCCCCATCGCAACTTTTATGTGATTCTCTAGCCTCCTTTTTCTTCACCAAAGTAGACGATATCTACCAGGCTTTCTCCGCTAACTCACCTTTGAGGACAGTCAACCCCCCCACCCTACCCCCAGCTAACATGTTCCCCAGCTTCCAACCAGTCACCCACGACCAAATAAAAACCACATTGTCCACCATCAAATCAGGATCACCCCTGGACACTTGCCCACTCTCATTACTCCTGCCGGTAATGGACTCTATCATACCAGTACTCACTCAGGTTTGCAATTCCATTCTCCTATCAGGTAATTACCCAGATCCCCTTAAAAATACTCTCCTAAAACCCCTGTTAAAAAAACCATCCCTGGATAAAAGCGAGCTAAAAAACTACCGTCCCATCGCGAGCCTCCCTTTCATGGCGAAGGTGATTGAAAAAACCATGAATACCCAGATTTCCGAATTCATCGAAAAACATCATCTCCTGGACAACACGCAATTTGGATTCAGTAAATACCATGGGACAGAGACAGCCTTAATTAAGGCTGCTGACAACAACAGGGTAATCAGGGACCAAGGAGGCACAGCCATTCTAGTTATGCTGGACTTATCAGCAGCTTTGGACACGGTCAACCATACCATCTTGGTCGACCGTGTCGAGGGATTTGGCATCTGCCACACTGCCAAAGACTTAATTGCGTCCTTCCTTGCCAAAAGAACGCAGGCTGTCATCTTAGGACCCTTCCAATCGGCCCAACTCTCCGCTCCATGTGGAGTACCTCAAGGCTCATCCATGAGTCCGACACTTTTTAATATCTATGTGTCGGACCTTGCTAAAACCATCAAAGCACACGGGATGAGCCTAACCTCTTACGCCGATGATACCCAACTAGTGTTGGCAATCAAAGGGGATGGAGATCAAGTGGCTGAAAAATTCAAGAAAGGGCTTTTAGACATAGGAGAATGGATGGCTACCAACTGCCTTAAATTAAATTCTGAAAAAACCGAGGTACTCATTTTCGGACCGCTCTCGCCAGCCTGGCCATCAAGTTGGTGGCCAGAGACCTTCGGTACCCCTCCTACCCCAACTGCCAAAGTCAGGAACCTTGGTATCATCTTCGACGAGGGTCTAAATTTCATGGACCATGCCAACAAAACGGTGTCCACAGCACACCTGAAACTAAAGATGATCAGGAAAATACGCCCTTTTCTTCCTGACTCAGCCATCAAAACACTGGTCACCTCTCTTGTCCTCTCATCCCTGGACTATTGTAATGGTCTCTTCCTCAACGCTCTATCCAGAGTAATCACCAAACTGCAGACTATTCAAAACGCGGCAGCACGTCTGCTCTCTGGCAAAACAAAATATGAACCTATTTCTAATAACATAAAGGATTTTCACTGGCTCACTGTGCGAAAAAGAATCCACTTCAAATCCCTCTGTATTGTGTTTAAAACACTTAACAATCAAGGACCTCACTTTTTAAAAGAACAACTACAACAACACAAACCCACTAGAGCCTTACGATCGGCTACTCTCAATCAACTGGTCATCCCCCGCACTAAAACTGTCACCTGGGGCGACCGGCGTTTTTTGGTGGCCGCCCCCAAGCTCTGGAACACCCTACCTCTAAACATCAGGCAAAGTCCCACTCTTCTCCAATTCCGTAAACTTTTGAAAACCTGGCTGTTCACTCAATGATCACTTCCTTCGCTTACAGTTTGTCTCAAATAACTGGTTCATTAGCGCCAAGACGCCCACGGGTAAATGCTGCGCTTTATAAATATTAAAAATAAATAAATAAATAAATAAGGACCCTCTTGATCGACAGGAACCTCGATAAGGGGCAAGCCAACTTCCCTCTCTAGGCTGTTTCATGAGAACTGTTGGTATTCTGGATAGTCTGACTGCGTGTACTGATACATTTGTGTCGGGGCAGTAACAGGTGGTGGTGGAGGTGGAAAATTTGCTACTGTCTGTTGCGTGTTCTGTGGGGTGCTATTCTGCCTAGGAGGATGCGGTCGTTCCTTTGTCTTGCCTGTAGCTATATTGTGTTTCAGGACAGCACATTCATTTACATAGTGACCTGGTTGCTTGCAATAATTACAGTTCCCTTTGACAGGTGTCGTGGTATTTTTGCCATTTTTGTTCACGTTTGTTGGTACCGATTGGGCAACCAGCACTTTCATTTTCGTCTCTTTCATGCGTCTCTTTTCATGATCCTGCTCATCTCTAATTCTGTTCTGGTGATATTGTAACATTTGCAACATTTGGGAATGTGCTATTTGCTTGCCAAGTACTCTCAACCTTCAGTACTCTATTCTTTATTTGGGGTAAGGAATTCTCTACTAATTTGCTCACGAAAAGATGCGGATATGACTCGCTACTGGGCTTAAGACCACTATTAATAGAAAAACATTTCTCGAAGCTAGAATAGAAATCACTTGTGTCCTCGTCTTGTTTCTGTTTACAGGCTGAAATAGCATCCCAATCTTCCTTTTTAGTAATCAATAATCTCGGCAAAACCTGTTTCAGGAGTTCAGGTAGTGCTTTAGCTTTTTCCCCAAGACCAACACCAGGGAGTCTGGCTTTATCCTCTGTTTCCAATTCTGTCCAATTTATCTTTTTCTCTCCCACCTCCCAGTCTTTTTCCTTAAGCTTTTCATAAATACCAGCAGGCAACAGTACTTTCAATAGTTTTATAATGTCAGCGTACGTGTAATCCCCTATGCGGAGAATGTCTTTTAATTCTCGGTGAAACCCCCCCGGGTCTTTATCATGGCAGGGCAGCATCTTTTTCATTTCCAGTATTTCTAATTTCGTCAAGGGTGTGTAAACATACACTCGCTGAAGGTCACCCACTGCATTTTTGACGGGATGTACCTCTCGTAGGGGGTTCTGTCCGTCTATGTATAAGTTCTTTCTGTCGTGGTGTGGGGCGGGAAGCATGCATGTGGTCAGAGAAGTTAAGTACTTATGTCGTTGGTCCAGAATGACATTAATTAAGTCAGTACCTAGGCCTGTCCATCTTTCTAGAAGTATATCGTCCAGTAATTTATACAAGTGACCAGGATCAGAATATTGACTCTCGTACAACGTTATTAAATGTTGAACCATGTAAATACCAGCCAAACGCTGTTCGTTCGGCGGAAGGCTCAAGAAAGTCTGGGCCACTATGTCATTGCTATATATGTTAGAATTGGACACCCACTGGACGGCTTACCGGACCAATTCCTGTTCGTGTGGGGTGTGCGGTCTCTCACTCTCTACCCGTCGTTTCAGTGCTTTTTCAGTAGCTTGGAATAGATTTTCAAGGGAATATCTTTCTTTTATAGAATGTCCCTGTTAATGGTAGTCGAGACACTTGGGCCTGTCAAACTGTTGTGCTTTGCCTACGTAATTAATTTTGTCCTTTTCCTCCGTTTCTGGCTCAAGATCTTCCAATGATGACTCATACTTCCCGTCAGACTCTTCACGGTGTATTTCTAAGATCTCCTTTCGTATTTTCTTGTACATAATTTCTGTCTGTCCTAGTCTATCATGCCGACCGGCAGCTATGTTGTCACTCCAATCCATCAGCCCTTTCTTTACATCTTTGTCTGGTTGGTCTTGTTCCCTGATCAGACAGTTAATCATAAAACGTAGAATGAAGTTCTTAACCTCCACCTTCCTGTGGTCCATGGCCTTTTCTATACACTCAGGTCCCTCCCCCGTTCTAATGAAATGGTATATTTTATCTAGGTGTTCCTTCATGTCTGGTAATGTGACCAGATAGTCGGCGGCATGTCTTAATCTTAGTGAAAACACGAGCATTGAACCCTCTCCTGGTACTGGATCGTATATACAACGTGGAACTGTTACACCTACATACTTAAATGGTGTTGATGTCATTTGTGGCGTTCGTGGTGGTCCTAGCCCTAGCGGTGTTCGTGTCGTTGGCGGTGTTCGTGGCGTTGTCGGTGGCCCCCCTCCCACTGCCCCGGGACCTACGTCGTCTTTCACGACCTGCGGAAGTTGAAGCTGTAAAAGCTGATCCTGTGGTGGGGGCGGAGGGAATTGTGCGTTTACATAGTCCGGTGCGGGCTCTTCTAGATAGGAGGAAATAAAAGCCTCCGAGGCTGTCAGCTTTGTTCTACGTACTCTAAAGGGTACTGGTGGTGGCGTATGCGACCTACGGAGTATTTCTGAGGGGGTCCCTTTAGCTAGTTCTTCTGAAAGGACGGGATAAATACCAGCAACAAGGGCATTTCTTTCTCTATCGGCCTGTTCTGCCTCCTCCCGCAGTTCTTTTTCTTTGGCTTTTTCCGCTGCTTGTTTACTTCTCTCTGCTTGGTGGAATTCTTTCTCTGCTCTCCTATGCGCTTCTTTACGCCATAACTCAATGGCATCTTTCTGGGACGGTCTTACTTTCCTTTTCCATAGCGCTTCCTCTACTTTCATAATGCATTCAGAATCCCATGTTCCTGAGGCAGGCCATCTGTACTTCTCCTCTAAATCCTTCGTGTAATCTACCCACAAGTCTAAAAACAATATGGCATCTAGCCCATGTTTATTATACATAAAATGACCAGGTGTGTCTCTAGGCGGGACGGGAACTGACTCTTCGAGGATCCCTTTCCTGGTCCCTATCTGACGTAATTTCGAAAACAGTGGCATGTTGAAACTAACTTAACGAAAACCCAATATACACCAAAATAGACTGACTGAAACAACCATTCACACTACAACACTAAAACATCAAAACAGATACATTCTAACTGATACATGGGGAAAAAAACATGAACTTGAAAACTGTTAACTTTATGCACTGGAATACAGTACAGCCATACCGGTCTCGTAAAGAGACACGTCTTTACCGTGCCTGTGGGAACAGACACGTCTTTACCGGGCTCAAATAAATGAACCCGTCTTGAACTTTATGCGTTCCCAATAATGGTACTCACCGGGAAGCAGAACTTGAAGGCCTCGGAAAACTCGATACTGCGTGAACTCGATACTGCTGCGCATGCGCCTCGGAACAGGTGGGCCTCTGGAAACCTCGGACCTTGCTCTCTCACGGCTTGGGCTCTGGTTGGGATGATCCGCGATCTTCACCGCCTCGTGTGGATGCCTGGTCGCAGTCCGTCTCCTCCGTGGGCCTGAGGGAGTAAGCAGGAAATCCCGCTGGCGTGTACACTGTGAAGTCCGTCACGGCTGTAGAAGGGGGCAAGGGCTGGACCTACATCACCGGCGCGTGGGGAGGGGGACTTGTCCCTATTCGGGCGCCATAATTATGTGGTAAATAAAATATTACCCTGTCGGAATTTCTATACTTAAACAATGGGTCATGCATATAATGAGAGGCAGAGTCTGTGGTGTCCAATTCAAAAGGGCTTTATTTCAGTAACTCAAGTTAAGGGAGAATCGGGTTCCATCACCACTAAGGTTCAGGAAGGGTCTTCTGAACTTTATTCACCGAGTACAATATTTATACATGGAATATACATTAGATTGCATAGAGAAGGAGGAGCGCTCCAGGCAGAGCAAGAGAAAGAGAGAGATAAGAGCATATGGGAGTGCAAGAGGGCGTACATGTGAGCGTTCACTTGAGGAGTCATAGGTGAGTCATAGGTGGGTGGATACATGGAGGGGGTCTGCATGGCCAGCTGGAACATTTACCCTACTTGTGTGCGCATCTTGGTCATGACGTGCAACTAACGTGTAACTGGGGGAAGCTGACTTTCGATCTAGTAGAGAGACCTTCAGTGTCAGAACGACCTGCTCGTCTGGTATTATCTGATATCTTGGATCCGGGGATGTATTATCTGAAGTAAAAGGTCGCTCAAGCAAAGGTTGCTCATCACTAAGAGCCAGTGTGTGCATATATTTCTTCGTGCATTGCGTGGGGGCCATAGGCTTTCTATGGATACAAGCTCTGTATATCACTTAAACGGAGACAGAAAGGCTAGGCCCTATCTCTGCAGTCGGGTTCTGTTTACCTTCCTCACTAGGCAGAAATGTGTTTCTGTGGAGCAAGCAGATAACTGTGTGCAAAATACTGTCTAGGCACCCCGGGCTGGGCCCCTCTCGGCTGAGCCAGAAGTATGCGAGAGGTCAGGGATACGTAGCTGAGCTGCAGCTTTCAGAGTGTCTGGGGGCAAGGAACCTGAATTCAGAAACTGGCTCAGGCTGGGCCACAAAACGGGTTCATCTCGACTTTTAAACGTGCACCATTCAATACATTGGCAACATAGGCCTCAGTGCAGAATTAACGTTTCTTTCATGGAAGGCTTGGTAACTGACATTCTAATGTGAGACGGAAATGCAGAGGCATCATTATCACAGGCATGAGAGGGAAAATGCATGGGTGACATGTACATACACTAAACGTGGGGTACAAGCAGGGGACACATTGACCATGTAAAATTTCTATTTCCTCAGTACTCTCTTATATTTGAATCTAGCTTCCTTAACTAACAGCGTATCACTGTTTTTATAGCATGTACTAACACCGTCTTAGCTATTCGACAGTCCTTATTATACCAAGCTTTCCCTGCCAATTGAAGATTTCCATCTCTGCCGATCCTTTTAGGCATTCTTGTTACCAGCGGGATAAGTTCTTTAAAGAACCCCTTATGTAAATATATTTTCCTTTCCTCTAGTGTGATCACATATCTACAAAAGGTATTTGCAAATGTATTGTTCACACTTGCCAGTATTTCACCATGTTCCATCATATATGCCCATTTAACTGAGCAACGGTTATTGCTAACTAGAATGTCATCTGTATTCACATGGGTTACACTGTTGCTCTCGGTTGAACTGAGCAACAGTCTATTATGGAAATCAAACTCAAGCGGACGGTGATCACTCTCTACTCTTGGGATAATATTTAAATCTGCTGCATACGGCCAGATGTCAAAAGATAAAATGACATAATCAATTTTACTCTGGGACTTACTTCTACAGAAGGTTGGGGCCTTAGATAGATCTGATGGCAAGCGTCCATTGCATGCCCTCAGGCCATGTCCAATCATTACTCTCATAATTTGGAGCGCTAGTAGTACACAGAACCATTTTTTGATTCTACATTATGGGGATCTTATTAGCGATATCTTCATCTTCTAAGATGTTTCCAAGCCCTGTCATCGGTTCATAGTTACAGTTGAGATCACCACCTATGACTACTCTTATATCTGTTTCAAGTGAATTTAGAATGGAGTCTAATTTTTCTATGATTACAGACGCCTTAGAAGCCGGGCAAGGTCTATTATAAATGTTATATAGGTGCAGTATCCTCCTGTCTGCTTGCTATTTTTAGTCCAAGTATATCTAATGAGCCAATGCATAATTGCATGACTCTAATATCTAGGGTCACTTTTAACCCAAATGACTAGGCCCCCAGAGGGCCTTCCTATTACGGATGGAACTGCAGCCGCAAAGAAAGTTTTGTAACCTACCCTGTGTGGAATCTGCAAAGCCCATGACTCCTGTAACATACAAATGTCACTCCCTTCAATATAATCATTCCACTCAGGGTCGCTAACATTCCTTCCAAGAACTACAATATTCCATGAGATTATTTTTAATACTGCAGACCCCTTGGAACATATGACTTTCGCTGGCCCATCCCTTAGCATAATACCTGTGTCTTTATCCCCCCTTGCTTGTGTATTCTCACTTGTTTCACTTGCTCTCACAGTCAATAATGTAGTTCCTCTCACACCACATTCTTCACCTACTTCCATTTCTTCGCAATAACTGTTGGATAGTACATTGTCTCCTCTCCCTAATTTCTTCTCCATATATACATTCTGGATTCCTTTTAATATATCTTTTGGTGATTGAAGTCAATCAACCGCCTCTAATGATGATAACTCTTGGAACCTATTAAAAGTCGCAGGAAATGTGAAGTTAACAGGGTTGTTGCTTCTTCCTAGATCAACAGATTTATTTTAAAAAAGCCTAATGGTAGGGCACAAATACTAGTATTCTGTATTGATGTCTCTTCATGTGCTCCCAACAAGTTACAAATTGTATGTGGGTGCCTACAATTTATAACAATACAATCTCCTAGTATATTCTTAGGGGAATTCCCCACCCACCCTACCCTGCGCACCATCAGGATTTCATTCATTTTGTGTGGATTAAACTTTTTATGCTTGGAGAGCCACTCTACTGCTTTGTTCCTAAGATTAGACTATGATTCAATTTGGTCTATTCTCAGGACTGGTACACCAGCTAGTACTAGGACATAGGGGCATGTAGCGGGTGGTAGATTCAAAACATCAGAGTTTGGTATCAAATCAGTCCCTTTTGGACTTTATACTACTTCCATAGGATTATCTCTTCCCGCTTGGGTTGTTCTATTCTCAGCACGAGTGCTAGTCTTCCTCTGCAATTCTTTGTACCCTGACTCTTCTGCTTCTCTCCCCGTCCCAGCACTATTTTTCGGTTCCATTCTAAGTTGCTTAGGGATTTGATTGTTTCCGCGGACTTCCTTACTTTCCTTACTTGTTATTCTAAGATCTGCTAGTAGTCTGGCCCCTTCTTCTATTATTCTGCCTCCATCCCAATCATGGCTCCTAATTGCGCTATGGTCAGATTTAACTGGTCGATTTTGCTGTCCATAGCCCTCATTTTAGCATCCATACATTCATTTATTTGGGTCTGAACTGAATCCATGGCACCTTTGAAAATATCCACCACCATTTGTTCTATAACTCTAGCTGCATCGTCCTCTTTTCCTAAGTTAGAGAAATTATCCTCATCTGTTTGCACCCCAAATGATCTACACGTGACCTCATCGTTTCCTGACACATTGGTTTCACCTTTGCTTCTTATCACCGTTTTCCCTTTCTTTTCACTAAGTCTTTTTCCTCTCTGCAAACTCTTGGTTTTCTCTTTCGCCGATCCCACAAATTTTTGGGCCCTTAATCGTGTGGATATCCCAGGGGTCCCTGATGTATTTGCGTCTGGAGCACCCTTTATAATTTGAGTTGGCTCTATTACGGGATTGCATAAAATCGGATGGGAGATTTCAATTCCACTGTCCACATTTAATTGTAAGGCATTCATTGGCAAGAATGTACCAGATTGCCTTTGGGTTTGGAGTTTCGAGGGGTCAAGTGATAACCTTCTTTGTGCTAGTTCATTGTCATGTCATAATACTGATTCTGCTCTTATAAAGTGATCAAGTGTGCCAGCAGCACCCTTTCGCTTGCTCATGGTTATTTATTTTTCCTACTATAATTACTAAGCCAATTCCCAGAAAATTCTTAGACAACCTCAACAAATTGTGATTATTACAGCGCAATATTAATTCCTATTCCCCCCCCCCCCCCCCCCCCCCCAGTACTACTCCAGCAGAAATATAAACAGGGCTTGTATCAACAAAAATTCAACCGTAAAGAAATCCTCCAAAATCTTAAGTATTGTCAAATCTGCTCTATCTGTACAATCAGTTTGTTTAAAGGGGGTGTCTAAAACAGTTATAGTTAATTAACCCAATTTGTGGCAATAATCTTAATATGTTCCAGCACAGTCCAGAGTCAATAGCATTTAGCAAAAGTAGTAAGCCGGGAAATGATATTTTGGAGGACAGGTTCCAGCAAGGATATTCGCCACTTTTATCTTTCAAACGCAAGGGGCCAAGAGAGAGAGCCCGGCCTCCTTCGGCCATTGACGGCCTAAGACGGCCAACCTTTGTCCCGGGCTTCTACCGGCATCGCCCATGCGCATCCCGCGACGCAGGGCTCCAAGTGCTTTTTGAGCGCCTCCTGGCGCCTCTCTAGCGCGGTGGTGTCATGCGGGCCGCAAGGGTTGCTGGGAGTAGTGGTCCAGTGACTTGTGGCGGTGGCGGCTTACACGGGACCCCCGGTAAGCGGCAACAACAGTTCATGAGGTTCAGGCTTGCAGGCTTAGTAGCAGAAAATTTAAGAGCTCCCGCTGGGGCTCCAAGTGCCTTTTGAGCGCCTCCTGGTGCCTCTCTAGCGCGGTGGCGTCATGCGCGCCGCAAGGGTTGCTGGGCGTAGTGGTCCAGTGACTCGTGGTGGTGGCGGCTTCCACAGGACCCCCGATAAGCGGCAACAACAGTTTGTGAGGTTCAGGCTTGCAGGCTTAGTAGCAGAAAATTTAAGAGCACCCGCTCCCCCTGGGGCTCCAAGTGCCTTTTGAGCACCTCCTGGCACCTCTCTAGTGCTGTGGCGTCATGCTCGCCACAAGGGTTGCTGGGAGTAGTGGTCCAATGGCTCGTGGCCTTGGCGGCTTCCACGGGACCCCCGGTAAGCGGTTACAACAGTTTGTGAGGTTCTGGCTTGCAGGCTGTAACCGTAACGCTCCCGAACCACTCGGCATCAGTCCTTGTAAATTATTAACAGTACCACCATTGATTAAACCTGCATGAAGATGGTTGGTTTTTCTGTCTAATCGTCTACATTTCTGCATAAAAAGAGGTACGGGTCGAATGTCTAAATAAAGTAATTTGAATTTGTGTTGTCTACTTGACGTTCCACTGCAGCCTGCCTGATTACATCTTTGGGGGAGTCCAGGCAGGTGTGGGGAGGGGGGAGGTTTGAAATATCAGGTCTCTACTCGTTCCACACACATTCAAGCATACTCTCTTCACGAGGCAGCAAAATCCTAGAAGCAAGTACGTAGTGCCTCTCTACTGTATGCATAAGTAATTGAATGGCTGTAGCGCCTGGAAATAGGAGTCAGGGAGAGTCATTCACCGCATAGCCACATGAGAAGGATATAGATAAGACCAGAGAAATAAATACAGCTGGAAAAGGACTGAGCATGATAAAAATTGTATATCATGTGAAAGAAACCTATGCAAAATATAGCAACAAAGAGAGCAAGGAATATAAAAAGGCGCAGAGAAGAGATGTGGCATAATTGAGAGGGCTGCGGACTCTGGAACTGGGGAGCTAGTGTTAAGTCCTGGCTTAGGCTCAACATTCTGTGATTCTGGGCAAATCATTTCATATCACTGGACCAAAAAAGAAAGAAAAAAAAAGAACCTGACTTTAGGGAATCTAGTAGTCACATAAGGTGCTCCAGTGCCCTGTGGCTGAGCTTGCACTATATATAAAACAATTACAAAGTGGCAGTTTGGTGTTAGCAGTTGCTTGCTAAATGGAACAGAGATGCATCAGGTGAGATACTGCTATGGCAGAGAGGGACAGGGCTCATGCAGAACGAGGCAGTCTACATGAAACAGCTGTAGACACAAAATAAGCATTGGCATAGACAATAGGTCTCGCCTTTGGGGCCTTATAAGTATGTAGTTATGCAGCAGGTCCCAAAGGCGAGACCTATTGGCTATGTCATGCTTGTTTGTCTATGTAATGCTATGCTCTAGTAGCTATTTTTTTCTAACGCTAACCTCATGTAAAGCACTGTCATACCTCCGGGTCTAGCCAGCGCTGTATAAAACTCTTCAAATAAATAAGTGTGTAATTGAATCCTAGAGGGGCAGGTGGTAGAAGCAGCCACAACTGAACCTCTGGATCAGTGGAACTGCGACAATCAACCACTGGAATTATATTAAGATTTTACAGAGGTCATCAGTCTCCTGTGTTTAACAGAGACCCTAAGTATTGACAGTGAGACGTTTAACTTGCAGGAGACACAAAGAAAATCATTTTTTTTAAACGATGCGAGTTGTACCGGAAAATACAAACATATCCAGGCATTTCGTTTGTGCCACCATTCCCCCAACCATTTGCGACTTGAAGAAAAAAGCCATCTAATCCAGGTTGCACACTCGTCAATCTGTTAACACTGAAATGAAGGTAAAGGCAAACGTTTAAATTGGTCTACACTAAAGTCTATGGAGACATTTTGCTGGTACGATGACGCTCCTTAATTAGGGTGAGTTGACAGGTCTATAATGTCATATACAGGGTGGCTAAAAGAGCATTATGGGTACTGACCCTCAGCGGATGAGAAGGGAGCACGGTATACCCTCGAACCTTCCAGGATTAACGTGGTGTGGGCATGTCTGCTGGGTTGAGCAGCAGATCAGTATCTAGTAACTCTAGACATAAACAAAGAACTATACCACTACGTCCCAGTCACTACAGTAAAGCCGTGCAGATGCCAGCATCATTTTAAGAAGAAACTCTTTTCGTCTTAATTTGGCTAACACTGAAGAAAACCACTCATATACTATTACTTCATGTTTTCTTTTATCGTTTTTTTTTGTTTTAATAATTATATGGCTACCTCGTACAAAAAGAAGAAAAGCTTGCATACCTAATATTTAGTGACAAAGTACTATATTAAACTACTTTAAAAAAAGCCTGTTTTTTAAATTGATATAGTACGCCACATTTTATGTATGCGTGTGTATTACATTCTATGAAATTAGGCATGAAATGGCTGCACCATTCGCTCTGCTGCACATTACCTGGGTTCTGTGATGAAAATGCGCCTGCGTGAGCCATAGCACATATTCGGAAACAACTTTGAAAGAGTGGCAGCATGCGGATTCGTCGAAGGAGAAGCAGCTGCTCCTCTGGCATGTTGATCTAAAGGACTTGAGTTGCCCCAGACATGGATGTCACAGGGTGCGACCGGGAGGCAATTCTGCAAGGTGAAGTAGTAGTTTTTGTGTGAATTTCAGAGGTATAGTTGAGAATGCGTTGCAGAGTGAAACAAGGGCGCGCGCCTCACGCTGAAAGAGGAGGAGGCAGCAGGGGGAGGAGAAAGAGGAGGGGGCCTGCGCCTGTTTCCCTTGTGGAAGCGAGCAGGAACCATCTGTTAATTACAAATAGATGGTTGCAAAGCTCGCTCCCGCAAGGGAATCGCCAAACGTGCACGTGTTACCATTGAAAGCAATGCAACGCGTGCACGTTTTTAGGCCAAAAACGGAATCATTTACTAAAGGTCGTTCCCATGCAGCGCATGCGCACTGCGTAGGCAAGACCTAAGGAAAGGGATGGAAGTGATACTACACAGAAAAGAATATGGGTGAAGAAGAGACACGCATGCAGATTAGGGGGACACCAAGCCACTGAAATAGTGGAAGCCCTTGAAGGCGGGCAGGCATGCACAAAAAAAGGGAAGTAAAGTAAACACAGACTGAAACTCTGATAATTCGGCACAGCTGATTTCCATATTTGATTTGATTTTTGCATTTAAGAAGCGCAAGCTGTCACTCCTGAATTAGCATCCTGGCAATAGGCAGAGGAGAGGATGAGATAAAGCCACGGAGGCCCTATATAAGAGATAGGTAGAATTTGTCTGGGGTTACAAAGATCCAGGTTTTCAGTGCCTTCCTGATCGGTGTCTTAGATTTTAACATACTCCGGTGTTTTGGCTAAAGGTTCTAGGCTTTAATTCCTAGTGCCTCTACTGTTTTACCTCCCTTGGTTTTGTACTTGAAGTTGGGAGGTTTTAGGAGGTTTGCTGTTGATGATCTCAGATTTCTGGGTGTGGTGTATGAAGTGAATCTGGCTGAGAGATACATTGGGCCTAGGTTTTGTGCGTCTGTGAAAGTGAATAAGAGAATCTTAAATAGGATTCTCTTGTGCAGTTGGAGCCAGTGGAGGGTTTTAAGTGCTGCGGATGCTGAGGACCTTCGTGGTAGTTTCAGAACTAGACATGCCACAGTGTGTTGTACTACCTGTAGTCTTTTCAGTGTTTGTTTGTTGGCACCCACCTGGAAGCTATTGCAGTAATCCAGGCACAAGAGGATCAGTGCCACTGCCACTGTTTTCCTGGCCATTAGGTGAATGAAGTCAAAGTATTTTCTTAATGCTTTAAGGAGATTAAAGCAGGTCCCCGCCACAGTTAGTGCATGTGGTATAAAGGAGAGGGCAGTGTCGTATTGTACTCTTAGGTTTTTTGCTACCTTAAAAGTGGTGGGTGGTGGTGTCGTACCCTCTGACCACCAGACCTTCGGCTGGAAGGGATTGTCTGTCCCCATTACTAGAATCTGCTTTGTCTGTGTTACCTCATCAATTGAATGACCCTGGCTAAAGAGAGCTTAAAATTGAATTCAGCGTCAGTGGAATCTTTGTTAAGGGATATATAGAATGAATTGTGTGTGTCTGCGTAGGACGTTACTTCTATCCCGTATGAAGTTATCAGGGTAGTTAGGGGGGTCATGTATAAGTTGAACAACAGTGGGCTAAGGGATGAGCCCTGTGGCACTCCAGTTATAATAGGACGTTTGATAGAAAGGAACATTTCGAGGGACACTGCTTGCCTGCGATTGGTGAGGAAGGACTCAATCCATGCCAAAACGGTATTGGAGATGCCACTGGATTTGAGCCTTGCAAGGAGAATACTATGTGAGATGGTATCAAAAGCGGGCGTCAGGTCGAGCAAATCAGGACTGCCTTCCTGCCTTTGTCCGCTATGATTTTAAGAGTGTCCGATATTTCTAGGAGGGCAGATTCTATGGAGTGCTTGGGACAGAAGCCGGACTGCCGGGTGGTGAAGGTCCATGGAAGTTTCAAGGAACGTAGTTAGTTCTTTGTGGACAAATCGTTAAGTGATTTTGCCCATTATCGGAAGAAGCGATATTGGGCGGAGGTTAGAGAGATTGGATGAGTCAACGTTTTGTTTTTTCCAATGGTTTTACAATGGCTAGTTTCCCTTCGTCTGGAACTATGCCTGAATTTATTGAGGTGTTGACTATCTGGTTGACTACTGGGTTGATGATGTCTATAATTTGGTGTAGTATCATTGGAGGGCAGGCATCCAAAGGAGAACCTGATTAGCAGGTGGCAATTGCAGCCTGTGTCTGCACCAACAAACCTGATTTGAAGGTTTGGAGTGAATGACTGGTGTTATCTGAGACAGACTCCATGTCAGCGTCCAAGCTATGTCTCTGAGGCGTTACAAAATCCTTTTGGATATTATGGATTTTTCCCTCAAAGAAGAGTGACATCTGATCGCATAAGCTATGAGAGGGCGGTATTTCTTTCTGCAATGCTTTGGGGTCAGTGAAGGATTTTATAATTGAGAATATGTTCATTTGGTCTTGTTTGGCCTCAAGAATTTTGTTGGAGTAGAATTTTTTTTGCTAATTTGATCTGAGAATGGTAGTGTTTCCTGCACGCTTTGAAGGCTTTTTGATCTGTTACCTCGTAGGCTCTTCTCCACCTACGTTCCTGTTGCTTGCATTGGAGATGTAGCTGAGCGAGGGCGGGCGTAAACTAAGGGGCTTTATGTGTTTTGGATTTTTTTTTTGATAATCAATTTTATTGATTTTATAAAGTACAGCAAAGAAAAACAATGCCAGCATTTAGTACAATTGAGAGTGAAAAACAGTGACAAAAGATTAATACCCCAGCATGTAAAGACTAATACATGGGCATAATTTAACAGTGTCTTCGCACAAGTCAAGAAGTGGTCTTCTGGGATGTTCAATCTTCTACCACCGACCCACTTGCCCCACACTCTACGAAACTTCTTCGGGCAGCCACGGGCCACATACATGGGTCGCTCCTGCGGAGCACACCAATCTACCCCCCTGCTTCAACACGTCATTGTGGGAGCAGTCGGGCTCAACCAGTTGGCCGCAATATCTCTCTTGGCCACCATCAGAGCTGTGTTTAAACAAAGTTTCTTAGCTCTGGAGCCACCTAGTCCCTCTGTAACACCCAGAAGTATGTGCATTGGGTTAAGGGGGATCGCCAAGCCCAGAACCTCTGTGAGTTCCCCTGCGACTGACTCCAATAAGGTGTAATTGTGGGGCAGAGCCATACCGTGTGATAAAAGTCGGCCTGGGGGTATCTGCAGCAGGGACAGGACGCATCAGGTCGGAGCACAGCGCGGTAAAGACGCAATGGTGTGAGGTAGGCAGCATGTAGCTATTATTTTTGAACTAGCTGGAGCCGCGCCGCGGCTGTGATAGTTTTGGGAGCCATTAGCACATCCCTCCAATCTGCATCGTCCAGGGAACCAAGCCAACCCTCCCACTTGCCCCTGAGATGAGATAAAGAGTTGGGGGTGTTATTTGTGAGGGAGCGATATATCCGTTTCCCCAAATTGCCAGTCATGACTGGGCTTCGGGTGGACTATATTCGGGTAAGGAGATCCCCTCTGAGATGTGAGCGTGGAGGGAGTGGCGCAGTTGCAGGTAACAATAAAACTGGGAGGCGGGGAGGGAGTATCGAGTTTGTAGATCCGGGAAAAGTGTGTATGTGGCTCCCACCCGAGATTTCCCCAAACTGTGAAATCCCAATGAGATCCCAGGCTCTAAAGCCAGAGAGAATGCCAACATCCCTGAACCAGGTTCCGCACCACAGTGGGGTATATTGGGTTAATTTGCCCGACCAGTGGGTGTGGCACAGGGAGGCTTGCCAGGCCAGAAGCACCCTGTATGTGACCTCAGGCAGTGTGTGGGAGATAACTTTCCCATATAGCATCCCCTGAGTGTTGAAGAAACCCATGTTATGTATCTCCAGGCGGTATACCTGGTCTGACCAGCCACCGTTAAACCAGTCGTGCACGGTGAGAAGCCGAGTCGCCAGGTAATATAGATATAGGTTCATCATTCCCAGAAAACCGTCGAAGGGCGGGATCCGGCACTGGGTGAGGGCCGACCTCCCCATAAAAATTTGGTGGCCAAGCCGTCCATCTCTCGGAACCATCACCGCGAGAAGGTTATGGGTGTGGTCTGAAGCATGTAAAGAAATCTTGGCAGAACCATCATTTTAAAAAGGGCTATTCTGCCCATAGAGTTCATTAGCAGCGTTTGCCATTTAAGGAGATCAGCACAAACGCGTTTCACAAGAGGAGTGATATTGAGAGACCAGGCGAGGTCAGGAAGGAAGGCCACCCAGATCCCAAGATACTTGAACGACTGCTGCCGAAGGGGAATCGACAACTGCCAATTGAAGCACTGTCTCGAAAGATGGAAAGGAACCAGGACCGATTTGGCCAAATTCAATTGGAGGCCGGAGATTCGTTCAAAGAAATGTAGGGCTCGGAGTCACCGAGGTCCCGATCGAGCTGGATCTGACAAGAATATCAGAACGTCGTCTGTGTAAAGGGCAATCTTGTCCTCTATCAGGCCCGGGCCATTGCAATCCCCTGAGAAGCGGGTCAGTGCGAATAAGAGAAGCAGAAGGCTCCATCGCTAATGCGAAAAGGAGGGGGCAAAAGGGGGCACCCCTGTCTCGTGCCCCTCCTGATGGGGAAGGGATGCAAAAGGGCACCAATGACCATTACCTGGGCTCGCGGTTTACAATAGAGTGTCCTGACCAGATTGCGAAAGGGGGTCCCAAAATCCATCTCCGATAACACTGTCTCCAGATATCACCAGTCCACCAAATCAAATGCTTTCTCGAAGTCCACAAGGAGAAAGAGAGATAGTGGGTCAATTGCTGCAGATTCGCAAGGTGGAGATGTCGAAGGCAGTGCCTGGTTCCCTGGGAAGGCATGAAGCCATTTTGGTCTGGTTGGACCAGTTTTTCCAGATAGGGATGTATACGATTAGCCAGGACTGAGGCGAATATTTTGAGCTCCGAGTTGATGAGGGAGATAAGGCGATACTCAGAGCAGTGGGACGAGGGAGGATGAGACTTAAGAATCACCACAATGGTGGCCAGGTCCATCTTGGGACGGAAGGAGCCGTAGTCAGCTGCTTCGTGATACACCTCTAAGAGGTGGGGAACTAGAGTATCTCAATAGGACGCATAAAACTCCTGTGGGAGTCCGTCCGGCCCTGTTGTCTTACCCGCGGCCATTTGTGAGATGTCATCATTGATTTCCTCCGGGGTGATCAGGAGATCTAGGTCCTGTGCCTTGGATTCACTGAGCCGCAGAAGGGGAAACGCTCACGCTGGAGGAGTTCCAGGAGTGTGAGTTCTGGAGGCTGCACAGAGTAGAGGGTAGCGTAGTATGTGACAACGCACTGGGCCACCGCCACAGGGGTCCATTGGATCTCCCCGTGTGAGGCAATCACCTCAGGGATGATACGATTGGCAATAGGATAGGTGGCCAGACGTTGCCAGAGCTTCCCATTTTTATCTACTGTAACTGCCGGATTTTCTGACCAAAGAGAATCAGCTCATCAGAGCACCACTAACCCAGCCGGAACGTAACCACCTCCCTCCTTAGGACCTATTTACAACAGGTATCTATGTTTCCTACATAAGGATGGGGAATTAGCAATATGCATGCTTGGATCTTCTACAATACCACACTCATACAATATAGTCTCGCGACCATATAGGCCCAGACTAATCCACCCTGGGGCAGTTCTGATTACTTACCATTACACACTGGCTACACCCAGTGCTCGCTCAAGATAGCACTGTATCCCCCCAGTGCTCTCACTATTACATACAAACACAAGCCACAATCCTGTGGGTATACACTAAGCATGGGCGAATTTTGCGAATCTCGCGTTCGCGAATTTTGCGGATTTGCGAACTCGCAATCCGCAAAATCCGCGAATTCTCGCGAATTTGCGGATTTTTTTTTTTGTGTGTTTGCGCGGGTTTCTGCCAGTTCGCGAGGGTTTTGTACAATGTCGCAAATTGCGAACTTACCTATCGGGTCGCAAGTTTCGCGAACTTGTTGTTTCTACGTGTCCAGCCTGTTTGGGACACTCTTCTTCATCACTGCCACTCTCTGTCACCACTGCCACTCTCTGACTACTCATGCCACCCTCTGGCCCACCCATGCCACCCTCTGTTTCATCACAGCACCCTCTGGTTGTCCAGTCAGTGTACATTATTGTGGCAACGCAAGCACACCTTCCCTGCCTCAAGTGACCTGAATTAATTTGGGGCTGATTAATGTGTCACAGAATATTTTTTTAGCTGGCACCTGCTTCCTTAGTGCTTCCTGATTAGTGAACTTTTGCACTTGCTAAGTGCTTTCATTGTTGCAAAATTAGTTACAACACCTGCCCTGCCCCAACTGACAATAATGAATTAGGGGCTGATTAATGGATTTGAACTGCCAGCCTGGCTCCTGCTTGTCTCCCTTAGCTGTAATTCAGGACCTTTGTGGCATATGTGTAACTATTCTGAGGTTCAGAGCAGGGTCACATAATAGTTGCAACTGGCAACTGAACTCTGGAGGGGCCCCTCAGCAAGCACTACAGGAAATGGCTACTAATGATGAGCCTGAACTTTTGAACCTGGTAAGTAGTTACTTTCAGTTTGCTAAAATCGTATTTCTGCAATTTTGCACTTATTCGCGGGGCGCGAACTCACGCGAACAGTGCGAGCAGTGCGAGCAAAATCCGCTGCTCGCGGATTTGCGGATTTTGCGGGAGATTCGCGAATCTCGCGGATTGCGAATTTCCCGAAAATCCGCAAAATCCGCGAGCGAAACGGATTTTCCGCCCATGCTTAGTATACACACTAACTTCGGTCAGTGCTCTCATTAACGCCTCTTTCTCTAGAGACGATTTCATTACACATCGGTATCCCTCCCGATGCTCTCATTAACGCCTCTTTCTCTAGAGACGATCTCATTACACACCGGTATCCCTCCCGATGCTCTCATTAACGCCGCCTTACAACGACGATCACTTTCCTATGAATACCTTTAGCTCTTCATGTTGGGAAATCTCTCATTATCCACTAGGGGTACAATACTACAATATTATGAATCACACAAGAAAGGCCGAATTACACAGTGTACAACTTATTCTCTATTTCAAGGGCTCCTCTCTCCCTAATTATTCAGTTACCATTTACCTGATCGGGGGTAGCATCCGTTCGTGCAATAGCACCTGACTAGAAGAAAGGTTAACTTTACTGTATAAGAATAGGAGATGTACTCATTGGTTCAATAAGAACTGGGGTGTCTTTATTATGATAAAAACAATAACAATATAATACTATACTATAACATATAGCCTGAAAAGGAAAGTGAAAGGTTAGAATGTGTGCACGCTAATAAGAAAGGGTCGACGTCACCTTATTATTAGGAAGTCTGGACTCAGCAGTCATCTGGGTTCCCTTCTCGTCTGTGCCTTGGCTCGTCTTAGGGTCACACCTCTGCAGTCACGGATACACGTCTGCACCGCTATGCTCTGTTTCCTCCGTTTCCCTCCAAGTCACTGGAACCATCCTCTCGTCAGCTGCATTCTCTCTGGCTGTTCTGCACTACTCCTCTCTCATCTCAATCACGGACTGTCTTCACTTCTCAGCTTCGATCTTATAACTCAATTTCTACCACTCTGGTATTCGTTCTCTCAACTAACTGCTTCACTCTGTATGCTCTGATCTTAATGTCAAAGCTTGCCAGCTGCTCCGACTAAAATAACTTCAATCTTTCTAAGAGAGTATCAGCTTCTCGGTCTTTCTCGGACTTCAAAATGGCGACTGTCTGCCTTGAAATAATTAATTGCATTGATGCTAACGACTAGCTGCCGCCTACGGACTGACTGACTCACTGCCTCATGCCTTCGCTAATATGGAAGCTTGTCCCTTCATGGAAAGTTACAGCCAGTAACCTGCCGCCCACCAAATTCTTGTACCTCCCCGTACCAAGGACACGTTCTCAGCCGGCCGGCCTGATGTTATGTCTTCGGCATGGAGAAAAATACAGTCTTTCGATAAGGGCCAGCCTGAGCCGGTTCTCTCCAAGCGAACAACACCTCGTAACTAAAACATTACATTTGACCTAGAAGCATCTCAAGCTGCCGGGGCAGAAAGAAAGATGGAGTCTCTCCCGTTTGAGGCCTACAAGGCCCGAGATCAGCATAACTCCATGAAAAGTATACTAACACCCTTACAAAAGGACGGATTATCACTAATACTCATAAATCTATCCCTTAAAATAGGTTTATAAGCCCTTATCTAAGGAAAGGGGTACAGGATTGTGTCAACACGCCTTGTGAATAGGCTCTATTTACGGTTCTAATCCTTCTATTAGAATGATAGTAGACTAAAGTCACCTCCAATCACCTTCCCTCATGAAAGGGCCCAAAAAAGTCAGTCAGAACATCTCCCCACCCATACACCTGTGTCACGGAGGCCCTCACAGCAACTTAGCAGCCTCCAGGAAGGCCTGCTTGATCTCATAACTCAGAAACGCCAGTTTCCGATCTTGGGCCTCTGTTCTTTCCCCTGGTGGTTGGGCTTCAAGTAGGACAGCCTGGGCCTACAGAAGTGTGAGGCGGGAGTCCTGTTTCGTACGTTGGAGTTTGAGTAGGCCTTTGGAAAAGCCGCGGATCGTAGCCTTACTGGCCTCCCATAGAGTGCCAGGAGATGAGACCGAGCCCTGATTAGGGAGAAGTAAAGACGGAGTTTGTCCCCTATCTGTTTCCGGAGGTCTTTGTCCTGGAGAAACCAGGCGTTTAGCCGCCAGATCGGGCGCAAAGACGCCGGGAGGTTGCCCATCTGCAGAGATACTGGGGAGTGATCTGATAAGACCCTGGGAAGGATGGTGATAACCTGAAGCAACAGACAGTCCAAGGCCTACAGGAAAGGATAATCTAGCCTGGCATGTGTGTGGTGGGAGGCTGATTTATGAGTGTACATACGAGAGGTTGTGCCAGAGCCTCCAGGCATCTCCGAGGCCCAGCGTAGCAGCCCAATTCGATAGGAGGGCAGACTTTGTATTCCGGAGGACGGAAGGGGTCGTGTCAGTGTCAAGGCCTGGGTCCATAACCGCATTGAAATCCCCCCCAACAACAGTAGTCCCCGGGGATAGGGCAGCCACTAGTGTGGTGAGGCGCTGAAGCGTGGAAGACTGCAAAGAGGGGGAGAAGTATACAGCGATTAGGTTCAGGGACCGGTCTCCAATATGTCCCTCCAAGATAACAAAGCGGCCCTCAGGGTCATGTACTACTCTACGCGCCACAAATGGAAGAGCGCGGCGTATCAGGACCACCACCCCCATGATCCCCGGGTAAAACCAGAGTGCCAGATCCCACAATAGCCATAGCGCCCCAGAAAGGGACAGTGATTGCCTACCAGGTGGGTCTCCTGGAGCATCAGTATGCCCAGACATCAGACATGGAAAGACTGGGCAAAGGGTCAGACACCCTGCTTGGACAGTGGACACAGTGGTGTATTTGTGCGGGGCAATGGGCGTGAATTTACAGTGGCGGTCACTGCATACTCGTTTCGCAGCTGAGCAGAAATGCTGGTGCAAGGAACAACAAAAACAAACAATACAACTCGGGACAACAGTCCCCCCACCCCACCCCCACCCAACCTCCACCACCCACCCTATACTTCAGGAACAGAAGCATCTGTCGCCCTAACAGTGGCGAACTAAAAGAGAACCAAACTAAAATGCTTGGGAATGGGGAATCGTGGAGGACCCCTCCTCCTCAGGATGCATATAATCAAGTCCATCGGGAATTGAAGTAGTGTTGAGCTAATGCACCATCTCCGGCTGCGGAGCCAAGCCCGGCAGGCAGAGACGATTTCATGCGGGCCAGTGAGAAGCGTCGGGCTACATGAGAGATCTGTATCTGGCAGGTCCAACTGTGATGGTCAAAGCAAGGCACCCCCAGGGTCCAAGCGGCTTGAAGAGCAAGATCTCCGCATGACCAGGGAGCCCCCCCCGAGCGGACCAGGCACCGACTGGTGAGAGGGGCCCAATAGTGAGTTAAAAAGGCTATACTGCGAAATTGTTTGTAGAAAGCCACAGCCACAACTTAACAAACACTTAGAAGTGAGGAAATCCACTTCACCAGTTTCCATTCGGCATCTACAATCCCTAGCCGAACTCGCCCACGACACAACGTCCCTCGGAGGATTGTGGGTCATTTTGAATCACAGGAGTTGATGTTTTATATCCTGTCGTGAACAACTTAATTGGCCACTTTAAAATCGAACAAGTGCCCGTGTTTCCAAGGTAATGCCATTATCATGGAAACTGGTGAAGTGGATTTCCTCACTTCTATGAAGTTAGTGTTTCTTAACTTGTGGCTGTGGCTTTCTGCAAATATTTTTGCCGTATAGTCTTTTTGATTAAGTCTTAGACGAGAGGCTATCAATACCGGTGTAGTTAGGTATTGGATCAATCGTGTTATACACACGAGTGAGCACCTCGAAGGGAACTCCTTGGTAGTAGTCATCGGCATTGCCAGTTTTCTTTAAGCCATAAGCGGGTGTAGAGTTGTTTTGTCATTTTAACAAATGCAGTGGAACTAGTCGTGTATTGCCTGTATCCAGACTCGGGCGAGCTAATGGTGTTATTGACATTACATGGGATAGAGAATCACGTTGAACACACAAGAGGGCTCCACGCTGGTTGCTTATTTAACCAGAGTCATTTCCACGTTTTCAGATTGATGCCATTAACTGGGGAAGTGGTGAAGAGCCCATTTTACAACTGGCTGCCACATATTGGAGATTCAACTGGTATGTCTGGTGCGATTTAAATTCGAGGAGTCAAGGCATGGATGTTTTTAAAAAATGGTCTGGGTAATAGAGATTTTACCTGCTTGCCTCTAGATCTACGGATGTCATCGTCATTGGATTTACTTCATTATTGTTGCTGAAATCGCAAGGATTATGAATTACACCACAATGTAAGCCCATTCTTCTATTTTTGGGTTGGCGCATTCTGACGTAGTTCTGACGGGTGGTAGGTTCCTAATTTTGCCTCTTGAGTTTCTTATTCCTTTTCTTTTGATTTGTTTTTTGATTTTCAGACACACTAAGGATTGACTTAAAGTAGAACAGTCTCACAATTATAAGTAAGGTAAGAAACCGCTGCACCAATGGGGTGCGGGTATTTCGTTGTTGTATATCTGATGATCAGAATAGTAAGAAATTGTGTCTCTTTCTCTTTTTTAGATTGCGATATTCCTGAGGAGAACCCTGGCAATCAAAAGGGTTCGAAACGCTTTGACCTAGCGCATTGTCTACTCAAACAAACTTTTCTAAAATTACGTTTTTTGTGTGTAATGCACTTGATTCTTTGTGAACTCTGGGGATTGTTTGCTGCATTGCTTTACCCAAATTGGTGGTGAAATTTGTTGTTGTTTGGCTGCATGCGTTGTGTTCCCCTTTGAGTTTTGCCATTCTAAAAAACTGTGAATGAATTAGGCTCAACCCTCTGGCGAACTTGGTGAGTGTGCTGAGTTGGGTATGTGTCAGGAATGAATGTTGTATGCATGAAAGTAAAATTGAGTAGTTCTGGTGTCTTTTGATAAGTTGTGTAAATGTGAAGGAATGTGTTTTTGTATATATAGTATTTGTTTCATGGATCATTTATTTGTATGTGTATATATTTTTTGAAAAATAGGTTAAAGATTCAAAATAAAAAAAGTTGTTCTAAAATTGATTGTTCATGGAACCTGTGACAGACTTGCATTGGTACCAGTAATACAATAAGTGGCAAATAGTGTTCAGTACTGGCACTTGTTTTGGTTTGTCCTTCATGCCAGGCCAGCAGCTCAGATTCAGACCCTGGGGCCCCGCAGGGGCCATACAGGCATCGCGGGAGCGCAGCAGGTGAGTGGGAGCAGCGGGCCGAATCCATGCCGCACAGTCCAGGAGCCAATCTCCCTGCCCAGCAGTGGGCCCAAGCGTGCAGGGGGCCCCACGCAACACAGTTCGAGCCCCCCTTCCGCCGGGTACTCACCAGAACTCTGGGACCGCTGTGCACAGGATCCCAGTAGGGCTCCAACTGCATCCAATCTATGCCCTCCACCGCCCAAAATGGCGGCCGGCACTGCAGCCACGTCGCAGGGACTAGCGGAACAGTCCCAGATGCCTTCGGTCATTGCAGCGCACGGCCAAAGCCTCACGCCAGGGAGGCCGAGCTCGACACAAAGCGGGACCGAATTTACCAGCAATAGGCCGCTAACGCAGGTTCTCAGCCGGCCGGGGAAGGGAATGCAGGCGAGCATCAGGTGACGGCCAGCTCCTCGCTCGTCCAGGAGGGCCCCTGCCCACAGTATGTGGGCCACTCGCTGTGTGCCCAGAGGTCATCCCAGCCAGCACAGACACACTAGTGCGAGCTGGGCAGCTCTCTCCAACAGGTTCGGGTGCCACAAGTCAGGGCACGGAGCCTGCCATCTTTTAGGTAAAGGCACCCGGCAGGCTCACCAAGTGCGGAAACGCAGGATCGCTGGGTGCCTCACAGCTAGGATTGCCACCAGGAGCTGCAGCAAGGAGATGGCAGCGTGTCTGAGGGCTGGATGGCTGCTGGGACAGGCGGATCTTGGGTGGATAGCGAAGCGGTCCAGAAGCACTCTCAAGGTGCGACCGCCATCTTGGGATTTTATTTTCTTATAGTGCAGTTTTAAAGGGATTAGTTCATCGCTTATTGTAGTCATCCAAATATGGAAGTATGTGAGTCTTTTGGGGTTTTACCAGTTAGGACAGGAACTCGAGCCTAGGCAGTGGTGGCCAGTTTAGGATTGCTGGCTAATTGCACCCAGTTACGCCTTGGTTGTCCGGGGTTGACTTGTTTGCCCGGACAGTTAATGATTGGACTCTTAATAACAAAGGGTATAAGTTTATGGTCAGACCACATCTGTGGGTTAGGCGTGTCTACAGATAACAAGGAGAAGTTGGAGCAGATGCCATCCAATGTATGGCCTGCTTTGTATGTCGAGGCGTCTACCAGTTGGTACAGTCCAAGAGATTGTATAATTTTGTGGAAATGATCAACTCCTGGCTCATTACTGCATTCCAAGTGGAAGTTAAAGTGTCCTAGGAGACGTTATTCCTGCAACTTGATCACTCAGTCACATGACCTCTGCAACAGTCTCAGTTCTTCAGCACCAACATCCCCACCATTTACAGTAACTTCAACCCAGCCCGACAGACCTTGCCTAGCACTTCCCGATCTCATTCAAAGAACCATTGCTACCAACATGGTCCATCATCACCTGCTAAGAACTTGCTGCTAGCATGAAGTCCATCTACTCAGGGTCCTCAACTGACCCTTTCCCCTACCACGTCTACTCCAGAGGACTGCAACCCATCAGCACCATACTCACACCGATTCTGAATGTATCCATCTCTTCCACGACCTTCCCAGATGCTTGGAAATGTGTTTTCTCCCATTGCTGAAGAAACCTCTGAGGATCCTTCCATCACTTGCCAATTACAGACCGATCTCACTGCTACCATTCCCGGCCAAGGTCTTAGAGAAAATAATCAAGAGACGCCTCACCAAATACGTCAACCACTTCCAACTCCACAACACCTCAGTCTGGTTTCAGACCCAATCAAAGCGCTGAAACTGCCCTCAGTGCCACCACAGATGACATCTACATGACTGGATGAAGTAGGCATGGCCGTCGTCATCCTCCTGGACCTCTCTTCACCGATTGACATGGTCCCCACCCCATCCACATCCAACCCCTACACAACATCTAAATCCAAGGACACAAACCCCCCTGGATCTGCTCCTTCCTGACTGAAATGACCCACTCAGTCAGCCTGGCACCGTACACCATTACCTAATTTGCGAACAAAGACAAGAATAATACATTGGTGGAATGGACGGGAGTAAGAAGGGACATAGAGCTAGAGGAGGAGAGACAGGGAGAAATGTGAGAAGAGAAGTAGATGTAAGGCATAAGATGGGCTGCACAACTAACAGCAGGTGAAGGTGAACCTTAGAGTTACACCATACAGTGTGTGTTTTAAGTGGAGAAGATACATGTGGCCTATTGTGCTGTTCATAGCCCTCAGTCCAAATCTCTTCAACATATATATGATTCTTCTAGCCAGCATCATCCTCTTTAGCATCATCAACGTTCTTTCCTATGCTGATGACACAAGCGTATTCTGTCGCTCAAAGACAAAACGCCCAGGGAGTCTTGAAACTGAGCAGAAGAGAGAAGTTTTAGGGGACGTAAAGAAAAGGTGGTGATGATCTATTGGCACAAAGACTAAGATAACATATGCAGAATCGCCAGGAGTGAGAGGGATAGTAGGGCTAGAGGAGAGACAGGGAGAAATGTGTAACTTTTACGCACCATTGACTTACATTGGTATATGCGTGCACTTTCCGCACTGCACCCGAGTCCCGCGGGCCTTTACCGACTACTTCACTGTTAGTCCCGAACAGCTCCAGCGATTCCCCAGGCCCTAGGCCTACTTCCTTTCAGCTAGGTGGTTCTTATACCACTATTTTAGTATATGGTTTAGATGGCCCCTAGGGCTCATCCATATTGTGCGACTTTTGTATATTTAAACTGTGTTTTGTTTTAACGCATTTGCTTCTGTGCTCATAAAGAGTATAGGGGATTTTGTAGTAAATAAATATATATATATATTTTCAATATATATCTGTGTAGTGTCCTTTCATTTGGTATTCAAGGGGATTGTGTATGGTAAAACAGCTCGCTTCACATGCCTTTACAGAGTTTAGCCTAAGACTGCTTTGTCCACGCTACTAGGATAGCTTGTCTATAAGGTTGACTTACAACCAATCATCATAAGGGTTGCTTGGCATGGTACAAGGTGATCACTAGAATTAGTGAGCATCACATACCAGGCCAACTTCTCACAGTAAGCCACTCGCAAACAAGAAGGGGTTCCTAGGGGACCCCTTCCCCTTTGTAAATGGTTGCAAGAATATATTTTAGGAACAGGAAGTGGTCCCAGGGACCACTGCCTGCCCTTAAAACATTAAACAGAAATGTTTCATATTTCTTTTTTAAATTCCTCCCGTTTTCCTGTAAGGAAAACAGGGTGCATTTAAAAAAAATGGTTTATTTAAAAAAGCAGTCACAAACAGGGTGGTCTGCTGATCCCAGCAGGCAACCAACCCTGGACGTGCAAGCCATTCCCAATGGGGTCGCAAATTGCAGCTACCTCATGAATATTAATGAGGCATGCAATTTGCGACCCCATCAGGAATCGTAAACAGTGTCCAAGATACTGGTGTACATTCCAATTTGCGAGTCACAAAAGGAAGAAATTTGCGACTCGCAAATTGGTAGGGTCGTACATCTGGCACTAAATTCCTTGAAATTATACAGATGAATCACTCCATCCTTAGTGGCTACATGACTTTTTCCATATATATCTCATTGCCAATTATTAAAACCATTATTGCATACCCGATATTTAAATTGGGACGACCGGAACTGTTTGAAACACCGGACAGAATTTGTAAGGAAGACGTGAAGTGGGTCAAAATGAATTTTATTAATTTATTGATGCTGAAACGGGAAGAACAGGAGATGAAGAAGCCCTTAGTTACAACTCATTTTTTAACTAAAACTACTCGGTTAATTGAACCCTATTTGAAATTGGTGAACAGGGCCTTTCATTGCTGGTTATTGACCAGGTTCCGTTTTAATCTGATCCACTACACTCTGGGTGAGTTCCCTGTGTGGTGTAAACCTGAGGATGCAGCTCCCTGCCAATGTGACAACTATTCTGCACACAATACTATGCACTTTATGATGTTTTGTGACTTTTTTAATGTAATCCGTAGGAAGTTTTTAATCCCTAAATTGACTGGCAAGGGTTTTGTGCGAGTCAGACCTGCCTTACTCCACCTTCAAATGCTGAGTAACCCTAGGGATATGTTTGCCATTGCTAGCTTTCTTGTAGCCGCTATGCGAATTAAACAAAAAGTTGTGTCAGATTAATGACTGCATAATTATTAGGCCTATTATAGTATGGCTTTTAATTTTTAAACGGTTTAGGTAATTTTATGGATATAGAATAATGTTTTATGAACATATTGAAAATGTTTTTAATTGTGAACTAGTCTATTTTTGTCTAAATGTATTTTGTACTTTTATGATTTTAATTAATCGAATAAAGTGGCTTGACTTGACTTGCATACCCGATAAACAACCTGTGTTTATTTTAATATTTAGTCCAGGTTTATGAAGATCACACACCATGCAGACGTGGTTGGAATCAAATGTTGCCTCATCTAATTGATTTGGCTAACCCCTGTTGTTATATAGTCATGTTTTATAAGGTTCTTATGATACCCAACAAACCCGTCAGTAATTAGAGACTTGAGGGCCCACACATGTCACGCTGGATAAATACTGAGGGCAGTGTATAGTATTTTCCAGGGGTTTATTCATCACCCCTTTTGTGAATGCATGTTTGTTTGAATCCTGACGTCACACTCCAAAGGGAGATAAATGAGAAACAAGATCAGAATATGCATATATATCTGTAAATCACTGCCTTTTCGAGCCACATAGCTGTTATGTCTCTTCCTGAGACGTATTTCGCAGAAGACCATCATGATGTAAAAAAGATAGACAATCACAAACATATGGTTTATAAAAAAAGTTCTACTTACTACTCCATTTTACCTAGCCGGTTGCTTCACCTACTTCCCAGTATCCTTAATTCCATCATTGTGAGGAACTTGCGTCAGTCAGAGCTGGTCATTTTCATGCCGAATTCTACCATTGTGCGTCATCATATGCCGTACATGCTTGCTGTCTATGGTGACACCATGTTGTAAAGACTAGATAAGCTACACATTAGAAATGGTCATGCTACAGCCGTCATTTTGGATTGGTCTGGAACGTATTTCTATGTAATGAAAATTCTTCATATTGCCTTTCGTATGTGGGACTGGAGCGGTGTTCCGA
The DNA here is from genome assembly GCF_964263255.1 of Lissotriton vulgaris. Lineage (NCBI taxonomy): Eukaryota > Metazoa > Chordata > Amphibia > Caudata > Salamandridae > Lissotriton > Lissotriton vulgaris. Next base: position 114,633,296 of record NC_141690.1, on the reverse strand, counting down.
TGCACGCTGTCATTCATGGCACATAGTATCACTCACTTCTTTTTTTTTTTGATTTTGTACCAGTTCCCATGGTTGAATGACAGTGTTCATTCTCTTTTGTGCGGCCCTTTTATTTTTTGTTAATTTCCCTTGGCTGCAAGCATTTACTGCTTCTACTAAAGCTGTTCACACTGTTTAAGCCCCATTCACTGTCAAAATAAGATCTCTTCCCTCAGAAAAAGGCTGACAGCTTCTAAAAGCATGCTGGAAGACTTGCTTTTTATTACGTAGTTGTGCAAAGCAGATGCTTTAGCCTTAGAACGTTTGTGGCATTTCTATTCATGACTTGGTACCTTTCTTTGCACTTTGTAGGCATTATCGGATTGATTTTTTCACCTAATCGATTTAGCCATTATGATTAAATTCCAAATGTTGTAATAAACATTGCACCTTAAAAATAAGTTAATATACAAGATCTATGCTCCATTTTACTACTAAACAGGCAGCCACAACTGCAATTGTTTTGCAGACAACATAGTCATTATTTGAATGGTGCAGCAGGTGCAGTAGCACCGAGCACAAAAGTTGTAAGAACTTCTCCAAGCGCATATTATTGTTATATTTGACTACTAAACACACAGTTACCTTGCAGTTAAAAGGGACTTGATTTGAATGTTGAAGCAGGTGCAGTGGCACCGGGGCAAAAGCTCTACGCACACCACTAAACCCAGATTATTGCTAAAATGTCAAACTTAACAGGCATTCACAAGTGCACTTATCTTTCAGACAATAGGGTCATGATTTCAATGGTGCAGTAGGTGCAGTGACACCGGGACCAAAAGCTCTATACATTCACCACCATCTACAATTGTTATTGTTTACTACTAAACAGGCAGTCACAAGTGCAGTTATATTGCAGACAACAGGGTCATGATTTGAATCGTGCAGCAGTTGCAGTGGCACTGGGCACAAACGTTGTCAAAACTCCTCTAAACACCTAAAATTGCTTTATTTTACTACTATACAGGCAGTAACAATTGCAATTACCTTGCAGCTAAAAGAGGCTTGATTTAAATGGTGTGGCAGGTGCAATGGCACTGGACCCAAAAGTTGTCAAAACTCCTCTAAACACCTAATATTGCTATTTTTTACTACTAAACATGCAGCCACAATTGAAGTTACCTTGCAGGTGAAAGGGGCTTGATTTAAATGGTGCAGCAGGTGCAGTAGCACCTGGTCCAAAAGTTGTCATAACTCCACTAAACACCAAATATTGCTATATTTTACTACTAAACAGGCAGTCACAAGTGCAGTTACCTTGCAGACAACAGGGTCTTGATTTGAATGGTGCAACAGGTGCAATGGCACTGAGCCCAAAAGTTGTCTAAACTCCTCTAAACACCTAATATTGCTATATTTTACTTTTAAGCAGGCAGTCAAAATTGCAGTTACCTTGCAGTTGAAAGGGGCTTGATTTAAATGGCGCAGCAGGTACAGTAGCAACGGGGGCCAAAAGTTGTCATAACTCCACTAAACACCAAATATTGCTGTTATTTTACTACTAAACCGGCAGTCACGAGTGCAGTTACCTTGCAGACAACAGGGTCATGATTTGAATGGTGCAGCAGGTGCAATTGCACTGGACCCAAAAGTTGTCAGAACTCCTCTAAACACCAAATATTGCTATATTTTACTACTAAACAGGCAGTCACAATTGCAGTTACCTTGCAGTTGAAAGGGGCTTAATTTAAATGGTGCAGCAGGTGCAGTAGCACTTGGGACCAAAGTTGTCATAACTCCCCTAAACACCAAATATTGCTATATTTTACTACTAAACAAGCAGTCACAAGTGCAGTTACCTTGCAGACAACAGGGTCATGATTTGCATGGTGCAGCAGGTGCAATGGCACTGGACCCAAAAGTTGTCAGAACTCCTCTAAACACCTAATATTGCTATATTTTACTACTAAACAGGCAGTCACAATTGCAGTTACCTTGCAGTTGAAAGGGGCTTGATTTAAATGGTGCAGCAGATGCAGTGACACCAGGGCCAAATGTTGTCATAACTCCACTAAACACCATATATTGCTAAATGTTGCTACTAAACAGGCAGTCACAAGTAAAGTTAATTTTCATCCCACAGGATCATTATTTGAATAATGGTTCAGTGGCAATGGGCCCACAAGTTGTCAGAACTCCTCTAAACACCAACTATTGCTATATTTTACAACTAAACATGTAGTCATTAGTGCAGTTACACTGAGATACTCATATATCTCAGTATGGAGTCCCTCAGGCCTCCATACTAAGCCCATTGCTCTTTAACATATATGTTAGCCCTCTAGCTACGATAGCTGAGCAAGCTGGGCTAACTATATACTCTTATGCATATGACACTCAGCTCATCTTCTCACTTTCCTCTAAGCACACCTCTAAAACATTAGCGCTCCGGTCTGGACTAATAAACATTGCTGACTGGATGCATGCCAAAAAAATAAAACTTAATGGTGGAAAAACCGAACTCCTTCTTTTCGGTAATAATAAAACCCTCTGGGGACCCCACTACTGACCTTCACAAATGGGTTCTCCTCCGCTTCCATCCCCATCCGCCCGCAATCTAGATGTCATTATTGATGACCAATTGACGATGAAGCAACACGTTGTCAAAGTGGCCTCCACCTGCTTTGCCATTCTTAAATGGCTTAGGAAAATTCTCTGGATGCTCCCTTTGTCTACCCAAAAAACTATCATCCAGGCCCTTGTAGCATCCAGATTGGATTATGGTAATGTACGTTATTTAGGGGCAAGCAAGGAAGTGCTGTGCAATCTTCAGGTAATACAGAACTCTGCAGCCAGATTGCTCTATAAACTACCCAATAGGACTCCCATCTCAACCTCACTCCGTGACCTCCATTGGTTGCGAATTGACAGTCGAGCCAATTTTAAAGCCTTATGCTATATTCGTAAAATTAACTCCAGCGTCCCCCCTATTATCTAAAGGCTTTGGTGCACCACTATCAACCCCCACGCCTTCTTCGATCCTCAAATCAACACAAATTCCAAGTCCCAAGGATCAAACGATCCAGAATGGGAGGACGCTCCTTTGCCTATCTAGCCCCTTCCCTCTGGAACTCTATTCCAACTCACTTATGGACTGAACAACACTATCTTATATTTCGCAAAGACCTAAAAACCTGGCTTTTTAATCAGTAGTCCTCCTACTCCTTTTTTGCCCAGCCTTTCATCCTGACCCTTTGTGTTCACAAGCGCCGGGAAACCTCCGGGTAGCTGCGCGCTGTATAAATGTAAATTGATGTAATGTAATGTAATAATGTTATCTAGCAAGCACTAGGGCCATGATAATAACGGTGCAGCAGGTGCAGTGGCACCTGGCCCAAAAGCTCTAGGCACCCCACTAAACACCTAATATTGCTATATTTTACTACTAAACAGGCAGTCACAAGTGCAGTTACCTTGAGACAACAGGGTCTTGAGTGGAATGATGCAGCAGGTGCTGTGGGACTGGGCCCAAACTTTGTCATGACAACCTCGAAACACCTAATATTGCTATATTTTGCTACTATACAGGCAGGCACAATTGCAGTTACCTGTAAGTGACAAGGGGATTGATTTCAATGGTGCAGTAGGTGCTGGGGCACTGGGGCCAAAAGCTCAAGGGACCGCACTAAACGCAGAATATTGCAAAACTTTACTACTGAACAAGCAGTCACAAATGCAGTTATCAGGCAGGCACTGGGGCCATGATTTGAATGGTGCTGCAGGTGCAGTGGCACAGGGCTCAAATGTTGTCAGAACTCATCCAAACACCAAATATTGCTATATTTAACTATTAAATAAGCAGACACAGGTGTAGTTACCTTGCAGGCACTAGGGTCATGATTTCAACGGTGCAGCAGGTGCAGTGACACTGGGGCCCAAAATTCTAGAGGCTCCTCTAAACACCAAATATTGCAAAATAATTACTACTAAACAGGCAGTCACAAGTGCAGTTCCCTTACAGGAAATAGGATCATAATTTATATGGTGCAGCAGATGCAGTGGCACCAGGGCGAAAAGTAGTCATAAGGCCTCTCTAAACACTAAATATTGCTATATTTTACTACTAAACAGGCAGTCACAAATGCAGTTATCTTGCAGGCACATGGGGCATGATTTGAAGGCTGCAGAAGTTGCAGTGGCACCGGGCCCAAAAGTTGACAGAACTCCTCTAAACACATAATATTGCTATTATTTTTCCCTCTTTATTTTCCTTTTTCAAAATGTGTCTATTACTTACCCGCACTATTCCACTAGTAACAGCACAATATATTTCCTTTTTGTACATAAAAAGGGCGTACCACTTAACAATTTTTCTTTAACTTATTTCGTACATCTACTCAGCAGGCTACAACTTACAACAAAAAACTGCTTATTTTTAATCACATAAGCGAAACTTAATGTATTTACCAATGCTTGTTACTCCTGTTCGTGCTGGCCCCTAGTGTTTGCTCAGGGGCAAAATTAATAGAGGGGCCAGTGTAATCCACCCTAACTCATGTGAAGGCCATTTGTAGGAAATACAATGTGGAGAACCTCAGAAATCATGCTTTAAGTGAACCTGGCTAACTTAGTCTCTATTGTTCATCCTTGCCATAAATTTGTACTATACCACTAAATTATTATTAACATTTTATTTATTTACTATCATAAATAATGTTTGTGCTCCGCAGAGCCAGACAAAGACTTTATTGAATGTTCCAAACGAAATGTAATTTTCTCAAGGGCGATTTTGGCTTTCCCATATTGATTAACATTCTATGTAACAATTGTGTCCAATGTACCAGATGTTGTGAGCACAGAAATCCATATAGTAGAATAGTGATAAAATCCTTGAATGTATTCTGTTTGCTTGATTGACATTTTTTTGAACCTGAGAACCATGTTCTAATATACCGAATGTATGACCCTTTTATCTAAAATTCTATAAAAGTGTGTGATTTTATAATGTGGGAAGGAGTTTCTTTCCACATTCTTATAAGGGAAATCGCTGTCGCTTTTATATGTAAACTCTACTGAGTTTGTGATTTTCTGAATTTGAACTGAGCACATTGACTATGTTACTAATTGACTAACTTTAAATGTGTTTTTTCACTTTGACTATTTTCAAAGAAAATCTTCAGGCTTAATACCTTTGTCTTTTGTTCTTAGAGACCTAAATGTATATTTGAGACAAGGTATTATTGAACTTTTCTTTACAAGAGAGACAAGTCCATTGGGGAGCACAACGTCTGTCTAGAGACTACACCGCTCCTGGTTACAAAGATAAGCATTCTAAGGGAGAAGAAGTATGTGAGGGACTCGCACATTGACAGATAGGGTAGCAGAGGAGGATTCTGGGTGGATTCATCACCTACTGATTGGACCTTCATAGGTAAATTAGCTTTAGAGACTGAGAACTATGCCTTCATGGTACAGGAGGTGATGCCTGGAGACTGTGGAGAAACGAGGCACCAGTCACATGTAGATGACAAACTGAGTATCAATAGGGACCAAAGAGTTCAAGAAGATGGGAGCGAACGTAAGGCAATGTGGTGCATGCTCTGACTTGTAGCTGAGAGAGAGCAATGTGATGCAGTGGTCAGACTTTGAATTTATGTATTATTTGGCTTTGATTCTTGGACTTTTAGGGTCTGTGGTTATTTTTTGCTTGATGTTCTTCTTTGAATTCCGAGAACTACTCTGGGCACATTGCTTTTGCTTGAATGCTTGATGTATAAAGTAGCAGTTAAGTTGGCAGAATATATGGGAGATTGCAATATCAACATCTAACTAAGTTTTGTAAAAAATTTTGCTGGGTGGGGTGTACTATGAAGTGCTATCAGTTGCACCAGAATAGGGATGTAATATCACTATGAGCGAATGTACTAGTTAAGGCCAATAATTGCTCATTCTTCTGTGCACGAGAGTGGACGTGTTGGTCAAAGCAATTCCATTGGCCAAGAGCCTACTATTGTATGAGTGCTAGGCTCCTTAGAGATATTTATGTGTCTTAAAAGAATCGTAAATATTTCCTTTTCCTTAGAAGAAGCAGACCAGAATGGAACACCTTCACTTCAAGATGCAGACCAATCCGACCACCACCCTCCGAGGCACCCTCATCTACAGACCCCACCGGACCCCACGCACCCTTCTCCGACTCCATCACTGAAGTCATCACCCCTCAAGCCATTGCCTCCACTGACTACACCTTGCTGGGAGACCTCAACCTCAACAACCTTCAAGACCCCTACTCCTCCTCACTCCTCCTCACTCCTGGACAACCTCCTCAACATCAGACTCAAACAGATCGAACAACAACCCACACACTCAGCGATGCACACCCTCGACCCCATCTTCACAGCAGGAAACTCCATCACCTTCAGCCCCACCTCCTAATTCCCATGTACGGGCCATTGTTGCGTCCATTTCACCTCCAAAACCAACATCACCCGCAAACAGCCACACCAGCTCCAACGCAGGAATTGGAACAAGATCTCCAAAGACCAGCTCACCGCCTCCCTCAGCAGCTCCGCTACTACTGCCAAGGACGATGACCCAACCACTGCTGCCCGAACACTGCACAATTGGCTCACCGACTGCTCCAATACCATTGCCCCCCTCAAGAAAACTACCAACCTACACACCAAGAGAGCCAGCAGGTTCTCTGTCGAACTCCGAGAATCTAGACCAACCTGCAGATGCCTTGAAAAGATATGGAGGAACTCCAAAGCCACAGCAGACCTTGACAACTTCAAAGCAGCCACCTCCACCCACAACAAGCTCATCAGATACACAAGGAAGAAAGCACTCCAGGACAGAAACTCTGCCCACGCACACAAAAGGAACTCTATGGCATCATCAAAGAGTTCGCCCAACAGTGAGTGGGGCTGGAAGAATCCTATCTGGCAGAACTCTGCGGGTCATACTCCCACCCACCCTCTTGGATCCCACACCGACCACCTGCAGAGTTCCCCAAGGATCCTCCATCAGCCCCACCCTGTTCAACGTCTACATGGTCCCACTCGCACCCATCATCAGATCCCACAGACTCAACATTGTATCCTACGCCGACAACACCCAACTCATCCTCTCACTATCCAACGAACCGACCATCTCCAAACACAACTTTCAAGAAGGAATGGAGCAGTCGCATGGTGGATGAAGAACAGCTGATGAAGAACAGTTGCCTACAACTCAACACAGACAAAACTGAAGTACTCCCATGCCTGGGACAACACCTGGTGGCCCCTGGTGGCCCCTGCCCTTGGGAACCCTTCCTTCCCCCCTGGCCACACCTGCAACCTCGGAATCATTTTGAACTCCGAACTCAAAATGAACCACCAAATCAACGCCGTCTCCTCCTCCTGTTTCCAAACCCTCTGTCTCCTGCAAAAGACCTTCAACTGGAATACTCTCGGGTACAGAAAAACCAACACTCACGCCCTCATCAGCAGCAGACTGGACTACGGCAATGCACTCTATGCCGGGATAAAGAAGAACCTCAGCGCAAACTCCACATCGTCCAGAACGCCTCCAGCAGTCTAGTCCTCAACCTGCCTCACCACTGCCACATCACCCAACACCTGCGAACACTACATTGGCTTTGCGTCGAGAAGAGAATCCCCTTCACGCTTCTCACCCATGACCACAAAGCCCTCCACAACACCGGACCTACCCACCTGAACCACCGCCTCTCGTTCCACGCACCCCAAAGACCCCTCCCCTCAGCCCAGCTCTCCCTTGCTATGGTGTCGCGCATCAAGAAGACCAGAACAAGAGGCCGTTGCTTCTCCTTCCCTTGCAGCCAGGGCATGGAACACCCTCCCTCTCCACCTCCGACAGACACCAACACTCTCCAATTTCATGAAGGACTTCAAGACCTAGCTCTTCAATGAATCAGAGTGAACATCTGGGAGTTGTGCCCCCCCCCCCAGCGCCTAGAGACCCTTCGGTGAGTAGTTGCGCTTTACCAGTCCTGATTGACAATGACAGTTTAGAGGAATTTTCAAAGGACGTTCATAGAAGATAGACGTGCACTGTATCAAATGTGTCATATGATGCCATGCAGGGATAGGTCAGCAAAGGCCAGGACCACACTGTAATTGGTTGCCCTTTGTCTTAGTTGTGTTGGTATTGCTGAACAAAATGTGAGCTCTGTGATTGAGAGAAGCTTGTGTGTGGACTTAAAAGTAAGACAATTATTGACATTTGAGAAGGAAAAATGGGAAGTCTATCTCTGAAAAAGTCTTTAAATCAGGAAGAGAAATTTCCACCTGAGAAAACTATCAGCTAGGGAGATGGTGGCAAAGAGGGGTTATGCCCGTGTGTGTGGCTCAAACAAGGCATAAATATACGGAGAAAGATGGTGTATTCCGGTACCCATTATGTGAAACATTTCTCATAGTGAAACTTGAGAATTTGAGGAGGAGGATGTATGATTTTAAACCCCAACCTAGACCCGCCCAATTCTAGGCTTTAAATTTTTAGGAGCAAGAAGCGAATGAAAAGAGCAGGAAAAAATTTGCACTTAAGTCTTGCAATATGGCCTATTCATGGTTACATCTACAGGACTGTCAGAGGCAGAGAAGATGCCGGGAGGATGTGAGCAAGAAAGTAGGCACTTACCCTGCAACAGACAGTTAAGTACTAGAGAAGGAAAAATCTGCAACAGAAAAAGATCCCAAAGAACAGGCAGGGTCGGGAATGATGAGAAGGATTACTTTTTAGACAAACTCTTGAGGACAAGGCCACCCCGTATAATGTAGCCTTGGAAATTGGGACTACACCCCAGAATTCCCCTGAGCGAAACCACAGCACCAACCTCTACTAACACCAGTGCACCCCAAGTTATACCAAGACTGAAACCTCGCCCAAAGTGCACTGCTTCTCCCAGTTACCCGGATCACATGCCAAACACTGACCAGCATGAGCCTTCTCTCTACCCCGATAGTCACAAGCACGCCTCAAGTTCAACCTACCTTAAGCATTCCCAATCGGCTGTAGAATCACCAAGCCAGGATGTGGGACCTACCAATACGCCTGTTACATGAGGAACTCCCCTGTAAGTAGCTCCTGTAACATCCCTGCAGCATAACAGGACCCCCACAGAAGGTAAATTTTGCATACTTAAAAACAGAACTCGAAGAGATTGTGAAGGGAAATATAGGAATAGACTTTTTGGGTCATTATGGGGAGCACAAATTAGTTTACTTAAGTAAGGAAACAGCAAGAGTGGCACGAGAGATGTATGCAAAAATTGAGAATTTGGTAGATCAATTTGGAATTGATTTGACTCAGAGAAGACGTATGGGCTAAATATAAGGCACTATAGATCGGCCCACACAGCAACCTCCAAGAGTAGTGTATACAAACTTATATCACCAACAGTAAAAGCAACCTAATATGCATTCATTGCCCGTCTCAATATAAAGGTTCATCAGGGACAGATGAATTGACCCAAAATATTGAGGATGACACAGGAGCTGAAAATCAGTACATGCGTATTTTGATAGTCTGATGCAGTTATATTGGTAGCATAGCGGTATGAATGACCCACTTGGTGAAAACATGGGATGTTTCCTCACATCCTTAGTGTATGGACTACCACCCAAGATTAGCTCTCAAATACAACTAGCGGGTGTTTTGTTGTCAATCAAAATCCCTTGATGAGATCTTGCAGTATGCCAAATATTGCAGTACCATTCTAGAAGCAAAACAAAAGGGTCTGAAGGAAAGGTTCCTGAGAGTGGCAGCGCAAGAAGCTTGGGTATGATTAATTCAGCATTAGACCTTTTAAGGAGTGCAGGAGCAGACATGCTACATGTTGCCATATTCTATGGAGTGAGTGTACTGATGCAAGGGAGAGGAAGAGGAAATTCTTTGAAGAAAGTCACACCATGTCACATTTGCAACAAGGTCGGCCACTCAAAATGGGAAGGCCACTTTAAACTAGATAAAGTGCAGTTTGATGCTCAAGTGCCAAGTCTCCTGATTCAAGAAGGCATTCCCTAGAAACCTAAACCCCTTGCAATGAATTGAAAGGGGTCATGGTTAGTTTTGCCTCTAGTCCCAATGTATCCTACCAAGATGCAGATTGGAAATGCATTCTTCCAGCCCCACTCAAAAACTCATTTGAACCGATTTGTGATGCATGTTTCCGAGGTTCCCATCTTGTGCTTTCTGATTCCTGTCAGACTCAAACAGGCCAATGATGGTGCCTGAGGGGGGAAGAAGATTGCGTGCTTGGTGAAGTTCTGAAAGTGGATCAGGCAAAGTCAATGACCTTCCTGTGTCCCTTCCAATTGACACCGGAGCCACTGATTTAACAGTCAGGATGGTTGAGGTCCCAACCCTGCCCTTTCTCGGCAAAGAAAGTCCAAGTTGTTGGTATCACAAATGAGTAGTATACCAACCAGGTTTCAGCTCCAGTTCCAGTGAAAATAGGCACCATCCAAGGCCATCACCAGTTTATGATTTGAGACTTGAGTCTTGTGAACCTGTTGGGAAGGGTCTTGCATTGTAAACGTATCTCTGTGGTCTATTGCACACCTAATTGCATGGAAATAAAGACTCTGGCAGCATATGTTGAATTTAAACTGAAATCCCAAGACTCTACAGTTAGATTGTACCCTGTCCTTGCCCAGGAGGATTTACACACCTATCTGACGGGGAACGTCGTTTACCACGCAACTTTTAGCACGCAGTGCTATTACAACGCGGTTTTTAAATCGCATTCTATTACAACGCATGACTCTGGGGGGCGCTCAAGGATAGGGAATACTTTTAATTTACTTTCCAACACCTTCCCTAGTGTCAACGAGGACTGGTGTTGGAATAGTAAATTAAAATATTCACTATCCAACACCCCTTTCTGTTATGCGTTGTAAAAGAATGCGGTATAAAAACCGCGTTGTTACAGCATGCGTGCTAAAAGCATGCGTTGTAACAACATACATCCCTATCTGACGGAATCAATCAGGTAGGAGGTGTGAGAATTTACAGGCAGAGAGATAAATGTTCATCAAAAATCTGAAGTTTCTAAAGACTACCCTCAGATCTGATGCAGTTTTCCCCCATATGCTGCCTTACAAGATAACTCTAAATACCATAGCCAGTATCACCCTGATCATTGAGGATATGATAGAACCGGGCATCTGGAAGGAGTTTATTGGGAGTCCATGTAACTCTCCGGTCATGATCTTGCAAAAAGATAATAAGTGAAGAATAGTGCAGGACCTCCAGAAAATAAACAAAATAGTTGTTCCATGCTATCCTGTGGTACCAAACCCAGCCATGATCTTGTTTCAGATTCCGCCACTTGCAGAGTGGTTATCGATCATTGACCGCATTCTTTCCTATTCCTTTACATGAGGAGAGACAATATCTCTTTGTGTTCAGATTCCAAAAGAAAACTCTTGTGTGGTGTCACGCTCCTCAGGGGTATCACAAGAGTCCCCCTTACTTCAATCAAATACTGAACAGCAACCTAGTGACCTTGAAGTTACCATGTAGCTCCACCTTAGTTCAGTACATCGACAACTTGCTTGTTGCATCAATGACAAAAGTGGCTTGTATACAAGACTCCACCGCCCTGCTTAACCATCTTGCTGGGATTGGGCACAAGGTTTCCCCAGAGAAACTGTAATATTGTCAGAAGGAAGTTAGATACTTGGGACATTAGATTGAGAAGGGAGGAAGTATAGTGTCTCATGAACACATCAAAACTGTTCTGAAAATGAAGTTCCCAACCACACATAGAGAGGTGAGAATGTTTTTGGGGATGGTTAGCTACTTGCAACTGGATTCCCATTTTTCTCATGTGTCGAAGCCCTTACAGCAGCTCACTGAAAACTGACGTCAATGAGCTCAGTACCAAAGGATAATGAGAGCACGGAAGCATTCCAAGAGTTCAAAAATGTTCCGTATAGTGCACATACTCTTGAAAGCAGACTACAACAAAGTATTTGTGTTGTATTGTCCTGAACTAGATGGATGCAAATGAGCTATGTTAACACAGAATCATGGTGACGTCGAACAAACAGTACCTTACAAATAGCTTCCTAATCTGCTATGAGATAATCATTGTAACTGCAGAAAATGTGTCATAAAGGAGATGCAATACCTCAATCCAGCTACTCTTTTGCTCATCCCAGTAATGTGAGTTGGACCATAATTGCATTGATGTCACCGATATATGTACCAATCTGGTCCACATATATTAAATGTGTCCCTCGCAGAATCTGATCATATATTGTTTGTTGAGGGCTCTTGTTTGAGAGGCAGATGTGACATTTAAAGAGCAGCTATAGCCGTCTGTATCCTGAGTGGAATTTTAGCAACATCCTCCCTGTGCTGTGTAACTTCTGCACTAGAGCCTGTTTCATCTCCAATGGACTTAGTCCCCATTTACACTGACAGCCAGAATGTGTTAGGCGTGATGCATGAATATAGGGAACTGTGGTCGCAGAGCGGGTTTCTGACTTCATCTGGTTCCCTGACCTGCAGTGGATTGTACGTTTCCTACTTGCTGAATGCACTTCAATTGTCAAGGGAGACAACAGTTGTAAAGTGTACTGCACACAAGAATGGCAATGATTTTGTCACAAGAGGCAACTGATGTGCAGACAAATCTCTCTATACTGCCCTCTTGAGTCCAGCACATTTAATTTAGATGAAACTTGTAGTGCAGAGAAAGACACAGTCTCAAATATGCTATTGAACACAGCGCAGACATTTAATGAGCTGAGAGAACTGCAATATGAAGAGAGTGTTCTCTAAAGCTATGTGCTATTGTCACAGAATTTTGAATGGAAAAGGGCCTCGATATTTGCACCCTCTTCTCAAACCCTACCTTAGGTCTGTAGGGTCCTTTCTAGCCATCATCCCGACTGTGAAAAGAGATCATATGGGAGGCTGCTCCTTTAGCTGGCTGCCTTCCACATAAGTGGTGCACCTTGCCCTTGGTTCTCAGGCAAGAAAGCTCTGAATTGATCTTTAGAAAGACACTTAAAACCTGGTTATTTGGACTAGCTCAATGTAATTTTGGAACTTGCCTCATAGGTGTTGCCCTAGTATGACGTTTTAGCACAGGGAAACTTTGGCTGAAGTAACCAGGCGTTCTATAAATAACTTTAATATTTTTATTATTATTATTGTTATTATTATGAAGCTCTTGAGATTGAGAAGTCCAAATGGGAAATGGATAAATTGTTTGAAGGATGCCAGTAACATTTGAGTGTCAGTGGAGGAAAACCAGCTCTGCCTGATTCCATGTTGCCTGCTAAGCTGAAACACTCATGGCCCGACCCATGTTGATCAAGACAGAATGGTTTTGACTTTCAAGTGGTATTGGTACAATCCCCATTTTTGAGTCATTTATAGAGAATCTGTGTCAGCGGGGCATGACATGTCAATAATAGAATGTCGGTAAAAGGGTTGTCGTAACAAAATGTCATATAGGGGATTCCGATGGTCTCTTTAACCATCTCCAAATCAACTTTCTGAAACTGCCCCCATGTAACTAACTAACATATATATATTAATTGTTGTGTGTATGTTTTCCCGCGGGGTTGAGGCTTTTCCCACCAGATGTGATAGTCTGACCGTTATTAACAACACATCCACAAGTGACAAGGGTTTAAGGGAATGCTTACCGACCACAGAAACCAGATGTAATCCCCAACTCAACTAGTCAATCTACAAAAAAATTATCTGGTGGTCCATACTAATGTACAAAAGAAAAGAAAAGAAAGAGAGCCTCAGTCAAGCGTGCCTTCTACTGTTAGTTAGGATAGATCTATATACAGACCAATCTAGAGACCAATACAGACTTGCCAGATCTCCATCAACTGCCACCTGCGGCCAGTGTCATCATCTGGATATCTTTTTGCCCCTTGACACTCAATACTCTTGACGCAAGAGGGAGTGATAGGGTACAAAAACCGTATGGATCTCTATAACCGGTATAGAAGTACTGACCTGAGTACCCTTTGTCATCCAATTATTATACTCCGAGTCAGCTGAAAGTGTGGGCAGCGTTTGTGCGCCGAGTCTGGCGAACCTCGATGTTCATAAATTTGAACAGGAATTTGTGTTACATTTGTGCATATGCGAGGTCAAAAGAAGATGCCTACAGTTTAATCTCTCCGCTTCTTACCAGCCCTGAACCCCTGACAAGCAGGATGGCAAGCTGGATGTCAAGCTCAAGCAGTGACCCTAACTTGCCCAAGTTAACTTACAAACCTAAAATGTATACAAAATTTTCATTCCTAAAGGATGTCGGGCCGGTACTGTGTTTAAACAGCAGCAAAGTAACTAACCTCCCCGATCCACTCCAACCTCTCAACGCACACCAAACGGAACAAACACCAGTTGGCACAACAGCAGCAACAGGGGCCAGAATGCAGAAGCTTATCAGTCACCGGCAAAAACTATGGCAGTGGAGATGCAAGCACCAAAGAGGGAGAAGATGCACCAGCCATGATCAAGGAGGCAAAGACCCAGGGAATTAAGGGAAACAAACATCTGGGATACGACGACCTGAGTCAATTAGAGATAGTTCTGCCTATAAACACAGCAATAGACAATAAGTGCAGGTACAACATGCCCGGTCAGGCGGCGAGCCACAGAGCAACAACTGCAGAGGGAGGATCTGAAGGTATGGAGAAAAAAAGGGGGAAAACACCAACAACAGCTTCCCCTATAAGCACGTCAGGGATGGATCCTTGGATAAAATGTTACCACAGCAATTGGGAGGAGAGGTGGAAGCTTCCGGAAACAAGAAGCACAGCACAGCTTTTCATGGTTTCTTACAGCGACCAGATACGCTACCGCAGGCCAAAACTGAAGATAACCCCAATGATAACCCTCACACCTTGGGCAGTTTTTGTCAGGATTCACCGGAGAGACTTGAGACATGCAAGCACAAGGAGGCGCACACATCTAACATGAGCATGGCTAACATGAGCAAAGTAGATACCATAGACTCCTATAATATAACAAAAAACACAGAGGCCGGAAAATCACCAACAGCACAAGATGAACACGCTCAACTAAGCTGGGGAAAATCTAATACCCAACATGGTCTAAGCTCTGTTGCAGCTCACCCCAACTGTAATACAAAACAGGCATTAATACGACTACTAATGTCTCATGAAACTGAACCAGAGTCATCATATCTTACACCTGAAGAATGGGAGGAATTAGTCGTGTCCTATTCTGCTGCCACCGGATGCGAGTTAGAAAGAAGAAACAACAGCTCTCCAAACGAAAAGGATAAATCACAAGAAAAGGACGATATCTGGTCCACTCTACTGCACACAATACAAGTGTCTGTGAACGCATTGCAGTTTCAATTGGATAAGATGGACCTCAATTTGATATAATTTCGCTCCAAGAAACATGGAGTGAATTACCATCGGCATTGCACAGCTTTAACATGCTCTATCTACCGGCAACTAGGAATGCTAAATTTGGCCATAACAAGGGCAGTCTAGTTACATACAGCTCCATAAGCAGCATTTACGCATCAGAACCCTTACCATATAACCTAGCGCCACCCAATGAAATGCAAGTAACTCAAATTACCCTACAGGGGAAGACAAGCAAAGAACACATAATACTTGTCAACCTCTATCTGCACCCACGTGATAAAAACAAAGGGAGTCAACAACTAAGGGAGGAGCTGGTGAAAATAATAACAGAAGAGAAAACAAATAACTGGATAATCACAGGGGACTTTAATCTAAACATGCTGAGGAGACGAGTCGATGACACCCACTCAGAGGAGGATCCATTTGCTTGGGAGGAAATGCCCCAAGACATTAATACAGACGGAAGACTCACAAACATCTCGAAAAATCTATTGTCATTCTAGAGCAATTGGGCTCACGCGCATTAAACAGGAGATTCCCTTGAGATCGCCCACAAACAGCAACATTCAACAACGCAGCAACAAGGTCCACAATTGACTACACATTTTGTTCTCGCTACTTGTTCACAAAAGTAAAACACTATTTCATCGGGAGCATGGATTTCAGCGACCACTTACCCCAGGAAATCGCGGGTAGAAGAGCCATTATCATACAAATTGCCCCCAACAAACACATTCTGCCCGGAATATACCAACAACGATAGAAGAGTAAAATGTAGTGCCAATGATCCTGAAGGACTCCTCTCTTTAGCGAAACAACTCTGGGAAGAAGAGAAAGCAGCCCACCCCAACATAATTGGAGGCTGGGAGGCATTCACAAACGCCCTACGTAACAGCTACGGAGATATAAAGGGCCCCTCCAGAAACAGGAGATTAAAGTGTCATCAAAATCTACGGCCAGGCTCCAACCGATGGAATAACGCCAAATTAAAACAGCTAAGAGCACGGAAAAACCTCAAATTGCGTAGGCAGAAGAAAGACCAGACGGCATTACAAGAGCTGAGGCAGCTAAAAGCTACTCGCAAAAAACTTATTTGGCAAAACAAAAAGGAAGCCGAAGAATCCCTTTGGGCTAGACTCCTGTACGATATCAAAAACAACAACAGCGCACAATTTTGGAAGAAGATTAATGCCCTATCTAACCCGCAAGGTCAGTGCATCAGCTCCAATGTCACAGAAGAAGTATGGATAACTTACCTCGAACCTTACTTTAACAAAGAACAGACTCCCCAAATTGGCTTAAATAACCCTGTGCCTAGTATGGAAATTTAACCGCTCCACCCAAACCTTAATGCAGAACATGGACAGAACTTCACATTTACAAACACTCAAGTTCACAAAAGAATCTTGAAAGGTAGACATGAAGGAGCTCCTGGCCCAAACGGGATTCTGCCCACATTATTCAAGCAAGACCCTGAATTTTGGGCTACAGTTCTAAAACCGATCTTTGAAAGAATCCTGCAGACGTCAATATTACGAACATCGTGGAGGGGCTCAATAATCTCTCCCATTTATAAAAAAGGCAAAAGGAGCGATACAAAGAACTTTCGGTTGGCCAATGAAGCCAAATATTATGCTGGGGGTACTCCTTCAAGAATTAACAACATGGGCCTCAGAAATTAAAGTAATACCCTACAATCAAACTGGTTTCTGTAGAGACATGGGCACTGCTACTAACATCTCTGCCCTCTCCTTATTGATAGACGCTGCACTCTTAATCAAACAGCCTCTGTACATCTGCTTCATCGATTACAGTTCAGCATTTGATAACATAAACAGAAATATTCTGTGGCAAACACTAAAAACGTTAGGTATTCCAGCATTCCTAAGACAACTAATCCTTCTGCATAGTGACACCTGGGTACAAGTAAAGTTGGGGGCAGGAGACCATCTATCGAAGTTGAACACAACTTCAGGATTTAAACAAGGGTGTGTATTAGCCCCAACACTATTCAATCTATTTATGGCCGAGCTTTCAGTTCAACTCAATGGTAGCAACTTGCATGCCCCGAAGCTAGGAGGTAACCAGCTATCCAACCTCCTATACTCAGATGACTTAGTACTCATCAGTCGGACACCCATAGGATTACAACGCCTGCTGGACATTAAATCTCAATACTCAGATACCAATAAACTAAGCATCAACCAAGACAAAACAAAAGTCATGTGTGTAAACCACCGGAAAACAAAAATAAAATACAAGTGGCACCTGGCAAAAGTCAAGCTTGAAGTTGTACAAGACTACAAATATCTGGGGGTCATGATCGACAGCAAAGGCAATTACAAAGCACAATTTGTGGCAATAAAAATGAGGGGATTAACAACAGCGGTAGCATTAAGAAACCTGAAAAATATAACCACCGTCCAAGCTTTCTCCCTCTGACCAAGGTGATACAGGTCAAACTTATTCCATCAATCACCTATGGAAGTGAAGCCATGAGAGGGAGGGACGCGGAAATTGTGAATGGCACTATCGCAATAGTGCTGAGAATAATATACGGGCTGCCTGGATATACATCTCCGGCGCAAATGAGGCTTGAATTTGGCAAAGACAAGAGCTAGCCAGAAAAGGAGATTTTTTTTAAAACCTGGTTCAAGATCAAAAAAGGGCAGCCAGAAACATTAAACTTCTACTTGTGGAGAGAAGTAGAAACTAAAGAAACTTTCCCAGCTAGATATTTCTTGGACACTACACTGGACCAGCTGGGGTTACGGCAACTCTGGGCAACGTTGGGGACCATGGCAAGTTTAAAAAAAATCATAAATAATATCGTTAAAAAAGAGTCTATCTTACAAGACAAAGCAGCCTTGGCAGAACGCTCACATGGCTGGCTCACAATACAATCCTACAGTAAAGAGGTTCCTCAAGCTTACCTCCTTTCTAACTTCTCCAAAACCACCAAAGAGAAGTTTCTGAAACTTCGGTTAGGTTTATTACCATCTGCATACCATCTGCCCTCTTGGCTGCGCCCTCCAAAGCCATCAATGTGCCGTCTTTGCGGGGAAGTAGAGGAAGACATAGTCCATATCATAACCATTTGTCGTGAGCTGATGCGGGAGCGCCGATTATTACTTAGACCTATTTTCAACAAAAATCAAATACGGTCGTGCAGACAAGCGGTGCTTGCAAGCTTCTCTGGCAAAGACACTCAACTAAGCTGCTGCCTGGTAACTTTTTTAACTGCAGCTGATCTTCGATTAAAACAGCGCATACAGCCGTAACAGCGTTTTAAGCACATACATTCAAGCATTTTTGCACATGTAAGCCTCAAAGAAAAGCATTAATAGGATAACTATATGATATTTCTTTTGCACAAATCAACGGATGTTGAGGCGGCACTAAGCACTTTAAATTTGCATCTTCCAGCATGTCATCACTCTGTAGCCAAGACTCTGTCAAGGGCGGTAACTCCATCTCACGAACTGCTGCTAATCTCTATTAACAAAAATGAAGAAACAACATTACGGGTCATCAAGGCCGGGGAAGTGGATCTGTTCCCCAATCTTAACGTGTGTTTTTAACTGTGGCTATCAGCCTTTTTAATCGGAGGTTTTTATGCTTACAAGAGATGGTACATTTTTGTAATGGTTTTAATTGACTGCACAATAAACAAATTACTTACTTACTTAAAATAATGAAACTTAGTTCAGTCACAGTCGAATATGGATTGCGAAATATAAAATGACGCCATAGGCGCTAACTTAAGTCTGCAATCTATTAGGACAGCTAAGTGGATTACCTACAAATGTGGCAGCGGCTACTAACTTACCCTATAATGCTAACCTAATATAGTACAGTGCAAGAATAACACAGCTGGGGGATTTTCAGACTAACAGAACCTCCTTTTAGCATTAAATGCTAAGGAGCTTTGTTTGCCATCAAGTAAGGGTCTTTACAATTCTAATCAGGATGGGAAATCTCTATTCACATGATCAATATGTCAATACTCAGGAATGTTCAAATGCTCGTTATTAAGCAGGGAAACTATAAGAGACATGTTGGCCAAAAAAATTATATCTACATCAACGCTCATCAACCCTTCGTTCTCTTTCTGAAGCATAGTCTTAGTATTTGTATTGCATGAATATCCTTTACTCAGGAGTCAAGGTACCTACTCAGCAGACACAACAGGCTGGGATACAGTGCATACAAGGTCCTGTTTTCCATGTAACATAATCTTACATTGTAGCTGATGGAATGTGCGATAGGTAGATGGGGCAACAAATACAGTGGTAAAAACAGAAAAGGAAAGCAACATTCGCAAACCATCCCCTCGGATGCTAAGTATGAACTTGTAATCCACGGGCAAAGTGAACATTATGATACAGAATTTAAGACAGGCTTATTGTCATGTTCAGTCTGTAAATGAAGTCATATGTTCTCACCCACCTTAATCTCCCACACTCCTGGATACAAAAACGAACTGTCATATTAACTATACATTCATTTGCAGTGCGGAAATCAATAAATGCCCTATCTGGAACTGGAGAATAGAATCAAAGGTACACCTATGTAGACACTTGTATCATCATTTTATGTCCTCCTGTGCTCCCCTGTGTGAGGACCCAAAGTAACAAACACATGTTTACACAAGAAGCAGGTGCTGCATGAACCTGAGAGTGCACAGGATACTTCTCATTCAAACAGTAGGATGTTCCTAACACTATTATTAGCACAATAACAACTAGGGATGCAACTTGCACTTTCTATGTACCAACCCCGCTCTGGAGAGGGAGGTACAAAAGGATATTTTCCTCATCAATTGGGTGACCAATCTGCTGCATGATGAATGGGAGAGAAATGTAACACAATGGAATTGGTGACCAGGAAACAGGATGGGCAAACCTCTTCTTTCCAGAGTCTTTCAGAGAGCCATCACTGGTAGTCTCCTATTGTTCATCCGGCATAGGCGCTGTTGAGCACCAGCGGAGGAGCTACTCGTCTAGCTCTTTCTGGAAAATCCTCTTCACTCAGGATAGGGCACCCTCTCTCCTTGGAAGACACCCTCAAATAATCCTGTCCAGTGCACCAATTTATTCTCCCTTACTCTATCGCTGGTACCTTAGAGAGAGTACCTGCACCCTATTCTTCATCCATGAAGTCCATCCCTACTTATACAGCTTTCACTCTGGTGCAATGTCCTTCCGTCGGGGCGCTAATTGTGCCTCCATACTCCCGGCACAGTGGGGTCAAGGAAAAATGGGGTAAGACTCAAGAGGACCAGGGGGCAGAGACTCAAACACAGGTGAGTCCACAGGCTGGGCTCAGTGGGCTAGGACTCGAGCACAGGTGGACCAACAGGTTAGGACTCCTGGATCGCTCTTCTCTCTCTGTTTATTTCTGGCCGTACTGTCTCGTCCACCACTTCTTTGCTCTGCAGCTCCACCCCACTCATACTCATGGATGTTCCATAACAAGCAGCCAGGCACGTCTGGGCCCCTCTCTCTATAACTGCAGGATGTCC
Organism: Lissotriton vulgaris; assembly: GCF_964263255.1. Classification (NCBI taxonomy): domain Eukaryota; kingdom Metazoa; phylum Chordata; class Amphibia; order Caudata; family Salamandridae; genus Lissotriton; species Lissotriton vulgaris. The sequence goes on along the minus strand of NC_141690.1, from coordinate 114,612,383 downwards.
TGGACCTATTAGGGGGTAGAATGCAGAGTTTTAATTAACTGGCAAGGATAAAACTTCATACAATTGGTTGTTGTCTCTCCCAACACCAAGTAGCCGGTAGGCCTTAATTAATTTACTAAGCTCTGAAAGGACAACCGGTACATTATTTGAATCATTGCATCTGTCCATTCCTATATTATTCATCTGAAGAATCTCAAAAAGGGAATTTCAAAGCAATGGCTTATTTTTTAATTTTTTTTATTTTCTCTAGCAAGCTTGTGTTCAATAAGTCATAGAGATCACAATACAACTTCTACTTTGTGAACCTTTGCTGCTGTGCAGGTCTGCAGACACCTCTATAAATATTTGTCCAAGGGAGCCAACATAAGTATTGGTTTTTGTGACCATGCTCCCACGTTATTGTTGTGGCAATTTAAAATTGCTAATTATATATAACTTTCAAATTAAGCATAATGTAGCAAGTACATGGATTCTCCTGTAAAACTTGTTGTTACGCGCTCTTCAAACTGTTAACCACTAAAATGTGTGGTGTGCAATTACCGGGGACATACAAGCACCCTTCCTAGTATTGTGCCTCATGTGCACCATACAGTACACGGGCTGAGCGATGTCTCATCCTGAATGTGACTTACTTTCAATTTAGACATCATGACTTCCAGTACCCACCCAGCAGGGCCTGCTACAAACATTCTTTCATTTCATTTTGATCATTGTCTGCAAATGCACTGTTCCTTCCCACATCCTCTGTTACAACCCAGTTACTCAGACTATCTAATAAAGGACTTTTGATGTCTCTACAACTGTACGTAGTGTTGCGGTAACATGAACAATAATGGTGGTACCACCTGGGCATTTAAACGAAAGCCACCGACATATAGTTCCCCTTAAGGGTCAGAAATGGAACATCAGTCTAGTCTAGCTGTCCTTTCATCTCCACTTCAATTCCTATTTCATCAATTTACAAAAGGGAGGGGCAGTAACATGTCCGACTTGAAGGTGACACATAATTTCTAATCATGACAATTTATGCGAACAGTGTTGTTTTATAGCCAATTAGACGTGCACTGGCGAGGTGCTGTGTCTCTGTTTATTCAAAAGCACGTTCATCCTATGAAATGAGTGGCTAAAGCAAGCCCAATCGATTGTCTTATGGAAATGGCCACCAGCATGACCCTTCCAAGACAGCTTGGGGGGGCTCAAAAGACAGAAAGTGCACAACAAGATATCTTGTGTACTTACAACACAAAACAGCATACAGCAATATATGTACTAAGCACAGGATCCAATGAAGAAAAACGCAGTTTAAAGCGGAAGGCATTCAGAGTTAAGGCGCATGTACCTCATTTAATGTGTTAGTTACCCAAGGAGCTAATCTCCTACCCCCTTCGACAGTAGGTGACCTAAACAGGTGACCTCCTGTCGACAATACTTACTCCTTTTGCAGCTTGTCACGAGCAGACAGACTTATCCCAAAGGCAATGTATAAAGTATTTTTACCAAAACTCACATTAACCCAGTGAAGGCACCATAAAAGGACACCACATGCACATCCTCTTCCTCTGTCACACTGAAACAAGACAATCAATCCACAAGAAGACAGAAACTCATAGAAATAGGGGACAAGAAAATATCTGCATCCTAAAGGTTCTGTGTTCAGACACAGACCTTAACAACCATACTTACTTAAAGATGCATTGTCAAATTCTAAGCTCATTCCTATTCTCTATCTTATCTCTATGGGGGATATACTCATTAAATGTTACAAAAATTCCCTATTCCGACCTATCAGTAGGACAGTCCTTCAATAGTGAAAAAGGAAAATGGTATATTTTTACCACCAAGACATACCACACACACCAGCACACATCTGCGTTGCACCTACGCTGTACAGGGGTGTACCCTTGGCCTACCATAGGTGTGTCCTATGTACAAACTGCACACAGACACTGCAGTGGCAGGTCTGAGGTATCTTTTCCAGGCTACCCATGTGGGTGGCACAACCAACGCTGCAAGCCTACTAGTATCTATTTATGTACCAGCTCTGATACGATCAGTGCACTTCACTAGGGATCTACTAATAAAACCACTATGACAATCAGGGGGAACCTGGCAGAATATCAATTTACACAGAAAGCACTTGCACTGTGACACTGATCTGCAGTGGCAAAATACCCAAAGCATCTAAACCAGCAAAAATGAAAACCAACACAGCTGTAGAGGCAAAAAGGTCAGGGAAAACCAAGCCATGGAAGCCATGTCTAATACTATGCAACTGTACTGCCCTGCAACTTTACTGTGTCTAAAACGATGAGAAAGTAACTACCTTGTATTTTTAAACTTTGCATAGATGCCCTGTCTTTCATCATGGCCCTAAAAGGCGCCACAGAGCTTATATCTCTTACCAGCCAATTTTATTCCAAAGAAAGACCTATCATATATTCTATAAGTAATACTGCCAAATTATGTGCTTTAGATCAGCGACAAAAAAATATTGAGCAGCAGAAGAAGCATAACAATAGTCAGAGCAGCAGACAACTAGAGGGCCACATTTTTTTTTCCTTTGAACTGCACACAGGTCAGCCACAAATTTTGAACACAAACAGAATAGTGGGACTATTGTAATGTACCAGCCTTCTCCTCACCAACACCTTTCTCAACCAAATGCGGAATCATACACAACAAGGCTTGTGAAATCTGCAGGAATCCCAGCTTTATATCGCCTGTTGCCAACAAAGTGGGTATTTTAAACAGACAAGGGAACCCGATAAGTGACCAAGGACCCCGAGTATCGATTATTTTCAAAAACAGTGGTCCTTAAGTAAATAATACACAGATCAAATAACATATAGACCTTAATTGGTACTATAAACATTCAATGCCCATCCAGACAGAGAATTTTAATAAGCAATGTATTTAGAGAAATCTTATACATAGAAAGTGACACACACATAGACAGGGACACAATCCTGCACCCGACATGGGAAAAGGATTACAGAAAAAACATATGACGCAAACAACATAAAGAGTTTTTTAGGCAACAGTAGAGCTATGATTGCTTGATGTAGTCATAAAGTCAACATCAAGCAACCATAGCTCTAATGTTGCCTGAAAAACTCTTTATGTGGTTTGCGTCGTATGTTTTTTCTGTAATCTTTTTCCCATGTCGGGTCCAGGATTGTGTCCCGGTCTATGTGTGTGACGCTTCCTATGTATAAGATTTCTCTAAATATATTGCTTTTTAAAATTCTCTGTTCTGTTGGGCATTGAATGTTTATAGTACCCATGAAGGTCTATATGTTATTTGATCCGTGTATTATTTACTTAAGGACCATTGTTTTAAAAAATAGCCAACAAAGTGGGTGACACATCCGCAAAACTCGGGGGGAAAACATAGACTACTCTCTACTCACATTAAGGCCCATCATCAGATATTCACCTTCTTGGGAGCAGTAATAATAGAATGTCAAAACCATCACATGCTCCCCCCAACTAGACATCAACTGAAATGAAAAATTCACAATAAAAAGGACCAATGATCGGAGCAAGAGTGCACAAAACATGTGCTAAACTAATGTGTTTGAAACACCCACCAATACACGTTTAGCACTGTACTATGTTTAATACATAACAGAAGGAAACAATACAGACCAATCACTTCCAATATCTACAACCAAGTCGCTATTGCAAAAAGCATAATACAACAAATCTGCAAATAAACAATCAAATTCCCCATCTAAGACACAAATCCTGTACAATAAAAGCTAAATGACACCTTCTCTCCCTCAACTTTTTCCTTTGACAGCAACAACCGAAACAGCTTGAACATCACAGCAGGAATAAAAACAGCAGAAAATATTTGAAAATTGACTTTTCTGAAAACAATGCTACAGCTGTATCCTGCTGGGTAGCTCTAAACTGTACATACGCATATTAACTCTTTTTTAACGCCTGCAAACAATGTCCCTTAGCAAACCCTTTCTGTACCATCTTAAACTCTTTCTACTTCATTCCTTGTCCAGCACTATAGTACACATCATCCTTCAGAATACTATCTATCAACTTTCTTTGAAAACAAACCAATATTTACTGTACGTGCACGTTAATCTGATCAGAAAACATTGATCTAATAACAAACTCAGTCAAAAAGAATCTCATGCCACTGGTTCCAGGACATTCTATCGCACAACGTTGTGGAAACTCTTAATAAACACTTTCACAAAACTCATGAACCAAATCTTTTACCTTCTGCATTGTTCTTTCAATCAATCAATCAATCAGGGGTTTGTAAAGCACGCTACTCACCTGTGAGGGTCTCAAAGCGCTGAGGTGGTGGTAGCTTTGGATAAGTCGAAGAGCTAGGTCTTGAGGTCCTTCCTAAACATGTGCAGGGTTGGGTGCGCCTGATGTTCACCGGGAGCTTGTTCCAGGTTTTGGCTGCAATGTAGGCGAAAGCTCTTCCGCCGGTTCTGTTTCTGCGGATGCAGGGGACCTTTGACAGGACGAGGTCGGCAGAGCGGAGGTTTCTTTTGGGTACGTGGAAGGATAGTCGCTCGTTGAGGTATTTGGGTCTGATGTTGTGGAGGGATTTGTAGGCGTGGGTGAGGAGTTTGAAGGTGATTCTCTTCTCAACGGGGAGCTAGTGGAGGTCTCATAGGTGTTGGGTCATCTGCTCATGGCGCGGTGTCCCGAGGATGAGTCTGGCTGCGGCGTTCTGGATGGTCTGGAGTCTGTGTGGAAGAGTCTTGTTGATTTCGGTGTAGAGGGCGTTGCCGTAGTACAGCCTGCTAGTGATGAGTGCGTGGGTGATGGTCCTTCTGCAATCTGGGGGGATCCACTTGAAGGTCTTCCGGAGGATGCGAAGGCAGTTGAAACTAGTGGAGGTGACGGCGTTGATCTGGAGGTTCATGGAGAGTGAAGAGTCAAGGATGATGCCGAGGTTCCGAGCACGGTCTGTGGGGGTGGGTGGGTTCACGGGGCGGACGGCCACCAGGTGTTGTCCCAGGCAGAGGTGCAGGGCCCGAGGATGAGGACCTCGGTCTTCTCTGAGTTTAGCTTCAGGCAGCTGTGCTTCATCCAGGCTGCCACGTCTTTCATACCGTCCTGGAAACCTAGTCTGGTGTCCTCTGGATTATTCGTGAGCGAGAGGATGAGCTGGGTGTCGTCGGCGTAGGATACGATGCTGAGCCCATGCTGTCTGACAATGGCGGTGAGGGGGGAAATGTAGATGTTGAAAAGCGTGTGGCTGAGGGCTGAGTGATGATTCCTGTGGTACTCCGCAGTTGATTTCAGTGGGTTTGGAGAGGAAGGGAGGAATCGAATCCTCTGGGTTCTGCCGAAGAGGAAGTATTGGATCCACTCTAGAGCTGCTACCTGTATTCCTGCGTCAGGTAGAGTGCGATGAGACACAGTGTTGAAGGCTTCTGAGAGGTCTAGGAGGATGAGTGTCCCTGGTCGAGTAGCGTGCGGAAGTCATCAGTGGTGGCGAGGAGGGCAGTCTCTATGCTGTGGTTGCTGCGGAATCCAGATTGGGAGGCGTCTAGGATGGAGTTATCTTCTATGAAGGCTGTCAGCTGGGCGTTCATGAGTCACTCACAGACTTTGGCCGGTCGTTTTTCAGGCCCATTGGGTCGGCTGATGGTTTCTTGTGGAGGGGTTTTACCTCTGTCCGTTTCCAGTCGTCTGGGCAGAAGCCTGAACTGAGGGAGGCGTTGATGATGTGGCCTAGTTAAGGTGCTATGACAGTTCTCGGCTCTGTGGAAAATGTGCAGAGGGCAGGGGTCGGTTGGTGCTCCTGAGTGCTTTTCTGTATGGTTGTTATGATGATTTCAACGGTAGAGGGATCCCAGGCCGTGATGGTTGGCTTATTGTCGGTGGTGGGTAGGGGGGTCGTGCTTGCCATAGCTTTGCTGAAGTTGTCTTTGAGAGCCTTGATCTTGAGATGGAGGTAGGAGCTGAGTTTGTCGCAGAGTTCCTGGGAAGGTCTGACGTCTATGGCGGTTGTTTGGCACGGGGCGGAGAGGTGCGAGCTTGTCGGCGCAGCAGATCAAGTGGTGAAACTCTCTGGCTGTGAAGTTGTTGTCGGTTGCAGCGATGGGGGGGTATTGACGGAGGGTGGTGTTGAGGTGCTCCTCCGTGACCTTTCCCTAGTTCTGTCGTGGTGGGGGTGGGGCAGGTTTTTGTACGGTGGTGGTGTTGAAGGTGAAATGGACGCATTGGTGGTCAGTCCAGGGTGGCTGGATGGTGTGGCAGAGGCGGAAGTTAGTTCCTCCTCACGCTGTACCCAACTAACATATTTTGCTGGCACTCTGTCCTTCAGGATCTCTGCCTGTCTGTGCGAGGAGCTGGGCATGGCCCCCACCTTCTATTGTCTGCTGCTTTGCTCTGAGTCTCCCTGCTGGATGAGCCCCCTCCTTGGAAATTCTTCCCTTATATCACTGAAGGCCGTAGCAAACCTGCCACACTGAATTCACAAGCTCTGTCTTTCAATTTTGAAAATCCTTTTATTCAGCATAAAGACACACTACACTACCTGGAGTGCTTGAAACACTCTTTCCCAATTAAATACTCGTTCTATTGTAGGCAAATCTAAATGAAACACACCCACTCAAATCAATCATATGCCAACTTCTGAGCATTGCACCCGATTTCTACGAGCCAATTTTCAGAATGCAGTTCGTGTCTGAAGCTGGAAAGCTCTAAGTACCAATACACTGCTCCCTTTCCATAATTCCTGCCTTCCCCCCCTTTCATAGAGCAAGAACATATTCAGCGCTACTGAATTACGAGCGTGTAAGACATGCTAACTTCACGGTCCTTTGTGACTTTAATGTCCATATGGACAATGGCAACTGTTCCTTGCCATCACAGGTGGCCAACACTCTCAGGGGGTTGAATCTGACTCAAGTGGTTTTTGCTCCCTCACATCTGGCTGGCCATACGCTGGTCCGATTAAAACTATGAAACTGGCCAGGAATAAGACTTCTGCTCCTTAGTTTTCTACAGAACTTAGTTTAGAGAAAAGCTCATGTAAAAGGCTAGAGTGTGAATGGTGGAAAACCTATAACTCAGAGGCTAAATACGTCTAAAAGCTGCATTAAAAAAATTTCATGGCTTTAAATGCCTTACTATTAGAAATTGTGTAGCAAGCCGAATCAAGGCTCAGATAACTCCTCCAAGGAAGACTTTAAGATTGCGCAAGGCTTTATGAAACCTCAAGCTATAAGAGCAATTTTGCACCCTCTGCCACTCTATGGGATAATTTATCGACTTTCTTTCAGGAGAAGGTTCAAGCAATGTATTCCTCTTTCACTGTGATGGGGTCCTATAACAACAACTCTCTCGTCTCCTGTCCACTCCAGTGTTTGGGCTGAATTTCGCCCATTCTGTCCAGAATCTTCCCTCGTGGATTTGAATAGAGTGAAGTCTGGTTTGCACCTTGACCCCTGCCCTGCAAGATTTTTTAAACTGCTGGTCCCTCTGCTCAACCCCTATTTAAATTCAATTGGGAATGATTCTCTGTCAACGGGCAGTTACCCTTCAATATGGAAAAAGGCATATGTCCTGCCGATCCTTACAAAAGAGGATGCAGATGCAGCGGTACTTAAGAACTTTAGGCCAATCTCTCTTCTGCCAGCACCCACAAAACCCTAGAGAAGGAAGTTCAGAGGAAGTTAATTGACTTCCTGGAGGCTAATAACCATCTTCATGACTCCCAAATGGGCTTTAGGTTGGGCTACAGTACAGAGACTGCCGTGCTGGAGGTGGCGGAAACTATACGGGAATCCTTAGACCAGGGCAGCTGTGCTATGCTTGTGCTGTTGGACTTGTCCGCAGCTTTTGACATGGTATCACACCAGATTTCGCTAGAAAGATTAGCACTGCTAGGAGTGATGGGAACTACTTTAACTTGGTTCCGCTCTTTCTTCAAGGCCCGGTCACAGCAAGTGTTTCTCTGCCCTCAAGTTTTCTCCTCTAGTCCTATTGTGTGCGGAGTACCCCAGGGCTAGGCATTGAGCCCTACTCTGTTTAATGTTTATCTTACCACCCCGGCATCAGTAGTTGAGCATTGTGGGGTGAGAGTGGTCTCATACGCTGACGACACCCAGCTGGTGTTCTCCTTCAAAGATCACGCAGAGGTTGCATTTGATAGTTTTAGGCAATGTTTGATCAATGCTTCCTCCTGGATGACAGACAGTTGCCTGAAATTAAATGCTGACAAAACGGAGGTTTTGTTTTTTAATCAACCATCTCCTCCACGGTCCGATTTCTGGTGGGTGGTGGAGCTTAACCCCTCCCCGTTCCGCTCTCCTCAGTTAGAAAGTTAGGTTTTAAATTTGTTTCCAAACTCTCTGGCAAGGCCCAGATTGGTCAAGTTTCCGCATCTTGCTTTGGAAACTGAAAGCCCTGCAGAGATTTCTCCATCTTTTGCCGATATACTGCTGGGAAACAGTGGTCCGTGCTCTTATCACGTCTCAGCTGGACTATGCCAACAGTTTGTACCTGGGTCTCCCAGCATATCTGATCTGGAAATCACACCCACCCAGTAACTTTCCACAGAAGGAAGCAAGAACATAGGGGGCACACAAGAATCACCTAAGAGCCTGAGACCGGGCACAGACTCTCTGTTAAGGTCATTCTGTTAGTGCCTGCAGCTGAGCCAGTGTGAGCAGGCTTCGTCTCATTGGACAGGTATACAGAAGTACAAACAATATATTCAATAGTACAGCGAAGCCCAACCTTAGGAGAAGATGCACCCCAGCAGCTTTCTGCTGAAGCAAGCAGTACACATAATGAAACTTAGTTCAGTCACAGTCTAATATGGATTGCAAAATACAAAATGGAGCCAAATGCACTAACTTAAGCCTGCATTCTATTAGGACAGCTCAGTGGGTTACCTACAAATGTGGCAGCGGCTACTAATTTAGCCTTATAATGCTAACCTAATATAGCATTTTCAGACTAACACACTGTTGAATTAAATATAGGGTAGAGCCAGTAAGATAGGAATATTATGACTAACAAATTGTAAGTAACCAGAAAAAAACTTTTCTTTTTTCCGACGCAAGGTTAACATGGAGCGTAAAGGCTGCAAAATTGTCCTAGTCACTTCTGTGGTTTCCGTAGCAGTCTCTGTAGTTAGGTGGATGTTAGATTCTTATCTACTGGAAGGAAAAGCTTCCCTATATTCAAGTCAGGCAAATAGAACTAGGTGAGAAGTTAGTTCTGACCTTCTAATCCGACTGCATTTTTAGCTTTCTGATCACTGTTTTTTTTACCTTTTACTGTAGGGGAGCCTCATAACCTGTGACTCACCCACTGTAAATTCATGGTAAAATGGACTGTGCGTGTTTATCACTTGTCTGCCTTTTAAGATACAGTCACTGCAAAGCAGCAGGGGTTGAAGAACCGGGTTTTTAAACCCAGCGGCGCCAGGGGCACGCCCAAAGTCTTCGAATTCACCTGTCTTGTTATACAGAGACACGGAATACTTCTGGGTGGCGTCAGAGACCAAATTTATTAGCTGCAGCTAGTAAAAGAAGTCCTAGAAATACAACACGATGTACAACTCAGGAGACTGTTCAATTTTGTAAGGCAAGACATCCCTTTTTATGCCAAAATTCACATTACGAATGCACACCCACTGCGCAAGATTCTAGCCAATAAGGTACATTCTCAAACAAAGTATCACATAGCAAAAACCCTCAGTTTACATTACCCCAACCCACAAGTTAATTATTAGGAATGTCCCAAATCCAATCTCCACAAGCCGGACAAACCCATAATTGAAAGCACAATGCATGTAATGAAAGAGCATAGAAAAGAAACAATGACAGATAGCGAGCAAGATAAAGCATGTGTAAAGAACCTAAAAGTTAACGATGTCCTGAACTTTGATAGGCAATCTCAGACAACGATCAACTAAGGAAATTGGCTTAGCGAGGTCAGTTTCTTACAGTTCACCTTAGAGTCAAGAAAAGGCCTAGTTAATAAGTGCATGAACAGCGAAGCCCATGCAACTTTGTTCATTCGGTTACCTCCACGGGCCCACGGGACTAGGTGATGGCAACACAAAATGGAGGCACGGACAAAATGGAACCCATATTCGAAACGAAGTCTCTGAATGCGTAATGAACTCGCTAGTTAACACGACAAATTCACTCAATATTAGCCACACTTACTAAATACGGTACAACATCACCAAAATCGTGACGGAACCATAACCTCACGAGACAAGACAAAATTTCACAGAACCTCAGACCCTCCTTTTGCCATTACGTAGGCAATAACCCAAACTCACCTTAATCTGAATCTAGGTCTATATCAATATTCATCAGATGATCAAGGTGTTGCTGGAGCATCCTCCTACTATTCTCTACTTCTCTCGAGACAGGTCTGCGCACACACAAAGACTACAAACGGAGGGACCACACTGGATGCAAAGACAACAAGAGAAGAGAATAGCTAAAACCATACCAAAATACAGAATCTTCCATCCCCATTTGGACAGTAGTCCCCAAAACCATCCAGTCAATGACCAGTCTCCTTCGTCCACATGAATAGACTCAGAAACCTTATGCAGTCTAGAAATGGCCTGGTATACTGTAGGGGCATTGTCTGGTATGAAAACACAGCAACTAGATTAGATCAATTTGCATACCCCTCCTCTATCTGCAAGTATAATGTCTAAAACCATACGGTTTTGTAACGTCATAAGACGATCCGCTTGAAGCTCAGCGGTGACATTACTAAGGGCACCTGTAGTCTCATTGATAGTGGCCTCAACCACTCTCGTAAGTTGTCGTATATTCCTGCTATTGTCCATAGGACCCCAAAATGGTAGGAAACCCTTGAAAAAGTCTCCTACTAACTGTGCTGCGGTATCTTCCTGATCGAAGACACCTCTACCATATCTTGTCCTATGATAGTCCGGAGTAGCAGTGTACGTAGGGGGAAGCAAAAACGCCACATAACAAGTTCCCGAAAAATAAGGTGGCAATCATGTATAGGCTCTGCCGTGACAAACAAAAAAACGTGCCTTTAGCTGGCACGAACGGAGGAGAAGTCTGAGATGAATAAACATAGGTGTGAGCACACACACTCTTACCTAACTGAGCTCTCGGATTTCGACCATTACCTTGCAAACAAAAGTGGCCTTGATGTGGTACAATCCAAATCGGGGGAGACCTTTTTCGTCTCTCCTTCTCTGTCAAGCTAGTACTGTATCCAGTCACGTTCCAACCAACGTAAGCCTGCACCTCATCCTTAGGGATAGCATTATATGCATCAATATCTTGAATCATATCTACTATTCCCTTTACCAAGGCACTATTTCTCAGATTGTCTTTCACGGAACGTAAAGGATATACCTCATTCGCATAGATAAACATAGACTGAAAAGCCCATACAGACCCATTGAAAGAAAAAGGCAAAACCAAATAAGGCATACCTCTATCTGTCGTATTAGGCATAAGACCACAAACCCAGCAATTAGTGGTATTTACTACCAACTGATGCTGATGCAACAGCTGTATAAACAAATTGTTAACAAATTCTGACCTCCTTGTCTGTTCATGTTCAGGCAACGTGTAAAATTGGTGCGAAGAAACAGTAGTAAAGGAAAGCATAGGTTGGGAAGTGGGTACAGATTTCAGTGGTGTAGCATAAACAATCCAACCCACACAAGCTAATGTGATACTTAAAAGCATAAAAGAACACAATATTATAAAACATTTGCTACGTAACAGTATACAAAATCTCATCTTGAAATCCATTTTATCAACAACTCTCTCAGTTACAAAAAACTCCATCCTCTAACGTGCTGCTCACGGCAATTTTCCCTCTTCACTTAAGTGTGCATCCAGGCATCCTAGAAGACCTTATAACCGCAGACCGTATGTCAATACGCGGGTCACCCCTTGAGAACTTATACCGTGACCCTGCAGCTGAGCTCGGATGGTAGCTCAAAAAAGAGAAATAGAACAAAAAAGTTTCTTGTCTGAAAGAGTATAGTTCTCAAAAACAAAAACATTTAGAATTTTTATTTGTCCATGTTAGACCTCAGATTATAACGTTCTTTGCCAGACACCGTCTGATCCTTGAAAAGCAACTCTGGTTGGGTAGGATCAAGTCTCAAATGCGGAGGCACAGCTTCTTGCAGAACTTCGTCATCTGCACGTTCCGACTGGGTCCATTTCAACCATGCATCACTAAAAGGCACAAATCTTGGGACCCTTTCAGTCTCGGAATCAGCAATTCCCTCTCTGACCCATTGGTCATATGGTAAGGATAGAGGAATCCTTTTACAATGGGTGGCATGCACCCAATTCTTCTTGCCGCACACTTTAACAGCCGTCCGAGTTGTCAGTAGCACCTGAAATGGACCCGTCCATCTCGGTTCCAGATTCTTCATCCTCTGGAAATTCCGCACTAGAATCCAGTCACCAGGTTGAATCGAGTGACCTGCAGCCACAGAAGCTGAAGGTAAAGTATTGTGAACCTGTTGGTGAAGAACACGCAATTTAGCAGTCAAGTCATGTAAGTAATCAACCAACATAGGATACTCGATGTCACAATATTTATTCAGCCTCGGCACACTCCAAACATTCGCCGGGCGACCAAAATCAATTTCGTATGGGCTAAGTCCCACACGAGAATGTACTGTCGTCCTCGTTGACAAAAGTGCCAACGGCAAAGCATCGGGCCATGTAAGACCAGTGCTTGCTTGTATCTTGGCCAATTTAAGCTTAAAAGTGCCATTGTAGCATTCGACCAGACCAGCTGACTGGGGGTGATTCGCAGCATGAAATTTCTGTTTGATTTCCAAACCCGCACACACTTTCTTCATAATCTGACCCACAAATTCACTTCCGTTGTCACTCCATACCATTCTCGGCAAACCAAATCTAGGGAAATATTCCTTTAGCAAAACCTTGGCTGTCGGGTCTGGTGGCTCAGTGGACTAATGCTTCTACTCCAGGGGCCTGTGTTCGACCTCATGGTCACAGGTTCAAATCCCGGCGGGTCCACTCAGCCTTTCATCCAACTGAGGTCGATAAAATGAGTACCATTGAGTTGGGTAACAACAAACATCTGTTATTCAGCGCCAAGATACCCGTAGTGGTGAACGTGCGCTTTACAAATACACATGTTATGTTATGTTATGTAGATAAAGCAGTATTATCCTTTAGGAGGTAGGCCTCTATCCATCGGGAAAAGGCACACAACCACAAGGACATCCTTTAGGTTGTTGCATCTTTCCATGTGAATAAAATCCAGCTGTAACACCTCAAACGGATACTTTGGAGGAGCAAAATGACCAGCCGGAGTTGGGGTGCCCTTGCCAGGATTATGCATCAAGCAAATCATACAATTTTTAACCAGATTCTCAGCACATTTAGGAATTCAAGCATTCTGCCATACTGGAGCCAACAACTTACATATCCCTTTTGAACTGATGTGAGCCAATCCATGAGCCATTGTAACCACTGGGAGCACATACGCATCAGGCAACAACCATCGCTGGTGCTCCGACAACTCAACCCAACAGCCAGTCGAGTCCAACATTCCCGTAGTCTCTCTCCACACATTCAATTCTTTCTCAGTAGCTTCTGCCTTAATCCATTTGACACTTTCTATTGTGTCTTCACACATTCCTCCTGCCATAACCCATCTAGCAGGGCCTGCAACATACATACGACTCGTCACATCTTTCGCCGTTTCTCTCGCAACTTCATCCGCAAATGATTTACCACGACCAACATCATCTGTAACCTTCCTATGTGCACTGCATTTCACATTCGCAACTTGTGTCGGCAAAGTAAGTGACTCAAGAAGTTCATTCACTAATTGTCCATGCTGAATTTTCGTACCATGAGAAGTAAGAAATCCTCTTTCTCTCCACAAACATCCAAAGTTATGGGCAACACCAAATGCATATTGGCTATCAGTATACACATTCACACTCTTTCCTTTCGACAACACACACGCTCTCGTCAGGGCAATCAACTCTGCTGCTTGAGCTGAATTCTGTGGAATACGTGCAGTTTCAACATTCGTGTGCAAAGTCGTACCCGCATACGCTGCAGTCGTATTGCCATTTGGGAGCTTAAAGCATGAACCATCTCCACATAGAGTACCATCTGGTTTCTCAAGAGGAGTATCTTTCAGATCAATTCTACCCTTCGTTTCCTCCTCTGTCCGGAGAAAACAATCATGCTGTTCCTGAGCATCTGCCTCTACAGATATCGGCAACAATGTAGCTGGATTCAACGTATTGCACCGCTTAATGTACACATGACTAGCCAAAAGCGTCAACTCATAACCTGACAAACGCGCACTAGTAAGGTGCTGAGTCCTCGTTTTATTCAATAAGGTATCCACTGCATGTGGGACCATCACAAACAATGTATTATCCAATACCAAAACAGCAGACTGTCAGATAGAAACAATTGCTGCCGCAGTAGCTCTTAAACAACTCGGCAACGCCCTAGCTACCGGATCTAAAGTAGCCATAAAATACGCACATGGGCGCTGCTTGTCTCCAAATTGTTGCGTCAACACTAACAACGCACAACCCTCTCTCTTGTGTACATAGAGTGTAAAAGGCTTACTGTAGTCGGGAGTACCCAACACCGGAGCAGAACACAATGCATCACGCAACTCAGAAAAACTCTTCTGACATTCGTCAGACCAAGGAAGAGGATTTGGTGTATCCTTAAGGGTAAGTGCCAACAAAGGTTTTGCCAAAAGAGAAAAATTCAGAATCCACTGCCTACAATACGAGGTGATACCCAAAAAGGCACGCACCTCTCTCTGTGGATGGCACAGTCATTTGAGCAATCATTTGAATACGCTCTGGGGTCAATCGTCTTCCTAAGTAGGTCACTTCTTGGCGGCAATACTGCAACTTTGAAGGTGATACTTTATGGTGAAGGTCAGACAAATGTCGCAACAAAGAAAGCGTAACTGCTTTACAAATCTATTCATCATCAGCAGCGACCAACAGATCATCCACATACTGGATAAGAGTCGCACCAGGAGGCAAGACAAAAGCATCAAGCTGAGTTTTCAAAGCCTGACTATAGATGGAGGGACTCTCACAATAACCTTGAGGAGCGCGCTTAAACCAGAAGCTTCGGCCTCCTAAAGAGAAGCCAAAAATATCCCTACTTTCTTCAGCAATCGGAATACTAAAGAAAGCATTCTTCAGATCAATAACAGAAAACCAAGCAGCTGAAGCAGGGATCATAGTCAATAAGGCAGTAATGTCCGGAACAACAGGAAACTGTGGCACGACAATTTTATTGACCTCTCGAAGGTCGATCACAAACCGATACACAGGTGGCTGAGAAGAGTCAGTACGCTTAAGAACAGGCAGAACAGGACTGTTACACACATTACCTCTTGTTTCTTCAATCACATCTTTCTCAACCAAATCACAGATAATCGCTAAAAGAGCTCTCTCACCATCACTAGAGATCTTGTATTGCGGAATGCGAGGTAGCTTAGAATTCGACTTGAGGGTAACAACATAGGGTGGAAACTGCAAAAGACCAACATCATTCGGACCTGTAGCCCACAGAGTATCAGGGAGCGAACGCAATTCCAGTGGAAGCCGATCTTTAGACAAATACATCGGAGAGATCACTCTCTTACCCAACGTAAGGTGTACTCCCGAAGGAGAACAATGTAATGTTGCATGCAATCTTTTCAACAACTCCAAACCCAACAGATTCTCACCACAACCTGTCGTTTGAATAATGGGTGCTTTCAATTCACAAGGACCAATAGAAAAAAGGCAAAGGACTAGAAACCGGATTACGAACTGGGGCGCCAGAAAATCCTACCGAGACATTCATCAAGCCAGACAAAGGTGCGCTAGGGAGTTTAGCCGCACCAGTATCCAAAAGAAAAGGTTCTGACACACCTGATGTAATTACTTCAACATAAGGTCCACTCTGGTCTACTGGAACTGACACTACTCCCTCTCTTTGTCCATGGCTGTCCTAGCTATCATTAAAACCAGCACTCTCGCTTTCAACATAATAGTCATCCGTGTAATATTGAGCAGACTGAACAGACGGAACATTCTGTTGATCAAAATAATTCATGGAATTCTGAGGGGGAAAGGAACGTTCATTCTGAGGAAAGGTACCACGTCCTCTACCCCTAGGCACTTGTTGAAAACCACCACGACCTCTCTGACCAGACACACCATTCGTACGTTGTAGCAAAACCGGACAACTATTCTTGAAATGACCTTCTTCCCTACAATAAGCACACTGATTAGGGCCTAATGGAAGTCGCGGAGGAAAAGACTCAGGCTTCTGCAGCAATCTCTGAAACTGTGGGGGCTGCTGAAACTGGGAAGGTTGCTGACGCTGATTAGAGCGAGGCGGATACACCTGCTGTAAAAGAACCTTCGTCTTCAATTCTTGAGTCTTCTTTTCTGCTTTATCCTTCTCATCTTTATCTCTATTCTCGTAATATTGTGCAGTAGCCAATATCTGGGCCGAAGAAGAAACAGCCCATGAACTCTCAGAGTCCTTCAACTTATTACAAAGTTCGGGAAGCAAATTAAAAACAAACTTATCCACAAACAATCTTTGACCACCTTCTTTACTCATTTCCTGACCACTGTGATCAATGAATGTTTCTTCAAACCTAGTGAAGAAATCAGACACACTCTCGTCTTTCTTCTGTTTGCATGCTGCTAACTTGTCCCAATTCACTCGGATAGGAGGCATCAAAGTTTTCATTAAATTAATGATTCTACCGGGTAAATCTGCAACTAAAGGTTCAGGTTTGGCACATCCTACCTGTCGACCATCTGCAGGAGCAATATTAACCCATATATCTCCTAACTCTACCGCATGATCCTCCTGACGGATCTTCGCCCACAAAGCTTGAGGAACTACATTACCCAACAACATATCCACATCAGCTAAATTCATAACACACACATCAACTGTCTGGGACAACTCTTTGTAGTAACCAGCAGGATTTTTACGGGGGTCAGGCAAAGTCTGCTTAAGAGCCAGGACCTCTGCCCTCTTCCAAGGAACATGTACCCACACTCGCTGAAAATGAGCCAGTGCTCCTTGAATACCATTAACGGCATAAGCAGCAACTGCTTCTCTCCATGCAGGGGGAACCTTCTCATAGGATACTGCTTCACTTTCCTCCTAACAGAAGGATCAGCTTCAAACAATGTTAGACTTGGCTGTCTCTAGTTGGCAGAGGTATACACTTCTGACAAATAGGGACTCCCCTCCTCTAGTCAGGGCAAGGGGATCACACACTTAGATAACCCCTGCTCACCCCCTTGGTAGCTTGGCAAAGCAGACAGGCTTATCTCAGAGGCAGTGCGTTAAGCATTTATGACCACATACAGTAATAAAGTGAATACACTACAAATGGACACGACACAGTAGTATTATAAAAATAAGGATTTCTATATAAGGCTTAGCACAAGACCAAATAACGACAAAAATATACCACAATCTTATAAATACTCTTGGAAGGAAAAATAATAGTTCAAGTGTCGTTTCTTCTCATTTAGCACAAAGTCTTTAGTAACAAAAACAACTTTTCTTCTTTAAATCACAGTTCTTGGCAACAATGTAACCCACACGGGAGTCACACGACGTCGAGGCAAAGTTAATCCAAAGGTTAGGCGTCGACCGCGAGGAGCGCTACGTCGAGCCCGGAGTCACATGGATCCCCACAACACAGTACCTTGGAAAAGCGAAGCACACGATGATCAGCGGCGTCGAGATGTCCGGCGTCGCGTCTTTGGCGTCGATCGGGCCTCGGAGTCGGAGCAGAATACGACATCGTCGTCGATGTCGATGATGATGTTGCAAGAGTGAGAAGCGCTCATGGCGTCGAGAGGGCTCGGAGTCGATGCGATCAGCTGCGGTGCAGACACGGGGTCACTTGGAGCTGGAGCCAAACTCACTACTCACTGGCGTCGCTACTGGCATCGATCGGGCCCGGCGGCCTGCGTCGAGGAAGCGGGACACTGGAGCCGTTACTCACGATGTCGAGCTGGATTCAGCGGCGTCCGTCGGCGTCGAGATTACTGGATTCTTCAGAGGTGCTGGATTTTCAGGTTCCAGCAACAAGCACTTTTAGCAAATAAATGAAGTCCTTTAGCCCTGTGACTTCAACAGGAGGCTGGCACTCTTCCAGCCCTTGGAGATTTTCTTTGCCAAAGTTTGAGAGTACACACACAGTTCCTCTCTCCTGGTTCATTGGCAAAAATAAAGAAGCACTGCAGGATTCCCCCCAGCAAACAGCACTCTGGCAGAAGGGGTAGGCAAGTCCTTGGATCAGCAGGCTTCTTGTCCTTGGTTCAGGGTTCCTTGTCAGAAGTGATCTAAAGTCTTGGTTCAGGCGTCCTTCTCTTATACCCCTATTTGGCTTTGATCCCTTTGTCCATGCAGGGGAATTCCCCTCATCCTGGGTTTGTTGTGGGTGTAGCCAGGCAGAGGCACCTGGCCTATTCACTGTGCAGGGCTAGGTCCTCAGACGCCCAGCAGGAGGTGGAGCCAGTATTGTCACTGGCAGGAACAGAGCTATCAGTCGCCCGGCAGGAGGTGGAGCCAGCATTGTATCAGGAAGGGCAGGCTATCAGGAACTACTCTCCCCCTACTCTCAATGCAAATGCACCACTCACCCCACACTGACTCATTCAGAACTCTGGAGCCACCCAGCCCCTGTCACACACACACCAAACCAGCAGAAACCAGAAATAGTTAGACAAGAAAATAGCCACTTTCTAAAAATGCTATTTTCAAACCCAGAGTCCAAAAACCATCCACCCAAACGGATGCGTTATTAAACCCTGAGTTCAGGGATACCAAACTCGACATTGCACCATGCTCCCCGAGCCAGCTAGGATTATAGCATTAATAATCCTGGCAGCCCATTCTAACTAATGGAGAGCAGGTAACCTCACAATAGTGAAAAACAAATATGGCTGTAATTCACTATTAGGACAGGCCAACTTGGTCAGGCTTGTCCTACCTTATGCTTAAAATGCACCCTGCCCGCGGGCCTACCATAGGGGTGACTAACATGAAGTTAAGGGAAGGTTTGGGGGCTGGCAAGTAGGCGTACTTGCGCAGTCAGTGTGACAGTGGCAGACTGCACGTAGGTCTAGCAATGGCAGACCTTTAGACATACTTTTACTAGGCCGCTCTTGTGGGTGGCACAACATGTGCGGCATTTGTATTTACAAGCCCTGGCACTCCTGGTGCACTAGACTAGGGACTGACAGTAAACCAAATAAGCCAAACATGGAATTCAATCAATACAGCAATTTTACATAGGGAGCACCTGCACTGTGGTACTGATCAGCAGTGGCACAGTGCCCAAAGCAATATACCAGCAAAAACATCGTAAACAGAGGAGGCACACAGAAAAAAATGGAGGAGAGACTACCCTTGACCTAGGGAGTCCTCATCACTAAGGCAGAAAAATCTGGACAGACCATCAGCATTGGCGTGATCTGTACCAGGGTGGTGTTCCACCGTGAAGTCCATCCTCTGTAGGGAAATGGACCGCCTCAACAGCTTTGGATTCTCACCCCTCATCTGCATCAACCATCTGAGGGGCCTGTGGTCTGTCTGAACCCGGAGATGAGTCCCAAACAGGTAGGGTCTTAGCTTCTTCAGCGCCCAGACCACAGCAAATGCTTCTCGCTCTATCGCACTCCACCTCTGTTCCCTGGGAAGTAACCTCCTACTGGTGAAGGCTACAGGTAAGTCTCGGCCCTCTTCATTCACCTGAGCTAAAACAGCCCCCACGCCATGCTCCGAAGCGTCCGTCTGGACAACAAATTCTTTAGAAAAGTCGGGTGCCTGGAGTATAGGTGTGTGCACATTGCAGTTTTCAGGGTGTCAAAGGCCGTCTGACAGGCGTCAGTCCAGATCACATTTCGTGGCTGCTTCCTGGAAGACAGCGATGTCAAGGGGTGCACAATGTTTCTATAATCCTTGACAAACCTCCTGTAGTAACCCGTGAGACCTAAGAAGGCTCTCACCTGAGTTTGAGTTTTGGGCGGTGCCCAAGCCAGGATGGTATCTATCTTGGTTTGCAGGGGGGCCACCTTGCCGCTCCCTACTTGGTGCCCCAAGTACACCACTGAACCCTCCCAATCTGGCACTTACTGGCCTTGATTGTGAGGCCTGCTCTGCGTAGGGCCAACAACACTTCCTGGAGGTGGCGCAAGTGTTCCTCCCAGCTGGCGCTGAACACTGCGATGTCGTCCAGATAGGCGGCCCTGAAATCCTCCAGTCCAGCCAAGACCTGGTTGACCAACCTCTGGAAGGTGGAAGGGGCATTCTTCGTCCCAAAGGGCATAACCCGGAACTGGTAGAGCCCATCTGGTGTGAAGAATGCTGGCCTCTCTTTTGCCCCATCAGTTAAGGCGATCTGCCAGTACCCAGACGTTAGATCAAACTTACTAAGGTACCGTGCAGCCCCTAACCGATCTATGAGCTCATCAGCTCTGGGGATGGGGTGCGCGTCAGTCTTGGTGACTGAATTGAGTCCTTGGTAATCCACACAGAACCGAAGTTCTGGTGAAGCACCAGGCGCTGCAGCCTTCGGGACCAAGACCACTGGGCTGGCCCAAGGACTGCTAGAGGACTCAACCACCCCTAAGGCAAACATTTTGGAGACCTCCTCCTTAATGTATGCTCTGACCTTGTCAGTCACCCTGTAAGCTTTGTGCTTCACAGGAGGGCTGTCCCCGGTGTCCACGTCATGGACACACCAGTGAGTGACACCAGGAATCAAGGAGAACAGATCAGGGAATTGTCCCAACAGGTGGCGACAATCTTGCTGCTGCTCAGGGGTCAGTGTGTCAGAGAGGACAACACCATCCACTGACCCATCTTGCTCTTTTGCATACAGGAGGTCAGGAAGAGGCTCACTCTCCTCCTCCATTCCAGCATCTGTAGCTAGGAGCATGCCCATTTCGGACCTTTCTAAGTGGGGCTTTAACCGGGTGACATGCAGGACCCTCAAGGGGTTCCTGGGAGATTTGAAGCCCACCAAGTAGGTGACATTGCTCTTATTCTCCACAACCTTAAACGGTCCAGTCCACCTGTCCTTGAGCGCACAAGGTTCCACAGGGGACATGACCCAAACTTCTTGACCAGGCTGAAGTTCGACCAGAGTGGCATTCCGGTCGTACCACCGCTTCATCTCTTCCTGGCTGGCCTCCAGATTTGCCTGAGCAAGATCTCTGAAGCGCCTAGTCTGGTTCCTAAAGGCCAGCATGTAGCTGTATACATTATGGGGAGGGTTCCTGGGAGATTGCTCCCAGCCTTCTTTGACCAGACTCAAAGGTCCTCTTACCGGGTGTCCATACAAAAGCTCAAAGGGGCTGAACCCTAGAGACTTCTGTGGCACCTCACGGTAAGCAAACAACAGGCATGGCAAAAGGACGTCCCATTTACGCCTCATTGGTTCTTCAAGACCGATGATCATGCCTTTAAGGGTCCGGTTGAATCTCTCAACCAGCCCATTACCTTGAGGGTGGTAAGGAGTGGTGAACTTGTAGGTTACCCCACACTCCTTCCACAGAGACTTCATATAATTGGAAATGAAGTTGGTGCCCCGGTCTGACACCACCTCTCTGGGGAACCCCATGCGGGAGAAAACACCCATCAGTGCCCGTCCCACCACGGGGGCCGTCACTGTTCGGAGAGGGATGGCTTCCGGGTACCGTGTGGCATGGTCCACCAAGACCAGGATGAACCTGTTGTCCAGGGCTGTCTAGGGGTCCAGGGGCCCAACAATGTCAATCCCCACCCGGTCAAAGGGGGTACTGACGACTGGAAAAGGTTGGAGGGGAGCCTTCTGCTTCCTTCCGCTTTTCCCTCTTGCCTGACAAGTGTGACAGGTTTTACAATGGATGTCTACATCCCTTCTCATCTGAAGCCAATAAAAATGGGTGACAAGCCTTTAATCGGTCTTGTCCTGCCCCAGATGTCCAGCTAACGGAACGTCATGAGCCAAACCCAGTAGGAAGGCTCTGAAGCGCTGGGGTACCACCAGCACACGGGCTGACCCAGGCTCAGCAGCCTTAGGCTCGCTATACAGGAGGTTGTTCTCCCAGTAGACAAAATGTGTCCCTGACTGATCACTTGCGGTTTGGGCTGAGGCCTGCTGCCTCATACCCACAAGAGAAAGGGCACACTTTCTGTTCAGCACAAAATTCTTCCCGCGAGGGACCACCATCCTGCTGCCAGTGGGTCAGCTCGGGCAGGTCTCCCAGTTCAGCAACTTGTTCCCCTGTGGGCTCCAGGGCATCCCCCTCAGGGTCTGCCTCCTCCTGGACCACAGGAACTATGGGGGCTGGTATCCCGCGCCTCCTGCCTCTTCTCTTCCCAGCTAGGTCCTGGGCCATACTTTCAGGCTCCGGGACCCCTTCAACACCCTTACTTGCTGTCATCGATCGAGTGGTTGCACACACCCACTCTGGCACACCCAACATTTTCAAATGTGTCTCTCGCTCCACCTTAGCCCAAGGGGAGCCTTCCAAATCATTGCCCAGGAGACAATCAACAGGCATGGTGGGCCTCACAGCGACCTGAAGAGTACCTGGAACTCCCCCCCATTCAAAGGGAACCTGAGCTACCTCACACTCTTTCTGGGAGTTGTCAGCAGCTATCACAGGGTAGAATGCGTGGGGAACCACCTGCTCTCTGGACACCAAGTGACACTTGACAGCTGTCACACTCGCTCCGGTGTCTCTGAGAGCTTCCACTCTATGGCCATTAATGGTCACCCACTGCCTATATTTATTAGTGTTACTAGGCAGAGGGGGTGGAGGGACCATTTCCATGTCTCTTAAAGAGACCAGGTACATCTCTGCGGGACCCCTCCCACCAGGGGCAACCATCTCCTCCCCTCCCAGGGCTACACTCGCCAACTGACAGGGGGGTGCACGTGGTGGTGCATTAGAGTCCCTCATGGGACAAGGGGGATCATAAAAATGATGTCCCACCTGCTTACAAACATAGCAGGTCATTGGGCCCCTATGAACAGGTTTACCTGTCGGGCCCCTGGCTTCTTCACAGGGGGAGGCTGGGAACCCTTCTCTTGGTTCCCTTGGGGATTACTTTGGGGCCCTTTCTGGAACTCCCTCTGTTTACCCTTGTCCCCCCACTCTTCTGCTGGGGACCCTGCCCACCTTTGGCTGAGTCTCCCACTGGACCCTTGTGGACCCTGGTACTGGCCCAGCGGTCCGCCTCCTCAGCAAGTTTTCTAGGGTTAGATATCTTGCTATTAATAAGGTGCTGGTGCAGCTCTGAAAAACAGTTATTAGACAAGTGCTCCCAAGCAAACAAATCATAAAGAGCTTCATAACTTTCCACTTTGCTGCCCTTTACCCAACCATCCATGGCTCTGCAAAAAAATGACACATATTCAACCCACGTAGTACCAGGCAATTTCTTACATTCTCTAACGGTTTGTCTGTACTTTTCTGGGGTTAGGCCATACCTTAACATTAAAGCATCTTTCATATGAGGATAAGACATCCTATCCTCAACAGGCATGTCCAACAGGGTATCTCTCCCCTCATTCACAAAGCGACCCCACAACCCCGCTCCCCAATCCTTCTCAGGGACCCGGTGGGCCAACAATGCTAACTCATATGCTTTAAACCATTGACCAATATCCTCATTCTTCTGAAAATCTTTGATCACATCTTTGGGAAAATAAAACCTACTTTCTGCAGGCACAGATGGGATGCTGCCACCAGAGGGATTCAATTCTAAACTCTTAGCTTGGAGCTCCATTTCCCTCACCATTTTTTCACGCTGAAAAGCTAACTTTTCTCTTTCAAACTCCAACCTTTTGACCTCCATATCAGCTTCTCTCCTGCCTTTTGCATTTTCTAACTCTAACTGCCCATTTATCTTAAGTTTTGTCATTTCCATATTGTATGCTCGCTCCTTCTCCTTTTCTTCTCTTTCTTCAGGAGAAAGACCTTTAGAGGAAACACTGCTTCCGGGAGGAGACACGGGCCCATTCACTGGCACCTCCTCCTCCCCTTCCCCTGGCGGTACCACTACCGCATCAGAGGGATCTCTGGCCTCTAACCAGGCCTCCAAAGATTTGAGAACTTCCCCTTTTTTTTTGCAACCTTTGGTAGGAACTTTCAACTGCTGGCAATAATGATCCAATTGCTTTCTGCTGTAATCTTTGATCTTACTTCTATCAAATTCCTCTACAACAACAGGGGTAGTGCTTCCGGCATCACTCATGGTCAAAACTGGCAGTGTTCAAAAAATCAAGTTTCAGAAAAGCGGAGAACAAACATAGAATCCTACCAAAATAGATCGTGGCTGCGCTATGGTCTGCTTTCACTATGTAGAGCACACTAATCACTGCACATGGGTCATAAATGCAAAGTTCAAATCCTCACCGCTGACCCACCAATGTTAGACTTGGCTGTCTCTAGTTGGCGGAGGTATACACTTCTGATAAATAGGGACTCACCTCCTCTAGTCAGGGCAAGGGCATCACACACTTAGATAACCCCTGCTCACCCCCTTGGTAGCTTGGCAAAGCAGACAGGCTTATCTCAGAGGCAGTGCGTTAAGCATTTATGACCACATACAGTAATAAAGTGAATACACTACAAATGGACACGACACAGTAGTATTATAAAAATAAGTATTTTTATATAAGGCTTAGCACAAGACCAAATAACGACAAAAATATACCACAATCTTATAAATACTCTTGGAAGGAAAAATAATAGTTCAAGTGTCGTTTCTTCTCATTTAGCACAAAGTCTTTAGTAACAAAAACAACTTTTCTTCTTTAAATCACAGTTCTTGGCAACAATGTAACCCACATGGGAGTCACACGACTTCGAGGCAAAGTTAATCCAAAGGTTCGGCGTTGACCGCGAGGAGCGCTACGTCGAGCCCGGAGTCACACAGACCCCCACAACACAGTACCTTGAAAAAGCGAAGCACACGATGATCAGCGGCGTCGAGTTGTCCGGCGTCGCGTCTTCGGCGTCGATCGGGCCTTGGAGTCGGGGCGACCTGCAGCGGCGTCGACAGATGCCAGGCAGGAGCAGCGCTCCCGAGGCGAAGCAGGATACGGCGTCGTCGTCGATGTCGATGATGATGTTGCACGAGTGAGCAGCGCTCACGGCGTCGAGAGGGCTTGGAGTCGATGCGATCAGCGGCGGTGCAGACACCGGGTCACTTGGAGCTGGAGCCGAACTCACTACTCACTGGCTTCGCTACTGGCGTCGATCGGGCCGGCAGCCGGCGTCGAGGAAGCGGGACACTGGAGCCGTTACTCACGATGTCGAGCTGGATTTGGCGGCGTCCGTCGGCGTCGAGATTGCTGGATTCTTCTGATGTGCTGGATTTTCAGGTTCCAGCAACAAGCACTTTTAGCAAATAAATGAAGTCCTTTAGCCCTGTGACTTCAACAGGAGGCTAGCACTCTTCCAGCCCTTGGAGATTTTCTTTACCAAAGTTTGAGAGTACACACACAGTTCCTCTCTCCTGGTTCCTTGGCAAAAATAAAGAAGCACTGCAGGATTCCCCCCAGCAAACAGCACTCTGGCAGAAGCGGTAGGCAAGTCCTTGGATCAGAAAGCTTCTTGTCCTTGGTTCAGGGTTCCTTGTCAGAAGTGATCTAAAGTCTTGGTTCAGGGGTCCTTCTCTTATACCCCTTTTTGGCTTTGATCCCTTTGTCCATGCAGGGGAATTCCCCTCATCCTGGGTTTGTTGTGGGTGTAGCCAGGCAGAGGCACCTGGCCTATTCACTGTGCAGGGCTAGGTCCTCAGACGCCCAGCAGGAGGTGGAGCCAGTATTGTCACTGGCAGGAACAGAGCTATCAGTCGCCCGGCAGGAGGTGGAGCCAGCATTGTATCAGGCAGGGCAGGCTTTCAGGAACTACTCTCCCCCTACTCTCAATGCAAATGCACCACTCACCCCACACTGACTCATTCAGAACTCTGGAGCCACCCAGCCCCTGTCACACACACACCAAACCAGCAGAATCCAGAAATAGTTAGACAAGAAAATAGCCACTTTCTAAAAGTGCTATTTTCAACCCCAGAGTCCAAAAACCATCCACCCAAACGGATGCGTTATTAAACCCTGAGTTCAGGGATACCAAACTCGACATTGCACCATGCTCCCCGAGCCAGCTAGGATTATAGCATTAATAATCCTGGCAGCCCATTCTAACTAATGGAGAGCAGGTAACCTCACAATAGTGAAAAACGAATATGGCTGTAATTCACTATTAGGACAGGCCAACTTAGTCAGGCTTGTCCTACCTTATGCTTACAATGCACCCTGCCCGCGGGCCTATCATAGGGGTGACTAACATGAAGTTAAGGGAAGGTTTGGGGGCTGGCAAGTAGGTGTACTTGCGCAGTCAGTGTGACAGTAGCAGACTGCACGTAGGTCTAGCAATGGCAGACCTTTAGACATACTTTTACTAGGCCGCTCTTGTGGGTGGCACAACATGTGCTGCAAGCCCATGAGCGGCATTTGTATTTACAAGCCCTGGCACTCCTGGTGCACTAGCTAAGGACTGACAGTAAACCAAATAAGCCAAACATGGAATTCAATCAATACAGCAATTTTACATAGGGAGCACTTGCACTGTGGCACTGATCAGCAGTGGCACAGTGCCCAACGCAATATACCAGCAAAAACATTGTAAACAGAGGAGGCAAACAGAAAAAAATGGAGGAGAGACTCAGGCCAATAATGTCAGGTCTAACAAACAACAACTGAGAAGGAAGTCTACACCTAAACGCAAGAAGCGTCTCTACCGCTTCTTCAACATCGGGACCCACTATCCTCCCTTTAGCAAATTCAGACTGAACATCAAGCACTTCCTGCGGAATCAGACCCAACTGATTATTTTCCCATTCTTCACGAAGGAAAGTACACATTACATCAAAAATATACCTTTGCTTAGGCGGATCCCACTGTAGGAAAACATCCATAACTGCTTGTAAATCATACCTAGAAACATTTAAAATCCATCTTCGAGCCAAAAGATCCAACACTGCCCACTCTTCGGGACCAGGAAGCTTACTACGACTTTGCTTGCGTTCCAAAATCGGGGTCATAATCAGTGACCCAAAGAGTGGAGACAAAAGGGATGTATGACGTTACAACGCATACTTTTACTCCGCATACCATTACAACGCGGTATTCACAACGCATACCACTACAACGCATAGCGCTTTGGGGTGCTGGATAGTGGTAAGTATAATTTACTATTCTAACTCCAGTCCCCGTGGACCCTAGGGAAGGTGTTGGATAGTAAATTAAACTTACCTCTTATCCTAGAGCGCCCCCCAGCGCCATGCGTTGTAATGGTATGCGTTGTAATGCCTGCGTTGTAATGGTAGTGCGTTGTAAAAAATGCGTTGTAACAGGTGAATACCGACAAAAGACTAGCAACAGTCTCAGTCATCCGTTTTCGAGCAGAAGGAGAAGAAGTTGACATAAGGACAGGAGACAAAGTATTTTGAGGAGACAAAGACACAGGGTCAGTAGAAAAGGAAGTCAAAGGCAAAGGAGAAGAAGGCAAAGGAGTTTGAGGCAGAACTGGTAGCAAAGCTGGCGGGACTAGAGAACACTGCGCCAATGGAGGAAGAACTAACTGTGGAAGAACAGTTGGCAGGACGACAACATCAGGGGGTCGAACAACTTGGGGTCGCGGAGGTGCAGTAGCACTCTGTACATAAGGGGGTGGTAATCTTAACAGATGCGACATCAAAGGATCCTTTTAAGGGTCATTTGTCGCATTCGAAAGAAGAGGTGGCAAAGCTGGATAACATTTGTCAACGGCCATGCAATGTTGTCTATCTGACACCTCAATCGCACGATCTTCTTCATCTTCTTTAAACTGCCTAGCAGCTTGCATTATCGATATAGGCTTCTCTTTCCTATCTTTCTTAGCTTGCTTAATTTATCGCTGTTTGGCTTCCTTACACCAGAGGCGGAAAGATTCAAACATCGCCGGACGGGCTTTCTTCCTAAATAGCGCAACTTCTAGGTTATCTAAAACCTCTGATTCGAAGCTGCCATGTTGGGGCCATCGTAAGACACCATCTTTCCTAGTATAACGGATCCATACTTCATTAAATGTAATTGGACCCACGCCATGCTTTGAATAGAGCTCATAAGTTGGAGATCCAACCGGAGGTATCGGACACGAATCCTCCAATCGGGAATCCCTGTTACAACTACAACAAAACCATTTCCTAAATTTGCTAAGATCAGGCATCTTATAGCTCACTAATCTAGCTTCAAACTTCAAGGGGTTATCAACACGATATACTCGCAAATATACGAGCCCCTCGGCTTTGGTAATTGCAACAACCAAAGCAAAGAAACCCAAGAAACCAAACAAAGTCGTGGGAGTGACCCACTTGTACTTAACCAAAATGTCTGTCACGCCACCAGAAGACCATCTATCGTCTCGCCTTACAAATCATCACAAACGGGTCCAAGACAGGGCGACAGTCAGGGCAGCAGTCCTTCGAAGCCGTCGGAAAGGGGAAGCCTCACAGTAAAGACCTTCGTTCCACAGTCGACATGCAGGGGTCGATGAAGTGGGGGCCCTCCTCCAGAATTTCCGCACGAAGCTCCTCACGATTTTCGGACTTGGACCGGTACCGCTTAAGTCGCCCTATGTTGGGCGCCAACTGAAGAACCCGGTTTTTAAACCCAGCGGCGCCAGGGGCACACCCAAAGTCTTCGGATTCACCTGTCTTGGTATACAGAGACACAGAATACTTCTGGGTGGTGTCAGGGACAACATTTATTAGCTGCAGCTAGTAACAGAAGTCCTAGAAATACAACACGGTGTACAACTCAGGAGACTGTTCAATTTTGTAAGGCAAGACATCCCTTTTTATGCCAAAATTCACATTACGAATGCACACCCACTGCGCAAGATTCCAGCCAATAAGGTACATTCTCAAACAAAGTATCACATAGCAAAAACCCTCAGTTTACATTGCCCCAACCCACAAGTTAATTATTAGAAATGTCCCAAATCCAATCTCCACAAGCCGGACAAACCCATAAGTGAATGCACAATGCATGTAATGAAAGAGCATAGAAAAGAAACAATGACAGATAGCGAGCAAGATAAAGCATGTGAAAAGAACCTAAAAGTTAACGATGTTCTGAACTTTGATTGGCAATCTCAGACAACGATCAACCAAGGAAATTGGCTTAGCGAGGTCAGTTTCTTACAATTCACCTTAGAGTCAAGAAAAGGCCTAGTTAATAAGTGCATGAACAGCGAAGCCCATGCAACTTCATTCGTTCGGTTACCTCCACGGGCCCACTGGCCTACGTGATGGCAACACAAAATGGAGGCACAGACAAAATGGAACCCATATTTGAAACGAAGTCTCTGAATACGTAATGAATTTGCTAGTTAACACGACAAATTCACTCCATATTAGCCGCACTTGCTAAATATGGTACAACATCACCAAAATCGTGACGGAACCATAACCTCACGAGACAAGACAAAATTTCACAGAACCTCAGGGTAAGAGGCACCTGGTTGGCTAAACCTGAACATGTGTGGACACCTGTGGGTACTTGTGTGAGGGTTGTGCATGGGAAACTCGTATTGTGCACAGCCCAGGAGCTGCGCACAGGTAGCCTGGCGCAGAAGGGACTCTACAAGGTAGGGTATTGACCTGGAATAGGCCTTATATGGTGTACACAGATAGGGAAAGTCAGTGTGCTTAACTGTCTGGTCTGGAGTGACCCTCCATTATACACTATGGGGAAGACTGCCTTAGAGTGCAGCTCCGCATACCCTTGGTCTAAATACACTAGTGGCACACCAATGTACAGTGCAACCTGTCTGAAAAGAAGAATGCTGTAAAGTTTAACGTTAAATCTGTACAGCGTATCGGTCATCCAGGAATGTCATGTTTATCTGGCTTAGCTCAGGCTCAGAGTCCAGAACCTTTGTCACCCTGTTAATTTTCTCTCCAGCAGCAGTAACAAAGGCCGCCCCCCACAAAGGGAGCAATTAACTTTGATTAGGTCAGCTCTTCAGAAGGAAGGGATGCTCTTCATCAATCAGCCAGCTGTCATCCTGTGCAAGAGAGCAGGTTCAAGCCCCCTAAATAAAGGGAGGGAACCCAGACCCTGGAGCAAAACCAGGATGGGGTCTCCTATGAAGTTTTGTTGTGGCAAGCCCTGGCAGTGATGTCAGTGAGGGGTGGAGCTGAGATCCCCAAAGCCCATGTCGCAAGTGACTATTTGGTGAAGCCATCTTGAAGTATCCCAAAAGGTTATGCAAAATGGTGGAAACAGGGGTGTAGAGGTGATGTGGCACCTCAGGATAGACCAGAGGTGCATCCGTACTGGCACCTTCTGCCCCCGCTAAAAAGGTCTTGTGGAGGGGGAGAGCTCTCTCTTTTCTGCAGGATGCTGGCACTGAAGGCTGACACCATGGACAATTGACATATCTTAGAATTAGTAACACATGTTTAGTAGTATAGAAAAAATAGCAATTTAACTTATACATTAGTATACACTATATAAGTCTCAGAAACATTTACAAAACACTTTTACTTACTGATGATGTCATCAGTGATGTCATTTGAGATGCTTTCAGTGATGTCACTGACCAGGTCATGAGTGATGTAATATGTGGGGGTGAAAGTTATAGTGGCTCAGGTAACTATAACTGCCAAATTTCAATGATTTTGTACAAGTGAAATCTGAGCCTCACTATAATGACCCTGTAACCTTTGTTTTTTTCTGTGAATTCTTGAGTTTTTTTTAATTCTTTATATCATAACTATAACGTCCTTGTAACCTTTGTTTTTTTCAGTGAATTTCGAAGGATTTTCAATGTTATTTCCTAACTTCAAAATCCCTGTAACCTATTTGTTTTAGTGAATTTTGAAGGTTTAAAAAAAAGTCCTACTTGTAACCTTTGAGAGCGGGTGTGTGAGTGGGCGTATTGCTCAGTGTGTGTGTGTGTGTGTGTGTGTGAGTAGCTCTATGGGTCTGTGATTGGGTGTGTGATTGGGTTTGTAAATAAATGGTCTACTGGTGTCTCGGATCTTTGTAAGAGCTGCCCAGGGCAGAAGGAACCTGAGGGCCACTTTCTTTTTGCCTGCCCTTGCTACTTGGCGCCGCGAAACAAATGGTTAAAACCACTGTTTCAACGATTACCATTTAAAAAATCGGCAGAGGCCATTTGGGCACTAAAGACTATTACATCTGAGGTGTTCGTAGTGAGCCTAGCCAAATATCTGGGTTGGGCCTGGATCATCAGGACAAAACATATGCCTAATCTGTTAGAGCCGTCTAATACTGCTTCATTAGGTGGTTTACTCTGTTTATTGTATTAACATATAATAGCACTGATTGCATTTTTTGCACTTCATGTATGAAATGGTGTCCCTTTGATTGTTATGGTATGTTATATAATTACCATATTTTTTATGTCTTAATCAGGTTTCTTATTTAAGATGTTTAATACTTTTTAAAATCTTCTTATAATCATCTTATTTAAGGTCTATCATTGTATGGCTTACTTGGCTTATTTTGTATGCAGTCTCTGTTTATTATTGTCCATCAATGTATTATTTTATTTGTTATAGTGAGCTTTTAATAGTTAATAGATTTGCTAATGTTTTTCTCTGTAAAAAGCTTTCTAAGTCTAGTTTTAAAAAATGTTTTACAATGTGTCTTTTATGATTTGTGAAATCGAAATAAAGACTTGAAACCTGGGTGTGTGAGTGGCTGTACAGATCACTGACTCTGTGTGTGTGTGTGTGTGTGGCTGTATGGGTCTGTGAATGGGTGTGTGAGTGATTGTATGGGTCAGTGGCTGGGTGTGTGAATACTGTATGGGGCTGTAACTGGGTGTGTGAGTGTCTGTATGGATGAATATGTGGGTGTGTGAGTAGTTTTGAGGGTGTGTGAGTGGATTTGGGATTTAGTTTATGGGTGTGTGTGACTGAATGGGTCTGCAAGTTGGTGTGTGAGTGCCTGTATGGGTCTGAGAGTGGGTGTGTAAGTGGCTGAATGGGTGTGTGATTGGTGTTGTAGGTGTGTGAGTAGCTGTATGGGTCTGTGAGTTGCATACTACCCACTCTCCACAGTCACTACAGAATGCTCTCTGATAGGTCAACTATGCATTCGCCTTCAGAAGATTTTCAGATCGTATTTCAATATGGAATTGCAGAGAAAACACACTTACTTAGCCTTAGCCAAGCCCAGGAAGTTAGGATCATTTGTCCTTTACAGAAGTGAAGCTTTAACTAGGAATCCTGGTATGTTTATATTTGTAAGTGCTTCCCGTTGAGGTTTAATTTCTGTGAAATGAGCATCAGGGCCAGAACTGAACATTTCTACCTGTTTATCCAACAAGAGTCTACTGTTTTACAAAAAATGTCTTCCCAACTGGAGTACTTTCTACTTCGACCTTGTGTGCATTTAGGCAATGTGATTGTTCCTCGTGTGTCTTCATACAGTAATCTGTGATAACATGATTGTTCCTACAGAGAAAACAACAGGACTACAAATAGGTGAATCTCCATCATACAAAGGTGCTTTCTCTTAACTAGATAAAGCAAGTGCTTCTTTATCTTTTGGAGATGTCCTGATATTTCTCGGCATCCTTAACACTTCACCAAAATCGGTGGGAAATGTTCTGGGGGACTGTTAGACTCGGGGGTCTCTGGTTGGTATGCACTTGTGAAAAACAGGGACCCTCTCCTCTAGTCAGGGTAAGAGAACTACTCCTTTAGAAATAACCCTTGCTCACCCTCTAGGTAGTGTGGCGGGAGCAGACAAGGCTAATCTTTAGGGCGATAGTTAGTTAAACATTTATGATCACATCCAGTTAATATAATGACCCCGCACAAACGGACACCAGTCGTAAGGTTGTATCAAAAATACGTAGCTTTATATAAAAATACTCAGTTGCAGATTTATCACAAGACCATATAACTTTTAGCGATTGAGGCCACCAGATTTAAATAGGCAAAATGTTCTTAAGTGTTCTTAGTCAGCAAGGTACGCTGGGGGTCGATGCGTGTTCCACGCTGGTGAAGCGACCCGTTGATGAATGATGGACGACAGGGAAAACAAATGTTGCGGACCCTAGATCCGATGTGAACTCGGGATCGAGTTCAAGTGTACCTTGTTGCGGGTGACCGAGGCATTTCAGGCGTGGCCTCAGGTGAGGGCAGACTCGGGACGAGGCCGGCGGTTCTCCAGGGATTTATCCGGTTCGGAGCCCTCTCGAGGTGCGAGGTGGGTGAGCAGGGAGGTTGAGGGTTGCATCGATCCGGGGTCTGGAGCAACTCATGGGGCGAGGCGCCGTTCGGGCCTGCGGGACATACTTCTTCCTAGTACGCCGGGTCGTACCTGTGGATCTGTGTGGGTTGCCGCGTTCTTGGGCAGACAGGTGCAGCACCGGGCTTCCGGTACCAATGTACGGAAGGCCTTCTTGAGGTGCGGCACGGGCCTTGGTATGCAGGAGAGCAAAGCGAGACAGTCGGGTACGTTTCGACGTACGGACCGTCCGGGGCTATCAGATGTGCTCTGTGCAGATTCTGGCGGGAGAAGATGAGAGGCGCACAACGCGCTCCGTAGCAGGCGAGTTGTCAGGAGAGCGGGCGGCCCAGCACTGAAGCGGAGAGTGACTCAAGCTTGAGCGGAGCTCTCTGCAGCGGGGGGCAACCAGGCTCCGAGCTGTCACGACCGTAGGAGGGTGAAGGTACCCAAGTCACAACTCCGGCGAGGGAATAAGAACTTAAGGGCCCAACAGCAGACGGGCACAGGCAGAATTGAAACCAATAGTCCTGGAGTTCAGGTCAGGGGGCAAGCTCGAGATCAAGCCCTTGGAGATTGTTTCAGGCACAAGTCTTCAAAGTCCTCTCTGGTCTTTTTCTCTCCGTTCTCAGCAAGGCACCACTCTTTCCTCAGCTTCTCTTGGTCCTTCTAGTCAGGCAGAGGTTCATCATGGTCAAAACTGGATCTGATTTGGTCGGAGCGGAGATCCACTTTTTATACACCGTTTCTTTGGTCTTTCCTGGCCAGGGGGGCCTTTGCATAGTCCATCTCAGCTCTTGAGTACTTTGTTTTGCGAAGTCTGGGTTTTCCTTTCAGTGAGCAGGGCAGGCCCCGCAGACGCTCCGCAGGAGGTGGAGCCAGCATTGTGAAGACAAGTACAGTCCAGGAGTACTCTGTTGACTGTCTTTCCTTCTCTCCTTACAAGGTGTAGGGCAGAGTCATCAGCCGCTCCCCAGGGGGCGGAGCCAGCATTGAGGTGGCAGAGCACAGGCCCATTCA
The DNA here is from genome assembly GCF_964263255.1 of Lissotriton vulgaris. Taxonomy (NCBI): domain Eukaryota; kingdom Metazoa; phylum Chordata; class Amphibia; order Caudata; family Salamandridae; genus Lissotriton; species Lissotriton vulgaris. Next base: position 114,578,009 of record NC_141690.1, on the reverse strand, counting down.
GAGTCAAAGGGCACTCCCCCCACCCATCCTGGTGTAATCTTCCTATTCACCACCTGTCTTCTCCCAGCCCTGTCACTCACACAAACCAGACAGCAAATACACATGCGAGCAGAGGCGGGCCGAGATGGTTAGGCAAGCAAAGGCTAACTTTCTAAAAGTAGCATTTGCAAACACAGGATATTAAAATAAACTTTACTAAAAGGAGTATTTTATTATTCTGAGTTCAGGCATACTAAACTTGACTTCCTACCATGTTCCCTGAGTCTACTGGGATTATAGAGTGTAATAATCCAGCAGCTCATTCTGGCCTATGAGAACGGGTAGCCTTGCAACAGTGAAGAACGAGAATGGCTGTAATTCACTATTAGGACATGCCACACACATCAGGGCTTGTCCTACCTTATGCTTACAATGCACCTGCCCGTGGGCCTACCAAAGGGGTGACTTATATGAAGTAAAGGGAAGGGTTAGAGGCTGGCAAGTGTGTGCACTTACCCAGCCAGCATGACAGTACCAGACTGCATGCAGGTTCTGCAGTGGCAGACCTTATACACATTTTACAAGGCGGCTCCTGTGGGTGGCGCAACCCGCGCTGCAGGCCCACTAGCCATATCGGTATTTACAAGCCCTGGCACTTCTGGCGCACTTTACTGGGGACTGACAGTAAATCCAATAAGCCAATCATGGAAATCAATTATACATATACACTTTACAGTAGGGAGAGCATATGCACTTTAGCACTGGTCAGCAGTGGTAAAGTGCCCAGAGTCATACCAACAAAAACAGATCAGAGAGAATATCGGAGGAAGGCAAAAAGTTCAGGGATGACCCTGCCAAGAGGGCCAAGTCCAATAGGGACTGTTGGTAAGCTGTCCATCATCCTGGCAAACTACTAAGGTTGACGGTGCAAGCCAAATGGGTGGAGCTGCCAGGTGATTTTGCACCTTTGCCTACGTGTAGTTTTTTTTTTTTTTTAATTTTTATTTTTGGTGCAAAACAAAGATAGCATTTACATCATCATCAGTCACGTAGCCATATATAAGTACTGGGTGAATGAGGTCATACAATATACAGAGAATGATGAAACGTATACCACCCACATGAGTTCCAATGCGCCTCTGGCCTCATCGGCGACGTGATGAATAGGAATATACATGTGTCGTAAAAATACAGTTTGCAATTTTGTGTTTTGTTGATTAATATTCGTCCGAGTTTTGCCTTATTTTTTGCAACAAACATTAAACAGTAAAACTAGCACACTTTGTCAGGCACGTACTTGAAGTAGTATCTTTCGTAACTCGCAGCATAGTCCATCTGTAAAGAGAGCAATCAGTTGTATCAAAGCCCCCCATCTCTTACACCCCCCCTACCATCTTCCGAAATTAGGTCCCGCCCAAATCCGTTTCACACACTCTACACCCACGTACACACCCAGTCAAGGTTCTTCGTCACTCTCAGATCCTTCGAGGTCATCCTCTTCCAGTGGGTCAAAGATATCCCCTCTATAGGAGTTCCAGGGTTTCCACACCCCATTCCACTTACGCGGATTACCTCTCAGTTTGTACACCGCCCTTTCAGTCAACATAAGCATGTCCATGTTGCGGATCCATTGGGCCAGTGTGGGGAGATCAGCCGACCCCCACTTCTGAGCTATATCCCGTTTCGCTGTTACCATCCCAACTGTAACCCAGGTTCTTGCGTAAAAGGTGAGGTCAGTCGGCTCCCAGATGTTCAGCAGGCAGAGCCGTGAGTCTAGGGTGAGGGTGGTGTGAAGTGCCTGAGCCATTGTGCGTACTACCCGTTGCCAGTAACTGACAACCAATGGACATTCCCACACCGTGTGTATGAAGGTTCCTTCTGCTCCGCAGCCTCTAAGGCAATACGGATGATCAGCCCTGTGCAGTTTATGAAGCATCGTGCGGGTGTAGTAGATTCTGTGTAGGATTTTTAGCTGCACTAGGCGAAATTTGGAGGATATGCCTGCTTCACGTGGGGATGCCATGGCCGCGTTCCAATCAGTTTCGTCTAGATCACCCACCTCCAACATCCATTTGTCCTTCAGTTTCCCCAGTGGATCAGGCATATTGTTGACCAATTTACGGTATGTTAGCGATGTCGCCCCTTCCTGCAAGTAGTCAGTAAGTAGACGGTCCTCCAGAGGGGAGGATTCGGGTGGGAAGGTGTCGGGCGGGATCGCTGCTTGCAGCGCGTGTCGGACCTGAATGTATCTGTAGAGCTCTGTGTTCCCTAACTCGTATTGTTCTTGCAGAGTGGCAAAGGAGATCACTCCTTCCCTCGTCCACATGTCCCCCACCGTGGAGATGCCGATATTGTCCCACTGTGTGAAGCCCTTGGAGCGCCTCAAATGGCCCAACGCCTTCGCGTCCCATAGAGGTGTAAGTTTCGTAATGATGCCATCCCACTTCAACTTTGCCTGTGCCTTGTACCATATGCGAACTGTATGTTTCGTAGGCCCATTGAGTTTTGCCGCCACTCCACGGTGGTACAGTGGGGCCAGTAAACTGTTCGTACCCAGTTGTGCCCTGTCTGCCTTGAACGCTGGGTCATCCTGCGGGGCATGCAACCACTGGTTAAGGATTTTGAGTTGAGCCGCCCAGTAGTACAGCTGTACGTTTGGGAGTGCAATTCCCCCGTCGTACCACCCCCTGTTTAATTTGGCGTGGGAAATTCGGGCTGGCTGATTGCCCCATAGCAGGCCTGAGATCTGTGCCGTTATTTTCTGGAGGAAGCTATCCGGCACCAAATACGGAGCGTTTTCCAGCACATATAGGAAACGTGGCAGAGCCATCATTTTAAATAGCGCTGCCCGTCCTAGTAGCGTTAGGGGGAGGTCCTTCCAATGGCGTACATCCCCACGGAGACGGACCAAGGGGGGCTGTAAGTTCAGTCGTGCGAAGTCCGCCTCGTCTCGGGTGATATGAATCCCTAGATATTTGAAGGACGTACTCGCCACCTCTAGTGGACAGGAGTCCGGGAGAGGCGGAAGCGGCCCCCGCAGTTCTAAAATGATGGATTTGGCCCAGTTAATGGTGTAACCAGAGATTCGCCCATGAGCTGTACAGAGAGCCAGGAGGTTAGGGAGACTCTCTTCTAGATCCGTAAGGTAAATCAGCATGTCGTCTGCGTAGAGGGATACCCGGTCCTCCCATAATGGGGTCCATTGTATTCCTTTCAGGAGTTGGGTGGTACGTATCGTAACCGCCAGCGGTTCTAAAACTAATGCGAAGAGCAGGGGCGAGAGCGGGCATCCCTGTCGTGTACCTCGGCCTAGGGAGATGGTCCTCGAAATGTGGCCATTGGCCGTCACCCTGGCTACGGGGTCTCTGTACAGCATGCGTATCCATGAAAGGAATACCGGGCCAAAACCCATACGTGCAAGCACTGCAAAAAGATAGCTCCATTCCACCATGTCGAACGCCATCTTGGCGTCTAAGGAAAGGATGGCTGCCGGTTCCTGCAGTAGTGGAATTCGCGCCAGTACTCCATGCACTCTGCGGAGATTTAGAGCAGTGCTACGATGTGGCATGAAGCCGGATTGGTCCGGGTGAATCAAGTGGGACAGACACGGTAGGATCCTGCTCGCCAACACCTTAGCAATAATTTTGGCCTCCGGGTTCAAAAGGGAGATTGGTCTATAAGATGAGCACTCGTTGGGGGGCTTACCAGGTTTCGGTATCGCCACAATAGTAGCCATCCGTTGATCTGGCGGCAGCGTACCCTTCACTCTAGATTCCTCGTACATATTGAGTAGGGGTGTGCTTAGGGATTCGGTCATGATTTTCAGCCATTCAATGGGGATCCCGTTGGGGCCCATCGCCTTACCCGGATGGAGGGCGCCAATAGCCAGCTGGATCTCCTCCACCGTAAGTGGCGCGTCTACTTCCTTGGATACCTCTGTCATCAGCTCTGATAAGGGAACGTGTGCGAGAGCAGTCTGGACCTCACCCTCCCTCACCACTGTCTCTGGGTTGTATACTTTGGTAAAATAATCGGCGAGGACTTCCACTATCTCGTCGGGGCGGGTGTGGTTGTTGCCATGTGAGTCTGTAAGTTGTAGGATATTCTTCCCCCCACCCTGTCTCTTGTCCAACCAAGCCAGCAACTTACTGGCCTTGTCCCCAATGTCATACACCCTATGCTGTGTAGCCGCAATGTCCGACACCGTGATCTTACGCATGTGATCTGTAAGGCGGCGCTGGTGGACTTGGAGATCATGGAGCGTGTCCTCCGAGGGATTAGCCATATGGGCTGTGTTGGCCCTCTCGAGGCCCAACTCTATATCTAGGGCCTCTTGTCTGTGCGCCTTTTTGTGATTTGCGATCACGGCTATGGCGTGACCCCTGAACACTGTCTTGTACGCCTCCCATAATATAGAGGGGGAGTCCACCGAGGACCGGTTTTCCTCGAAGTAGAGCCGTGTTGCCCTCTTCAGGTCCTTATTGATCCGAGGCACTTTAAGATAGCCAGGGAAGATCGGGAATAACCTGTGTCGTTTCATGGCCGTAGTGGTGAGTGTCAAAGTGAGTGGCGAGTGGTCTGAGACCCCCCGTGGCTGTATATCCGTCTCCGCTACAGTAAGATGACCATTGATCAAAGCAAAAAAATAATCTATCCTAGAAAGACTGTTGTGAGTGGCCGAGTAGTACGTGTATTTCTGCTGAGTAGGGTGTAAAGGGCGCCATATGTCCACCAGCCCCTGTGCATTCAGAAATGTCTGGAGCCTGTTGGGCCCTTCGACGTGTGTACGTGGGGGGAAACGATCCATGGTGGTCGTGAGTGTCATGTTGAAGTCCCCACCTATGAGCAGGTCTCCATCAGGGAGGGTCAGCAGGAATTTGCCCAGATCCGGCAAGGCCTCAGAGTGTAGGGCTGGTGGTATGTAAACAGAAACTATGTTTAAAAGCCTCCCCTCCCATTGGCCATGAACTGCCGCAAATCTGCCATGGTCATCCGTTGCAGTAGATTTGACAATAAATTTGGACGATTTTTTCTGCAGGATGCCAGTGCCACGGGACCCCGAAGTGAAATCAGCATGCACTATCATATGGTAGCCTCTCCTATCTAGGGCCTTCGTGGCTGCTCCCGTCAGGTGTGTCTCCTGTAGGAGAATGAGAGCCGGCCCCCGTCTCCTTATCCCCTGCAGCACCAGCCCTCGCTTAATCTTATCCCCTAGGCCCCTTACGTTCCAGGACATGACAACCAGTGGGTTCGCCGTGGTTTGACTATTCGTTCCAGCCATAGAAAAGCCTGTGGGTCGCCATAGAGCCCCCTCGCTCCAGGCGATGTTGCATATAGTGGCAGGCGTGGGGCAGGCGTGGGTGAAACTCCCAGTCAGAACTCCCTGTGCCCCGAGTGGACCATAAGTTCCCAGATACATAAGACATGCCTAGATACAAAAGTGTGCTTAAAACATAAACCTGTAGGACCGAGAAGTCCCATAGTGCAAACTTACCCAACTCCCCCCCCCTCCCTGCCCCCCTGCTACACGGACTCAAAACTGCCCGCCCCCCCCAACCTAGCAGAGTGCATACCCCATCCCCCAAACAGTGTACTTGCGCGTTGGGGTGAGGGACTCTCCGCAGCCGGCAGTCTCTCAATCACACCCTCGGAGGCCCTTCACCCAGTGTCCAATGGCGGGAAGCGCCTCGCAGCTTAAAAGTCTTATCACAAAAGCGAATATGAATGTTTCCCCAGTGTTCATTGTTCCTCGAACTCTTCCCTGCCGCCTTCAGCTCCCAAAGAGTCACTGTTGTCCGGTCCCCCTCCCGAGGCCTGGAAGTTTCGGCGTTGGCCTTCAGTCCGATCTTTCTTGGAGCGATGTGTCCGTCTGTGGTTCTGACCCGGTCTCCATCCCTCGAGCCACTCCTGCACGTTTTCGGGGTTGTCGAAGAACCAGGTCTTGTTCTCCGCTACCACCCGTAATCTTGCGGGGAATAGCATTGAATATGGCAGTTCTCTGGACCTCAGTTCTTTTTTCACTTCGAAAAATGTTCGTCGCCGACGGGCGACTTCCGCTGTGTAGTCAGGGAAGATGGCTACGGTGGCGTTCTGGATCTTGAGGGGAGGGGAGGATCTGGCTGCCTGCAGGATTGCGTCCCGGTCACGGAAGTTAAACAAGCGTGCCACTATGGGTCGCGGGGTAGCCCCCGGTTTCGGTTGGCCGCCCGGGACTCGATGGGCCCTTTCCACCGAAAAGAAGTTGGACAGTCCCTTCGGCTTTAGTTCGTTCGTTATCAGGTTCTCTACGAAGAGATCCATCGCTTTCACGCCTTCTGATTCCGGTACCCCTATAATGCGGATGTTATTGTGCCTAGAACGCCCCTCCTGCTCATCCAGCTTCTCCCGGAGCATTCTATTGTCCTGCGCCATCTTTCCCATTTCTCGTTGGAGTTCTGCGACGTCCTCCACCAGAGATTTCGTGACCACCTCCATGTTCTTCACCTTCTCCGACATTTTGTGGAGGTCCGCTCTAAGTAGGGTGACGTCCGTGGAGATTCCGCCAACGGTCGTTTGCAGCTGGGCCAGTGCGAGCATGACGTCGTCTAGTGTGGCCTTTTTTCCCCCTGGGGAGTCGGCCGCCTTGCCACCCTGCTCCTTCCCTGCCGGGGACCCGGTGGGTTTGTCGGAGGTAAATCGATCTATACGAGTCTGAGTGACGCCTCCCTTAGGGCCTTTCCCCGCCATGCCGCCGAGTGTCGTGCTCCTCGTGCCCCTACGCTCCAGGATGCGAGGATCGGTGTGGACCCCCTGGCCTGTCCGGTTCAGTAAGGATCAGGTCCAGCGACTTTCCCCAGGGTGCGAGGTGCGTCGGTTGTCGCCAAGTGCGTAGCGACTGCTCCGATCAAAAGATGGCGGGCGCCTACTCCGTCGTCGATGCCCAGGCTCTCGGCGCGGCTGGTGACGACCTTCGAGACTTTCTGAACTCCGGCGACCCCTCCGTTAAGCACCAATTCCTCGATCCGCGTGGACCGCTGTCTCCGACTCTCCGAATTGCAGTCGATCTGCTGAGTCCACCGCCACACGGGCACTTCCGGTCCAAGTTCTCCGGTCAGGATGCACATCCTGCTGGGTTAACAACCAGGGGAGGTCCCGGCTCTGGAGGTGTGAGCAGGCCGGTTCGAGGCTTCGACGTATCTCTGGCAGCGTATGTCGGATCTTGTCGCTGCTTGTCGCCACTTACTCCGCCCGGTCCTGGGATCCGGTACCTGCCTGTGGGGCTTGCAAATGTGACGGATTTTGTGTCGGATCGACGAAGAGGCCGCTTCAGCCGCGGAGCTCGTCCCTTATGCTGCCGCCATGATCGGCTGCTAGCCACGCCCCCCTACGTGTAGTTTTTTAAAGAGAGGCCGCAAGTCCACCCTCCCTGGGCTGATTTTGGCCCAGGGAGCCCCCCCCTCCCCCTGGGCCCATCAACTATTAGAAAGGGACAGGGCTTCATGACCCCCTCCCAGGGCTGATTCTGGCCAAAGAGAACCCATCCCCTGGATCCCAGCCAATTATTAGAAGGGGAGAGCGGTGCTTGGCCCGCTCCCAGGGCCGATTTTGGGCTTGGGGACCCTATGACATGGGGCCCAACAGACTAAGACTGGGTGCCCTTGTGCCCACCTAGGGCACCCAGTGTGCACTGTTGGAGACCACGGGGGTAGCCCCAATGCACCCATGGTCCCTGCTGGCTCCACACCTCTAGCAGGACCTGGCATTGCTCCTTCACACAGGGAGCAGCCAAAAATGCTGCCTTCTGCATGCAGGAGCAATCCTTTCATCTGGAACAGATGAAAAGCACGCTCAAAGTGAGCAGGAGTAGTTTTCCTGCTCCTGCCCCCAGGGAGCGGACTTAGAGTTCGCTCCCGCTTGGAGGGAGCTTTCAAAGCAGAGTCAGTTGCTACTGGGTGTCCTGTGGCTAGGACGCTGTTACATCTCTAGCTTACAAATAAAGAAGATCCTAAAGTTGTTATCCTGGCTCCTGTACTTCTTCACACTATGTTCTGGTTTTGAGTCCCATTCTTTGAAGCTGCCCTCAGGTAAAATGTGCATTGTTAAATATGGATATATGATGGTACAAGTTTATTTGCATGAAAGTATGAGGCAATGTAAAGGAAATGTAACTCGTGGCCAAAAGTTACGTAACGGCACAAGTTATACTTTCTTCAGCTAAATATATCTATGAGCAGAACTGCAGAATTTCTATGGCTTTGTGTGGGTAAAACATCAAACTAACCATAGCGTCCCTGTAACTTTTGATTTTCTCAGTGAATTTCTATGTTTTTTGTAACGTAATATGTAATGACCCTACATTAGTGGGGTTGTTCACAGGGCCTGGCCTGCGGCCAGCACCACCTCAAATTACACCTAACCCCACGATACGCATGGCCTTTGGCCATGGGCTGCAGGGGTTTGGTGTGTGAGTGGGTGTATTTTTTTCATTGTGCTTTGAATCTGCAGGTACATCTGACCAAGCTCAGGTGCATTGGAACCCACCATCATCACCACCGGGCACACGCAGCAAAACCAAAGGGAACCTACCAGGGACTAGCACGGATTAAGTCTTGTTGTCAATCTGAACTATCAGGTTTTAACAGCAGACAAACATGCTGCCCTCAACAGAGGACTGGGTTTTGTAACATCTGTTGGGTGAGATCCATTCCAGACTCATTGCAAGCTCGCTAATTTTTTCAGAAAGGTCAGATTGCAATTCTTTTTCAAAGATAAAGAAACAAACAATCCAATGAACTACCATCCTAATACCTTCCAAGCCATCTTGTTCCTGTCAAGGTATGAACATTTGAGAAAGCAGTTATGAATGATATTGACAACTTGTGTACTTCCACTGACCGTTTCTTTAACAATTTACCAACCGACGAAAGATGAGAGCTACGCACTCTAGCTACAGACCATGTGGTCACCATCAATATGGCTGACAAAGGGGGAGCCATTGTGCTAATGGACACCACAGCGTATCACACTGAATGTATGCATTAACTTAGCGGTAATCACTCATACAAACCTTTGAGAACTGACCCAACGCAACGTATCAGCCTAGAAATAGCGAGCATCATTGATGAAGATAACCTAGAAGGGTAGATCACGCCAAGTGAAGCTAGTTTCCTGTTCATAAAGTATCGAGCAATGCCAAACTTTTATGTATTACCAAAGATACACAAAACACAAAGGCCACCAACAGAACGCCCCATTATCTCGGGCATTGGTTCTCTTTTAGAACCTTTATCTACATTTTTGGATTTCTTTTTACGTCCTAAGGTGAGTGAGATGCCCACCTATCATAAAGACACCACGGAAGTTTTGAGAATCATACCTGAGCTTGAGTTCAATGTCGGAACTGACTAGTTAGCCTCATTCGATGTGGAATCGCTATATACTTGCATTCCACAAGATGAGACTTTAGACATCATCAGACTCCCACTAGAGAACCGTGACCTGGACTCCATCACACATGTCTAGTTTATCATGGACTGTGCCAGACTGGCTATGAAAGATTTTTTTTTTACATTTGAAGACACTATCTACCTACAAATATCTGGGACCTCTATGGGGAATGTCTTTGCACCCAGTCTGGCTAATCTCTGTGTCCATGTGTTCAAACAAGAACATGAACTCAACGTCATCAATCCTTTGCATAATCAGATCATCTGTTGGAAAAGATACATAGATGATATTTTTGTAGTATGGAGAGATGAGGCAGAAACTATCATTGAATTCCAAACTTGGCTGAATTCTAGAAACAGCTTTCTTCGCTTCACGGTTGAATTTAGCAAAAACGGTTTGCCTTTCCTAGACCTACGTATCTTCCCTAGTGAGAATGGTCTACAAAGTGAGCTTTACAGGAAACCTATGTCACGTAACTCGTTGCTACTTTACAACAGCCAACATCCAAAGTCTCTTTGTGACAACTTGCCATATGGCCAATTTCTCCGGGTCAGATGGAACTGTTCTGGCACAGAAAACTTCACTGAGCACGCAGAGCTACTGGCTAGACAATTGAAAGATGGGAACTACCCCAAAAAACGTATCAGTCAATCATGGAAGAGTGCTGCTAATAACAATCGAGAGGCAATCTTGGAGCTCAAACACCGAAATCGAATACATCATGGTTGACATGTGTCAGCACTTTAGAAGCTATGTCCAGTGCGATTAAAAAAAATAATGCGTAAACAATGGAAGATTCCCAATATTACTAATGGAAATATCCCTCTACTGCTGTTTGCAGTTAAGAGGAGTTCCAATCCAAGAGATTCCTTGGTACATACACAACCCAGGACATCAACTAGGATTCCCTCTACTGTAGGGACCTTAAGGAATCTGCCCCCAGTACAAGGACACATTCCATGTGGGTTGGATTCAATGTGTCCACAGACCAAACATGCAACAGAGATCGATATTGGGACTTCAAGACCATGGTCTCAAATTAAACATACAAACTGTAACAGCGACCAACTCATTTACCTAGTCATGTGTCAAATGCCAACTCCAGTATGTCTTTTTCTCACTTTGCCACTGGATTCAAGCAAGCCTGGCTGAAGACGGCTGTAATGACAGAAACCGGTCCTAGGAAGCTTGTTTCCGGTCCAGGAAAGGCATGGCTTGGCAGTTCGGGCTGGACTGTTCCCATGAGGCACAGGGTCAGACTTATTTGCATATGGCCATGTCTGAACTGGGGTGGCAGAGTGGGCTAAAGAACAGTGATGGATTTAACTAAGATCTGTTGACTGGGTGTGAGTGTTTGATTGGTTCAGATGCTCCGTTCATCACCACCCCCTTTTGTACCGCTTTGTTCGCCATAAGTTGGCAAGGTATGCTCAGACGTGAGTCTCTTGCTCACTTTGCCACTGGATTAAAGCAAGCCTGGCTGAAGACGGCTGTAATGCCAGAAACCGGTCCTAGGAAGCTTGTTTCCGGTCCAGGGAAGGCATGGCTTGGCAGTTCGGGCTGGACTGTTCCCATGAGGCACAGGGTCAGACTGATTTGCATATGGTCATGTCTGAACTGGGGTGGCAGAGTGGGCTAAAGAATGCTGATGGATTAAACCCAGATCTGTTGACTGGGTGTGAGTGTTTAATTGGCTCAGATGCTCCGTCCATCACCACCCCCTTTTGTACCGCTTAACTCCAGTATGTGGGCATGACCACTCGCAAGGTTAAATTACCGATTTCAGAGCACAAAAGTACAATAAGATGACACAAACAGGCCACTAAACTTACCAATCATTTCTTATCACTCAAACATACAGCGGAGGAACTCCACTGGACTGTTTTGGAACAACCATATATACCTACACACATTTCAGACATATCCAAATTTTTGTTTGCAAAAGAACAACAATGGGTATTTAAATTACAGAGTAACAAGAAGTGTCTTAATGACGATATACCATGGACCCTTCTCTGAAAGCAGAAGTATTATGAAGAGAACTGACTAGGTATTTTTCTTCCCAGTCATTCTGCTAGAGCCCTGGGGGCTTTCTCCAAGTAGTGAATCAATCTTCCAACTCCCTATGGTTTTTAACATGATATTTTTTCAACATTTTGTCTTACTTTTAGTCATTTTGTTAGAGCCCGCGGGTCTTTCCTTCTGAGCAGTGTATTAACTTCAAAGTTCCCAGTAGAAGTTCTCTCTATATTTCGTATTTCTTTTCTATAAGACATTCAATGAGAATGCCATAACAGACAGCATTGTGTTTGATTCCCCACATGTTCTTTCATTTGCCCATGCGCTATAGAATACTTCTTAGATATCAAGAAGGGGAAATCGATTATTTCACTATATTATAGTGGACATTCGGTTGCTCTGGAAAATAGATCCAAGAACAGTCGCTACGAACATATGTACACTACTTCTAAAAATTGATGGTTGTATTACTTGATGCTTGAGTTTGTCCTGAAAATATTATGAATAGATCACTCTATTAGCGCGATTTAAAATGCGTTCCATCATCAGTATTACACATTATTTGAAATTGAGAGATTTTTCTGATAATTGTCACACTGGTGCAAAACTAATTGGAGCTATTCTTCATCTATTTTAATTAAAATACATTAATAGAAGGCACCTTTCTAAAAATTCGAGGATCCCTGCCAATCCAGAAACGGCGGGGCTGTAAAGACATGCATTGTTAAGCCCACAAGGTAAAGGCATGCATGGTAATGGCTAAGGGTGGGTGGAGTTTGCAGAGTTCCACCCTGCGGAATTCCGCAGAGTGAAAAAAAACTCTGCTAACTCCGCCTAATTCTCCGCAAGCAGACACAGTTGGACTCGGCCACCCGTTCACGCCGATTCGTGCAATTAGCTCGCTCCGCATAGCAACGCACACCTGAACGGCATCACATAGTCACTTGCGTGTGCGGCCATGTAGTTTTTTCTACTCTGTGCTTGGGGCTGGGCCTACTTCTGAATCCTAATTTTATCTTTGCCGTCCTGACTTTATTTAAGTTATCCTTTCCTGTTTTATATTGTTTCCTTAGCGTGTGTATTTGTCTTGGTGTATTTTACGCTTTTTGCCTCTTTTTGTATATTTTCTGTGAATTTTATTACTTTTCCTCTAACTTCCCCAAACTTCCTAATTTCTCCCTCTCTAATCTATTCCTTCTATTCCTCCTCTCTTTCTTTTTTCTTATTCACCCGGTGCCATGCCAGAGTTTAGGAGAGGAGGCACCAGTGAAGCAAACCGCACACCCAGTGAGCACTGGCGCTGCCAGGGGTGCAGCCTCGCACCATTGTTAGGAAGGAAGAGGTGGCACACTTGTTTGATTTGTGCTAGCAGCAGGCGGCAGTCCAGAGAGTCAGTACTGCCTGCTGGAATGTCAGATGCTAAGGGGGAGGTTCACTGTTGCCTTCGCCATTGTATTGGGGTATGGTGGCCCAGCAGCAGCTGACGCACTGCTGGGCTGAGCTCAGGGCTTTAAGTGGGATGGAAAAACTGGGGGGTCTCTCAAAGTGGCGTGGCCACTAATTGGGGGCGTGGCTTTTAAACACTTGCGCTGAAAATCTGTGTTTGGTATAGTGTGCCGCCCAACTTGTATTTTGCTGTTTCTGTCATTGCATCCAGATATGTGATATAACAAGTAACATAATACCTACAACAAGTAAGGATTATTGGCTTTGTCAATGGTTATTAGTTGCATAAGATAAATAAGCTGCAACTATATCTTGTTACATATAATATTGAAAAAGCTTCTAATTAAAGCCCTGGTGACCCTACCACAATGTTGCTGCTCTTGCGCTTCAGAGAGAAGGGAAATCCGGAAAGAAAATGACTCTCTTTGAAGAATTTCCCTTCCCCCACAAAGCTCACCTGGCATGACGTCATGCCGTAACTTCTCCATTAGTGAGAAGTGAGCAGTGTGGGCAGCGCACATCCATGTGCTTGTTGTCTCGAAACGGGTCTCTATCTGGCTGTTTTGCGCCCTGGCACTTTTTTCCGGACTGCAGTGACAGTAAACTGCTGTCTCTGCAGTCTGGAAAAAAACGGACCGTCTGTGCCAGGGCTCAAAACAGAGCCCGATAGAGACCCGTTTCGAGGCCTCTTTTAAAAAGCTCCCGGTGCTCAGACCCCTTGAGAACCGGCCCACTTAAAGCCCTGGCTGAGCTCCTGGACTGGGAGAGAGACCTGCCCAACCTGCAGATCTTGGTGAGTGCTAGTAATTAATTAAGTTCAGGTAATGCAATGTTACGAATATTATGCGATCCAATCTGAGCAAGCCAGGTGCTTGGCGCTATCTAGTTCTGCTCGTTGCTGCAGATGCTCGCTTGCGCTGATTACATAAGAAGTTATGCTGACTCCTCTGTACTGTCACTAAGATAGTGGTACTGTGGTAGTAGTAGTAATATGATATTGGTAAGTTAGTGCTCTGTGCCTTTCTTTCTATATCACTTGTACAGTCCCAAGCAACCTTCTAGTGAAGTAGTATGCAATATATGCATCTATGTATTGAAAAGGGAAACTGACTGAGTGTGTTCATCAAAGAGTGTTAGATTTGTGAAGCAAATATCAAGTATTTTCAAATGTATGTGAGTAAATTCGGAATAGGTCATTGGTAGGGATTTTTACAATTTAGGTATAGGTCAACTAGATAATATAGGCTTTCTGATATAGAGAAGTATAATGTCAATATGTTACTGTATTTGCCTTTGCCTGTCAAAACATTCTCTAGCAGATTAACTGCATCGCTAATCAAGAAGAGGGCATTAGAGGTCGAGGAGGGTGCCACCACCAGTGCCAGGGCAGGTGGAAGTTCCACAGCCACCACCAGCACCATGACTGAGGCGGACCGCTCTGCTGGCCCCAGTAAGTTCTCATAGTGCCCACACCGCCAGCGCTCGCTCCACACTGCGCACGTTAACACTTACATACCAAGGAAACTCATGAGACATATTTTTGGGAAAGCAGTGGTGCAGGTTTATTTCGCACAACAAGTAGCTGATAAGGTGGGTCATCTTAAAGGCGATCCAATGCGGCAGCCCCTCGCTGACCCGCATGCCTAAGGAGCCATTCTTGCACGGCGAGTCGATGCTCTGACGGTGCAGTAAATTATCACTTTATTTCGTTCTACTCCCGCCCCCCCTGTCAGGGCGGAGCGATGAGGCACACCCCCGGTTGGTTCAGGCCCCCCCGACCGCTCGAAGGACTAACGGGGCGCCAACGCTGTTTCCTGGAACCCCCTCGGCTCCAGGTTCTTGGCTCAGGCACCCTTACTGTGCCAGGCAGAGGTATTTAGACTGCATCCTTCTGCCGCAGAGGTACCCCTACTGTCCATCTGCTTCCAGATCGCCCTGTGACTCCGCCACAGCTCTGGAGGAGGCCCCCGTCGATGACAGAGCCCCCCCACCCACCTAGCTACTTCACAACGCTGTCTCGTACCACTTGTACATCCAGGAGGGATATGTTCACCCTCAGTTTCTCTTGTACTGGTACCACCCAAACCTCCTTCCAACTAACTTCTGCATGGGACCGTTGCCCATCCTGCGGCATGCTCTATCGCTACTGGTTGTCTGGCCCTACGAGTGCCACCCTCAGACCATGGGAACTCGCTCGCTCTTAACCTATTGCCCACTGCTACCACGTCCTCCTGCACGATACCCTTCTGTTCTTCTTGTAGGAGTGCATGTCTAAGGACCCCAGGCCTCTCTTTTCCATCAACAATTGCCTGGATCCATTGCCCCACCCAATCCAAAGTGGCATGGTGGTAAAAAACCTATGGCTTCAACTACTCCCCGAGCGACTGCTGTTATTTAGACAAATTGCAACAATCGACCCATCCCCATTGCGTATATGGGAGCTCCTAACCTGCACTCCCTTCTCCTGCCCAAAATCATGGGGGTGCTATCCACTCCAAGTGTTCTAAGCATTCGTATTACCACAGTGAAATTTAACACTCAGAAATTCACTTTCTGGTTCTACTCAGGGTTATGTCTTTGCTCGCCTGAAGTCTTATTACTACTCTTCCTCGTTCTGGACTTGAAGGAGGAAACTGAAAATTGACGTGTATTTGTTCACATCTTCATTGCTTGACTTTACGTATGAGAAAGCGTCATCCATAGCTATTACTGTCACTCATAATTACACCCAAATTATAAAATGTGACACATAGCAACCCGACACTTCTGTTCTTTAAAGGGAAATGCTTCTTTTGTGGAATTTAGCATGAGTCGCCGAAATGATCCAAGTATGACCTGCACTTTCATACGAGTGATAGAGGTTTAATGACTTATTTTGCACCTTGTAAATCCTGGAAGTTGGTAGGTGACACTAGTCGTCATATCATACATCCATCGGGTTTCTATAGCTGTATACTATAGCTTTGAACTCTACTTCCAATGCATCATTGTACTCTCTTACCGAGCCCTGCCTGTATCTGTGAGAGAATTCCACGCTGCGCAATCCGTTCAACGAACCACTGTATCGCTGCTTGCAGGGACATGGTATACAAGTAGCAGCAAAGCCGCGTTTAAGGATATAATTGGTTATTCAGAAAAGTAGGCTATGACGAATTTGTTGTTTGGCTGATAGAATTGGTGATCACATGCCTAATTGATATTATAGCAGATCAGATTGGTACCACTAACTTTGTAAAACCCAGAACCCTCAGAGCTATCGTGTCAACACAGCAACCATTGGAGGCGAAATTACGGGCACATGCGATCCTACATGTCTGCGCACCTGATTTAATTGGGGGGGTCCGCAAAATGTGCAGCAATGCGTAGGCGAGAATTGAGAAACGCACACTGAAATCAGCCAGTCCGAGCTCGACCTATCCCTTGCCAACAGCAGAGGAAGCTAAGTGGGTGAATAACCGCAATACAGGAAAATTTAGCCCTCCTCTGTAAACAAGGCCAGCTACTGCACTCTAGGTAAAGTCAACAGAGTTGCGGCTCTGACCGTTATGCCATACCCTGCTTGCCGTCGTGCAAGGACCCTGTCATAATGACAACATCGAGCAGAAGAAACAGTGCATTGCCCCCAGATAATTATACCGTAATCAGGAAGACTGGTGTTTATAGATCCACTTCCCCGGCTGGATGACCAGCTGGCGAAGCATTCGGTGCTATGGAAGGCCGCATCGGTCAAAACTATACGTGCAACCTTAAGCCTACGCCCTAGAAGATCCGATTAGCATACTAGCACTGCAATTGAATTGTATGCATGGCCGGATCATACCAAGCGTCCTAGTGGAAATTTAACAAAGTAGCAAGACTGTTACATGAACCAAGACAACTATGGGGACAAAACGCATCATCGCCGTGCATTCGTGGCATTACTATTCAGCTTATACAGCGCGCAGCAAACTGTCCCTCGTGCGCAATCAAACTGTCCCTCGTGCGCAATCAATATGTAATATATAATATTCCACCGTCCGAATTTGCCACGTGTCCAGACTGGAAGCCTGTACCTCGCTGGCAGGGCAGGTTCTTGCCAAAGATCGTATTTGCATGCGCCTGGAATGAAATTACTCGCGCGCCTCCCCAGGACAGACCACGGAATCCTTGAAAGCTGCCATTGATCGCATCTGGGATGTGCCCGGAATAATCCCCGGGGCCATGCCCCACCCAAATGCGGCACCATTTGGGCACTCTCCGTCCCCCCAACACAACAGTCTGTCCCAAAATGGCGACCACTGATGGCTGCCACATCCCCGCACAAAACGCCCTCTTATTTGTCATAACCCATCAATCGATCCTTGTATACACGGAAATACAGTTTGTGTGGGCTAACCGATGCCTGCCTTCTACACGCAAGTCAACAGCCACACGGTCGCCCCAGTGCCCAATTGCCTCCACCCTGCACGGTGAATCCACTCAACTCCAACACAAACGGCAACAAGCCCAACAGCTGCACGACAAAGGCACCAGAACGCAGTACTGGGAAAGTGATGGACACGTCCAGAACATGTGAAGGAATTTGGCGTCCATTTAAAGGAGCGCATTAGAGTCCATAGAATATGGAAGACAAATTGCAGTACATCTTGGTAAACTGAAGCAGTTCATGTCGTAATATTTTGCTACTTATCAGTTCAGATAGCCTATATCGGATGCCGCACTGTGAAATATTCGGTTACGTTACGATTGTAACGCTGGCTGTATTGTCAGGCACCAAATGAATGCCTAATGTATATATATTGGCCTAGCAATAGACTACAAGATACGCGTGGTAGCGGTACCTAGCTACGGGGCGCGCTACCCTGGAAATGAGAGTCAGAGGTGAATGCATTTCAATTAGGCCATGCTGCACTTGAAACCCAGCGCATGCTGATAAAGAACGTAAGCAGATCTTTACCGGGCTCTCGCGCTGACAGAGCAACCGAAAAGATTTGAGATCTGGAAAGTGGAATTACCATTTTAAATCTGTGCAAACCAATTACTAAGACCAGAAGTATGGAATCCGTCCCCCTTGAACTCAGCGGGATGAAAGACATGATGGGAAACGTAAATGAGGTACACCCAGGTCATGTTTAGCAACAGAAACATAATATCACAACACAGATTTGCTATCACGCATCTTTATATTAAAAGATGAATCAGTTGTCATGGCACATTCCTATTTTATAACCAATCACAGTAAATGCTACACTTCTCTCTCACAGGTCTATCCCCCTAAACCCGCAAACTTTACTTACATCTATTCACTATTTCTGAACTGTGAATCTACACCAAGCTGCGACACCTGCAAGCTTCCAACATAAGCATGGGCGAATTTTTTTGTGTTTGCCACTCTCTGTCACCACTGCCACTCTCTGACTACTCATGCCACCCTCTGGCCCACCCATGCCACCCTCTGTTTCATCACAGCACCCTCTGGTTGTCCAGTTTTACATTATTGTGGCAAAGCAAATCACACCTTCCCTGCCTCAAGTGACCTGAATTAATTTGGGGCTGATTAATGTGTCACAGAATATTTTTTTAGCTGGCACCTGCTTCCTTAGTGCTTCCTGATTAGTGATCTTTTGCACTTGCTAAGTGCTTTCATTGTTGCAAAATTAGTTACAACACCTGCCCTGCCCCAACTGACAATAATGAATTAGGGGCTGATTAATGGATTTGAACTTCCAGCCTGGCTCCTGCTTGTCTCCCTTAGCTGTAATTCAGGACCTTTGTGGCATATGTGTAACTATTCTGAGGTTCAGAGCAGGGTCACATAATAGTTGCAACTGGCAACTGAACTCTGGAGGGGCCCCTCAGGAAGCACTACAGGAAATGGCTACTAATGATGAGCCTGAACTTTTGAACCTGGTAAGTAGTTTCAGTTTTGCTAAGATCGTATTTCTGCAATTTAGCACTTATTCGCGGGGCGCGAAGTTGTACTGGGAAGCCGCGAACTCACGCGAACAGTGCGACGCAAGCCATAAAATCCGCTGCTCGCGGATTTGCGGATTTTGCAGGAGATTCGTGAATCTCGCGGATTGCGAATTTACCGAAAATCCGCAAAATCCGCGAGCGAAACGGATTTTCCGCCCATGCTTATTCCAACACCACACCATCCGAAGAACACATTTCTCACCGCTTTCTGCGTAGGTTTACAAAGCTGTTGCAACCAGTACGCCGCCCAACAGACAAAGGAATGACCGATAACCAGCACAACACAGCTCTTAAGAAAGGAAATTATAAGCAGAAGTAATTTCACTGGAGCTCCCGTTTCGCGCCCCCCGTACCGCAGCTGAGGAAACGCTTTGATCGAATACTAAGAAAGTAAACATAAGGCCACTTAACCCAATGAACCCACTTTGTACTTGTTGCGATACCAGGATTCTTATAGGAGACCTATGGCGGAGTAATGAGGCAACTGCCTGGTTTCAACAAATTATTCCGGCCTCACAGACCGCCAGTGCTCCAATTGTTCCCAGAAACCCCGGCGCCCCATTTTTAGACATGGTACACACTTCCCTCTTCTCAGCTCACCAGAAAACGTCGACATGCCCTCCGCGCGCAGGACCAAGACGCCCAGTCCTCGACTCCACGCGCCCGCCGTTTAGATGTCGAACATGAAACCAGGCACCACACTCTATTCACAACTCTGGAGCCGGTTGCAGCAATAGAAAACACAAACAACGAGCGTGCATGGTCACCTCTTGCTCGCAGCAGCAAGACCGATAAGAAGACGGAACACCAACCCCAATTTCAATTCATTTTACAAGTACAAAAGAAAACGCTGTATCGCGATGGAGACTGCAGGCAGCAGGACCCGTGTGAATCCGCATGGAACAGACACTGCCCGGCCCGCACCCCCTCGGTCCCCCTAGGCCACACAAACCGCCGCTCTCGCTCCTACACTTCCTCCCGCTCTGTGCCCCTCCAACGCAGCCCCCGCAAACTGAACACAGAAACCCGGAACCAGCACTCACCGCAAAACCCGACGAGGGAATACCCGACGCAAAACCCGCGAGGCCGGTAGGCGCACGACGGACACATCAGGAACAACAGCGCAGAGCAGCCCACGGCACCGACACGGCAGGAAAGACCAAGCAACGTGCTGGGCCTGCTATAACAAACCCCCGGGCACGCCCCCCGCCTAGGAGCGCCCTCCCATTGGCCGTTAGTGAGGAGGGGGGGATGGTGCGCTGTATGCTTCTCTCGCGTGTCGTGTGATACTAAGGCGCTGTCTCGCCCATGCTCCCCTCTGTGTCGCGCGGCCAGCGGCATTCATATTATTTATTTCTCTAACTTTGACCTCTCCCCATTAGACACATTTTATCTCCTTTCTGTTATACTGTGACTTTTTTAAATGCTCTTTGTTCTATTTAATGTTTATGCGTGTTACTTATCCCTCCGTACATTATCCTTTTTCTTGTTTCTGTAGCTGACTTTCTCCTATGTCGGTACTGATTTGTAGGTTAAGTTTTTTTCTGATTGGTTATGCTGTCCTTCTCTCCTAACTTTCTACCCTTTTGACTGATACTAAAACACTAAATTAGGTAGTCTACTGTGAAGATTACTGAGTTTGCAGACAATTGCAAGCTCTTCTACGCTTGGTTGGTGAGAATGTCTTTCTATTTCTAGCTCATGCTCAAATAACGAGAGAGTGGCCATAGTTATTGGTGACCTCCCCAATGGTGTGATGTATGTGTTATTCAGAATCCCAGCAGTTTCGATGACAGTGTAGCATGGCAGGAGAGTAGTATGTGGACGGTCTCATTGCATTTGCCAGCCAAAACCATATGTCTTTTATTGCCCAATTTATTCAACCCCGTCATTGCACTTTGAATGACAAAAAGTTATTATATCATTGCCCCTCCATTTTGGTTGGCTTCGATAATGGCTTTTCTAGCATTGTCAACCAGCAAAATGCCAAAAGTGATATTTTAGATGGGAGAGGAAATACTGCCAACTGAACTGTAGTCATATGTTGTTGTATTTTGTTTAAAAAAATAAAAAGGGAGCGGTGTATCTGGCATCTAAAATGCCTAATGTTTTTTCTAGCCCTAGTACAGACCACCAAAGATGGGGCCAGCACCAGTGCGCCAGCAGCAGATGAAAGGGGAGGGACTTGTGATGGTAAGTCACATTGGTCGGTTATTGACAATTACTAGTATCCCCACTATCTTTGTTCAGTGAGGCAGATCCCACCCATCATCATTCATCCATCTATGACCTCCCTGCCCATGGCTTTTTTACGAGTCACACCCATGGGCCATGACCCCACCCAACTGTAGCATGGTTCAATCTGGCACTGCAGTGTTGGCTGTGCATTGTGCGTCTACTTCTGTTAATGTACCATTTACAAAGCCTTCAATTGATAGAAAACCAAAATGAAAACAAGGTGTCTTTCGCTTTCCTCCCAGTGCCCACTTAGTCACTCACCTCCTAGTACATCACCCTTTTTTATTCTGAAGTTTTTTTGTCCCAGCCTCCCAGAAACATTGGAAAAAAAACATTTATGGCATGTGCCGCATATTATGGGACAAGTGGTTCATACTGCTTCTATAATGGATTTACGCCTGTTCAAATTTGACAGTCATCAACTTCAGTTTCAGCTACAGTGACTGACTAAGCTTAAGCTGCATCAGTGAACCCCCCCTCCACCCCGCAGTATTCTATAGAAAAACCTCTACCGTAGCTACCTGGTCTTTTCCCTGTAAATTACCCTGCTTCAGCAGATGAAGGGCCTGATTTTTAAAGTTTAGTGGAGGGTGTTTCTCCATCACAAATGTAACATATATCCCAACCACTGTATTATGAACCGTAATATGTGGTTGGGATATCTGTAACGCTTGTGACAAACTAACCGCTCCATCAAACTCTAGTTTAAATCAGTCCCTAAGTCAAGTTTACTACCCTTACTGCCAAGTGAATGTATTTAATTTAATTTAAATAATTTGTGTTTGAGGGTGAGGCCAGGAAGTAAAGTGGGATTTCATGTTTTGCAGATGGGATACTGTGTGACAAATGTGGCACACTGCCAATCAAATCTATAAATCTTGTTCCTTTCCATGTAATGCAGTGCATAATTGTTTCCACCATCTACTTACGGCAGACAGAATATCTTTTATCCGCATGTTATACATGACGTGTATGGCATATTATTAATCATCTGCCTCTTTGGAGTCAGAGTTGAATTGAAAGGGAATTAGAGAAGAGCACGACCATTGGAATCAAAGATAAGTTTTTGCCCATTGCAGCTGCCCCAGCTGCAGACTGCAGAGAGTAGCCATTTTATACCCTATGCTCTAGCTAGCACGCTTCCACTCATTTAGCAGAACAATAATAGAATTCTTGTACTCCATAGTGGATGATGACTTAGTCATTAAACAGAGTTATTTATTTTCTTTATTCCACACAAAGTGTCTGTGTGGCTTACTTTTTTTAGGAAATCTTTAACAAGAAAATAAAATCAAAGTTTTTTTAAATCGTATGCTACCTCCTTTCATACAGTCACTGCTTTTGTGAGGCATGCATTGTCAAAATCATGTTTCGTTGGCTGACTTTCTTAATCACTTCAAAAATTCCAATGGCCCTAGGGGACCATAAAATGTACTCACTGCACGACAATATAAATTGAATAAACAGGTTTTTGCACAGAGCATTTTTTACAATGTGTCTGTTTTCTTTTTTTTCTTTCTTGATATAGCTCATCCTGCTGGTCCACCACCACAAACCCGGCAGGAGATCACGGCCCAGTTCCAGCGGCAGAGACTGAAAAGCACCATTGAGCACTACTAGTGGCTGGAGAGCAAGGAGGGCCCGGCACATTCCGCTCTTCTTGCTCCTGGGCCCAGTTCCACCCGCCGACTGCCTGCGGCTCCTGCCTCCAGGACATACCAGCAATGATGTCAGCTCATATCTGCCTGTGCTCATCCCAATGCCACCCCCTTTCAGACTGGCTCCACCATCACCGCTTGCTGCGCAAGCATGCACACTAGGACTGTCAGATGGCCCATCTTGAGGCTCACATCCAACATGTAGACACCCTCTTGGAGAATGCCCTCTTCTAGTTCTTTTTTTACATTTTTGGTTTTGGTGGGCGGGCGTTATTGTGGGTGGAGAGGGGGTGGTAATTTGGGCAGGGCATTTTTGGACAATTTGGGCATGTTTTATATTTATTTTGGAAATTCCATGGCAATGGGGAAAGAATGTGGGAGAAAGGTGCACCTATGTGGACTGAGAGGGTGGGATTTTATTACATATATGCTAGTAAAGGGGAAATCTTTTATAATCCACTTTATGTCTGATGTCGTTTTGTGAGTTTTACTTCAACTTTGCACTGATGCCTTTTTAAGCAGCCTCTCTTAACTATTTCGTAAAGTGTATGCCAGTTAGGAGGATTTTTTGCCATTCCCTATATTGCCTACAGAAACAGAGAAAAACTATTACGTTATTTCATCTGCAGTACAAGTTAGTTACGTACTGGGTAAAGTAGTTCACTTCACCCAATAGTTCTGTTACCTGAATAGATGAAGTGATGGCTGGTGGCTACTCCCTCTGTCAATCTTCCAACACGTGGAGGGTTTCCTAAGGTGTCTTCTTTATGGTAGTGGTAGTGTGTATCAACAACAAGATGGAGATTTGAAGGGCAATATTTAACAGGGTCCAGTGTACCGGCCCTAAGACAACAAGTACAAACAAAAAGAGATACACTGTTCCCCAGAGAGGTGAAGAGAAAGAGGGGGAGAAAGTAACCAAGTGGAAAGGAGGGGGATAAGGGGAATCCCCCTTTCAGAACTAAAACCCTCACACACCCAGCGAGCTAGGTGTCATGCTTCATCTTCTGGGTTCTGCTCCTCGTCAGACTGGCACTGCAATGTCTGACGGGCACCCGTAAAGGGGCTCTTTATCGGAGTTCTTTTGTTCCTGCTAGTTGGTGCATGTGGGTATGAGGGCTTTAGAAGAGGTGTAAAGTTAAAAAAGGTTAGTGAATCCATGACAATCTTTATTGGTGTGGTACGCTACCTTAATAAAAACAGTGAGGTGACAGAACACGTTGGTGCAAAGATCTTACACCATCAGGTTGATACAATGCGCAAAGCATGGGACCCTGAAATAATCACCATCTGCCATGGCTTTGATTATGTTACTGCCATTGTCCGTGACAACAAATCCAATTCTAACACCTCTGAGGCACAGCCATTCAGACACCTTGCTGTTAAATTCATCCACGACGTTTGCAGTTGTATGGGATTTCTCCATTGTGAACATGGCCGCTGTTGCATGCCACCTAACGCTCTTAAAACTTTCTTCAGGGCCAAAACCTGTAGACCACTTTTGCTTTGCCCCTGCAAAAGAGATCCAGGGGGCAGGGATGCACATGTAATTAGTCGCCTGACAACTCATCCATATGTCTGTTGTCAGGTGGAAAGTGTGAAACACTTTGTGCAAAGCTTGTCCAACCAATTGCCGCACATCGTGATGCAAAGCTGGAATAGCAACCCTGGCAAAATAGTCCCAACATGCAACCTTCTGTTTAGGCCAGATGGCTGCCATAAATTCTAAGAATACCACTCCTTCCAGAAAAGGAAAAAGGGAGGAAGTCCAGAGCTAAAAAGTTTGCCAGCTTCCCAGTGGACACATTTGCCTATAGGTGGTTGCGGTCATAGGGCCCCTCTGGTCTAAATATGCCTGTAATTGTAATCTATACTTTTTTCTTCTTTACTGGGTCCACTGACGTAGGCAATGCTTGAGAGGTAAGTGGTGGTAGACTCATTGCACGTTGTGGTGGGGCAGTCACAGTATGCCATGTGTCTCCATCTGACTCTGAGTCTTGTGCCACTGTGAAGTCGCTGAGGCAGGTGATTCTGCTGGTGCACTGCAAAGGACAGGGCTGCTTTGCATGTAGATGACACCCTCTTCTTCCTCATCATCAGCTCCCATGGTGATTGGACTTGTGGGTGATGTTTCCTGGCCATCCTCACCTTCATCATCACAACCAAGTACAGACATTTTTTAAGGTGCTCCTCTCACAGGATGCGTGGTGTTTTTTCATATTGGTCATTTGACCTCCAGTATCATAATGTGAACAAGGCTTACCTTGACAAACATTCATGTTGCAAATGCTGCATACAGCAATGCCCCCCCCCCCCTTGTGCTAACTGTAAAAAAGTCCCAAACTTGGGAGAAGAACTTTTTTACTGGGCCACTACCAAAGCCCAAAGAAGAACTGGTGATAGGTGGGCATGTCCTTGCTTGCCTCTCTGCAGTGCCTTCTTCTATTGAGGTAGGGGTTATTGCAGGTTTGAGCTGGGGTTAGCAAAAATGGGAGCTGGTGGTGCTACTTGTTCCACATGCCTTGGAGCAGGTTGAACATTAATGTCACAGTCCTCTGTGTCACCTTTCACACTGACTAGCTCAGTGTTGTAATCCTCCTCATAATCCCCTTCCATAATTCTAGGGCTTTCAGGAACTTTTCTTTTCCATTGCCTGTCCAGGTATGTCCTGGATTCTGCAGGGATCCACTCCATGTCCCTATTTTCATTATAAGAAGTGGTGCTTGGAGAAGATGGTGAAGTAGTACCCTTCCTTTCCCTTGCCGGAGATCTGGGAGCCAATGATTCTAAAAGAGAAGGCTCTTGCTCGGCAGGAAGCTCAACCTCATGTTCTGCTCCAACACCAGAAAGATTAACTATTGCTGGCTTACCACTTTGCTCTGTTTCTTTAAACAATTGGGTACTACTTTGCAAAAGTGACAAATCCAATTCAGCGTCACTGTTATGATCCCCAATGTATCTCAATATGGACCTAAATTTGTCCTACCTTGCACTGCATACCGGCTCTGGCACTGACCTTTTACCTAGGTAAGGTTCTAAATAAATGTTGTGTGGTTTTCTTCGAAAGCTAGCCTCATTTATTATGCACGAGGAGTCTTAGTATCACGGGAGGATTACCATCTTAATAACTCTGTACAAAAGTCACCGCTATCGCCATCCTTGAACGACAGGCCCAAAGTACCATGACACATCTAGGTAGAACCCCTGAGGGTACCTTTTGGGTATATAAGCACCACATCTTCGCTGGGCAATCCATAGGAGACGCTTCCATGCTGATACGAGACACTGAGGTCCAGGCACACAGACACTCCAGCACTCAGTGGTCTGACATCCCTCACAGGGTGTCCAACTCAAGACCAAGATGGGGTACTTGATTCTCTCCAATTAGGTAATGGGGTTAGCTCTTTCCTAGGGGGATTCTTGGCTACACACCTACATACATGCTAGGTAAATTTAGATACATTTAGTTAGGGTTTACATCTTAGGAGTATTCATGATTACTTCCATGTATCTCTATTCCTGCATATATCCACTGTTTTAGCACCATGGTAGAATTCTACCTTTTGTTTACTCTGTTGGTGCTTGTAATCATATATAACTGTTTCTGTCTAATGATTGTTGCAGCATCCGTATTTTATACTAGAATGATGCTGGTTCAATAAACATTTATTGAAAATGTCCCTTTGTTTACTCTGTATATCTTTCTGGGAACAAGTGAGCATGAGTAACTGAGTGAAAAGTAGTACACTGTTTCCACGATCCCTGAGGGGTCAGGGTTGTCACGGTCGATATTCGTCAGAAACTATTTGCTCCTTGGTAAGGATGTGGGGCTTATAGTGGCACTGTGAGATAGCTGGTCTACAGACTAGCATATCCTTTGGGGGTGTTGGGAATCAGTCTGGACACCAATCCAGTTTATGTTGCCTAAACGTGCAGATCCTATATCGATTTGTAGGAACTATTCGCTCCGTGTCCTGAAATGATTGGGTACTACTTTGCAAAAGGGACAGATCCAATTCAGCATCACTGCTCATCAGCGTTGCAATGATTCCAATGCCAAAATACACAAGATGATGGACGGAATGTTTAACAATGGCAAAACATTCACCCCCAGTCACAGATCTGGGTTTAATCCATCAATATTTTGCTCACCAAGCCACCCCAGTTCAGACATGGCCATATGCAAATCAGTCTTGACCCTGTGCCTCATGGGAACAGTCCAGCCCGAACTGCAAAGCCATGTCTTCCCTGGACAGGAATCAAGCTTCGAAGGACCGGTTTCTGGCTATCAGCCAACAGAGGTAACAGAAGAGGGCGAAGAGGGAACTCTTATAATTACAACCAAAACCATTTCCAACCCTTCTGGCAGCCGGGCCCTTGGATGTATGGTCCTAATTTTCCACCTCAAATGGGTCCTCCTTCTTTTTTCCCCAACAAATGCAACAAGCCTCAGGAGTCCCGCCTTTTTTAGGGTTTGGCCCCAGGATAAACAGAGGCAGAAGAAGACAGGGGCAGGGGCCACAGGTCCGCTGGGTGACACCGGTACAACAACCAACAATGGACATGGGGAACGGGAAAAAGATACCATAGAGAAATGCAGGAACGAGCAGCGGAACAAACCAGACAGCCTTGTGATAAATGTAAGTTCTTACTCTCTAACGACAGGTGAAGAGAGTCTTTTAAACCGAGGACTGGGTTTCGTAGCTACAAACATTAGAGACCCTTTTACAGCACAAGTAGAACTAGCCAAGTTCTTTAGAAAGATCAGGTTGCATTATTTCTTTGCAAAACAAGACAAGACAGAAATCGAACAAGCGAACATTAACACTGGCCTAAAAAAAACATCTACTTTTAATCCCTATACCATTGGTCTACAGGCAAGGGTTCAGACCTTCGAAGAGGCAGTGGAGAATGATATCAACACACTCTTTAAGACCAAATCGCCTAACTCTTATGTGAACTTACCTAAAAGAGAACAACAGGCTTTGTGCTCCTTAACATCAAACGAGACCATCACAATAAAGCCCACCGATAAAGGCGGTGCGATTGTCATACTGGACACTGAATCCTATCGGACGGAATGTTTAAGGCAACTCCATGATCGCAAATCATATCTTCCTTTGAAAGAAGACCCTACAGAGACATTACAAACCAAGATTGGTCAAATAGTAGAAGAGGCTACAGCTGAAGGGTGGATTACTCCACAGGAAGGCCAATATCTATGCACCCCTCACCCGTCGATTCCATATTTTTACTGCCTCCCAAAGGTCCATAAACAACAGAGACCACCACCTGTGAGACCAATAATCTCTGGAATCGGTTCAGTGCTAGAACGGTTATCCACCTTTGTGGATCATTTTTTGAATCCTATGGTAAAAAAATGCCTACTTATCTTAAAGATATGAAAGATATCCTTCGGATCCTTCCCGACATCGAGTTTGACATTGCAACTGATCTCCTCGTCTCATTCGATGTGGAATTGCTTTATACATCGATTCCCCAGACAGAGACTCTTGAAGTCATTAACACTCTTTTACAAGATAACACCTGTTCCATTCATCATGACTGGCAGAACTAGCGATGAAGGAGAACTATTTTAAATTCGAAGACACTACCTACCTTCAAACATCTGGTACCAGTATGGGTAGTGTCTTCGCTCCCAGTCTTGCGAACCTCTACGCTAATGTATTTGAACAGACTGAGGCCTTCAACCATGACAACCCCTACTATGTATCGCTCCGAGTTTGGAAGCGATACATAGATGACATCTTTGTGGTATGGCGCGGTTAATAATCAGACCTCATGGAGTTTCACCAGTGGTTGAACTCACGTAACATCTACCTCAAGTTCACGGTTGAATCCAGCAAAACCCATCTACCCTTCCTAGACCTTACCATCTTGGCTACAGCAGAAGGTCTGGCTTCAGAACTATTTCGGAAGCCTATGTCACGGAATGCACTCTTAAGTTATGAGAGTTGTCACCCTAGAGCACTTAGAAACAACTTGCCTTTTGGTAAATTTCTAAGGGTCAAAAGGAATTGCTCTACGAAAAAGGCATTTGAGGCACATTCGGCTAAATTGACTGAACAACTACGGGAGAAGAAGTATCCTAATAAGATCATACACCAATCCAAGAAAAGGGCATCCAACAACAACTGTGAAGCCCTTCTTGATGAAGCAGTACCTAGAGAGAAGACAGATAGGATAACTTTTGTCAACACCTTCCACACTAAATCTAACCAGGTCCAAAAGATTGTGAAGAAACACTGGTGGGGACAAATTGCCTCTGCCACTGTTTGCCTTTAAAAGAGGCCAGAATATTAAAGACCAGTTGGTACATACCAGACCCAAAAACAAAACCAGCAGACAAGTGGGTACACTGTGGGATCTCCCACCTGTAGAAGGACATCACCCCTGCGGTAATTGTTCTGTTTGTCCGCAAACAACTAAGTCTACCACAGTTAACATCGGGACAAGCCGACCTTGGCTCCAGCGGAAATTTACGAACTGCAAAAGCAAGAATACCATTTACCTCATCACTTGTCCATTCTTAAAAAGGTATGTAGGCATGACGACAAGAAAAGTAAAAACCCGTATCTGTGAACATAAAAGTACAGTACGTGTCGTAAGCAAGCAACTCGCGTAACATCGCACTTTCTAGAGGCAGGACATTGTCCTAATGATTTCACCTGGACTGTGCTGGAACAACCCACCATTCCGGAGCATTGCCCCGATGTGAGTAAATTTTTATTCAAAAAAGAACAAAAGTGGGTTTATAAGCTTAATAGCGATAAAGAGGGTTTGAATGAACCAATACCCTGGATGTCGCTATAGAAGAGTCGAGCGATCGCTGTAGATGGAGCGGTCCTAAATTGATTACTGGCCTTTTTAATTAGTGTATACTAATCTGCAGCAAATACTAGCTCACACACTACGAATCCACACTGTAGTGTAAATATTGACAAATAGTTCTGCAGCGAACACTAATGTCTAAATGTTACTGTCACATACAATGAATCTACATTCCCTTGCTAGTATTGACACAGTTGTCTGCAGTGTAAGAAGAACCGTTTATACGTGTAGTCATATCGATGGCCTTGTAATTTGTGTACATACTATGAATTTACACTGTTCATTTATAAATCTACTAACTTTTACTACAAACTTTAATTGTTAGCCTTCAAAATATTTACATTCTTGTTCCAGATTCCGGTATTCCGGATGTTAAGACGCATATTTCATCTATAATTCAAACTATTGCTGTTAGATTAAACTTCCTTTTATTTCTAATAATGGATTAACTGTGCCGAAAGAAATCAATATGGAATACTCCTGGTTTAATGGGTGAAAGTATTTCTTGGGAGCGTTTCTAGTTGAGATCGCATTGATTGCAATGTCCAGAATTCAACTTGGTAATCATGCGAGCTAAAAGGCATTACAAAATAGTCCCCTCGTCTGCAGTGAGGTGCATTAAATTACTGACTAATTTGCGCTCACATAAAAAAGTATAAATTCTTCTTTTCTCTGGGCGATAGAACACTCTCCGAGTGTTTCTTTTGCATCAATATTTCTCGTATTGACTACAAAGTCCAGCGTCCTTCTCATGATCACATGTACGCATAGGCGGCTCCACAAACAAATAGTCCTCTCGTCAACAGTTCGGTGCCTCCCCAGTTAGCGCAGAGGAACGCCGGGAGACACCGACGGAGAGGTAAGCGAGAGCGATGGGTGTTTTTCTCCACTTAGCGGAACCCCGCCGGATACCGAGTAAAAGTTTTCAGATCTGCTCAGGATTGGTGGTCGCTGCGAGATTACGATCTTTGCGACTCAATCGGCATACTTTTAAAACATGTACGAGTAATCTTGCTTCTCTCCGCCCAGCCTCAGTCTATATCCGAGAT
This sequence comes from Lissotriton vulgaris, assembly GCF_964263255.1. Classification (NCBI taxonomy): domain Eukaryota; kingdom Metazoa; phylum Chordata; class Amphibia; order Caudata; family Salamandridae; genus Lissotriton; species Lissotriton vulgaris. Next base: position 114,547,387 of record NC_141690.1, on the reverse strand, counting down.
CTCAGAGGCGTAACATGGAGGGTGTGATCTGGGTGTCTGGCCAAATGGCAGTGAGACCTGTCTGTATTTAAAAATAGACTAATTTCCAGCAAACTTTATGGTGTAGTCGGGCAGAACAATACACAGAAAGAAACCCCATGCAAAGATCAGGTACCCAAGGGAGTTGCTAATTCAATTCAAAATATTCCCAATTAGGTACCTTTCTGATAGGATGGTCTCTATTTCCACATAGGACAAACAGCAGAATATTTACGGATATATTTCTTTTTCAAAACAGAGTGGTGCTCCTCATTACCTGAGCTGCAGCCAGGTGAGGTGAGGCGCTATCCCCTCACATATTGGGTGAGTGGCAATATGTTGATATATACACATGTTGATATATACAAATACTGATCTATGAAAACTCGGTAATGAAATACAACTACTGATGACTGTATTCTGATAATTTGTGTCTCTTCTCATTTTTCTTCCCATTGACATGAAGATATTTTAGATTGTGGAGGAGTTGTAAACCTGAAATGCAGGTGATATAATTCCATTTTATCTTTATATTTCTCACTGATCTAACAGCAGTAGCAACACCTAGGTCCTGATGAATGCATTGGCACTTTCCATCTATGCAGAAACATGTTGACCACTATTTGCTGAACAGATATTTTTTTAAATCTGTTTATTCACCATTGTTTTTATTCTTGGGGCGCTGAGAGAAATCATTAAAATTTACACTTCTATTCAGCCTGATCCAATTTTATTCTTTCACTATTCACATATTTGCACTGCTTTTTTCAGTTGTCCCCTCACACTTGCACAGCCTACTAGGTGTAAAAGGGTCTCCGGTTCTCACAGTCCGTTTACATCTTTGTGACTGTGATTGCAATACCTCCTGGGTAAGGAGAACCCATATGATGTAAAAGTGGCGGTACAGATTGACAACTGATGGGAATATTTTCACCTACCCTTGGGTTTGTTTTTCCCAGTTGACTAATCACGTGCATTTTTACATATTTCATCAGGTTGTGTTATTCAAAGATTAGATTCACAATACCTTCTTTTGTCATTTCAAGGGTTCTTGATGAATTGAGTTCCTTTTTCTCTGTCTGACTCCTAGATACTCTGTATGTAGTACTGTCTTTGATAGGGGCGCGTATCTAGTTGTGAGTCTTTAAACTAGCCCCAGGACCCTCTTCTATGTAGTGTGTACACAAGAATAGACAAGGTTAAATAATAAAATGTTATACCAATGTTTACATACAAAGGAACAGAGCACATGCTAGAAGCATAATCTGCGCGTGTAATGCAGTGGTGCAAGCCTTTGTGCATGTAGACTTAGTAATTATCTCACTACAGTGTTCAAAAAGCCAACGACACGTGTCTGTAGAGCAGTGGTTTCCGCTGGATCAGGCCTACAGTACGGTCCAGCAGGTCCTTAAAATGAGACAGAGATGTGACTGAATGAGGTCAGAGATCACATCATTACGCACGACAGCATCGCTTGTTCGCACTTGAGCACCCAGGCTGAGGCACCCTACCCCTCCCGCAACACTGTGCTTAATTGCAGCCACTGTGCACCCAGACCACACTGCTCACCGGCTGACATTGTTGTGTGTCCAAACATGACAGGCAGCAGTGTTCACAATTCATATGCAGTGTTGATTGCCAGGATGGTGTACACCTCATGGATCCCGTTTTTTTTATTGTGCATTGTGATATGCGAGGTGTATTCGGCCATATCACCTGAGGCAGTGTGGAAGAACTGAGACATGTGGAGTCATCGTTATCCTATTTATACATACGCAAAGTGGGCTGGGGTTGCGTATGCTAGGCCAGCGTAGGGTTGTGAATAATTATTCTGAGGACCTGGGTGTTGTTCAGTTCCTGCCTGGCCACGAAGTGTACTCATGTGTGTTTCTGTTGCAGTTTTGATGTCGCAGAATGCCCAATTTACATTAATGTAGCATGTACCGGGAGGGCGGCAACTATCGCTAATTAGATGTTATTCTAAAACATTGAATGGACAACTTCACATGTCATTGTCAAGGTTGTGGGTATGCGCAGACACACATGCCAGTGGTGTGCAGTATTATTGAAAGTGTTGCTATCGCGAAGCGCACACATGTGAATGTGCTCAGATGGAGGGAGGATCAGCAGTGAGTCTACGTCAAAAACAGTGATAACGCTCATTACCATCAAGCAATGCAGTTCAATCGTGAATCTGAATGTCCCACATATGACACACTACTATACTGGTAAAGCCTGACAACAGAGCATACTGCAACACAAATCTACACATTACTCTTTACTGTTTGTCACATGTGATCTAGGATGTGCACTCTGCCCGTGGCTGATGATACCCCTTGGAGCCACCAATACCAAGGCGAAAGACAGCACAATAATGTGCACACACCCACACACACACACCAGGGGCATCGTGTAACACACATTTGTTTTTTGATGTAACGTTTCAGATGCATTGCCATCACACGTGAATGGCTGATGTACAGACCATGAATATTGATCAAGATGATCGTTGCATGTTGTGTGTAGTATAAGATATGTGTACACAGCAAAAATGCTTTTCAAAAAAGCTCTCTAAGCAGAAGCGGTGTGTCTCATCAAACGCTGGTTGGGGTCCTCCAACTGTTACAATGGGAAATGTTATGAACTAATCAAATGCCATTTTTTAAGGTCACATGGCATTCGCGCATCAAGCGTGCGAGAAGGCCGCACCCGACGCAATTTTGAGAAAATATATTCATCATAAAATAAGCTTATTACAGTAAGAAATATATAAATGTGTAAAATATTTTATATTATCGCTTGCTCTCAAATACACTTTAAAGTAATTTAGATATAGTTTTGAGACATAAAACAAAGTGAGGGAATGGCGTACCCGGCCCGACACCATACGGTTATGACGTAACACAGGGCCTGGCAGCGTGCACTTGTCGCATACGCAATACGAAGCGGGCGCGACACCATACGTATATGATGTAGCGCGTGGCTTGGTACTGCGTACCCGTCGGATACCAAAGTAGCAGCTGACACCAGCTCATACGTATATGATGTTACGCGGGACACGGTGCCACGAACCTGTCAGATATGAAATGCACATCATTTACGAGTTTAGCAACATGGCGGATAGGATTCGCGTGGTGATGGAGCTTGGTACACTACTGGTATGGGACTGCAGTGTTCTAAAAAAATAAATATGTATATACATATTTTTTGTGGAAGATAAAAAACATTACATAATTTTTAAAGTTAATAAAAAGGATAATATAGTTCCAAAATATTATAGACAAAATATAGGTTTTATAAATCTTAAAATATGAAATTAACATTTAAAAAACTTTCAAAATTCACTGAAAAAAACGTAGGTTTTACAGACGTTATAGTTAGGAATTAGCATTTAAAAAACCTTTGAAATTCACAAAAAAAAACATAGGTTTCAGGGACGTTATAATTAGTTGGATATTTGACTCATATAAACCCAGAGAAATTTGCCTGTTATAGTTAGTTGAGCTAACTCTAACTTGCGCTCCCGCAGAGCACTGCTGATGATGTCACATTTTACATCACTCATGACATGGTCAGTGACATCACTGATGACATCACTGATGACAAGGAAAAGCTCTAACTCACAAAGGCGAGGAAAAGTTGTCACCTGCCAACAGATGTTAATGGAGCGTAAGAACGTCTCAGGAATAATAAAACAAGACAAATCTACATATGTCCAAAAAGGGAGAATATGATGCCAAATAAACAAAACCAATAATACAAATCAAGCAACATTTATTAGAGATACAATAAATATACTAAGTGAACAGATAACAAAATAGTTCAACAAATCAAATAAGGATGCACACGAAAATCATATAGATTGGATTGGATTGGATGTGGATTTATAGAGTGCATGGTTACCCTGGAGCGTCCCAGCGCTATAGAACCCAGACTACTGAGAACAGAGAGTGAGATTAGGGGCCCTGAGGAAACAGAAAGGTTTTTAGAAGCTTCCGAATATGATGTGCTGAACAAAAAAGAATCCTAAAAACAACCTCAGTTTTTTGATGATTTCTTACGTAAACAAATTAAAATATTTTGTCCTCACAAACAGAGATATCAGACAATAGAAAGCAAATCTCAGACACATACATGAAAAAACTCCCATTCATCTAGCTACTTACTCAGTCAAAACAACTCACATCCAGCATTTACACTATAAATATATATATACATGTATACAGCAAAACAGGAACAGAGATCACAACCAGATAATATGAGTGGGCAATAAAGTCTGAGCATTTACTGGAAGTCCATGTCCAAATGTCTCTGTTCTGCATGGTGCCGACGCGCGTTTTGGTGCCAAGGCTAACTCGTAGCCAACACCTTCCTCAGAGCACTAAAGATACAGTTCTCGGTAGTTCAGGACCACAAGTGGGGAGAACACATTTTTTTAACAAACAGCACAAAAGAACAGCAATAAATTAAAGTGCCAATAAGTCAGAGACAGGCACGGATCCCAAATAAGGTAAATTCCAAATTGGGCCATTCCATCCAAAAGTAAATTAGGCAAAGACAATGTCTAAGATGCAGTTCGAATGAAGCGAGGATAGCAAACAGCAAATGCGAAGTCTAGACAAGCTAGAAGGGCCAGTGGCTCCAATAATTGAAGCAGAGGGCTCAAGACGAATAGCAATCCTGAAGCTGGAAGTTCAAACAGCTGAAAATAAAACAATCCCAGCTGAATTCAAAAAGAAATATAACAGCTCCTGGGTCACTTCAGGGAAAGAAACTCCACGAACAGATCGAGGTTGACGGTATACACATGAAGTCCAACGAGCTTGAGTATTCTGAAAGGTAAATCGTCGTTGTCCAAACTCCGCGTCTAAATCGGCAAAAAACGGCAACATGAGTCCACGTGTTTCCCAGTGCATTCGAGGAAAATTCTCCAACGGATGGCGGTCGACTGATGATCAGCGTCTCAGGCTTCGTCCAGGATGCGCGGCATCCGTCAAATTGCTGGTACGTAAATGACATCACTGATTACATCATCCACGTGATAATCTGATGCACATACTGATGCCCTTATATAAACTTTGATACACCCACTCTAAAATACAGACTATTATTTTTGAAACCATACACGCAACAATGCCATATACTACATACCACTCACTATTTCCTAGGTCTACACACACATCCAGTTACTTATACATGTAGTTACTCATCAATACAGTACTATAATATGCACTCATACATCTATACATGCAGTCACACTCTGCCTCTCATCCATAGAGTTACTCACACACCTAGTCAGTAATGCAAAGAATCAATCTCATACTCATTTACTCATGTATACAGTTATACACACCAACTCCATAATTTATAGACACATCACTTATTTATACAGATACTAACACATATTTACTGTCTTATACAATCACTGATAGAAGCAGACACTTATTTATACACCCACTCTTCAAATAACTTACTTAGTAATTTATATACTCCAACACTCACATATAGTGCCTTAAAACATATGTAGTTAGTCACAGATATACCACTGAGACATTCATTCACTCACCAACACACCCATACACACACTAACTCACCCATACAGCCCTACTCCCAGATGCACTTTTGAATCCATACAACCAGTGAATCACCCACTCAGACATCTAGGCACAGAGTCATACAAACACAGACACTCGGGGACCCATACAGATACTCAGACAACAAATCAATAACCCATATAGACACTCATGTAGCTATTCAGCAACCCATGCAGTTGCTTACACACCAACTGAGAGACTAATACAGACTTTTACACAATTTAGTCACTAACCCATGCATTCAGTAAGACACGTTCAATCACTCACTTATACTGTCAGTCACGCACCTACTAAATCCACTCATTCCACTCATTCTTCAACACACCTTGGCATAGATATATATGAAAAATATTTCAACTTTACAGAAACACACATTCACTGGATGATGTCATCAGTGATGTCATCAAGGATATCATTTGAGATGTCATCAGTGATGTCATCAGTAATGTCACTGACCATGTCATGAGTGATGTAATATGTGACGTCATCAACAGTGTATTGCGGGCGTGCGAGTTATAGTTAGCTCAATTAACAATAGCAGGCGAATTTCTCTGGTTTTATATGAGTCAAATGTCCAACTAACTATAACGTCCTTGAAACCTATGTTTTTTTAGTGAATATATATATATATGTGTATGTATGTATATAAAGATGAGGAAAAAATAAAAGCAAGGAAAATGCACAAGTTTGCCCATGACCAAGAGGATTACCAGCTGGGGCAGATTTACACTTTTGCACGGAAATACGATAGTGTTCGCAAATTAAAAGGTAAAAGCATACAACAACCCAATGTATTGAGATCTGGTGCCACTGGAACAAATGAAACGATACCTGGAACAGATACAGAATCGTTAAAGAGTGAGTCCAGCAATGATACCGTGGGCAGCAGCAGAGACTCAAATATGATAATTTTAAGTCTGGAAGAGGAAGTGGATTTTTTGGTGGAGGCTCGGCTGAAAACCCTGAGACCACGAAACGAAAAGAGCCTACCCGAAAAAGGCGGGACACAGTCAGGCGGACAGATCGCCGTAAACGTAAACGCGAAAGCAAAAAAAGGAAAAGGTTATTGGCGCAAGAAATAGAGGCAGACCCACAAAACGATTGTGAACTTAAGTACCATGACATTGACCAAAGCTGAAGAACAACTTTTAGCTTAAGGACTTAATTACTGCCCGACAACAGACTTTAATTATGCTAGAACCCGTGTGGACATCTTTTGTTTTATTCGCAAGCTCAAGCTGAGAAAATTCTTTGCACTAAAAACCAGGTTGGAAAATAAACAAGATACAAGCACGCAAATGCGCACACTAAGCTACAGGTTGCAGACGTGCCTGCACTCCTTGCTTTACATGATCTAGGCAACGAAGATTCACACAATTCTCAAGCTTCAACGCAAACAAGATTGTGTGAGATTAACTTACTACAAAAAGGAGCCAGAGAAAGTCCGTTTAGACCTAGATCGTCATTTCTTCCGATGATGGCGAAAGATGCAGTTGACATCTTTCACGACAGAGTCATTGATGAACTAAATAAACTAAAGCGCCAAGTCAATTTTAAAAAGAAACAAATCAAGCAGAACCAACTCAAATATCAAAATATCATGAAAAAGATCAGTAATAACACTGAAATTATTGGGAAAAAATCTGATAAGGGTGAAAATATAGTGTTATGGCCAAAGGAACAGTATGAACTAGAAGCCATGTGACATTTAAACAACACTCAATGTTATGAAAAAACTTCAATGAAGGCTTACGACAAAGCTAAAGATGCCTTAAAAAAGGAATTACAAAATTAGAAATATAAGGGGCTAATATCAACAGAGGAATACAACTTCATGTCCAATTTACATCCAGAGATGTCCATGTTGTACCTTTTACCAAAGATACACAAAGGAACATTTCCAATTCCTGGCCGTCCAATTATATCGGCAATTAACAGCATGACGGAACAAGTAGGGCAGTACATTGATTTTTATTTACAGAAGTTGGTAAAAACCATGCCCTCTTATCTGAAGGACACAGGAGATTTTTTAAAGAAACTTGAGAATATTGCTTGGACTGATGACTTAATTTTAATAACTCTGGACATAGAATCGCTGTACAGCAGCATAGAACATAAGTGTGGCCTGCAAGCAACAGAACATTTCGTGAATACAAGGCCTGCTGAATATGTATTGCACAACAAAATGCTGTTGTCATTGATTGCATGGTGCTTAAATAATAACTTCTTTTAGTTTGGCAGCAATGTATTCAGACAAATACAAGGGGGGGCCATGGGGGCCTGCTTTTCCTCGAGCTACGATTGTTTGTACGTTGGGTTCTGGGAGAAGCGGGTCCTCATGGAGCACTACAAAGAAATTTTTGACAATAAGATCGAGCATTGGCTACATTTTATTGATGATGTTTTTATTATTTGGAAGGGTGATGTTTCAAGTGCAGAAAAATTTATTGAAAGTATTAACATCAACAATTTTAATTTGCACTTTACCTCGCACATCAATTCCACTAAAATTGAATTTTTGGATGTAAGCATTTTTGTGCATAATAGAACATTAGCCACTAGCGCATTTAGAAAACCTACTGCGGGAAATGCAATATTGCATGCTACCAGCGCACATCCACAACATCCCTTAGCCAGCATCCCCTATGGGGAGATCCTCATGCTCAAACCTATATGCAGTACATCAGAAGATTTCGATAGATGTCAGTCTGAGGCCTTGGATCGAATGAAAAGGAGAGGCTATACAGAAAAGATTTTAGTAGATGCTGTAACCAAAGCCAGTGCTAGACCTAAAGTGTCATTGCTGCCAACCGAGACATTAGGAGAAGAGGAAAACATAGAAGCTGAAGAAGCACCTAGATTAATTACAACTTACAGCAAGAACACAAAATTTGAGTCATTGTGAACAAAAATTGGCCAATCGTCCTGACTGATGGTATCCTAAATGAAAAACTTCCAGTCAAACCGACTGTAACGTTTAGAAAATCGTTATCCATGGGGACTCACCTATCTAGATCTAAGGTAGAGATAGCCCCAGTTAAAACATGGTTAATACCGAAACAAGGCTTCTTCAAGTGCACCACATGTCGTGCTTGTAAAATTGGTGTTAATACCACAAAGTACAGCACTCCGTTCAGAGATAAAGAATTTGACATCATTGGCAAATATGACTGTCGTACAGATTACGCAGTTTATATTCTCACATGCACCTGTGGGCTTAGATACGTGGGAAGTACGAAGCTCCAGGTGCATGTGAGCATATTACAACACATCATAGCCATTATAAATTGCGATCCGGAGTATCCGGTCGCTAGACATTTTAAAGCATTTCATGATAAAAACATCAACGACTTATCCTACTTTATTTATTTTATTAAACTTATAAAGCGCGCAGCTACCCGCAGTGGGTTTCCCGGCGCTAAGGGACAGACTGAAGAATAAGAGCTTGCATGTTGATTTCCTGGCAGGAACTTCTATTTACTGCTGAAAGAGCCAAGTTTTCAGTCCCTTGCGGAAGCGAAAAAGATTGGTTTCTGTTTTCAGGGTCACAGGAAGAGTGTTCCAAAAGTTTGGACCCAGATGGGCAAAGGAGCGGCCTCCCATTTTTGCTAGCCTAAATCTAGGAACGGAAAAATCACTATTCCCTTAGGATCTCAGAGTTCGGCTTGGTTTATAGGCCTGGATAAGGCCCTGAAGATATTTGGGAGCTAAGCCTTGTTTGATCTTAAAAATGTGACAGAGAGCTTTAAATTTAATTCGGCTCAGGATTTTGAGCCAGTGAAGGTCACAGAGTGCGAGAGAGGCAGATGTTCTCCTGTGAACGTTACGGAGTAACCGAGCAGCCGCATTCTGAACAACCTGAAGTTTTTTTATGGTTGTCAGGTCGGCTCCAGGGTAAAGAACGTTGCCATAATCCAGGCGGGAAACAACCAGCGCCTGGACTACAGTTCTTTGTGTGGAGGGGGGCAGCATCCACAGGATTTTTTGAAGCCATCTCAAGGTGGCGAAACAGATAGAGGCCACCTCCACAGCCTGCTGTCTCATTGTGAGTTTCTCATCAATGAGGAACCCGAGGTTGCGTACTACAGTAGCGGGCTGAGGGGTAGATCCCATGTCTTTTGGCCAATGGTGGGGGCCCCAGAGATCTTTACCCTTGCCCAGTATCACAACCTCGGTCTTGTCACCATTTAATTTCAGGAAGTTGCTCTTCATCCAATCAGAGACTCGGGTCAGACCTTCTATCAAAGCAGAAGTGCCATTGCACTCTTTGTTGGAGAGAGAAAAGATAATTTGGGTATCATCGGCGTAGGAATATAATGTGAGACCGGCTTCCTCCACAATAGTGGCCAGGGGTCTCACATAAATATTAAATAATAAAGGGCTAAGTATAGACCACTGGGGGACGCCGTGTACAAATTATGGAGGAAGCAGAGGTAGAAAAGACCTGAAAAGTGTGATCTCTTTAGAAAGAGGCTATCCAGGCAAGAGCAGCGCTCTCCACACCCAGGGACCTGAGAGTCTCAAGGAGGATGGAATGAGACACAGTGTCGAATGCTGTGCTCAGATCAAGTAGAATGAGGGCAGATGTCTCTCCGCGATCGACACTGTGTCTCAGACTCTCGGTAACTCCTAGAAGTGTGGCTTCGGTCTAGTGGTGCGCTCTAAAGCCTGACTGGGACGGATGTAAAAATCCCGAGCTCTCCACAAGCTGGGTTAATTGTGTGTTAATATGCCTTTCCAGGATCTTTGATAGAACGGGAAGCAATGAGATTGTTCTGAAGTTCGACAAGTTGGCAACATCAGCTCCAGCCTTTTTTAATAAAGGAACAATCATGGTGTGCTTCCATTCCTGTGGGACATATGACTCAGATAGTGAGGAGTTGAGAAGATGCCTTAACACACAACGTGGACCAAGATTAAGTTGTTTTCAAATTTTGGTCGGTACCGGATCCCGTGGAGAGCCAGATTTGATGCTGTTCAGGCATGAAAAAAAGGAAGCATCATCAAAAAGAGACCAGTTTGTAAGTTTGGCCGTAGAGGAAGGCAGATAGTCAGGGATCAGCGCTGACCTTGCTCCTCCTGCCGCCTCCTGCTCCTGCCAAGTCCAGCCTTTTGCCGCCTTACCGCCGCCGACGCCCCCCTGGCCCCCCGAGTGGCCCAGCCACAGCTGAGCCGCCCGCTCGCCAGTTTCCCGCCGCTGCACACCTCAGGCCCCGCCCACCACCGGCCCATTGGCCGCCCCGCTCCCGCCGCCCAGCTGACCCACCCTCCCGTCCCCCTTCTTATGACGCCCCCAGAGCGACCGTGCAGCGGACGCGCGCAACGGGAGCACCGATTGAGCGCCGAAGGTGCGTCAAAGGTAAGCCCGTCTGCGCCCATCCGCACCTGGACCACGCCCAGTGCCAGGACCCCTGGCCCTCGCAGACCCCAGCCCACCCGCCGGATGTATGACGCCGCCACCCTCAACGCACTCAACCCTGGCCGAATCCCAGGATGCTACCGAGCCACCCCGAGACGCACCCACGGACCCTTCAGCTGCCGCTCCTGCAAGTTCACCTGCATCCGGACCAGCACTACACCCGCACCCACCAAGACCAAGACGAGCAACAGCAGCAGTCACCTGAAGTGCATCCTGCTCAACACCCACTCCGTCCACAGACACGCCGTCGAGCTCTGGAACTTGCTCGACACTACTTCACCAGACGTCGCCTTCCTCACGGAAACCTGGATGAACGCCTCTTCAGCGCCCGACATCGCCATCGCCAACCCAGACGGCTACAAGATCATCCGAAGGGACCGCATCAACCAGACCGGAGGAGGCATCGCCATCATCCACAGGAACACCATCCACATCACGACCAACACCGACGACACCCTGACAACCGCCGAACACCTGCACTTCCAGGTCCACATCAACCCCAAGACCACCCTCAGAGGCACCCTCATCTACAGACCCCCGGGACCAAGCACACAATTCAGCGAAGACATCGCCGACTTCATCAGCCCGCACGCCCTCCTCTCCGCTGACTACATCCTCCTCGGGGACTTCAACTTCCACCTGGAGAACAACAACGACCGCAACACCACCACCCTGCTGGACAACCTCGCTAACCTCGGACTCAAGCAGCTGGTGACCACCCCCACCCACTACGCCGGACACACACTCGACCCCGTCTTCTCATCCAACAAGGACATCACCTTCAGCCACGCCACCGGACTCCACTGGACGGACCACAGCTGCGTCCACTTCAGCTTCAGAAGGACCACGATCCACCACCACCAGCAACAGGTTGCACGCAGAAGCTGGAACAAGATCACAGCCGACCAGCTCGCGACTTCCCTGAGCAAGAACCCTCCCACCGGTGCAACGAACCGCAGCCAAGCGACCACCAACCTCACGAAGTGGATCAGCGACTGCGCAGACGACCACGCCCCCCTGAGGACCCCGCCTAGCAGACCCGGCAGCAAGAAAGCCCCATGGTTCACCGACGAACTCAAAAGATCCATGAAGAACTGCCGAGCCCTCGAGAGAACCTGGCGCAGAGACCCAACACCGGACAACATGACTGCCCTCAAGCTCGCCACCCGAAAACACCACCAACTCATCCACGCAACCAAGAAAACTGCATTCAAGGAACGACTAGACAACAACGCATACAACAGCAAGGAACTCTTCAACATTGTTAAAGAGCTCTCCAACCCCAACGCCGGAAACAACGACATCACCCCTTCGCAAGACCTCTGCAACTCTCTCGCTTCCTACTTCCACAACAAGATCGCGGACATACACAACAGCTTCAGTACTCAACCGACGCACGCCACGACTGAACCACCGCCCCCCCACCACCACCCTCCGCGCCTGGACCCCGATCAGCACCGAAGACACCGTCCGCACAATGAACTCCATCCACTCCGGATCTCCGACCGACCCCTGCCCTCACCACGTCTTCAACAAAGCCGACGCTGTCATCGCACCCCACCTGCGGGACATCATCAACACCTCCTTCGACACTGCTACCTTCCCGGAGAGCTGGAAGCACGCCGAACTCAGCGCTCTACTAAAGAAGCCATCAGCCGACCCCACCGACCTCAAGAACTACCGCCCCATCTCGCTGCTCCCGTTCCCTGCAAAAGTCATCGAGAAGACCGTCAACAAGCAGCTGGCCACCTTCCTCGAGACAAACGGATCCCTCGACCTCTCGCAGTCTGGCTTCCGAGCCAACCACAGCACCGAGACCGCCCTGATCGCAGCCACCGATGACATCCGAGCACTGCTTGACAACGGAGAAACAGCAACCCTCATCCTCCTAGACCTCTCCGCGTCCTTCGACACTGTCTGCCACCGTACACTAGTGCAGCGACTCAGCAACGTCAGAATCCAGGAGAAGGCACTGGAGTGAATCATCTCCTTCCTCGCCGGAAGGACACAGAGAGTTCGCCTCCCCCCGTTCAGATCTGAAGCCACCGAAGTCATCTGCGGCGTTCCTCAAGGCTCCTCGCTCAGTCCAACCCTCTTCAACGTCTACATGAGCCCCCTCGCAGACATCGCATGCCAGCACAACCTCAACATCATCTCCTACGCCGACGACACCCAGCTGATCCTCTCCCTCACCAACGACCCCGCCACCGCCAGAGCCAACCTTCACGAAGGGATGAAAGAGGTAGCCGAATGGATGAAGAACAGTCGCCTGAAACTGAACTCGGACAAGACGGAATTTCTCATCCTGGGATCCTCACCCTCCGCCTGGGATGACTCCTGGTGGCCCCCCGCCCTAGGCAGCGCACCCAAACCAACAGACAACGCACGCAACCTGGGCTTCATCCTGGACTCCTCCCTCTCCATGACCAGACAAGTCAACGCCGTCCCCTCGTCGTGCTTCAACATCCAGCGCATGCTACGTAAGATCTTCCGGTGGATCCCCACCGAGACCAGGAAGACGGTCACCCAGGCCCTCGTCACCAGCCGTCTGGACTACGGCAACTCCCTCTACGCCGGAACCACCGCCAAACTCCAGAAGAGACTCCAGCAGATCCAGAACGCCTCAGCACGACTCATCCTGGACATCCCCCGTCGCAGCCACATCTCCGGACACCTGAGAGACCTGCACTGGCTCCCGGTCAACAAGAGAATCACCTTCCGTCTCCTCACCCACGCTCACAAAGCCCTACACAACCAAGGCCCAGGATACCTCAACAGCCGCCTCAACTTCTACGCTCCCAAACGCCAGCTTCGATCGACCGGCCACGCCCTCGCCGCCGTCCCCCGCATCTGAAGAGCCACCACAGGGGGACGGTCCTTCTCCTACCTCGCCGCCAAGTCATGGAACTCCCTCCCGACCCACCTCCGCCTGACCCAGGACCACCTCGCCTTCAGGAAGCAACTCAAGACCTGGCTGTTCGAGCAGTAGCGGACCCCCCTCCCCGAGTGCCTTGAGACCCTCTGGGTGAGTAGTGCGCTATATAAATGCTTTGATTGATTGATTGACTCTAGCAGCATCGCATCGTTGGATGTAGAGGGACTTAGGGAGTCATAGATACGTTCTACTTTTGATATGAAGAATTCTGCAATTGAATTGCATTGAGTCTCGTCTAGGGGGGGGGCGGTACCAGGTCCGCGCCTGTTAATTTTTTTACAACAGAGAAAAGAGTTCGAGGACAGTTTTGGGCGTTGGTGACCGTATTAGCAACATAGGTGGCTTTGGCCATTTTAAATTGATTATGGTAGTCCTTAAGGGCAACCTTATAGGCCACTTTACGGGAGGTGGAGTAAGAGCATCTCCATTTCCTTTCAAAGGCCTTACAATTGGATCTCATGCGCTTTAGGTCTTCCGAAAACCAAGGCGCAGGGGGTCGATGAGATGTGGAATTTTTGGATGTTAAAGGGAGGAGTTCGTCGATGGCAGTGTTCAACCATTTGGATACTTCAGTATTCAATACGGATGAAGGCACATCAGTGTTTGGAAGGGTATTCATCAGGTGCGTATTAAAATTGGTTATATCAAGCTTGCTCCACCGACGTATGAGCACATCCTTACTACTATTGTCACTAGTCAGGGTTTTAAACCGAGGTAAAGCAAAATGTACAGAGTAGTGATCCGACCATTCCAAGGGACGGGCGGAAGGAGAACATTCAAATGGAAGATTGGAAAAAATAGGGTCTAATAGATGCCCTGCAGAGTGAGTTGGCCCTGAATTACGTAACAAGATGTTAAGGGCTTCTAGCTCAGATAGAAACAGTTTACTAACACTGCATTGAGCATTGTCCAAATGAAGGTTTAGGTCGCCAAGGATGGTGAAATTGGCAGCCTTCAGGGATAGAGGAGCAATGGTGTCCACAAAGGACGTCGTCCAGGCATTGGAATTCCCGGGAGGAAGGTAGATCAGAAGACCTGACAAAGTAAACTGGGGGTTAATAGCAAGTTTGAAATATCCAGCTTCACATCCGGGCAAAGGGAAGGCATCAAAGGTGCATGGGTAATTTGATTTAAAAATTATTGCAATACCACCTCCTTTACCAATGTCTCTGTCCTTCCTGACCATTACATAACCATCAGGAATCGCAGCGACAATATCTGGCCCCGAGCTCTCATGAAGCCAGGTTTCCGTAAGGAACACGGCATCAGGTTTTTCATCAACTAAGAAGTCATAAATATTGTTCTTGTGTTTTGGGAGTGACCTACAATTTATACTCCAAAACCGTAGTTTAGCGCAGGAGGAGGGAGATTTAAAACCTCTTGTTCTACCCCGGCACAGGTCCGGCGCGTCCACTGTGTGCGTCCGCTGCGCGGAGTCATGCCCCTCCCTTTTTATGATGTCCGTCAGGGTGCGTGGTGACGCTTCCCCACACGAAGATGGGTGCTAAAAATGTCGACCCACCGGGACACCGCTGTCTCAGCCCTGAATCGGCTGATGCTAGTCCGGGTCACTGGGAGGCACGGGAGTGAATCAAAGGGTGCCACGCTTTGCAGTCAAGCTGTGGACCAGATGGAGCGATCGTGGCGCTACTATCCAAGGGAGCGAGTGGATGGGGACCATCAGTGTAACAATTTTAAAAATGATACAGAGACTTTGTAATTGATTCCGTTCCCTCACCACGCAGAGGAGGCAATAGGGAAAAGTTGTTGAGACAACTTGAAATGAGACATATTTTAAATTTGGACAATAAATGTCTAAATGGTCTCAACCCAACGGAAGATATGCATACTTTTTTATAGATTGCTGATTCTTTTTTGACAGTTATTTATTCAGTAATTTCTGATTTAGAGACTTCATTTATGATTACACTCTTACAGGCTTGCAATGAGTGAATCTTCTTATCTGCTCTCTATTTAATGATTAAGAATTATACCCAGTTATGGGCACTATCCGTTTTCCTTTTGGAGGTTCCACCGAAGAGCCTCAGGCGTTGAATCTAATTCATTGGTTTTATTAATTATTTTCACTTTATTTGATTATTTCTTTGCACCACTGATTTAAGCCCTTAGCACGAGTGCAAGTCTATTGAAATTATATTGTGTCACCTAATTCGAACTTACCATTCTTATCAGCAGTAGAGTTATACTATTCTAGCAGATTATATTTAGATTTTAGCTAATCCTTTAATAATATGTGACCGCATTTAGGCAGCTTATTTAATATTTTATCTATTAATATGATCATTAATCCAACTTTGCGTATTTTTACACATATAAATAACTCGTATTTGGATATAATGGGTTCAGTAAATTAATGAACTGACTTTGCACCACGTTTCAGCATTTATGTAGATATATAAATGTGGATTCATTTAATCCCATAAATACAATAAATTGCGATAGTTGCACTTATCCATCATGTATATATATGGTTTTAAATATTATTTATAAATATTTATTGTGTACTACTTATTGCTGAGATTTGTACGATATACATTTGCGAGATTTGCACAATAGAACTACGCATTTCTGCTATATGTTTATTGTTGATATTTCCACGATATGAATTTGTGAGATTTGCACTTTATAACTCCGCATTTATGCTGCTATATGTTGGTTGGAGAATAAGCTAACATCTGTTAAGAATTGGTGTAATCATGAACCATTAATTCCTTGGATTTGCGTGTTTTGCACATAGAGTATTTTTACACTGTCTATGGTCACATGGAGAAAAAAACGAAAAAAATGTGTATATAAACCTGTTTTGTACTGCTGACTCATCATGTGATCAAGGGTACTGGTTACTCGAAACGCGTCATGCTGGGTAAAGAGGAGGGATAATAAATCGACCTGCTTATATTCCACATTGCCTGGTGGTCCGTTGTTTCTGAGTTGCCTCCCAACATCCCCAGGCTCTCAACCTGATAAGGAATGCAGCACTCGCGGGGGTGGTTTTCACTGCAATTTTAATGGAAAACCCTCAGCACATTAAGACGCGTTTCAGCACAGGCTTTCGTCAGTTGTTGTACAGAAACGCGCGGTGGCCATTTGCATTTTAAAAACATTGAGCAGGGAATAGATCATAGACATCAACAAAGGACTAACATGCATTCGCCAGCAAAGTATACCACCATATTGGAACATGCAATTTACAATGACGATAGATATCGTATACCAAATCAAATATGCATGCATTTAAACATTAACTGCCTTATAATGGCAAAAATATCCCTTATTAGATTAGGTATCTAACTAATACCACCCTGAATGGGCATTGCTATGCATAAAGTCTTAGGTAATGCCTCCTTGTTCTAATCACGCCCTGTATGGGCCAAACCAATTCTTTCGTCTCGATTTTAAATTATGTTTTCTATTTTTTCGATCTCAGGTGCAGTTCTGCTTTTTATAATACTTTCTTGCAGTTAAATTGAGCCTTCAACGGTTCAGGAAAAGAGGGTACAGTGAGGGCATTCTCACACAAGCTTTGAAAAAAGTCAGCAATATCAAAAGAGAGGATATATTGATCACGAAAACTAAAGATAAAAAGAATAGCGAGACATTTCGTATGATCACCACGTTTTCTGAGAATGCTGGACATTTAAAAAGGATATTACGAAAAAACTGGAACATCCTACTCACTGACACTATTATAAAGAAGGATCTACCTACTAACCCCTTAGTCACTTTTAGAAAAGCAAGGGCACTTAAGGACCACCTTGTGAGGAGCCATCATGAGGGACATTCTGTTAAACCTACTTTGCAACAAATGAATGGATTTTATCCTTGTGGCCGGTGCAAGGCTTGTAAATACAGTAAGCGTACTCCAACTTATAAAGTACCGGGATTAGTGACACCCAGACGCAAACATAAATTTCTGACATGCTCGACTCCATATGCAGTATATTGTTTAAAGTGTCCATGTGGGCTCAGATATATTGGAAGCACCACCCACCCAGTAAAGATATGCATACTGGAGCATATGAGAGCCATCAATAATGTTAATGAAGCCTACCCCATTGCAAGACACTTTGAGAAGGCCTATAGTCGCAATAGGGACCTGTTGTCGTATTTTTGCCTAGATAGTGTTCCTGCTAACATCAGAGGGGGTGACCGATTACAGAAATTGAGGCGATTAGAATCGCGGTATATTATAGATCTGCAGAGTAATATACCGAACGGCCTTAATATCCATGAGGAACTGCCGGTACATCTGGGATAAGAGATATTTCTACCTGTTCCTTCATTTAATCTCCCAGGTACTGCATGATATCTAGAAACCACTGTATTAGATATATACATATATAAGATGAATTTGACTTTCAAGAAAGTATTATAAAAAGCAGAACTGCACCTGAGATTGAAAAAATAGAAAACATAATTTAAAATCGAGACGAAAGAATTGGTTTGGCCCATACAGGGCGTGATTAGAACAAGGAGGCATTACCTAGGACTTTATGCATAGTAATGCCCATTCAGGGCGGTATTAGTTAGATACCTAATCTAATAAGGGATCTTTTTGCCATTATAAGGCAGTTAATGTTAAAATGCATGCATATTTGATTTGGTATACGATATCTATCGTCATTGTAAATTGCATGTTCCAATATGGTGGTATACTTTGCTGGCGAATGCATGTTAGTCCTTTGTTGATGTCTATGATCTGTTCCATGCTCAATGTTTATAAAATGCAAATGGCCGCCGCGCGTTTCTGTACAACAACTGATGAAAGCCTATGCTGAAACGCGTCTTGATGTGCTGATGGTTTTCCATTAAAATCGGAGTGAAAACCAACCCCCGCGAGTGCTGTGTTCCTTATCAGGTTGAGAGCCTGGGGATGTTGGGAGCAGTTTATATTTGATGGGTACACCCCCGTTACGTGTGCACCCGCTCTGGAGTGCGGCAGGCTGGTGTTTTGGAGTGACGATATATATATATATCTATATATCTATACATAGATATATAGATATATAGATATATATATATAGAATATAAGATTACCCACAATTTGGAAATAACCATCCGGCACTCCAGGTAAGATTCTTGGACACTCTTGTGCTTTTATTATAACGAGAAAACCATCTACGTGTTTCAGCAGCCAATGCTGCTTTGTTCACGATGTTTGAGGCACCATTTTTTCACATTAAAATACCAAACAGGCAACATTGAGAAAGGACATTACATGCCATAGAAACATATTTTCCTTCATGTATTTCAACGACGTAGCAACACATTTCATTTAAATACCAAGTGGCTCCATAGATGTTAAAGTGCATTATTTATAGCGTGAAAATTCATTCCTCACATTTTAAAACACTATATTACATCTAAAATACCACAAAATGTATATGGCTGAGATACCCGCCACCCCCTCTCAACACAATCCCCAAGAATTGGGAAACCGGAAACAGTTCTTGAACTTTTGGAAGGCGGGAAGGGAGTTACCCTTCCCGGCCGTATTTATTAAAATATGAAACAAAATCAAAACATTAAAATAACAGTTTCATATCATGTACAATTTCATATCCACATTACGATGTTTGGCTAACCTTAACATATATCTAATACAAAGGTTCTCCTAGCCGATACTAACATCCTTACAAAAATGCATTTCAAATTGAAATTGTACATCCTAACGTTAACGTTAAGGGCCAACGGCAAGGTCGTAACCGGTGTCAGATCCCTAAACCTTACACAACTTACCACATCTGCCGTCGCAGATGTCCTGGCCCCGGGAAATTCCCAGGAGGGGCCCGTAGCCCCTCCTATCCAGGGAGGGGCCTTGACCGCCTTCCCTTTCCTTTAGGCGTCCCGTCCTTTAGAAGGGACCGCCTCCCCGTTGAGGGGCCAATGGCCACCTCCCCCCGGGCGCTCCCATCCGTAATGGGTGACGCCCCCCCCCCCTAGGGATCTTCCAATGACTGCTCACCGATCATGACCTTACCGCCACAGGCCGGATAGTTGACCGGCTATCCGGACCCCCCACAAAAACTCCTACCTAAAGGTCATGTTGCAAACTCCTTAACCAGGCTACGAGGTCTCCTATGAGTAACGAATTCCCCACCCGGGACAAATGGACCCCATCCTCTAGATACATATTGTCCCCCCTGATACAACCATGAGGAATCGAATGCAATGTACTGGTGCGGAACAGTCTACCAAGCTTGTTATTAATCTTTTTCACAGAATGATTTATAGCAGACACTGAATTAGCCCCCCGCCACACCGTTCGTGGAATCATATGGGACCATGCAATCGTGCACCCTGGAACCCTCCTCGCCAACCAACTTACTGTGGATAGTATCGCTTCGAGGAGTAGTCGTCTACCAGCGGTCACCAAATCATTGCCCCCAAGATGTACTATGATTATAGATGGCGGTGACCTTGCCCGCCCTAACAAACCCTCAAGAAAATGTTGAAACAGGTCAATACAGAGCCCGCCCCTTCCGTAGAAGGTCACCCTGTACCCGTATTCCCCAGCTGTGTGAATCATGTCACCTGCTTTGAATACGTCCCCGGCACGCCTCACGTATGAGTGGCCCACGACCCACACCACTTTTTCCTCAGCCGGTGATCTCTGACCGCTGGTTCCCAGGTGTCGGGCCGACTGCACAGTCCGCCCCGCCTCGTAGGTTTGCGAAACTGTAACCAAACAAAAAAACAAGAAGCGTGAGTACATGATATCAGCTTCACAACATGTGCAACCGCACATACCTTTTGTAACAATTCGAGGACCAACGCCCCAACTGTTTCACTTTTTCCACACTCAGACCCCTGGCTGTAGCCTCTGTAGCAGCCCCTATCCGGAAGGAATGAGTCCCAAACTCGCCCGGGTTCAGGCCCGCGGCCGAAATTGTCATTGCAAGCACCCGCTGGAACTGAAACTTCGTCAGTGGGGTGGCATCTGCATGCCTCAGCAAGGTCCCTCCCCATGATGCCGCCCTCTGCGCCAAATACTCCTCAACGCATGCAACCGGGCACATGGGAGATCCGGGAATCCGCTGGACAACTACACTATCCCCGATCGCGCCTCGATCGGTCTTGGACCTGACAAACGAGAGAATCATCGTCTCCCCTTTTACCTGAATGTGCTCTCGGCACAGTCCACCCCCCGTATCCTGCTTATTTTTTGCCACCAGTTCGCTTACCCGCATAGCCCCATGAAATGCTAATGCAAAAGCGGCCCGGAATAACACTGTTTCCGACTGGGATGAACATGTAGCAGGGAGTACGGACAGTAACATGGCCAACCTATCCAGACCTATCGGGTGCCTTTCATCTACTCTGCGACCCTCAAGGCGTTGCCACCCACGCAGCGCTTTCTGTACCACGAAAGACGCTGTAGGGTCCTGGATACCATGAGCCCGCGCCATGAAGGAAATGGCGGCCCGATGCCTCTGGGCCGTGGCCACCGATTTGCCTGCCCTGCGTAAAGACAGCAAAAACTTTATGACAAATTCTTCCTGACCCCAAAGCTCTCCCCTAGCAGAACCCAAAAAGGACCAATAGGAACGGAACGCCCCTTCATATGCCTTCCTTGTCCTGGGTGCTAAACTCTCTCCCACGAGGTTTTGTAGTTCGGGGCACCGAGAGACCAGAGAGCTTCGGGAAATGGTGCCACCACCGGGTCCGCTGTGGGCAGAAAACCCCAGAAGGCCTGCATACGGAAACGAGAAAGCGCATCAGCAGCCTGATTCAGCACCCCTGGCACATGCCTCGCTCTAAAGAGCACGTTCAATTGCATACATAGTAAAACAATTTCCTTGAGCAACCTCAGGATCCACTTGCATCGCGCTGCCTGACTATTGATACACTCAACCACGGTCATGTTATCAGACCAGAACACCACAGAGTGATCCCTAAACCCCTCAGGCCATGTTTTCAAAGCCACCAGAATAGGGAACAGTTCAAGAAAAGCAATGTTACTTGTAAGTCCACACTCGTGCCACCATGACGGCCAAGTTTGAGCCGACCAGTGATTGCCAAATATGGCGCCAAAGCCTATACTCCCCGCCGAATCGGTCCACAGCCCCAACTCTTCGGAGGACACCGCCGGCTTCGTCCAGACAACCCGACCATTGAAGTCCGCCAGGAATGCCAACCAAATGCGCATGTCCTGGCGAATCTCGGCCGAGAGCCTCGTGCGGTGATGCCCGTCTTTAAGACCGACCATGGCTTGTGCAATCGAGCGGGAAAAGGGGCGGGCCATTGGCATTATTCTAAGGGCAAAATTCAACTGCCCCACAGTCTGCTGTAATTGATGCAAGTTCACCTTAGTTTCTCTAATACATGCTTCAAGCGAAGCCCTGAATTTCCGCACTTTTTCTTCTGGCAAGCGGAAGCAACCCTCTTCAGAATCGAGCTCTATTCCAAGAAACTCGATTGAAGTTGAGGGCCCCACAGTCTTAACCGGCGCCAATGGCACACCAAACTGTCTCATCAAATCACAAAATTCATTTAGAGCCTGTGCCCATTCTGAGCCCCCGGCTGCCCCCAGGAACAGAAAATCGTCTAGATAATGCATGACATGCTGAAAACCCGTAATCCTTGTGAATGCCCATTGCAGAAAACAACTGAATTTTTCAAAATAAGCACACGATATGAAACAGCCCATAGGCATACATTTATCCATGTAATAGCGCCCCTGAAACATAAAGCCCAGGAGACGCTGATCGTCCGGGTGTACCGGGAGCAACCGGAAAGCGGACTCGATGTCAGATTTGGCCATCAGCGCTCCGGGCCCCAGGCGATTCAACATGGCGACTGCATCATCGAAGGATGCGTACCGCACCGAACAAAGCCCTGTGTCTATTGCATCATTAACCGACAAATCCCTCGGGGCTGACAAATTATGTATCAGTCTAAACTCACCCGGGTCTTTCTTGGGGACCACTCCCAATGGTGAACAAACAAAATTAGGAACTGGAGGCGTGCTGAATGGTCCTGCCACCCGACCCCGGGCTACTTCTTTCCCAATCTTTGCTTGCACCACTGCCGTATTATGCAGGACCGAAAGTTGGTTCTTACACTGTGCTTTACCCCGAAAATTCCCCACCGGGATGCGGAAACCATAAGAAAACCCGTCCCGCAGCACCCCAGCGGAGACATGATCAGGGTATACGCTGAGCCAAGGAATCATTGCCATGGTATCAACCGGTGTAGGTAAAGCCGCCCTTCGGACTATGTCAGACCTGTTTGGCGCTTGCCCTACTACCGTTATCACCCGTTTTGGCTCTGCACATGGTCTCGGGATGCGAAGACTGTCCACACCCCCCACATTCATGCCTAAACTTGCATGACCCCTGGGGCCTCGTACACTTTCCCTTGTTATAGTTCCAGCATACCCCTTTCTTACCTGTATTGCCGTTCGGCCTTGGGTGATGCTCATTACTTGCCCCTGTCCGAAAGGGCGCCCCGGATGGTTGGCGGGAAAGATCACCCCCGCCCCCCCCCCACCAAACGCGCCTTTAACATGCCTGATTGTTCCATTTTTTGCCAAGAAATGGAGTCGTAACAATCCCACGTCAGGCACGTATCGAACTCTTTAGCTTTGCGAAAAATGTTATCATAACAAAACCACTCATTGCCAACATATGTCTGAGAATATTCCATAATACGTGACTGGTACACAGGTAACTCAGTCAACAAATCTGGTCTCCGTTCCCCCATAATCGAAGTGAATATGCCAAATGCTCTACCCCAATTACCTATTGTCTCATCGACTCTGAAAGCGGCCATTTTTGCGCGCCAAACACTCGGATGCATGAGTTCCTTCTGAACTTTCACATGCTCAATCTCATAATGGTCAGTTAGCAAGGAGAACATGTTTACGTATTTCTCAGCCCATATCCGTTCCTTGACCTCCATCGGAATATGCTGAGCCAATTTCTCCCTTCTCGAGGGAACAGACCCCTTCCATTAGCATCGGCATTAGCTGCTTACCTGAGCTAGGAGCTGTAACCGCCGTCGCTGCCGAACTCGTGCCAGCTGCGGGTTGCTCTACTGGAGCCTGCGGGGAAACAAACGGACAAGGAGGTTTCGCGGCCTCTCGAGACTGCGTCAACTGCCTCATTAATTGCTTGGCCTCCTCAGCCGTGCCCCCCGGAGCCACGGAACGCCCGCTGCTACTACCTAGCCATGCCGCCAACTGGGCGGCCAACTCCGGAGGCATGTCCCCATCGTCCACTGGGGTAACCACAACGGGGATCCGCTGACCCTCGGCAGGAGCCGGCGCGGGAATCTCCGCTGGTCTAGGAGGGCTCAACGGAGGAGCCTCTGGAACTGGGACCTCGTCCTCGTTTGACCCATTCCTGGCCCTCTTCCTTCTTCCGGCCGGGGCCTCCGTCGGGTTGGGTCTTTTTGGCCTTCCCGCACCGTCCCTGGCCGCCATTTTTCTCTTCATCTCTGCCATGTCCTTCACCAACATCCGGAGCATCTGGTCGGTGCTGACCTTCTTTGCGACTCTCTTGCCCGGCATTTTCCTTCGTAGGTGAAAGATCCTGAACACGATTTGCAGTGCTAGAAGAAAAAAGAGAGAAATTACAAATTTCAAAAATGGCTCTTCGTTCCGTCTCGAGCTCACGTGCAGCGAGGAGGTGCAGCTTCAGAGCACAGGAACAAGAGGATGCTTCCTTGGCTTGTGGCTCCTTTTATTCTTCTCTGGGTGGGCGTGAACCCACCTCCTCCCGCCTCCCTGGGTGTGGCGGACGGCTTCGGTGTCTAGGACAACCCACTCTTGGGCGGGAAAAAGCGCGCCCCGGCTACGCCGCTTCGGGCATACCAGCCGAGACGCGCCTCCCGCCCAAAATGGCTTCCCGGGGGGATCGGGGTACTCCACCATACGTTCGGGGGGACCGATTGGTCGCCCCTTTCCATTTTTAATCAATGCTTGTCAAAAATATAAAGTGCAAATGCATAACCATGTTTCAGATTTTGGCAACAACATATTATTCTGGATAGTGCCTATTTTAATCGGGTTTGAACACCAAAAAAAAAACTTACAAAGTGCAAGTGCTTTAGTGCAAAAGTTTACATCTCCTCCCTTCTTTCATAACCACAGTCTTTCAATAGTTACTTCACTATAAAGTGCAAATGCTGAATAAATACAATATATTATGATTTACATAAAATAATCTACGTTAAGAATTATATTAAAAACCCATCATTTCATGCATTCATTGCAAAAATCGAATATAAAAGTTATAATAGGAATCTCAGTTTAAAGTGCAAATGCTCATGTAAACTAGGAAAGTGATGTGACTTTTCTACAGCGGAAGGAACCTTTTTGTATCCTTTTCCCTATAAGCATATCACTAACTCCAATATATGTATACTACACCAAAATCCACTCTAAAGTGCAAATGCATAAACAATATATATATATATATATATATATATATATATATATATATATATATATAGACTACAAGTTGCCCTGTGCACAGAGGACGGCACTCCACAGGGATAAGGTCACAAACCTTTATTCGCCACAAACAGCTTTTCAAACAGAAATGTTCATTCAGACATTCAGACGCCCTGACGCGTTTCGAGGCCACAAACCTCTTTTTCAAAGGGCAAAGAAGCAGGAAGTGCGTAGCTGTTTGTGGCGAATAAAGGTTTGTGACCTTATCCCTGTGGAGTGGCGTCCTCTGTGCACAGGGCAACTTGTAGTATATATATATATATATATATATATATATATATATATATATATATATATATATATATATATATATATATATCTTCCCAAAGTGCTCAGTTTTGAAGCCGCACTCCGCACGCAGGTTGGTTTGCAAAACCTCTTTATTTCAAAGACATTCAGCTTGTCATCTCGTTGTTTAATCTCCCGGCCTTACGCGTTTCGAAGCCCTCGTGCTTCTCATCAGAGGCCACATTCGGAAAGCATTACTTGCTGCCACACCCCTGCTGCATGCTTTTATTTGATTGGCCTTCAGTGTGCCCTTGAACTCATGTTCATTTTCAATAAAGTTTATACTGCATGCTGGGGTTTGTAGTTATTTTCAAGCGTTTGTCACCCTCCAGTGGGTTTCTTTCCTTCATGCCAATTACGAGATCAGTTTTTCACCCTCCAGTGGGTCCCAGATGAGACTCTGAATGTCTTTACAATTCTTTGCCTGCAGCGCCAAATTCAAGGGGATGTTTCCCCTCTACCAGACCTTTGTTGTTCCACAGGCGGTGCGTCGCTCCCACGGCCGGAGCCACCGTGATTTCATATATCTTCCCAAAGTGCTCAGTTTTGAAGCCGCACTCCGCACGCAGGTTGGTTTGCAAAACCTCTTTATTTCAAAGACATTCAGCTTGTCATCTCGTTGTTTAATCTCCCGGCCTTACGCGTTTCGAAGCCCTCGTGCTTCTCATCAGAGGCCACATTCGGAAAGCATTACTTGCTGCCACACCCCTGCTGCATGCTTTTATTTGATTGGCCTTCAGTGTGCCCTTGAACTCATGTTCATTTTCAATAAAGTTTATACTGCATGCTGGGGTTTGTAGTTATTTTCAAGCGTTTGTCACCCTCCAGTGGGTTTCTTTCCTTCATGCCAATTACGAGATCAGTTTTTCACCCTCCAGTGGGTCCCAGATGAGACTCTGAATGTCTTTACAATTCTTTGCCTGCAGCGCCAAATTCAAGGGGATGTTTCCCCTCTACCAGACCTTTGTTGTTCCACAGGCGGTGCGTCGCTCCCACGGCCGGAGCCACCGTGATTTCATATATCTTCCCAAAGTGCTCAGTTTTGAAGCCGCACTCCGCACGCAGGTTGGTTTGCAAAACCTCTTTATTTCAAAGACATTCAGCTTGTCATCTCGTTGTTTAATCTCCCGGCCTTACGCGTTTCGAAGCCCTCGTGCTTCTCATCAGAGGCCACATTCGGAAAGCATTACTTGCTGCCACACCCCTGCTGCATGCTTTTATTTGATTGGCCTTCAGTGTGCCCTTGAACTCATGTTCATTTTCAATAAAGTTTATACTGCATGCTGGGGTTTGTAGTTATTTTCAAGCGTTTGTCACCCTCCAGTGGGTTTCTTTCCTTCATGCCAATTACGAGATCAGTTTTTCACCCTCCAGTGGGTCCCAGATGAGACTCTGAATGTCTTTACAATTCTTTGCCTGCAGCGCCAAATTCAAGGGGATGTTTCCCCTCTACCAGACCTTTGTTGTTCCACAGGCGGTGCGTCGCTCCCACGGCCGGAGCCACCGTGATTTCATATATCTTCCCAAAGTGCTCAGTTTTGAAGCCGCACTCCGCACGCAGGTTGGTTTGCAAAACCTCTTTATTTCAAAGACATTCAGCTTGTCATCTCGTTGTTTAATCTCCCGGCCTTACGCGTTTCGAAGCCCTCGTGCTTCTCATCAGAGGCCACATTCGGAAAGCATTACTTGCTGCCACACCCCTGCTGCATGCTTTTATTTGATTGGCCTTCAGTGTGCCCTTGAACTCATGTTCATTTTCAATAAAGTTTATACTGCATGCTGGGGTTTGTAGTTATTTTCAAGCGTTTGTCACCCTCCAGTGGGTTTCTTTCCTTCATGCCAATTACGAGATCAGTTTTTCACCCTCCAGTGGGTCCCAGATGAGACTCTGAATGTCTTTACAATTCTTTGCCTGCAGCGCCAAATTCAAGGGGATGTTTCCCCTCTACCAGACCTTTGTTGTTCCACAGGCGGTGCGTCGCTCCCACGGCCGGAGCCACCGTGATTTCATATATCTTCCCAAAGTGCTCAGTTTTGAAGCCGCACTCCGCACGCAGGTTGGTTTGCAAAACCTCTTTATTTCAAAGACATTCAGCTTGTCATCTTGTTGTTTAATCTCCCGGCCTTACGCGTTTCGAAGCCCTCGTGCTTCTCATCAGAGGCCACATTCGGAAAGCATTACTTGCTGCCACACCCCTGCTGCATGCTTTTATTTGATTGGCCTTCAGTGTGCCCTTGAACTCATGTTCATTTTCAATAAAGTTTATACTGCATGCTGGGGTTTGTAGTTATTTTCAAGCGTTTGTCACCCTCCAGTGGGTTTCTTTCCTTCATGCCAATTACGAGATCAGTTTTTCACCCTCCAGTGGGTCCCAGATGAGACTCTGAATGTCTTTACAATTCTTTGCCTGCAGCGCCAAATTCAAGGGGATGTTTCCCCTCTACCAGACCTTTGTTGTTCCACAGGCGGTGCGTCGCTCCCACGGCCGGAGCCACCGTGATTTCATATATCTTCCCAAAGTGCTCAGTTTTGAAGCCGCACTCCGCACGCAGGTTGGTTTGCAAAACCTCTTTATTTCAAAGACATTCAGCTTGTCATCTCGTTGTTTAATCTCCCGGCCTTACGCGTTTCGAAGCCCTCGTGCTTCTCATCAGAGGCCACATTCGGAAAGCATTACTTGCTGCCACACCCCTGCTGCATGCTTTTATTTGATTGGCCTTCAGTGTGCCCTTGAACTCATGTTCATTTTCAATAAAGTTTATACTGCATGCTGGGGTTTGTAGTTATTTTCAAGCGTTTGTCACCCTCCAGTGGGTTTCTTTCCTTCATGCCAATTACGAGATCAGTTTTTCACCCTCCAGTGGGTCCCAGATGAGACTCTGAATGTCTTTACAATTCTTTGCCTGCAGCGCCAAATTCAAGGGGATGTTTCCCCTCTACCAGACCTTTGTTGTTCCACAGGCGGTGCGTCGCTCCCACGGCCGGAGCCACCGTGATTTCATATATCTTCCCAAAGTGCTCAGTTTTGAAGCCGCACTCCGCACGCAGGTTGGTTTGCAAAACCTCTTTATTTCAAAGACATTCAGCTTGTCATCTCGTTGTTTAATCTCCCGGCCTTACGCGTTTCGAAGCCCTCGTGCTTCTCATCAGAGGCCACATTCGGAAAGCATTACTTGCTGCCACACCCCTGCTGCATGCTTTTATTTGATTGGCCTTCAGTGTGCCCTTGAACTCATGTTCATTTTCAATAAAGTTTATACTGCATGCTGGGGTTTGTAGTTATTTTCAAGCGTTTGTCACCCTCCAGTGGGTTTCTTTCCTTCATGCCAATTACGAGATCAGTTTTTCACCCTCCAGTGGGTCCCAGATGAGACTCTGAATGTCTTTACAATTCTTTGCCTGCAGCGCCAAATTCAAGGGGATGTTTCCCCTCTACCAGACCTTTGTTGTTCCACAGGCGGTGCGTCGCTCCCACGGCCGGAGCCACCGTGATTTCATATATCTTCCCAAAGTGCTCAGTTTTGAAGCCGCACTCCGCACGCAGGTTGGTTTGCAAAACCTCTTTATTTCAAAGACATTCAGCTTGTCATCTCGTTGTTTAATCTCCCGGCCTTACGCGTTTCGAAGCCCTCGTGCTTCTCATCAGAGGCCACATTCGGAAAGCATTACTTGCTGCCACACCCCTGCTGCATGCTTTTATTTGATTGGCCTTCAGTGTGCCCTTGAACTCATGTTCATTTTCAATAAAGTTTATACTGCATGCTGGGGTTTGTAGTTATTTTCAAGCGTTTGTCACCCTCCAGTGGGTTTCTTTCCTTCATGCCAATTACGAGATCAGTTTTTCACCCTCCAGTGGGTCCCAGATGAGACTCTGAATGTCTTTACAATTCTTTGCCTGCAGCGCCAAATTCAAGGGGATGTTTCCCCTCTACCAGACCTTTGTTGTTCCACAGGCGGTGCGTCGCTCCCACGGCCGGAGCCACCGTGATTTCATATATCTTCCCAAAGTGCTCAGTTTTGAAGCCGCACTCCGCACGCAGGTTGGTTTGCAAAACCTCTTTATTTCAAAGACATTCAGCTTGTCATCTCGTTGTTTAATCTCCCGGCCTTACGCGTTTCGAAGCCCTCGTGCTTCTCATCAGAGGCCACATTCGGAAAGCATTACTTGCTGCCACACCCCTGCTGCATGCTTTTATTTGATTGGCCTTCAGTGTGCCCTTGAACTCATGTTCATTTTCAATAAAGTTTATACTGCATGCTGGGGTTTGTAGTTATTTTCAAGCGTATATATATATATTTGTCACAGTTCCCTCACGAAGGAACAAATTGGGTCGCACTCCACGGGTTATATTTTGCAATTTTTTATTTTCTCATTACATTCCAAGGCAGATGGTACGATCTACGCGTTTCGGTATTTCAAATACCTTGCTCACGATCAACCGTTCACTCGACTCCCCCTCCATGATATACTTGCATTACATTGTATACATTACATCACTTCCTGTTAGGGGTTGGTCAGTGCCTCTTTGCTTTATGGGACATGTAGTTTTTAACTGAGTTGTTAACCTTACTCTATATTTGCCCAATATTTTCCAGTTTTTACATCACAATGATTATGATTCAAGATATTCAGACATGCTGGTGATGGGAGAATCCCTCTAGTGGGAATAGTTAGATGAATTTTTCATATCGTGTATAATTTGATAACTAGTTGTCCACGTTAGTTAATAAGCAGTTACAATATTTTCTACTGATATTTTCCCTCCAGTGGGATGACATTACTTTTGTCGTTAGGTGTCTAATTTGACAATATCAATTCAGAAACAGTGATTTTGGTATCATTAATTGCTACGAATAAGGCTATTATTGCCCCTTAGTGGGATTACCTTCTTATCACAGATGTTTCACCATATTGCATAACATAACATTGGGGTCCCGCTTATTAAAGTCAAACATTAATAACATTTCCATTCTCATCATATTTTTACGTTTTGCGTGTCATACTCAGTCATGATACTGTGAATAAATATTGGGCAACAAACAATTTATCAAAGCGAAACTCTCACAAATGTGTATATAACTCTTCTGATTGGTTCAACCCGTAGGGCGTTAAGGTTCGTAGATTTAGGATATGGCGGGATTCCTTTTGTCTCAAGAGCCTTTCTCTGTCTCCCCCTCTTTCTTTCTTGGGGACACTTTCTAGACCAAAGAATTTTAATTGGCTCCAGTCACTTCGATGATGTAGTTCCATGTGTTTAGCTATTGCATTAGCCTTGTCTTTATGAATAGTCGCACGAACGTGCTCAAGGATGCGTTTTTTCAGTTCGCACACTGTGCTGCCCACATACCTCATGGGGCATGGACATTCGACGACATAAACAACATGTGTTGTTTTGCAAGTGATCAGTTCCTTTATCTCCCAGTTTTTTTTGTTTGACATCTGTACTTGTTTGGTCGGTTTGGCAATCTGACACACCTTGCAGGCATAGCATTTTACAAACCCCGTTGTTTTTAGCCACTCATCTTTTTTTGTTGTGTTTTTAAAATGGCTGTGAATAAGATGATCTTTGAGGTTCTTTGCTCTTCTGTAGGTGATCGTCGGGTGTGATCCTACAATGTCTTTCACTGTTTCATCCAATTGAAGAATTTTCCAATTACGTTTAAGAATATTTGTGATTCTTTTGCTTTCATTTGAAAAGTTCATTATCATACGTATTGGTTCTGATTCCTCTGTAGGTTTTTTGGATTTTCTTTGAAGACATTCCTCTCTGCTTTTTTGATCCGTTCTTTCCCAGCATTTTTTCACTATGCCGTTGTTATATTTGCATTTTTTGAATCTCTCCGAGGTTGCAGTGCTGTGTTTTTCCCACTCATCCTTTTCGCTGCAAATCCTTCGGATTCTCAAAAATTCCCCGTACGGGATACTGCTGATCAGGGATTGCTGGTGGAAGCTGGTTGCTTCTAATGTAGCATTGGTGGCAGTACATTTACGATGCAATGTTGTATGTATTTGATGTTCTCGTATGTAGATCTCTGTGTCCAGAAATACGATCCTCTCATTGCTTATTTCATAACTGAACTTGAGGTTTGGTATGCTCTTGTTCATGGTGTCGAAGTATTTCTGAAATTCTTCTTTGCTGCCATCCCAAATGATGAGTAAATCATCTATATATCGAGTCCAGCTTATTACTTTGTTCAATGATGTTTTGTTGCTGTTACTCCAAGCAATTTCCTTCTCCCACCATCCCATCGCTAAACAGGCATAGCTGAGACTAAAGGAAAATCACATCGCCGTCCCGCTATTTTGGGAGTATAGTTCATCCCCGAACATGAAGATGTTCCTTGTCAAGCAGATCTGGATCATGTCCAAGATCATTTGGTTATGGTTTGCAAATTCCATTTTCCTATCCTTTAGGAAGTAGTTGCAGGCTGTCAGACCCATGTCATTCCCTATGTTGGTATAAAGGGAAATGACGTCCATGGATACCAGGTAGTATGTGTCTTGCCATGGGGTATTCTCAAGTTTCCTGAGTAGATCACTTGTATCTTGTATATATGAATCCAGGCATAATACAAACGGGTTTAAAAAATGGTCGATGTAGTTGGCAATTGGTTCCAGGAGTGAGCCTTTAGCAGACAGGATTGGGCGTCCCGGGGGCATTTTTGGATGTTTGTGAAGTTTAGGGAGGAAATATATAGTTGCTGTTACTGGATGCGCAACTGTTAGGTATTTTCTTTCCTCTTCGTCAATTAAGCCCTTTTCTGTCCATTCTGACAATCTGGCATCCACCATTTCTTTTATTTCCATGGTGTTTTTTTTTTTCAATTTGTCATAGTACTTTGTGTCTCTTAATTGACGATGCGCTTCCGTGATATATGCCGTTTTCTCCAGTATCACAACGTTTCCGCCTTTATCGACCATTTTTATTTCAATTTGGTTGTTTGTAGAAAGCTCCACGAGTGCCTTCCTCTCCAATTCAGTTAGATTGTCTTTATATTTTGTGTTTTTCAGTTTGTATAAGTCTTGGGTTACCGCCTCCTGGAAGAGATCAATTTTGTTTCCAGGGGCCAATTGAGGATAAAACTTTGATTTCGGTTTCATCCCGCTCAATCCCGCACCTGTTTGTTTGCAAGCTTCTTCCAGGGGAATGTCATGATTCACATCATCATTCAGGTTTATCAGGGTCAGTAGGGCCTCCGAATCTTTTACTGACAAGGCTGTACCCCTTTCCTGTATGGGGATTCTGTTTGTCTTTCCAGTTTTATGTTTTTCAGCAAAGTATTTGGCCAGTTTTATCTTCCTGATGCTGTCTACGCCCTCACATGCCCATGCAAATTGAACTATATTGGCAGCACCAAACTTCCAGCCAAAGATAGAGTATTGCAGCACATGAGGGCCATCACGAAAAAAGATAGGAGTTATCCTATAGCTAGACATTTTGAGTCCCATCACAAGAGCAATGCCAACCTCTTGTCTTTCTGTGTTCTGGCGTCGGTCCCCTTGAGAGAGAGGGGAGGGGACAGGCTTCAGGAACTCCGGAGGCTCGAGTCAAAACTCATCATAAAGTACCACACTATGCAGCCAGAAGGACACAATTATGATGAGGAGCTGAAAGTACACCTAGGGTAGCTGCCTGTTTGTTCTTTTTCCTACATTACCAGGTGTCATTTAGTGTCATTCGAGCTCGTAATAATTTTATTGGTCTGTGAGATGTTTGTGTTTTATATTGTGTATATTTACCGATTTCACTTTCGCACATTAAGTCACTTTGATTTCTATTTTTTATCAGATCTCTGTGAGGAGTAACAAGAGATTTCATTGCACGGTCATTTGACCTCACTTCATGTATGGCAGTTGAGCACGTATGAATTGGAGAACTGGCGGTTTTCTTCCACTGTTTCAGGATGCCTGAGTAAATGTGCCATTGTTTGCCTACTGATGGGACAGTGGTATCATGCATGAACTTGGTAACATTTTGCCCACTTGGACTTCATTGAGGCATTCTGTCTTCTGTTTTCCATTTTCTTCACAGTGGTTATCTACACTGAATTTGCCTGAATTGGGTACATGAACTCGCAAGAGCATTTATCTTGCGGCTGGGACAATCTTTTTTCAGGCGGACATTGAAAGACTACGCCCACTTGGGCAAGTGACACATTGGTATTTAACACTGTTCACCAAGTGTTTTATTCGCCAACAATGTTTGTTTTTGAAGACGCGTGATGCGCTTTATTTAAACATTTTTTCTGCCAGAACTCTGCAACACTGTTGCTTTTAAATGTGCATGCCAATGTTCATTTGAAAATTCATTGTTTATATTTCTGAAGTGATTTGTGCATTGTAGCTCGCAATGTTTAAGTCCTGGGAGTCTGTTTAACATTTTCAAATGTCATGTGACTGTATTTAAATCACCTGGTCACTTACACTCACGCTCGTGAACAAGAGGAAACCTCCTCGAAACGCGTCGAGTGGAGCTATCATTAAAAGCTCGTTAAACTGCACAAGCTGGCCCGGACATTCCTTCTTTGAAATCGAGTTGTGGAATAAGCTTTGATTTACTTGGGACACGCTATCTCGTCGGGGCCCTCCGCTGCAAGTGGCAGGGGTCCAGAGCGAAAGTTGAGCTTTGGATATGTATATATATATATACACTAAAAAAAACATAGGTTTTACAGACGTTATAGTTAAGAATTAGCATTTAAAAAACCTTTGAAATTCACAGTTGAAGCAGTTACAACACAAGACAAATGTGAGTCAGTTGTTTTCTGTAGATATTTGGTCAATACTTCAATTGAAAAACTTTTTCCTGTTCCAACTTGAGCACTTACATACATTCAGATAGGTTGAAATGATGTGCATGTGCATTCTTTCTTTTCATGAAGAAATCCATGGTCAATTTGTTGTCTCACTTGCTGATATATTTCCTACTGTTCAACATTTAGTTGTTCTTCCAAGTTTCCTAAGTCCATAATATCTTCTTGAGCTTGATGCATTGCAGTTTCCACTTCATTCGTGGCATTTGCCGCTTCAATTTCAAGAACTGGTTGTCCTAGTGGATCTTGACTCAGTGGATCAGAACTTTGACTGTTTTGAGAACTGTCTCTAGCAATCTCAGCTGCAATAGTGGCTTCTTGATCAATTTCATCGTTCAACATTTTCAGATAATTTGCAAAAACTGTAAATTCTATGCTATCTTTACAATCATTGAAGGAATCTTCATAGCTCTGAAAATTTTCAAGTAATTCCAATTCTGTTCGCCACCGTTTGAAGAGTTGCAAAAGAGCTAAATAGTAAAATTCCCTTTTATCAGGAGTATCACAACTCAGTTTTCTGTGATTAATCAAATTTCCTTTCCTTTGTTTCACCAAACATCCTTCAGAACCAATCACTGCATATTTTCCTTCATTTATGTTTTCTGTAGTATTCCTTTTAAAAGTGTAATATTGCAGCACTTTATGGAGACATATGTTCTTAAGATGATGACTTCTATTTGGATAATATGTGTCCAACATATTCGTTTTGATAATATCTTTACTTGCCAGTTTTTTTCTGCTAAATATTCGATTTCTTGTACAGATTTAAGTACTCGATTTCATGTTGCAGCAAGACCTAGACTAACCCAAATGATCGTTCTAGATTTTGAGTGTAAACTTGCAGATAATAACCGATCTGAGCATTCATACTCTCCAATTTCTCAATGGGATAACATCTTCAAACTGAAACTGTACAGTTTCTTACTAAGACTCTTCTTGTGAGAAGTTTCTTCCCACATTTCTTTCAACTCCGTCTATTCTGATTTTGTTGTGTAAGATGTCACATACTGGGCAACAGCAATGGAATTATCCGCAACATACTGGATATCCATATTTGCATTCCACATCGATTGAATAACAGGATTATAATTATTGATATACTTTGATTCTTCACTTCTTTTCAAATTGTATGTATTTTTAGGAGATTTTCTAGTGATGATATGTCTTACAGTTGACATGAAACTGTTCACTCTTCCTTTGGATATTACTGGACGTGGAAATCCAAAATGACATTTGGTATAAAACATTTCCTTAGACTTGTACTTTCAACGACAGTATTTGCCACATCGATGACTTTGGAATCGTAAGACTTGTTGCCTTAAGGTGTTTTCTTCTGTTCTTTTTGGTATAGCACATGTGACATATTCTTCAATAAAAGACAAAACAGTGTTATCTGAATCAGTTCCAAATTTGGGTGCATCCTTGATCCATAACAGCATATGTATATGAGGAGCACCTCCAGCTTGATACACCTTTCTCCCCCAAAAATCCACAACTTCTCCAAGAGGAGGATACTTTTTATTGCAGATAGGAGACATCATAGCTTCAAACCTATGATTGAAATATCTACATACATTAACAGGATCCAAAGGGCACAATTCTCCAGGTGTCTTGTTTGAAATATTTTTTATATTTGAATTTGCTTCTCGAAGAAATTCAAGTAAATCATCCCAAGCGTATACAGTACAGCTTAGGGTAACAAACCATCTAGGAGTTCCTAAGTTTCTTAGCATACATTTAAGTTCTCCATGACGACCAAACCAATACTCATTAGTACCACGCTTACATGCCATCAAATTTATTAATGAATGAATGAAGGCAATCTTATAACGCGCAACTTAGCCCGAAGGGCATCAAGACGCCTAACAAATGATGTAACATATCATATGAGCCGAGTACCAGATAACAGATAGGCCTCTGCAAAGAACCAAGTTTTTAGTGCTTTCCTAAAAAGCATGACAGATGGTTGCACTTTTAGTTCCCGGGGGAGGGTGTTCCACACCTTCGTGGCCAAAGAAGAAAAAGCCATCCCTCCCGTCCTGGCTCTAAAAACCCGGGGTACAGACAGGAGGTTCTTGCTGGAGGAGCGAAGGGTTCTGCTGGGAGAATAGGGGACCAGCAGTGATCTTATGCCTTCTGTGCTTGCTCCAAACAAGGCCCCATGGACAAGGCACAGGATCTTAAAAGAGATCCTGGCCTGAATCGGAAGCCAGTGCAAGCTCTTCCTAGCTAATGTGGCAGAGGAGAGACTGGGGACATCAAGAACAAATCTAGCTGGCGCGTTTTGGACAATCTGTAAGCGCTGTATCAGGCCCTTATTGATGCCCGAATAGGGCGCGTTGCAGTAGTCTAATCTTGATGAAACCAGGGCAACCACGATCTGCTTTCGAGCTCCAAGGGAAAGATAGTGAGTTATTTTCCTCAAAATCCTGATCACACCACAGCAAGTGGAGACAGTTCTGTTAATCTGCTGGTCCATAGCGAGCGAAGTGTCAATCAGCACGCCCAAATTCCGGGCGAATTTCGAGGGCAGTGGGCAGGATCCCAGGGATGGAGGCCACCAGTCGCTTGACCAGATGTCCTGATCTCCTCCGAAGATTAGGACCTCGGTTTTTCTCTCTTAGAATCAGTTGAGATTCTAAATGATTGTCTCTCTGATGTACTTTATCCATAAATTCCTTTGCAGAAACATTTTGAAGCTGTGCTCCTGTTTTTAATATATGGTTGACTGCATATGAAAGTCCAGACAAGTCACTCTCAAACAAAATATGAAATATATATGGGATACGTTGTCGAAATCTTGGATCTTCTGCATACAATCTTGTTGTCTGATATTCTGATGCAGGAATCTGCACTGATCGTTCGTGATATCGTCCACCTTTTTCAGTTGGAAACAGCTGCGGAAAACAACGAGCTTCCAAACTTTTTTCCCATGCAATCACGGAAGTCAACTTTGCTTTCTTCATTTGGAATAAATCCATATTATTCCCCATCACTTCTTTTGAATGAAGTGGATGTACACTATAATGTTCATCGATTTCTTCCCTTTTGGACATGTCTACTTTTTCAATTTGACCACTTGACGTTTCACTATCATCTCCTAAAAGTATTTCTTCTTCTTCCACATACACATTTTTGTAGTAAGCCTTGTTTTTTATAAGATATAATGTTGTCTTGTGCACTTTCCTAACATCCACTAATTCTTGCCAGATTTTCTAACTCTTAGTAGGAACACCATTAACTAGAATAACTAGTGGTTCACTTTCCACATTCTCTACACCAATAGTTTCAATATTTTTCTTTAAACTAGAGGTAAATATTCAACTCTTCCTCTTAATCCTCTTTGTAAATCTGTAGGAGGCAATTTACCTGTTTTAGGCTCCATACGAACAATAGCCTGAAAAGGGTGCACACATTGAATCAGAATAGACTCATACATATTTAAATCTATCAGTTCTGGAGGAATAGTTACCAACTCTAGATTATTATGGGCAGCTCTAGCAAGCATTTTATTCTCGTCTAATTTGTTATAACAATATTTACAAATACGTTGATCAGAACCCAAATCAAAGCAATTCTCTACCAACAAATAAGTTGCAAATTCCTTTCACTTATCATTACTTTCTCTTTCACTTTTTAAATATAGATCAACAGTCCTAATCTGATTTTTATAGTGAGTTCGTCAGCAACAAATACAACAATAATTTGGCCTTTCACCTGAAATCACCTAAAACTTTGTAATTTGTTCTTCAAAATGTTTTGTAGTAGTATGTTCCACATTCTCTTCAACATCTTATTCTATTAATGTGTCAGTTTCTGCACTCTCTTGTTCAGGTCCAAAGTAACGAAACTCAATCTAATCACAAACCTTCTTGACAACTGATACTGACCCACGCAAAAGAGTACTGTTCAACTCATTTAACATTAGTGCTGGACTTTTTGCGTAATACAATCTTCTGACTAATGTCCGCATTTGAGAATGATGCACTGCTAACATTCTGAAATGATGAAAAACACTTTGACATACTTTCCTAGAATGACAAGCCAGAGAATGACCTTGCAAACCAGTATTTTTTCTCACTCTGCAAGGATCTAGTCCGTGCAACATCTTAATCTTTTGTTTAAAACTTGTAGTGGGGCTGAGCCTTGCAATCACGCAGTGTTAAGTTAGCATGAGCTTATTAGAAGTTTAAATGCCATTTTACCTTTCTGCTGTCTTTTGCACACGGCACACACTTTATTAATTGTTTGAGTTTTGGCAGAGTGTTTTGCTTCACATGAGAAAAACTTGTTTTTCTATATCGCTAGACATGCTTTGTAATCTTAGTCTGAATAGTGAGTGCTGAGGCCTTCAAGGTTATTTCAACATTGTGGTTGTTGTTCAAACTGATCAGCGCACGTTCTAGACATAACACATATGCAGCTGCAGCCACCTCAGATACTGGTGCCTTTAAAAATGCACTGTGCAGGGATGATTGAACCCACTTGGAGAACTTTCGTATGCTGAGAGCTTGTGCAGAATTCGATGTGATTCATTCCTGCTAAACTCTGAGGTATGAGGTCGCCTATGCAAGCCTAAGAGACATTCTGTAGTTATAAATTAACCTACTAGCAAGGGAGGGTGAAATATAGATATATATTTAACCTGTTTCCATTTAGCATTATAACATGCTTTCTCCCTTTGTATTTTATGGAATAGTAACTATGCTGACAATCTTATTTCTTATCATATGTTTGATTGTATTAGCTAAAATGCTGCATTTGAGATCACGGCGTTAAAATAAACATTTTAAACTTGCTTGTGTCTCCCTTTACTCCTTGTTCTGGACTGGTATGAGAGTATAACGAAAGAGTGCTCATATTTCCCACCTTACCTGAGGTATCTTAAGTCACATGTTCTGGGTTGTCTAATCATTGGTGACTTTGCTATAGGACGAAGAGCTAATGTGACACTGATGCTAGTCTAGTAGGGGATTTTGGGTACTAAGGTGAGTTTTGGCACACCCTAATTCACTGAGGTCCTGAGTCTCTGGGCACAGTTCTGAGACTGAGCAGAATCCCTGGAACACACTTTTTTAACCGTTTTAAGAATTTGTGTAAAATATCAATAGATTCCTGTTGTATAATACAAATACTACTGCAATCCCAAGTATACATTGGGGCTTTAGGATGTCTCCCTAGAGCTTCATCAGCTATTAGTTCTTCTACACTTCGAGAAACTATCTTCTCTTTCTCAATAGGACAACCATTTCTCACCTCACAAGCTTAACCATTGGTATCAACTGCAAGCAATAAAGTATTGGTCTGAAAATAACTCTCTTCATTAAAGAAAGGCTCTGAACTTGAATTGTGTTTCCATTCACCCCAAAAAAATCACAAAAATTAGTTTGTTACTTACTCTCTTCTTTTTACTTTTGTCCTTCATAAAATGGATTGGTTTATCTAGTGATCAAATTCTGTTTAAAACTAAAACGAATAATTTTCACTTTTATTTCAAAAGCCTTCTCAACAATAATTTCTTTTTTCTTTTTATAAAATGGTGCTCTTCTTTTATATTTCTTCACATCTGTTAACAAGTTAAAGACAACTCTATTGTAAA
The DNA here is from genome assembly GCF_964263255.1 of Lissotriton vulgaris. NCBI lineage: Eukaryota > Metazoa > Chordata > Amphibia > Caudata > Salamandridae > Lissotriton > Lissotriton vulgaris. The sequence goes on along the minus strand of NC_141690.1, from coordinate 114,507,240 downwards.
ACATCTTCTTTCTTATTTCTTGATACTGACTCTGCCACCTTTTACCATACATTGTGTCTTTTGAATGTAATTTCCAATTTTTTATAATTGTTTTCTTCATTTTTTGTTGTTGTTGAGGCATTCTTTATACTTTCCACAACCTGCGCACGGTTTCTAGGCTTTGAAAGTTTTTTAATAAATTCTTTTGTTCTCTTACCGCAAGACTTTTTCTTTTTTCCAACATACTGTTGTTCATCCAATACTTGCTGTTGAATTTTTTTCAAATATGATTCCTTTTTGTGTTGTTTTTTCTTTTCTGTTTTTCTAGCCTTAATAAGTTTCTTTTAATGTTGATGAACAATATCTGAAAAAATTATAGGATATTATTTTAAAAAAATCTATAAAATATACTATTCTGTTACTAAACAAATACATTCTACATAAAAAACATTTAAACACTCCCTTTACAAATCCCATTTAATATATTAAAGTACACATCTACTAATTAAATAATTATTAAAATTAATAAGGGCAATGCAAATGCATAGACTATAAATGAGTACCTAGAGTGCTGATAGTTCACAGCAAAGTAACTTTATAAGTACTTATGTTTCAGCAGAGTGATTTCATAATGACATACTTCTGTCAAGATGGTCGTAGGAGTGCACACACACTCACAGTGTGATTCCAGACAATCATGACTATTCCCGGCACTTTTAGAAGACTAACTCAGTAGTCTGCAAGAAGTTAGGATACCAAATACATTCTACACATTTGACTGTACCACTGCTTGTCTGAATGCCTGACTCATTCAGCAAATGTATAGACAGTGACTGGGTTCTCACACTACTAGTAGTTGACAGCAGTATAAGTTTATAAGCACTTATGCGTCAACAGAGAGATTAAATAAAGACATGCTTCTGTCAGGATGATTGTAGGAGTGGACACAGAATCACAGTGTGATTCCAAACAGGCATCACTATTCCCTGGACTTTTGCAGGAAAGACTCAGTGATCTGGAAGGGGTTAGGGGGACTATATACATTGTGCATATGTGACTGTACCACTGCTTATCTGAATGCCTGGCTCATTCTGCAACTGCATAGACAGTGACTGGGTTCTCACACTACAAGTAGTTGACAGCAGTATACGTTTATAAGCACTTTTGTGTCAGTAGAGACATTAACCCCTTGGGCGTGGCTGGGGGCCGTCATCTGCATCGAAGGGGTTAAATAAGCACATGCTTCTGTCAGGATGATTGTAGGAGTAGACACAGACTCACAGTGTGATTCCAGAAAGCCATGACTATTCCCTGGACTTTTGAAGTAGAGACTCAGTAGTCTGCAAGGGGTGAATTATGCACATTTAACTATACAACTGCTTGTCTGAATGCCTGACTGATTCTGCAAGTGCATAGACAGTGACTGGGTTCTCACACTACTAGTAGTTGACAGCATTATGAGTTTATAAGCACTTATGTGTCAAAAGGGAGATTAAGGAAGGACATGCTTCTGTCAGGATGATTGTAGGAGTGGACACCGACTCACAGTGTGATTCCAGACAGGCATGACTATTCCCAGGACTTTTGCAGGAGAGACTCAGTACTCTGGAAGGGGTTAGGGGACCGCATACATTGTGCACATTGGAGTGTACCACTGCTTGTCTGAATGCCTGACTCATTCTGCAAGTGCATAGACAGTGACTGGGTTCTCACACTACTAGTAGTTGACAGCAGTATGAGTTTATAAGCACTTATGTGTCAAAAGAGAAATTAAATAAGGACCTCCTTCTGTCAGGATGATTGTTGGAGTGGACAGCGACTCACTGTGTGATTCCAGACAGGTATGACTATTCCCTGGACTTTTGCAGAAGAAACTTAGTAGTTTGGAAGGGTTTAGGGGACCGCATACATAGTGTACATTTGACTGTACCACTGCTTCTCTGAATGACTGACTCATTCTGCAAGCTCATAGACAGTGACTGGGTTCTCACACTACTAGTAGTTGACAGCAGTATCCGTTTATAAACACTTATTTGTCAACATAGAGATTAAATAAGGACATGCTACTGTCAGGATGATTGTAGGAGTGGACACAGACTCACAGTGTGATTCCAGACAGGCATGACTCTTCCCTTGACTTTTGCAGGAGAGACTCAGTACTCTGGAAGGGGTTATGGGCCTGCATACATTGTGCACATTTGAGTGTACCACTGCTTGACTCATTCTGCAAGTGCATAGACAGTGACCGGGTTCTCACACTAGTAGTAGTTGACAGCAATAGAAGTTTATAAGCACTTATGCATCAACAGAGAGATTAAATAGGGACATGCTTCTGTCAGGATGATTGTAGGAGTGGACACAGACTCACAGTGTGATTCTAGACAAGCATGACAATGCCCTGGACATTTGCAGGAGCGACTCAGTACTCTGGAATGGGTTAGGGGACTGGACGCATTGTGCACATTTGACTGTACCACTGCTTGTCTGAATGCCTGACTCATTCTGCAAGTGCAAAGACAGTGACTGGGTTCTCACACTACTAATAATTGACAGCAGTATAAGTTTATAAGCAGTTATATGTCAACAGAGAGGTTAAATAAGGACATGCTTCTGTCAGGATGATTGTAGGAGTGGACACAGACTCACAGTGTGATTCCAGACAGGCATGACTATTCCCTGGAGTTTTGCCAGCGAGACTCAGTAGTCTAGAAGGGGTTAGGGGACTGCATACATTGTGCAAATTTGACTCGACCACTGCTTATATGAATGCCTCACTCATTCTGCAAGTGCATAGGCAGTGACTGGGTTCTCACACTACTAGTAGCTGACAGGAGAATACGTTTATAAACACTTATGTATCAACAGAGAGATTAAATAAGGACATGCCCATAGAGTTAGAAGAATTCTTATTAGTACCAGAATATCACAGTTTTCCATGTCATATCACTGGTGACATTCTGCTTCCTCTAGTGCTGGAAATGGTATTTTCCAGTCAGCCACCCTGCCCGGCCCTATATCTGCCAATACCAAACAGAAATCGTATTGGAGAATGGCAAATAAAATTCTGCCTACAGAGAGACTTCTTAAGGCATGGGTAAAGTGGGCCGTTGCCCAGAGGCCCCACCTTCCAAGGGCCCCCTTTGGAAAGTACATTTTTTTGAGCCCCTTTCTTGTAATTTTGTATCTTTCTATTTAATGTATAATTCAATATTGTTAGACAACATACGGCTTGAATTTAGCAAAAAATGGGTAATAACATTCAAAGTTACGTGAAACAGGGGCCCACTAAGATATTTCCTGCCTTTGGCACCCAAAACCCTTACAATGGCACTGTGACTAGATACCACGGGGCAGATTTACAAGCCCCTTGCGCCTCTTTTATGCCGCCGTTGCGTCACTTTTGTGACACAGCGGCGGCGCAAAAGTCGCGCCATGGTGCGGGGTATTTACAACGTGACGCATCTGGGAGATGCGTCTCGTTGTACAGCCCTGTGCCATAAGGAGCTGTACCAGCGCAGGGGGGGCGTTCCTGCGCAGGAACGCCTCCTAAAAGTGACTAAGGGAAATCTACAAGATTGCACTCAGTCACTTTTAGGCCAATGCTGCGTCAAAACCCTGCCCCTCCTTGAAGCAGGCGTAAGGTTTGGCGCAGCATTGGACAGATAGGGCCCACCAGAGCATTGTTGGAGCTTTGTCGCGCTTGCGACGCAACTCCTGCAATGCGCCACCTTTACGGCACAGATGCGCCACGCATCTGTGCCGTTTTTGCCCCATGGTGCGCCACATTGTAAATGCGGCGCACCATGGGTGGCGGAGTTGTGGCACACAATAACTGGCGCATCCCTGGGGATGCGCCAGTTATTGTAAATCTGCCCCCGTATATTCACAATTTGCTGCGCAATATACTTGTAGATCAGGGCAAAGTCCATCCTAGTGTAAGTGTCACATGCTTAGGCATAACTCAAATATTCCCTTCCCTGTTGTTTGAACTCTCCAGATAACTAACTACCCGATCTATTTTGTGACATGAACATTTTCTGTTTATAGATTAGCAATTTCAGTGTTCTTTCTAAATTGCCAGATAGAACACCGCTAAAACTCACTGTCCATATCATGGCTGAGGAGAAGATGTGGTTTTATAGCTAGACTGTTGACCTTGTAGTTGGGAAATCAAGGTTCAAGCCTGGGGTGGACTCCACATCCTGTGATTCTGGCCAAATCACTTAATCTCCTTGCGCCTACCAAATACCAGCGCACGTTCTAGACATAACACATATGCAGCTGCAGCCACCTCAGATACTGGTGCCTTTAAAAATGCACTGTGCAGGGATGATTGAACCCACTTGGAGAACTTTTGTATGCTGAGAGCTTGTGCAGAATTCAATGTGATTCATTCCTGCTAAACTCTGAGGTATGGGGTCGCCTATGCAAGCCTAAGAGACATTCTGTAGTTATAAATTAACCTACTAGCAAGGGAGGGTGAAATATAGGTATATATTTAACCTGTTTCCATTTAGCATTATAACATGCTTTCTCCCTTTGTATTTTATGGAATAGTAACTATGCTGACAATCTTATTTCTTATCATATGTTTAATTGTATTATCAAAAATGCTGCATTTGAGATCACAGCGTTAAAATAAACATTTTAAACTTGCTCGTGTCTCCCTTTACTCATTGTTCTGGACTGGTATGAGAGTATAATGAAAGAGTGCTCATATTTACCACCTTACCTGAGGTATCCTAAGTCACATGTTCTGGGTTGTCTAATCATTGGTGACTTTGCTATAGGACGAAGAGCTAATGTGACACTGATGCTAGTCTGGTAGGGGATTTTGGGTACTAAGGTGAGTTTTGGCACACCCTAATTCACTAAGGTCCTGAGTCTCTGGGCACAGTTCTGAGACTGAGCAGAATCCCTGGAACACACTTTTTTAACCGTCTTAAGAATTTGCGTAAAATATCAATAGATTCCTGTTGTATACTACAAATACTACTGCAATCCCAAGTATACACTGGGGCTTTAGGATGTCTCCCTAGAGCTTCATCAGCTATTAGTTCTTCTACACTTCGAGAAACCATCTTCTCTTTCTCAATAGGACAACCATTTCTTACCTCACAAGCTTGACCACTGGTATCAACTGCAAGCAATAAAGTATTGGTCTGAAAATAACTCTCTTCATTAAAGAAAGGCTCTGAACTTGAATTGTGTTTCCATTCACCCAAAAAAATCACAAAAATTAGTTCGTTAATTACTCTCTTCTTTTTACTTTTGTCCTTCATAAAATGGATTGGTTTATCTAGTGATCGAATTCTGTTTAAAACTAAAACGAATAATTTTCTTTTTATTTCAAAAGCCTTCTCAACAATAATTTCTTTTTTGTTTTATAAAATGGTGCTCTTCTTTTGTATTTCTTCACATCTGTTAACAAGTTAAAGACAACTCTATTGTCAAGCATCTTCTTTCTTATTTCTTGATACTGACTCTGCCACCTTTTACCATACATTGTGTCTTTTGAATGTAATTTCCAATTTTTTATAATTGTTTTCTTAATTTTTTGTTGTTGTTGAGGCATTCTTTATACTTTCCACAATCTGCACATGGTTTCTAGGCTTTGAAAGTTTTATAATAAACTCTTTTGTTCTCTTACCGCAAGACTTTTTCTTTTTTCCAACATACTGTTGTTCTTCCAATACTTGCTGTTGACGTTTTTTTCAAATATGATTCCTTTTTGTGTTGTTTTCTCTTTTCTGTTTTTCTAGCCATAATAAGTTTCTTTTAATGATGATGAACAATATCTGAAAAAATTATAGGATATAGATTAAAAAAATCTATAAAATATACTATTCTCTTACTAAACAAATACATTCTACATAAAAACATTTAAACACTCCCTTTACAAATCCCATTTAATATATTAAAGTACACATCTACTAATTAAATAATTATTAAAATTAATAAGGGCAATACAAATGCATAGACTATAAATGAGTACCTAGAGTGCTGATAGTTCACAGCAAAGTAACTTTATAAGTACTTATGTTTCAGCAGAGTGATTTCATAATGACATACTTCTGTCAAGATGGTTGTAGGAGTGCACACACACTCACAGTGTGATTCCAGACAATCATGACTATTCCCAGCACTTTTAGAAGACTAACTCAGTAGTCTGCAAGAAGTTAGGAAACCAAATACATTCTACACATTTGACTGTACCACTGCTTGTCTGAATGCCTGACTCATTCAGCAAATGTATAGACAGTGACTGGGTTCTCACACTACTAGTAGTTGACAGCAGTATAAGTTTATAAGCACTTATGCGTCAACAGAGAGATTTAATAAAGACATGCTTCTGTCAGGGTGATTGTAGGAGTGGACACAGAATCACAGTGTGATTCCAAACAGGCATCACTATTCCCTGGACTTTTGCAGGAGAGACTCAGTGATCTGGAAGGGGTTAGGGGACCATATACATTGTGCATATGTGACTGTACCACTGCTTATCTGAATGCCTGACTCATTCTGCAACTGCATAGACAGTGACTGAGTTCTCACACTACTAGTAGTTGACAGCTTTATACGTTTATAAGCACTTTTGTGTCAGTAAAGACATTAACCCCTTAGGCACGGCTGGGGGCCGTCATCTGCATCGAAGGGGTTAAATAAGCACATGCTTCTGTCAGGATGATTGTAGGAGTAGACACAGACTCACAGTGTGATTCCAGAAAGCCATGACTATTCCCTGGACTTTTGAAGTAGAGACTCAGTAGTCTGCAAGGGGTGAATTATGCACATTTAACTATACAACTGCTTGTCTGAATGCCTGACTGATTCTGCTAGTGCATAGACAGTGACTGGGTTCTCACACTAATAGCAGTTGACAGCATTATGAGTTTATAAGCACTTATGTGTCAAAAGGGAGCACCACAGCAGAAAGCATTCCCGAGTGCGAAAGTATAGAATTCTGCATAGAGTTCAACGCCAACACTTCCTTCTCGGGCACCTTGATCTTCCGTCCTCCTGACCCAACAAAACTGTTTCATAGGTCGCTCCCGGAGATTATTGCTAAAAGAACTCTATCCGTGGCTAACTACACAGTCTTAGGAGACCTGAATCTCCATTTTAACTCCCCCTCAGATAATATTGCCAAGGAGCTAATAGACGACCTCGGAGCTCTGGAGCTGTCCCAGCTGGTCACAGCTTCAACCCATGAGAAGGGCATTCTGCTCGATCCAATTTTCAGCAGCTGCAGCGATCTGACTGTTGACCTTCCTATCCCCCTTCCAAGGTCAGATCATTTTTTGATTCCGTTTTCTTGGGCCATCCACAAGGTCCCTCAGCTATCCCCCGGACAACATACAGGAGAAACTGGTCAAAACTCCAGCTGGAATCCTGGATGCACAGCCTGGACTCTACCCGTCCGCCCCCCTGCTCAGACCCCAGCGTAGCAAACGAAAATTATGTCAGCTGGATCACTAACTCATTGGATACGATCCTTCCTCTCCGGAGATCCTCATCCAAGAGAATGCCGAAATCAGCGCCCTGGTTTTCTGACTCTTTAAGAGAACTAAAACGCTGCTGCAGGCAACGAGAGAGAGCCTGGCGTTTAGACTTTCTCCCGGAAAAAAAGGCCGCTTACAAAGAGGCGATAAAAACTTACAGAGATGGGATTAGGACGGCGAAAGCAACCTTCTATTCTGATAAAATCCTAGAGGCTAAATCGAAGCCCAGGGAAATTTTTCAGATAATAAAACACTGCTCAAATGTCATCACCGCCCCCCCTCCGAGCAAAACTCAAGACCAATGCAAAGAGCTTCCGGACTTTTTCTACAACAAAGTCCTGAAAATATACTCCTCCTTTCAAACGGGAGCCACAGTTCCAGAGACAGCCGACCTACCCTCTCCTAGAATCTTCCCTCCCCCAGACCAATCAACCCTCGAGCACTTCCCTCCCTTGGACCTCGACACCCTCGGCAAAATGGCACGCCAAGTTAAATCGGGCTCCCCACGTGACCCAGCCCCACCAGAAGTTCTGATGCAAGCACACAAAGCCACCCTGCCTGTTATCCTGGAACTCCTAAATACATCTATAGCCTCATGTGCTGTTCCTACAGCATGGAAACAAGCCATGGTGCGGGCGCTGCTGAAAAAACCTAACCTGGACCCCGATGATCACTCCAACTATCGTCCCATTTCACTCCTCCCTTGGGCTGGCAAGGTGTTGGAAAAATACATAAATGTCCAACTGGTCCAGTTTATTGAAAATCACTCCCTACTGGATACATCCCAGACAGGTTTCAGGCCGAAACATGGCACCGAAACTGCCTTATTAGCGGTCGCCGAGGAATCTCGAAGGGTTCTGGATCAGGGAGGATCAGTGGCAGTGATCCTCCTTGATCTAAGCGCCGCCTTCGATACGGTCAGCTATGCCACCTTGCTGAACCGTCTCCGGGACATCGGAGTCTCAGGCGACGCTCTAAGGTGGTTTGGCTCCTTCCTGTCTGACAGATCTTTTCAGATCTTTGATGGCGACACAATATCAACCAGCAAGCCTCTCAGCTGTGGAGTACCACAGGGCTCCTCTTTGAGCCCTGTGTTATTCAATGTCTACATGAGACCACTGGCTGGAATCGTCGAACCGTACGGCATCAAAATTGTGTCGTACGCCGACGATACTCAGTTAGTGGTATCATTGGCTCAAGAGAACATCAGTCACCCCCAGGGAGGCCTGCTGAGCTGCCTAGAGGACGTTAAGGAGTGGATGACCAGCTCCTCCCTCAAACTAAACGGAGACAAAACAGAGCTCATGCTTCTAGGCCCAGCCTCGCCAATACCTTTTATCTCCTTGTGGCCCCAAGCTCTGGGCACTCCCCCTACCCCCAAGGAAAGCGTCAAGAGCCTAGGAGTATGGCTGGACAGGAAGCTGTCCTTTTCCACCCAGGCTACCAAGCTGTCCGCCACCTGCTTTGGCATCCTCAAAACTCTAAGGAAAGTCCTTCCACTTCTGCCTCTAGAAGCCAAGAAAGTGGCAGTCCAAGGCCTCATCCAGTCCCGCCTTGACTCAAACAATGCCCTATATGTAGGGGCTCCCGAGATGACTCTCCGGAAACTCCAGGTAGTGCAAAACTGCGCAGCACGCACCCTGCTACAGATTCCACGAGCCCAGTCAGCCAGACCTGCATTAAAAAGTCTTCACTGGTTGCCAGTCAAACACAGAGTGTCATTCAAGGCGCTGTGCATTGCGCACCGGGCATTTTGGAAAACAGGACCCGCAATCAACAGCAACCTTGTCATTCCCTATCACCCAAATAGGAACCTCCGCTCCACTGAGGCTTTCCTGGCAGTGGTTCCTAGAGTGAAGAGAGCCAGATCCGGGGGCAGGCTGTTCTCACTGAATACCGCTAAACTTTGGAACACCCTCCCCCTCTCACTCCGTTCCAACCCGGACCTGCTGTCATTCCGTAAAAAGCTGAAGACTTTATTATTTGCCAAAGCCTCCGAGCTCTAATCTGTCACTCCGCTTGTCCCTCCGATTCTCACTTCAGCGCTTGGACGCCCCTGGGCAGCAACCCCGCTCAATAAATCTATTTCCAATTCCAATTCCAAAGGAGGACATGCTTCTGTCAGGATGATTGTAGGAGTGGACACCGACTCACAGTGTGATTCCAGACAGGCATGACCATTCCCTGGACTTCTGCAGGAGAGACTCAGTACTCTGGAAGGGGTTAAGGGACCGCATACATTGTGCACATTGGAGTGTACCACTGCTTGTCTAAATGCCTGACTCATTCTGCAAGTGCATAGACAGTGACTGGGTTCTCACACTACTAGTAGTTGACAGCAGTATGAGTTTATAAGCACTTATATGTCAAAAGAGAAATTAAATAAGGACCTCCTTCTGTCAGGATGATTGTAGGAGTGGACAGCGACTCACTGTGTGATTCCAGACAGGTATGACTATTCCCTGGACTTTTGCAGAAGAGACTCAGTAGTTTGGAAGCGTTTAGGGGACCGCATACATGGTGTACATTTGACTGTACCACTGCTTCTCTGAATGACTGACTCATTCTGCAAGCTCATAGACAGTGACTGGGTTCTCACACTACTAGTAGTTGACAGCAGTATCCGTTTATAAACACTTATTTGTCAACAAAGAGATTAAATAAGGACATGCTACTGTCAGGATGATTGTAGGAGTGGACACAGACTCACAGTGTGATTCCAGACAGGCATGACTCTTCCCTTGACTTTTGCAGGAGAGACTCAGTACTCTGGAAGGGGTTAGGGGCCTGCATACATTGTGCACATTTGAGTGTACCACTGCTTGACTCATTCTGCAAGTGCATAGACAGTGACTGGGTTCTCACACTAGTAGTAGTTGACAGCAATGGAAGTTTATAAGCACTTATGCATCAACAGAGAGAATAAATAAGGACATGCTTCTGTCAGGATGATTGTAGGAGTGGACACAGACTCACAGTGTGATTCTAGGCAAGCATGACAATGCCCTGGACTTTTGCAGGAGCGACCCAGTACTCTGGAATGGGTTAGGGGACTGCATGCATTGTGCACATTTGACTGTACCACTGCTTGTTTGAATGCCTGACTCATTCTGCAAGTGCAAAGACAGTGACTGGGTTCTCACACTACCAATAGTTGACAGCAGTATAAGTTTATAAGCAGTTATATGTCAACAGAGAGGTTAAATAAGGACATGCTTCTGTCAGGATGATTGTAGGAGTGGACACAGACTCACAGTGTGATTCCAGACAGGCATGACTATTCCCTGGAGTTTTGCCAGCGAGACTCAGTAGTCTGGAAGGGGTTAGGGGACTGCATACATTGTGCACATTTGACTCCACCACTGCTTATCTGAATGCCTCACTCATTCTGCAAGTGCATAGACAGTGACTGGGTTCTCACACTACTAGTAGCTGACAGGAGTATAAGTTTATAAACACTTATGTATCAACAGAGAGATTAAATAAGGACATGCCCATAGAGTTAGCAGAATTATTTTTAGTACCAGAATATCACAGTTTTTCATGTCATTTCACTGGCGACATTCTGCTTCCTCTAGTGCTGGAAATGGTAACCTCCAGTCAGCCACTCTGTCTGGCCACTCTGTCTGGCCACTCTGTCTGGCCCTATATCTGCCAATACCAAACAGAAATCGTATTGGAGAATGGCAAATAAAATTCTGCCTACAGAGAGACGTCTTAAGGCATGGGTAAAGTGGGCAGTTGCCCAGGGGCCCCACCTTCCAAGGCCCCCCCTTGGAAAGTACATTTTTTCGAGCCCCTTTCTTGTAATTTTGTATCTTTCTATTTAATGTATAATTCAATATTGTTAGACAACATACGGCTTGAATTTAGCAAAAAATGGGTAATAACATTCAAAGTTACGTGAAACAGGGGCCCACTAAGATATTTCCTGCCTTGGGCACCCAAAACCCTTACAATGGCACTGTGACTAGATACCATGGGGCAGATTTACAAGCCCCTTGCGCCTCTTTTATGCCGCCGTTGCGTCACTTTTGTGACACAGCGGCGGCGCCATGGTGCGGGGGTATTTACAACGTGACGCATCTGGGAGATGCGTCTCGTTGTACAGCCCTGTGCCATAAGGAGCTTTACCAGCGCAGGGGGAGCGTTCCTGCGCAGGAACGCCTCCTAAAAGTGACTATGGGAAATCTACAAGATTTCACTCAGTCACTTTTAGGCCAATGCTGCGTCAAAACCCTGCCCCTCCTTGAAGCAGGCGTAAGGTTTGATGCAGCATTGGACAGATAGGGCCCACCAGAACATTGTTGGAGCTTTGTCGCGCTTGCGACGCAACTCCAGCAATGCGCCACCTTTACGGCACAGATGCGTCACGCATCTGTGCCGTTTTTGCCCCATGGTGCACCACATTGTAAATGCGGCGCACCATGGGTGGCGGAGTTGTGGCGCACAATAACTGGCGCATCCCTGGGGATGCGCCAGTTATTGTAAATCTGCCCCCGTATATTCACAATTTGCTGCGCAATATACTTGTAGATCAGGGCAAAGTCCATCCTAGTGTAAGTGTCACATGCTTAGGCATAGCTCAAACATTCCCTTCCCTGTTGTTTGAACTCTCCAGATAACTAACTGCCCGATCCATTTTGTGACATGGCCATTTTCTGTTTATAGATTAGCAATTACAGTGTTCTTTCTAAATTGCCAGATAGAACACCGCTAAAACTCACTGTCCATATCATGGCTGGGGAGAGGATGTGGTTTTATAGCTAGACTGCTGACCTTGTAGTTGGGAAATCAAGGTTCAAGCCTGGGGTGGACTCCACATCCTGTGATTCTGGCCAAATCACTTAGGGGCAGATTTATGTTAACTGGCGCATCCCGAGGGATGCGCCAGTTAACATGCGCCACAGTGCGCCACAGCTACGCCACCCATGGTGCGCCGCATTTATGATGCGGCGCACCATGGGGCAAAAACGGCACAGTTGCGTCACGCATCTGTGCCGTAAAAGTGACGCATTGCTGGAGTTGCGTCGCAAGCGCGACGCAGCTCCAGCAATGCTCTGGGGGGCCTATTCTTTCAATGCTGCCTCAAACCTTACGCCTGCTTCAAGCAGGCGCAGGGTTTTGACGCAGCATTGCCCTGAAAGTGACTGAGTGAAATCTCATAGATTTCACTCAGCCACTTTCAGGAGGCGTTCCTGCGCAGGAACGCCCCCCCCTGCGCAGGAACGCCTCCTCATGGCGCAGTGCTGTACAACGTGACGCATCTCCTAGATGCGTCACGTTGTAAATAGGGCGCAGGGATGCGCCACGTTTCCGCGCCGTTGCGTCACGCAACGGCGGCGTAAACGTGGCGCAAGCCCTTCATAAATCTGCCCCTTGATCTCCTTGCGCCTACCAAATACCAAAACAAAATAGAAATTAATGTATACTCGTGTAACGTAACTGGTGCTCATGTAAAGCGCTCTAATACCTTCAGGCCGAGTTCATGCTATACAAATCTGCAAAAACAAACAACAACAAAAAGGGCTGTGCCCCAGGAAGGAAGCAACTGTTGTGCTGCGATTTATATACAAATTAGCAGCATGCACATTATGTGCGCAGACCCATGTTCCCTCTTTCTTTGCCATCTAATTTCCCACCTAGTATCATATCTCTTCTCTCTTCATCAACAGGTGCCCTCAAACTGCAAAGGGTATCCCCCGGGCCAACCGTATACCAGCCCTCCTATCATGTGAACTGTAACTTGCATGACAAAAACTGTCTGTTACATTTGTATGTGTTTTTGTTTGCTTCATCTGCCTGCAGGTGCGTTTTCTGCAGGCAAGCGATCTGTAGCCCCAGTCTGTACAGATCCCATTTGTTAAGTATGGTTATTTAATCCTCTGACATTTCATGTCAGCAAAGCTACTGTGTTCCGCCATGAACAAGTGATTCATTTGACATTTGTATAGTCACTCGCATTTTCGATTGATACTTTCTCATTGTGGTATCATTTTACTTGACACTTTAAATTGTGCTTGCACATGATAGCGCGTGATTTGCTCTTTCATTTGTAGGGGTGCATTATAATCGTGAGTAGTTCGCACCCACATATAATCTTTGGTCGTGCTAACATTTGGTTATTAGATTATGTAAAGTAATAATGTGTGGAGTGAAGTGTTAAGCATTTAAATCCTGTAAAACGAAGAAATTAACGTTGTAGTTACTTGTTTTAAGATTAATTCTCAACGTGTAAAAGTGCATTCCTAACTAATGAATGTTGAAGATATTATGTGTTTACTCAACGAGTCTAATTTAATGATTTATTTATGCATTTGCTTCCTAAAGCTTATGTATTGTTCTTTTGTTGACCAAATTTGGTAGGCCTAAACATGTACTCTCCCTGTTCACTCTCATTGTTAAAAGTTTTCTATGAGAAATCATGTGCATGTGGAATTTGTCTTTGTCACGTTTCTATTGCAGGCAGAAAAATTCATCTTTGTTAGTTAGAATAACGCTTTTGTTTTGAGAGTTAGGCCTAGGAAGGAGAAGATACATTTGAACAAGCGTTACTGATAGTGTGGGACGGTATTCTTTCTCAGTGGAGAAGGACTGGGAATCAAGGTCCTCGAGCAAGAGCCTGGTAGCACTGTTGCTGCATGGAAAGTTACCTATGAGGAGGTGTCTAGCTGGATGGGGTGATCTCGTGATATGATGAGGGGCGTGACCTAAAAAAAAAATGTTGGGGTTAGGTACAGAGTCTGGGAACTTCTGCTGTCCCTAGAGAGGAGAAAGCATTTTAAATTTTAAAGATTTTAAAAGTAGGATGTAAGGCGCGAGAGCGAGTATGGAGAAGGAATTACTGTCCCATTGCTAAATCAGAACTCCGTGCAGCCCAAAAAAACTACTACGCAGCAGTAGAGAGGTGTGGCTCACTGGTTAGAGGCGGCAGACCCGGAGGCTGAGAACGGCCCGGGACCAGGGTTCGATTCCCGACGCGGCAGGGTCGAGGACCAGGGTCAGCTGACTGATAATTCTCGCCTCGGTGCCCACTTTGGGCAGTGATCACACTCGGTAACTCTGGGCATTAAGCTTGCCTCATCTCTACAACGGCCCCCCACAGACGCTGGGGATGCCTGGCTTCACCTTGGAGATACCCAGCATGGGACCATCTCACAGGGAAAGCCAGGACGGGTTCCCCAGCGGTCATTCGCGCCAGGATACTCCGGTAGTAATTGAGCGCGCTACAAAACACCTTACATTTACATTTACATTTACATTAAGACAGCCAAGGGGGAATTCTACGCGGCTAGAATTCTTAAAGCTAAGAACAACAGCCGAGAAATTTTCTCCATAGTCAAAAGCTTCACAACCCCGGTAGCAGAGAAGATATCAGCCCCGATCCCTACAGATTGGTGTGAGCAACTATCCACCTTTTTCATTGAGAAAATACAAAAAATTCAAGATAGTTTGAAGCCCTCCAATCAGCCACCTTCCCTGCTAACCGATCAATTTTTAATCAACCAAACACCTTCACCCTCACTATGCCAAGTAACAAAGGTTAAAGCAGAGATGACTAAATTTACTTATGTTGAGGAGATGGACGTGATGACCATATTAAAAGCTCTAAAGTCGGGGTCACCAGCAGATCCTTGCCCGGCGAGAGTCCTGAGCGGAGTTGCCGAAGTAATTACCCCCATGGTCACTGCCCTGGTCAATGAGTCACTAGCATCAGGAATTGTGCCCTACAAGTGGAAACAAACCAAACTCCTCCCGTTGATAAAAAAACCCACTGCAGATCCATTAATTACATCTAACTACCGGCCCATATCCCTTCTCCCAGCCCTTGCCAAAGTATGCGAGAAGGCCGCATTTCGGCAACTAGAGAGGTTCGTGGAAGCCTCAGGGGCACTTCACCCGGCCCAATCAGGGTTCCGTACCTCTTTTAGTACCGAGACTGCACTTGTGGAGGTGGCAGAGGCCATCAGGGAGTGCCTAGACGGAGGCTGCAGAGCGGCTCTAATCTTATTGGACCTCTCTGCCGCGTTCGACACGGTGCCCCACCTCCAACTTCTGTCTAGGCTGGAGGATATTGGCATCTCGGGCACGGCACTAGGATGGATCAGGTCTTTTCTATCTGACCGGTCCCAACAAATCTGGCTTCCTCCCTATCACTCTTCTAACCGCAGGGTAGAGACTGGAGTACCACAAGGGTCGACCTTGAGTCCCCTTCTATTTAATGTTTATTTAACACCTCTGATTCGGCTGGCAGAGAACTTGGGAGCTAAGATTATGGCATACGCCGACGACACCCAACTTCTCTTTACATGGAATAAGGAGAACATCTGTACTTCAGGAGTCCGCCAATGCCTATTCTCTGTGTTCGCTTGGCTAGCAAGAGCATGCCTCAAATGCAACGAGGACAAATCAGAAATCCTGCTCTACGGCCAATTTCCTACTGACTTTAAGGAGTCCATTTGGCCCAGTGAATCAACTTGCCCCACAGGAAAGGGTGGGATAGCAAAGAATCTGGGTATCTGGTTTGGAGCCGATCTGTGCTTTCGTGACCAGATCTCGAGACTGGCTGGGACTTGTTTTGGAACCCTGACCACTCTTCGTAGATTCTTTCCCCTTCTCCCACAAACGGCCAAAGAACCGGTAGCCAGAGCTCTGGTGCTCTCCCTTCTGGACTACTCGAACGCACTTTACATCGGGGCACCTGACTTCTTAATTAGAAAGCTTCAGGTAGTCCAGAATGCAACGGTGAGACTCATCTATAACATCCCGAGGAGACTCAGCGTTCGCAAACAATTGAAGGAGCTTCACTGGCTTCCAGTGGCCCAAAGAGTGCGCTTTAAAACTCTGGTCCTCGTTTACAAAGCCCTGCATGGACCATGCCCACCCTACCTTGCTAAAAGATTTACCTTCTACCTACCGACCCGTCAGCTGTGATCTGCCTCCAGAAAGCAGGTGGTAGTCCCCAGATTTAAAAGAGTTCACCTGGGGGGACAATCTCTGATGGTAAGGGGAGCTCATAGGTGGAACGCCCTTCCTGATGCTCTAAGACATGCTCCCAACCTGATCAATTTTAAAAACTGCTAAAAACTCACCTCTTTATAGACCATGAATAGCTGCTGCCCTAATCATTCTGATTCAGTTTCTTCCCCGCGCCAGGACAGTCTCGACTAACGGAGCGCGTTATAAATCAATATATGACATATATATAACATAACATCTTAGAATGAGCTCTGTAGGGGGACGTGACTACGACGCCACACTAGATGGCCGTCTGAAAGAGTTTCTCCGCCGCACCGGACCCGTTTAAGGTGCCTGCCTGCATTCCCGCAACGAGTCTTGTGCCGAATTTGCGATGATCACCTATGGGAATGTGACCGGCATTTGGTGAGCCCTTTTATTGCACCTGCCGTAATGCGCTTCATCGTCTTTTACCGCCGCCGCATCAGGACCCTGTAACGCTGCCATTTTGTACACAAGCGTTCTCCTCACGGCTTTGAACCGCCGTTATACTGGCTCCTTTAGGATGGCTCGCTGAAATACGCTGTCCCCCTTGTGACCTCTGTTACTTTCTCCTTCATTACAAGCGCTCACAGTTATTGAAAATATGCGCTTGACATTTTTTCATGCGTTTTTTCATGCACTTGCATTTTCAGTTGCTGTCTCCTCAGGAGTGTCGCTTTATTTCCTACCTAGACGGATATTAACACTATGAGCTTATTTACTGCCTACTAAAACTGTCTTGGGCTTCATTTGCTCAAAATCACATCTGGCATCCATGTTGCCTTCTTTTCTCATTGCTATGCTGTTTAACTGCCTCCAGGTGAATTTATGCCTTATTGAATGACTGTTTATACCGCTCCCTGCTGGATTTTCCTCTGAAATCTTTCTGCAGCACTCTTTTAACTGATTGGTCATGTTTTTTCTCCTGCATAATTTTCTATGTGTGCAGCGATTGCTTAATTGAGACAAAGGGGTGTACGCAGTTCCTTGGTGAAGTAGTATTCACCACAATGATCCAAGACTGGGTTGTCCGGCCATTTAAAAGGGGGGAAAAAGGGAGAGAAAAAAAGAAGTAGGAGTCAAGAAAAGAGAAGTAAGAGGAAGAAGAATTCCTCCTTTCGGAACTAGGGCTCTCACACACCCAGCAAGCTAGGTGTCATGCTTCATCATATGAGAATGCTCCTCGTTGGGCCGACGCTGCAATTGCCAACGGGCACCCTTAAAGGGGCTCTTTGTCGGAGATCTCATGTTCCTCGCCATAAGGGTGACGTGGGGGTGAGGGGCCTAGTTAAGTGTAGATGAGTGTGCTGTGGTTTTAAAAGAAGTCAGGGATTCCAATGGTGAAATCTTTATTCTATTGGGTACCCTGCCTAAAGTAAAAAACTAAGGGAGGGATATTGTATCCTGTTAACTATGTGACCGAATATACATTCAACTCCCTGAAGGTCGACATGTTTCTCGCCTAATGGTTGTCATAAGTGATCAGTGGCGATTCTTCAGGTCCATGTGTGAGACAAATGTGAAATAAAACTATCTACGTAAAAGGTTGTAAGAATACTATACCACTACCAATCATCTAGGGGAATTCCTCCTAATGTCAGGAGACCACCTATAATAAAAAGAAAAAGGAATGGAAACACAACAATATAGCAGCTCTGAGTGTAAATATCCATTCATGGCTTGCTATGCATACAATGGTCATAGGAAATTGACAGGTCCCTAACATAAAATATAATATGTATGGCAATAACATCCCGCAAACGCCACCCATTGCATAGTGGCCACATGGTGCTCACTGTGCTTAAAAGGGAACGATAGGGAGAGCAGAAGAACACATCAGATTGTGACAGTAGATGGAGCCCATTGGATGGTTTAGGAGGGGAGAACTCACCTAAAACATTGTCAGATATGGCCTCATCTGGTGCAGCAGTTTCATTTAGTAGTAGTGTCGCTAAAATGAGAGGAGGTTAAATTGAAAGGTTAAAGTACGTAGCAGGCAGACTAGCGAGTATTACGGCTGCTTAGCTAGAGGAAGGCTCGTGTAGTAATGGAGAAGGTCTTAGTTGCCCATTACAGAGAGCCAAAATGGTCAAATAGAAACTTAGTGAACCTACGAAGGGAGTGGCATGGTAGGCGTGCTCAAGTCTCGAGGTATCTCACCCGTAGACCACGTCCAAAGAAAACAGCTGGTACAAGGAGGCACCAGGGTAACCATGGGGGCAAGATTAGGCTTACTGGTGGTACCCAGTTGTTGCACCCCGGCCCCTAGCTGCCTCCTGGATGGTCGCGCTGTAAGTGCTGCAGTGAGGATAGCCGTCAAGGCGAGTGGCCCCCTATTGTCTCCCCCACAGTGTGAGGTCTAGGTTTGAAAGACCTGTAGAGACCGGGTCTTTAACAAGAACTAAAAAACAACTGCCCATACAAACAACGCACCGTCGGCACAGATTGCAAGACGGTAAACATCGTGTATCGCTTACCTGTGTCCATTCGGAAACCAGTCACTCGAACCTACCCCAGCCGCTGCTCTCCAGGAAGGTACGTGGCTCTCCGTTTGGGCTGCATAAATAGTAGCAAGTGAGACTGCCAGTACCCGGCGTGGAAAGTTGCACAGGGGAAACAGCGAAGACGGCGTGCGATTGCTTACTCAGCTTTGGTGAAGAGTTGTTTATTGAAGTTTTCTTTCTTGTGTCATGTAATCCACCTTTTAGATCCTTTGGGATTTACTGCTAGGCCCACATGTTCGTATCCAAAGTTTGACGAACAGCATCTACGTCTGTGCCCATTACATTGTTCACAGCTCTAACTTCATGTTTACGTCCAATTTGAAGTAATTCTATGGGTAAATTGCGCACACCAAAGTTTGTTTTTGTGCCTTATACTAACGTGCAAGCGACATCCTCCTCAGCCTCACGTTCTCCTACTGCTGTAATTCAAATGGCTGGAGTAACGCCTAACCGTTCTTCTTCAACACAGTCTGTGTCTAACAAATCCTCTCCTCCTACTACCTCGACTAAGCGCTTGAAGCATGATCCTCCTTCTCCTGACAAGTCCTCCTCTACTATCTTTATGGAGTTAATCTTAGAGTAAATTTGTGCGCTACGTCTATTTGTAGAGGAGACTAACAGTGATATGCAACTTTTGAAGGAAAAATGGTCGACGATGGATAGTAGAATCACCTCTGTGGAACAACAGGTTTTGGAGATACAAACTAACTTTCAACGCATCTCTGGTTTGGAAAAGTCAGTCTTGACTCTCCAGCAACACACTGAGGATTTAGAAAACAAAAATAGGAGGAATAATCTTCGTATTTACGGTTTTCCAGAATCTTTGGAGGGTGACAATCCCGTGACTTTTTACTTCTTTCCTTCCGAAACTCATGGATTTTTTTTTTAATGATTTTTATTAGCTTTTTTACATATAAAGCACGCACAGTACCATATTATTCAAGCAAAGAGGTTACAATGATACAAATATGCCATCAGGAATCAATCTATATGCGCATATGGAGATTGGTAGTGGCATATGTTGGCTGATGGTGGACGCCATGTGCGCGCTGGGAAAAACTAGGTTCCGAAACTCATGGATATGCCACCCACTACGTCTCTTAGTATCCAAAGAGTCCACGGACTTGGACCTCGCTCATCAGCTTCAACAAAACCACATGGAATCATCATTCTCTTTTTGAAATTTACAAATGTACTCTCAGTCCTTTCTGCAGCAAGATCCAAGCGTCAAGTCTGCTGGTTCGGTCAGAGAGTGTTTCTATCTCAAGATGTTTCCAATGCCACAGAGACAGGAAGAAAATAATTTCTGAGTCTCTGTGCTCCTTTACTGGATCTGTAGTTTGTGTTCCTTCAGTAACATGGGCAACTGTAATGCTAATGTATATTTGTCTAACAATTATTTCTCCCCTCCACATTTTCAAGCAGGCTACAAAGAGCCATCGACCAGGGTTCCAGAGTAAGTCTAGAACGTAGACCCCGGCTCCTTCACACATAAACACAAAAAACCTGGATGACTGGTAGTGTACTTGGGGCGTAATCGATGATTACTAGGGTATGTCCGCCTCCAGGGAAACTTCCAAAGTCGACGCTTATCTTGGTCCAGGGCTCCACACACGCTTCTTCGGTGATGACTGGCTGGGGCCTGTCTGGGGCGCTTGTCAGTTGGCACGGCATGCAGCCCCGCACATGTTCTTCGACTACTTCATCCAGGTCCAGGAACCACATTTTCTCTCTTATCCTCGTCTTCATCTTGATGACCCCTTGGTGCCGTCCATGGGCAAGTTGTATCGCCCGATGTCGCAGAGTTTGGGGGATGACTAGTCGGGATCCCCTTAGGTGTATGTTGTCCTCAGTGGCACTTAGCTCATGTCGGATCCTCCACACTTTCGTGAGCGCTTCTTTGTCCTCCGCAGCCCAGGAATTGGTGTGACGGAGGTATTCTGCCCAGGATCCCTCCTGCACTGCTCTTAGTGTCCGAGCATACACGGCATCAGTGGTGGCGGCTTCTTTGATGTCTTCAAGTGTCATGTTCTGAGGGCATGAGGTTAGTGCCACCCACTGGGCGAATTCGTCACAGTCTCCACCTTCCCCCGCCTGGCCTTGCTCCCCTGGGTAGCGGGACAGAAAATCCGCTGGGTTTTTAGCGCCTGGTCTGTAGACCACCTCCATTTCGTAGGGTTGTAGCTGGATTGCCCATCTCTCAATGTGCGGAGGAGGGTGTGGTGCAGTCACCTTAAAAAGGGATACCAGTGGCTGACCATTACAAACGGGTGTCCTTGCAGATACAGGTGGAAGTGACTGCACGCCCATTTAATGGCGAGCGCTTCTCTCTCAATTTGCGCATACCTCGCCTCCATTGGGGTGAGGGCTTTGCTCACAAACGCCAATGCGACCCATTGTCCTGGCTCTTGTTCCTGTGTGAGTACCGCTCCCAGGCCTACGGGACTGACATCAACTAATACTTCTGTTTGTTTGTCCGTATCAAAGTAGGCCAGGGTAGCTTTCCCCAACAGTGCATCTTTGATTCCTTGGAACGCCTCCTCTTCCTTTGTTCCCCACCACCAAACTGCTTCTGCTTTGGTCAGTACCCGTAGCGGTTCACTCCAGGCGGCCAAACCGGGTACGAACCGGCCACAATAAGTGGCCATACCTAGGAAGCTCCGGATTTCCGTCGGGGACTTTGGTGCTGGTGTGTCTTTGATGGCGCTCGACTTTCTGGGATCCACTTGTATGCCTTCTTGACTGAAGACGTATCCGAAGAATTCGATTGTGGGCTGGAAGAATTGGCATTTCTCCTTGTGGAGTGTCGCCCCGTGAGTGCTCAGTCGTCTCAAAGTGTCTCGGAGGTGTTTGTGGTGTTCCGCTGCTGTCTTGGAATGTATCAGGATGTCATCGCTCATCGAAGTAGTGTGGCTCACTGGTTAGAGGCGGCAGACCCGAGAGGACGGCCCGGGACCAGGGTTCGATTCCCGGCGCGGCAGGTTTCTGGACCAGGGTCAGCGGACTCGATAATTCTCTCGCCTCGGTGCCCACTCTGATCAGCGATCACACTCGGCAACTCTGGGTATTAGCTTGCCTCATCTTCACTAACGGCCCCACTAGACCGCCGGGGATGCCTGGTCTCACCCTTGAGATACCCATTAAGGGACCATCTCTCAGGGAAGCCAGGAAGGGTTTCGCAGCGGTCGAAGCGCCTTGGGACCCTACGGGTAAGTAGTGCGCTATATAAATGCCAATACATTTACATTTACATTTACAATACATTTACATTGATGACGCCCGGTAGGCCAGAGAGCAGTTCCCTGATGGTGTTCTGGAACACCTCGGCTGCAGATGATATGCCGAAATTGAGCCTCTTGTAGCGGCGCAGTCCTAGATGCGTTCTGAAAGTGGTGATGAAACGACTCTCCTCTGCCAGGGGAAGTTGATGGTACCCTGCATTTAAGTCAATTTTGGAGAACCATTTTGAGCCATTGACGTCTGCAATGATGTCGTCCATGGTGGGTGTCAAATGGCGCTCCCTTCTAATGGCCTTGTTAGGGAGGCGCATGTCAATGCACAGGCGGATCGCTCCGGGTTGTCGAGGTTTCACAACTATTACCATTGGGGACACCCACGGGGTAGGTCCCGACACCTTCTCAATGACGCCCTGGATTTCTAGTTTCTCCAGTTCTTTCTCCACTACTGGTCTCAGGTGGAAAGGTGTCTTAATGCGATGGGAGTGATTTTCTTGTCAATATGCAGCCTCACGGGCTCACACTTGATGCAGGCTAGCCCCCTGAAGAGTTCGGGGAACTGATCCAGCAGTTCATCAACCTGATGGGTTCGGATCCGATTGGCAAAAGCTATTAGTCTCAAATCTTCAGCCGTGTGTCGGCCTCCCTGTCGATTATGTGGATGGTCGCCATCACCTCCAGGTCATCCGCCTTGATTGGTACTGTGATCTTCCCTTTGAGGGGAAGTGGGGTGTCTGCCCCATAGGCGAAGATTCCAATTTTTAGAGGGAACCACCGGTGGGCGAAGACGCAACTTCTTGAACTGGGGTGGACCCATGACATTTGCCGTGGCCCCGGTGTCAATCACCGCCTTGACTTCATTGCCTCCCAACTGGACGATACACGTAGGTTGTGGTCGTCTGCGTCGCTTCAATTCTCGTGCGAGCGAGATTACATGTACCTCCTCATCTTCTGAGTCTGATGATTCATTACGGTTGGTAGGTATGTCCCCGGACTGCGATAAGCTCCTCCCGGAGGGGGTGGGTCACTCACAGAAAGCTGTCTCACCGCCTTGGACATCGACTGAGGTCTCCTTGGGGTTTTTGTGTGGTTGCGTCTTCGACACACTGAAGCAAAATGATTTGGAATTCCACAGTGTGTGCATGTCTTCCCTTGGGCTGGGCAGTCTTTTGCAGCATGAGGTTCATGCCCACAGTATCCACACTTCGTTCGGGGACTTCCTTTCCCGGTCTCCTTGTAGTAGCGACCCCGTGTCTGCGTTTTCACCGCGTCTGCTCGTTCTGTCTTCACAGCATCGAGTTTTCCTGGAGGCTTGTTCAGTGCTTGGTCCATCGCCGTGGCCCTGACAGCTGAGAGTTCATGCGACCTCGCTAGGATTAAGATGTCTTCTAGCGTAATTCCTGGCTTCCTCAGGATGAGTCTTCGTAGTGTCTTGTCTCTGCACCCTTGGATGATTTGTCTCCGTATGGCTTTGGGTTGGTCTTCGTCGGTGCAGGTGCTGGCGAGTTCCCTTACTCGGGCGTAGAATCTGTCCATGGATTCACCCTCGGATTGTCGTGCTTGGCCCAACTTGAAGACCTCGAAATCAAGGTTCAATTGCGGGTCAAAATGACCATTGAGTGCCCTTATCGCCGCGTCGTAATCTCCTGCAACTCCGGTGTCAGGCCGGTGTTTAAATAGCTTGAAGATTTCATCCCATGCGTAGTGGAGGAGTAGGGACCTCTTGATCGTGTTGTCGGTCTCTCTTGATACCACAAAGTAATTCTCCAGCCGCTCTAGTCATGTCTTCCATCGGGGGGACGCAGTGGATGGGTCTGTCAGTTCACTGAATGGTGGTAGAAACCCCGAAGTGGCGTGCTGAAAAGGGATGTGAATCGGAGCCGCGGGTGCATCATCATACCCCATGGCCGGTGATTGTTTTTGTTGCGTTTGTGGTTAACAATGCTTGTTTGTCGGGGTGCCCCTCTGCTGTTGTCCTGACTGAGATATTAGTGTGTATAGTATCTGTTCCTGCTTGTGGAGATTTCCCGTGGGCGTTGCTGCTAGCGCAATGTTAGGTGTTCACTGTTGGCTACTTTGATTGCAGCTGCCAATGCTTGTTTTGATCTTGTCTCTCTGTGCCCCTCGAGTTTTATTTTGTTTTTCCTTGCTTGCCGTTATCACACCTGGCCTGCGGATGTCAGGATGGGTGAGGGGTGACGTGTTATAACAACTAGAACGGGGACATTACACCTTACACTATAGGTGCGTGTATGCTCTTGTGGGGACTACTTCTTTAAATCTCTGCTTGCTCACTCAGCTCCTGTTTGGAATGTTGTCTGCTGGTTATTAGCGTTTGTGGCTTGCATGCTCATATGGGTGGCGATTCACGGCCGCCACCACGCTTCAGTGTAATCAAGCACTTCCCTCGTGGCACACGCGTCACAAACGCCATTGTTTTTTAAATTATGCACCCACTTCGCTCAATATTCTATTTAAGCTGTTTGGGAATGTGCAGCCTCCGCTTCACACAGCTGCTGGTGTTAACTTTAAGGGCTCCATTACGATGTTGGGCGAATCGCCACCGCCATGGTAGCGGAGGCGATCCGCCCAACAGAAATGCCCGCCCGCCACCCTTTTCCCCCCCGCCACATTACAATGGCGGGGGGACCACAACGGAGAGAAACACCACCCGCCACTTTTCCGCCCCGGTCGCCTTGCGGCTGGGGCGGAAAAGGAATAATATGGTGACGGTGTCTGATAGACACCGCCAGACATATTAAGATGAGTGGTGTGCAGTGCCTTTCCGCGGCGGCGATGCCGCCACGGAAAGGCATGCGGTCTTCCCCTGGGGGGCCCCCTGCGGGCCCCCAGAGTGAAGTACAGGTGGGGGGTGCATGTGGGGGGTACCTGTGGTACCGCCCTTTATTGTCATTTGCAAAGCGGCAGGCACCGCGCGGTGCCTGCCGCTTTGCATATGACAATGTTAAAGTGCATTTTCAGCATTGTGGCGGGTGGTGCAGAGAGCACCGCCCTCCACAATGCTGAAAATACAGGATGTGCCCGCTGTCGTGCCCAGGACAGGGGCACTAGGACCCTGGGACACAGGACATAAGCCAAGGGACACCGGACACCACATCCGGTCAGGGGAGGGGACAGGGGACACTCGGAAGCAGGACCTCGAGGTGAGAGGTCGGGGTAGCAGCACGCTGTACAACATCAGTAATAAAGTGGTACCTGATCAGCCCCACCGTTTCCCGTGTGTTTCCTGGGTCAGGGGACACGACAACTGGCGACGAAGGACGGATCCGGTCCCTGCGTGCAGAAATCGCGATTTGAAACCAGGAGCCCACCCTGGATCGCGTCGTGGCCAAAAGGAAGAGGGAAGAGTGAAGCGCCATCCAGAAATCAGCAGCGACGTGGGAGCCCACCCCGACCGCCGCAAAAGAAAAAGCAACAAAGCCGGTAAGCGCCAGCAACAGGAGCGCCAAATTCGAAGAGCTGAAAGCCAGCGCGAGCTCTCGCGAGAGTCTCGGCGGCCATTTTGAGGCCAGGCGGGAGAGCCAATAGAAACGAAGAATAAGCGCGGCGGCCATTTTAAAGTCAGGCGGCACTGCAATTGGTCGCGAAGTCCCGCGAGAAGACGGCGGCCATCTTAGGGTCAGGTGTCTAAGCCAATAGGAACAAAAAACGAGCACGGCGGCCATTTTAAGGCCAGGCACAGCGCGAAACAGAAGAAAAAGTGCAGAAAAAGTGCAGAACAACACAAGAAAAGACAAAGACAGCAAGAAAAAGCTGGATAAAAAGAAAAAAAGTAGAAAAGAAGAAAGAAGATAAAGAGATAAGAAGAAAATAAAGAGGAAAGAAAAGATAAAGAGAAAGGAAGAAAGAAAAGAGGAAAACAAAGAGAAAAGAGAAAAGAGGATAAAGAGAAAGGAAAAAGGAAAGCAGAAAAGAAGAAGAAAAGAAGAAAGAATAAAGAGGAAAGAAAAGATAAAGAGAAAGGAAGAAAGAAAAGAGGAAAATAAAGAGAAAAGAGAAAAGAGAATAAAGAGAAAGGAAAAAAGGAAAGCAGAAAAGAAGAAGAAAAGAAGGAAGAATCAGGACTGACTAGAGGACAGACGTGATGAAGACCGCTCCTGTGTAACTAATAAAACAAAGATTATAACAACTAACCTGTGTCCAGTGGTTGGTGTGTATTGCTGCCACGACGGACACGACATCTGCACAGGCCAGGCAAAGAAAAGAGGACAAAAGAAAAGACAATAGAAGAAAGAACAAAAGAGTGCCAGGAAGAGCACAGAGAATAGAAGCGTGCCGGAAGAGCACGGAGAATAGAAGAGTGCCAGGAAGAGCAGAGAAAACAGAAGAGTGCCAGAAAGAGCACTGGAAACAACAAAAGAGTACCAGAAAGAGCACATGAAAGAGTGTCAAGAAGAGCACAGAAAAGAAGAAATGACAGACCCCCAGACAGAAAGACAAAGTGCACAAGACAGAAAACCACCACCATTCAACTTGTCGGAGCCACAAGTAGGAATAAGGTGGGAGAATTGGATCAGACATCTGGAGAGATACATGGAAGAGACTGATGTGACAGAGGCAAAGAAACTGGGTCTATTAATAAATTTTGCAGGCGATGACATTGAGGACCTCCTAGTGACGATACCAACAAAGGAAACAACTACTTATAAAAAACTAAAGAAATGTTTAACAACGAAATTTGACCAGCAAAGAAATATCGATCTTGAACGATACACTTTCGCAACTGCGTCTCAACAAATGGACAAAACACCAGATAACTTTGCGACCAGACTGAGGAAACTTGTAACAAATTGTGAATTTGACAAATTTGACAACACACAAGCAATAAGACTGCAAATAATAGAAGGCTGCCGTGACACGGGGTTCCGTGCAAAAATACTAAAAGAGCCAACATCACTAGAAAACATCCTGGCCCTAGCAAGAGCGGAGGCTAGAGCAACAGCAGACGCAAAAGAAAAGGAGCGAGAAAAGTTCACAGAAGAAACAGCGCCGTGCCTGTTGAGCAACATCACAACACAAATGATGGGTCTCATGGCAACTGAAAGACTGGAAGAAGATGATGCTACCACACGGAGGGGGCTAACAAACAAAGGGAAACGTTTCACATGGACCGAAGAGCACCACAAAGAATTGAAAGAGATCAGATTTGCTATGCCGGCCGAGGACGACACAGCACATGCTGACCAGAGGCTGCGCAGAGAGCCAAATTCAGATGACAACGAAATAGAACTGGTAGCAAAGGTGACACAACATAAACAAGAAAAAAATAACCGAAGACAGGTGGTGGAACAAGAAAGCAGAAATGGAACAGCGATGAGAGAATCAAGAAGAGTGAGACTATCACACTCAAGAAGGAAAAGAAGAGTGGAACAAGAAGACACTGCTGCAAGAGCTCAAAAAGCAAACGCCACAACAAAGGCTCATGAAAAGAAAGGAAGACATGCGACGAAACGAAAAAGAAAAAAAAAGAGGCATCGCGATGGTCAAAGAAGGACAAGCGGGGAAATGGAGCAACGAAATCCCCGGATGGCAAAGGCGGCAGTTTGGCCAGTGTCACGTCACAGGGAACCTTTCGCGTGTCAGCAAGGCAGAAGGAAGAGAAGCGGGAAGGTCAAAGCAAGAACTATAGAAATACACACAAAAGGAAGAAGCTCAAGCAGATATCAGAAAACAGCGATCAAGAAGGAAACACATGGAACCAAAGAGACTATTTGAGGAGGTGTAGATGAAGAGGCCTATGGGCCATCGAACAACATCTCTCTCTCTCTCTCTCTCTCTCTCTCTCTCTCTCTCTCTCTCTCTCTCTCACCACAGGCCGCATTTAAAAAAAAAAAAAATGTTTGTTTTGCAACAAGGGGGGAGATGTCGTGCCCAGGACAGGGGCACTAGGACCCTGGGACACAGGACATAAGCCAAGGGACACCGGACACCACATCCGGTCAGGGGAGGGGACAGGGGACACTCGGAAGCAGGACCTCGAGGTGAGAGGTCGGGGTAGCAGCACGCTGTACAACATCAGTAATAAAGTGGTACCTGATCAGCCCCACCGTTTCCTGTGTGTTTCCTGGGTCAGGGGACACGACACCCGCCACTGTGGCAGGCACATCCTAATGGTACCCCCGGGACCCCCGCCCTTATGGCGGGCGGTCCCGATTTAGGATGGGATGACGGGCGGGCAAAGTTCGCCCGTCATCCTAATGGAGCCCTAGGTGTTTATCTCTTTCGTTCTACTCTTGCAGGCCTCAAACAGCTGTTCTCAGCAGGGCTCTAGTATGCGTCTTGGTGCATTCGAAGTGCACGTTGTGTGCTACATTTTATTTCTGTTTCAATTCTCTCACTGGGTGAGTGCCGGTGGGGAAAGGACCCTGTGTGCTACACCTACCGTCATTGCACACACGTCAAGGACTGGGCATGCACGTGCTGCTAGTTTAATTACAAACTACAGCATATTGAAGCAATACCTTAATGTGGAGAGCCACCTTAAACTATGGAAACTGTGAAGGGAAAAACATTCTTGAGGAACGTGAGTAACCCGCCCATGTGGGAAATTTCGCTTACAAAGTTAATTTGCTAATTTTCCACAAATGTATTGAGCTGGGTAGATTTTGTGGAACTTAATTTTGCAGTGTTCGTACAGTTAGAAGGGTGTCCCAAATGCCTCACCCCCATGAAAACTATCGTGGGCAAACACAAAAACACACGCTCTGCCTTTCCCTCACTTCGGGCTATTCTCTCTTTCGCAGCTGCACCCTCCTCCTCATCTACGAAAGGGCTTGGAATATTTTATTGTATGCTCGCCCCTCTTCTATCCCTCCTCTACATGCTTGTCTGTTTGCCTTCTCAGACCTCGTGCGTTTCTCTGCCTTAGCTCACATTTAATGGGTCTTTATTTTCCTTCTCTGTGTTTCATGTCTAGCAGAAAACTAATACCAGAAATAAAACCAATCCAGGTCCCATCAGGTATCACCATTGCATTTACTTTAATAGCTGTCTGTTTTCTCCTTCCCTTGCCCTTCAATAATATGTTTTTTTGTTTTTCTGGAGTCAAGAACATGAATCATGTTTAAAAAATAAATCCAAAAGTGAATTGTTTTCGAACATGATTGCACGTTTTTATTTGAGTGAAGGCAGCCTCCTTCTAGAAGTCTCATTTCTGAGACAGTGTAAAGTGTTTTAAAGTGTACCCAATATACATCCCAGAATTAATCTCTCCCCGTGCATAGATTAAATCTTGCTCGTTTTAAACTCTGCGCTGGTGTATGGATGCATTTATGTCTGAAATTGGAGACCTTGGGCAAATGAAACTGTTGTGACTTTCCTACCTCTAAAGGTTCTAAGACCCAAAGGTTCTAAGACCCAATTAATAGAAATCTTCAGTGGGATAACGTGACCGTGGCAAACACAGCTTCCCTTCTCTGAGCTGCATGACTGATATCGATGCTAACCATCATGTATCCAACATGTAACCATTCAGAATGTAAGGCAGAGAAGCAAGGCCTTATTATCTGGAATACATTTAAGCCTATAACAGTTAAACACTTTTCCAAAACATGTGATGGCTATTTTTAAAGACAATTTGTATCTGGATATTATTTACATTCTAGCCTTGTATTTGCAACTCCAAAAAGTTTGTGTGCAGTTTGAATGTATATAGTAACCACCTTCCTTCTGTTTGTGAACCCAAATGCTTAAGCATTTAGCCGCTACGTTCTCAATAGCAAACTATCCAATTGTAGCCATTCCAACCTTTCGATGGAAGCTTATTCAATAGTCCAAATGAGTACAGAAGCATATTTTCAAAGGGAAATTGCTTCTAAGGATAATCAAGGGCCGTATCAAATGCTGCACTCAAGGAATGCAAAATATTTTTTTAAATTTATTTTTTCATCTAAATAGATGGATGATAAAACTAATTCTCTGCAGTTTTCTAAAGTACAACAAACACATTGAAAGGTGGCCATCAGACAAGATGCTCTTTTCCCTGTTCTTTCTAACATAACATATCCAATAATTTTATCCACTTTGAAAGGTCATCTATCCCTTAGAATAATTTAGAATAACTACATACCACTTCACAACACAAAATACCATCATACATACTTCCAATCCATAACACACAAATCCGCTCTACATAAATCCAGTAGACTCAATGCCACTTAATTACTATCCACATAATTCCACAACACACCAAATCACACAAATCCAACACACACATCCACTCCACACCACACAATTCCATGCCACACAATTCCACATTTAACTATTCCAATCCAACCCATATAATACAACTACACACCACGTACATACACTCTGTAAACACATGGGTAAAAGATATTCCAATTTACAATGCCATTAGCTCTAACTCAAACAAATGCAAGACCAATTGTATTTCCAATGCTTGTTCTCTTTTAGTTTTTCGCTCCCACTAACCTCCAAGGTGATTCACAAGCCTCATTCATATCTCAGCTTCTGCATTTGATGGCACATCTGTAATTTTAATCTCTTGTATCAAGTTTACCTGTCACTTGACTGAATGTAATTTTTATCCAGTGTGCACATCAGTTATAAACTGTTTCGTGTGAAAAGCAGAGAAACTGCTTGCAATCTAGTATCAATATAGAGTCAGTGTTTGAGACCCAGGTCACAACCCCCCTAATCCTCACAATGTTATGGCACAACTGGCATTCACCATCTTACAGTTTCATCCATCCACTATCGACCAGCCTAAATATATTTATTTTTTCAAGATTGTAGACTCTTTCTGCGAGCTTATCTTGATCATGCGTTCCACTACATAAGTCTCATTGTAGTCGATGCAGGTTTCAGCTGTTTGCAGTGAATGCTCTGCAATGGTCTGTCAGTTCCTTAGCAAAGTCTTGGTGCAGTGTCACACTGTCTTTCTTTAAATTCTTGAATCAATAATTGTATGTCATCCTTCGTGTATTGCATTTGTAGATTGAGTAGGTGCGATAAATCAATTATTTCACTGGGGAAACCTGCCGCAAAAAGATCCTTCTCAGACCGCTGGCTCGCCAATATTTCCTTACTGGAGGTTATGTTTTAATATTTTTCGTTAGCCAAGGCCAGATTGGTCATTAGGGCCACGCCATTCTAAAGTTTGCCCAACGTATCATGCTGACAATCACTTGATATCTTTATACAGTATACCAACAATGCCTGCCAGAACTTTTAAAAGTGTAAACGTGTGGGTAAAAAGACAAAAACATCAACTCTTCCACAGCCTTACTGTTAACAAGTGCATTCTGTGTCCTCAATCAATCAAAGCCTTTGTATAGCGCACTACTCACCAGGAGGGTCTCAAGGCGCTGGGGGAGGGGGGTCCGCTACTGCTCGAACAGCCAGGTCTTGAGCTGCTTCCTGAAGGCGAGGTGGTCCTGGGTCAGGCGGAGTTGGGTCGGGAGGGAGTTCCAAGTCTTGGCAGCGAGGTAGGAGAAGGACCTACCCCCTGTGGTGGCTCTTCTGATGCGGGGGACGGCGGCGAGGGCGTGGCCGGTCGATCGAAGCTGGCGTTTGGGAGCGTAGAAGTTGAGGCGGCTGTTGAGGTATCCTGGGCCTTGGTTGTGCAGGGCTTTGTGTGCGTGGGTGAGGAGACGGAAGGTGATTCTCTTGTTGACCGGGAGCCAGTGCAGGTCTCTCAGGTGTCCGGAGATGTGGTTGCGACGGGGGATGTCCAGGATGAGTCGTGCTGAGGCGTTCTGGATCCGCTGGAGTCTCTTCTGGAGTTTGGCGGTGGTTCCGGCGTAGAGGGAGTTGCTGTAGTCCAGTCGGCTGGTGACGAGGGCCTGGGTGACCGTCTTCCTGGTCTCGGTGGGGATCCACCGGAAGATCTTGCGTAGCATGCGTAGGATGTTGAAGCACGACGAGGAGACGGCGTTGACTTGTCTGGTCATGGAGAGCGAGGAGTCCAGTATGAAGCCCAGGTTGCGTGCGTGGTCTGTTGGTTTGGGTGCGCTGCCCTAAATCAGTCCTGTCGCTGTCCTAAATCAGAGCTGTATACTGTAGGAGGCTGGCTCTGTATATACTATACCAAAGTACGGTTTGGTGTGCAGAGAGTCCAGTGGATCCCCAGAGGTATAGCAGAGGCTAAATTAGATAATCTCTAACAGCTCTATGGGTGGCAGTGTGGTCGAGCAGTTACCTTATCAGGAGGTGTGTTAAGCATTTATTGTATTCACTCAGACAAGAACTGATGGCACACACTCAGAGACTGAATCCAGGCCAATTCGGTAAGTATAAAAGAGGTATACTTATGTTTTATTTCTAGAACCAAGTTGAACTTGGCACAGGTATGAAGAATATGCTTTCAAATGCAAAACTTTACAAGAAATTGCAATTATCGTGAAAGGTGTGTATTTGCCATTAAAACAGTTCAAATACATTGAAATTGCTTTGGATTACTTTTGCATTACTTTTCAGTTACTTAGACTACTTGGGGGTGATATGACTAGATATCACACCAGAGATTTTACAAAACACAATTTTGTGTTCAATACAAAAGTCAGTTTAACAGAACATTTTAGGAGAAAAATCATAACATGGGTTCCTATAGAAGGAAAGAATGTTATCGGTTTGCAGGTAAGTAAACGACCTGCAAGACTAGCTGTTTAGGGCTAGAGCCAAGGTTCCCTAAGGTTCAAGGAGGCACTCAAATCACACCACCAGCAGCACTGGGGTGGCTGGGTGCAGAGTGCATGGGCCCAATGTTTGCCAATGGGGCTAAGGGGTCTTAGGTCAGGGGCTGCTTACAAGCAGAACACTGGGTTGTGGGAGCAAAGCTCCTGTGGTTAAGATAAGCACTGCAGGGGCCAACAATCAGCACAAGAGGTGCACCACCAGCAGCACTGAGGCGGTCGGATGAAGGGTGCCAAGGAGACGTATGGAGTCTTTGTGATTCCAATGGTGATCTTTGGTTTGGTAGAAAGGCTGCAGGCTCGTTCAAGGAGGATTCCTTAAGGCGACCAATGGTAAGAGAGGCAAGTTGGATTGTCGACGGATGCCTGGAAATCATCGGGTTTGACACCCAAGGCGGGGGGGGTCGTCGGGTGCAGGGGTGTGTTTGGGCATGGAGTTTTCTTACCAGCTCCGGTCGTGGCCTGAGGGACCTCTCAGGTTGAGGCTGCAGTCATCGGGTAGGAGGTCGAGTCAGGTCAGCAATCGCCAGATCCCAGGTCAGTATCACTGGGGAGACCTCCTCATGGTGTTGGGTCTCTCGAACTCGGGCCGTGGGCGTCGGGTGCATAGTGGTGCAGAACCGCAGAGCCGGCTGGATCCGGGGTCTGTGTTGGTCTTTGGTTGATCAAATCCGGTGCTCACCGAAAACAGAGTGTGTTTAGTGAAGGCAGGGCAGGTTGTCTGGGTTCTGGATGGCTGCTGGATATGCCGGTGTTTCGCTGGATGCAGGTCAAAGTTGGGACAGATCGGTAGGGCTGGCGCCAAGGTGGCAGTTGTTCTCTTCTTCCTCTTTCAGCTCAGCTTGTTGGGCCTTCAACTTAGGGTAAGTACACCCCTATTATGCCACCCTGCAGTGGGAGGGCAGAATGATCATCTGTCTAGTTGGCTGTATCCCCTCATCTTTGAGATGGAGTAACTGAGATGTGTGCTTCACCTTGCCACCCCACCTGAAGGGGCGGGTTGGCAAAGGTGGGCACACCTTTCCTCCTAATTAGGTTTTCCAGCCGATTCACCCACCCAAAGTGGGGTGAGAACCGGTGAGAGCCAGCTGCTGGGAATTTGTAATGACCAAATCCCAGACCATATACTCTTTATGGCTTTATTGCACTTACAATATCTAAGAATGGACTTAGACACTGTAGGGGTAAAATGCTCATGCCACTATACCCTCAACTGTGGTGTAGCGCACTCTGTTAGAGGAGTGGCTTACCTAGGCCACAGGCAGTGGATTGAAGGCATTGCACACAGGGCTGTGTGCCATTTCGACTCTTGACATTTCTCTGCACCAAAACACCCAGACTGCAATAGCAGTGTGTGGGTGTTAAAGTACTGGGCCGAAAGGTGCTGCAGCCCTTAGATATCTAGAAAAACAAGGGGGACCCTAAAGGTGGCTGTGGACCAAGGGTATAAGTCAATTAAGGAAAAACAACGTTCCAAAGCCGTTTCAGAGATGTGAGGCAATGATTAACAGACCACAATAGGCTGCTATATATTTGTCCAAGTCCAGCCGGACAGGGAGTTTATTTTCAGAATAATCATTTAATTTGTAACATACCAGTACATGAGCAACATTTCAAAAATCAAGGGCACAATCCTGTGATTCACTCAGAACAGAGAACACAGTGAAGAAATAAAGGATAGCTTTGTAAAAAAGAAGAAGAAATTTCGCAGGCAAAGGAAAAGTGAGCAAGCTGGACACTTTTTAGGTCAGTGTTACAGGTGTTTGCCAGAGTAGTACACACAGAAATTAATACAAATTGGTTTCACTGTGTGGCTACTTAAAAAGGTCGACGTTTCGATCCCGCACTCTAAATTACATTGGGATCATCATCAGGACTGTACAAATTTACTATGCCTGGTTAGAACAATGATACGCCTCAATGGTACAGGTTTTTCTCACGAGGGGTATGGGTCCAGTGTGAGTGAAGGCTTGTTTGGGGCTCAGAGCGTTGGTATAGTAACCATCTTCCGTACATGGCGCGGTTTTGCGGTGTTGGTTCAAGGGGTTGCGCACTTGGCAGGCAGGAACAAGTTTGTCCCGGATTAAAGGTAGTGGTCCTTGAATTAGTTCGATCCGCGATGTGCAGGAACAATGTCCGTGCGTGTCGTGCGAGCTAGCACTGGCAGCCACTGGTCTGTTGCTATAGCATAGCAACAGGCCACTGGTCTTTTGAGTTTTTCAGGGACCCCCATGATCATGCCCCATGATCATGCCTTTCAATTATTTTCAACAAGACCATTGGTTTGTGGGTGGGAAGAGGTAGTGAATTTGCAGCCCACTCCACACTCATCCCAGATGTGCTTCAGTTATGCAGACATGAAGTTGGTACCTCTGTCTGCCACCACCTCCTTAGGAAACCCCCTCACCTTGGTGAAGACGCCAGGAGCTGTACTAGTCCTAAAGGGAATTGCTTCAGGATACCTGGTTGCATGATCCACTACTTCCAGTATGAATTTGTTTCCTGAGCCTGTGGTTGGTTCCAGTGGACCCACTATGTCCACACCAACCCTTTCAAAGGGAACCCCAACCACTGGAAGTGGGATTAAGGGAGCCTTTATAGGTGACACAGGAGATGACAAACTCCTTCACTTTCTAGGACAACTGGGGCCAATAGAAATGACTGACAGGCCTTTCCCAAGTTTTAGTCTGGCCTGATAGTGCCGAGCTAGAGGGATGACATGGGCCAAAGTGAGTAAGACTCCCCATACAGTTGATGCACTACCACTCTCCTAGTGGCACCAGGCTTGGGGTCTCTGGCGTCGATATACAGCAGCCCCTCCTCCCAATAGACCCCTTGGGAGCCACTGACATCTCCCTTTTCCTGGTCAGCAGATTTCTGTCCCAGGCTCTCAAAAGTGGGACAGACTTGCTGTCCAAGGCACAGCTGTTCCATAGAGGGTCCTCCTGAGTCCAGGAGCTCAAACTGGTAAGGTCTAAGTTCCATGTTATCAGTTCCCTCTGGGGCTGACAAGCCCTCTCCCTGAGGAAAGGGATCCTGAGCTTGTTGCTGTGTAGAAGCTGGTTCCACAGTCATCTTACCCTTTGTCTTAGGAGGCTGTGTAATCATTTTACGCTCCAACACTACTTGTACACCCTCAGCTCGAGTTTGTGCTGGTGACTTCACGCACACTATCTCAGACATCTGCAGTTTTTCTCTCTACCTCAGTTTCAGGGCGGCAACCCCCCCTCCCTTAAGTCTAATGCCGCCGTAGCCATGGCATGGTTAGTAGTGACACTATCAGCATTGGTGACTGGATAGGTGTTTCCAGTCAATATTGCTCTGGGGAAATCAGAGTGTCTCTCACCATAGTGACACTGGCGTCTGTATCTCTCAGGGCTTCTTTTCTGGTCCCATTCACTAAGGGTTATTGTAAGTACTTTTTAATTTAGGGGGTCAGGCAGCTAAAGTGGCAAACTCTCCCTCCCCTTCAAAGACTAGACAGCCTCAGTGTCAACCTTGATTTACTCTAGGCAAACCTTTGAGCCCATCAGGAGATTTACCACGCCAGTAGTAACTAGAGGGGGACTAGGGGCATTTGTGTTGAAACAAGCATCTTCTCCAGTAGGGTGTCCAACCTTCTTACAGGCATGACACCGGGCCTTTTAGGGATCAAAATATATCCCTCATATCCACCAGTGGGCTGGGAAGACTTCTGGGACCCACCCTCCTGAACAGGTTTTTGTTGGCCTTTAGAAGACTCATGGTTTTTTCCTTGGGGGGGATCACTCCCTTTTTGCTGGGGAGGTTTTGTAACTCCTTTCTTTTGGTCACCCCCAATGAAAGTTTAGGTCATCCTTGTCTTGACCCAGTGGTCCGTCTTCATTCCCATGTCTTGGGGAGAAATTGGACCTGGGTCTACAAGGTACTGATGCAACTTTTCATTAAGGCAGTTACTTAGCATGTGTTTCTTCATAAACAAATTATAAAGTCCCTCATAGTTATGCACTTCACTTCCAGTTAACCATCCACATAGTGTTTCTTCTGAGTAGTCTACAAATTCAATCCAGGACTGACTCTGGGCTTTCTGAGCCCCCCTGCATTTAATTATTTAATTCTGTACTCCTCAGTTGTGAGTCCAATTCCCTCAATCAGGGTGCCGTTCATGAGTTCATAAGACTCAGTATCTGCCTAAGTAAGGGTCAGGAGTTTGTCCCTGCATGTACCAGTGAAAAGTTCCCAAAGGAGAGGCCCCTAGTGAGTCTTTCTCACTTTCCTGGCTACCCAAGCCGTTTCAATCACCATCCTCAAATTTAGCGACAATCCCTTTGGGGGTTTTAGGATCATAAGATCCTTCCTCCTCTTGATTGTTTAAATTGCTGCCACCATTCATGGGTCCTAGGCCCATCTCTGCTCTTTCTTTTTCTGGGGCTAGGAGCCTAGTCCCTACCTCTAGTCTTTTGGCCATCCTTGCTAAAAGTTTGCATTATCAGTGAAGTTGTCCTCACTGTCTTGTACAGAGTTTGCCCTATCCCTGTAGGATCCAGACCCTCTACTCTTCAGTCTGGAGGGGTAGGTTACAAAGTTCTCATCATCCCTAAGTAGTTGAGGTGGGGGTCTAAGACCTCATCATCCTCACTACTTTCTCCCACTGCTTGAAGATCCTCACCTTCAGCAGTAGGATGGTCCCTTGCACACCCTGCCAGGAACTCCTGGAGCTGTATTCTGGTAGGGTTAGACCCAGTTCTTATTTTCTTAGCTTTACAGAGAAGCCTTTACTCTCTAACCTCTAGGCTGAAGTAAGGGGTGAGGTCGAGATCCTCAGCCATCTTCTCTGGGTTGCTCATTATTTTTTAAAGTAGGGTTCTTTTTAGAAGACCTACACAAAAGTTCTAAGTACTTCCCCCCTAACTTCAATGAGTTTTAAAGTTCCTAAAACATACTACAGGGACTTACTCCAAGGCCCTAACACGACTGTTATAAATTTGGCAAATAATCAGTTCAAAAAATGAGTTATACTAAAGTACATTTTTGGATTCTTTTTGTGTGATCAGGTGTTGGCCAAGTTAGTCCAATAAATACAAAGCTGTAGACACTACCACTGATCCACCAATGTAGGAAGCTGGCTTTGTATATACTATACCAAATTAAGGTATGGTTTGCAGAGAGTCCAATGTATTCCAGAGGTATAACAGATGCTAAATTAGATAATCTCTAACAGCTTTATTTGTGGTAATGTGGTCGAGCAGTGAGGCTTATCAGGAGGTGTGTTAAGCATTTATTGTATACACTCAGGCAAGAACTAATGGTACACACAAAGAGACTGAATCCACACCAATCAGGCAAGTATACGTATGCTTTATTTCTAGAACCAAGAAGGACTTGGCACAGGTAAGGAGAATATGCTTTCAAATGCAAAACTTTACAAGAAAATGCAATTGTAGTTGAAATTTGAATTGTGACAGGTTTGTATTTTCTTTTAAATCACTTCTGAATACATTGAACATTCTTTGGATTACTTTTGCATTACTTTTCATTTATTTTGACGACTCAGGGTGATATGCCTACATCTGACACCGGGGATCTTACAAAACACAAGCAAGTTTGACATTTTTGGGTTCAAAGCTAAGTTACTATGATTTCAATACAAATGTGAGGTCAACACTTAGAATATTTTAGGAGAAAACATCATAACATAGAAGGAAAGAATGTTATTGATTTGCAGGTAACTAAACAACCTCCAGGAGTAGCTGTTTGGGGTTAGAACCAGGGTTCCCCAAGGTTCAAGGAGGCACTCAAATCACACCACAAGCAGCACTTGGGCATCAGGGTGCAGAGTGGAGGTGCCCAATGTTAGCCAATGGAGCTAAGGGGCCTTAGGTCAGGGGCTACTTACCAGCAGGCCACTGGGTTTTGAGAAAATAT
The DNA here is from genome assembly GCF_964263255.1 of Lissotriton vulgaris. Lineage (NCBI taxonomy): Eukaryota > Metazoa > Chordata > Amphibia > Caudata > Salamandridae > Lissotriton > Lissotriton vulgaris. The sequence continues at coordinate 114,468,442 of NC_141690.1, read as the reverse complement.
CTTCTGTGGTTAAGATCAGCACTGTAGGGGCCAACAATCAGCACAAGCGCTGCACCACCAGCGGCAGAGAGGTGGCTGGATGCAGGCTGTCAAGGAGGTGTCAGGTGCCCTTGTGATTCCAATAGAGATCTCCGGTTTGGAAGAAAGACTGCAGGCTTTGTCAAGTAGGATTCCTGAGAGCGACTACAAATGACAGAGTTAAAGTGGAGTGTGGGGGGATGCCTGTATACCGTCAGTTAGGCCCTTCAAGGCCGGGGGGGGGGCGTCGGGTGCAGGGGTATCTTGGGGCATCAGGTTTTCGTACCAACTCCAGTCACAGTCAGGGGGATACCTCAGGTTGAGGCTGCAAGAGTCAAATAGGAGGTTGAGGGAGGTCAGGGATTGCCGGATCCTAGGTGAGGATTGCTGGGGGTACCTTCTCGTTGTGTTGGTCCACTAGAACTTGGGTCGTGGGCGTCGGGTGAAACGTGGTGCAGAACCACAAAGCTGGCTGGATCCGGGGTCTGTGTCCGCGCCTTTGGTTGACCAAATCCGGTGCTCATGGGAAACAGAGTTTTTCAGTGAAGGCAGGGCAGGTCCTCCGGGTTCTGGATGGCTGCTGGACAAGCTGGGGTTTTGTCGGCAGCATGTCGAACTCAGGACAGGCCGGTAGAGCTGGGGCTAAGGCAGTTGTTGTCCTCTTCTTCCTCCTCCAGCAAGACTCTACAGTCCTTCCTCTTTATTTTTCTTGAATCTGAGGTGACAAGGTTCTGGGGTGCCCATAAATCCTACATTTAAGGGTGTTACAGGGGTGTGCAGGTTGGGACCAATGGGTCCCTTCCTTGGGGTGAGTTGGAGGGGGCATGAGCCTCTCTCTGGTTGCCTGTGTCCCCTCATCTTTAAGGTGGAGGGGCCTGAGATGTGTGGTTCACCTCGCCTCCCTGACCTGATGAGCGGAGTTGACAAGGTGGGCACACCTCTCTTCCTAACTTGGTTTTCCCTCCGATTCTCCCACCCAAACGGGAGGTCAGAACTAATGTGAGCCAGTTGCTCGGAGCAGGAAAAGGCAATCTCAGCTAACAAAGTCAGCAGACCTTTGAAGCTTCCCCTTCTTGGGCACAGCCCATCCTGGAGGAGGAGGCATGACACCTCTTTCTAGGATGAGCTTTGCTTCTGGACCTCTACTCAGGGGCCCAGAAACCTGCCTCTTGGTGGCAAATGGCGGGTAGCCATTCAGGAAGCACACAGGGTTGTTCGTTTTTCAGGGGGCATCTCTATGATGCCCTTTGAGGGCATTTTACATGAAATCCCAAACTAGCATCAGTGTGGGTTTAATATGTTGAGAGGTTTGCTACCAAACTTCCCAGGTTTCAGTAAACCCATTATGGAGCCGTGGAGTGTGATAATGACCGACTCACAGTCGACATACTCTTTATAGCTGTACTGCACTTACAATGTCTAATATTGGACTTATACACTGTACATTGCACACAAAAACAAATCAGATTGAAGCAGTGTTTCCCCATAAAGGACATCAGGAGAAACACTCTATTTTCACTATATGCTTGCCAATGTGGATGGCTCCCCCTGTGGAAGACTGCAACACTTGGGTTACAGTTTTTGCTTCGGTATATACCAGGACACAAGGTACCACTTAATTAGCTGTTTTGCCAGAAGTGCTTAAACAAATCCTGAATGAGTACAGGGCAGCCTCTGCCTTGGATTTGGGCATAAAACTGATGGGCAATTATGCCGCAGAATCTGCCATTATGTTAAGTAACATGAAAGAGGAAGCAGCAGCGCTGGCTATATGCCAGTGTGTAAGGGATTTTGCTCCAGGTCAACAAGAGTACAAACTACCTAAAATTATTTAGGAGACCTTTTGCAGCACTAGGTAGAGATAATTTGGGAGCCAACCTGGTAAACCACAACTAAAGAGTAATTCTGGAAAGGATAGGGCTGGGTTTGGGTTATGGGGTACAGGGGTATTTTTAGGGTTCAGGGCTGGGTTTGGGTTATGGGGTACAGGGGTATTTTTAGGGTTCAGGGCTAGGTTTGGGTTATGGGGTACAGGGGTATTTTTAGGGTTCAGGGCTGGGTTTGGGTTATGGGGTATAGGGGTATTTTTAGGGTCAGGGCTGGGTTTGGGTTTTACACTAACTGGATTTTAAATATTATTTTTATACACCTACACTATTTAAAAAAAATATTTAAATATATTTACAAAAAAAGGATCCTGCGTTGTAATGGTGTGCGTTGAAAAAGAATGTGTTGTAAAAGTTGCATTGAAATGGTTGCATACCGGACAGGGACAGTGGTCTCCACTACAAAAGCTTTCATCATCATTCCCTCAAAAAACATTCACCACTGTCCCAATTTATCCGTCAGAAAAGAATCACGTCTGATCCTAATGATTTACCTACCACTTTCAACAATCAGATCCAAAAATATCTCAAACGTGGTTACCAAAAGTTTTACTTGAAGAATCTAAAAGGAAAGTGATGGAAATGAACAGAGACCTTTAACTTCAGAAAAAAGAAAAAACGGAGACTAAACTCACAGTGTGCGCATTGAAACATTCCACACAGACTACCAGGATCACCAACATTATGAGAAAACATTGGTCACTCATCACGCAGGAACCTGATCTACAACCACTTTTTGCAAATCAAATAACCTTTGCATACAATCGGTCTAAGAATTTAAAAGAATTACTCAAAAGAAAAGCAACTGAGAAAGACGAAACAACTTATAAAGGGATGCAAAGATGTGAAAATTGTATGCATTGCAATAACGTTATGGTTGGCAGAATCTTTACACATCCGATGACTGGTAAAAAGATCTAATTGTTACATTCTAGTACCTATGATACGAAAGGTGTGATTTACGGCATAAAATGCCCATGTGGTAAGCTATACATTGGACAAACCGAACACAAGATCAAGATAAGAATCACTGAACATAAAAGTAATATTCGACAGAAGAACTCAAAATCCACAGTAGCAACACATTGGGCTGAAGCAGGTCACAATATAGCTCAAGTCCGTTTTACCATACTAGAGGTGATAAAACCACAACCAGACACAGACACACATAAACAGAGGTTGAGGTCCGAGTACTTCTGGATTCACCGAATGGGTAGCCTACAACCGCAAGGATTAAATGACAGGATAGAATTATCCTGCTTTTTATAAACATTATTCAGGAAAGCACTTATTGAACTCTTGCTAACTTTGGAACATTCGAGTTTGAGTCCCATTCCAAAATGGCCGACGATTTGTTGAATTCTCTTGTACACAATGTTTTGTATTCTTTACAGGTTTACAATTTATTAATATTTAGGTATTATCAATTAAATTTTCATGTTTCAATTTGATTTGTGCTACCTTATGAGATCACGCACAGAGATTTTCTCCGTATATAAATTTTTTCAATATTTTTCAATATGTGTTTGTAAATAATTGCAGATCATCGAACATTGTGCATAATTGATCATTAAGGATTTTTCGTGATCACTATGTTATGCGCTAATGAGAACTTATTATTTTTAGAGTTGTGAAGAACAGCGGTCACATGATTGAGTCTTTAGCCAATCAAATGGTCCTAAACTAAAGATAGGTAGTCCCAGTTTGTCATCGACATTCTGAGTGGCGGAAGGATTGAGGCACGAAAGGCGTTACATTTTGCAGTAAGTTTTCACAGCAAACGTTTGATTAGGTTGTTCGGCAAGTTTTGTGAAATATGAAATGTAAACCGAGGTGACCTATGGCGCGTTAAGGGACATGTACACACGAAGTCAAGTGTGTTTGAACAGTTTGTATCACATTGAGTTTTGTTTGCTTTATGAAGCCAGGGTATGTCGAATAACAACCGAGCACAATTCGAGGCTTGACAATACGTTTTGATTTGAGTTTACCATTGAAAAGTTATGTACCAGTCACAATGCCATGATGGAATATGAGAGAGTATTTGTCGCATATTGGGATATCGAGTTTGTTAAAATACACTGTATTATTAGAAAGTAGTACTGTGATGTTAACAGTGTATCAGTTACGATAGATGTCTGAATAGTAGCTGAGTGGCTCATTATTTTCCTTGTTTTTCTACACAGACCCCCGAGGAAGGGTCTATTAGGACCCGAAATGCATTGGGTAAATGCTGAATGTATAAGCTAAAGTTGTCACAGATAATAAATTGCAGTTTTGAAGAACTGAAAATAATGAAACAAATAAATTCAAGTTCGAAATTAAGATAAATCTTGATGGATTTTCTATTGAGAATGAATAATTGGATAAAGACCGTGTAGGTCTAAGCATAAATGTGCACACCTCCATTTGCAAGTGGAATTTCCTCTTTCTCCAAATTTACACTATAAGCAGCGATCTCACACTGAAGACTCAGATTACCTCGTGGTCTCTTCCTGCTTTTTCCATTTACGCAGGATCCGGAAAATTAGCAGATTTCTTTCCTCTGAGGCCCTTATTCAAGTCACCGTAGCCTTAGTTATGTCACGCATTGATTATGCTAATTCACTCTATGCCAGAATTCCCTCATTTCAGCTACAGCGGCTTCAATGGGTGCAGAATCAAGCAGCCAGACTGGTGTACGGACAACCTAGATCACACCATGTGAAACCTCTGCTTAAGAGCCTTCATTGGCTCCCGGTAGCCCAGCGCTTTCTCTTCAAATTGGGCTGTCTGATCCACAGAGCCCTGTCATCCCACAGGCCAGCCTTCATCGCCAATAGAATTCAGCGCTATGTTCCCTCCCATGCCCTTCGCTCTGCCAGTTCTAATCTCCTGACCCCGCATTCTTTTAAACAGAAAAAACATGGTGGACTTCGATTCACGTTCCTGGCACCTCAGTTCTGGTACTCTCTACCCCCTGAACTACGCCAAATCCCTTCCTACCCCATGTTTAGAAAACCCTGGCTTTTGATTCATGGATCTCCCGCTGCACATGTTCACGCATTTTCAACTAAGCGCCAAGAAACCGTTGGTGAGGGCGCGTTCCATAAATACATCTTTCATATCATCATATCACAACCCTCACACACTGCCGTAGTGGCATGCTTCATCATAGGGTTCACCCTGATCCCTATAAGTCCGGGGTCCCCAAACCGGTCCTGGAGGGCCGGATCCATGCCAGATATTTGGGATATCCCCATTAAGATACATGTAGTTTTTTCAAAAATCTGGCATGGATCCGGCCCTCCAGTACCGGTTTGGAGACCCCTGCTATAAGTCATCATGGGCTCGACTGTGTTGCAAGGAGCTCTTTGTATATTATTGTGTAAAATTCCTCATCCACTTCCAAGGTATCCCTTTATTAATGGGGTGGATAGGAAAAGAGTAAAATAAACTATAGAAGGGGCAACAAGGATGCAATGATTCTATGACCCTTATATTGCCAAAATGTTTCAGCTCACACTAATAGCTGTATAAGGTCCTGGGCATTCATCAGGACAGGTTTTGTTTTCTAATACCCCTCCAGTGACGTTTCTGTTCTTAGTAGGTTCACATTTAGGCATGCACACTAAATATGAGGCATGCAAAAGCAGTAAATACTTGCAAGTCCACAAGCTGGGTGCAAATGGAACATAATGGGTAAAACAGACGGTAGGGACCAATGACAAAGGTTTGACTACATGGCCAACTTCCCTCCACCCCCTGAGGTGTCGAAAATATTCACTATTAGGGTGCCTTTGGACAGGCAAGTATGCCCAGGTCCTAATACGGCCATTAGTGTAGGGCTGAACATGTTGGCACTATAAGGGTCATAGGACCACTGCATCCTTGTTGTCCCTTCCATAATTTACTTTAATCATTTCCCATCCACCCAGCTAGTAAAGGGATACCTTTGGAGTGGATGAGAAATTATTTATACGTTATGTCCCCCGACACAATAATATACAAAGAGCACCCTTGAAAAAGGTCGAGCCCAGCCTCACTTTTAGGGATCAAGGTGAACCTGATGATGAAGCATGCCAGTACTAGAGTGGGTGAAGGTTGCATATGAAAAGGACCACTTTCCCCATTTCTCACTACTTACTCAAGTGGCTTATAGTAGTGGCACGCACACACCCACCCCCTCGTTTCCTTTTCAAGCTGATGGATGCTCTTATGTTTGGTGTATTACTCTAGGGAGTATTTATCCCCACATCCTTTGGTGCACCAAAGGATCTCCCTATCCTTCTGATTTGGAAAGTCTGCCGACTTTCTCTTACCATAGTTTAAAGATGCCATGTTTTAACGTCAAACCACAGAGAGATACTGACATAATTTCAGTGTGTGGAGGAAGGTAATTCAGCTACAAGGGGGGGAGATTACGACTCTATAGCTACAACGTATTTTGTATCCTATTTGCATTTTCAAGTAATACTCCATTGTAATAGTATGCAGCTGGTCTTTACAATGTTTTATCGTCATTATGGGGCCATCGTGATATAAAGAAGTGAGTGATGCTGGTATTCTGAGGGCTGCTTGGAGCATGCAGGTGTTTTACTGGGTACCCTGCTTAGGCAAAGCTACTGTGTTCATTTGCTTTATTCAGTTGTTGCCTCTGCCAGATTTCATAGGATTTGTGCTCCCATTCAAACCTGTTATCAATCAATCATTCAAGGCTTTTATAGAGCACGTTACTCACCCATAAGGGTCTCAAGGCGCTGAGGTGGAGGTGGTAGCTGCTACTGCTCAAACAGCCAGGTCTTGAGTAGCCTCCTGAAGGTCAGGAGGTCTGCAGTGTGCCGTAGGTGGTTGGGGAGGTCGTTCCAGTACTTGAAGGTGAGGTAGGAGAACAATCTGCCACCAGTGGTCGTTCTTTGGATGCGGGATATGGTGGCGAGAGCGAGGTCGGCGGAGTGGAGCTGGCGGTTTGGGGTGTAGAAGGTGAGTCTTTGTTAAGGTATGTTGGTCCGGTATTGTGGAGTGCCTTGTGTGCGTGGGTGAGGCGTTTGAAGGTGATCCTCTTGTTGACGGGAAGCCAGTGCAGGTCTCTCAGGTGGGGTGTGATGTGGCTATTGCAAGGAATGTCGAGGATCAGGCGTGCAGAGGCGTTCTGTATGCGTTGCAGCATTTCAGCAGTTTGGCCGGGGCTCCCACGCAGAGGGCATTTTCCGTAGTCCAGCCTGCTGCTTACGATGGCCTGGGTGACAGTTCTTCTTGTGTCAGTGGGGATCCACCTGAAGATCTTTCGGAGCATGCGGAGGGTGCTGAAACAGGAGGATGAGACGGCGTTGACTTGCTTGGTCATGAAGAGAGTTGAGTTGAGGATAACTCCCAGGTTGCGGGCGTGGTCGGTGGGTGTTGGGGCTGCACCTAGGGCAGTTGGCCACCAGGAGTCGTCCCATGCTGAGGGGGTGGAGCCGAGGATGAGGACCTCCGTCTTGTCTGAGTTCAGTTTCAGGTGGCTGGTCTTCATCCACTCGGCAACGGCTTTCATTCCTTCGTGGAGGTTGGTTTTGGCGGTGCAAGGGTCTTTGGTGAGGGAGAGGATCAGCTGTGTGTCGTTGGTGTAGGAGATGATGGTAGGAGATGATGTTGAGGTCGTGCAGTCTGGCGACGTGGGCTAGAGGGGCCATGTAAATGTTGAACAGGGTCGGGCTGAGGGATGATCCTTGGGGTACGCCGCAGATGAACTTGGAGGCTTTGGATCGGAAGGGGGTAGTGAGATGCTCTGTGTTCTGTCAGAGAGGAAGGAGGAGGTCCATTCCAGTGCTTTGACACAGATTCCTGCATTGTGGAGGCAGGTGCGTAGGGTGTGGTGGCAGACCGTGTCGAAAGCAACTGAGAGGTCCAGGAGGATGAGGGCCCGGTATAGCTTTGTCCAGCGGGCCCAGATGTCAGCGGTGGCGGTGATGAGGGTCGTTTCGGTGCTGTAGTTGCTGCGGAAGCCAGACTGGGACGGGTCCAGGACGTTGTTCTCCTCGAGGTAGCAGGCCAGCTGTTTGTTGACGGTCTTCTCGATGACCTTTGCCGGGAATGGGAGCAGGGAGATGGGCCGGAAGTTCTTGAGGTCCCTCGGGTCTGCCTGGGTTTCTTGAGCAAGGCGTTGATTTTGGCGTGCTTCCAGCTCTGGCTTTGTTGAAGATGTGGTGGGGGCATGGGTCGGATGGGGAACCGAGTGGTGCTCATGATTTTGATGGTGTCATTGTTGTTGATATTAGTCCATGTGAGCAGTGAGTCGCTGTAGGTGATGGCCGTGGGATCCAGAGGGGTTTTGGCTGGCGTGGCGGTCTGTTTGTTGAAGCTGTCATGGATGTCTGCGATCTTGCGGTGGAAGAAGGAGGCAAGGGCGTTGGACAGGTCTTGCGATGGCGGAATGTCGTTGGTGTTGGGGCTTGGGTTGGAGAGTTCCTTCACAATGTTGAGGAGCTTTTTGCTGTTTTGTGTGTTGTTGTCGAGGCGGTCCTTGAATTAGGTCTTTTGGCGGTTCTGATGAGGTGATGATGTTTGCGTAGGGTGTCCTTTTGGGCTGCTAGGTTCTCTGGTGTCTGTTTGTGGTGTCACTTCTTCTCTAGTTTTCTGCAGTGTTGCTTGGAGGTCTGGAGGTCTGTGGTGAACCAGATGGTGTTCCTGTTGGTGCGTCTGTTGGAGGGATTCTTGACGGGTGCAAGGGTGTTGGCGCAGTTGCTGATCCAGCATCTGAGGTTGCTGGCAGTGGCGTCAGGGTCAGTGGGAGGGCTCCGGGCGAGGGTGGTGGTGAGCTGGTCTTCGGCGATGTTGCTCCAGCTGCGGCGGGGATCTGTTGGGTGTGGTGGTGGTGATGGGTTTCTGGAAGGTGAAGTGGATGCAGCAATGGTCGGTCCAGTGGAGTTCGGAAGTTTGGCTGAAGGAGACATGGGTGCTTGCGGAGAAGATAGGGTCAAGTTTGTGGCCGGCGGAGTGGGTGGGTGTTGTCACGAGCTGTCTGAGTCCGTGGTTGGCGAGGTTGTCGATCAGGATGGAGGAGTTGGTGTCATTGTTGGTCTTGAGGTGGAAGTTGAGGTCTCCTAGGAGGATCTAGTCTGTGGATGCGAGGGTGTGCGTGCTGACGAAGTCGGCAATGGAGTCGCTGAACTGTGGTTGGGGTCCGGGGGGTCTGTAGATCAGGGTTCCTCTGAGGGTGGTGTTGGGGTCAGTGTGGATCTGGACGTGCAGGTGTTCGGCGGTGTTGAGGGTGTCACTGGAGTTGGTTTAGAATTTGAGAGTGGACTTGTGGACGATGGCGATTCCTCCTCCGATTCTATTGGCGCGGTCTGTGCGGGTGATCACGTAGCCATCCGGGATGGCTATGGCGATGTCGGGTGGTGAGGAGTCGTTCAGCCAGGTCTCTGTCAGGAATGTGATGTCCATGGAGGACGTGTCGAGCAGGTCCCAGAGTTCGACTGCATGTTTGCGTGCTGAGTTGGTGTTCAGGAGAATGCATCTGAGGTTGTTGCGTTCCGGCCTGGTGGGTGGGTTGGCGACTCTGGTGCTGGTGAAGCTGTAGTTCCGGCAGTAGAAGGGTCATTGGGTGCGCCTTGGGCGGCTTGGAAGCAAGTGTGTGCTCGTCCGGTGTTGAGTGCCTGGGGGTTGCTGGCCTCGTAGCGGATTCGGGCGTTGTGACTTTCGTGGGTGCCAAGGGTTCTGGCGCTGGGCACGGTCCAGCCGTGGATGGGCGCAGACAGGGGGGCCCGCTGCGTGGCCGCCATAAGAAGGGGAGGTGGGAGGTAGGAGCAGCTGGGAGGGGGTTTGGAAGAATGGGTGAGCAGGGGGCGGGGCCGCAGAGGACGCAGCGGCGGGAAAACGGGAGGGGGAGACGGTGAAGGGAACAGAAGGCAAAAAGGCACAGAAAGGGGGGAAAGCAAAAGACAATCACAGAAAAATAAATAAGCAATACAGCGCAGAGGCAAAAAACGATCACAGAACAACAAATAAGCAATACAGGGCAGAGGCAAAAAACTATCACAGAAAAACAAATAAGCAATACAGTGCATAGGAAAAAAAAGATCACAGAACAACAAATAAGCAATACAGGGCAGAAGCAGATACCAGTCAACAAAAAACAGTGCAGATACTGGACGCAAATACCTACGGCCTGCCACTGGCCACCAGGGATGAGCAGGGCCGGACTGGGAACCAAAACCGGCCCTGGCAAAGTGCTCGGCCAGCCCCCCCTCCCCACTCGGGGGCGTTGGCGGTGCCACCGAGCGCTTTGCTAGGGCCGGTTTTCGGCCGATTTTGTTGCAGGGCCGATTTTGCAGCTATGCTGCAAAAACGGCCCTGTAACAAAATCGGCCCCCAGGGGCTCAAAACCGGCCCCCACCCTCGCGGCGCACCGGGGGATTGCCCGGTGCCCGCTATGGCCAGTCCGGGCCTGGGGATGAGGCGCAGGTGGTAGCCTGCGGTTGGAGGCAGGCCTCGAACTCCTTCAGCAGCAGTGGCAGCTGGGCAGAGACACAGGCGCAGACAGGTGGAGCTGCGCGGCGTGGCGAGCGACCTGCCTGAAGACAGGATCAAGGGTCGCTCTCTTCACTGCGCAGCAGCCGCCATAAAAAGGGGAGGTGGGAGGGAGTAGCAGCTGGGAGGGGGGATTGGACGAATGGGCCAGCGGGGGCGGGGCCGCAGGGGTCGCAGCGGCGGGAAGCGGGGGGCGGGACATGCTTGTCTATTGAATAACTAGGTCAGGATGTCTGAATGCCTCTACTCCATGTCAGCACCAAGTGTGTAGTTGGATTGCATCAATTTTAATAATTTTGAAAGTAAAGAAAGACAAGGGGGCACAACTTGAGACATTAACGCGTTTCCTGTTATTCGTCACACATTCCTGAAGGTTAATTGAGATAGCTTGGAGTAGCAGGAAGTACCTCAAACCCTTTCCCCTGTTAACCCTGATGTCAGGAGTCTCAAAGGCAGGAAGAAAATGCTCACAGGGCTCTCGTGCTTTCCTATATCCCTAGCACATTATAAACAAATAGGAAACCGGTAAAGGGCTAAGACTGGACCAAGAGACAAACAATGTAATGTAATTCAAGGGGCCCATGGTGTGCAATGCCAGTCCGGTGCCCCTGGCATTATGGGGAATAGGAGTTCATGCATACATGTATTGCCACGAAGAAGGGTTAAATCAGTGTGAAGTTTCCTACTGATGCAATGCCGCATCAGACTGTGTACCTGTCATCGGCTTATTAAAGGACGTTTTGAAGTCTGAAGGTTGATGACAGTGACATTTGGTACGGAAGAGGGGGCGCATAGCTGTCTCCTGATGGATGAAACAGAGTCCACCCTGCTACTCGCAAATGCAATGGAGAGTGCGCATGCAGCCTGCAAATGTCACGGGCTAATGAATGCAGGTCAGAAGCAGCCTTCGTACTTCCAGCGAGGCGCAGCCGTTTAATTAACCCGGCTTCAGAAAATGCCTCGCAACACACAGTTAGCACTACGCCCATTAGACGTGCAAGCAGATGGCAGCGCGCAGCTTTCCTTCCCGAAATAGAAGGCCTATTTACATGACTCGCTGCGGAGGATTTTACGCGCACTACCCGGGGTGTAATAGGATTTGATGCGGAAAGAGGGCGAGCTGAGCTGGCCCTGCTATAGCTCGCCCACTCCATGCCCTAAAATATAACAGGAATTAGGGCTCCAGAGAAAATGTTAAACCACCGTGAGCTGCTCTGGTAGGCATGCAAAGGGAAAGTCCCTCACTGTATGCCTACAACAAATTCTGCTTATTGCTAGGATGACAATGAATAAAAGCACCTCTGGGCAGAATTCTGTTTGTATTGTGCTGTATGTAGTGCTTAGTACCCCTATTTGGGGCCCTGCAGCGCTAGCCTACATGTGCAGCACGCTAGACCATCTGTGTAGGGTGTGTGGCTGGAAGGATGTCTCTGTTTTGATCCTATGCGGGAAGAATGTTCATGTCGTGAGTGATGACCGCTGAGGTGCGGTTATTGTGTTATGTCTGTGAAGTAGTAAGCAGAGGTGTGTTGGGTGTGGCGTGCGAGATACACATGCACTGTTTTATGGTTTTCAGTTTGCTGGTAGCCTTGAACGGCTCTGCAGGCCCCTAGTCTGTCTAGCTGGCAACTGCACTTGCTTGTCCAATGTGAGATTTTGAGCATAGTTGTAGTCCTCAGCTGGCATGGTTGGAGGGAGAGATAGGAGGAGATATCTGTTGGGATGGGCATTTTTATTCTCATACCACATCTGAGTATCTTTGTGAGATGTAAAGAAATGGGCAGCTTGTATGGAAATTTGGGGCTTTGCAGTGGTGGACTACTTTAAAGTTCTCTAAATTGTCCAGCAATGCGTGACAGACCTCTATAGTGATTCCAGGCCTGTTCTTTTGGTGATGACTGGCTTTTGACTGTACAGTGCTGGTGATGGACAACCCTTAGAGCAGATGTATATTATGAGAATTTAAAAGGTATAAGTTTCAATTTGTTGCTTAACGCAGCATATTATGGTTTTAGTATTCTTGTTGGTCATAAATGGTATATATGCAGGGCCACTAGAATTATGTGGCAGGAGAGTGCCAAAATAAGCGTCAGGGTTGAGTAAACAATGCGGCAAGAAATTGAAAATTATGGGACATTACTTCATTATTTCGTCAGGGCATTGGTTGCACCTCACTAGTACCAGTATTAGTACCCACATATCGCAATAAGCATCAGAAGGGTGACCAGTCCAGTTTTGCAAAGAGCCATCCACCATGCAGCAACACTTGTCGCTGCATTTTTAGTAACTTCTGAACCGTTTGAGCTATAAACAAAATTGTATTAGTTAAAATCTTCAGATTATGCTGCAGATGATGGATTTTGTGGCAAATGTGGCAAATCTTAAATATGCAAAGATCGCAGTGGCTGCACAATCGCACGATTCCAGTGTCCCTGTGTATATGGAAGGATATAGCTATATAATGCCACAGCGAACTAAATGTCAGCCCTTCTTAGCGTACCTGCATATCAAAAGCAATTTGATGGCTGAATTGTTTACAGTTCGTGGGTTGTAAGCTGAGCATTGTGCTTGAGGGAGCAACTTGTTTCGGGGCTACTGGGATGTAGGTGCTGCAGTTAGAAAATAGCCATGATTTACATTGGAAATCATGAGAACCCTCAGAGCCCATTTTTAGAGCTAAGCTAAAAACATTTCTTTGTGCCCAGTAGTGGTTTCCCACCTTAGCACCTTTTCTGCTAGCGCTCGCATCTCAGCGCGGGGACACGCCGTCTGGCGTCACCATGCGCTCTACAAAACCCCCTATTATTTTTATTATTATCTATTCGAAAATCAATAAGCATTGGAATGATGCAGAATAGGTGCAATGGGCTCCAACGCAATTAAGGAAAACACCCCCTAATCCTCTCTGTGATAATCAAAAATAAACTTGAATTCAGGGAGCCCCTCCCAGTTTATGCCCTAGTGCCACTGCATCTGCGGCACCATTGATAGCATTGCTTAAGTCCATTCGATCTTGCATCACACGATCATTAAGAGTGAGCCTGATTATTAGTATATTTTAGGTCTGCTTAAGTATTTTTCCCAGTTTTTTTTTTAAATATGCGTTGAGTGGGCTTCAACTTCACCCAGAGGAGTATTACACTCTCACGTCATGTTCATAATAGTTATTTAAGCAGCATTCCTCCTCCTATCATGTGACAGGTTGCATTCCAGTGAAGAAGGATCATTTTACATCTGAAATTCACTGCATCATGGCACATTCAGTTTTTGTAATCTCATATATGCATGCATGTATACAGAGCGCCCTTTAATACTCCTAGCACTGCCCTTGCTAGTTTTCACTAACTGATTTTCCTTCCACCTCTGAAGCAAATAGTGGCCAAAGAATGAGACCAGAGATTAACATTGTGAAGTTATTAGAGGTCAATGGTGCATGATGTTATGTCAAAATAATATAGGGAGAGGCCCAAATATCCAAGGGACAGGGTGCCAACACAAATAGTGTAAAATAAATATTCCCTTGGAAACAATGTCACTAACAATCACCCTTCATGTCATCCATTTAATGTTTCATCCACACAGGTGCCGGAATAAGAGATCCCCACGGTTGCCAATATAAGCACACTACGATTTAGAAATTACTTTTTAGAAAAAACTTTTTATGTTGTGAGGAGAAAAAAAGAAAATAAGAGAGACAACAAATTATCCTTGTCTTGAGAAAGGTAGTGAATATCAGGCAGCACACCGAAACGCGTGGACGCCAGTGTTTTTAAATACATTCGAGGGACTATTCTGCTGAGTACTTTTGAAATTAGCCTGAATTTGTCAATAGATCCCAACAAATTAATATTTGGGGATGTTTTCGAAATGATTCACCTAATTTCGTCTCTTTTTCTGTCATCTGTTTTTATGAGTTTATAAACATTTTGGGATCATGAATGTGATTTTCATTGTCATGTTTTTAACACTGTTTTATTAAATAATACATTTGTAAACTTTCTTAGAAATTGTTAGCCTCAATCGTAGTGTGTTTATATTGGCAATTGTGGGGGTCTCTTTTTCTGGCACCTGTGTGGATGAAACATTGAATGGGTGACATGAAGGGTGATTGTTAGTGACATTGTTTCCAAGGGAATTTTTATTTTCCACTGTCCTCTGTCAAAGGTATGTACGAGAATCAAAGACTCTGTCTTGAGGTGATCTGCTAAGCAGAGACGTTTTAAGTCATAGGCAAAGTAGGCTCTGGCCCAGGGCCCTAGCCTTTCAGGGGTCCCCCTGAGAGAATTTTGCCCTGGTGACCTTGAATAATTCCTAAACAGATTGTTGCCAATAGCGTTTTCCTTTAATTTATTTTTAATGTGGATAATGTGTGAGAGTCCATTACAGACAGTTTTCAGACAAATGTGTTTGTTTCATGCAACATCCATAAAATAATTTCTTTTTGATCAAAACAGTACCTCACATTTGAGAAATGGGAGGGTCTTAACAGAGCTTATTTCCAGTAATATTAGTGAGCTGCTGCTGTGTTACAATATTGAAAACAAATATCACTATCCCAGAATATTAAATGTAAACACATTTCGAATTTGGACCAGTGTGCCTGTGCCCGGGCAGTGAACTGGCCAAAGAAGGCATTCAAGAGTTGGAACCAAATCCTAAATTCAAAGCTGGTCAGAACAAGGGCCCCCAAAATATGTTCTATACTGCATAACTGCATGACTCTCTTGCTGAGTGTGATCTTCTTTTCAATGATATTCACCCTCCTACAAAGCAACCAGCCTGTGGCTTCCATAAGGTCACTCTTTGCACATCAATACCCTCCCCCCTAATGTTTTTATCCAAGTACGTTCCTTCACTCCATTTACTTTAAACATCTGGCCTAATCCTCATTCGTGAGTCCACAGGTTGTTAGGTATAATGCTTGACAACAGTGTGGACAGACTTGTGAAAAGTTAAAATCCCACTTTCACATGCTCCCCAAGTCGACTGGAGGGAAAAATATTTGTTACACTTTCCCTGGGCGTCTATGTCCTTTCACTACGCATAGCTGAGCAGAAAATATTTAGATAGGGAGTTAGAGTGGCTAAGAAAGTTTCAAACTTATTATGGCTTTGTTTTTTTCTTCACGTAGAGTATATTTTCCCTTATTCCCCTGTAAAAATGTGAATGCACTTCACTTTCTTACTGCAAAACCTATTCTTGGTCTATTTAGCTACTAGTGTGTAAGAGCAGGTACGTTTTGGAATGGTATTGCGAAGTTACAAAAGTCTGGGGGTCTCATTTATGAGAAATGACGCATCGCTGCGTGAAAGCAGCGATGCGTCACTTCTCAGTGCGCACTCCTTGCGACATGATTGATGCATTATATTTATAATATGACACATCATGTCGCAAGGAGTTACAGACGTGTCAGTATTTCTGATGTATCTGTAGGCGCAAAAGTGACGCATTGCTGGAGTGTGTCACAAAAGTGACGCAACTCCAGCATTGTGTACTTTCACATGGACAAGTGCCATGTTGTTAGTGCCTGCGTCAGTCTTACGCCTGCCATGAAGTAGGCATAAGATTTTGACGCATTAGCAGCCAAGAAATGGCGCAGTGAAATCTTATAGATTTTACTGCGTCACTTCCATGACCCTTTCTTGCATCAATACGCCCCCCTTGCATACATTATACCTGGCGCAGGTATAATGTGGCGCAGGGGTTTACAAAGTGACGCATCTACCTAGATGCGTCACTTTGTAAATATGGCGCAACAAGACGCATTTTTTACACCACTGGTGCGTCACAAAAAGTGACGCACCAGCGGTCTAAAAATGAGACACAGCCTCATAAATTAGGCCCTGTGTGTTTAAACCACTTGCGACACATGCTCTTTAAACAGGGCTGAAAATGTCCACTCCCTGGTGGAAAAGACGCCACACATGCAGCCAAAGTTCCTCAAATGTATTGCTATTACAACGGCAACAGTGATTAAAAACTAGGGGCCTCATATTTGAAAAGTGACGCATCGCTGCGTGAAAACAGGGATGCATCACTTTTCATTGCGCCCTCCTTGCGACATGCTGGATGCGTCATATTTACAATATGATGCATCATGTCGCAAGGAGTTACAGATACGTCAGTATTTCTGACGTATCTGTAGGTGCAAAAATGATGCATTGCTGGAGTGTGTCACAAAAGTGACGCAACTTCAGCAATTGGTCATTTAACATGGGCAAGTCCCATTTAAATGTGCCTGCATCAGTCTTACGCCTGCTGTTGCGTCTTAGAAAAGGCACAGTAAAATCTCATAGATTTCACTTTGTCACTTCTACGAGGCTTACTTGCATAGGAACGCCCACCCTGCATACCTTATACCTGGCGCAGATATAATGTAGCACAGAGGTTTACAAAGTGACACATCTACCTAGATGCGTCACTCTGTAAATGTGACACAACATGGTGCATTTTTTACCCCGCTGGTGTGTCACAAAAAGTGACACACTGGCAGTGCAAAAGTGATGCAAGGACTCATAAATAAGCCCCTACGTTGCAGATTTACAAGCCCCTTGCGCCACATTTGTGTCACTTTTACCGTGTTAAAAATGACGCAAAAGTGGTATAAGGGGCTTGTAAATTTGCCCCTACATGCACAATCCATTGCAAGTGTACGCCATCAATAAATAGAGGAATTGGTACCATAGGAACCAAAATTAGATTTCAACTAATAAAACAGTGGTGCTCTGAACAAACGGAAACACTTTGCTACTTCAGGTGTTGAGTGTAAAACTTAAGGCTCCACTCTAAACATGAGAAAAAAGGTTGGACCATGCACAGAATCAGTCATAAAATAATGATGAAGTCTATAACAAGCATGTTGTTTGGTGCATTAATTTTAAACTAAAGACTGGATTTTGGTCAGATGTTGACTGTCGAGGGCGCCTACAACGGGTCAACGTGTATCAGTGATAGTTGGGGATGTGTAAGACGGTGCTGACAGGAGGGGAAACACCCAGAACCCCTTTAAAAAGGACCAGGGTCCTATGCAATTGCTGCGAGCCTGTGCACACGACAACATAACAAAGTGGAGTCAGTACCCTCTGTGAATGTCTAATGGGGTGATTCTGAGATAAGCGAGTACGCTGGCAGAAACGACCACCGCAACAGGAGGGCATTCACAGAGGGTCCCCCACTGTGGACCTCTCTACATTACATACCTAGTAGCTCCCAGCCAGGACAGAATTACAACCGGTTTGGAGTGAAGCATATTCTTGGCTACACCACAGGGCCCCGCCTCCAGGACCCTCCAGCCCCCGTATTTATTAGCTCTCAGCCTAGGCGGAAGTGCAACCGGTTCAGAGTGAAGCTTACCTCTGGCTCCACCGTAGTGTCCCACATTCAGGTCCCTCCCTTTGCAGTGTCCCACATTCAGGACCCTCCCTTTGCAGTTTCCCATACTCGGGACCCTACCTTGCAGCGGACCGCATCCTTCTTTTAGATTGCCCGGACAGATTGGCTACCGACCTAGAGACTAGAGGCTTTGCCTCATAGCCTGAAGAAGTCTTGGGGTACTACCCTGGACGAAACAAGTATTGGCTCTGCGATCGATCACCAGTAAAAGAAGAACACAACACAAAAGATTGTTTGCTCTGTTTCTGTTTTTTATTCAAATACATTTTGTGGTATGAAACAACTTTGAAAGAAGGAGTACCTACTCCACTTTGTTACGTTGACATGTGCACAGGCTTGCATTAATTTTATTTAAATCATCATCGCAGATTGTCACACTTATTTAGTCATTGTGGAAGAACAGTTGATTACATAAAAAAAATCAAGCCACGTGACATGTGTTTCGCCCAGACAGACTTTATTATCAAAATGGTGTACTGAATATCAAGAAAATGTAAAACAAAATTGAATATTTGTTCATGTAGAACCCTGTCATAGCCATTGTTTATATATTGTTGATCTATTGAATGGTGCAAAATGTAAACATTTTGGGCCAGATGTACGATGCACAAAATAGCGTTGCAAGCCTTTTGCGACTTGCAATTTGCGAGGCGCTACATTTTGCATGTACAACAGTGTGTTTAACACTGTTTGAGATTCCCAATGGGGTCGCAAAATGCGAGGCTCACGAATATTAATAAGCCTCTCGCAATTTTTCGAGCCCATTGGGAATGACAGGCCCTCCCAGGGATGGTGGGCTCAGCAGACCACCATGTCTGGGATTGCTTATAATAAAGCAGCTTTTTTTTCCAAATGCATAGCGTTTCCTTGAAGAAAAAGGGGATGCATTTTTTTTTTTAAATGAAACGTTTTCGTTACATTTTTTAAGGGCAGGCAGTGGTCCCTAGGAAAAACAGGCAGTCCTCCAGCAGCAGAGCCGTCCTCTGAGGGTTTAAGGCAGGCTTCCAGCAGCGGTGCAGTCCTCTGAAGTGCATGGCAAGCCTTCTGAGTGTCCTCCACAGGTCCAGGAGTGACCTGAATAGTGGATCTGAAGGTCTTATTTTTATACTTGGTGCCAGCTTTGAAGTGGAGGAAATTTCTAGAGTCTCCCCCCCACAGAAAAAGCCATCAACATGCAGCTTTCCCCCTTCATCGAACATCAAAAACTCCTTGTCAACTCAAGTGAGATTTTGCAGCAACTGTAGCACCGAGATGGACCTCACGACATTTGCAACATCATGGACCGAGGACAGTCAGCAGCCCTAATCCTGCTCAACCTCTCTGCAGCCTTTGGCACGGTCTCCCACCACACACTCATCACCAGACTCCACAACGCAGGAATTCAAAGACCAACCGCCAATGGATGCCCTTCTTCCTGACCGGAAGAACGCAATGTGCCAGGGTCCGCATTTCACCTCCAAATCCAAAGACGTCATCTGCAGATTCCCACAATGATCATCCAACAGCCTCTCCCTCTTCAAAAATTACCATGAACCCCTTGTGAACATCACCTGCTCCTAGGGACTCAACCTCATCTCGTATACCGATGACACACAAATCATCCTGTCCATCTCAGAAGACTCCGTCAACACCAAAAACAACTTAAAATGCTTTATGACAGAAATTACCACCTGGTTGTGCACCAACTGCCTGAAACTCAATGCAGAGAAAACTGAAGTCCTGAATTTCTGACCCAACAACTCCCCCCTGGAACACCACATGGTGGACCACTTGCACCCGTCAGGGTAGCAACCTGGGCTTCATCTGGATACGGAACACTCCATGAGATGCCAAATCAATGATGCCACATCCGCCTGGTTCAAAATCTTCATCATCAAAATCTTCAAATGGCTCCCCTTGCACTCCAGAATGTTTGTCACCCCCGCCCTGATCACAAACAGGTTAGACTACAGTAACACCCCTTACTACGGAATACACCCTCACCTCATGCACAAGCTCCAAACCATCCAAAACACAGCCACAAGACTTGTTATCAACCTACCCCGCTGCACCCACATTACCCCTCACCTAAGGGTACTCCACTAGCTCCCCATCCAGAAATTCTGCCACTTTATGATACTCACCGTGTGGAAAAAGGGTAGGGCTATGACCTTTTTCAAGATTTGCCCGGCGCTAACCGCCTTTGTACCATTCAAATTACCAAGCAATGAGGCGGGCGCCGGAGACCAGAAGGCAGGAAACAGAAGTTTTATTCCGACGGAGCAGAACACATCAGATCAGACAACAAGGTATCGTCTCGAGGTGCTCTAACAGCCTCTCGGAGGCCTGGCCTCTTATACACTGGTTTATGGCATGTGACCTTTCTTTATTACAATCAGAACATTGTGAAGTAAGGAAAAAGACATCCCCGTAATCCTCGTGTCAATCCCACCCCACATGCCTCTACAATAGAGATCCTCAACCTGCTGATAAGAGGAGGGGGTCATCACGCAGCTGAGTGTTCTGCCGATTCTTAGGATGTGTGCGCCTGATCATATCCCGGGGGGTGGGGAGGTCTTGATCAATAGAGGGTCCTTTGAAGAAGAGTGACTTCATACAATAAGGGGCAGTAAAAAGATATCTCCCGGCTTAGGCGATGGCCTCGGACCTGTGTGGACAGCTGGACACGGGGGAAGGGGTCATCAAAGGAGTGGTATTCATGCCGCGTGGACAATCGAGCGCAAAGGGAAGGTTTATCAACAGAGGGGCATTCATGGGAGGAGAGGAGATGCTGGTCAGGTGCAGGCGTGACTCCCAAGGACAGGGTCATGCAGAAGGGTTATGCTCATGAGAGGGAGGGAGGGGGAGCCAGGGTGCGCGGAGGATGCCTGCTGGGTCAGAGGGGCGCACTGGCGATCGATCGTGGACAGGGAGACCATGATACCTAAAATGGTTGTCGTGCACGTTGTACATGGGTGACAAGCTGGTGCAGATGATGTTCAGCTCGTACACTAAAATTCCACAGTCCTCCCTTTTAACATGTCTCGCCAACTTGTCAGTTCGGATTTATCCCCATAAGGCCACGTATTTCTACTTCATAGAGGGGACTCATGTGCTCAGTTCGGAAGTCCAAAGTCTTTGGGCACATACAGTTAGAAACGAGGCTGCACAAGGAGGGTAGACATTGAATACCTAAACAACACCCACATAATATTACAACAGGTATCAGTACGAAAGAAAATAACTTCCAACCCCAGTCCTTCAAAGTGTCCCAAAACCAGCTTCCAAGCGACCATCTTTCTTGTTCTTGGTGAACCTCCGAGGAAAGTCTGTGGAGGTGCTCAATTGCCTTGTAGACTGAGGGCGAGTTGTCTGGCACGTAGGTGCAGCAGCTGGATCCGATGATGCGGCATGCTCCTCCTCGGTCGGCTAGGACCACGTCTAAGACAAGGCGGTTTTGTAGGGTCACAAGGCGGACCGCCTGAAGCTCAGCCGTGTTGTTAGCGAGAATGCCAGCCGTGATGTTGATCGTTGTTTCTACTGCCTGGGTCAGGTGTCGGATAGCGCGGCTATTTGCCATTGGGCCCCACAGAGGAACAAGTCCCTTTGCTGCATCTAGGAACTGTGCTCCAGTGGAGTCGGCTTGTCCAATGTCATTTGCACGCCTCTGCCGGTGATGGTTGGCAGGGGCTACATACGTGGGGGGAAGAACGAAGGCAATGTAACAGATACCCTTCCAACCTTTCGGGAGCCAGGTGTAGGCTTTGGTGCCACACACAAAGTACATGTTTGGAGAAGCAACAAAGGAAGGGGGGTCGGCTGAGTCCAATGTTCTGATGATTCGGCAGGAACTGCGACCCACCGGCTGTGTTCCCTGGCCTTCGAGACACACAAGACCTGTGACATTGATAACCGACAGAGCCACCGTCAGAGTGGCAGTAGTTTGTTTTTGCAGATGAGAGAAGGTGGATCTAGCTGGATTGTGGAGCACCTGTACTTCGACACGTTCTTTGGCTGGAATGTCTTTAAGGAAGGTGGTGCCTGTGAGCGCAGGACACAGGGGAGCAGAGGTCTTTCCGATTTTGTTCAGCCAGAACCCAGAGTAGAAGTGCGACACTGTCTGGCTGGAAGTGGCGTTGTCCTTGTGGCTCTCTTGCATGAGGATCAACCAGGCGAGGCAGGAGCCGTGAACTGAGAAAGGAGAAGGGATGAAGGGGATGGAGTGTCCAGTGGCATGCGGGAGCAACCCGCAGATCCAGCAGTTCGTAGCATTTGCAGCAAGGTTGTGTTGGTGCAACAGTTGCACGAAGGAATTGTTCCAGAATTCCCTGCGCCTTTCTCGGAGCTGAGGCGACAGAGAGATTAGGTGATGCTCTTTCAGGGGTGTTGGTTGTGCAGTAGGTAGCAATGCCTCATGAGCCAGTGTGCTTTCCTCCAGAATCCAGAAGGAGGTCATGAGGAGGAGGCAGAAGAGGAAGACAATAAAGAGGGCGATTGTCTTTGATTTGTGCAAATTGTCAGTCTTTGGGTTTCTATAGTGGGTATTTCCTGTTGCTTCCATCATCTTCTTGTCTGGCGCTTCCATCATCTTCTTATCTGGCGCTTCCATCACCTTCAAGGGGCTCGGTAGCGGGCAGAACCACAGACTTTGTTTAGCTTCTCTCCCGGCAACCCTTGGTTGTGCTTAGGTCACCGTTCTGAGATTTAACTTAGTCCGTGTCCTACTTAGCCGAAGCTCCCTCCTTTCGACGCAGGAAATACCCTTCTCTGGATGGCACAGTGGGATCAGAGAATTTTGCACGTTCGAGTGCCTCAGTATCGGGATAACAGTTCAATGTCGGTCGGTCTTTGTTCAGGAGCTCTTCTTGGGTGTTGACGTTTTCTGTCGTGGCCAGGTTTGCAGAGACCTTCCGGCAGTGATGCGCGTGCAGCCAGTGCCTCTTCCCCTCCACTCGAAGCGCCGTCCGTGTGGTAATCAGCACTTGCCAGGGGCCCGTCCACCGGGGTTCCAGACTCTTGGTCCGTTGGAAATTTCGTATTAGCACGAAATCTCCCGGCTGGATGTCGTGGCCGGGGCCCCTGGAAGCATCGGGGATGGCCTGCTGCACCTGTTGATGAATGACAGACAACGTTTTAGTTAATTTGCACAAATAATCAGACAGTAGGACGTCTGGGACGTCATGAATGGAGGTTGGTTTGGGAGCAGTCCAGAGGTTCATCGGTCGCCCGAATACAACCTCGTAGGTGGTCAAATGATGTTTGGTGGGAGTGGAGCGCATCGATAACAATGCCAGTGGGAGGGCATCCGGCCATTTGAGTCCAGTGGTGGCCACTATTTTTGACAATTTCAGCTTCAGTGTGGCATTATGGCGTTCCACCAGGCCGGCGGATTGGGGGTGGAAGACCGCATGAAACCTTTGCTTCACCCCCAACCCCTTTAAGATTAATTGGATAACCTCAGCTATGAAGTGGGGGCCATTGTCGCTCCATAAAATTCGGCAAAGGCCATAGCGAGGGAAGAATTCTTTCAGTAGTACTTTGGCAGTAGTCATGGCAGTGTTGTCACGGGTTGGATAGGCCTCTACCCATTTGCTGAAGGCACATACGATGACTAGTACATACTTCAAGCTTTGGCATCTCTCTAGTTGGATGTAGTCCATCTGTAGGACCTCAAAGGGGTGATTGGGGGTCCCAAACCCTCCCCGGGGTACCACAGTTCCTTTCCCGGGGTTGTGTTGCAGACAGATAAGGCACTGTTGGACTAGGCGTCTGGCTGAGTCGGGGATTTTGTCGTTGTGCCAGACTTTGGAAATGAGTTCGATCATGGGTGCGGATCCTATGTGTGCAGGGGAATGTGCCATCGTCAGTAGGGGGATCAGGTATGAGTCAGGTAGCTACCATCTGTTGGCATCCTTTGTTCGCCAGCAGCCCTCATCATCCTTCAAACCCACCCCTGCCCATTTAATCAGTTCGTGAGGGGTGCTGGCCGACTGGATGTCTCTGACCATTTCCCTTGTGTCAGTCCATTTCTCTGCTTGTGACCTGGTCACATACATGCGTGTCACCGTCCTATTCTCAGCTGTGGTTCGTGCAGTGATGTCGGCCAGTGCATTCCCTTGTCCGACTATGTCTGTCACCCTTTTGTGTGCCTGACATTTGATCACCGCTAATCGTTTGGGGAGGAGAACTGCATCAATCAGGGCGGAGACTAGATCTCCGTGGAGGATAGGGGTGCTGTGGGACGTCAGGAATCCCCTCTCCCTCCACAGGAGCCCAAAATGGTGAACCACCCCAAAGGCATACTGGCTGTCTGTATATACGTTCGCAGTGGTCCCTGTGGCTATGATGCATGCTCGTGTGAGGGCTATCAGCTCTGCTGCCTGGGCAGATCGTTGTGTGATGCAGGCTGTCTCAACTACTGTTCGGGCTGTCGTAACTGCATAGGCAGCTGAAGTGGTGCCATCTGGGAGTTTGATGCATGAGCCGTCTACCCATAGCTCTCCATCGGGGTCAGTGAAAGCAGTATCTCGGAGGTCAACTCTACTCCTAGTTTGTTCGTCCGTGAGGGTCACACAGTCGTGTAGGGGAGGAACGTCGGGGTCATTTTCAGGCAGGGGCAACAATGTGGCAGGATTCAAAGTCATGCATCTCTTTAGTGTGATGTGGGGTGCAAGTAGCGTCAGTTCGTACCCTGTCAGTCGTGCGCTAGTCAGGTGTTGAGTCTTGGTTTGGTTCAGGAGGGTGTCGACAGCATGGGGTACTAGCACAGTGAGGGAGTTGGAAAGTACGATTCCCTCGCTCTGACGGATAGAGACAGCAGCGGCAGCTACTGCTCGAAGGCAGGCAGGCAAAGCTCTGGCTACAGGATCAAGAGTGGCGGAGAAGTAGGCACAAGGGCGCTGCTTAGGACCAATTGATTGAGTCAGGACAGACAATGCACACCCCTCCCTTTCGTGGGTGAAGAGGGAGAAGGGTTTGGAGTAATCCGGGGTTCCCAGGACGGGTGCTGAACAGAGTGCATCTCGTAATTCCTTAAAGGATGCTTGACACTCAGGGGTCCAAGGGAGCGGGAAGGAGGCATCTTTGGTTAATAGGGCAAGTAGGGGTTTTACAATGAGGCTGAAATTAGGTAACCACTGTCTACAAAAAGAGGTTAGGCCAACCAAAGAGCGGACTTGCTTTTGTGTTTTTGGGAAGGGGGTGTCTAGGATGGTTTGGATTCGGTCGGGCGTGAGTTTCCTCCCTTCTTTGGACAGGAGATGGCCTAGGTATGTCACTTGTGGCTGGCAGAACTGTAATTTCTTTTTGGAAACTTTATGGCCATTCTCTGCAAGAAAGTGTAGGAGTTGGATAGTGGCTGAGATTGCAAGTGGGGTGGTGTCGGCCGCCAAAAGGATATCATCAACATATTGGATCAACACCACTCCATCTGGTAGCTGGAAAGCATCCAGCTGTCTTTTGAGGGCCTGGCTGTAAATGCTGGGGCTTTCAGTGTACCCTTGGGGAGCTCTACAAAATCGGTACGAGCGGGATTTTAAAGTGAAGCCGAAGAGATAACGGCTGTCTGGATGGATGGGGATAGAGAAAAACGCATTCTTAAGGTCGATAACAGTGAAGGTGGTGGCAGTGGACGGGATGAGGGTCAGAATGGTGGTGATATCGGAGACTACAGGGTATTGGGGTACAACCACTTTGTTAATTTCTTGCAAGTCGATGATGAAGCGGTATGCTTTCTCATCTCCTTCGCCTTGCTTCTTAACAATAGGTAGGATTGGGCTGTTGCAGACGTTGCTGACCACCTCTTCAACCACTCCTGCATCTACCAGAGACTGAATGATCGCTACCAGTGCCTTCTCGCCCTCTGGGGATATCCGATATTGTGGGAGTTTCGGGAGCATAGCGTCCTGTCTTACAGTTATATGAATAGGGTCAATCATCATTCGTCCCACATCAGAGTCATTTTTGGCCCACAGGTACGGAGGCAGGGTGTCAAGCAAGGACAGGTCAGCGTCAGTTATGGGGCACATGTGTCGTGAGGGGCAGGATCTGGGCATGCCTGGATTGTCGTACAGGATGACTCGGATTCCATCTGGGGAACACCTAATGGTAGCTCGAAAATGTTTCAGTAAGTCAATGCCCATAATGGCGTCAGGGGAGTTGGAGGAGAGCAGAAATGTCGTGTCAGTGGTGTTGCTTTCTAGGTCAAAGGTGATAGGTACGGACAGGGGGTTAGTGGAGGGCGTCCCATCGAAACCTATCGATGTAATGTGTGAGCCAGACAAGGGTGCCCTTGGAATCAGTCGTTTCGATAACACACTACGTGTCGCCCCAGTGTCTACCAAAAATGGAGACTCTGTACCCAGGACCTTAGCGGTGACATAAGGACCTTGCTGGTCAACACAGAGCTCGACTGGATCCCTCCCTTGCCCCTGGCAGTCCTATGCAAAATCAGGGGCATTCTCACCATCGGACAGTTGATATTGGTTCTGTCGGGGGCGGTCAAATGTGTTCAATCTCCCTGATCTGTCATTGTTGGTGTCGTTTGTGTGCCCTCGTCCTTGTCCTCTGTTTCTCTGACCACCTGCCACATCCCTGGGGTCCCTATATCTATTCATCTCTAGCAGAACCGGACACTCGTATTTCCAGTGGCCGAATCCTTTGCAGAAGGCGCATTGGTCATTGCTAATGTTTCTACGTCCAGTGTGTGGTGTTGGGGAGTGATCTTTAGGAGGTAGATTTCTGGGGGTGGTCGATTGGTAGTCCCCCCTTTGGTGTTCCCGTCCTACCGCTATACCTTGTATCTGGGCTATCATTACCCTTTCCTTTAAATCTTTCTTCTTTTTCTCGGACGCCCTATCATTCTCATTCTTTTGGTGCTCGTAATACTGAGCCATCTGAAGGATAGCTGCGGGTTTGGAGGCCCCCCAACTACTCTCACTCGTCTGCAGTTTTTGGGAGACCTCTTGTGTTAGGCCCTTTACATAATTTTGTACAAACAGGTGCTGTCCGGTTGCGGTGGTCATGTCTTGGCCACTGTAGTCGGAGAACACTGTCTCGAATCGGGAGAAGTATTCTGACACATCTTCCTGGGGTTTCTGTCGACAGGCCGTGACTATCGACCAGTCTACCTTTCTTTCTGGGATCAGTGTCTTTAACTTCTGAACTAGTTTGTCTGGGAGTTCCAGTATGTCCTTTATTGGTTTCCTTCCTGGCTCTCGCTGTCTATCTAGTTTACCGAGTTGGTCCCAGGTATGTCCAAACAGATCCGCGTGGTCAGCCTTCCGGATTTGCTTCCACACGTCAGCTGGCAGGCATAACCCGAAGAACAAGTCAATGTCCGCTAAAGTCATTATCGTCGAACCCAAGGCTGTGCCTAATTCGGTATAGAATGCTGTCAGGTTCTTTCTCAAATCGGGCAGAGTTTGTTTAAAGGTTAGGATATCTTGTCGGTCCCATAGTTGGTAAACCCAATTATACACAACTCTCCCTTTTGCATCTGCGTGATTAATATCGTCGCTTGTTCCCAGGCCACGTGGCGGGATCCAGTAAGGGGCCGCCTCTCTGATGTGCATCATAGTATTGGCTACTTCTACTGAGGTCGTTTCAGGGACTGTAACCTTGGCTTCTGGTTTTTGTTCCGTGAGGTGGCGGAGGACCTCAAGCATCTGCATGAAGAGCTCCGTCGCCTCACATTCAGTCCCATCTCCAACATCAATCTTCCTATACAGCGTTGTTAGTTTAGCGGGGCCCTTACTTTGATACCTATCTTCATATGCGTTCAGGATGTGATAGCTGAATCGCAAAACGAAATGCCGTCTGTGGCTGTCGGCATGTGAATTATATATGCTCATTGTGTATTCTTCGCTCTCCCTTCGTTCTACTAATGTCTTTGCT
This sequence comes from Lissotriton vulgaris, assembly GCF_964263255.1. Lineage (NCBI taxonomy): Eukaryota > Metazoa > Chordata > Amphibia > Caudata > Salamandridae > Lissotriton > Lissotriton vulgaris. Next base: position 114,440,780 of record NC_141690.1, on the reverse strand, counting down.
ATTTTGTCGATCCCATCCCGCTCATATTTGCTCAACCTATATGGTCTGGCTGGTGGTTGTTTGCTAGCCTCGGGGTCGTCTGACGATGTTGTTAATGTGGCTGGTGCGGAGGCCGTGAGGGCTGGTGCACCAGCATTAAGGTCACTTTCGCTCGCACTCGGGGCTTGCAAGCTTTGTTGGCAGGGGGCATATGGAGGGGGCATGTAGATGATTGGGGGACCTAGCAGTAACTCATCGTTCGCCCGTTGTTTGGAGGGCAATTCAGGGTAGAGCGCAGAGGGGGTCCTAACAGGACATTGACCTGTCGACCCTGATTCTTGGTTTTGTGTAGCTTCCTTTCTTTCTTTTATTTCTTCTTCTAGTTGCTTAGCGGCTAGGTGGGCTGCCTTTCGCAATTCTTTCCCTATTTTTGCTTCTTCTCTTTTCTTTCGTTGTTCCGCTTCTTTGCGCCACATGCCTATACTATCGAGCATAGTGGGCGTGGTCCTATTTTTCTGGAGCGCTATTTCCAATGTTTTTATTTTGTTTTCATCGAAGGAACCTATCAGTGGCCACTGACTTTCAGGGTTCTTCTTTGTATATTTATGCCATAGCTTAGTATAAGCTATAGCGACTAGTCCATGCTTAGTGAACATGTCCTTATTAGGGGTGCCCTCCAGTGGAGCCGGATGGTTCATCTCTAATAAGCGGTCCGGGCTGTACAGGCTACCAATCAGTGGGGAGAAGATAAGCATGACGGGTTACAACGGGGACAAAGGTCTGCACTACCTATCTTATCACGGCGGGCAAAGACTAGACAGAATATTTCTATTCTCCGTTGTTTGCCGGCGGTGAATACCTCAAAAGAACCAATACCGAACAATCAGTGTTCGGTCAATCAAACAATCAGTGGGGAGAATAAGTGGGTACAAAAAGTTTGCGTTACCCACTCTTTCTCTACCTGCAAAGAGAGACCTTGTTCTTCCCTGTTTGCAGACAAAGAATCTCCAGACAATAATCCACGAACGATAGTTCGGGAAAACAGTGGGGGAGGAAGATAGGCACGACGGATTACAATGGGGACAAAAGTCTGCGTTACCTATCCTTCACTGCTTGCAAAGAGAGAGCCTGTTGTTTTCTCCGTTTGCAGACGGTGAATCTCCAGAGGGTTCAACAAAGCGTAATACTAGTATTATCCAAACCAAACAATCATTTCTCAGTTTGTCGTGTCTACACGACCTTACCCGGACCGCATGGACGGTTTCCTGTCTTCTGAATCCAGCGCCCGATCGTCCTCTCTTCTTCGTGATGTTCGTGGCACTCCTGATGGTTCCCAGTCAGGACCGTAGATCACTCGAGAGAGGTCTGTTCGGAACTAGTGAAGGTCGGATGATCGGCTGTCAGACGAGGGTCTATCGGACACGAGCTCTCCCGATCGTTGCAGTCGTTCACTCTGTCGTCGGGACCTCTCCCACTGGATCCACGTGTCGCTGATGGGCCCCACGCTTTGGGACGCCAATTGTGGAAAAAGGGTAGGGCTATGACCTTTTTCAAGATTTGCCCGGCGCTAACCGCCTTTGTACCATTCAAATTACCAAGCAATGACGCGGGCGCCGGAGACCAGAAGGCAGGAAACAGAAGTTTTATTCCGACGGAGCAGAACACATCAGATCAGACATGATCCTGATCATGGTATGTTAAGGTGCGTAAATGGCAGGCGTCGCATTAAATGGTCAATGGTAAATCAAGACACCCTGTATTTTAATATAACCAGCGCATGTGAGGAGGAGCTGTCCGTTTGTTTGTCATCTGATTCAATCCCCTCGAACATTTTGTCTAGGTTTGAGGGGTTGGTCGCTAAAATTGGTTCCATGCTCACAGTGCCAATAAAGGGTCACAGTGAGAATAACTCTAAATGGTTTAATCATAATTGCTCAAAGGCAAGCAGGGATTTGAAATTGGCATTAAAAACCAAACCAAGAGACCAGGAATTGATAAAAAATCTTCGCATGGCCTACAGGAAAACAATAGCCACTAGAAAGAAGGAAATTAAGGCAAATGCTATTGAATCCCTTCTGGACCCTTCTGTGCTGGGGAATAGCAGTAAGTTTTGGCAAATAATAAATAAACCCATGTTTGAAAACCCAAACGATACAGCTATTGGAACAAACATCTCCGAGGGGGAGTGGGTGTCCCACTACAGTACAATTTTTAAGAGCAATGAGCAACGTGAAGTCACCGATTTTATAATTCCAACTGCGACCCCATTGTGCTTCACAGTACAAGAGACTGTTAGGGGTATACAGGGTCTAACAACCAACAAGGCCCCGGGCCCGGATGGTTTACCACCGGACCTGTTTAAGTCCAGTATCCCGTTTTGGGCCCCGGTTCTTACGGCTGTAATAAACGCAGCGGTGACAACTGGCTGCCCAAGAATTTGGGGTCTTTCGACTATAGTCCCCATTTTTAAGAAGGGGGATCGCAGTAGCCCGTTATGTTACAGGCCAATTTCTTTACTGAATTCAGTAGTCAAAGTGGTGGGGGGAGTAATTCTTAATAGGTTATCTTCTTGGGCCAAGGAAAATAAAATCCTTTCACCCATACAATATGGGTTTAGACCGGATCACTCAACCATCACGCAGTGTCTGAACCTATACCTTATCCTAAGCAAGTATACATTGGCAAGACAAGGTACCGTCTACATGGCCTTTATGGACCTGTCGTCCGCGTTCGACTGCGTAGACAGAAGCCTATTATGGGCCACCTTGCTGAGAATGGGTGTAGAGAGGAACTTAGTTAACTTCCTCGCTGATCTGCATACAGACACTAGGGCGAACGTCCGTTACTCTCAAGACCTTAAGGTAACGGATGAATTTAACATAAATCGGGGTGTCCGACAAGGATGCATCTTGGCCCCATTCTTATTTAATTTATATATTAATGAACTGGAGGAATCACTTTTATTGGTTGAAGCAGATTACCCCTTAGTCGAGCGCAGAGGGGTACCTGTTCTACTTTACGCCGACGATGCTGTTCTTATCTCTAGAACAGCAAACGGCCTCCAGAAACTTTTAAACTCCTTCCACGAATTCATGGAGTCACGTGGTTTAAGTATAAACAACTCCAAGTCTTTCGTTATGAAAGCAGGTAAGGGCACTCTGAAACCTGGTCACTTCAGTTTAAATGGGGAAAAAATTCCTTCAACCAACTCCTTCTCTTACCTCGGGGTCCTGATAGACCAAAAGTTATCATGGGGGCCAGCAGTCTCTAAAAAGAAGGGTGAAATTACAAGGGTCAATGCGGCCATCCTTGGCTTTGCAAAAAAGATCGGCAATTGCCCGTTGGCCGCACAGCTTAAATTGTACCAGGCAAAAAGCGTTGCTATTGCCTGTTATGGGAGCGAGCTCTGGGGCTATCGCAAGGTTAAAGACCTAGAGGTCGCAGAAAATAACTTCTTAAAAAAGATCTTGAGACTGCCCAGGGGTATTGGGAATTTCTCAGTACACGAGGAGCTGGGGGTCCCCTTTCTTGGAGACAGAATAGCAATAAGCCCGGTTTTATGTTGGTTGAAATGTTGGTTAAACAATGAAATTCCACTAACACATGCCCTACTGAAAGAAGCTCTACAGTTAGACGGGAGATTTAAGGTACCGTGGGTAAAGTATATAAAGGATAGCCTAACGACAATAGGCCGATGTGATTTGTTTTATGCCCCAAATACAATCAGAAAATCTGATGTGAACCTGGTTAAGAATGCTATAGTTTTGTTAAGATGTTCCGATAGGGAAGAGGCTGAGACACAGAAGGTCAGTGTCAGGAAACATCTATTGCTAAAAACATGCTTGCAAATAGAACCTTATCTGACATGGCCCATGTCCAGCTATGAACGGTTCCTTTTAATAAGGTTCCGTCTTGACCTCTTCCATCTCCTACTTGCATTCCCAAGTGGCGCTCAGCGGGGCGATGTGTTGCCAGCTTGTGGCTGCGACGGGAAGTCTCCTCAAGATCTGGCACACTTCCTTTCTATCTGTCCTTACTACTCTACCCCACGGAATCTTTATCTTAAACCATGTCTTAAAAAATTGAGCTTCACACAAATTAAACCCGCACTTTACTACTTACAATTATTGAATATTGACTGTACCCTGTTTATTTGTAATTTTTTAAAAAAAGCCGTCTGCTTTAGGAAAAGCATGGACGGCTAATCATGATGTAAAAAATGTGTACTGGTGATTTTTAAGACTACAGTTATTTATATTTTTAATATATACTTCCCTTGCCCTATTGCCTGATATATTGTACTGTTTATTGTATTATTGATTGCCTCTGATAATGATCTGTAACCGTTTTAATTATGTGATTTTAAAAATGAACTTTTATGATTGTAAAATTTACAATCGAATAAAGATTATGAAATTGAAACAAGGTATTGTCTCGAGGTGCTCTAACAGCCTCTCGGAGGCCTGGCCTCTTATACACTGGTTTATGGCATGTGACCTTTCTTTATTACAATCAGAACATTGTGAAGTAAGGAAAAAGACATCCCCGTAATCCTCGTGTCAATCCCACCCCACATGCCTCTACAATAGAGATCCTCAACCTGCTGATAAGAGGAGGGGGTCATCACGCAGCTGAGTGTTCTGCCGATTCTTAGGATGTGTGCGCCTGATCATATCCCGGGGGGTGGGGAGGTCTTGATCAATAGAGGGTCCTTTGAAGAAGAGTGACTTCATACAATAAGGGGCAGTAAAAAGATATCTCCCGGCTTAGGCGATGGCCTCGGACCTGTGTGGACAGCTGGACACGGGGGAAGGGGTCATCAAAGGAGTGGTATTCATGCCGCGTGGACAATCGAGCGCGGAGGGAAGGTTTATCAACAGAGGGGCATTCATGGGAGGAGAGGAGATGCTGGTCAGGTGCAGGCGTGACTCCCAAGGACAGGGTCATGCAGAAGGGTTATGCTCATGAGAGGGAGGGAGGGGGAGCCAGGGTGCGCGGAGGATGCCTGCTGGGTCAGAGGGGCGCGCTGGCGATCGATCGTGGACAGGGAGACCATGATACCTAAAATGGTTGTCGTGCACGTTGTACATGGGTGACAAGCTGGCGCAGATGATGTTCAGCTCGTAAACTAAAATTCCACAACCGTTGTCTACAAAGAGCTACACCAGAATAGACCCACCTACCTTAACCACCACATGCACTTTAACCAGCCAACACACAACCTCCATTTGGCATCGCACACATTGCCCGCATTTGCAGAACCAGGCTAGGATGCTGCTCATTCTCCTACCTGGTAGCAAAGACCTGGAAAACCATCTCCCAGGACATCAGAACGGACACCACGCTCACAACATTCTGCAATAAACTGTAGACCTGGCTCTTTGTCTGATGCTCCTGGGCCTCTGCATCTAATTAGCGCCGTGAGACCCTCACGGGTGAATATCTCACGCTCTACAAATGTTTGTACATAATACAGATTGTTCTGAAATGTCCTTCCTACTTGCACAGTCTCATTCGAGACTAGGATGGCAGAAGTTCTTTGTGAATGTGCTGCGGCATCTCCTTTGAAATGTAAGTGGGCTGAAAAATCTCTACCCCACAAATCATGGCAGAATAGCCCATCCCTGCAAACAACCAGTCTCCCTTTGTGCTGTCTTGGAGTACACCAAGGCCAACTGCCATGCAAATCACAGTCATGTGGCTCAGGATACAGGCTGAAGGCACCAAATGGGTAGGACAAGAAAATGCTAACTTTCTAAAAGTGGCATTTTCAGAATTATGGCTTGAAATCCAATTTTACAATTAATGAGGAATTTAAATGACAATTTATTTGAACATCAAACATGGCATTTCTACATATTTCCTAACAAAAGTTATCATGTATTAAATGCATAAAATAACCCAATGCAATCCTATACTATGGGAGAGGTAGGCCTCCAAGTATAGAAAAACAGATTTAGGAGTTTTTCACAACCAGGACATATAAAACCTAAAGGCACATACCCTGCTCTTTCATGCACCTTGCCCTATGGGCTGTTTAGGGCCTACCTTAGGCTTGCTTATATGTATTAAAAATGGACGCTTAGGCCTGGCAAAGGGGTTATTTTGCCAGGTCGAATTGGTAGTTTAAACCAGCATGCATGCTACAATGGCAGGACTAAGGCATGTTTTAAAAGACAACTTAAATGGATGGCCCAATAAGTGCTGTTGGCCCAAAAGTAGCTTTAATTTACAGCCCCTGGGTGCATGTTGTACCACGTTACCAGGGACTTTTAAGATAATAAAGAGTGCCAATCAGGTGTAGGCCACTTTTACTGTGTTTTAAAGAGTGGAGCACAAGGACTTCAGCACTTATCAGCAGTGATAAAATGCACAGAGTCCTAAAGCCAGCGACAATTTATTCCTGCAAACAGGAGGGGAGTAGGCTAAACGTTGGAAGGAAAACCACCCTAAGGCTGACAGGTCTAACAATTTTAAATAGGATTGTTTCGTTTCTCCTCTCTTTGCTCTTCCTTCTTTCTTCTTCATCCTCTCTTTTGGTTTCAATCATCATTTTCTCTCTCTACCATGTGTATAATCAGGCTTTCTTAATGCTCGAGGGCATGCTAGCAATGATAATATCATCACATGTGCAATTGCTGAAGATTCATTATATTATAGAAACTTGCATGTAGGTATGCCCTTACTTAAATGTTGAATTCCACTATCCAGCTCTTATTGTTTAAGGACTCAATCAAACGGTACAAAGAAGAAAGATTGCAAAAACCAAAAGAGTGAATATTGTTTTTGAAGGAGAGAAGAACAGGACACAGACAAATCCAGACCTTGAAAGGGGGTTGGCCAAGTGAAATGATTGGATCTGAAGATATTGCAAGAAGAATGGTGTAATAATACTGTAACTGAGACACGCTAAAATGAATTTGATTCCGTTTTGACCAGAATGCAGAAGGGTGATAAGTTGATGGGACTGAAACTATATAGACTGTGAACATTAATGGCTCTAATAACGACACTGGTGCTTTATAATAGGAGTTGGGCAGACAATATTATTGATCCTTGCAAATACTATATTGTTTGTACGGTGAAACTTTAACCTTGCTGTGAACCCATTTTTAAACAAGAGTCCGAACTCTAGGCTGAGAACCCCCATATTGTTGAAATATTTGCATATCTTTGGTAACCATCTGGCCCTCACTGATGCATGGACACTGTTAAACCTGAATTATTGGGATTTCATTTTAATCTCAATCTCCGACCAAAGGTACACAAGTATTGACCGTCGACTCACAAACTCCAGCACACCAATGTGATTACTTCTTCCTCCATTGAACCCATATCCGTTTCACAGCATATATGTGTAAGTTTGGGTCATAAACTAAATACAAAGACCGTATATGTTAGGTTTTGGAGGTTCAATACCAACATACTAATTCAAGACATGTTGAAAACAGTTGAAGTGACATCCAAAATCATTTCCACAATAATGACAAGCCTGGAACCCACCCAGGTAATGTTGTGGGGTTCTAAAGAAGGGAATAAACAAAGGAAGGATAGGGTAGTAGAAATTGAGTGTGAAATCAAACTACAGGAGGAATAATAACAGTAGAGCCACATTTGACAAGCTAAAATTTTGCAATGTGAGCACAATTCAATTGAGAGTAGCAATGCAGGGCATTGGGTGTCCCTTACAAAGGGCTGGTGTTTTTGTGTACATGATAGAGCAGGCAGAATGCTAGCCAATTATCGGAAATCCAAAAATCTAGATAATACTTAAATGCATTAGGACTGAACAAGGCTTGATATCTATGAATAATGAACTCATTGTTAAGACTATTAATTAGATTTTTGAGAAACTGTACACTTTCTAGATCATATAAGTGATATATATGATATCTAAAGTTACCGAGAAGATTTAGATTTCCTTTCCTGAATGAGCGACAAAGCTTATCACTTAATAAAAATATAGCAGTTGAGCAAGTGCTGGTGGGTTTTGACTCTCTTCCTTTAAGGAAAGCTCAAATACCAGACTACCAAATCTCTTTCCTAAGACATTCAAAGTCACCAATGGTCTACCCTGTTAAACTTACTCTCCAATTACAACTCCAACAGAGTATCTGGATCTTGTACGGACACTTCTACAGAACTTTTTCCGAAGGAGGGAAAGAATCCTTTAGAACCCATTTAGTTACAGATTTATATCTCTCCTTAATTTGACATGTACAATTTATGCTAAGATTTTTGATAATAGATTGTCCCCAATATTTTCACAGTTTTTTAAGCCATAATACCAAAATAAAAAACTTGCTTCGTGAAAGAAGATTGTCGAGTGGCAATTCCAGACTCTTTGTCCATATTGAAGAAGATGCTAATAAGTATTTATATCCAGTTGCTGCAATTACATTGTGTGTTGAAAAGGTATTTGATTGATTATCATGTCCCTTTCTACAGACTCGACTCTGCAAGGCCAGTCTAGGTGACAACCGAATTAGAGTGTTCTTGATTTGATTTGATTTAAATTTGTAAAGCGCGACAAATACCTAACAGCATCTTGGTGCTGGTGTCGGCAATACCCAAATCAAAAAAAAGCATAATCGAATAAGACTTTTTTTAACCAAGAGAGGCGAATAGCTAGGTCTTAAATGCTTTCTAAAGATCCTAATGTTTGATTATGACCTTAGATGCAATGGCATTTGGTACCAGAGGAGAGATGTAGTATGCACAAAGCTTCTGCCACTTCTGGTGTCTTTACAATTCTTAGAGACGTCCAGAATGCAGACGTCTTCTGGGGGTGATGGCGCAAGGTTTCATACTTACAGAAACCTGTTTGGACTCAGCCCTCTCGAAATAACCTCTAATTAATTCATCAACATGTTTTGTTAACTAATATTCGCATTACACAACATTTCTAGTACCTAGGGGAAGCTCGGCTATGTGCTTTTACTAACAGTAACTCGAGTGTAATAATATGGCCACCGAAAACGCAGGAACTGTACTACGCATGCGTCTGCCACATCTACGTGGTGTGACATATTTCTGCTTTGGTGGTAATTTCTCACTTTCACTTTAATTAGTCTTTATTCGATTTATTTCAATCATAAAAGACGTTTTACATTAAAAATTTGTTGTTTCGTCCCACCCCCCAGCCCCACAAAGATACAGGATCCACAGTGATTTGATACAATAGTAAACAAAACAAAAAAGTCTTCTTATCTCATCCTATTTACATTTTTACATAGTCTTAAAATATCCTATTTACATCTTTACATGATCTTAAAATATCTATTAAAATACCCAAAACAATAAAATTAGAAGCTAAATTCATTACTACCAAAATGCAAGGTTAAGAAAGAAAGTAACAATTACTTATATTGTTTGCATAGTTAATCATTAGTTAATACTGATTAGCAATTCAAATAAACGCAGACAGTACGGCAGACATTAACAATCCTAAAGTTACTCCAAACACATTTTGCGTGCCCGAATTATCCACATCCAGTGGAGAAATTTTGCCATGGCTATGACAACGGGCTGAGAGGTATCTGTTCTTAAAATCCTAACAGCCTCATTTGCCGTTCTTAAGCCTAACTGGATGCAGATTGGTTTAAGCCATGAGCGTCTGGGCATTCTGTATTCAGGACAGGCAAACAACACGTGTCCGATGTTTTCATTTTGATCTGGACAAAAAGGACACCTTGGGGTTTGTGCCTTGTTCCATTTCACTATTAGGGCATTTAAAGGTAGTGTCCCCACCCTCAACTGATGGTACCTCTTCCGGTCCCCTGGTACCGTAATCCAATCCCAATAGGATTCGAGGACCGGTGAGTGCTTGAGTTCCAGGTAATCGTGAGTAAAGGAGCGATCAATATGGTTCCTAAAACATTTAATCTCTAACATGCTCCAATAGAGTTCACGGAGTGTCCTTTTTGGTGGGAATACATTGTTTAGAGGATCATCCCACAATTGAAATAGACCCAGTGCCCTATATAAAAGTTTAACCTCTTTCATCCAGACTATCTTACAGCCTATATCCAGGGTTCTCACCTCTAGGAAGCCTTGGGCATACTGGGAAAGTTCTGGGGTAACCCATAGCCTTCTCCAGTAGGCCACGATTCTGTACCGGGCCATGTCCCTGAAACTATAAAATCCTAAGTCGTAGGTTAGAGGTATCAGTGGGGTTGACATAGGTAGACCAGTAATGTTGCGGAGAAATTTGTTCTGTGCTACCGTCAACTTGGTAAGATTACTGGACCCCCAGAGTTCAGCTCCGTAAAGAACTGCTGCTCCAACCTTAGCGTTATAAATTTTTAGGACAGGTCTAATTGGTTTGGTATGAGATGAGAAAAGCTCCTTTGTGAGGACTCCTGCCAGTTGAGCATGTTTTGTATCTAACTCATTTGTGTGCTGCTTCCAATCTAGATTATAGGACAGATTAATGCCAAGATACTTAAAAACCTGGGTCTGTTCAAGCTGGACCCAATCCATGGTAACTCTACCTCTGACATGTCTCCGCTTATGCATAACCATAAATTTTGTTTTGCTTGTATTAATTACAAGTCCATGATCAGTGCAAAATGATTCAAAAACCCTAATGGCCCTTTGGAGTCCCTGCTGGGTCTTTGATATCAGCAGGGTATCATCCGCAAACATCAACAGGGGGATCAGTCTTCCTGCCAACCTTGGGGCATCTGTGGGCTGGTGTTCGAAGTAACTGATCACCCTGTTGATGTATAATGAAAAGAGCGTTGGTGCGAGTACGCATCCTTGGCGTACTCCCCTCGCAATGGGGAATTTCTCAGTAGCACTACCCTGCTGATTCCACCGTACTTGCGCAAAGTTATTTTCATGCATTCTAATCAATAAGGACAGGATTTCTTTTGGGATACCCTGATCATGTAGGATATTCCACAACTTATGGCGGGGAACTAAATCAAAAGCTGATTTTAAATCAACAAAAGCCGCAAAAAGCATCCCGCCCCCTAATAAAACTGTGCGCCAATACAATAAAACAAATCTAAAAACTTGGTCAATGGTGCTGGTATGGCTGCAAAAGCCAGCCTGCAGGGGTGATAATATATCATGATCATCTATCCACCCATGTATTCGCTGTAGTAGTAATCTTGCCATTACTTTTTGTATACATGCAATCAGGCTAATAGGCCTGTAGTTGCCTGGATCCGAGCATGCCCCCTTTTTAAAGATGGGGATAATCTCGGCTCCTTTCCAGGTCTCGGGGATAGGCGAACCCTTTGCAATAGCATTGGCTAACAGCTGGATATAGGTGGCCCATAAGTCCTTGTCGTGCATAAACAAGTCTGCGGGGATATAGTCTAAGCCCGGGGCTCTGGCTTTAGGTATATTGTTCAAAGTTTTTAGGACGTCATCTTTGGAGAAGAGTAAGTGGCTCGTTAAGGTATCTACTAGAGCTAAACACTCTTCTTCGCCTTCATCCTCAGCGGCAAACTGGGTAGCATAGTGGGATACCCAGGCTTCCGGTGACACATGATTCATGGGTTCTCCTCTGTTCGCCCCCCTTCCCCATTTAACAATGTTCCAGAAGGGTGTCATAGATCTTTCCCTGCTAGCTTCGAGGAGATCCCCCCAGTAGCCCTCCTCCCAATCCCTTTTTGCACTAATTTGCACTTTTTTATACATAACTCGGGCCTCCCTTATCTTAGTTTTGTCTCTAGTTTTAACAGCATCTGACAAAAGCCTATAGGCAGTCCTACAGGGTTTGTCATACCACTGGTCCTCCTTTCTTATTGGTCTTCGTAGCTTCTTCTTAGCTTTCTTAACAAAAAACGGTTTTAACTTATTAAAAAATTCATCATGGATCCTGCTAATTTCAGATATCGGAGTATTCTTATCGATTATACCCTGAACTTCTTGTATGGCCTGGGTTGTTAAGTCCCTCATAGCTAGTATGCTTTCCTCGTTGGCTACACAAGTTGCCCATCTTATGTGTCTTTGATCATTTGAGAGATGTATTTGCACATTTTCCCTCTCTTCCTCTATTGTCACCAGATCAAACAGTTTAAAAGTTAAAATCAATGGGTCATGGTCACTTTCCACCCTTGACTCGATCCACATATCAAGAACATTAGCCCAATTCTCTTTGTTAGTCAAGATATAATCAATACGACTATGTATAGTTCCATTAGAGAAGGTAGGGGCACCCTACTTGTCTGATAATGTTCTTCCATTGGTGGCCCGCAACCCAGACTCAACACATAATACTTTTAACTGTAGGGCAGCCTCAGACCATTTTTTAATGGGTCTCAAGGAAAGCTGTGGGATTTCCCAGGTGAAATCCTCTTCAGAAGTGAGGTCTACATCATGATTATCAAGTGGTTCGAAGCAACAATTAAAATCACCACCAATAATAATATCAGCATTTAAACAGTGCTGTTTTAATAGGGAATCCAACAGGTCAACCGCCACAGTGGGTTTACCACCCGGTAGGCCCCTTGAATAGATGTTAAAAATAAAAAGATCCCTACTGGGCGGGCGCTGTAATTTAACCAATAATATATCAGGACTATTGGTATCTACTAGTAAGGCTGAATGATCGTTACTCTGCTTAATCCATGTTACCAGGCCACCTTTTGCCCTTCCCCTTAAACTCGGTGTAGCTGGGATGAAAAAATGTAAATATCCCTGAATTGGATCTGGTTCTAACTGCCAAGTCTCCTGTAAAAGGATTATATCCTTTGAATCCAGGAAAGTTAGCAAGTCCTGTGAAGGAATCTTATTTTTTAGCCCTGCAACATTCCAGGACACTAAGGTACATTGTACGTTGATATTATCAAAGGTAGATTTAATACTGCCAGTTAGGCCTTCACTCTGTTGCTGGCTAAGATCGTATTCACTAATGTTGTTATCTATAACAGCCAATTCATGCGATAGATCTTCATTTAACTCAATTGTCTCATTATTATCCACATGTTCGAAACATTCATTATAATGGTAAACATTATTAGTAGTGCCAAGTTCATCCTGTATATTGGTTACATTAATCAGAACATCAGTTGATTCAGTGTTTAGCTGGGTAACTATTTCCCTAGCAGCGTGATCTCCAGAAGGAATTAAGAATTTTTTAGGACTTCTGCCCAGTCAATCACAATCATTTAGCCCTGATAAGGCTTCATATCTATTGCCCAGTACCATGCCCCAATCATTAAGGGGGGCCCTTATACCTCTGTTATTTCTCATGGTATTCCACAGAGGTCCCGGAGTTCTCGGGAAGGTCACATTCTGTTGCTCTCCATAGAAAAATTTTAAGGTAAGAGGAACGACAGATCCTGCTCTTCTTTGGGGAGGATAGATATGATTTAGGAGATTGGGCAATACACCTGGATGGGAAAAAGTCACTATAACACAGTCTCCCTTAAACCTTTTCGGTCGATTTCCAATCCACGCAACCCTCTTTACGGATTTTATTTCAGATGCAAGTTGGTGTTTTCCTCCCGGTGCCATTTGCGTGTTGTTTGTTAGCCAATAAAGTGCCTTACTAGACAATGATGCTGGTGATTCAGATTGTACATCCGTTGGCGGGGGAACATTGGCCAAAACCAGTACAACTGGGGAGGCTTCTTCAATAAATTGGAGGGGATCTGTTTCCTGGCAGTTTATTGGCGCAATACCTGTTCGCCCTGCTACCCCATCAATATTCGAAGGTCGATTAGTAGGGTGAGTTACATTTCGGGCTGGGCTTCCAGGAAGCGTCGGACTGCTCTCTTTTTCTATAGAGGTCCTCGCCTTAGGTTCAGTTGGTTTCGCCAATTGAGATACTACATTATTAGCCATCTCAACCCCTTCCACTACTTTGGTTTGAAGGCCACTCAACTTTTTTACCTCCGCATTCAGTTTGTCGATCTTGGCGATTAAAGGCTTAATGATTGCTTTAATTTTAGAGTCAATAATGTCTGCTATTTTCTGAAGCAAATCATCCTCATTTAAGCTTTTATCATGGTAACTTTTATCAAGTGCATTATTATCACCATCATCTGAGGTTTTTGCCTTATTTTTCCCAGTTGGGGTAGTTTTTTTCCTCCTATTTCCTGAGCGTAACCCCGTCCGCCTTTGCTGGGTTTTTCTATGCTTTCTCGAAGGTCGGGTTTCCTGCTCAGGAGATGACAGTTCGTCTGTATTATGGACCAGGATCTCATGTTCGAGGTCGGTGTTGGTTTCTTGATCTAGTGGCACTGTGTTTGCTACATTGTCCAGCATAAGAGTGTTCTGGTCATCCAGATTTGAAATTGGATGAACCGAAATGTCTATTAAGTCAATAGAGTCATCAGGTGCTAAGGAAACTGAGTGTTGGGGACTTTGGGTTGGGCTTAATAACTGAAGATTAGGCGACTGACTCAGTCCTAGTGATTGTCTTCTCTCGTTGTTGATTTTAGTTACAACTTGGAGCATATAATTCTCTATAGGCTTGGTATTGGTAGGTGGCTGTTTTTTAGTTGTTTTTTTAGACATATTGAGGTTTATGTTAATTTGCCCAGTGTGAAAAGGAATAACACACTTCCTCACCTACTCACCAGACCTACTAAGGAACTGAAACTTAATAAGTGCAAGATGCTGTATAGTCTTTAGCAGTAAACACTTATCGCTTTTGCTGAATCGCAGGTATCAGTCAATTTAGATTAAATGCAAGCAGTAAGCCAGTCTCAATGACATTGCATAAAGGAATTGGTAGTATTATAGAGATGATCTTACTTGCTTAGGTTGCAGATGTTAGGGGGGTTGCCCAGTCCAGTCCCGGCCAGTCTAGGACTGTCTAAGACTGTCCCGCCCTTGTCCCGGGCTTCGCCCGGCGTCCCGCGAGACGGGGTTTGCGCGCTATTTCAGCGCCTCCTGGCGCGCAGATGACGCGTGCGCCGCTCGGGATGCTGGGGAGTGTAGTTTCCTTACACCCCTTGTCCCACGCTCCACTCGGCCACCAGGACTCTGAGTTGGCAAACGAGTCAGGCAGCGGGAGGCAGGAAAGCGCTCTACCGAGGGCTGAAAAGGCTCTGGAAATGCTGGCGAGCGTCAGGGTAAATTGCAGCAAACAGCTTGGCAGTCTCCGTGAGTGTTCCACCCCTCGACCGGGGTTGCGCGCTATTTCAGCGCCTCCTGGCGCGCAGATGACGCGTGCGCCGCTCGGGATGCTGGGGAGTGTAGTTTCCTTACACCCCTTGTCCCACGCTCCACTCGGCCACCAGGACTCTGAGTTGGCAAACGAGTCAGGCAGCGGGAGGCAGGAAAGCGCTCTACCGAGGGCTGAAAAGGCTCTGGAAATGCTGGCGAGCGTCAGGGTAAATTGCAGCAAACAGCTTGGCAGTCTCCGTGAGTGTTCCACCCCTCGACCGGGGTTGCGCGCTATTTCAGCGCCTCCTGGCGCGCAGATGACGCGTGCGCCGCTCGGGATGCTGGGGAGTGTAGTTTCCTTACACCCCTTGTCCCACGCTCCACTCGGCCACCAGGACTCTGAGTTGGCAAACGAGTCAGGCAGCGGGAGGCAGGAAAGCGCTCTACCGAGGGCTGAAAAGGCTCTGGAAATGCTGGCGAGCGTCAGGGTAAATTGCAGCAAACAGCTTGGCAGTCTCCGTGAGTGTTCCACCCCTCGACCGGGGTTGCGCGCTATTTCAGCGCCTCCTGGCGCGCAGATGACGCGTGCGCCGCTCGGGATGCTGGGGAGTGTAGTTTCCTTACACCCCTTGTCCCACGCTCCACTCGGCCACCAGGACTCTGAGTTGGCAAACGAGTCAGGCAGCGGGAGGCAGGAAAGCGCTCTACCGAGGGCTGAAAAGGCTCTGGAAATGCTGGCGAGCGTCAGGGTAAATTGCAGCAAACAGCTTGGCAGTCTCCGTGAGTAATTTCTCGCTTCTGCGCACTTGTGCCAAAATGACTGCTTTAAACCTCACATGCGAATGCTTATGCTGCCGCTTGTATTAAGCTTGTTCGTTTTGCATAACTAATAATGCAAAGGATAAAATAAGTATTGGAGTTAGAGTAGAGATAAGTGGTATACAGTGCATGCATTTATTGTTGTATTCTAATATGTTTCTTTTTGACTTTGCTACTAGCTCGTACTTGGGCCTGAATACTGAGACCAACTCCATTTTGGACAAAGCTACGCATGTGTACTCTAACTCTGGCATTGAACAGGAGCCAACACTCTTCTTACCCACGATGGTCCTGGGAACCAGCTCATCTGACCTCTAGAGATGAAGCTACAATATACAATGTATTCAAATGTGTACTAATATTGCTGGGTTGAATAAAAGTGCATGGGAAAATAAATTATGGACGGTAACCGTAATCAATTGAAACCAATATTGAAAATGACCTCATCTTATTATGGTGTGGTGACCTCTCCTCATCTTTCCAACCAATCTCTGAAGGGGAACACATAGGCTTGCAACATTTAGGGGTGGTACATTGCCCTCGAAATGGTATAACTAAGGTAGGTTTAGAAAGAGAAATTGTCCGACTTGTCAGAGTAGCTGACCTGTCACTGACCCAACGACTGCTACAGGAGATCGAGAGCAGAGGTGCTGGCGAGCACTCTGTCAGAAGAATTGAGGTGTTTGTGGGGAAATTATCGATTACCCAGTTGAGGTACCAAATTTTGCTAGAGAAGGGTGTGACGCTGGCGTTGCACCTGGCGGAGGTCACCTGTCCTGATCTGCACCTGTTTTGTCCCATGGGCACCTGATTAGTCGGGAGCCTGGTTCGTATTTGCCCCAGCCCGTGGCCAGGATTGGTCATTGCACCATCCTAGGTAAATATAATCCATGTGGTATGTCCTTGTGCTATTTCCCTTTCTCACCCATCCCAGGTACTGAAGTTTAAAGATGTTACTGTGATTTCTTACAAACTTTATGTCCTACTGGTTATATTCTTGCTTGTAAAACTTATGGTCATGGTATTGCGGCCTTTTTCATTTGACTCAGAATATCTCTCATAGATAAAGGTTTTAAACTTTCCCCGAGTCTGTGGTTATTACAGGAAATATAAATGTGTTTAAATATTGCCTGTTTATTCTAACTCCCTTTTCGATCCGTAGGACTTATAGTAAAGGTGACAGGGATTGGTAAGTCATGGTGTACAGGTATAAGTCCTAAAAGGACCCCTAGGCACTGATAGGGTGACTAAATTAGTAATTAGTTAGGCAGGACTGCTAGTTCAAAGTGTGAATGTTTTATGGGCCCAGGTGAGTATGGTAAAATTGAGCTAGTAGGTCCCTGTGCGCTCTATCAGGGATGTTTTACATGAAAAAAATTTCATAGCACTCTATCAATACTCAAAAGCTAAGATTAAGACTAATGGTTCACTTTCCAATTTCTTGTTAGGACAGTGTACCAGACAGGGCTCCCTACTGTCTCCTTTCTTTTTTTTAAATTGAACCACGCATGAGTATCTTCAGAAATGGAACCCAATTCAAGGTGTACCTGATTAGTAATTCCTGTTACAACATGGAATTAAATGCCAGTGATGTTATTCTTTTCATCAAAGAGGTACAATCTTGAGTCCAGAGAATCCTACAACTAATGTAAGACTATACCTTAAATTAGAATATCGACTGCACAAAGTTAAGTCTGAAATACTGGTTCTCAATATACATTGTACATAGTAGGAGACCGGGAATAATAGAGACTCGAAGAGGCAATCGAGGGCCCTTTATCACTTTTAAGCAATTCATTATCAATCCACTGAATCACTTTGGATTCATTCAGAGAAAACTTTGTCAAAAACATAGGAAAACACTCAAACCATGAATACCAACATGGTGGGGCAGTTTGGAGCCCATTCAAATGATGATCATTATTTCCATTGTCAATTAAACATCTGTTTTGCTACAGGTATGGTTGGTCTTAAAATTCTATAAAAATATTAATAGCAATATTATTTCCTTTACATGAGCTATCAAAAAAACCGAATTTAGCTCTAGCTAAATTGAGACACTGAGATAAGACAATGCAATAAGAGGAATAAGACCAGCAGGCTTTTATAACTATAAAACTGCATTACTAGCTCACAAATATTGAACTAAGTTCATACCTGGTCTGGATATCAATAGATAAGGGTTTAATATTCCTGTTACCATTCATATCACTTTTTGTCAGAAGTCTGTTATAATTATATAATTGAGATTTTTGATAGTACACAAGACATATTGGACTCTTTATAAAATTGGTATATTAGGACTATTGTAATCAGACAAATGTGAGTATTGTAAGGAATGTCCCTGTGCACCCTAATGGATAGAATGTATGAATATGTGATGAATATCCACTTTTGGGAGAAGGTTAGACAGGGCATTTCTAAAATCTTCAATGAGGATATCATAATACACTCAGCCTGATCCTGCCTAGGTCCCTCTGTAAAAGCTCCTGAACTCCTTCAAAAGGAAGATGTAGTCCTGCTGATCTTGCTCTTGGCACTAGCATCAAAATCCATCTTATGTAGTTGGAAGAAAGCAGAGGACCTGGCCTGTCATTCCTGGTGGTCTTAGGTATGTAATGCTAGAAAGTGTGATACAACTTGGAGAGAACCTTCTCAGTTTAAGAATATACATTGTTCTAAATTAAAGCTGAGGTTGGATCTATGTTTTTAACTATTAAAACCATCTTGAGTAAATGTGTTCTCTGAATTATTTTGAGACAGCTTTTTACATCTCCATTGAAGTGCTTTTGACAGAAGTTGCAACCATGCTATCTATCTTATTGCAACTCTCTTTATTACCTTTCTCTTCCTTTCTTTCCTTCTTGTTGCTTGTTCTTTCTTTATTCTTCTTTTCTTAAGTGTTATGTCCTAAGATGATGGTACATAAGTCTTACAGGACCTAACTCTATCCTGAAATGTGTAGATGGATTATGTTACAATTTTACTGTTTGTCTTATGACACTCATAATGATAATAACAGCATATGTTTCTATGGTATTTGTTTTGATTGAAATAAAACTGCTGTAAATTAGAAAATGTTCTTGTATGACACACAAATATTTATTATTCAGTCTGCAAGTCACATAGACTATGGCTATAAATACCATTAATTTCTACATTTGTGGTTTGTGTAAGAAGTTTAATTTAATATTGTGAAACATATGTTACTGTGTGTGCCATTGACAGTTAGTTAAAAACATATAATTGATTTTAATAGTATACATATTTCTATTTCAATGTTGTTGTACATGGCAGATGTGTTTAATCTATGTTTTTGCATATTGCCTCAAAAGGACCAACCATTTAACTCCCATCCTATGCCACAGAATCATATGGGTGTTCAGGCTGCACTGTGCACCATCGGGCACTTGCTGTAACATTTTATGTGTAGTCTTTGAAAGAAAGTCTCAATAGGTTCTAAGGTGTGAAAAATACACAAATCACAAAATGCACATGGTATGTATTTATTATTATAGAAATGGCAAGGCATGTTCTGGGCTAAGGCATGGAGGAGCTGTGAGCGCATTGGTCATTTTGCTAAGCTATGTAGGTCAACAAGGAGGCTAAAAGTATATATGGTGAGGAAGTATACAGATGTAGAAAATAATTTACACACTCTAATATTGGCTATTGAGGATAAAACTGTTAAAAGCTAATATGTGATGCAGACTGTGTGGCTAATTAAGGCTTCCCTTTTTCAATTACTTAGTGTACCAAGTTCAAAGAAGAATGGTAAGACAATAGGTTGCGCAAAGTGGGTACCAAACCCAGTACATACCAGAAAAAGATCAATTATTTTACAAGGAATTGTTGGTGAAAACAAGTTCAATGGAAGGAGTATTAAGTTCACGTAGTTTCCCAAAAAAGTGTTGAGGTTCTGTAGAAGGAACCAGGCATCAGACATGGAGTTTAATAGGATGGCAGATGAGTTCAAGCAAGAGGATGTCTATGGAGAAGTCTTTGATGGATCGGAAAATTTGGTTTTATCTTCTCGATTGACCATGGTTTGGTGGCAGGAGGGAGATGGGGATGGTAAAGTAGTCAGGTCAAGCCAGGGATATGACTGGTTTGTACTGGATTGTTGTTGATATTGAGAAGACAAGGTAGAGCATGAGACCTTTGGTGTGTCTTAGTTTTGTGACAGGCTGACCAAGCTGAGTTTATCAATGAAGTTAAAAGGTGTGTGTGAAAGTTCAGGCGCATATGTGTCTGAACGCAGTTGTAGAGTTTTAGCGAGGTAATATAATTGGAATGTTTGGGTATTGGAATGTTATTAGGTAAGATGTTGTGTCTCTTTCGTGATGGTTGGAAGAAAATAGTTGCGCTGTCACAACGTTTTTTATGGTCGCTTCAGTGTTGAATAAATCTTATCTCCATGAATAAAGTTACCATCTTGCAGCGTCTTTTTTTCCATCTTATGCCGACTACATCAGTGCGTCTGTTGGTTTCTTTAAGCTTGTGTTGCCTTCAGAGAGTAGGTTCTGAAATTTACCAGAAGTTTTCTCGGAGTTTTTCTCTCTTTACTTTTCCTGAATGGGTCTCTGTGTACTCGTTGGATGTCTTCTGCCAAGTCACAGTCTTTCGTCCAGGGTAGAAATTCTTCTAGAAGAGATATTACGTAAGCCTTAATATCAGACCCCTCTGAATTTTCAGGGACATTCAGCACACGGATGTTATTCCTTCTTCCTTGGTTTTCCAAAGATTCTAATTTCTCCTTGATGGCCTTTTCGTTGTCTTTTAGATGTCTTATCTCTCTTTGGTTTGTATCAACTTTTTTGCTTAGGGATCCAAGCTCATTTTCAACCGCTGTGACTCTAACACCTAAATCATTTAGTTTCTGATCTAGGCTTTCCACGACTTCTTTTATTTTATTCTGGTTTCCTTCTGAGATTGAAAATTTTTCTCTCATTTCTCCCATTATTTTTTCCATCATTTTATCTAGGCACACTTCTAAAATATTTTCTGTCTTATCTTTAGCTATATACTCCATATGTTCTTGTTCTGGCTCATCTTCATGAATCTCTTGAGTCTCTTGGTCTATTTCTTGATCATTTTCATCTTGTAAAGTGGACGTTACACTTGCTTGTGGTAGGAGTACTGGTTGTGTTATTTGGTTTGGCGGAAAAGATTGCTCCAATGGAATAGTCCCACTTATGTTTGGGGCCGAGGTAGGAGATGACTGCATATCTGTTTTCGACGATACCTCTTTGTCTGCAAACTCCCCCTCTTCCTCTTCGGAAATTGGGCTGGTGCACTGATTGTCCGATATTGGTGCTAGTACTTGTAGGTATGCTGTGTCGGTTGTGTCCGTTGTGTTTGTTATGTTTGTTGCATCATCCGTGTTAGTTGCTGGACAGTGAACCTTTCCTCTTGCTTGTACCACTTGTTGTACCTTAAAGTACGATCTTAAAGATGGTGTAATCTTGATTTTCTGGTCTTTATTTTTCCTAGTCCCTCTACTTTTTATATTCTCAGTCAGTTCCTCTGAATGCGGTGGACGTCTCACGTTTTTATTTGTGCTTCTAGGGGTCATGCACTTTTTTGTAGACTGTATAAGGCTCTGTTTGCTTATACTTTGATTTCTGAGGCAGTATGCTGACCTTACACCTCCCTCTTCTGGTCTCTCTAGTGCAGAAAAGAAGGCTCCTGCTACTTTTATCTTTTTTGATCTCAATCTTGTGAAGTAGCTGAACTGAGGTGGGCTTTTTTCTTTTTTGTCTTTAACACTTTTATCCTTCCCCACCAATAAAGTAATGTGATTATTATTATCAGCTTTCTCTGAATTTTGTGATAACTCCTTTTCTTTTTCTATTTCAGCTCTCTCAGCCTCTTCCTCTGTTCCTCTTTGCTCTTCACAGTATGTCTGTCTCCCTTCTTCCAGTACTTCATTAAGGGAGAAACTTGCACCTTTCCATTCATTCATCCAGCAGGGATTTATCAGCAGTTTTATATCTTTAATACTCCCACGGGTTTTTTCACACTTTTCTCTTACTGAGGATGCTTGATTTTCAAGGGAATTAAAATCCCCCACCCTGGTAACCTCGAAGTTATTGCTTGTTGAAGCTCTCAGTGAGTCTTTCTTGCTTCCTCCCACCCCATCTGTACAAACGCGCACAGCAGCGCTACAGTCTCTGCCACTCTTGCCCCGGAAGAGAAATCCGACCTTGCCGAGTTTCCTTCTGCAACTCTGGGCGGCTTCTCGCGCTCTTTCCCATAGACCAGCGCTGCTTGCAAAATTGTCTGCTGAGTCCGGGCTACGCCGCGCCACGACCGCGATCCAGCCCGTCATGCAGGTCTCAGGCACCTCCTCTCGCCCAGCTCAAAACAATTCAGCGGCCGGTAATGTAACTTGAAGGGATCAACGATCCGAGCCTAGCAACACACCGCACACCGCCGCCGCCGCCGCCGCTGATGCCAAATCCGTTACCTCTGCTGTCTGCGACTACACAATCCTCACCGATCCACACCATCAGGTAAATACTGAGTGAGGGTCTAAAAACTGGAAATTTCAACAAAGTCAATTGGTCATTTCGTATACGATCAGATATTTGTAAAGCCACACAAGACAGGCAATGGGAACTGGGGCAATATATGCAGGAGCTGAAAGCTCTGGGAGCAAGTGTACAAATGAAGTTCCCCGCCTCCCTAAGAATAATGTGGCGAAACAAAATGCACAACCTAAGGGAGTCAAAAGAGGTAGAAAATCTTATCCAATTAATAAAAGACCAAATCGAGATAGATAAACTAAACAGGGATTAATTCAGCAATGAAGGATTAGAAGAAATTAATTCCCTGTATAAAATTTGGTAAGCAAAAACTAGGAAATTGAGAGAAAAAACACATACATATATATATACGTAGATATATGGATAAATACAAAACGGGACAAAACATCAATAGTAGGACAAAAAAATGAGAAGCACTTACATAAAATAAAACAAAAGAAAAACACCTGGAGAATCGGAGCACGAAATCGGGTGTAAGAACACCTGAAAGAAGAAAAAGGGAGGCTCCCCCAGGGAGGGAATCTCAAAATCACTCAAACGCATAATGCAATTTTGTAAATACACATGGGTGGGGAGCAAGGTAGGGAAAAAAAATGAAGAAAAAAAATCCTCAAAACAGGAATACAAAAGGAATAGTAGGGGAGACAAAGGCTGCCTCAATCGAAACGACAACTTAAGATGACAAAATAGAAGTCAATAAAAATTCTAACATGGAATGTTAATGGGCTTAGAACCCCTTCAAGAAGAAGAAGGATCATGGAATACTTGAAAGCAATAGAAAGTGAAATTATTATTCTTCAAGAAACACACTTAATAAATGCAGAGTGGACTCAACTGGTAAAAAATATGAGTTGGATTGGATCAAGCATACATACAACACAAGAGTGCAATATAAAGGGGGTAGCAATCATCATAAAAAAATCACTTAATGCCAAAATAGAATCTAATGAAGTAGATAGCAATGGTAGATTGGCAATTGCTAAAGTCAGAATCGAAGACCGCATCCTCACAATTGTGGGATATTATGGCCCAAACAGGGATGATCCAGTGCCCCTAAAAAAACTATATTCAGATCTTCTAACATTCCCAACCCCGATTGTTATGGGAGGAGATTTCAATATTATAGGGGATCCTAAAATAGACAGAATGCCCCCAACAAAACAAGAGAATTTACCGAAAATGAGAGAATGGTTAGGGATCTACAAAAAAGACCTAATTCTGGAAGACATGTGGAAGCTAAAAGGTGTAAAAAATTACCTGTTCACCTATCACAACAAAAAATTAAGACACAAATCCAGAATAGATTTTTTTCTAATAAACAAATCCCTGCGAGATAATGTCAAAAGCATTGAACATCTACCTGCACACTTATCAGACCACTCTGCGGTTCAGCTAAATATAACACTTCCACAACCACACCTGGCCAATAGGTGGACAGTCGACCGATCAATCCTCAGAGATGAACAATGTGTGGAGCAACTCATAACAACTTCCCAACAATATTTTGAAGATAACACTGATGGTACATCCAAAGGAGTAATGTGGGATGCTTATAAAGCAATAATTAGAGGTAAACTGCTCAGCTTGGGAGCACGTAAACATAAAATAAAAAAATTGGACATTAAGAAGCTGGAATCGGAAATTAAAGAAGTAGAAATACAGCTAGAGCGTGATATATATATAACTGAAGAAATGAGGAAAAATCTAGAAGAGAAGCATCGGAACTCAAAACAGAATATGATCGATTACCTGGAGAAAGTAGTTAAAGAAAAGTGGGAGAGCAGCAAATTAGCAAACCATGAATATGGAGAAGGTTGCGGGAAAATGCTAGCCTGGAAAATGAAAATGGATCAGTCAAGAAATAATGTACTAAGCATTTATGCCCAAGACCAATCAACTATCTGCTCAGATGATGTGTCAATAAGGCAAGAATTTTCCAGATTTTTTACCTCAATATACAAAGAAGACACAAATCCTTCAGGTGTAGATATCAGGAACTATCTAGAGAGTATCCCTCTTCCGAGCTTGACAGAGGAAGAAATAAACTTCTTGAACAACGAAATAACACCAGAAGAGGTAAGAAATGCCATATGCAACCTAAAGAGAGGAAAAGCAGCGGGACCAGATGCTATACCAAATGA
The DNA here is from genome assembly GCF_964263255.1 of Lissotriton vulgaris. Taxonomy (NCBI): domain Eukaryota; kingdom Metazoa; phylum Chordata; class Amphibia; order Caudata; family Salamandridae; genus Lissotriton; species Lissotriton vulgaris. Next base: position 114,416,221 of record NC_141690.1, on the reverse strand, counting down.
ATTTTATATCGTATTAAAAGAGACATTAACTGAACACCTAACAGAAATAATGAATAAGACTTATCTAGGACATGAAATGATACCGGATTCATGGAATGATGCGACGATTAGCATCCTATTAAAACCAGGAAAAAACCCAAAGAACTGCGCATCGTACAGGCCAATATCACTCCTTAACTGTGACTATAAACTGTTTATGAATGTAATAGCTAAAAGATTATCTAAGGTTATGGCTAAATTAATTAACCCTGACCAAAAGGGCTTCATAAAGGGCAGACAAATTCAGGAAATTAATCACGAATTAGTGGCAACAATCGACGTAGCTGTATGTGAAAAGTTGCCTTTAACGATTATCACATATGATGCTGCTAAAGCTTTTGACCGCGTTAATTGGGCCTTTCTAAATAAAATTATAGAAAAAAGCAAATTAGGGACCAACTTTAGTCACATGGTAAAAGAAATATATACCAAACCAAGAGCGAGGATAGCAGTTAACGGGAATCTCACAGACAATATCGAAATTCATAGAGGCACAAGACAAGGTTGCCCCCTGTCTCCGCTACTTTTTAATTTATATATCGAACCCTTGGCCTGCTCTATCAGAAATCAGCCACTTATAACACCTTTCAGATACCAAAATTGGAAAAAGAAAGTTGCGCTTTACGCTGACGATCTTATGGTATTTACGGACAACTATAACTCTTCTAAACTAGCGATAGAAGACGTAATGAATAAATTTGGTAAGGTTTCAGGCTATCTTATAAATATTGATAAAACAGAGATAATGAGCTGGAATACTAATTTGAATTCACCTCTTTTAAAGGATAGAATGAAATATTTAGGGATCACTATAACAAAAGATCTGGGAAAACTATCAGAAACAAACCTAAACATAGTGGCTAAAGAAATGAAAAAACTCCTTAAAATTTGGTCAGGTCTACCACTAAGCTTTTTAGGCAAATCTAACATAATAAAAATGTCAATCATTCCAAAATTCACCTATCTCTTTAATAACATTCCGTTAGAATTCAAAAAAGAAGCTTTAAAAAAAATACAAGGAGAAATATCTAGCTTTATTTGGTCAGCAAAAAGCACAAGAATTGCATGGAACAAACTGAGGAGAAAGAAGGAACAAGGAGGTATAGCAAGCCCTGATATATATGAATACTATAGATCCTTCCAATTTAAAAATTTCAGAGCTCTGCTAAAGGAACACCAAGCTTACCCAACATATTTGCAACATCTAACAAATGGTGAAGATCATTTCCTTTTCAAATTTGGTCACCCAAAATTTTTCAAAAAAGTAAAACTGAAGGTTCTGAACAACGCCGCTAAGCTATGGAATCAGATAAGAATCGTCACAAAGATTCCATATTACAGCAGTATGGCTCCTATATGGGACTCGCCAGGCACCCCAGAATGCTTAAAGGACTCACTATCAAGTCCTCTCAGACAAGCGGGAATTGAAAAATGGGGACAACTCCTGGTTGAAAGCGCCTTAATATCATGGGAACATTTGCAAATAATAACAGAAAGAAAACTATCAAAGTTCAAATATTATCAATTAAGCAGTTGGGCAAATACCATTTCGAAAGGAGCAACAGATCCGAATAACTTAGAAACCGAAATGACGAATGAAACGGTATTAAAAAAAGAAGTCTCAAAATGGTATTGGACTTTAATTGAATCCGGCGAAGAGGATTTTACCATCCCTGAAAAGATATGGAGGAAAGATCTACCAAATGAAGCTCTGGATCTAAGTCTATTCTGGAAAAAATCAGTAGAGAAATGTTGGCTGTGTATAAACACAGCAGCCTTAAAAAGAAACCATCTCTTCTCTATACATAGAGCGTATTGGACACCCAAAAAACTATCAAAATTTAAAGGCTCGGCAATTAAATTGTGCGGTAAATGTGGCGAAGAAAAAGCGGACGATATTCACATGTTTGTTGGCTGCCCAGCACTTACGCAATATTGGCAAGAGATTGGTAAGACTCTAACTGCATTACTGGCAACACCTATAATTGTGAGTACTCTTTTAATTATTTTTGGGATATATAATACAAATCAACCAAATCAGATTAAACTGAGTAAGCACCAAGAAAATTTATTGTTTGTTATGATCCTATTAGCGCGCAGAGAGATTTGTATTAACTGGATAAAACCAGCACCGCCAAGCCATGAAAACTGGCTAAACGCTGTAATAAGAACTAGCAGTCTGGATAGAAAAGGGAACCAACTTAAAAGAATGAAATATTGGGAGATCTGGGAAAACTATATTACCTCCAGATAACAAACCAGAACGTCTTCTTGTCTAAAGCTCCTTGGCCCTCTTGCTTTTCTTTTCTTTTTTCTTTTTCTTTTTCTTTTTTTGATTCCAATGATTAAGCGGAACAATAATTCCTGGCATGACTTGAAGTCTGTCAACACCCCAAGGGTTGGTTTCCTTCATAAACAAAGGAATTATTGAGCAAGATAAAGGTGTACGGAAGGAATTGACTGGTAAGAACTAAGATAATGAGAAACTCCCCTTGTATCCATCGATAGACGATTAGGGGCAGTATGGAGGCAAAATTGAGTAAACTCGGTCTAATCCCCAAACACCTTTCTTTCTGCACAAACCGCAATATGAGGATTAAAAAAAAAAAAAAAAAAAAAAAAAAAAGCTTGTGTTGCCTGAGAGGTTGGTATGGGCAAGTCAGATGGAAGAGGTGGCAAGGAGGTCTGAAAAGTCATTAATGAAGTTGTTGTTCTACCTGGGAGGCTAGTAGATGAGTTGATATTTTCGTACATGGTTCAAATGAACAGGAACAATAACAATACATTAAAACATATAATAACTATAATAATAAGGTATGCCTTTCCAGAAAGACAAGTGTGCTTTTAAATTAAGGCAGAACTTGATAATGTAATAACTGGAGAAGTACCTCGCCTCAAAAAATAGTTAAAAGCTTGTATGTGTTTTAGCATGTGTGAATGTTACGTCTTCCAGGATTTGCTAGTCAAATGGAAACAACGAAGCAGCTGCTCAAAAAAGGTTTAAGTTATGATTGAAACTAGGTACATTAATATGGCTTTAAAGAAATACAAAGGGATAATATGTCATCACAAGTTCTAATAAGCCACAATCCCTCACTTATATATAAAAGTTGATGTTAAATTGAGAAGAAGCGCTCATGGATTAAGCAATGTTCTCCCACAGTTGAAGTGTATGACACAAAATGAAAATCTTTTTCATTTTGAACTTTACGTTCAAGTGAAAGTAACTATTAAGTGATGGAGAAAAAGTTTCAAGTTTTAAGTTCAAGTTTAAATTTATTCATGTTACGTAACTCTGAAAAGGTGCACATAAAGTCTTAAAATGGATGTATACACTAAAATACACATAGAAGAGATATACCAAAAATGCTACCTTAAGTTAAAAAAGTACATAAAAATCCCCCTGATCCAACATTCCTTGTGTATTTTACTCTCCTTCCTGATTTTTTGACTTCCCCACTGCCCCCCCGACCATCTCTACTACTTGCTAACTTGTTCCTCTAGCATTTGATGATCCCCCCCGTATGAGCACAACTTCATATACAATGTGTTAGGCCATGAGATTTGTTCGTTTCTTTCTTTGTTCCTTTTTATAAAAAACAAAATAATATTATATCCTGATTTCATCCTGTGTTGCTACGAATCCTATCCAGTAATACTGCCGGACCTCTAGGAGATCGGCAACAGATCTGTGCTGAACATTGATCGCTTTTACTTGTTCTAGCGGCCGGCCCCTGTGGTTGTAGGCCAGTGGTTGTAATCGTATTCAAATGGACAATAAATGTAAAAAAAAAAAAAGTACATAAAAGCTACCCCAACAATGGGCGCAGCAAACACGTAAGATGTCCAATATTTAAAATGGCATGTTAAACAATTTTCCACTATACTACAAAGTATTGCATATAACGGTATTGCACCCAATGACCACTTGTGCACAGTAAGCTAACATTGTAAAATAAATGCATTATATATAAAAACACAATAGCACCAGCAGAACGAGGAATATGGATGAATTCGAACAAAATATTACCCGTAAAAGTATGTGCCACGGGTGCAAAATATGCAAACACTATGTAGTGAATACATTATGTGAAATACATTGAAATACAGTAGTAGCAGCAAGAGCACAATATAGGTGACTAAGAGAGGCAAAAACCCAACTAAAAATTGTTGACAACCACAATCACATTCAGAAGAAAATATCATTAATACAGCTTTAAAAAGCACTTAAAAGTAAAGAAATTCTATAACAAAACATTTATTTCGGATGTGCATTAAGTGACTGTATGGCTGTTGGGAATGACAGGATGGACAGCTGCAAACATATGGGCCTCAGCCAATTCCTTCGATGTAATAAAAGAGCAGGGCGGACAAATAAAACATGATTAAGATCTAGGGGGCCATTTTGGCACACACGACAAACCACAGAGGAGGAGGAGCCATACGATTTAGCCAAAAGGGGATTTAACGGAAGCAGACCCTGCCTAAAGAGAATACAAAACCATCTCAAGCCACATGTTAAAGTCCCAAAAATATAAGGCTGCACTTTATTTATAAGGCAAGAGTCTATAGCAGGATGGAAACCCCTTTTTAATACAGGCCTCCTTGTCCAGGTGAAAACCCAGGGACCATGTGGCTTGTTTTAATCTAGCTTTTCGTTTCTACATTATCAAAGTAGAAATCACGGATTGGTCTACCTGCTCCAAATCTGCTGCTACTGCAAAGTTTCTATAAAGTAGTGACTTCTCTTTTAGGCCATCCAAAATTTATTTCCCAATATAGGAGTTTAATGAGCCTTGGTCCCTCTTCGCAAGGCACATGGTTCAGCGTACCACACCAGCAAGACCCGGGACAAAGGCACTTCTCAGTTCGAAATCCAACCCTAGAGCCACCACAGAAAAAATTGAATTAACTGAAGCTAGGTTTCTAAGAACTCGGCCTTTTATCACGTTTAAAAAACCCTAATTACAAACATCCATCAATTCTGTTCCATAGAACAGAGAAGCTGGGATCTTTGCTGGGTAAACGTCTAATAAAAGTGCAAAATGCCTTCTCCCAGTAGCCCTTACTTATCTGTCCATTGTACCTGTACCTCCGTATTGCCTATCTTAAGCCGCTCTTTAAAAATATTCTGTTTCCACTACCAAAACTGCTATGAGGCTTTTATTTGCACTTGATGATCCGGATGTGTCTTTTTTCACAGCTGTTTTTATTCTGAAATCTGTGTCCGCCAGGAAAAGTATGGTCCTTACAACCAATTAAGTAGCTGATAAGAACGATAATGATTGCAAATATGTTATATTGTAAACGATTGGTAATGTTGTGATGTATTTTATGTGATGTTATGATTGTTTTTACAATGATCGAATAAAGCTTTGGAACTGAACTGAAATGTATTATATCATCCATAAGCTGATAGCCAAGTGGAATGTGTTAAGAGAATCAAGTAAGAAAGTCAAATGAGGATGGTTAATAGAATGCATGTAAGTGTAGCAGTACTGTTGATGTTATAGACAAATAGGTGTACTTGAAGTGAAAAACTAGATTGTGGACACTTCCAGTACTTTTGCTAGTAATTACCAAAATATGACCATTTATCCATACACACACGTTTTATCCAACTGTACACTCACTGGATCACTCAACCTTTGATCCACGTATGCACTTTGTCTCCCATTAATCAATACACACACCACTTACACATGCAGCCATTCATTCATTCAGTCATCCATCCATGTGAGCACTCACACACCCATCAATTTGTGCCCTGGCTAATTCATCCATGAATACATCCATTAATGTATCCAACTGTTGTCTCGTTTTCACTTTCAAGCACACAATCGTGCCAATTTATGTAGAGCCTTCAGTATGCTGGTGCCAGTCCAATTTGCATTGGCATTGCCATTGCTTGTTTATTTATCATTTGATCTGGTTTATGGATAACACTAATGCTAAAAGGATTGCACAACTGAGACACGGAGCATCTGTGGACATCCAACCCCTGCCAAGAGCAACAGGACAATGGCTTCGGAAGTGCTGTAATGTGTCTGAAAACTGAATACTCCAATTTGCTCTTTTTTGGCACAACAATTTCCTCACTTAAATGTTTTGACTGCGGAGCTCCTGAAGCGTCCTTGTGTTTTGGCGCACACATGGTCTAGATACCTACATTGCGTCGTTTTCAAATGAAAATGTGACCACCAGCGCCGAAAGAGCAATGCAGGAAGGCATTATCTAAACTCACTTAGACAGGGCATCAGGTGCAGCGTTCACGTTTTAATGCCAGTTGGATCGTACGTGTGATTACAGACAGACACCTCCCGATCTGCATGAACACCTGGCTTCCACGGGTATTCTGGTACTTCAATAAATACGTTAATTATCGGCCAGATGGCGGCCAAAGCAACATTCAAGGGGAAAGCATTATGCGAAAATGCTCTCAACTTAAGAAATTTGAGACAATGCTCTTCATTTTTCCAGCTCAGTGATTGGTGGCTCGCGTCGGAGTTTTGGCATGGGCTCCAAAAACACTCTGGACACTGAACTTCCAAAATATGTCAGAGAATTTTGTAATCTGTTTTCCTAACATAAATACAGTAGATCCCTGAAATGTATTAACGAAACCATTGTTAAAGCAATACTAATTCATGTTTATTTTACACCTGACCATGGGAGAAGATTTAATTCTCCTGCTGTCCTCGGACTAGCTCACTACTGCTTTTGCCTTAGGGCGCTTTATTAGGTGTTTTCTGAAAAGGGTACTCTAATTTAAAAAGCATCATTTAGCTGGGGTGTCTTCTGATCATCATTTTTTACTACAACACCTAAGCTTGCATCTGATCTTGGGGACAGCATAAACTAGCATGATTCTGCAACTAGCAGGCTATTGAAGCATCTTCAACAGCAGTAGTTTTGTGGATTTTTTGTTTATTTAATACTATTCACCTGTGGGGTCACTCATCCAGACTTGCTATTTATCTAATCATTATTTAATATGACTTTCCCAGGTCAGGGCTTTAAGTGGGCCAGGTCCGACCGGGTCTCAGACCCGGTAGTAATTAAACACGAACATCGAAAAAGGTCCCTTTTGGGCACTGTATTCATGTCCTTATCCTTGCATGCAGAAACACTGATCGGCTTCTGAACAATAAGTGTAAAAATTGTTAAGGTAACCCATGTCGTTCATGTTTATATTTCACATGTTTTACTTAATCTTGAATTTTCTAACAGTGGTTGCCTTTTCCAGAATGTTGTTTATGGTATTTTATTTCAGGCAGCATATACTTTTTTTTATAGTGCATACTTTGAAGGGAGTCACATCTAGGTGTTTGTAATAGGCCATGACTGAGTTGTGTCTGAAGGCAGTGCGAGTTTGTCAGTGGGTCAATAACGGTGTTCCCTATACATGGCCATCCAATCCTTGGCCTCTCTGCAAAGTGCACAGAGCAATGATCACCTCCGCCAGTTGCAGTTGTGTTCCTATGCAAATTTGTGGGTAGGATAGCACACTGGGAATTTTAGTTTTCATTTTTAAGCCAAGCCTTTAATTATACAGGCCTCCCCGCCTGCCCGACTCAGCCACAACACTGACCAACATCCCTGTGAGAGTAAAATACTTCACAGCCCTTAATTTAAGCTCACCATTTTTTACTATCCTTCGGTATCCTGATAGCCAATGCCTGCTCTCCTTCCTTTTCGCAATAAAAGGTACACGTCGTGGACTCGGTTGGTACAGGCGTATATCGAAAATCCTTCTATTTTATCACAGGCATTCAGATTATCTTTCACTCCTCAGAGGGTCCACCTTAACTCAGTACATAAACACTTTGCTTCTAAGCTCCCTCTTTAGGGAGGTTCCTAGAGATGACACCGTAGCCCTCCCTGTCATTTTGCTATGAATGGTTATATGGTGACACCAAACAAGTTACTGTATTGTTCTACTGCTGTATCTTTTTTTGGGTTATGCATTATCTGAATGGACAAGAATATTAGTGTCTGATCATGCATATGCGATTCAGCATTTCCCCATCCTAAGATATAAAAGATGTAAGGGCTTTCCTTAGTATGGTAGAATATTATCATCACTCGATTCACAACTTTTCCATGATAACCTGTCCTTTACAAGCCCTAACACACACGAATGTGACCAACCTAGTTCTTTGGTCCCAACAATGTGAGTGTGCCTTTGTCGCCTTCAAAAAGAATTATTGTGCAGAGCACCAGCCTTGGGCACACCTGACTACACTAAAGCCTTTCACCTGTTTTGCCATGAAAAATTGTGTTGTTCTTTGGCAGTTTTAACGCCGAATCACGGCTTCTATTATCATCCGGTTGCATAATATTTCGCAACACTGGACCCAGGATCCGCTGGGTAGCCTCCATATCTTCGATCAAAAGCTTCAGCTGCAGTATTGCTCAAACAGTCAAACAATCATAGAGCATTTTTTAGCAGGCACTTTGGTTGTATATGTTATATGTGAAGGTTCTATTGACAACTACCAAAGCACAGCATTTGACTAATGCACATCCTACACAGTATGAGTTGACATTATTGGCACCACATATACAGATCAAGAGGTGTACCACTCTGATCCCAACTACATTGATGTCAACTGATACTGAGTTGTTGAAGGATAACTTGTTGTTTGATAACTTTATTTCAGCATCCATGCCATAAAAGCTTCCACATCACCGCTGGCCAAGCAGCAAAACAAAAAATATTCAAGGTGCATCGAATTATCACTCTCACGTCACAGGTAATTAGATTCTACAGTGCAAAGCAGTAAAAACAGTTCTAAAATACCAGCTATGATAGGGAAAAACGTGTACAACTACCGGCTGGAACAAAAAAACCTATATATGTACATTTATCAGCTATAATATAAAATTAATACATTGAAACTTTTGAATTTTCTTCCTGATGCCCCACATATGCCCTAGAAAATTGGCAACAGCACAGGCAAATAAAGGTCTTGCATCCTATCTTCATAAACAGAAAGCTAATTCAGAGTTGCCTGTTCCCAACTGTCTGCAAATTGGTTTTATCCACTTAGCCCATGGATGCACATATGCCGGACAATCCAGAAACTTGCTTGTAAACCACCCACAGGATTAATTGCTAATCTCAGTTTGCACTACCCATTCCCAATATTGTGATTTCACAAGATATTTGAAGGGGAAAGAGACAGAAATGGTGTTATCCCAGAATTCTCACAGCCCAATATCAGGTAGCAGTTTCTGTCCATTACTTATCCAAGCTATCTTGTTGGACTTATCGAGAATGCTAACTTCCAATAGTGCATTAGCATAAGGAAGCAATTGGGGTCTTGGGTTTACTCTTGAGAGTAAAGAAATGCCATTTATTGTTGCTATTCTGACAAGTGAGGCGGAGGGTTATAATACCAACAAACCCCGAGTTAATTATTTAAGGAGAGACCATCTACAGGTCGGTGCCTTCCCCAAGACTCAGATGTGAGCTTTGAGGTACCGATGGATAGGTGAGTCTATAGCTGATTCATTGTATGAGAAGCCACAGGAAGCTCAGTATGGATAACACAGCCAGAAATAATGTTGTTGTTAGAGTCTGCAACTCAGTAGTAGTCCTACTCTGAATAGATAACTAACCTCTATGAGGATATATTTGTGTTGGAAGGTAGACCTGGGAGTCCAAGGGGCTGGGCACACATAGTTCAGTTACTAGAGTCCCCTCACATGTTGGTCCCTAGATGTAAGGGGATCTAATGGACAGGAATGTTGGGCAATGGAATAGACTGTGTAATTATGCTCTATGGGTGCTCTACTTCTGTTTTACCTCTAATATTTATGTAGTGCGGGGCCTCGTAGAACCTGAGCAAGGTCCAGGTGAGGTGAGGTCCATTTCCCTACCATGAAGGGTGAGCATAAATACAATATTTTCTTTGAAACTGTTTTTGGTGAAACACATTGTATAGGTGATTGACATAGTAAGTTTATAATGACTATGCATTTTCCTCCATAGAATTCGTATTTCCTATCTGACATGGAGGGTTAATGTCATTGGTTGTTACAGGTTGTATCGTACTCAACCCTTTTACATCCTACTTTTTCACTTTGGTGGTGGTGGTGTTTCTTTTGTTTCATCACTACTTAGTGCAACTATTGTAAGAACAGAGGCCCTGGCGAATGCCATGGGATAAAATACCCGCTAGGCAGAAACATGTTGGCCCGTTATTAGACAGATATTTGTTGACTGTCCCTTTTTTTGCACTGTTCTATGTTTTTAATTAGGAGGTGTGGTTCGTCCGCAGAATAAAGTTAGAAATAGAAGGACACTCAATCCTATTTTAAAGTAACTATTTTTTCTGTTGCACGGTTTCTCACTTTACCATCAAAGATCAGCCATCATTGTTGTCTGTTTGTATGGGTGGACCAAATCCTTGACCAGCAACTAATGGCGCGGCGCTTGAAGTCCCAATGATCAGTGAACTAGCCTGATTTGCACCGGGGTTTGGCCATATGATAAGACTGATCATTGAGTCAATTTGATGGCAACCCTTTGCTAATTGTTTTGGATTTGTCAACCATGTATGAATGATCTGTACAGTGTTGGTCTTTCCTATACATATATTGTTCACCTTGTTTTGAAATAAGCTGTCTTGATGTGACTTATCCACCCCGAGATTCTGTTAACTCGGATTGACAGTGCAGCAACATAATTAAGCTGGTAGACCCGCTGTTTTTTGTGTTATACATATGTAATTAGCTGGGGATAATAATCAGGTAGGGGTCTTTAAATTAAAATATCCCTTGGACCCTCTCTAAACGGTTTGGTTGTTGATTTTGGGACATATTTATTGACCATAGAACAATGTTACCCCCTTTGTCCGAATGTCCATGGCCAGCTCTTTTTTCGGCCTGCAATTTGCTGATTACCTTGCTATATTTTTTTGTCTGGGGTTCCACTTATATTGTGGGGAGAGCTGCCTGATCCCGTCCCTCCATCGGAGCGGAGATGAAATGCCGAGATTCCAGAGTTCCAGATGACCGTTATTACATCGCAATTATAGATTTCAGTTTCTGAAGGTGTGCTGCAAACACAGATGCCTTTGTCGTGGATCAAGGTGGACTAATTTGTACAGGATTAGAATTTGAAACCCCGTTGGGTGCCGGCGACCGAGTGCCCAAAATGGCGACCACTCAGAAACTAACTTTTGAAAGTCTTGGTTTGCCGATCCACCACATCACACCGCTACCGCAATCAAACCTTTGATGTTACTAGGGATATATCCACCAAGCAACAAGGTATTTACCCCCCCTTCTATCAGACCTGCTGTTGTAATACACCGATACTTGCATCAGAGTGCCCAACTTGTTAATGGTGGTGAACTGTGACATGAACGAGCTATGTTATTAACTTTAATGAAGTTGCAAAATACTTGTGGGGCGAAATAAACGAAGGAGCTAACCCGGCAAGTTGTGAGCTGGAGTGCGCTTTATTGGAAGAAATGCTCACCACTCGCTGACAACCTCCAATGCAATGCAGTGCCCAACAGAACAGCTGGTTGTGGATGATGGACTGCGTGTGCTCGCGGTTCTGGATACTGCCGAAATCGGCAGTGCCTGCGCAGTGATATTACATCTTGTTGCAGCGCTGGCCCATGTTTGATGCGCGTCGGCACTAAGTTCATTCTGCCGGTGTTTTGGTAGTGAGCTTGTTGGGAATGTTTTAACACTGCTCGGTGAGGGATTCTGATCTACAATCTACGTACAAAATGGCTGCCAACCAGAGACGCTGTATCTAAAATCTCTGCTAATCTGTTCTGCAGTGCATTGTGACCCTAGCCCGATGGGTGCCTGGAGCTAACCTTTGTGAAGCCTCCGCGCACTGCAGCGCAATAAGTCAACTTTATTGAAACAAACTGCTTTTAATTACAAAAATTATGTGAACGGAAGACCAGCGACGGAGCTGAAAACCGCTATGTAAATTAGACATTTAAACCTGTTTTCGGCCCCTGTAAACCCAGGGACCTGATGTGCAAAATGTGCAATCCCATCTCAGAGCGACCATAACTGTAGAACCAGGAGGGAATGAGATGTATGGGTGGGACCTAATAGTGGCAGCAGAAAGCAGCAGCAGAAGAGCCCGAGAATGGTGGCCGGCCTGAGAAACAAGGGAAGCAGTTATGATCTTGGATGCTGTATCCCTTGTCTGACCATAAATGTAAATGTGTGTATACTTGTAAAGCGCACTATCACCTAGAAGGTATCTTGGCGCTGTACACCGCTGTGGAACCCTTCCTGGCTTTCCCTGTGAGATGCCCCTTACTGGGCACCTCCAAGGTGAGGCCAGGCATCCTAGCACTTTCGGGGTTGTTGTGGAGATTAAGCAAGCTATTGCCCAGAGTTGCAGAGTGGGACCCATGATTAGAGTAGGCACCTAGGTGAGAATTATCGAGTCCATGGACATTAAGCCCAAGACCCTCCCGCGTCGGGAATTGAACCCTGGTCCCGGGCCAGACCTCTGCCTCAGGGTCTGCCACTCTAAACGGTGAGCCACCATAAGATAGCTGCCACAGTTTTCCATACCACCGGACTCCAACCAGACCTTGATCACATCCCACATCGGCCAAACTGGCAGCCCCAGCTCCTTCTCTGGTTTGTTTGAACTCCCACCCCTCCACCTCCTTCTTTACCTCTATCCTCTAGTGGGGACATGCTCTTCCACTACTTGTTTTTGTTACTGTAGCCTATGTATCTGTTCAAAATGTTTTTTCCCTAACGTTGAGACTTGAGCAACATGGCTGATGCCCGGTGGAGCTGCTAGACAGCTAATGATGAGATTGGCCCTGGTTTCCCCCTCGACCGTCACCTACCCAGCCGGACATTGGACACAGTTCTTCTTGTCTCCCTGCTATGGCTCCTTCCTCCCCTCCTTTCCCACAAATTCTCTCAACCTTCTTGTTTGTTTACTGTACCTTACTACGCTATTGTAACTGATGTAACTTGTAACGCAATGTTCCTCTGGTTTAGTTGTGTGATACCTCTGGGTGTAGCCAGCGCTATATAAACCTTTTTAGATGTACATTGTATTGCAACGATCCTCTGGTTAAGCGCTCTGATACCTTCGGGTCTAGCCAGCGCTATATAAACTACTTAAATCAAATACATTCAAAACTGGTTTTCCTGAACACTGAGACCTGAGCAACATGGCTGATGTCCAGTGGAGCTGCTAGACAGCTAATGAGGAGATTGGCCCTGGTTTCCCTCTTGACCATCACCTACACAGCTGGACATTATTACTCCTTCCTCCCCTCCCTCCTACGAATTCTTGCAACATTGTTTATGTGTAATGCACCTTACTATGTAATTGATGTAACTTCTAAGGCAACGATCCTAAATGTAAAGCCATTACCACCTTATACCTCTACCCACCCCAAGCTCTAAAAAAAACCCTTACCACCCTATCCCTCTACCCAAACACAGCCTAACAATGCCTTTTCCTGCCGATACCTCCACCCACCCATAAACCCTCAAACATACCACTACCACCCTATGCCCTTACAGTCTCCTAGGCACTAAAAATGCACTTATCGCCCAATACACTTGCCCACCCCTAAACCTTAAAAATACCCTTAACCCCCTGTACCCCAACCCACCTCAAACCATAAAAGTGCCCATACCACCTAACACCTCTGCCCACCCCTATGCTCTAAAATACCCTTACTACTCTTTACCTCTACCCACCCCTAAATCCAAAAAGATATCCTTACCACCTTATAACCGAACCCACCCCTAAACCCCAATATACTTATCCTGAATATACTTACCTTTAATTGTAAAGGATTGAGTGGTAAAGGCATATGCATGGTAAATAAAGCATGGTAAAGGCATTGCTTGGTAATGCCTGCATTGTAAAGGCTGTTTCCCAATACACACATGTGATAATAGTGGTCAAACTTCAATGACCTTTTCACCTCTGTTCAGCAGGAGATCAACAATTGACTGCTGCAGAAGACAACACCGACCTGCCAAGCCAGTCCCGACCCTCGGAACATGGACTCTCGGATGCGGACTCCACACATTTCTCAGATGAGGAGCCCAAACCTGGCCCGTCTGGACTGCCAGGGTGCACCATGTCCCAGGCCCCTACTGTCCCCACCACCCCTACCTCAGCAACAACAACTGTGCTAACCCCTGCTGCAACGACCTGTGCGGCCTTTACCACCATCACCACAAGTGCTCTCTGCAACACTCTCCCTGCCTCAGTGATTACACCATAGGTCCGGGAGAGCAGGTCAGGTGGGAGGGCAACTGGGAGACAAAATCGAGAGGACACTGGGACCGAAGCCCTGGCCAACATCGCAAGTGTCCTTGGGACACACGAACAAACCCAGGGACAAATGGGTCAGGTTCTGGAAGAAGTGCGTGAGCCCTGCCTACTGCTGAGGTCCATAGACACGTGTATGGGCCAAATCGTGGACGTCATGGGCCAGCTTGTGGGTGTTCTCAGGGACAGTCATGCAGCCCAGAGGGCAACTCAACCACCCTCCAGTGGCCCGCTGGATGATACTCCCACCACCTCAGCTGCAGCCACAGAGAGGGGTTAGCTGCAACAGGATGATTCCTCAGACATGGCTGACCCTGCAGCAGGGGCCTTCCCTGGCAAACGCAAAAGGGGCTGTCTGAGAAACACCGCAGGAGGATTACGTGGCAAAGCACCAACCAAATGCAAGTCAAAGAGCCAGCCATAATGGCACCTCTGTTCATCTTGACATTGACTTTGTTGACTATCCTTACCCACACTGCCATGTGGATGGCAGGTGTCTGTTGGACTCTGTCACCTCATCAATGTGGTGAATACTCTATTGTCTTGTTTGCCATCACTGATTACTCATGAATTCTCTTAGAATCCATTCTTTGAAACATAACTTGTCTGTCACAAACACTCTTTGTAAATAAACACTCTTTACACACCTATGTCTTTGTATCAGCTCCATGTTTTTCACCGTATGTACAAGGTTGACTCTGATTCCAATGTACCAGAAGCTCTGATAGTGATGAGGCATTTAGAGGCTGAGAATTACATTTACTTTGGACGTGATGGCATCACAGCCAGTACACAACACTAGTCATCAAGGTACACAAACCAGCACATATTTCAATGAGAAACAATATCAACATAGAGGTCACATGGCTGGTGATGACTACACTGTGCCACAAACATCAGCCATCAGCACAGAGCCAACAACAGCCAGCAGTCACAAAGCTCCTCTAGGCCTTTTCACTACCATCAAAGACAGCAGGCACTGTTGTATAATGTCGTTCACACTCAAGGGAAGTAGCGGTTGATGAGCTGTTGGCACAAGTCAACACGTTCCTCCTCTCCACTATCCTTGTCACTGGACATGGACAGGGGGCTTGCAGGGGGGGCATCTGCTGCTCATCATAGTCCAGGAGCAGGGGGATCTCTTTGCGCAAGGCCAGGTTGTTGAACATGCATCTGACACACCTTTTGGGAGAGTAGAGCAGTGCACCTCAGCTCTTGTCCAGACACCAGAATCTAGACTTCAGAAGACCAAAAGTAGGCTTCACCGCACGGCGTGTCCTCCCATGGGCATCAATGTAGTGGACTTCACCTGGTGTCCTGGGATTCCTCAGTGGGCTCAGCAACCAAGGCTTGTTGGGCTATGCAGAATCACCTAGGTCACACATACCGCACACTACTTGACTCTGAGTACTCACCCACAATCCATGCACGCTCCGGATGCAGATTTGCTATCAGCTGTGATACAATGCTGTTAAGCATTATGTAGGAGTCATGTGCTGATCCAGGAAATCTGGCACAGACATGGGAGATTGTCATATCCCCTTGGCATACCACTTGCACATTAATAGAATTGAAATGCTTCCTGCTCCTGTATATGTGCTCACGTAGCTGTGGTGGAACCAGGCCAACATGCAGTCAATAGCAACAGCAGCATTAGGGATGTGGGCAAGGTCATGGAAATCACCCTTCACAGCTGCCAATACATGTCTCCTGGGAAAATGGATGTGGCGGTCCTTGTATGACATCATTGCAGACAGGACATCACGTAGCACCATGCTGAACGTTGGTTTAGACATTCCACCTGCGCTGGCCATCATGTACTGGAACAACCCAGTTGCAAAAAAATGCAGGGCCACCATCACCTTACATGTTGGTGTCAAAGCAGTTGGATAGGTTCTGCGAGTTCTCTAATGGGGGATCCAACTGAGCACATAGTCTAGAAGGGTAGGTCGATCCAAATGGAATTTATGCATGATGTCCTCATCCTCCGTGTCTGCCAGCAATGTGAATGGATGATGCACATTTGGTCGCTTCCTACATAAGATAAAAGGGGACACATGTAAATTCAATTCCACTCTGAGATGTGTCAAACATCTTCCGTTTTGACCAACACATAGCCAACAATGACTGGCCTGAAACAACAGCTTACAACACAAGTCACATGCAGAGACACCTTGATATAAAGTAGTTGTACACGTGTTCAGTATGTACATAGTGAGTAACTACAAACAAGATTCAGATTATGTGAATGTCAAATGGTACATTCCGACATCTTGTGTCACCAGCCCTGAGAGTAGTTGACATAGTAAACACATAGAGGGGTGGGGAGAAATAAACCCAATAAAGACTAAGACAAAGGCTATAGAAAATGTAGAATTTTTTTAAAAAACTGCCCTCACTCACACACAAATGTGTGTGACATGCTTCATCATCGGGTCTGCTTACAAAACGCCCCCACGTAGCCACGCAGGGGGCGGAGCATAGGGAGGGGGGAACACAAAACACAAAACGAACACAGATCAACACAAATGTGACATTCAGTGATCATCACAATAAGTGTTGCCCTTAAGGACTGGGTGAGTGATAGACAAAAAGTGCAGTTAGGTAGTGCTCATTAAAACTGGCTCATGGATACCTGTTAGCCCTTTACTCATATGTTCCACGGTCAGGATTAAAAAGTGTGAAGGATGAAAAGTGTTTAGGCAGGAGGTTAAGATCCTAAAAACACTCCTCCTTAGACTGCGATGGTCAACATGTTTCGACCGTATTAAGGTGCTCTCTCTTAAATGGGTCACGTCGGTCTTCTTCAGGACAGTCTATCTGTCCCAATCCCTGTTTCCCTCTTACCTCAGTTTGGTATTTTTAGAGGAAACCCACGTGGAGGGTACTTCCACAAACGTGGATTGTCATTACTAAAAAAGAAAAATAAATAAAATACAAATAAAAGCCAACTATATGATATAATGCCATACAGTATCGTATAATGGGAACAATATCCCACAGCAAGCATTTATACACATTAATGGTTCTTAAACCCCTGGCTCCCATTAGTACCCACATGCACAAATGTTATTTAAGTGCTATTGTATAAAACTTGTTGTTTATGTAACAATGCCCCCCAGTCAACGTCTTACTGTTTCTATTAAAAACCAGACAGGTGTCACAAATAATATAGATATATAGTGGGAAAAGGCAAGAAGATACGCTACCATGTCCCACATATTTGAGAAACTCTTCCCTTGCACATATCACATCACTATGAATAAAACGTTAAGCCCCTCCGATGTTCATGGAGCATAGATGGCTTACTGAGTCTATTATTTCTTAAGGCTCGTATTGGCGTCAGGCGGGTGGAGTTTCAAAGAACACAAACTGTGTTCAAAAAGAAACAAATTCATTGTACAAGATGTTTTAAATTTCCATTCTTATTCCCTCCATTCTCGAGAGAGGTTGCCATCCTTCAAGGTTTCTCACGAGCAGAAATACACAACTTCCTAAGTGCCCCAGCATCTCTAATTGGCCCTCCGTGGCAGGGTATCCCCGTCAGTAGCACAACAAAAGATCGGGAAATGCCCGTTAAAGATATCCACATGGGACCCCCAGGAAACACCCTCTTACTGTTCCGGAGGAAAACTCCAACACCAATTGTGCCCACTGTCTGATCCGCCGTGAAGATATCGGCGTGGAAGGAACTCCGCCATTTAAAGCGGATCACTCAGTGATCCCGGAGGGCCAGCGCGTCACGTGTGAGACCAAGTAGAGGAGTCATTACGTGCGTGGTGCTGTCGGGAGAAGTAGTTTTACCCTTAACGGGAGTCCTGATGCCTAATCCCGGACAGATGAACGTGCGTCATAACGTGCGTGGTGCTATAGGGATAGGTAGTTTAACCATATTGCGGGAATCGTAATGTCTTGTCCCAAGCGGCTAAACATCACGGATAAGCCCACCTTGCGGCATCAATACGTGAGTCGGGCCGCTGCGAGTTGAAGATTATACAAAGGGGGCATCAATCAGTGTATGCAACAAACAAGATTTTAAATTAATGTGTACATACTTTTATCAAGGTACCCACTTTGGACAATGAGGAATCGCTTATAGGCACATCGATGGTGAATACAAGGGGCCAGTCAAAACCGCCAGTCTCTATAAGACGACGCCTTAGGGTGGTAGCTTAAACCTGCATAATAGGGGGAGATACTGTGTCCCAGACATATGTATCTACTGGATTGAGAGTGAGCGATGAGTGTTCTGACCAGAGCAATGTACTAAGCAGGTACAGAAAGGATTATGTGTTCATGCTCTGTCCAAGTATGGAATATGGGGGAGCACCCCATCAGCATTCTTCAATAAATATGGCTCTAACTGTCAGGCACTCAGGTTTCTAGCGCATGAATGTGTATTACTATGATGCACTCTTTGAAGAAGAGGTCCTTACTGGTGTATCCTGTACTCGTGTAGCATCCTGAATCCTGGGAATTATCTACTCAGGGCATGCCACGGTATATCATCATTGAGACCCAACTGATCACTGTGAAGGCGGAAGACCCACTTTTGTTCTCTAACAAATAAGGCTCTGTTATCATCCTGTCCTCGGGACCCTATTCTAGGTTTCTCTGTAACTGTCCATCTTAGGTCCTCCACAGTATGTCCCACCTCTGCAAAGTGTGTTGTCAGCTTGGTATTAGATCTGCCACATCTAATAGTGCTGCGATGTTCAGTGATACGGGTGCGGAGCTTCCTGCTGGTCATGCCCACATATTGTTTACCACAAGGGCATGTGATCAAGTATATCACTCCTTGCGAGTTGCAGTTAGTGTGTGACCTCTGTTCCCATGGAGTAGGTAAACCTAGGTCAATCTGCTTGGTATTGGTAGTGAGGTGACCACACTACACGAACCGCAACTAAAGTGTCCCGTCACAGGGGGCAGGCCTGCAATAATTCAACCCATGCTCTGTTTATTGAGTGTCCTTGGCCTGGTGTGGATTAATAGGTCTTTTACATTCTGGCTGCGTTTGAAGGAGAAGAGGGGTTTATCCATTTGTAGATTACCAGAATTCAGGATTTTCCAGTTCTTTAATATTGTTCGTCTGATTTGTTGTGATGCAGTGTTAAATGTTGCTACAAAGACCTTTTTTTTACTGTCGGTCTGTTAGTCTTAGATAGTAGAACTTCACGATCAACATTGCATGCTCTTTTGTTTGCTCATTTGACTAATTTTCTTGGAATACCCCTCTCCTGCAATTTTGCAGACAAGATGCTAGCTTCTGCAGTAAAATCATTTTGTTTAGAACAGTTTCGACGAATGTGAAAAAACTGTCCCACCAGAAGATTTTCACGCAGTGAGCGAGGATGAAAGCTGCTGAAAGCTAGTAATGTGTTCTTATCTGTCGCTTTGTGATGTATTCTAGTTTGTAAGATACCCTTTCCTGGTTCGATGACTAAGTCCAAGAAAGGCAAACTAGTTTTGGTAACAGTGGAGGTAAAATGTAACAGAGGATTTCTGTGGTTCAACCACTCCAGGAAGAGACCAACAGATGTTTCATCACCCCTCCAGATGACCAAGACATCGTCGATATATCGACGCCACAGTCCCATGTTGGATGTCCATGGGCAAGTTTCGTGGTAGATGACTGAGTGTTCAAATGCACAGACGTAAAGTCCCGTCTGGCTAGGCGCGAAAACACTGCCCATGGAGGTCCCATGGGTCTGTAGATACAGGTTGTTTTCAAATTCAAAACAATTCTGAGTTAATGCTATCTCTGTCAGATGTAGGATGAAAGCTTTAGGGGTTTGGTAAGGCCAATCTTCCTGAAAGAGAATATCTTCCAACACCCGTGGGGTTTCCCTCTGCGGGATATTTGTATATAATGCCTCTATATTGAGTCCAATAAGATATTCTAAATCAGGGTCGAAAGGCATATCTTTAAGATGGTTCAAGATGTCTAGGGTGTCCCTTAAATAGGCCGGAAGTTTCTGGACCAGGGGTTTCATACAGAAATCACAGAATTGTGACAAAGGTTCCAGCAACTACCCCATACCGGAGAAAATTGGTCTCCCGGGAGGGGGTCGCGCTGGTTTGTGTATTTTTGGGAGGACATATAGGAATGGCGTTTTTGGTTGTTTGTTCACTAGAAAAGCTGCCTCTTGTTCTGAAATCCGATCATTGGACCTGGCCTCCTCAACAACCGTCACAATTTCCAAAGTGATCTCCTCAGTGGGATACACAGATAGTTTCTGGTAATTCCTCTCATCGGCTAGCAGCCGGAAACATTCTTCTTTGTATGTGCCAATGCCCAGCAATGCCATCGCACCTCCTTTATCGGCTGGTTTTAAAAAAATCTCACCACAGTTCATGATTTCCTTCAAGGCCTGTTTCTCCACAGTTGAAAGGTTGGAAAAAGAGTGTGGCTGTGATGTATTCACTTTTTCTAGATCGCAGACCACAGCTTGTTCGAAAGTAGCCACCTCCGGAGGTAACACTGCCAATTGAGGAGTGAACGTTGATTTGGGGGGAAACGGAGTGTCCCCCTTCGAGGGGTCAACTAAGTCTCTGTCTTCAAAAAAGACCCTTGGTCGCAGATTTAGAAAGAAAACTGCCAAATCCTGACGCAACCTGAAGGGGTCAAGTTGATTAGTGGGAACAAATCCCAAACCCTTGTTCAGAAGCTGTTCCTGAATTGGAGTTAGGACATGAGAAGATAGATTGACCACTAAAGATGTTGGCGGCTGTACCCGGGTGCACTGCCCGATACCATGCTCCTGGTTACTCTTTGTGTGATCTCCTGGTCTTGGTCGTCTGAAACAGCGACACTGCTGGCTTCTACGTAGCTGCTGTACCTGCCATACCTTCTTGCGTGAGTCAGACAGGGCACACATTAACAACACAATAAGCACAGTGTGTGCATAAAGATCAAGTATCAACATGATTTCAGCAATCTACACAGTGAAATAGTCACATTATGTAGTCAGTCCATCATTACTGTGGGTTGCTTGGCCATCTCACACATTGACATGTTTACATAATTGATAGTCCATCACACAACAGATCTGTGTACATGCACAACAACATCATAAGTGACATGTGAGGGAGTACATGCCAATGCATGAAATCCTGTGCACTGACATGGCATGTGTAGTTATCAGTGAGTTAAATATCACACTAGCATTGAATTTAAGTATCTGGTGGCATGTGTCATTTTTCAATGTTGAAAATTGGCCCTTGCCATTGCTACAGCATGATGTGTCCATAGGTGCCATAAGCGTGCACTGCCACCGCAATCACTGTCATTGGCACCAATTTAAAAATGCCAATTCGCCGTAGCGACTACCTAGCCCCTGCGGTGTGACACCGCCAATGCCCATGCCCCTTCAGCCAATGGGAATTGCGATTTGCTGTAGTGAAATACCCATTTGAAAATCGCAGTAGTCATGCTCCGCCACCTCTATCACGGTCATTGGTACCAATTTAAAAATGGCAATTCACAATAGCGACCGCCTGGCCCCCGCGGTGTGACACTGACAATGCTCATGCCCCTTCAGCCAATGGGAACCACGATCAAGGTAGTGAAATACGCTTTTGAAAATCGGGGTAGGTGTGCTCCGCCACTGCAATCACAGTCATTGGCACCAATTTAAAAATTCCAATTTGTGGTAGCAACCGCCTGGCCCCCGCGGTGTGACACCACCAATGCCCATGCCCCTCCAGCCAATGCGAACCACGATCGCGATGGAGGAATACACTTTTGAAAATCGCTGTAGGCGTGCTCCGCCACCGCAATCACGGTGAACGGCACAAATTTAAAAATGCCAATACGCGGTAGCGACCGCCTGGCCCCCGCGCTGTGACATCGCCAATACCTATTCCCCTTCAGCCAATGGCAACTACGATCGCAGTAGGGGAATACACTTTTAAAACCCTCAGAAGGTGTACTCCGCCACCGCGGGCCAGTCATTTGGTACGATTGAAAGATGCATGATTGCGGTAGTGACCACCTGGGCCCCGCGGTGTGACACCGCCGATGCCCATCCCCCTTCAGCCAATGGGAATCGCAATCACAGTAGTGAAATACACATTTGAAAATCGCGGTAGGCGTGCTCTGCTACCGCAGGACCATTCATTGGGTACAATTGAAAGATGCACAATTGCAGTAGCTACCGACTGGGACCCGCTGTGTGACATCACCTATGCCAATGCCATTTATTTTTTTTTTTTATTTTTTTTTTGCGGGAGTATCTCTGCCCTTAGGGCCAGGGACATGAGAGAGCAGAATGTTACTGTTGGGGTTTAAATCTGATTACTAAACAGCAGGGTTTTAAGTTGTTTACGGAATTTAAAGTGCTCTGTGCATTGTCTGAGGGACAGTGGGAGTTTGTTCCATAGTATGGGTCCCGTAGTGGATAAAGCTTTCCCGCCATATCTAGCCTTTCTGGCACGGGGAACCACCAGAAGAAGTTGGTCGCTGGATCTGAGAGAGCGGGTGGGAATGCATGGGGTAAATTTCTTTATTAGGTATGCGGGCCCATGTCCATTGAGGCATTTCTGTATTATACAGCATATTTTAAATTTTGTTCTCTGCCGGATTGAGAGCCAATGCAGTTGTTCCAGAAGAGGTTGGGATGCTGTTCTAGGTGGAACATTTAGGACTAAGCGGGCCGCTGTATTCTGGATAACTTGAAGTTTATCCAGCATACCCTTGTTGGCAGAAAGTAGTAGGCCATTGCAATAGTCGATTCGACTTAATACTAGAGCCTGTACCAAAGTTTTCCAAAATGAAAATGCAGCCAATGGGAACCGCAATCGTGAAAGTGAAATACACATTTGAAAATCGCGGAAGGCGTGCCCCGCCACCACAGTCCCGGCCATTCGGTACATTTGAAAAAAGCTGAGCTGGAACGCCAATTGCAGCAGCTCAGTACGACTGAAACAACCCTAGGGGGATATATATGTCTGCGAGAGAGCTGCACATTTCCACTGCATCCAGACACTGCTGCCTGCCATTCTTCATCCCCAACTGCTCCTGTTCATGTCTCCTGGACCCAGTGATGGCGAGAACTGAGAACATCAGGGTCCGCCCCTTCACCGCAGAGGAGCTGAATGTCCTGGTGGATGAGGTGCTTTCACAGTACGGGAGGCTAGTTGGTGCTCCTGATGTAATGGTAAGTGTTTCAAAGGGAAACTTTGAGAGTGCAAAGAGTGCTCACATGATCTTGCCCTGTTGTAGTATGTGCCTGTGAGTGCAAATTAATGTGGATGCATCCTCATTGTGGATACACCATGCTCCATACATTGTCTAGTAAATATTGCACTTGAGTATTTGGGGAGGATGGCAACATGGACATTTCTACAGCCCTTCTTCAGCAATAACAATATAAATGTTGGTCTGAGACTGGGTAATGTAATAGTGTGATACACTGCCTAGCATGCTGATGAATGGGGTGTGTAGCCTTATTTCCACAGAGCCATGGCTGCGTTTTAGGATGGGAGGGACATGCAGTGTATTTGCAGCCATACAGTAACACTGCTGGTTTGGACAGTGGAAGTCTGAACAGACATTGCCTGTGCTAATGGATGTCATAGTCCATGATGTTTTCACATGCTCATTTGTGACATTACAAATGTGTTTCGTCCAGAGGGTACAGCAGGACCTGTGTACAATTTCCATATTGCTCCCATAGATATGCATGCATTATGCACAAGATTGAAATGCCTGAGTGTAACATTCTTGGTGGAAATTTACCTATGACACATCAGATTAATGTACTTCGGAAATGTCATCCTTCCATTGTTTTCATTATGTGTTCTGACTCACATGTGAATGCACTGTTTGCCCTCTTATATTGTACATGTGTGTGAATGTTCTGATGGCCCATGTTTAACCTCAGAGTGAGCCCCCCTGGCCTGCACAGATGCTGTCCAATTTGACAAGGACCCATCAGTAAATTGACAGTGAAACATATGTGTTGTCTGCCACCCTATTTCTCAATGAGCTATCTTAGGCCTGACGATTGCACAAGCCAGACCTTGTGAGAAGAGCGTGAGTATGTAAGATCATGTCCCTAAATGTCACCTCCATGAAACTGGTCGCCATTCACTGGCCAAGGACATTGAGAGGTGTGTAGTGTTGGACACAGTGAGTCGGCCCCAAAACATAATTTCAAATGGATTGCATGTCTTGCTCACTCACATATTGCATCACAGATGAGGGCCTTCTTCACATTGCTTTCTGAGCTGGCATTCTGCATGTGTATGAGATGGCCATGTACTGTGTCCATCATCATACCTGCATACATTTCTATGAGATTATCTGATGACGTGTCATGCTGTATGGCCTCTGCTCAACATTTCTGTATTGGTGTGCTATGTTTTTGCATGCTCCTGTACTGACACACAGTAGTACATAACAGTGTCACTGAAAGTTTCTCTTCTCTCCCATGCCTACAGCTTAAAGTCTGCCAGCGTAAGGCCTTATGGAGGGCCATTGCACGCAAGGTGCAGGCTCTGGGTGTCTCCAACCAACGGCACACACCCTGTCACAAGAGGTGGGATGACATCTGCCGGCTGCGCAAAAACATGGGAGAGATTACACTGGTGATGCTCCCTCAGACTGGAAGGTTGGCGCGCAGGAGCATGACACCACTAAGGGCAGTGACACAGCTAGAGCTGGATGGACATTTGAGAGCCCATCAGAAGCAAGTTGTGGGTGAGTTTTCTGTGAAGGGTGACTTTGGGTGTGAGTGACTGCATGCATCCCAACTGTTAGAAATGGGACCTCTGGTTGGCTAAGGCTTGCGCCAAAGCCAGGCAGAGACCACCACTCTAGTAAGGGCAAGGGACTTACACACCAAAGATAACCTCTAATCACCCCCTTGGTAGCTTGGCAGGAGCAGTCAGGCCTATCCTGGAGGCAATGTGTAAAGTGTTTGCGCACACACACAGCAATAACATACCAGGCACATCACAAAAAGGAACTCCACCCAAGGTTATATCAAAAATAGCCTTTGTTTTCTCATAACACATTAGAATAGTAATCACATAATATACATTGTGCCACCTGGCACTAGGTAATATCTTCAAGGGATTATGTACACCTGACAGGGCCAACTGGGCCACTGTCAGTACCATCACAAAGGGAACTTAGTAAATGTAGGACATATCATAAACAAAGAACACAACCAGTAATCACTGGCAAACTCAGCATCATCCCTGTAACACAAACCATATTATGCACAGTATCCCAGATCTTTTGACTGGGTGTGAGTGTTTGATTGATTCAGATGCTCCGTCCATCACCACCCCCTTTTGTACTGCAGTATCCCATTTAGGCGTGAAATACATTCTGCGCTAACTTCACCAGCATAAACACATTATGCAATCATCTCATAAGTCTAAACTCATTAGACAATACCCTCCTAAGCATAACTCACATTAGGGGCATAACTCACAGTAGAGAATAATCTCAGTAGCATAAACCTTATGCAGTAGCACAATAACCACATTAGAGGCCTCAATCACAGTGCATAACTCTCAGGACATGAATCACATTTCTTAGCACCACATAAATCACATTAGGGCCTGGCGCCCTACAAACCTCACAGTCCACCTGGCCAACTGGCCTTCTCAATGGGGCTCAAATTCCCTATGTCCAAAATGTCAGGGCTGCCGCCAAGGCAGCAGAATCCAAAGTGCGCAATTGCGCTGGGGCAGAGGAGTGTACCTCACTCCTATTCTCATAGCCCATGCCCCCAAAGAACTGTGGCCTAAACGTAGCAGCTGACGCTAATCTTTCTGCAGCTGTGAGTCAAAGAAGGCCTGGCATGACTGTGCCTCTTCTGTCCTCCTCAGGGACTCTATCAAAATTGCCCCCATCATTGCAGCTGCCCGCTACGGCAGTGCAGCTGTGCAAAAACAAAGAGCACTTGCCCCTCTGGGCCCTCGCAACACAAAGATGCGTCCTCATTGGAGCGGCCTGCTCTCTGCGGGACCACCCAGGCACCGACAATGTGCCTCAAAATTCCCCCAAGTCACTGGGGCCCTCTGGGCATATAACAGAGAAAAAATTGCCCCCTCTCGTTGGAGCGGCCTGCAACTGCAGGTCCACTCAGGGAATAGGCCTCGCGCCTGTGTCTTTACCAGGCACACACAACGGAGAAGCCCTAACTCACTGGGCTCTGGCGCAGAACTCTTCTCCAGTGCGGCTGGGCAGCTGCATGTGGGGCTCTCCTCTCCACACGTGGAGGCTCCGTCTTCTCGTGGCTGGTCCCACACTCCTCTGGGCAGATGACTCTGCCCTTCTTTACCCAGTCCCTCTCCTGGGGCCAGGACTTCTCTCGATAAGGCCAGCACTTCGCAAGGCCTCCCTTAGTCACGGGAGCCATGCGTTGCCCTACCTGGCCTTGGCCCCCAGGTCAGGCAGATGTGCCTGACTTCTGCTTCGCGAGCAGGCTGCGGCTGTGATTTTCCTGTATCAGAACGCAGGATGGGCACCCGCAAAACATTTGAAAGAAAACACCAGCGGGGTGGGAACCCGCAAATCTCCAATATCCATGAAGCTGGGTAGGCTTCCGCTGGGGCACAAATCCGCGGGGTGGGCACCCACTTCTCTTGCCATCATGGGGGAATCCCCACGCTGGGAATTTCCTCCCTCTCTTCATGCAGCCCACGCTGCAAAGCCCATGCTCTCGTTTTTTGGGGAATAATTAGAATACTGCGCTCATCCGGCGCTAGGAGCCACAGATCCTCTGAAAAGGGTCTTTAAGGTCCTCAGAGATCAAGGGGGCAATGCAGGGTCCAGGGAGGCAAGCCCTGATGGCAGCCTCTCCTGGGCCCCAGCAGCAGTACGCCCCGGCAGGATTCAGGAACAAGAACTAAACAATTTCATGGAATAGAACCAAATCATGGGGTAACAGCCCCTCTACTTATACCACACAATCTATTTGTTTGCAGCGGAGGGCTTTGTGAACCAGATGCAACTGGTTCAGGGGGGATTTGGAGCACTTTGTTTTCCAAGCTCCTCTTCGCCTTTGTCGGGTGGGGGTAGGTGATCAGACATACCACAGAGGGCGGAACCAGCATTCACTAGGGCAGGCATCATCCTATTCAGAGTCACGGGATTACCCCTCCCACTACTCCCAGCCCAGATGTCCAATCAGCCCAACGCTGACTCACCCTCCCCCTCCCCCTCCCCCTCCTGGAGCCACACACACCTCCCAGCCCCTGTCACTCACAAGCCAGACATGCAATTCACATCAGGCAGGCTGACACATAGCACACAGAAATGCCAATTTCTAAAAGTAGAATTTCTAAAATAATCACAATAAATCTGCGTACACCCTTCGCACAGAATTTATTTTCACAATTTCATACATACTAAATTCGACCACGCTGCTCCTCCCATTCCAGGAATTACCACTGACACACTTACTCTGGCAATCCCCAATGCATTCCTATGGGAGGGCAGCCAACCTTACCAAAGGCACACAGAGAGCGCACACACTTTATACTGGACCACAGTGCTAAAGTGCCCAGAGGCCTAAAACCACCAACACCATGTCAGAACTTAAGGCAGAAAGTTTAGGGGTGAACCTGCCAAAAAGGGCCAAGTCCAACACCAACCCTGAGCCAGTGCGGAGCTCTGTGATGTTTCTAGTGTGATGCAATGGCTTCTAAGTGGCCTATGTGTTGAGTGCAGCTGTCATGTATTTTCGCTGCATGAACTTTCTCATGTATTTAATAGAATGGCCCTTGACATTGCAAGATGAGATGTGGCCTCATGACACCTGCTGCATTATGGGTGTCATACACATCACCGGACAGTGAACAGCAGTGTGCATCATCTGAGTGTGCTTTCGTAGACGTGTGCAGTGCCTGACTTGGAAATTGTAAGAACTACACATCTGACACCAATTTGCAACTGTTGTTGTGCTTCAAAGCACAACATGGTGGATATCAGTAGCTCATGGCCATTGTAAAAGGACATTTTGGAGTCAGTATCTGTGTTGTTCCCTTAAATTGACTCTATATGTGACTGAGACAACATGTTGAGATGTATATCTTTCTCACCTACAGGCACGTAGGTATGCTTACAGAGATCAGTTTGTTAGATTACAAGGAGTCACGAGTCAGCTATTTGGCTGTGTGAACGTCACATTGGTCATTAATGTCAACTATGCATCTTCTTAGTTTTGCATTAAGGTTGCGCATGCAGACTGCACAGGGTGGTGGGCAACATGGGGGTATCATATTCTAGTTTTGTGCTTTGCTTGCAAATGATGTTTGTGAGTATGGCACTATACTGAACCTATGTCTCTGTCTATTGCAGCACCTACCGTGAGCATGGAAGGACAGGGGACCGACACCAGTGGTGAAGCATCTGGCGTGACCGCTACACATGGGTTCACTGACACTGATGTGACCAGCGCCTCGTAGGGGGACAGGAGCGCCATGGAAGGATCACGCCCAGAAACGCCAACCTTGACATCATCCGACTCCAGTGGTGACTTCTCAATGTTGGCGGACACAGGGAGTTCGAAATTTGCTTCTTCTTCTACCACACATCGTCCAGTGCCTACCCTCCTGGCTACTACCACTAGTGCTGGCCGTACCCTCAACCCTAGGAAGGGTAGAGTGTACTTCCCCCAGGCACTGCTGCCCCTGACCCTCCTGCTGCCCTGCTGCCCTCAGAGTGGAGGCGGTGGACCTTTTGCGGCAGCAGTGTGTGGGTCAGACCACTCACCTTCATGGGGGGCATTCATTCTGATGTGGGTGGACTACACAGAACTATCCAGTCTTTGTTCTCTACAGTGACAGCAGCCATTCAGCTTTCACAGGCTCCCAGTCCAGCTCCAGTCCCTTCAGCAGCCAGCCTGCCAGTGGCACCACCTGACGAGAGTGCCCACACACCACAGCCCTCAGGCAGTAAGTACTCCACATGCAGTAGACAACAGCAGCACTCCAAGCGGCCCAGAGCAGAGACACCATCCCCAAAACAAAAAACAGACACACAGGAGCGCAAAGGCAAAAACCCTTCATGTGACAACCAGGGGCATCAGGTCAAAAAGTAGGCCATGATCTCACATTCATCCAAATTAGCCCCATCCGAGGACACTCCCATCCCCACACCTGCTCCCAAAGACAAACAAACAGTTGGCCTGTCTATTGTGAAGCTGGTGCCTGCAAAGAGTCAGCACAAACAGCTCTCTAAGGCAGATTCACCCACAGCATCAACTTCCACCCACACCCCTGTGAAGCTGGGACAGGAGAGCAAAGTGGGGGATTTTCCTGGACAACAGGGGATGGAGGGGAAAAGGCAAGGCCAGCCCAAGCATACCACCAGATCCAGCAAATCCCCACAGGGAGGGCCACCGAATACACCTTTTGTGGAGTGGGAGGCTGTTGTGCCCACCCCACTTCCCACTCCTGCCAAGACAATCCTTGCCTATCCAATCCACAGAAGTGGAGAACCAGCCTTCCACATTCACCCTCACACACTGTGTCTCATTGCAGCATGTCTCCGTCTCCCCGTACCACCATGCTACCCAGTCCAAGCAGCCCTCAGGCTTCAACAGCCACTGATGCCTTTACCTCAGCTGGTCCTCTCCCAGCTCCAGTCCTCCAAATGGCCCTAACAATCAGTCACCTCCCAGTTCAACTGACAGCCAAGCCTGAGGCAAAGTCCCCCTCCCAAACCTATCTCTCCCTACTGTGCCTGGACTGCCCATTTGTAGCCCCAGAGCTGTGGTGATTGCCATGGCAGTGTATGGTGTTACCCATTCCTTGTGCAGTTTCTCATGCACACATGTACATACTTTGAATTATGAACTGGCCAATCGCCTTACTGTTTGTCACTTTGGATGCCCATTCCCTGTACAGTTACTCATGCACACATGTACATACTTTGAACTATGGACTGGCCAATGGCCCTGCTGTTTTCTACTTTTGATGCCCATTCCCTGTGCAGTTTCTCATGCACACATGTACGCACTTTGAACTATGGACTGCCCAATGGCCTTGCTGTTTGTCACTTTGGATGCACATTCCCTGTGCAAGTTCTCATGCACACATGTACATACTTTGAACTATGGACTGGCCAATGGCCTTGCTGTTTTCTACTTTTGATGTCTATCTGTATATTATGCAATAAAGACAGTTACTCCTTTTGGCTGTTTTGTCAATGTCCTTGCTAAATAAAAGGTTTTATTTATGGGTATGGTTTCATGTGACATATGCTCTGTATGCCACTTTAACGTTGCCAATTGCTTGTTTTACTTTTTCCGAGTTTGCCAGAGGTGACAGGCACTTTAGTTCTTCTTGACTCTGAGGCTTGAGGGTGCAATGATATTTGTAATGGTCTTCTGTTATCCTAATCATTCTATGGTCAGGTTTGCTAATTTGTACATATGTCATGTTATGATGCAATTCCACAACATAGATGAATTGTATTCACAGGATTACTTGCGGGCTGGCTAGGGTCCATCATATCTGTGTGATCTTTCTTGATGTGGGAACAGCATTGTTGATCTAAGGTCATCTTGAGTTGGCCTGTCTTCCTAGTTACATGGGTACATTTGAAAATGTGAACTTGAGTGGTCATACAGTGTGAATGGGCTGTCATTGTCAGTAGTGTTGATGTATGTGTGCCCCTGCAATTCCAACTGTACACATGTATGATCCAGGTAATGAGTGCCTTTTTGTTTCAATTGGCTGCCATGTGCTTCAGATTGTGGGTACATGTAGCATTTGTTGGTCGGGTACTGTGCAGTGTGTTGGCGTCTCCTTGCACTCCTGGGGGACACATACTTGTTGTTGCTACCAGTTGTGAGTATGCAGAATGTGTGACTGCCAAGTCTGTGTTGTGTTTTATTGATCAGCCATGTGTCTTGTTACTGTTTGAGCTCACTGTCCAGACCTGCTCAACCACACTGACATCATTTGTGAGTTCTCTCATGCATTGCTGCCACTTGACCCATTTTTGGCTCCAGTATGGTATGTGGTATGTAGAGTCATGCCATCCCCTATATGTGCTTCTGATGCCTACACATTGTGAGTAACTCCTCTATGTGTTTGTGTACTGTACTCGCCTCACCTCTCCACTACTGAAGTACACTCCACTTCAATCTCATGTCTTCCACCCCATGGTTTGGCAGTGTATGAGCCTCCCCACCATTTCATAGTGTGACACTATACTGTGGGTGGCTGATCTGTGTACAGGACCAACATGTCACTCAGGACAGTTTCACAATTAGTTTTGTGTTATTTTCTTCTACTATTTTGTAGTCATGGTTGCTCATGTGCAGTGCATATGTTTGAGTAGCACCAGCAAAGCGCCATGACGCCCCTTTGCTGGGGCAGCTGTGCACTGTACAAATAAAAATAACATAACATAACATCCTCTAGTCATATTATTTGCATCTGGGCTGTGATGGGTAATCTGTATGTGTGTTTGCTGAGGTGCTGCTACCCTTCCTGAGTGTGATGGTGTATGTGTGCTGTGATGATTTGTGTTGTGGGAGTTTCTGGTGTGGCACTCAGATATGTGTGCTACTGGTTTGGTTGTTCTGCACATACTGCTTGGTATGCATGCAGTGCTGTCAGTGTATGTTGCCTTGTACTTGCTTGGTGTGCATCCCCCTGGTATCCAGCTGAGTTTGCTATGTGTTTGGTTGGTATTTGCATCAGTTGTATTTTTGTTGTAGACAGTTTGGCCTGTGTTGGCTCCTTCTACTGACAGATGCTATGTGTGTGTGATGTTCTATTTGCATGACATTGTGTGTGAGTAGTTTGTGCATTGTGATATATTCAGATGTGTGTTGCATGTGTAGTGTGCATTACTTGTGTGCCTATCACATGCAGCAAGGTGGATTCTTGTTCATGAGCTTATTTTGAGTGCAAAATGGTGGTTTGTCCTCCTATGTTTGACCTGTCACTTGTCAGGATTATGTATGTGTATGCTTGTGGTACACTTTGGCACCATGTTCACTTGATGACTGGTGTGGTGTCTGTGTTAGCTGATTTGTCCCATTGATCTCATTGATCCCAGTTAGTGTTCATGATTGGCTTTTGATGATGCAATTCTTGTTTGTGTTGAGGTATGGTGTCTGAGTGACAATGTTGTGTATTCCTGTTCTGTCTAGGGGCACATTGCCTTTCCACTGGCTGCACATGTCTGAGCTTGTTGGACTTCTGTGGATGTTTTTTGTGAGCTTTGTGTTTGGCTACTGTTTATGTGTCAGCATTGGTTCAGGCATCACTGAGTGTGTGTTTGATATTTGTGGATGGACCACAGGGAGTGTGATTGGCTGTCAGTAAACTCTCAGGACATCATTTGCACCATTATGTGAGTTTCTCACAGGTGTTGAGAGTTGCAGGTGTGAGGTGGGTAGAGGAGGGGTATGTGTGAAGGTCGTACTTGTGTTTGACAGTCAGGGAGTGTGACAATGAGCCATGTGTGTTGTGCTGATGACATACACATGTCAAGTACACTGACATAGATGTGTGGCTGGTCAGTGTATGGCTTCAGACACTTCCTATCATTCCTGTGCCTGTGCATGGATTGCCTTGATGTATCCCTGAGTTGTTGCACAGAGGTCACTTGGGTTTAATTGCACTCACTGTGCCACCCATGTCTGATTTGATGGCCGAAAGGATATGTTCCTTCCCTTGCATGGTATGTGGCTTGCTCCATGGTTTTCCAGCACTGTTCACTTCACTTTTGGCTGGACCATTTATTGTCCTTGATTGCTGCTGACCTGACCTATGGTATGAGTATGTGGCTGGGTGTCAGTGTGAGGTGTTTCTGAGTGACTTGACAGCCAGTGTGAACAGTTCAGTGGATGTTTATATCAGTGTGAGTGTTCGTTTTGTAATTATACTCTGTTTGCTTCACATGAGTAACAGGTAGGTGTGAGGAGGAGGGTTGCCCAGCCCCTAAGCTTCTGTGCAGGGTATTCCTCTTCACCCCTACCTTCCCAATCAATCTCTCTTGTCCTTTGATGTGGGAGATGCAAGGTCTGGCTACACCTGGCTGATAAATTGTGCAGGGGGGCACAGGAGGAGCACACAGCATGTGCCCAAATGGGTGTGTGATGCGTAGTGTGTGAAGGGTGAAGGTGGAGCCCAGTGAATCTGGGCAGACTGCCCATGCCTGGCGTAGGCCCTGTCTACAACATTGGGCACAGGTTTTTCTGCATCTTCACCGATGCGGTGACTTTCACGGGACATTGCAGTGATTTTGCGGTTGATGGGTGACCCCGGTTGGGAGGGGTGGGTTTCTAACAGGTAGGACATGTGTGGGTGCACTGGAGGATATGTTCCTGTCTCCCCCCCGGAGTGTCTGATGTGGACAGGAACTGTATGTTAGCACAGGAGTTGTGTGTTGTGGTTGTATGCGGAGTTGTGTATTGGCGTACCTGTGGCATTTTCCGCAACGGTGTCTAATTTGCTGGTGGTGAATGAGGTACCGCAGCGGAAAGGCTTGAAGAGCCGGATCCATAGCAGTCAGTACTGGGTGGAGGGGATTGGGAGTCAGGTTTCTCTCTGCTCTGTTGTGCTCCTGCCGTCTCCGGGTGGGTGGATTCTCAGCTGCAGTATGATGGGCTGTTTGCAGCATTGTGATTTGTATGGCGGACGGGATGACATTCCGCACGATAGCGTGTCTCTGTTGGTTCCCTCCGCTGCGGTTGCGGGCAAAAATTCTGGCGGTTCACGTAACTCCGCAGCAGACCGAAAATGGTCCTTTTTGCCCATCGTAATGTGGCGGGCGCGTGGATCGCCGCTGGAGTGCAGAAAAGGACATTTTCCGCCACCTCCAGCCAAGTGGATGTGCCTCCGTCTGTATCCTAATAAGCCCCTTTAGTACTATCTTCTGGAGTGAGCTTTTTTTTAACATCCATGCAGATGTTGGAAAGCCAAAGGTATTAACTGAGTATTTGATAAATCCAATTAGTATTCAATAGTACCTGAGGCCCTAGTGGGTAAATGGCTTCCAATCAAGAATGCTGCAGTATAACGTCTTGCAACCTAGCCACTGGAATAACGTCTCACAGTACTGTTCATTTCCCACTAAATCTGAGCTGAAATGTCAGCTTAGACTGATGAGAAATGCAAAAACAACAGTTGATGGAGAGAATGCAGAACAATGGCATACATTCACCCCAGTACAGAGATCTGGGCCTAAATCCATCGTTCTTTTGCACTCCACACCACCCCAGTTCAGACATGGCCATATGCTAATCAGCCTTGACCCTGTGCCTCATGGGAACAGTCCAGCCCGAACTGCCAAGCCATGTCTTTCCTGGACCAGAATCAAGTATCCTAGGACCGGTTTCTGGCTATCACCCATCATCAGCCAGGATAGCTTGACTCCAGTGGTGTGGAGAGCACTGGACTCACGTCTGAGCATACCAGTCCCACTTGGGGTGACAAATGCAAAAACAACAGTTGATGGACAGAAAGCAGAACAATGTCATACATTCACCCCAGTACAAAGATCTGGGCCTAAATCAATAATTTTTTCGCATTCCACACCACCCCAATTCAGACATGGCCATATGCAAATCAGCCTTGACCCTGTGCCTCATGGGAACAGTCCAGCCCAAACTGCCAAGCCATGTCTTTCCTGGACCGGAATCAAGAATCCTAGGACCAGTTTCTGGCTATCAGCCGTCATCAGCGAGGATAGCTTGACTCCAGTGGTGTGGGGAGCACAAGACTCACGTCTGAGCATACCCATCCCACTCGGAGTGACAAATGCAAAAACAACAGTTGATGGACAGAATGCAGAACAATGTCATACATTCACCCCAGTACAGAGATCTGGGCCTAAATCCATCGTTTTTGTTGCACTCCTGGTGAGAGACTGCTATCAAGTCTCATGAGGTTCGTGCATTTAAGTGGGAAGGATTGCTGCAGGTAATTCTTTCACTTCTGGTTAGGCCCTCCACAAACATCTGAAGATGACATCCTTAAAAAGAAGTAGGTTGCGCCTATGTGCCTGTTAACGCCCAACTGCACATATATTTTACACACTGGCACCCTGTGGTCTCAGTGATTAGGCATTGCCACACTGAGATTGCTTCATGGAGGTGTGACTCATTCGGAATATAGAAACATGTACTCCACCTGGTGGAGCCAAACAGTTAATGAGCATTGTAGCCGCAGCTCCAGCTTCCTGACGGGGTTGGGTGGAGGCAGGCGAGTTACACCCAGATTAGCAGAAAAATGCACAACCAACAATGCTTAAACATCTGCACACAATAATGCACTCCCATTTCACCTGTTTTATGAGATGTATATTTGATTGGTGTCCACATCAGAGCAGGTTCTTTAAGCCATTTGGTCTCCCTAGCCACGATATGGTAACAGCTGACCTGCTTGTCAATAGCAGTTTTTTGCTATCCACCTTTGCCTGTTTTGATATTGGATTTCGGGTGTTGTTCTCTTTATCTGCGTGCCATTAATGTTACTCTTTGCTTATTTTGTATTTTTTACTAGAGCACAGACGCTACCTGTGACCTATTAAGGTTATTGGAGAAATGCTGGAAGTTGCAAAACTGTACATTTTGGTTTAAGAGTGAGGGTACAGGAGGGCTTTACTTTATTTGGAGCAAATGGAAGTTGATGATATTGAGGAACACCATACAACTTCGGTAGCACTGTCATGAATGCAATGCATCCAATGATAGGTAGGGGATGGTATTCTTACTTTTTTTGTTGGGTGACTGATTCAAGTCCATTCCTAATGAAAAGTTAGACAGGCTAAGAAAATGCGCAAAATTAGACCGATACCCGTGAAGACACACCTCATTTTTGAACCCATCTCCCACACAATATGGGAATCTCAGTGGGTACTCAGCTATGATTTTTTAAACAGTAATTTAATACTCTGATCTTCAAACGTTTTTTAAGCCAATCCTTCCATTACTCTCGGGCAAGAGCAAAATGGTGAATTCTTTTCTGTAAGTCCAGGGGTATAAGGGATTACAGCGAGACCTTCCGAATCCTCAAAACTGATACCACCTTTTTGACAGTATATGTAACGGCAAAATTTCTCCTATGTGGTTCACAAGGTGTGCAATATTAAAAAAAAACATCAATTCATTAATTACTCCTTCCGGGGTGCTATAATGTTTTAACAGCGGAGGGTATTTTCCTAACAATGAAATGAGGCAGTACAGTAGGGAATCATTTTTGCCCTGGCGAGATATCTATGTATGTATTTTCTTAAATCTTTTTATCCTTTTAAGAATGTTGCCCATTGAGGTCTTTTGCATTTTTTAACATGTATTTATATTTAAATTGTATTGATGTATGTGCACATTTGTAAATATGTCTTTTTATGGTTTTTAACCGATAATAAAAGCTTTTGACTGACTGACCATTGCAAAAATTAACTTAATCAGACCGCCTAAAATAAAACCCTAATATTTGTTCTCGCGGTTATATAAAAAGTTGGAAATTGCAAGTATACTAAACACTGTGGGGGTGCATGACTGCATTCCTTCCAAGAAATATTGACACAATATTCAGTTGTGTCTTTCTAAGATTTGCTCAGCAAATCGTGCTGCTTGGAATGCTGGTACTCATTACGCACCCCTGTCGCTCAGGCCCAAAATTGTGAGATGGGCAATTGAGAGTGGTTAACATCCTCTGCTGAGAAGTTTAACTGCATGTACTGCGGGCACAAAGGCTTAAATAATACATGCAAGTAATATAGGACACTGCAGGCAAAAGAAACATTTCAAGTACTGACCATTAGGGAAAATGGAGAATTTGTAAAGAAAAGCCCAACTATGGTATTTCGTGTTGCTTTTCTCCTTACAATTAATTAAAACTGTAAAATTAAAAGCATATTGTAAGCCATGATGACAGAATCTAAATGGGTATCTAAATGGGTATTTAAATGAGTTGCGTAAAATGCACGTTGTGTGAAATACATGATCAAAATCAAGTGGCTAATGAAACCTCAGCCCGCGATGGGCCAGATCCAATGCCATGTAAGAGCTAATGTACACAGGTGTCTTAAAGCAGAATCCCAAATAGATGGACTTACAAGTTGCTGAGGGAAACCTGAGCTCCTTATTTGCTTTCCTCTCACGCATATTTCACCAGGAAAAACTTGATAAAATATGCACGAGGGAAGTGACCAGGCATTGAAGGAAAACGAGGGAATTGCTGAAAAAAACGCATGATTTACAGGTGCAGTATTACCACACCAGGAGAGTCTCAGTTCCTGTTATGAGGGCTTCAGAGCTGAAGGCAAGGCAAAGGCCTTGTGTGTCAGATTCAGCAACAAATCTTGGTTTCTTTTGAGCTTGGGGAAAATACGGGAAAATGTTAGCAAACGAGAGTATCACGAAAGCAACTATAAAAAATATTCAATATAAAGCTAAGTACTGCAGTAAAGCCTACCAGAACATCATTGAGTCTTTTCAGTGATACAATATGTTGTTGCCCAAGAAAAACTGAAAACTAGTGTTGGTGCCCACATTAGGATTATGTATAGGTGTATATTGGCTCAGTCAATCAACGAGAAAGAAAACTAAGGGACTTGTTTAGAGTATGATAGATAGGACTCTGCTACTGCAGGATGGCTAAATGGAGATGCCCGTCAGACTGACTGAAGACCATATGCTGCTTTTAAGATATCGGATAACAAGAACAAGAACGCCGGATATGCACCTACAGAGTACAACAACGAAGAACAAGGACCAAACGACAACCAACTTGGAACCGGGCTCGTGATTAATCTCAGCCAAAATGTGTTGACACAAACCGAAGAGAAAGCTCTAAATAGAGGATTAGGTTTTGTCCCAACACATATCAATGATCATTTTGAAACGCATCTTGAATTAGCCAAATTTCTATGCAAAAAAAGGTTAAATTTTTTCTTTGCTAGTAGACAGGGATCTGACGTGGAAGAGACACGGGAAACCAACACAGGACTAAAAAGGAAGTCTACCTTCAATCTCCCTTCACATGCCATGCCTCCAAAGGTACTTGCCTTTGAACAGGCGCTTGAGAAGAGCATAGAGGATTTGTTTACTCAGCAAGAGAATGTTTTCTACAACTTTCCCAAAGAAGAACTACTTGCTTTGAGAACACTGTCTGCCAACCGGGAATTAACGATAAAACCAGCGGACAAAGGTGGTGCCATTGTCCTCCTGGATACCAGCACTTACCGTGCTGAATGCCTTCGCCAATTGAGTGATGTAAAATCACATCGCCCCCTCGATGTTGATCCAACGGAGGAACTCAAGACCACTATTTCCATCATGACGGAGGAAGCCTTATCTGAAGGATAGATTACATCTCAAGAAGCCTCTTTTTTGTGCAATCCACATCCTGTGACTCCATATTTTTATGCCTTACCAAAGGTGCACAAGGAACAAAGACCGCCACCTGGCCGCCCCATAATATCGGGCATCGGCTCGATTCTTGAACCGTTATCAACATTTGTTGATTTCTTTTTGCGCCCAATGGTACAAGAGATGCCGACTTATCTAAAGGACACGGGTGATGTACTGCGCCTCTTGCCTGAAATAGAGTTCAACACCACTATGGATCTCCTTGTTTCATTCGATGTAGAGGCCCTCTATACATCAATACCGCAAGATGAAACCCTGGAAGTTATCCAGAACCTGCCATATGGACAGTTTCTTAGAGTTCAAAGGGATTGTTCAAGTGCCGGGGCCTTTAAAAACCATTCAACGGCTCTTAAGGAACAATTAATCTCTAGGAAATACCCAAGAAGACTGGTACAACGATCCCTCAAAAGGGCCAGGAACAATAACCGTTTGGCACTTTTGGAACCACCAACCCCAAAACCTCCCCTTGAGAGGCTGACTTTTGTCACCACGTTTGGGACTCTATCTAACAAGATACAGAAAGCAGTTAATCGCCATTGGTCTATTCTGAATTCTGATCAGTCCATGATACAGATGCCTCTTTTTTCTTTCAAAAGGGGTCCCAACCTCAGGGATCGTTTGGTCCATACAAGACCACGTATCAAAGAACCCAGGGCTCTGGGGTCTCTTTAGGACCTTCCCCCGTTGAGGGGTCACCACCCATGCGGATCATGTCACTCTTGTCCACAGACCAAGAAGTCTACAGAAATAGACATAGGTACCACAAGACCGTGGATTCAAAACAAATTCACAAATTGTAACAGCGATAACTTGGTCTACCTCATTACATGTCCGTGTGGCCTCAAGTACGTGGGGATGACCACTCGTAAGATTCGAGTAAGAATATCTGAGCATAAGAGCACCATTAGGTGCAAGAGGCAAGCCACCAAATTAACGAACCACTTCTTGGAGGCATGCCAACCATCCACTGCATTCCAGTGGACGGTGATTTAACAACCTCACATCCCGACACACATTACTGACATTGGTAGATTTCTCTTGCTGAAAGAGCAGAAGTGGGTTTTCAAATTGGGCACCAACCGGGTAGGGCTCAATGATGATATACCATGGGCCAGTCTATGATTTCCATCATTTTGGGACTTACGATAAGTTAGTGATGCATAAGACTTTCACTAAAAAACACCTTGGTGAAACTGACGATGGTGCCTGCCTGACTCTCAATGCATGAAACATTATACATATCATTAGTGCCTCCATGTGTGATAATTCTCGCCATATGAGTTTCATAACACCCCTGCTAGTTCACACAGTATAATTTATAGTAGACCTCCCTAACAACATGTGGGGCAACTTTTCACGATGAAGTAATAATGTCCCCTTTTCTTATAATCGGGGTGGTAACACACTTAGCGTAACTTATTGCTCTTCGTTATTGTCATTTGCAATCTGGGCGCGTAGTTTAAAGTTGCATGCCTGCTTGATAAAAAATCCCCGGTTTGTTTACATTTCTCTAAGTAACGCCTGTCGAGCGTTTTCATTGGCCGCGCATTCAGCCAATCGAACACGTCGTACCACCACCGGGGGACCCACGTGACTGACTATCGGCCAATGACGCTACGCGTCATATACAGCAGCCGAAGTCAGTTCACGTACCTCCCCGATCGGCTCAGACGCCGATACAAAGTACCGACGGAGAGGTAGGGTGCCTTTTAGAGAGATGCCGGCATTTTGCGATAGTGTTTTCACGATGGTTACGGCGAATTTGGTCTCACTCGCTTCTGCTTGTTACAAACTCAAATATAGATTTGGGGCGAGTACTGTAACTTTTATACTGAGTGTGTTAGGTAGTGGTCAACAACTCCACTACGATTTTTGATCTAAACATGCTGGGGATAAAACTCCCTTTGAGTGAAGCAACATAGAGCGGTGTTTGCCGCTGATATTTGTCTGTTTAAATATATGAGAAACAAGTGGCATTTTCAGGTTTGCTGTTTTTTGCCCCTTTTTTAGAGTGGTGCTTCCCCTTAACCCTGAGCCGTGGCCAGGTGGGGTGAGGTCCATACATCTTCCAAGTGGGGTAAGATGTCATCTCCTTTGGCTATTTTGACAATTCGATCCACTGTTGAGATTTCAGCACTGAATAAGATGTTTCTATGGTTGTGCTTGAACATATATCATTTATTATTAGGATTGTAAAGTCAGAACCTAGTATATGTATACAAGTACAAGAACGCAGTGTTTACTAACAAGACTTCTATTTTAATATTTCCATGTTTTTCACTATTCCCAGAAACCCCTAACTTGGAAAGGTGAAGCAACTGATGCGGACACCTAGTGGATACAGGTGATCTAAGTATCGGTTTTGAAATTTATTCAAAGTTTTGAGCACAATTTTTGTTTCAAGAGCACTTGTTCGTAGTGGCAATCAGTTTACTGTGGTCCTGATGAAAGCAATGACAATCTGCGTCATAAATTGCTGAAACATGTTGACCCTAGAATACATCTAGACGATCCAAAAATATTTTGGTTGTCTCTGACTACTTTTTAACATTGGTAGAGAGGGTAGCAACAGAATAAAGTTTACGTCCAGTACCCCCTCATCCAATTTTACTTGACACATTTTCTTCTTTGTTTTCTCACTAATTTTTGCACTGCGACATCAGTCCCCTTCTTCAACACTAAAACATCCTCTTAGTTGAGAAGTAAGACCACGGAAAATCTATCTGATCATGTGAGGGTTTTTAACAATCTTAGCCCTCCATGTGAAAGATAATAGATAACACCAATGGTGGTCTTAAGAGGAACCCAAATGATGAAGGGCGGTTCCGTGTGGTGACTGATGGGCATCCTTATCTGAT
The DNA here is from genome assembly GCF_964263255.1 of Lissotriton vulgaris. Taxonomy (NCBI): domain Eukaryota; kingdom Metazoa; phylum Chordata; class Amphibia; order Caudata; family Salamandridae; genus Lissotriton; species Lissotriton vulgaris. Next base: position 114,374,657 of record NC_141690.1, on the reverse strand, counting down.
CACTTGGTGGGTTTAATGTAAGGCTGACCTATATCTCTATAGTATACACATGGCATGGTACTAGAGTCCTCTGTAGGTGCATATCCGGCGTTCTTGTTCTTGTTATCCCAGGCCCTCTGATACTTTTTGTCTTTCAGTATATGCAGTTGCCGCATCAGAGTTTGGTCTTTAAAATCCCCTTTGACCCTCTTTAAATGTTTGTTGTTCTTGCTTTTAAGGTATCGCCAGTTGTGCCTTCCAGCTGCCAATGCAGACTAATGTCAGTCGGAGGCCTTGATCTCCTCTTTGGTGGTTTCACTTTCCTCTGTTGGTGGCTATTTGTCTGCTATGGTTGGCGTTGTGGTAGAGCGTCTGCCATATCTAGGGTTATCTAGGATGGTAAATGGGGACGACTAAATATATGGTGAACATTTGTCAAAATTCAGAGAACTATCAGTCAGGACACACCTGATGAACATCTACCAATGTACCAGCTATCTCTCCTACAAAAGAGATCTAAAAAACGAAAACTTTTACAACTCGCATCACAGACCTTTCCCTTGCAGTATATTAGCTCCTACCATGGCAGACAGGATAGCCCCTCGCTTATCTGAGAGCGAGCTACCCATAATGGGAGATAGAATTTTGAGGGTAAAGCCACAATTGTTTGGAGCACAGGTGTAGCCTACTTCCATGAGTCAAAGTAGGGAAATGTAGGCCAGATTAGTAAAAATGGTGAATGCTGTGTCTAATGTATGACACTCCCAGGATGACAAAGGCAGGATTGGAACAATCCATTCACTCTATGCTAGGTCCCACCAACATGCTACGGGGACAGGTGGTGGATGTCTTAGGGCCCTCAGACTCATTCCTTGGTAGGAGAAGGAGTTGGTAATGCTACACACTGAATGCATCATGGATATTTAACTCCATGGCTGCTATGCGTTTTCCCCATCTGTGCTGCAAATTGTTGTTTTACATTGTTTTATGACGAGCTGGGCTCGTCATCAGTGTTTGAGGAGGCTACACCATGACGAGCCCAGCTCGTCATGAGTGTGGAAGGGGTTAAAGCAGAGTAAACAATAGAAAGTACGAGGTAAATATGTCTTTAGATATGATGTGGCATCCCTTCCATTGGGGAACCCTTTAGCCTTTAGCTGTCTGTTCTATAACACTTTTCATGAAGAATAGCAAAACCTATGATGGGCTTGTATTTCCATTGTCTTGCCTTCTTGTCAATCTGATTTGCTTGCTTCTTATTGAAGGAATTCTCTTCCACAAATTGCATTTGTGCCTTCTCTAGAGCATAGCCTCTTTAGCATCATATTTGATTAGATGGCTTGCAGTATTCCACTGCTTACATTCAGGCCTTTTTTTCAGTACTTCATGAAAGTGTATGTGTTTCCTTGCTCACTTCCTCATGTTTGATCCCCGACTGAAATCCTCAACCCTGGTGCCTCTCTTTATCTTGCTTCCCTCTCTCTATCCACCCCATGGTTTATTTGATGGTTGTTCTGTTCCCTACCCATCTAACTCAAGTTTCTTGCTGTTAATTTGTGTTTCTTTTTTTCATTCCTCTACCCGATTATTCTCTTGATTCTTCTGTGCTTCTGACGGTCACACCACACTCTCTCCACTGTTGTCCTCCCCTGCACTGTCTCCTTTTTTGGCTTTGATGGGCTGCTTCTTACTTTACAAAAATGCTGTTTGATCCACTTTCTATGTTTTTATATGTACTGTTCCAAGATGGCCACATGCATCTTTAAAAGTCACATATTACAATGCTACAGACATCTACAAGTTTAAACCAAAGTATAAAATAGTAACTTTATGACACATCAATCATAGCACTTTGTGACAAAATAATGCCTTCCAGGAAATAATTTCCACTAGAGTGAACAACTAACTCCTCGTCATTATGGATGTTGTCTTCAGTCCTAAAGTTTACATATAGAATCCATTCATTGAAATCACTTTCATCTATTGAAAGCAATGGATGGAAAATAGGACTACAAACTCCTGAATGTTTTAGGGCTTTCATGTCTATAATGCATGTCTGCAGTGATCTGGACGGAGTTATTAATTCTCTACGCTCCACACCAACAAATACTCCACACCAACAAATCCACATACCCCAAATTTGTCATTAGATTACTTCTAGTACCAAGTCAACTCACTGGTCGCAATCCCATACACACCACATCTATTGCATTTACACTAGGTTACACAAACCCTGATGTTCTTCACAACATAATTGACAATTAGGGCAGCTACTAACATAATGCCAGATAGTATGTAATGCAAGTAATTTGCCTTGAAGCAAGAATTTCTAAAGGCAACTTCTCTAAATCACATCAAATATTGAAAAACATAATACACACCTTTCCATACACACCGATGAACTTCATCTAGGTACCTGCTCTACTCCTTTCAACACACAACAAATAAAGTGTGTATGTTTACAGAGAGATGGCATTAGAATTTACACTTGTCACTACATTTTTTCTTTGCTGGTGTTGCACCAATGCAATGGGAGGCCTCACTTCACTACTGTCCACACCATCTGCAGATAGTTCAGCACAAGCCTTGCTTCTGAACAGTAGTGGCTGCTACCTGACTCTGGTGTTGGGGCGGGTGAGTAGGAGGAGGGGAGATGAAAAAAAGGAAGCAAAAATATCCATGTAACCATAACGGCCGGCCACTGCTTCTCCTTCATCCTCCGTTATCTTCCTTCTTCCTGCAGTCCAGGCTGGCAGAAGGAAGCACCCAGGCTACCAAGCTCCCCATAGCCAATCACAACACTGCAATGCAATGCAGTGTTGTGATTGGTCTGAGTGCCGTAGTTCGGCGTTCAGATGTGGAATGGGAGGCTTTGCATGATCCTCACCAGGCTGTGTGGAAGATGCAAAGTGTGCAGGACTGTTTGGCCGGCTGAAGAGGGCCAGCTAAGCGGATCACTGATACAACATCGACTCCTATAACATTAAACTACAAAAGTATTGAGTCAACAATGTTGTATACAAAAATATCGACACCCAATACACACAACAGAAATAACACAAACATCAATAAAAAAATATAGTTAAACAAATATTTTGATGATAAAAATATCGAAAAAAGAAATAAAGAAAATAAAAATATTGGTAACATTAAACTAAAATATAACACAACAAAAACATCGATAAAAATTATATTGACAACACAAACATCAATAAAATACATATAAACTATACCGAAAATAACATTTGAACAGAAAAATAAACTATTTTCAATAATATACTGAAATAACACATAAAAAGTTTTATAAACAAACACTTAAAAAAATTACAAAATAAAAAAATGTAATAAAAAAAAAACTGAATATCACAAAACAAATAGATAAACAAATAATACATGAAAATATTAGAACTACCAAAAATAAACAAACATAAATATATCTCATATATAAAAAAATATATAACATTTATCTACATACACATTTTAATAACAATAATAAACAAACACGGAGGAATCACAAACCTTTGCGAGACTGAAAACAGAACAAAAAAAACTACATAATCAACTATTTAGAAAAACTGCCATTAAAACTTTGTAACTAAATAAATAAAATTAGCTTTAAAATAAAAAAATAACTAAAACTATAACATGTTTTCCCTATTATGTCGCAGATTAAACTTCACTAAAATACCACCTAAAAAATTCTAAACAAAGATTTACATACAAATCAAAAATAAAATCAACATATAATATAACTTAACCAGCAAAGAAAGTAAACAAATTAAAACTAATACATTTAATAGAAAAGCAAAACACAGCAAACAAATACTTTTATTTTAATAGCTTCTACAGGAGTCATTTAAAAAAATGATTTTGTAAAACTTCTTAGCGATTAGTACGATGCCTTACAAAACAATAAATAAAATGAAGTGCTTTTCTTAACACTTATGGGCCAATTACAATCCTGCTAGGAAGTCCTCCAAGCAGGTTCCGGAATGAGCAAATCCGTTTCGGAGCCGATGTTTCCGACGAGTCGTCCCCCATTCGAACAGCCAAGTACGATATGAAAATCTCGTTTCCGCGACCAAATCTTTTACGAACCAGATCCTGTCCGTCTGACTTTGACTGGAAATGATCGAAAAAGATATAAAAACATAGGCAAAATATTCATTTTGATTATATTACACCTGCCGATAATACTAAGAGGGAGCCGATGCCAGCTGCGTATTTTGACCATAACAGCTTTGAGGATTGGTTCATAATTCAGGGCGATTAGCTCCTCTACCCGACTTCTAAGACAAATGCCTAAATATATGGCTGTGTCGGTGACCCCCAGAGATATTGGCAATATGGAAGACTGGTAGTTAAGGATTGTCTGGGTTTTGTGAGAACTCACCTGCGTTTACTGCAGGGACGGCATGATGAACACGAGGCTAGACCCCAAGTTCCCTCACCCACCTCTTTCACCCAACTTGGTCAAAGCAAGCGTAGAAGGGAAACAAAACAAGGGAAGGAAGAAGGGGTAGTCGTCCGCTGGATCTTCTGAGTAAGAGTCTCCTAGAACCATAAAAAAAATTCACAAGGTGAGTACTAAATATTCACACAAGCAAGTTAGCTAAATACCCCACTTATTCTTAAGGGATACCTTGTATGGAAGAATCTAATATGCATGAAGAGACACCTCCTAGGGACTCCAGAATGCCCCACTACCTAGAAGGATGAACAAGGTTCAATTAAGTAATAGGACTGCAGCAGTTAGCATATGAAACCAAGAAGACAAAATAGCAGGCACTAACCTAGGTTAAAATCACCATTGGTATGGAAAGCTAGGCAAAATGGTGGCAGACCTAAGAACACTGCCTGCCCAAGTAAGACAAAAATACATCCGTGCTCCTATACGCAGGTAAAAACCAAAAAAAACGATTTCCCTTCGCAGTAGGAGGTACGGGGACATACGAAAACAAATTAAAATAAACAGGGGTCTAATTATGCAAACAACATTTATGAAGATATGGACTCCTTTATAATGCCAATATCTCTTCCTTTCTGTTATAGAAACTGAAAAACAAAAGAATCACCAGAAATGCTCAAGGGAATGCAGGACCATCAGATAAGTAATGTTCCAAAATAAAGTTTTGAAATTCAAAAAAACAAAACAAAAGATATTGATGCTTTAAACCCTAGGCTGTTTCCTATGTCTTACAGGACCAGACTGCCAATGGTTAACACCCCTGAATCTAGCTAGAAACTATATAGCAACATCAAAAAAGAGCAGCAAGCTCCGGAAGAAAACCCCTGAGGACCCAGGAAGTGGAAGCGCCCTTGCGGAGACCAAAAGCAGGTAAACTACTAACACAAAGATTGGAGGTCTAGGACAGAAGCAGGTAAGCATGGACAGGAAATGCGGCGGGCTGTGGGAGGCCAGGCGGGATCCAAACTGGAACACGAAGCACTTTTCCAGCATGGATCCTGACCTTAAATACCCCTTAGGTGCCACCCCCTGCCACCGACATTAAATGGCGGGCGGGGCTCTCTGCTCCATGTGCAAGTGTGGGTGCAGTTAAAGGCCCCGCACACCACTGTGCCTGACAGGTTTTTGCTAAGTTAAACTTATAACCAGAGAAGGTATACAAAAGGTTCGGCATCGTCTGTTATAAGAGCTAACGCTTCGACAGGACTGACAGAATAAACAGCAATATTGTCCATATATGCAGTAAGCTTTAATTCCATACTATTCAAACTTACTGAGAGGATCCCCATATTCTGCAAGAGGTGTCTTATAAAATCCTTGAAGTAAAATGCAAAAAGCAGGGGGGAGAGTGGAAAGCCCTGGCGAGTGCCCCTTTGGATAGTGAATGGAGTAGATGACAAGCCATTCCGCTTAACTAATGCGACTGGATTTTTATACAATTTCGGCACTAGAGAAATTAACCGGGTCCTGAGTCCAAATTCTGACATTGTCCCCCAGAGTGCCTCCCAGGCAACCCTGTCTCAAGCCTTCTCAACATCGAGCATGATTATACCGATCTGTGTTTTTAATTAGCCAGACACGTCAAAGGCTGCTTTGGCAGTATTAATATGAGATACAGTGTCTCCGCCTGAAATAAACCTGTGTTGCTGTACGGAAACTAGCTGATGTATGTTAGGGGCCAAACGCGCAGCCAAGATTTAAAGAACTTATTTTGGCATCCAAGTTAATTAAAGAAATGGGATGAAAGGAACCTCTATCTTCCAGAGGTTTTCCCTTCTTAGTCAACATGATGATAGTCAAAATCCAAGAAGCCTGAGCTCGCTCTCGATTAGAAATGTGGGTGTTGTAGTCCATAAGCTCTTGTACCAAAATATCCCCAAAACCTTTATAAAATTCCAATGGAATGGAATGCTTACCTGCGGCTTTACCTGAAAGCAGGGCCTTAATTGCACCCTCCACCTCTGCTGACAATGTGTCTCCTTGTAGTATCACTGATACAGCGGCGTTAAGAAATGGAAGATGACTCTCTTGCAGATAGTTTCAAGCCTGTTCTTATTTGAAACTGATTTGCTCTAAAGTTGAGCATAAAAGACTCAGAATTGTTCAAATATCTCATGCAGCCAAGTGTAGAGTCTAAGGGTGGGCGGAAAATCCATTACGCTCGCGGATTTTGCGGATTTTCGGTAAATTCGCAATCCGCGAACGCTCGCGAATTTATCGAAAATCCGCAAATTCGCACGCAGCAGATTTTTTTTCTTGGTGATACAATTTTGCGGCGCGCGGCGTTCACTTACCGTCATTCAGCGTTTGCCGAGTTGTTTTTCTCGATATTTTGCAAGTGCTGCGCCATTTTGGATCTTGCTGCGAGATCCTGTTGTTTACAGAAGCGCAATATGAACGCAGCCACCCACTGACGCGTCTGTATAACACTAAGCTGGCTAAAATGCTAGCTCTGGACCTTCTCCCTTTTTCTTTTGTAGAAGGGGTTGGTTTTCTAGAATTAGTGGCAGCGCTCTGCCCTAAATGGAAGGTTCCTAGCCGGTTCTATTTTGCCAGAGTTGCGGTTCCAGCACTACATGAAGATGTGCTGGAGGTGATTGGGGCAGCTTTGCAGAAGAGTGCTGTTCACACTATACATCTGACAACAGACATGTGGTACAGTGGCGCAGGCGCTGAATACATGTGCATCACTGCACACTGGGTCTCTCTTTCAGGGGTTAAAGCAAAGCTAAACGCAGGTGTTGACCCGGACCAAGTTTTTAAAGCTGCTCGGAAACATGCAACACTAGCCATGTTTGGAAACGTCACACAGCACAAAACATTTTGGATGAGTTTAACACAAAGGTCCTTGACTGGCTGTCCCCAAAAAAACGCCAGATTGGTTATGTTTCCACGGATAATGGCGCCAATGTAGTTAAGGCCATGGAGCTGGGTCACTATTTCAGAGTGCTGTGTTTGGCGCACTGTATAAACCTGGTTGTCAAAAAATTCTTGAGTGATAAAGACAGTCCAGCGTACGAGGTAGTGGACACCTGCCGAAAAATGTGCAACCATTTCAGCCATTCTTTTAAGGCCCGGAAGCATCTGAGGAGCCTGCTACATGAACGTCGAATGCCAGTGAAAGCACTCATCCAGGAGGGGGCAACACGTTGGAACTCAACCTTCTACATGCTTGATTGTCTGTATGAGCAGTATACGGTACTCGATCACTATTTCTTAAAACAGGGTACAGCTCAGAAGGACCTGAGGATGGGTGCGGCGCAATGGGACATAGTTAAAAGCCTGACAGGCATGCTTCGTCCTTTTGAGGTCTTCACGCGTGCAGTCAGCAAGGAGGACTGTAATTTGGGAAAAGCTATCCCATTGTTGTACATGCTGGAGCACCAACTGAAGGAGGTGTCTTCTGTGTTTCAAAAAGATGAAAAAAACCAAGACCCTTTTGTTTTGGCGGAGAAATTATTAGAGCGCCTACAAGGTGATGAACGTCTTAAAATGATCCACTCAGAACAGCATTACATTTGTGCTACTATTCTGGATCCACGCTACAAAAAGGCGCTGGCAGGCCGAGCCTTCTTTCCTTTTGCTGATAAAGATGTTACAAAGTACAAACGTTGGCTAGCCTTGTCAGCCAAGAGGTTTGAAAGAGAATGGCAGAAAATTGAAGGAAAAGGCAGTACATCAGCATCAGCATCAGCAGGCCATCCCCAGTCAAAACAATCCACTTCTGCACCTATGGCTGTGGCACAAGTGACCTCTCAGCCGTTAAAGACACCGGCAACCGGATCATCTGCACCAGACACAACAGTAACATTGGATGCTGAAGAGGATTGGCTAACTCGGCTTGGGTTTGGTTCTCAAAAGGTCACAGCAAAAGCTAAGCAAAGTGGAGGAACCTTGGAGGACCTTGAGTCGATGGTGCAGGACTATCTGAATGACTCAACAGAGGTCTATGTTAATGCTGACCCATTGGCGTATTGTCATGGGAAAAAAGAATTGTGGCCACAGCTCTCCAACCTGGCTTTAAACTACTTGTCTTGCCCACTCGCAAGCGTGTCTTCTGAACGTGTTTTCAGTGCTGCTGGTGGCATTGTAACTCCCAAACGGATCCGCCTCTCGCCCAAAAATGTGGAGAGGTTAACAATGATCAAGATGAATCAGCACCTCATACCACCAGATTACAGAGTACGAGAAAGCATGCCGGATGAAGACGAGGTGGACAGCAACGTAGATGAGGGAATTTCTTCTCTGTCAGGTGACACTGAGCTCACCCTGCCTGAATTCGCAGAGTATGATGACGAAGCCTTATTCTTATTCCTGGACCCTGACACCGAGCCCTGAAAATGAGACAATGAATCAATAACTTTCTTTTTCGTCCTTATTCACTTTTATTCCTGTGTGTCTGTCTTTCTTTGTTGTGCACAGTTAATATAATTCAAACTTTAATCACCTAATCACAAAAACAAGCCCATCAGCAGAACTGTCTTCACTTGTTTGCTTATTGATTTGAAGGTGCCGTAGTCTGCATTCCTCAGGTTCACAAGTTCAGAAGAACATGCTCCTCTATCCTCCTCCTCCAGACTCCTATTTCCATCAAAGCAGAGGGCTGGATTATGCCCAATGAAGAAAAACTCAGCACTTGTGGGGGTGTTCTACTTTTTTGCGGGTGAGTTGACGGCTCTGGGGCCATTGCTGGGAAGCTCCAATACCGGATAAAAGTGGTTTGGACCAAATCGGAGGCAGAATTTTTTGTGTGTTTTTGCTGACTTGCTTGCCTTTGAGGTGCTCTTTGGGGGGGTTCTGGGTGTTTTGGGTGAGTTTTGGGGTCTGGGAGCACTGCTGGGACAGTCTAATCTTGATTGCATTTGCTTTTCAGGAAATCCGTGGTGGAAAACTGGAGTTATGGCCTAGCTGCACAGCGCGTTTGGACCGAAGGCCGAGAAATATTGTAAGTATGAGATTTCCCTTTTTGGCTGTTTGGGGGTGTTGTGCTTTTTGGCGGGTGGGTTGGCGGGTCTTGGGGCATTCCTGGGAAGGTCTAATACCGGATAGAAGTGGTTGGGACAAAATCCATGCTGATTTTCTTTTTGCTATTTCTGACATTTTGCTCAATGTAGCGTTTTTGGGGGCCTGTTTGGGGGGCTTCCTGGTGTTTGTGGGTGGGTTTCGGGTCTGGGAGCGCTGCTGGCTATGGATACTTTAGTTTGCAAGAGGTTTGAAGCAAATCCATGGTGGCAGAGGGGAGTTAGGGCCTAGCTGCAGAGAGCGCGCGGAGAGATTTGGGAAATTAGCAAAAAAATGACTAAGTCCCCATTTTTGTACTTTTGCTTTTTGGCTGTTTGGGGGTATTCTACTAGTTTTCTCCTGGGTTGACGGCTCTGGGGCCATTTCTGGGAAGCTCCAATACCGGATAAAAGTGGTTTGGACCAAATCGGAGGCAGATATTTTTTTGTGTTTTTGCTGACTTGCTTGCCTTTGAGGTGCTCTTGGGGGGGGGTTCCGGGTGTTTTGGGTGAGTTTTGGGGTCTGGGAGCACTGCTGGGACAGTCTAATCTTGATTGTATTTGCTTTTCAGGAAATCCGTGGTGGAAAACTGGAGTTATGGCCTAGCTGCACAGCGCATTTGGACCGAAGGCCGAGAAATATTGTAAGTATGAGATTTTCCTTTTTGGCTGTTTGGGGGTGTTGTGCTTTTTGGCGGGTGGGTTGGCGGGTCTTGGGGCATTCCTGGGAAGGTCTAATGCCGGATAGAAGTGGTTGGGACAAAATCCACGCTGAATTTTTTTTGCTATTTCTGAAATTTTGCTCAATGTAGCGTTTTTGGGGGCCTGTTTGGGGGGCTTCCTGGTGTTTGTGGATGTGTTTCGGGGTCTGGGAGCACTGCTGGCTATGGATACTTTAGTTTGCAAGAGGTTTGAAGCAAATCCATGGTGGCAGAGGGGAGTTAGGGCCTAGCTGCAGAGCGCGGCGGAGAGATTTGGGAAATTGGCAAAAAAAGGACTAAGTCCCCATTTTTGTACTTTTGCTTTTTGGCTGTTTGGGGGTCTTCTACTAGTTTTCTCCTGGGTTGACGGCTCTGGGGCCATTGCTGGGAAGCTCCAATACCGGATAAAAGTGGTTTGGACCAAATCGGAGGCGGAAATTTGTTTGTGTTTTTGCTGACTTGCTTGCCTTTGAGGTGCTCTTTTGGGGGGTTCCGGGTGTTTGTGGGTGAGTTTTGGGGTCTGGGAGCACTGCTGGGACAGTCTAATCTTGATTGCATTTGCTTTTCAGGGAATCCGTGGTGGAAAACGGGAGTTATGGCCTAGCTGCACAGCGCGTTTGGACCGAAAGCCGAGAAATATTGTAAGTATGAGATTTTCCTTTTTGGCTGTTTGGGGGTGTTGTGCTTTCTGGCGGGTGGGTTGGCGGGTCTTGGGGCATTCCTGGGAAGGTCTAATACCGGATAGAAGTGGTTGGGACAAAATTCACAAGGAAAAGCCTTTTGGCACTTTTTGTAACTTATGGTTCGTTAGGGTTAGCCCTAGCAGCAGGATTGCATGTGTTTCGGGGTGTTCTAGATTTTTGCAACTGAGTTCTGGGGTCTTAGAGCACTCGTGAGAATGTGTAATTTTGGTTGCAAGTCATTTGAAGAAAATCCATGGTGGGAAAGGGGGGATTTGGCATAGTTAAAGAAAGCCTTTGCCACTATTCTTAACTTAGGGTTCGTTAGGGTTAGCAGTATTTCTATTGCATGTGTTTGGGTGGGGGGGTTTTCGAGTCTTGGAGCGATGCTGGCTATGGATACTTTTGCTTGCTTGCAAGTGGTTTGAATACAATCCACGGTGGGTAAGGGGGTATTTGGGCCTACTTTTACTTTCAAAGTACGTTTTGTCACCAGTTTTCTGCTAGGCCTCGTTTTTTGAGATCTGATTGGGGGTCTTCTACATTTTTGCGACTGGCTTTAGTAATGGTCTGGGTGGGAGCACTGCTGGGAAGGTCTAATTTTGTTCTAAAACACAGTTTACAGTACACCTAGCTTGAGGGGAAAGATCCGCTAAATTAATTTGCCCATACTTATTTATCCTTCAAAAGGTGACTCAGACAGAGTACGCACTTTCAAAAATATTGTACTGTCTATTAGCAAAATCAAAGTGTGACTTTTTGCACTACACAGCGTACATACCTTATATTTATTTATCAGTGGTGTTGTAATATTATATCACTTCCTGTTTTTCGTTCAATAATTACAGGCCGGGTTTCAGTCTGTGCAATGGGGAAAAAAGGATGGAGTCAGGCTTCAAATTAGCGAACCGCAATTCAGCATCCGCCAGGCAGGCAGTGGACAGGGTGTCTTCTGGTCACCAACATTGATGGACGAGGCGTCAGCTGGGATGGAGGAGTGCCGCTAATAAAAGGAATTGTTTGCCTCATGCAACTTACTTACCAAATTCAACAGGACAACTACAACAATACAGATACAGTATCCATTCTTTTCTTCTATGAGTGTGTGTGACTGCATTTCTTGGATCTCTCTCTGCTTCTAAATTGATCCCTACAGCCATTCTATAGGTTTTACTTCAGCTATTTTTGTAAACCTAATTTAATGTAGCCCTGTACTGTCGCATTCTGTCATTCACGGTTGTCGATAGTACTACTTACTTTTCAGTAACAATGCATTCAGTAGTGCATGCACTTCCTTTATGTCACGTAAAAGATTTAGGGTTAGCTTTGGACCCAAAAATTTCTTTATGTTCAATTATTGTTTGTCCATGCTGTGCTTTTTTTTTTCTCTCAACAAAACCTACCCAAAAAGAAACCCCCATTCCCATCCATTTTGCAAACCCTAACCCTCTTCCCCCGGGCTGTGTGGTTTTGCTTGATGTGTGACTAAATGAGATCAATAATTCACACACTTGCTGGGGAGGATAAGGTCATAGCAACAGGCTGGTGAAGGAATCTGAGGATATATCCTAGACTTACTCAGCTTCAGTACTATTTCTTGTAGTAGTAGTAGCCAATGTCAAAAATCCAACACAAGTACAAGTTATACTATCAATACTTTACCATTTGTTAGGCTACATTGTGGCACTGTTCTAGTGTACTGTCACCTGCTATATTCTCTATCGTACCGTTGTAATGCTACAGTAAGGACAAACCAGGTTTCATTTTCTTTTTTTCCATAGGCATGCAACTGCCACTGTGTCACACCACTAGTACCACCGCAATGAGGAGGAAATTTCATCCGCCCTGGATTGCCAACCTTAATCGCCATTTCCCGTGGAGCCAGCCCTGGGCCTAGCCCTACTTTCAAACACAAATTACAGGTAAGATAAGCGTTTGGTTGGAGGTAGTATAATGGAGTATTAGGAGAGACGAGAGATTGACGGTAGTACTACTAAAGTCCTAGGACTATTCAGGAAAACAAACTTACTGTTAAACCCCCACCCACCAGACTCAAAAGCAGTAAAAAACAGGTATGGTCAGATAAAGTTTCAAAAAGTATATTTTTATAGCCCTAACAAAATAATCTCCCGCAAGACCCTCCCTAACCCCAACGATTGTCCTTCAAAAGTCCCAAAAAAAACCAACTCCCAATTCCCACCCCCCAAAAGTCTCTAAAAAAGGGGCAAGGGACACTACGGCAGGGTGCTGTGGACTTTAGCGGCCAGGGCATCATGCTCCTTGCGGAGGGTGGCATGGTCGAAGCGGAGGCCCTCCACCAAGTTCTTATAGCTTAGGACCTCCTGCTCCAGGTAGGACACTCTGAGGCATAAGCGGCGCTGGCGTGCCTTGCAAATCCTGTGGGGGGCAGCTGCTGTCTTTGCTGCTCGGCGGTTGGCTTTGGTAGCCCGGCTCCGTACCGCTGGAGCACTGCGCTGGCTGGCAGCCCCTGGGGGCACGGAGGAGGATGCAGCTGTCCCACTGGATGTTGTTGTAGTACCGGTAGACTGCGTCTCCTCCTCCTCCAGGGCCACCAGCCGCCGATATTCAGCGACAGTGGCATCCAGCCTCCGTTGCTGGGCCATTCGAGCCAGCTCCCTCCTCCTTGATGGTTTGTTGGATTTGGAAGGAGCAACTATATGAAGAAAGAAAGACATAGTCTGTAACCAATGCTCCTTAAGATTAACACAAAATGATTGAGCAGAAAGTTGTGTCACAGTACAAGTAGCAAATTGAAAGCACAGTACATAACTATTGAGGACAGTATCTATGTAACCTCCGACTTCTTCATCCTTACTCTAACATTAGTGGGAGTTTAAGGAACAAATTCTACGAGCACTATGGACTTCCATTACAGTCGACTATGACAGTACACCAGTCTTATTCTTCTTCTTCTCTCTTGTTTAGGAAAATTGGTACGTTATCTTATGCAAGCCGGCATAATGCCAGCGCAGTGAACTTGCACCCGAGAAAAACAGACGCACACCATGATGAGTGAGACAGACTTGCGTTACTGTACCGGTCCAGTACATGCAGGTGGTCAAGCTCTTACTTTTCTATTACGGGTGGCACTGAGAATACTCTGTTAAAAGGGCTACTGCTTAATTAATTTAGCTTTCACCCTATAGTGCAAATGAGTATTAGAAAAGGAAAATGAAGAAGCTAAATAATCTGATTATCTATCACTTCACATGGGATGTATTTGATGACATATGGGATGACTTTAGGTGCTTTGCTTATTATTGAGTGAACAGTGATACACCCACACATGAATGACGTACTACTACTAAACTAAAGTTATTAAGAGAGGTAGGGAGTGTCCACCGTAATAACCGGATATATGCTGTGCTTGCAGTTGCAATACAAACTACTGCTACTATTCATGGTAGTATTTGGACAAAATTACAACTTCTTTTCCTTGCCTTTCCTACACTGGAACGGACGTGCGGGTGCGGTGTTACATGCTCTTCAAAGTAACACTTAGTTCATCCAGTGACCGCATACTCTCTCTAGATACACATATGCTATCTAAGAGTCAGATAGTACCATGATCCAGGCATCCATCCATTCAAAGTATATGCACACATACAGTTTCTGTTTCACCCACCCAGGCTGTTCTCCTTCCACCCATCCTTGCATCATCATTCACCCAGTCATGCACCATACCATATTCTTTCCTTCCCAGCCACCTCGGGGACCAAGCAAACACATATCATTCTTCTTTGCCAGTCATCATTACATTTCTCGTCCTTCCACACTTACTTACACCCTTCTTTCGCTTTTTGTTCATCCCATCCATCAAGTTCATCTCAGATATGATTGGGATTCTTCTCGCCAAAAACTTCACAGCTAAGTCGAAGTACATTTAGAGGAGGCTACTACCTGGTTGATTTATAATACACCCGTGCAGAAAGCACACTCTGCAGTCTTCAATCTCAATAAGTAAGGAATATATAGCTTACCTCTGCCCGCCACCACCGTGTTATCCCTCACAGGATTGTCCGGCACTTCCACCGCCTCCTCCCCAGAGTTGGTCCCCTCGTCCAATGCCACCACCTCCGCGCTGGCCCCGCCTCCAGATGTTCCACCTACAAAGTACATTTAATAATGTTAGAATACACCACTCACTACTATATAACATTTGGTCTAGGAGGAAGAAAGAAATGTGAAAAAAACAGAATACAATTTAATAATTTGTGACTGTCTACTCTAAAGTAAAAATGTCCCTTTTGTCCAGGGAAGGCTGTTGTCTTGCTGCACTTTTTGGCACAACTGATGAATGCTTGCTTTTTATTTTTAACACGCACCACTTTTTCTCCTAACAGACAGAAGCTTGACTTCTAACAACACGAGCAGGATCAAGTTCAAACCAGGTGAGAGCTCGGCTCGACCACAAGAAATGTGTCCAATTAATCGTCAGCACTAAGCACTTTTCCATTTTCAGTTAAACGTTTACTTCTATGACAAACTTGATTTTAATAAATGTGTTTACTTTTAATAAAGCTTTTAAACTTAAATAGACTCTGTGGTTTTTGGTCCTCCAGACTAGAGTGGATGAGCTAAAGGTTTTGGAATTTGTGCAAGTATGAGTCCGTGCCTCTGACATCATTGGGGATCAATCTTCGGTGACTTTGGGAGCTAAATGACACTGCCACACTATCTAGTCAGTAAGGAGATTAGGGGTTCAACTACAAAGTCTGTTATCACTGAGGTATGTGGAAAGTCTAACAGCACCTATTATAATTGATAAGCTAAGCAATGCATAATTTAGTGTCCATAGTTCTGTTTGTGCAGATTTGTCCCTGCAACAGTAGTAGAATGGATTGTCCTACTATCCAAACCAAAAGTAAAGTAGTATCTTATTCTTTCTTGGTGGTCATTCACCTTTTTATTGTTGGCAATTGTCAAAGCATAAACATTTAGGAGACTTGAAAAGACATTATGGACAATCCCAGAGGACTGCACTCAGTGCATAGAGCTATTGCTGACTAGAATGGGAGCCCAATGGAATTGCCAAATGTGCAATCTTAGTTAGCTACACTGACAGACTAATAAGAATAATCTAGTAATACCACAGGGAGTCATAGGCGAGGCAGGATAAGAATTTAGATCCACGTGTGCTCGATGCCGCTCTTAATGCCTCATTAGGGAGGATCGTGTTGCCACATTAGAAATGATTGTACTCAAGCTAGAAGGGAAATTAATACCGGAAACTGTTATTATTTATGATTTACTCTAAGCGAACCATGATGAGTGCTCTTGGGTCCCAGAACCATCACAGACTTCATCAGCCCACACGCCCTCCCCTCCGCCAACTACATCCTCCTAGGGGACCTCAACTTCCACCTGGAGAACAACAAGGACCGCAACACCGCCGCCCTGCTGGACAACCTCGCCAACCTCGGACTCAAGCAACTGGTCAACACCCCCACCCACTACGCCGGCCACATGCTTGATCCCGTCTTCTCATCCAGCAAGCACATCACCTTCAGCAACAGGGCATCACCCGCAACAGGTTCCTCACAGAAGCAGGAGCAAGATCACCGCCGACCAGCTCACCACCTCCCTCAGCCAGAACACACCCGCCAGCACAACGGACCCAAACGAAGCAGCCCACAACTTCACGCAGTGGCTGACCTCCTGCGCCGACGACCTCGCACCACTGAAGAACCATCCCAGCAGACCCAGACGCAAGAAGGCCTCCTGGTTCACCGACAAACTCAAGGACTCCAAGAAGACCTGCCGCACCCTCGAGAACGCCTGGCTCCTCGACGAGACCAATGACAACATGACCGTCCTCAAACACGTCACCCGCAAGCACCACCAGCTCATCCGCACCACCAAGAAGAAATCACTGAAGGAACGACTTGACAACAAGGCCCACGACAGCAAGGAACTCTTCACCATCGTCAAGGAGTTCTCCAACCCCAGCACCGGCAACAACAACATCACTCCCTCACAAGATCTCTGCGACTTTCTCGCCTCGTTCTTCCACCGCAAGATTGCCGACATCCACAACAGTTTCGGCACACCATCCACGCACCCAACCGTCGAACCAACGCCCCCCACTGCCACCCTCCGCACCTGGACCACGGTGACCACCGAAGACACAGCCCGCACGATGAACACCATCCACTCTGGATCTCCGACCGACCCCTGCCCCACCACGTCTTCAACAAGGCCCATCCACCATCGCACCCCAACTCTGGGACGTCATCAACACCTCCATCAACACCGCCACCTTCCCGGAGAGCTGGAAGCATGCCGAGCTCAGCGCCCTACTGAAGAAACCAACTGCGGACCCCACCGACCTCAAAAACATCCGCCCCATCTCGCTCCTCCCTTTTCCTGCCAAAGTCATCGTGAAGATCGTCAACAGACAGCTTGCCGCCTTCCTCAAGAAGAACGGATCCCTCGACCCCTCGCAGTCCGGTTTTAGAGCCAACCACAGCACCGAGACCGCCCTCATCGCAGCCACCGACGACATCCGAGCCCTGCTCGACAACGTGGAAATAGCGGCACTCATCCTCCTGGACCTCTCTGCAGCGTTCGACACTGTCTGCCACCGCACCCTAGTTCAACGCCTCAGCAACATCGGCATCCAAGAGAAGGCACTGGAGTGGATCATCTCGTTCCTCGCCGGTAGAACACAGAGAGTACGCCTCCCCCGTTTCGATCCGAGGCCACCGAAGTCATCTGCGGCGTTCCACAAGGATCATCACTCAGCCCCACCCTCTTCAACGTCTACATGAGACCTCTTGCTGCCATCGCACGCCAACACAACCTCAACATCATCTCCGACGACATCCAGCTGATCCTCTCCCTCACCAGAGACCCCGACACCACCAGAACCAGCCTGCACGAAGGGATGAAAGACGTCGCCGAGTGGATGAAGAACAGCCGCCTGAAACTGAACTCAGACAAGACGGAAGTCCTCATCCTGGGGCCATCGCACTCCGCCTGGGTCGACTCCTGGTGGCCCCCAGCCCTGGGCACCGCTCCCAAGCCAACAAACCACGCACGCAACCTAGGCTTCATCCTGGACTCCTCCCTCTCGATGAACAGACAAGTCAGCCCGGTCTCCTCATCATGCTTCCACACCCTACGCATGCTTCGCAAGATCTTCCGATGGATCCCGACCGAAACCAGGAAGACGGTCACCCAGGCCCTCGTCACCAGCTGACTGGACTACGGAAACACCCTCTACGCCGGAACCACAGCCAAGCTACAGAAAAAACTCCAACGCATCCAGAACGCCTCCGCCCGACTCCTCCTGGACATCCCCAGACGCAGCCACATCTCCGGCCACCTGAGGAACCTGCACTGGCTCCCTGTCAACAAGAGGATCACGTTCAGGCTCCTCACCCACGCACACAAGTCTCTCCACGACCTGGGCCCCAAGTACCTCAACGACCGCCTGACCATCTACACGCCCACCCGCCAGCTAGGGTCCACTAGCCTCGCCTTCGCCGCCGTACCACGCATCCGAAGAGCCACCGCTGGAGGCAGATCCTTCTCCTACCTGGCGGCCAAGACATGGAACTCCCTCCCCATCCACCTTCGGCTGACCCAGGACCATCTCGCCTTCAGGATACAACTCAAGACCTGGCTGTTCGAGCAGTAGCGGACCCCTTGCCCCAAGCGCCTTGAGACCCTTCCGGGTGAGTAGTGCGCTATACAAGTGTTATGATTGATTGATTGATTGATTGATTGATTGATTGATTGATTGATTGATTGATTGAACCCAGGTGAGGACTTATGACAAACTCATGCTGGGTTTCGTGGTTACCCTATGGTACACAAGATGGTGTATGGCGGCTAGTCAGATAGATTGGGTAGCGTCTACCTAAACTGGTTTGTAGTAACGATGTCAATTTCGCAGCGTATATGCGCAAGCATTCAGCTAGTTTCTCATAACATTAAAGTAGACTCAGTTAGTTTTCACAGACAAGGGGGTGTTCAGAAAGACAATCCCTATGCTAATTGTCCCCAGGGAATGCTGTCGTTCAGGCCTTGGGTGCTAGTCCCCAGGCGGAATACCCACCTTTGCTCTTTTTCAAAGAGTCCTTGTTCTGACGCCAGCTGTTCTACTACTGTCCACTTTATGTCGTTGACACAGTGTTCGTTTTCCAGGAAATGAGTTGCCATATTCGTCGTGATCTTCTTACAAAGTATGTTGCT
This sequence comes from Lissotriton vulgaris, assembly GCF_964263255.1. Taxonomy (NCBI): domain Eukaryota; kingdom Metazoa; phylum Chordata; class Amphibia; order Caudata; family Salamandridae; genus Lissotriton; species Lissotriton vulgaris. Next base: position 114,355,609 of record NC_141690.1, on the reverse strand, counting down.
CTTGTGCTCACCAATTCACACCTTCACTGGTCTTGTGGTCATGCCTATGTATTCCAATTTACAGGGGCAGGTACTCATGTAAATGACATTTGTGCTATTACAATTAGTCAGTTTCCGTTGCTCCCACTTGGTTCCGTTGGCAAAGATCAAATGTTTACTTTTCTGTGTGAGGTGGCAGCTTGCACAATTTCCATATGGGTAATGGCCTCCCAGGCCATGTTGTGAGAGCTGTAGTTGTTGTTGTGGTTTCGGGCGCGTGTGAACCAGCATGTCTCTGAGGTTTTTACCTCGTTTGTGGGCAAACATTGGTTTCTCAATGCTCAAAGTCCAACTCGTTAGAATGCGCCAATGTTTGTTCAGCAATTTGGACACTTCGTTGGTGTGGGAGCTGTAAGTAGTCACACATATAGGTCTGGTGGCTACCTGATCTGTTGGGATTTTGTTTTCTAACAATGCTTCCCTGTTGTTATTTCTGGCCCATTTCATGGCGATGTCAATAATCCTCTTTTTGTCTTATTGTCTTTTCTGCAATTTGTTTTTCAAGTCTTGTGCTTGTTCCTTGTAATCCTTGATCTGGGTACAATTCCGCCTTAGTCGCAGAAATTGTCCGTAAGGTAAATTTGTCCATAAATGACGCGAATGAAAGCTGTCATATCTGAGGAGGCAGTTCCTTGCGGTTGGTTTAAAGTGTGTGGTGGTGTGTAATTTGCCATACTCATTCAAAAATATTTAGATCAAGGAACACCAGTGCCTCGTTAGAAACTGTGTGAGTGAATTTCAAAAAACGATTCTGCAAGTTCAGCCATTCCATGAACTGTATTACTGTTTGATGGTCACCCTGCCAAATTACGAGCACATCATCGATGTATCTCCTCCAGGTGAAGATGTGTTGTTTGTATGGGTTGTTGGTGTGTAAAATCTTTGTGCTTTCCAAGTGGTGGACATATAGTCCTGCCAGACTCGGCGCGAATGTACTGCCCATACTGGTGCCGTGGCTCTGGAGGTAATCACTGGTCACCTTACCTATGGTTTTTGAAAAGTAGACCACCACAAAAAAAAATTGTCTTCTTCTCTTAACAGGTCGACTATTAAGCGGCGTTTTGTTAGGTACATTGTTTTACCTGTACTATAGTTCTCACTTTTATTAGAAATTCTGATACAAGTTAGAGAAACGTGAGTAAGGTGGGGATTTGTGTACCCTGTCCTGAAGAAGGTGTTTTTACACCGAAACGCACACAGAGAGGAGTTAATGCACATTGTTTGCGTTATTAACCTCCCACACTTTATTTTAATAGCACCAGCCCGGGGGCCCAATAAAAAAATGTGTCGTCACCCCACGAGCCAGGTACTTCTTAAACTTCACTCACTTAGATCTAAACCCCACCATACACTCACATTTAAATACCCCATCCACACCACACATAGTCATTTCAAGTGCTCCCGCGTATCCGTAGGTCGCAGCACGCCGTACCCCGTACAGGGGTACGAGGACCCCAATGATGAAGCATGACATCAAGGGGCCTGTTGTTGTGTGAGGGGACCAAAAACAACAAGGGTGTTCCCCAACTTTGGAGGACACGCCCTACACTCAAGGAGTGGATTCCTTTTGTTTATTTACATTTGTCTAGGGAGAACGAAATCCATTTCGATCTATTTCTCTCTCTCCCTCTTTTGTTATTGATAATATCCCTGGGCATGACTGCCTGTACATGCAGTCACTTTGATTCAAAATAATCATAGCGATTTTGTTCAATCTCTTGGGATGAATGCCTATTTTCGACCACAATAAACTGCAGAGTCATTCCTCTAATGAAAGCTTCCATACAGTCCCAGACCATATGAGCCGATGCAGTACTCTTATTATTTCCTAAATATTCTCTCAATGCTGCTCTAAGACGGCTACGATACTCAAGGTTGTTGAGTAGATGCCAAGATAATGAGAAAGACTGACGGCACCCCTTACACTCTGCTGCTTCCGTAACCGTAGCACGAGTGGGTTATGATCAGATGTTACTTTAGGACAGATTTCGAGGTGTGCATTGTCCAAGGGTGATCTCTTGGCAAAGATCATATTGATACTTGAATATTGTTTATGTGGATTGGAATAAAATGTAAACCCTGGCAGGGCAGGGCAGAACCTCCTCTAAACATAGTCAAGTTGAGGAATATGCATAAGCTTGAGGATAGCTGCTCGAGTTCTATGCATTCTACCTAGTGTTTTTCTGTTTGTAGTGTTGATCTTTTTGGATCAATAATACAGTTAATATGCCCCATAACAATCAGATCCCCATCCCACCCCATTAGTTCAGTACTTAGAAAATAAGAAATGTCGAGGCTATCTCTATTCGGACCATAAACCAAACAAACGGTGAATGTATGCCCAGAGATCAACAGCTGTACTATTGCCCATCTCCCCTTAGAATCTGCCTGAGTTCGCAGTACTCAAACATGCAGATTCTTGGACAACAACAAGGCAACCCCACGTTTCGAGACTGACTGGGAAGTGCAAGCTAAGACATCAAACCCTAATTGGTTCAGCATGGACCTCTCTTTAAAGGCCAAATGAATTTGAGTTAGGCCAAGTATCTGTGTCTTAATGGCCAAGAGTTCCTCATGTACTAATCCCCGCTTCCTTATTTGGCTTAGTCCTTCAACATTCCAACACATAAACTTTAGCTGAAACATAACATCATCTTCCCTCTGTCACCTCCCCCCTTTGCTCTGATCTTTTGCTGTGTGTCATCTAAATGTAACATTCTTACTATTCTCTGGCTATTTACCCCCACCAACCCTCATTCCAAACATACTAGGATAATAACTTAGGGGTCGATTACGATGGCGGTCGGAAAAGCATTCCGACCGCCAGGGTAGTGGAAAATTACCGTCGGCAGGTACAGCGGCAAAACCGGCAGTCATATTAGGATGCACTGCCTGAAAAATCCTACCGCTGCGGATTAATTCCATGATACTCCGTTGGGAATGTCCAGAAAAGCTGAAAATCCGTCCACAGCGGTCACAATTGCTGCGGAGGTGCCCAAAAACGGTGTTCGACCTGCGGTCAGTAACGCGTGGAGCTGTCCGGGATTTGATTTTTGCTCACCGCAGTAGTACTTCTGCCGTCTCTGAATGGCAGGATTCTCCGCTGTGGTGTGATGGGCTGTTTGAGGCATCGTCATTTGTCCAGCGGTCGTAACCTCATTCCGCACAGCAGTCCCTCTCTATTGGCTCTCTCCGCCACCGCTGCAGAAGCAAATTTCTTGCAGATCCCGAATCTCCGCAGCGGATGGAAAATGGGCTATCCTTGGCCATCGTAATACTGCGGATGCGAGGACTGCCGCAGCAGTGCCGAAAAGGATGTTTTCCGCCAGCACTGTGGAGGTGCCTACAACCACCATCGTAATCAGCCCCTTAGTGCTAACCTTTAGTGATAGTAACCCCATACCCAACCCAACTCAGCCCACCCTTCCAGTTCTAACAGAAAGGAATCATCTGCGTCCCCTGCTGTCGTTGACTGACAGCATGCAGAGAGCTACCACCCGAGCTCCCAGGCCCCCAAGGCTTCCTGCCCCTGTCTCCCAATCACCCTCACACCCCCAGATTAAGCAACCACTGTGTAATAGAGAGAGAAAGACTTTGGATTCAAGAAAATAGGACTATAGAAAAGAAGTCCATACACGTCTGTACAATCCTCCTCAAAAACTTCTCTTCATCGTTTTTGCTTGCCATCTTGAAATCAAGAGTCCACCCCCAACCTTAGGTTGGCCTGCAAGACTCCCATCGGGTAAGGGCATGCTTTGCATCCATCTCTGTGTAGAAAAAGTTCGACCGACCATCTTCAAATACTTTCAGCCAGGCAGGCTTCTGCAAAAATATTTGTGTGCATACTGTTGTAAATAGGTCTAACAGCTGGCGAAGCTGCCACCGCTGGTCCATTGTGGCCTTGCAGAATATAGACACTGAGTCCAGTTTGACAGGAGTAGTGGAACAGGCTTTAAGATATAACGCTTCTTGAAGCAGAAAATTGTTGATATATACCAACATAGAGCGAGGATGAGGTAACCTGCAATGATACCGTTGAGGGGTGAAGGGGTGTAGGTGATGCGCTCGCTGGACCTGTGAGGCCATATTTCAGTCGGACAGATTGGGGAATGCCTGCTGGAATGAACTGACTATGTAGGCCCTGGGGTCCGAGCCCCCCGTTCAGGAACATCGAAAACCCTCAGGTTGTTGCGCCACTGCCGATTTCCCATGTCCTCGACCTTAACCTGTAAGGCCTTTATCTGAGCCTCTTGATTTTGAACAGATCCAGCAGTAAAAGTGCTAGATTCTTACTCAATCGTGACCAGCTGCTGCAGATTGGAGACATCTGATGAAAGTGAGGCAACCTTAACGGTGACGTCCATTAATGCCTGTTTGATATCACAGTTGTCGGCAATTGCTAGGAGATACAATTCTTGAGCCTCCACTCGTTGGGTGGTTAAGGCCTGCAGGATTTTAGTTAAAGAAGGCTCCTCATAGTTATCGGATCTCAAATTGTGGGCTGGTGATCCAGCCATACAGTCTGTTTGATCCACAGATGCTATATTAGGAGATGAGGAAGCATGGCCAGATGTATTGAGGGAAACACCAGAAATTCCTTTGTTACCTTCTGATTGAGCCACAGGATCTAGTAAGCCAGTGTACTTGCGGGGGGCTTGACCCCTCAGTGTGCCACTGACGCTTATTGTGTGAGGTAACATCCACTATAGCAGGACTGGCCGAGGAATTGACCCAGGCACTCCAGTCCCCTTGGCTGCTGCTACTGAATTCACTGCCTCAACCAGTTCATCTCCAGGAGTGAAGTTTGCAATCCCATTAAACTGGAGTAGCCCACCAGCTTTGTCTGGCCACAGCAGCTGAAGGTTAGTCTCCCTAACTGAGAATCCGGGGCTGACTTTTCCTGACCCCCCCTGTGAAGTCAGCGACATTCTAGCCCGAAGCTGTAGAAGCCTCTCCACATGTTGCCATGGCCACACGTTCACCGACTCGGCCGCATCCCTTTTGCACTACAAGCCGCTGAGGGGACATACCCCGACCAGATGCGGTTAAAGCAAGATTAGAGATAGGACAGTGCTTGAAGCCGTAGAAGTTGCAGGACCCCACCTCACCGACCTGCCAAAATGGGTGTAACTATGGACTGATGCAGAGCACAACCGAAACATCTGCACTCAAAATGTAGGTATGAACAGTTTTCAATCAGGCACTGTCTCCTGTATGGTGGTTTTATTTATTGCTCACCATCTGAGGGCCAGAAGTCGGAAGGCGGAGGGTCTGCACGAGATGGTCCAGGCGGTACTCTCCTTAGTTAAATCAATCTGCTATCTTTCTTCCTCCCTCTTCTACAGAAGTCAACTAAACAACAACATCAATGAAAAAAAGTTCATCAACTAAAATTATTAAGTATATTTTTTTTACAACTAAATACAAATAGAGAGTAAATAATGGAAATAATCGAATTAACTAAAACTATAATGTTTTCCTTTATGTTTCACAGATTACACTTCACTAAAACTCCCCCTACAAAACACAAAACAATAATTAACTTTAGAAATAAGGACAAAATCAACATTAAAGAAAAATATAAAACTAAGTAAGTATATAAATTAACCAACAAATAATTGTGAATATCAAAGAAAATCCATGTATTGTAAAAACATTTACAATAAAAACTAACAAATATCTCCTTTTTTATTTGAACTCTAACAAAATTACACAATAAAAAATTGTACTCCAAAACCAATTAAACTCAGGGACAGTGCTGGACAATAAACCAAAAACATTACTATTCCAACTTGAAAACCAACTAAACTCAGAGAAAGTGCTGGATAATAAACCAAAAAAATTGCTATTCCAACTCCAAAACTAACTAAACTCATGGAAAGTTCTTGATATTAAACCATTAAATATTACTATTCCAACTTCAAAACTAACTAAATTCAGGGAAAGTGTTGGATAATAAACAATTAAAAATTACTATATCAACTCCAGTACCAAATAAACTCCGGAACGTGCTGGATAATAAACCAAAATACATTTCTATGCAAACTCCAAAACTAACTAAACTCAGGGAATGTGCTGGATAATAAACCATTAAAAATGACTATTCCACCTCCAAAACCAACTAAACTCAGGGAAAGTGCTGGATAATAAATCATTAAAAATTACTATTCCAACTCCAACACTAACTAAACTCAGGGAAAGTGCTGGATAATAAACCAAACAAAATTACTATTCCACTCCAAATCAACTAAACTCAGGGAAAGTGCTGGACAATAACCCAAACAAAATTACTATTCCAATTCCAAAACCAACTAAACTCAGGGAAAGTGCTGGATAAAAACCCCATTAAAATTATTATTCCAACTCCAAAACTAACTAATTTCAGGGAAAGTGCTGGGTAATACATCAAAATAAATTACAATTACAATTCCAAAATCAACTAAACTCAGGGAAAGTGCTGGATAATAAACCCAAAAAACATTACTATTCCTAACTCCAAAAAAACTAAAGGAAAATGCTACTTAATTTAAAAATTATATTTATATAAAAATATAATCCTTTTAAAAACAATGAAAAAAACAAATATTTCTAAAAATGTACATTTATTCTCAAAATTAAAAATTTTAAAATGTGTACAAAAATTTAAAATACATAAGAACGTGATAATTATAAAATGAAATAAGTAAAAGATTATTATCACAAATTTGAGATACAAAGATAAAAAACATAAATATTCAATTCAAAATTACATTAGAAACACATTTAGAAAGTCTAAACCATCCCATTAAAACAATATTAATACTAAACAAATTACAAAACAATAAAAAGGTATCTAAATATAAATGTACCAATAATTAACCTATTGTACATTTATTTAAATATCTTTTAATAAAAAAATATTGATTAAATATTTTATACAATTGACATCTAAATATTAGCACCCAAAAACAACCTTCACATTTATATATATTTCAATATTTTATGCAAATGTATTTATAACCAACATTATTAAATTATTTCCCAGACTTATCCCCTACCCAACATCCTGCTCCTAAAATTTTACTTGATTCAAATATATTTAAAACTTTTAACAAATATTTTTAATTTACTCCCCATCCTTATCCCCTATAAACCCAACATCCCACTCTAACTTATCTTTTAGACAGTCTGTTTTTCCAGGGAAGTTCCAGAGGGGGGCAAGACTAGAGTAGAAACTTATACCCATCAGCCTTCTGATACTTGCCCACATTCCGGCCATGGCCTGTAGTACCTTGAGCCAAACTTCAAAATTAAATAATCCTTGTCTATGTTTGCCCCTTACGGCATGGCTAGAAACATATACCCAACACCAGAAGAATAAAGGGATTTTAATAGCATTCTAGGGAGAGTTGAAAGGCCCATGCATAATACTGCAGATCTGGGTGGGTTAATCCCCCTTCTCCCTTCTACGTCTCAGCTTTTTCCAGGAGATTCTAGTTCCATTATAGGCCTAGATGAAGGAGTTTATGGCCTGCTGAAGTTTGTCAATCAAAGGCTTACCAAAATGTAGGGGGATTGTATTGAGGAGGAAGGTAATCTTTGGTAATATCATCATTTTAACCAAATTCACCCTCTCAAAGATTGAGAAAGGGAGGTAGGCCCAACTCTTCATAAGCCGCGTGCATTCCCTTGTAACGTTTAACATATTAACTACCATGATTTTACCTATCTCCTCCACTATCTTTAACCTTAAGTATCTCATCTCTTTTTTGATCAGGTGATGATTCTCCTCTAAATTCCATGCTATGATCTCTGTTTTTCTGAGTTTACCTCATACTCTGACACCTTCCCAAACTCCTCTGCATGCTGTCAAATGACTGGGAGGGCGGCGGAGAGATCCGTGAAAGGGACCTTAAGGTCCTCAGCATAAAGGGCCACTTTTCTCTCTCACCCTTCATAACTAAATCAAGGGATATTCACCTCATCTCTGAGGTTCTGGCGAACGGCTAAATGTAGAGGTCGAAAAAAGAAAGGGGACAGGGGGCAGCCTTGTCTGGTACCCCTCGTAATTCTAAAGGATTTAGTTAGATTGCCATTGACCAATACTTTTGCTGATGAACCTTGATAGATCTGCCAGATGACTCTGCCAAAGTACCTATATTGTACTTTTCTAGTAACACTGCCAGATACACCCAGCTGACTATCAAAAGCCTTGGTGGGCTCTAGAGTTATGACTGCCAGAGGGATGGAGTATGTTGAGGCTAAATCTATTGCACCAATTAGGTTGTATCTGAGTTTGTGTAAGTGTCTACCCGCAACAAATCCCTTCTGATTGCTCTGCAATATATCACCTGCTACTGCGCCCAGAAGATCCACTAAGACTTATGCGAAAATCTTATAATCCACGTTGAGCAGTGATATAGGCCTGTATGATTCACATTTTGCTGGATTTTTCCCTGGCTTTAATATTAAAGTGAAAGTTGCCTCGCCCCAAGAGGTAGGTAACTTTACTCCAGAGGTTAAGTTCTCATTAAACAGAAGGGTCATAACTAGAACTAGAGCATCGTCCTGATTTTTATAGAGCGCTGTTGGTAGGCCATCTGGACCTGCTAATTTTCCCCTTTTATTTGATTGCACAGCCCTTTTTACCTCCTCCTGAGTCATTTCCTGCTCGAAGAAATACTGTTGTGATGTTTCTAAAGGTTTAAGTACAGTTGAGCTTACCCATTCGTCTACTATATCCTTATTGAATTCTCTGTCCTCCGTATATAACCCATGAAAGAAGTCATAGAAGGCTCTCTCTGTGTTTGAGTCAATATTTAATTTAACCATAATCTCAATATCCTCTATTTCCCTTATCAAATTTTGTGTTCTGTCTGCTTTCGCTTTCCAGGCCAACAATCTCCCTGCGGCTTCCCCATATTCATAATAGACTAGTTTACTAGCCTCCCAGCGCTTTATGATCCCCATCTGCAAGACGGTGTTTAGCTGTTCCTTCAATTTCTTAAATTTATCTGCATCTTCCTGCCTTATCCCCTTTCTCCTCTCTAAGCTCTTCATTTCCATTTCTAACTGGCCAACCTCCTCTCTATAACGTCTATTTCTAAAACATAATCTACTAGTGATTTTACCCCGTAGCTATGCCTTTAAGGTGTCTCAAACTATTGGGTTAGAGGCCATCCCAATTTTAAGATTTACAAATTCCTCCGTCTCAGAGCACAAATAACTCATTTCATCTAAGTCATAGAGTAGCGTCTGATCCAATGTCCAGACTCTCCCAGTCTTTTTACCTTTTAAGTCCAGGCCCTTATATACCCCTAAATGATCAGAAAAATGGACGGTTAGGTACCTTATGTCATGAATTTCCTTGCTTAGGCTTAGACTGACCAGGAAGTAGTCTATTCTGGATCTGTGCCTGTATTTCCTATTAGGAGTCACCGAAATGGGGGCCGGACCTATCCCTACAGATGTCACAAAGCCTCAACTGCTTCATCATCGAATATAGTTAGGCTTGCGATTTAGGAGTTGCAGCCGCTCTATTATTATTTGATTTATCCAGGTTGGGGTTTAATACAATGTTAAAATTGCCCATCATAATTACAGGATCAGGAAAATCTAGGTTAGAGGACATTGTATTTAAAGGCTCAGGGTCATCACAATTTCAGACGTAATAACCTACTAAAGTTATTAGGTTGCCCATCAATATTATTTCAATAATGACCCACCTGCCACTTGAGTCCACTAAAGAATCGATTATGTGTGCCTTAATTTGTTTCTTGATTATAATCACCATACCTCTTATATTAGCGCTGTGGTCAGTTCAGATCATGTGCCATTACCATTTTTTATACTTTTAAATTGCTGTGCATTAATTTTTAATCAAATGGCTCTCCTGCAAAATGATTATCTGTGCTGGGGAATCCCTAATATATTGCAGAATTTTTGCCCTTCTCCTTTTAACACCTAAACCATTAACATTCCAGGATAAGAGCTGGATCGAACCTATCATTGGAATATTGAGGTATGCTAACCGGACCGTTACATTTTTGTGAGCTAACCGACTTAACCAACTTAGGTGAGGCAAATGAGGAATTTTCTGGGGGTTTTATCCTACATGCTCCCCACCCTGGATAACCCAACCCACTTTGTATCTGGACTTGATATTAGTCTTAATTGCTACGTCTCTGCCACCCACCAGCACACACCTCTTTTGTGCAATATCCATGACCACATAACTTCTAAATGTAAATATATTATTATTAACCCCCTCCACACCCCTTCCTCACTTTAACCATGGTTTCCAATGGAGAAATACTAGAAGAGGAAGAATAAGCGAATAAGAGAGGGAAAGAGCTCAAAAAGTTTCAAATCTTAAGGATATTAACTGGCTCCTTTTCCTATACTTTCTAAGAGCTCTTACGCATCTTGCTTACTCCTTATATTATGCATCCTATTCTTATGCATGACTTTTAAGGAGGCAGAGAACTTAAGTTGGGCTGCTGCCACAAGCTTTTTAAACTCATCAAGTTTTTTCCCCAACTCCCATTGCCTAACTAAGGTTGCATGGGAGAAATCAGATCTTATTTCAAAAGAGAAGTCTTTCTCCTTAAGTGACTTAGAGGCTTATTACGATGGCGGGCGGATCGTGTAACAAGTATCGTTTGCGGACAACGAACCAAGTTTATAGACAAGTAAGGACGTCTTAAACATGCACAATCATAGTTATACTCATATATGGCGTTCTCCCTTTGTAGACAGTGACGTGTACTGCGATTTCGGGACATTAGTAGCGACAAGGGTCTTGTACCTGTTTTTATGATTGCACTCAGTAAACCATCAAGCAGAAAACAGGATTATACATTTTGAAGTAAGAATGGCTTTTAAGCACAAATAATGACTGCGAGATATATTGATTAATCAAAACTGCACGAAGTCAATAACTTCTAAATATTATTTTTCTTGTGTTACCATGCAGATCGAGAACAGCTCATCCCATGGTACATATGTATCTAATACATTAATTTGGAAAAATGAGATAATTACCAGTACCATCTTTAAATCAAAGCTAGAACTAAGAATCAGTGAATCGCTTAATAGATTACCTATGCCCTATAAACAAAGTAACACAACTTAAACATCTATGCAGTGATTGCAAAACCTCTCTCTCCCCCCCTCCCTTTTTTCTTGTGTGAATATTCTAGCCTGGAAACATATTCTCCTATCGTATAATTAAACTCGGTTTACTACAAAGAGTCCAGAAATATTTACAGCATTATATGCAGCTCACCTATTTAACAAGTAAGTAATAGGGCTGGGCAAATACTTCTTAAGAAAGATTATACAACATTAGAATGAGGAGATATGCTCATATGGAAATCACTTGTTGGTCACCCTTTCTAGATAACCATCATCTAGTCAGGTGGAATATTACCCAAGCATCCTACAAGTTCGTAAAGCCCCATATATTTGGGTAAGTAATGGTGAACCTTGAACTTAGCAATAGATATCTCAAGGGTGATCCAATATAACTTCATCATTTTAGGTCTGTGATAACTCCATTATGAGAGCCCAACACATGACTCCCACCATATATGTTTAAAACATTAGTTGGTGTCAAGAGTCAACGTATGTGAACGAATCATACTATCACATGATAAGAACAAAATGAAATCTAAGACTCATTTAGAATAAAAAGATTTAAGTGATGAGTTTAAGTGATATCCCGGGTATACCCATCTTTATGGGCTTTGTTGTTTGCTCTAATAGTCTATAGTTCTTTTTATCTATTTTCTATTATCCATTTTCTTTCTCTCCGTCTATATATCTTTTTGTCTCTCTTTTATCTTAGTTTTATTTTATTGTCAATGTTCCCCAATGCATTTTTTCCGGTCTGAATATATTTGAATAACAGCTTGAACATGAATTACAAATGAGTTTGATGTAATAAATGCAACAACCTTCAGATAAAGGACAATGAGATCAATGGTTAGATAACAGGTTCAATCATAAGTTGTAGATAGTCAAATAAATTGTGAGAAATTGATGCCTTGTATATATTGTAAATATAAATTGACCAATGTAAATAGTATGTACAGTTAATGATCTAGGTGCCATGATTGTTTGTGTAAATGAATAATTTGTTGTTTTGCGTTTTCTATCTCTTTTTCACTTAATAGTTGTGCAAATAGACGGTATCCTGATGAAGGCAGCAGCACCGAAATGCGGGTAGTTCCTATTCTGCCACTTGCCGTCATCAAATTATCCGTTGTTTTCATACAATTATTGCTTACTAATCATTATATCTTTCTGATTTGAGCTGAATATACATGTATACAATTTGTAAATATAAAATGTGGGTTTACATGCATAATTGTACAGAGTTGAAGAAGAAAAGAATGAGCTATTTCATGAGTTAATATAAAAAAGAAATAAAATAAATATATATTTTTCTATATCATGTTGTAGACTATTTGTATTTGCACCTGGAATATATGTGTACTCTTAATTGAAAATATATGTTTGCTATTGCTGTTTCACCTAATTAGTCTTCTATCCCTACGTATAGCAACTTCATTTGTTTAGTAGGGGTCCCCGTGTTTTTCCAAAAAGCATCCTATTCTTATCCATGACTTTTAAGGAGGCAGAGAACTTAAGTTGGGCTGCTGCCACGAGCTTTTTAAACTCATCAGGTTTTTTTCCCCAACTCCCATTGCCTAACTAAGGTTGCATGGAAGAGATCAGATCTAATTTCAAAAGAGAAGTCTTTCCCCTTAAGTAACTTAGGGGCTGATTACGATGGCAGGCGGATCACCACCACCGGCCCGCTGGTGGCAATCCGCCCGCCATCGTAACCTGATTTACCCACCGCCAGATTACAATGGCGTTGGGTATTGCGGTGGATGTAAAGTCCGTCTGCCGCTTTTCCACCGGTCGGCAATCGTTACGATTGCCGGACGGACGAAGCTGGGGCACATATATGGTGGCACCGCCATCCTAATTATGAGGCTGGGGTTCAATGGTGCCATCACTGCCATGGAAAGACTGGTGGGGATTTGGGCATTGTGGGCCCCCAGGGGGTGGGGGCTGCACTTGTCATCGCCATGCACAAGGTGGCAGGCACTGCGGGTCCCTGCCACGTTGTGCATGGCAATGCACAACATGGTATTTAAAATGCCTGATGCGACCGCCGAGGTGGCGGTTGCATCATAATTGGGGTGGTGGGTTTCAAATTTAGACCTAGTCTCACACTAATCTTATGAGTGCGCTGAGACCTAGGCTTGTTCCTTGACATGAATGAGGCAATGGACCAGTCCTGGGATTTGGAAGGGTGCACCAAGCATGCTGCCACATGGCTGACAGTAGACCTCTGTGATTGTCATGGTTTTAACATTTAGATGTAGAGTAGTGGTGCCAGCATAGTGTTTTTTATTATTAATTGCTGTGACCAGAACTTTTTATCTGTGTCACTGGGGTGGAGACCTCCTGGCCAACTCATGTAAAGTCCTTCTTGTATGTGGTAACCCAGATCCTATCATCCTAATATCTCTGGTGAACGTGTGGTAGATGCATTATGTGAACAATTAAACTAGAGTAATGAGGCATTCAGGTTCCATTTGGAAGCTCCTTTCGTGTCCTTTGCACAGATTTGAGGTGAGGTTGTTTCCAACACAGTGGAAGTGTATTCCTGACATTTCTGGGTCAGGTGGTGGTGAAAGGGAAATTGATTTCAGAGGAAATTCATCATCAAACTAAAAAGAGATGAAAGCAGTATTCTATGGCCTATCCCATTTTTCCCCTCCCTTTCTTGAACAGGTAGCTACAGTGAGAACAGACAACATGTTGCCAAGGTCTCATCTCAACAAACAGTCAATAACAGGTTCTCAGCCTTCGGCAGCTCTGGTCTATCATATAATCAGTTGGGAAGTCTCATTTAATTTTGATCTCAGCGACTCATATTCGAGAGAATGACAATATCCTGACAAACTCTTGAGCAGGGTTGTTCCTCTTCCCACAATTATTGCCTAACTCCTCCCATTCAAACACAAATGTGAAAGGTTAGGTTTTGCACCAGTAGACCTTTTTGCTACAGCAGAAAGTTATATTCAACATCTTCTTTTACATGGTTAGGGAGATGGGTTGCTGGAGGACGGATGCCACAATGTGTTTGTGGCCTCCATTCCAAATATACGCCTTGCCTCCCTATCCGTTAATAATCAAACAGTCAGACTGACTTTGGAAGTAGGAAGTGGATCTGAATCGAGTCTTTTTCCAGTGAACCAGTGTCCGCCTCGATTTCTTTTGCAATCTCTGGAATTGTGTCAGAGGACGCGGTTAGTGGCATGGATGTTGAGAGAAGGGTTTGAAAAACCTAGATTTCTCCTATTGGATCATCAGTACAGAAATCTCAACGTTTGACTACTAGATTTCCCTGTGATGATCACTGGTCTTCATGAGCTAAATGTGCACTGATAAATCTCCCAACCTGTCAGGCTGTGATTTAAAATGGGAATTTTTATTTCTCCAGGATGGGTGCGACAAGGTTCTAGCTATAATTACATGATTGGTACAAAGGGCTGCAATAGGAGCTTTCAGGACTCCTTAGGAGGTCCTTGAAATGGATGCAGTATTGAGTGGACTATTTAAGTGTTTGTTTTATTTTCCAGATTATTTATAAGACAATTCCTTCATGTGATCTTCATTTGATTCCTAAAGGAATACAAACAGATATATTTTAACCTTTGGATGAGGTGGATGTAAAACATTGATCTCTAAAAGTCTAAAAGTATCTTCAGCATTTTGGTGAGTTGGGCTCATTATCTATTAAATCCACTTATCTAAGAATTTCTTCAGACAGAAAGATTCTGAAATTAGGGCCTGGATGCTGTCGCCCCCCTGTCCTGAAGAAGAATCATTGCACACCTTGGATGTTATGAGGGCAGTCAGAATATATCTGACAAGAACACAGTGTAACAGACATAGTGATATTTTGTTGGTAAAATTGGCATTTGCCAGCAACGTCAAAAGGCATCGACTTCTAAAACCTTGATTTCAATGGCTTAAGTGTCACAAAATGCAGAGTGGTCTGGCAGCAATATGGGCGAAGGCTTGTGGGGCTTAATTTGTGGACCTTTTGTAAAGCAGGCATACGGACTACTTTAACTTGTGTAACACAGTACAGATTGCCTGTGGGTTGCTGTGAAACTTTGGAATTTGGGTCAAGGATTTTAGCAGCTGCTATGACCTAACTAACCATCTTTTCCTTTTTGTTTTGCAAGTGTATTTCATTTATTTCTACATATAAATTGGGAGTTGTGTCATTGAGGAACTGAGATATATATGTTGCTCTAGTATATCCACAAATGGTAAGAAACTGTATCAGAAATGGGTTGAGGAGGAAAAGAATCAGGGTACAAATTTACTAAGATTTTGGGTCTGGTTTGGCTCACCCTTTTGGCGTAGCACCAAATCAAATTCTAATTTGGCATTTACAAAGACATGCCAAGCCCAATTTGTGTGGCTTTGCATAACTTAAAAAAAAGTAACACTAGGCAGAGCATACCTTCCAACACAAAAACTAGTTTTATGTGTGCTGCAGAATGCATCACACATACAAAGAGGAAGTAACAAGGAGAAATAAAGATATTCATGAATTACTTCAGATTCCTTTTTGTTATGCCAACACAAACGAGTCACCTACGCTGACTCATTCACAACCCAGATTCCTTCTTTAAGCTTTGGAATGGCAGGAAGAGTTGTGGTTCCCGCTCATCCTTTAAAGACCCAATAGGAGGAGGGCAATACAGTCGAGGGAGGGTAGGGTTCAGGTTCAGGTTTAGTTGGTTAGAGCTGTGCACATAGTGTCTGGATTGGATGTTTGACACATTATATTATATAGTAGTATACAAAGGGTATTCAGAGTACTGTGGATTACTAGTCAGTAAACAATCCAATATTCACATATAAATATTAGCAGAATACAATTGGTGCACCTGTCATCTGCCTTAGAGAAGTTGCAGAGTACCAGAAGCATGCACTAAATGCTGACGCTCTTGGCCAGCTCTTAAATGACTATCAGAAGGGCTGGTAGTTTGTGAGCTGAAGCCACAGAGTGGGATGGGAGCATGAGTCAGCATGCGATGAGTCAGCAGAACTCAGACTCCAAAGCTGCAGTCTGAGCTGCAATTTACTCTTGGTTGTTGTTTACCAGATCACTATAATTCCAGCTGCTCCTTCGTGCACAACTATGACTGTGTTGCGCATTCTATTGTTTCCATGTATGTTTTCACTTCTGAAATGGTGACGCAGTCTAGCCAGGCCATGACTAATACACCGCGCGAGCCACCCAGCGGTTTCATGCAAATCCTACGCGAAGTGACCCTTCACAACGGTCTCCTTGGAACAAAGGTCGTCAAGACATGTTGACAGTTCCTTGAAAGGTTTTTCGTTTTTTCAATGTATTAGCTCCCGCAGTGTAAAAGCACTTTCATATTTTAAGATGGAAAAAAATATTTTTAGAAGTGATGAAAATCTGTGTAAGGAAAAAAAAGTACGAAACAGAAAAAAAAATAACTGGCAACCTAAATTCAACGACAATAATACATTGGCACAGCAAAAATGGAATTTAAAGAAAGCAGAAACATTGCCAGCTAGTGGCTATAATTAATATTTGTCTTTAGACAATAAAGGCTCGTTCAGAAAGCAAAACTCTTCGCAAAACAGCATAATTCCTGAAATAGATCTTAAATTCAGGAGGACTTTATCAGTGCGGTAATTAACGCTAGTAAAAATCCCAGACGAGCCGAGGTTTACTGGCTTCAATAGGTAGCAGCATTGAGGGTACTGAAGCATGGTAAGGGAACTTCCAGATTGCAGTCGCGTCTTTGAAGTGGTGGTTGGTGTTCAAATGTATTTATCTGTTCCGGGTGATGTTTAAGCCATAGATTTTGAGATATACTAAAATGCCTGCCACCCATGGTTCTAGGAGAAAACATTTGCTACTAGTCAAGAATCCCATAGAGAACACACCAGTCTTCCTTTTGATAAAATGGGTGCATCGTTCACATATATTTGATGCAATCAGGAGAGCAGCAAATATTTTATGGCAAATGCATGCACATGTACTTAGCAAAGTAGTGTACACAGGCACCAACAGCACGGAGGGCTCACCCGCGGGAGGGGGGAGGATCAGAAATATAAAATATGCTTTGAATATTTGCCTTCGGGCACCAGTGGGGACACATCACCCCCACAGAGTTTTTTTAGAATTCCCCCAACCAGGCAAGGTGCAGGAGGCCAATGGAAGAACAAACATTGGCGAAGCCAATAGGTCTGGCCGCCACTGTGTCTTTTATATAACAATACTGAAAGCATTAAAAACAGAATGAAAATGTATGTTAGTTTTTAGGTTTCACATGTAATGGTGTGTTCACCAGTTTTAGGTTCGATGTGTAATGGAACATGCACAAGTTTGCCAAACATATCATATTTATTACATATTTCATACATACGAAAAGAGGTTCAGCTGCAGAGATCGGTACACTTGTGAATTATGGAGGTGGCAGTCTGCTGCCAAGATGTGTAATGACCAAATACGGCTGCCCGTCCAGACCTCCCGGAGAGTGGATCTGCCAAGTCCTGGGCACACATATACGGATGTGATTAAAAAAAAATCACTTAAATGTAAGTCCATGGGAAAGATCAATTAAATAAAGTTCGCAGAGGAGTTGTTTCTTGTTTCTTTTAATTGTCTTTGCGTTGTAAATCAATCAGCTTAGAACAACAAGCCGACACGTGTTTCGTCAGGGAAAAGTAGACCCCGACTCTTCAGGGCTGTGCTGATGGAAGCAAGGCGGCGTAATCCCCCACCATTATTCTCTGGAAGCGAGCCATGGAGGACATTTTTCCGATACTCTTGCAATAATTGACTATTGACACATATCTGTGCCTTCACTTTACTTTCCCTCTCTCACGTGGATTTGACGTGAAGCCGGGGGACACAGCTCACCAACCTTACTCAAATTTATCACACTTGAACACACACCTGTGTGTACTTCCGTGGCTCCACTTGAAATTCCGCAACCGTGTTTTCAGATCACCCCACAGATTGGGCGCGTTCCCACACACCCAGTAGTACAGACCTGTCGGATTGGAATTATCACCAGCATCTCGATTACACCGCCACATAGGGGTTACAGGGGTCTCCCCTACCTGGCTAGCACCATATCTACTTGTAACGGTCTTGACGCACACGCAAATTTAGCTGAGCGCCACAACTTCTTACCTACTGAAAACCCTCTCTTTTTGACTATCCTGAAGAGTGGAAATACCTATTAAGTCTTCATCGTTAGTGCCAACCATGTACCCTACCACAGTGGTGTTGCTGCTATTATTAGGTTTGGACTTGATTGCCTTGCACCTTCAATTTTACTATGCTGGGCCTCTATTGTGCCCAGAAGCTGATCGCCACTAAATCTAGTGCACCCCCCTCCCCCACCCCCCGATGATTGAAGCGTCCCCCACCTGACACAGCTGTGTCGGCCCTCCGAAACCTGCTAATTCCACTACTTCTGTACCCGCATTGCTTTGTAGGCATCACTCATTTGCGACCCACAATTCATTGCTGTCTTTCACACTCTTGTATCTAAAAACCTAACTCTTTCCCTCCTTTGCTATACTGCCGTGCATCACCAGGAGTGCAGTGTGCTCACCTGAACACAGTGCCTACCCACTTCCTGTATTTGATGCTATTCCTGGCCCAATGGGAGTGTAACTCTTCCCCACTGCACAATATTGTCCTTCCCTTCACCGCCTCCTGCCTGAGCACAAAGCATGCAGCCTTGCTGCCTACTGCCAGCTAAGTACCCCCACCTCTCCCACAGCAGCCACAATAACTTGCACATGGCCACAACCTACGCCATAGATGAAAGGGTGACGCAAAATGACTACACCTTTACATATCACGGTACAACTCCAGGCAGTGACACATAATAGGCATGTTTGTGGATTTTACCATTGGTCTAAATATCCAAAGAATACCTACATTTTTACTTAGCATTTTGACCCATAACCCTCTTTGCTCATATTTAAGTATGTTTGCAATGCATGGAGTGTGAGGTGCAGCATTTTATTGTACAATCAAATTTAAAAGTTGCATTTGTTTATTTTTTATTGAGCAGATACATAGAACATTCGAAAAAACATAAGATGAAACATTCCATAGAAATACACATTCATCGAGAATATACATTATAAATTAGAAAATTGGGACCAGATGTTTTTTACATATAATACCAGACATAAATAAACTGAATTATTGTGGACATGAATAAAGCGTGTAGTGTCAATTTGCACTTCTAAGCTGATAAATCCTAGGAAACATAATACCTTTTTTATGGAATATGATGCATCTGAAGACTTCACAAAAAGTGCAAACGTGCCTAAAATACATATATAATTTCAGCAATACCAAGACTAACCTTATAAAATAGTAGTATAGCACCATCCATGATTTAAAATAAATATATTATACTGTACCCATCAAGAAATGACCTTCAGTGAAAGTGCAATCGTGCTTTGATAAATTGCATATCTCTATGTTCCAGATGGTACCCAAAATACTAAACAGTACACGTTACAATATCTTATACTAGAAACATGTATTTTTGCTTTTACTATCTAGCCTGCTATTCTCACGAGTTCTTTTACCTCCATAAACTGCCACGATGAAGCAAACCTTTTTATGCCAACCCTTTTTGCAAACGCTTCTTCAAAATTTTTTGTTCAATTAATTTTATTATGCCTCTCTTGATACGTTGGTACCCTAGATGTCTTCCAATTTTGAAGGATCAAGGAACGCTCTATTAAAGGGGGAAAAAAGGTGCATATGATTACTACATTCTTTACATGGTGATCAGGTCACCTTGTAAATGCCAAAGTTTTTACTGGAAAGTAAATACATCTTCAATGTTATGTTAATGTATAAGGTCTACGGTAACCTTAAGCATGACTGAATACTATGAAGAACATGACCAAGTGTGCGTTGTAATACAAGCCCTGTTTTCATGGAACCGTTTATATTTCCATCATTTTCTGTGCTAAAATACAGCCACTCTCTCGTGCACATAACAGCTTTGCATGTCAGTCACCTGGCTTGCTAGAGACCCAGATTTCCAGTATTAGCTCATCATTTAAGAGTTTTATTTCAGTCTTGGAACAAAGAAGCTATGACATGAATATTTATTTGTTTATCAAGTTATCCTGAGTTTTATAGACACGTAGGTATCACAGCGCTTTACATAAGGAACAGCGGGTTGCAAGTTACACATTTTACATAGGTTACACAATGAGGATCAAACTTACAGGCTAACATGTTACATTTGTCAAAAGCAATCAAAACTTAGTAACCAAAGAAAAAGGCCAGAGTTACAGAAAATTCGTCATGGGAGGGGGAGGGAAGGGAGAGACAGGGAGACAAGAAGAAACTGTGCCCAATACGGGGCTGGGTAGGTGATGGCCGAGGTGATGAACCGGGGCCAATCTCCTCAATAGCTGAACCAAGCAGCTCCACCGGGCGTCGGACATAATGCTCGGACTCCGCTGTCAGGATAGTGAACAGGTGTACTCAGAGAGTGCCAGAGTAGCGCAGGGAGGTGGGGGGTGAGAAACCATGGAACAGGAACACAAGGTACAGCGAAGTTGCAATGTATAAAAATTACACATTAGTTGCACAATGATCACACAGTAAACAAGCATTTGCAATGCAATAGGTCTTGCATTTGCGAGAGTTTGCTTTTGGCATGGTTAATGGCAATGCCTTTTATCTATGTGTTTTGGTTTTGAGTGGATTTGATGTATGTGGTTTGGAGTGGAATTTTGTGTGTTGAATTTGGGTTGAATTGTGTGGTAGTCAGTGTATTTGTATGAAAATTATGTGTCAAAGTGTGCAGTGGAATTATTATTATTATTACATTTCATATATAGAGCCAGAATCGACCCCCGAAGGGGTATCTCCGCGCTTGCCTTGGGAACCCGTCCTGGTTTTTCCCTGTGAGATAGCCCCTACAGGGCATCCCCAAGGTGAAAGCCAGGCATCCCGCCGCGGGGGGCCGTTGTGGAGATTAAGCAAGCTTAATGCCCAGAGTTGCAGTGTGTGAACCCATGATTAGGTCAGGCACCGAAGCGAGAATTATCGAGTCCGTGGACATTTGAGCTCAACACCCTGCCGCGTCGGGAATTGAACCCTGGTCCCGGGTCTTACCTCTGCTTCAGGGTCTGCCTGCTCTAACCAGTGAGCCACACTTCTCCACATGTGTATAGCAATGATGTGGTTATGAGTGTACTGGAATTATGTGGAGTGGGGTTGTGTCATGAAGTGTCATTATGCGATATGGTTGGGTTGTGGAGTGGTAAGTAGTGTAGTTTAATTATGTGGTGTGCTGTTGAATTTTGTGGTATGATGTGGAATTGTGTGTTGTGGAATAAATGTAGGTGGTGTCTTACTTATTTGTAATTAATGGTGGCCTGGTCTGCCAATTTTCAGTAGAACACATGGGTATTATACCACTGCCTCTTGCTGGTGTGGAAAAACTCACCTTAGTAAAAATTATTTGTTGTATGTGCTATACCAAGACAATTAAAAAAAATTTAGATAGTGAGCTTTTTTGGGAAAAAGAAACAGGATCAGAATCTGTAATTGGCACACTTATCTTCTAAACACAACGAAGAAGTGTGGAGCAGGCAAACGCTGTAAATAAGTGCCACGATGCTTCGAGATATGTTTAGTGCACGTTTAACTTTACTGGTGCAGTCTCAATGTATCAAAACGCTGAAAAAAATAGACAATCCAAAGGAGGACACATGTATAAATATTTTACAGACTGTAAAAAATGATAACAATATGCAATTACTTATGTGTTGAAGTTATCCAAGAGGGGCTGGTAAAGGTGGACTTGTGTCACAGCCGGGATCCACAAGTCAACATGAGGCGACACTTAATCACCGTGTTAGCAGGTCAAACCAGTCCAAAAGGGCAGGAAAAGAATGCAGCCCAAAAACAGAGCAATGACAAGCATTTACAATGCAACGGTCTCGGCATGGCTAAAGTTAAAGCTATTAGCATTGTAAATGAACGCAAGTTTAAGGTCTTGACATTGTAAATGACAAGGTCTTTTATTTACGTTTTAAAAACCAAACATAAATAAAAGTCATTGTCATTTACAATGCCAATAGCTCAAAGTCGCGTAATGTGTATGGAAAACTACAGTAGCCTCCTGAAGAGTGCCCTTTAACTTAATTTTTTACAAATGAAAGCCCTGGCACTTTTTTTTTTACAAATTAAGCATGGGTGGTGTCCGTGTCTGCATGGCAGTGGTGGTGTCCGTGTGTGCATGGGAGTGGTGGTGTCCGGGTGTGCATGGGAGTGGTGGTGTCCGGGTGTGCATGGGAGTGGTGGTGTCCGTATGGCAGTGGTGGTGTCCGTGTGTGCATGACAGTGGTGGTGTACATGTGTGCACGGCAGTGGTGGTGTCCGTGTGTGCACGGCAGTGGTGGTGTCCGTGTGTGCACGGCAGTGGTGGTGTCCGTGTGTGCATGGCAGTGGTGGTGTCCGTGTGTGCATGGCAGTGGTGGTGTCCGTGTGTGCATGGGAGTGGTGGTGTCTGTGTGTGCATGGCAGTGGTGGTGTCCCTGTGTACGTTTCTCGTGCCATGGAGAGACTGAGTACAGCGCCTGGCCTGGGTCGGGTCAGTCTGCCCAGTAATGATGTTTCTCATGCCATGGTTAGACTGAGTACAGCGCCTGGGCTGGGCCGGGGTCAGTCTGCCCATAGGCCACGGTGCTCGTGCCATGGAGAGAACAGCGCCTGGGCTGGGTCGGGTCAATCTGCCCAGTAGTGACGTTTCTAGTGCCGTTGAAAGTACAGCGCATTGGCTGGGCCGGGGTGAGTCTGCCAGTAGTGACGTTACTCGTGCCAAGGAGAGTACAGTGCCTGGGCTGGGCCGGGGTCAGTCTGCCCATAGGTCACGGTGCTCGTGCCATGGAGAGAACAGCGCCTGGGCTCGGTCAGGGTCAGTCTGCCCAGTAGTGACGTTTCTAGTGCCATGGAAAGTACATCGCCTGGTCTGTGCCGGGGTCAGTCTGCCAACAGGTCATGGTGCTTGTGCCATGGAGAGTACAGTGCATGGGCAGGGCGCAGTCTGCCCACAGGTCACGGTGCTCGTGCCATGGAGAGAACAGCGCCTGGGCTGGGCCGGGGTCAGTCTGCCCAGTAGGGGCGTTTCTAGTGCCATGGAAAGTACATCGCCTGGGCTGGGCCGGGGTCAGTCTGCCAACAAGTCACGGTTCTCGTGGCATGGAGAGTACAGTGCCTGGGCAGGGCGGGGGGGGCAGTCTGCCCACAGGTCGCGGTGCTAGTGCCATGGAGAGAACAGCGCCTGGGCTTGGTCGGGGTGAGTCTGCTCTTGTGCGATCAGACCTCAGCCAGCAGATAGGGTAGAACGGCTGCTTTTGGAAACCCCCAGTGCGCCTCCCAGATTAGCCCCTGTGACTTCCAGAAAAGCAGGCGAGGGGGAGGGGGGCAGTGTTTGCCTCGGTGCTGCAAATGGCAGCGCTTTGTAAACATTACATGCAGACCCTGTCTGTGGTTTTATCTGATGGGCCCCGCTCATGGAGACATCTCCGGAGAGCTGGGAGCGAACTCAGCGCCGGCAGAGAGTGCCCCGCCTGCAAGCTGCCAGTCTGATGAGCCATGTGTCTGTATCTGTGTGTGTCCGCCTGTCTGTCAAGCCACCTGTGTGTCTATGCACCTTTTTCTACCAGCCTCTGTGCCTGACTCTCTATCTACTTGTCTGTATGTGCTTGCAGGTCTCTCTATCTACTGTCTATCTTTCTGTCTGCCTCTATCTAACGCTCTGTCTGCATCTGTAGCGCATAGAAGGTGTGCGCTCGGGTAATCTGTCTCAAGAAGCTGCTAGGCTGGTGTACAGTAGGGCTGCATTGGGTTACTTTAGACGGCACGGAATAACGCTCTGTCTCCATCTGTAGCGCATAGAAGGTGTGCGCTCGGGTAATCTGTCTCAAGAAGCTGCTAGGCTGCTGTACAGTAGGGCTGCATTGGGTTACTTTAGACGGCACGGAAAAAAAGCATGGCTGATTATCAGCGCCGTGCGCCTCTCTGCAGACTCCCCCTGCATTCCAGAGAGGCGCGCAACGCGATCCGCTCTGCATGCAATGCTGTAGATACAAGACCTGGCTGCGCGCACAACGTTATCCTATGGGGAAACGCTGCGCGCGGCCAGGTCTGTCTCACTTCGGTGTTCTCAGACTGCTGAGACGCCGACAATAGTTCTCTGGCGAGAACGCGCTTTTCAGCGCGTTATAGCCAAGACCTAAAAAACGCTTCCAACCTAAAACAGGGAGCTCGCATTTCATACTATAAATATGGAATGTAGCGGGTAGCTTAAAAAGTGTGACGGAGCGACTCACTTAAGGCGCTATATTGGAAATTACGAAACCTAAATATATCCGTATGCTATGAAATAATTAAAAATATATATCCTTTTTTGTTGCCCCATCTGTACAAGGAAGCTCAGGTGCTTCTTGATTACATGTAAAAAAGTAACAGAATCTGCAAAGCTAAAGAGACTTCAAATGAAAAAAAATTGCACTGCATTTTTAGCACATATTAAAAGGTGACAAGTGAACAAGCACTGAGATGTATTAAATAGGTAGCTTAGAAAGTGAATTCTCAAAAATATATAGGAGGGGGGCGAAGGGTCAAACCATATACATATATATTTTCTTTAAAAAAAATAAGTCGGATAGTGGCAGCGGTGAACCAAAAGCGTGACATGAAATCCTGAAGTGCATGGCGTTTACCTTTGGATGGGCCACGTTCACAGGTGTGAGGGGGCTGCCTTAATCGCCCATGATACAAGACTGCAGGATGTCATGTGTGGAGGAGTCTGCAGCAGCTAGTAGTGTTTTAGGAAGAGTGCCAGTCTCCTGCTGAAGTCACAGGGCTAAAGGACTTCATCTGCTTAAAGTGCTATTTGCTGGGACCTGTGAATCCGGCACCTCTGAAAGAGCCAGCAACCTCGACGCCGACGGACGTCGCCGAATCCAGCTCGACGTAGTGGGTAACGGCCCCAGTGTCCCGCTTCCTCGACGACCGGCCGCCGGGCCCGACTGACGCCAGCAGCAACACCAGTGAGTGGGAGTATGGCTCCAGCTCCAAGGGACCTCGTGTCTGCACCGCTGCTGATCGCATCGCCCTCGTGCCCTCTCGACGCCGTGAGCGCTGCTCACTCTGTGCAACCGCATCATCGACAACGACGCCTGCTGAGGCCTGATAGACACCGAAGACGCGACGCCGGATTGCTCGACGCCGCTGATCATCGTGTGCTTCATTTTCCAAAGGTACTGTGTTGTTGGGGGTCCGTGTGACTCCGGGCTCGACGTAGCGCTCCACGCGGTCGATGCCGAACCTTTGGATTAACTTTGCCTCGACGTCGTGTAGCCCCCGTGTGGGTTACCCTGTTGCTAAGAACTGTATTGCCAAGAAGAAGATTTGCCTTGATACTAAAGACTTTTTGTGCTAAAGAAGAAACTACCGTTGAATTATCCTTTTTCCCTTCCCCGAGTATTTATTAAGATTGTGTACATTTTTGTCGTTATTTGGTCTTGTGCTAAGCCTTATATAAAAATACTTATTTTTATAATACTACGGTGTCGTGGCTATTTGTAGTGTATTCACTTTATTACTGTATGTGGTCATAACTGCTTAACACACAGCCTCTGAGATAAGCCTGTCTGCTCTGCCAAGCTACCAAGGGGGTGAGCAGGGGTTATCGAAGGGTGTGATCCCCTTGCCCTGACTAGAAAAGGTGTGTCCTTATTTGTCAGAAGTGTATACCTCTGCCAACTAAAGACAGCCGGCTCTAACATTGGATGCAGCGGTGAGGATTTGGACCTTGCATTTATGACTCATGTGCAGTGATTAGTGTGCGCTACATAGTGAAAGCAGACCATAACGCAGTCACAATCGAATTGGGAAGGATCCTATTTTTGGTTCTCCGCTTTTCTGAAGCTTGATTTTTTGAACACTACCAGTTTTGACCATGAGTGACAACGGAGTCACTGCCCCTGTTGTTGTTGTGGAGGAGTTTGATAGGAAGAAAATGAAGAAATACAGGAAGAAGCAGCTGCAACACTTTTGCGAGCAGTTTCAAGTTCCTACAACAGGCCTCGAAAGGAAAGAGGATTTTCGCAAAGCTTTGGAGGCCTGGTTGGAGTCCAGAGATCCCTCTGATGCTGTGGTGGTACCGCCAGTGGAAGGGGATGCGGAGGCGCCAGCGAATGGGCCTGAGTCATCTCCCGGAAGCAGTGTTTCCTCCAAAGGTCTTTCCCCTGAAGAACGAGAAGAAAGGGCGAAGGAGCGTGCATACAACATGGAAATGGCAAGGCTAAAGATAAATGGGCAGTTGGAGTTAGAAAATGCAAGAGGTAGAAGAGAAGCTGATTTGGAGACCAAAAGGTTAGATTTTGAAAGGGAGAAGTTAGCTTTGGAGCGTGATACCAAGTTGAGGGAGTTGGACATCCAAGCTAAGAAGTTAGAATTGAATCCCTCTGGTGGCAGCATTCCATCTGGGCCTGCAGAAAGTAGGTTTTATTTCCCGAAAGATGTGATAAAAGATCATCATAGGAACGAAGATATTGGTCAGTGGTTTAAAGCGTATGAGTTAGCATTGTTGGCCCACCGGGTCCCTGAGAAGGATTGGGGAGCGGGGTTGTGGGGTCGCTTTGTGAATGAGGGGAGAGATACCCTGTTAGACATGCCTGTTGAGGATAGGATGTCGTATGCTCATATGAAAGATGCTTTAATGTTGCGGTATGGCCTAACCCCCGAGAAGTACAGACAAGCTTTTAGAGAATGTAAGAAGTTGCCTGGTACGACGTGGGTTGAATATGTGTCTTATTTTTGCAGAGCCATGGATGGTTGGGTAAAGGGCAGCAAAGTGGAAAGTTATGAAGCTCTTTATGATTTGTTTGCTTGGGAGCATTTGTCTAATAACTGTTTACCAGAGCTGCGCCAGCACCTGATTGATAGCAAGATATCTAACCCTAGAAAACTTGCTGAGGAGGCGGACCGCTGGGTCAGGTCCAGGGTCCACAAGGGTCCAGTGGGAGACTCAGCCAAGGGTGGGCAGGGTCCCCAGCAGAAGAGTGGGGGGGACAAGGGTAAACAGAAGGAGTCCCAGAAAGGGCCCCAAAGTAATCCCCAAGGGAACCAAGGGAAAGGTTCCCAGCCTCCCCCTGAGAAGAAGCCAGGGGCCCTGACGGGTAAACCTGTTCATAGGGGCCCCCTAACCTGCTACACTTGTGGGCAGGTGGGACACCGGTATTACGATCCCCAGTGTCCCATGAAGAAATCGAATGCACCGCCGAGTGCACCCCCGTCAGTTGGCGAGTGTAGCCTTGGGAGGGGAGGAGATGGTTGTCCATGGTGGGAGGGGTCCCGCAGAGATGTCCCTGGTCTCGCTAGGAGACATGCAAATGGTCCCTCCACCCCCTCTGCCTAGTAACACTAGTAAATATAGGCAGTGGGTGACCATTAATGGCCATAGAGTGGAAGCTCTCAGAGACACCGGAGCGAGTGTGACAGCTGTCAAGTGTCACTTGGTGTCCAGAGAGCAGGTGGTTCCCCACGCATTCTACCCTGTGATAGCTGCTGACAACTCCCAGAAAGAGTGTGAAGTAGCTCAGGTTTCCTTTGAATGGGGGGGAGTTTCAGGTACTCTTCAGGTTGCTGTGAGGCCCGCCATGCCTGTCGATTGTCTCCTGGGCAATGATTTAGAAGACTCCCCTTGGGCGAAGGTGGAGAGAGAGGCGCACTTGAAAATGTTGGGCGTGCCAGAGTGGGTGTGTGCAACCACTCGATCGATGACAGCGAGTAAGGGTGTTGATGGGGTCCCGGAGCCTGAAAGTACGGCCCAGGACCCAGCTGTGAAGAGAAGAGGCAGGAGGCGCGGGAAACCGGCCCCCGTAGTTCCCGTGGTCCAGGAGGAGGTAGACCCTGAGGGGGATGCCCTGGAGCCCACAGGGAAACAAATTGCCGAACTGGGAGACTTGCCCGAGCTGACCCATTGGCAGCAGGATGGTGGTCCCTCCAGGGAGGAATTCTGTGCCGAACAGAAGGTGTGCCCTTCTCTTGTGGGCATGAGGCAGCAGGCCTCAGCCCAATCCTCAGGTGATCAGTCAGGGTCACATTTTGTGTACTGGGAGAACGACCTCCTGTATAGCGAGCCTAAGGCTGCTGAGCCTGGGTCAGCCCGTGTGCTGGTGGTACCCCAGCGCTTCCGAGCCTTCCTACTGGGTTTGGCTCATGACGTTCCGTTAGCTGGACATCTGGGGCAGGACAAGACCTATGACAGGCTTGTCACCCATTTTTATTGGCCTCAGATGCGAAGGGATGTAGACATCCATTGCAAGACTTGTCACACTTGCCAGGCAAGTGGGAAAAGCGGAAGGAAGCAGAAGGCTCCCCTCCAACCTTTTCCAGTGGTCAGCACCCCCTTTGACCGGGTGGGTATTGACATTGTTGGGCCCCTGGACCCCAAGACAGCCCTGGGCAACAGGTTCATCCTGGTCTTGGTGGACCATGCCACACGGTACCCGGAAGCCATCCCTCTCAGAACAGTGACGGCCCCCGTGGTGGGACGGGCACTGATGGGTGTTTTCTCCCGGATGGGGTTCCCCAGAGAGGTGGTGTCAGACCAGGGCACCAACTTCATTTCGAACTATATGAAGTCTCTGTGGAAGGAGTGTGGGGTAACCTACAAGTTCACCACTCCTTACCACCCTCAAGGAAATGGGCTGGTTGAGAGATTCAACCGGACCCTGAAAGGCATGATCATGGGTCTCGAAGAACCAATGAGGCGGAAATGGGACGTCCTCTTGCCATGCCTGTTGTTTGCTTACCGAGAGGTGCCGCAGAAGTCTCTAGGGTTCAGCCCCTTTGAGCTCTTATACGGTCACCCGGTAAGAGGGCCTTTGAGTCTGGTCAAGGAAGGCTGGGAGCAATCTCCCAGGAAACCTCCCCAGGATGTGTACAGTTACATGCTGGCCTTTCGGAACCAGACTCGGCGCTTCAGAGAACTTGCTCAGGCAAATCTGGAGGCCAGCCAGGAGGAGATGAAGCGTTGGTATGACCGGAATGCCACTCTGGTAGAGCTTCAGCCTGATCAGGAAGTGTGGGTCATGTCCCTTTGGAACCTTGTGCGCTCAAGGACAGGTGGACTGGACCGTTTAAGGTTGTGGAGAAGAAGAGCGATGTCACCTACTTGGTGGACTTGAAATCTCCCAGGAACCCCTTGCGGGTCCTGCATGTCAACCGTTTGAAGCCCCACTTAGAAAGGTCCGAAGTGGGCATGCTCCTAGCTACAGATGCTGGAATGGAGGAGGAGAGTGAGCCTCTTCCTGACCTCCTGTGTGCTAAAGAGCAAGACGGGTCAGTGGATGGTGTGGTCCTCTCTGACACACTGACCCTTGAGCAGAAACAGGATTGTCGCCACCTGTTGGGACAATTCCCGGATCTGTTTTCCTTGGTTCCGGGTGTCACTCATTGGTGTGTCCATGACGTTGACACCAGAGACAGCCCTCCTGTGAAGCACAGGGCTTACAGGGTGACTGACAAGGTTAGAGCATACATTAAGGAGGAGGTCTCCAAAATGTTTGCGTTAGGGGTGATTGAGTCCTCTAGCAGTCCTTGGGCCAGCCCAGTGGTATTGGTCCCGAAGGCTGCAGCGCCTGGTGCTTCACCAGAACTCTGGTTCTGCATGGATTACCGAGGACTCAATTAAGTCACGAAGACTGACGCGCACCCCATCCCCAGAGCTGATGAGCTCATCGATCGGTTGGGGGCTGCCCGGTACCTCAGTACGTTTGATCTAACGTCTGGGTACTGGCAGATCGCCTTGACTGATGGGGCAAAGGAGAGGTCCGCATTCTCAACACCAGATGGGCTATACCAGTTCCGGGTGATGCCCTTTGGGATGAAGAATGCCCCTGCCACCTTCCAGAGGTTGGTCAACCAGGTCTTGGCTGGACTGGAGGATTTCAGTGCCGCCTACCTGGACGACATCGCACTGTTCAGCGCCAGCTGGGAGGAACACTTGCGCCACCTCCAGGAAGTGTTGTTGGCCCTGCGCGGAGCAGGCCTCACAATCAAAGCCAGTAAGTGCCAGATTGGGCAGGGTTCGGTGGTGTACTTGGGGCACCAAGTAGGGAGCGGCAAGGTTGCCCCCCTGCAACCCAAGATTGATACCATCCTGGCTTGGGCGCCGCCCAAAACCCAAACTCAGGTGAGAGCCTTCCTAGGACTCACGGGTTATTACAGGAGGTTTGTCAAGGATTACGGTAACATTGTGCACCCCTTAACTTCGCTGACTTCCAGGAAGCAGCCACGAAACGTGATCTGGACTGATGCCTGTCAAACGGCCTTCGACACCCTGAAAACTGCAATGTGCACAGCACCTATACTCCAGGCACCCGACTTTTCGAAAGAATTTATTGTCCAGACGGATGCTTCAGAGCATGGCGTGGGGGCTGTTCTAGCTCAGGTAAATGAAGAGGGCCGAGACTTGCCTGTAGCCTTCATCAGTAGGAGGTTACTTCCCAGGGAGACGAGGTGGAGTGCGATAGAGAGAGAAGCATTTGCTGTGGTCTGGGCGCTGAAGAAGCTAAGACCCTACCTGTTTGGGACTCACTTCCGGGTTCAGACAGACCACAGGCCCCTCAGATGGTTGATGCAGATGAGGGGTGAGAATCCGAAACTGTTGAGGTGGTCCATTTCCCTACAGGGGATGGACTTTACGGTGGAACACCGCCCTGGTACAGATCACGCCAATGCTGATGGTCTGTCCAGATTTTTCCGCCTTAGTGATGAGGACTCCTAGGTCAAGGGTAGTTTTCCCCACATTTCAGCTGGAGGGGACACGTGTTAGACCTCACATCATTGGCTTGAGTCTCTCCTCCATTTTTTCTGTTTGCCTCCACTGTTTTACGATATTTTGCTGGTATATGCTTTGGGCGCCGTGCCACTGCTGATCAGTGCCATAGCGCAAGTGCTCCCTATGTTAAATTGATGTATCTATTGTATCCATGTTTGGCTTATTTGGTTTACTGTCAGTCCCTAGTCTAGTGCACCAGGAATGCCGGGGCTTATAAATACAAATGCCGCTCGTGGGCTTGCAGCACGTGTTGTGCCACCCACAGGAGCGGCCTCGTAAAAGAATGTCTACGGGTCGGTCATTGCGAGACCCACGTGCAGCCTAGTGCTGTCACGCAGGCTGCGCAAGTATACCTACTTGCCAGCCCCTCAAACCTTCCCTTGACTTCATGTTAGTCACCCCTATGGTAGGCCCACGGGCAGGGTGCATTGTAAGTGTAAGGTAGGACACGCCTGACCAAGTTGGCATGCCCTGATAGTGAACAACCGCCATCTTCGTTCTTCACTATTGCGAGGTAGCCTGCTCTCCATTAGTTAGAATGGGTCGCCGGGATTATTAATGCTATCATCCTAGCTGGCTCGGGGAGCCTGGTGCAATGTCGAGTTTGGTATCCCTGAACTCGGGGTTTAATTGCGCATCGGCTGGTGTGGATGGTTTTTGGACTCTGGGTTCGAAAATAGCACTTTTAGAAAGTGTCTATTTTCGTGTCTAACCATTTCTGGTTTCTGCTGGTCTTGCGTGTGTGTGACAGGAGCTGGGTGGCTCCAAGAGGTCTGGATGAGTCAGTGTGGGATGAGTGGGACATTTGCGTTGAGAGTAGGGGGAGAGTAGTTGTTGATAGCCTGCCCTGCCTGGTACAATGCCGGCTCCACCTCCTGCCAAGCGGCTGATGGCTCTGTGCCTGCCATGGACGATCCTAGCCCCACCTCCTGCCAGGAGGCCGATAGCTCTGCTCCTGCCAGTGTCAATGCTGGCTCCACCTCCTGCTGGGCGTCTGAGGACCCAGCCCTGCTCAGTGAATAGGCCAGGTGCTTCTGCATGGCTCCACCCACAACAGACCCAGGATGTTGGGAAATTCCCCTGCATGGACAAAGGGATCAAAGCCGAGAAGGGGTATAAGAGAAGGACCCCTGAACCAAGAAGGTAGATCACTTCTGACAAGGAACCCTGTAACCAAGGACAAGAGGCCTGCTGATCTGAGGACTTGCCTACCCCTTCGGCCAGTGTGCTGTTTGCTGGGGGGAATCCTGCAGTGCTTCTTTATTTTTGACAAGGAAACCAGGAGAGAGGAACTGTGTGTGTACTCTCACGCTTGCTAAGAAAATCTCCAAGGACTGGAAGAGTGCCAGTCTCCTGCTGAAGTCACAGGGCTAAAGGACTTCATCTGCTTAAAGTGCTATTTGCTGGGACCTGTGAATCCGGCACCTCTGAAAGAGCCAGCAACCTCGACGCTGACGGACGTCGCCGAATCCAGCTCGACGTAGTGGGTAACGGCCCCAGTGTCCCACTTCCTCGACGACCGGCCGCCGGGCCCGACCGACGCCAGCAGCAACGCCAGTGAGTGGGAGTACGGCTCCAGCTCCAAGGGACCTCGTGTCTGCACCGGTGCTGATCGCATCGCCCTCGTGCCCTCTCGACGCCTCTCGACGCCGTGAGCGCTGCTCACTCTGTGCAACCGCATCATCGACAACGACGCCTGCTGAGGCCTGATCGACACCCAAGATGCGACGCTGGATTGCTCGACGCCGCTGATCATCGTGTGCTTCATTTTCCAAAGGTACTGTGTTGTTGGGGGTCCGTGTGACTCCGGGCTCGACGTAGCGCTCCTCGCGGTCGACGCCGAACCTTTGGATTAACTTTGCCTCGATGTCGTGTAGCTCCCATGTGGGTTACCGTGTTGCTAAGAACTGTATTGCCAAGAAGAAGATTTGCTTTGATACTAAAGACTTTTTGTGCTAAAGAGGAAACTACCGTTGAATTATCCTTTTTCCCTTCCCTGAGTATTTATTAAGATTGTGTACATTTTTGTCGTTATTTGGTCTTGTGCTAAGCCTTATATAAAAATACTTATTTTTATAATACTACGGTGTTGTGTCCATTTGTAGTGTATTCACTTTATTACTGTATGTGGTCATAACTGCTTAACACACAGCCTCTGAGATAAGCCTGTCTGCTCTGCCAAGCTACCAAGGGGGTGAGCAGGGGTTATCGAAGGGTGTGATCCCCTTGCCCTGACTAGAAAAGGTGTGTCCTTATTTGTCAGAAGTGTATACCTCTGCCAACTAAAGACAGCCGGCTCTAACACCGGGCATCACCAGGAGTGCAGTGTGCTCACCTGAACACAGTGCCTACCCACTTTCTGTGTTTGATGCTATTCCTGGCCCAATGGGAGTGTAACTCTTCCCCACTGCACAATATTGTCCTTCCCTTCACCGCCTCCTGCCTGAACACAAAGCATGCAGCCTCGCTGCCTACTGCCAGCTAAGTACCCCCCACCTCTCCCACAGCAGCCACAATAACTTGCACATGGCCACAACCTACGCCATAGATGAAAGGGTGACGCAAAATGACTACACCTTTAAATATCACGGTACAACTCCAGGCAGTGATACATAATAGGCATGTTTGTGGATTTTACCATTGGTCTAAATATCCAAAGAATACCTACATTTTTACTTAGCATTTTGACCCATAACCCTCTTTGCTCATATTTAAGTATGTTTGCAATGCATGGAGTGTGAGGTGCAGCATTTTATTGTACAATCAAATTTAAAAGTTGCATTTGTTTATTTTTTATTGAGCAGATACATAGAACATTCGAAAAAACATAAGATGAAACATTCCATAGAAATACACATTCATCGAGAATATACATCATAAATTAGAAAATTGGGACCAGATGTTTTTTACATATAAAACCAGACATAAAGAAACAGAATTATTGTGGACATGAATACAGCGTGTAGTGTCAATTTGCACTTCTAAGCTGATAAATCCTAGGAAACATAATACTTATTTTATGGAATATGATGCATCTGAAGACTTCACAAAAAGTGCAAACGTGCCTAAGATACACATATAATTTCAGCAATACCAAGACTAACCTTACAAAATAGTAGTATAGCACCATCCATGATTTAAAAGAAATATATTATACTGTACCCATCAAGAAATGACCTTCAGTGAAAGTGCAATTGTGCTTTGATAAATTGCATATCTCTATGTTCCAGATGGTACCCAAAATACAAAACAGTACAAGTTACAATATCTTACACTAGAAACATGTATTTGTGCTTTTGCTATCTAGCCTGCTATTCTCACGAGTTCTTTTACCTCCATCAACTGCCACGAAGAAGCAAACCTTTTTATGCCCCAAACCCTTTTTGAAAACGCTTCTTCAAAATTATTTGTTCAATTCATTTTATTATGCCTCTCTTGATACGTTGGTACCGTAGATGTCTTCCAATTCTGAAGGATCAAGGAACGCTCTATTAAAGGGGGAAAAAAGGTGAATATGATTATGTGTCAACTACATTCTTTACATGGTGATCACGTCACCTTGTAAATGCCAAAGTTTTTACTGGAAAGTAAATACATCTTCAATGTTATGTTAATGTATAAGGTCTACGGTCCCCTTAAGCATGACTGAATACTATGAAGAACATGACCAAGTGTGCGTTGTAATACAAGCCCTGTTTTCATGGAACCGTTTATATTTCCATCATTTTCTGTGCTAAAATACAGCCACTCTCGTGCACATAACAGCTTTGCATGTCAGTCACCTGGCTTGCTAGAGACCCAGGTTTCCAGTATTAGCTCATCATTTAAGAGTTTTATTTCATTCTTGGAACAAAGAAGCTATGACATGAATATTTATTTGTTTATCAAGTTATCCTGAGTTTTATAGACACGTAGGTATCACAGCGCTTTACATAAGGAACAGCGGGTTGCAAGTTACACATTTTACATAGGTTACACAATGAGGATCAAACTTACAGGCTAACATGTTACATTTGTTGAAAGCAATCAAAACTTAGTAACCAAAGAAAAAGGCCAGAGTTACAGAAAATTCGTCATGGGAGGGGGAGGGAAGGGAGAGACAGGGAGACGATAAGAAACTGTGCCCAATACGGGGCTGGGTAGGTGATGGCCGAGGTGATGAACCGGGGCCAATCTCCTCAATAGCTGAACCAAGCAGCTCCACCGGGCGTCGGACATAATGCTCGGACTCCACAGTCAGGATAGTGAACAGGTGTACTCAGAGAGTGCCAGAGTAGAACAGGGAGGTGGGAGGTGAGAAACCATGGAACAGGAACACAAGGTACAGCGAAGTTGCAATGTATAAAAATTACACATTAGTTGCACAATGATCACACAGTAAACAAGCATTTGCAATGCAATAGTTCTTGCATTTGGGAGAGTTAGAGCTTTTGGCATGGTTAATGGCAATGCTTTTTATCTATGTGTTATGGTTTTGAGTGGATTGGATGTATGTGGTTTGGAGTGGAATTCTGTGTGTTGAATTGTGTGGTAATCAGTGTATTTGTATGAAAATTATGTGTCATAGTGTGCAGTGGAATTATGTGTATAGCAATGATGTGGTTGTGAGTGTACTGGAATTATGTGGAGTGGGATTGTGTCATGAAGTGTCATTATGCGATATGGATGGGTTGTGAAGTGGTAAGTAGTGTAGTTTAATTATGTGGTGTGCTGTTGAATTTTGTGGTATGATGTGGAATTGTGTGTTGTGGAATGAATTTAGGTGGTGTCTTAGTTATTTGTAATTAATGGTGGCCCTGTCTGTAGAACACATTCGTATTATACCACCGCCTCTTGCTGGTGTGGAAAAACTCACCTTAGTAAAAAATGATTTGTTGTATGTGCTATAGCAAGACAATTAAAAAAATTAGGAGAAAATTTAGATAGTGACGTTTTTTGGGAAAAAAAAACAGGTTCAGAATTTGTAATTGGCACACTTATCTTCTAAACACCACGAAGAAGTGTGGAGCAGGCAAACGCTGTAAATAAGTGCCACGATGCTTCGAGATATTTTTAGTGGACGGTTAATTTTACTGCTGCAGTCTCAATGTATCAAAACGCTGAAAAAAATAGACAACCCAAAGGAGGACACATGTATAAATAATTTACAGACTGTGTAAAAAATGTCCTGATAACAATATGCAATCACTTACGTTTTGAAGTTATCCAAAGGGGGCTGGTAAAGGTGGACTTGTGTCACAGCCGGGATCCACAAGTCAGCATGAGGCGATACTTAATCACCGACTTAGCAGGTCAAACTTGTCCAAAAGGGCAGGAAAAGAATGCAGCCCAAAAACAGAGCAATGAAAAACGCTTCCAACCTAAAACAGGGAACTCGCATTTTATAATATAAATATGGAATGTAGCGGGTAGCTTAAAAAGTGTGACGGAGCGACTCACTTGAGGTGCTATATTGGAAATTACAAAACCTAAATAAATCAGTATGCTATGAAATAATTAAAAAAATATATCCTTTTTTGTTGCCCCATCTGTACAAGGAAGCTCAGGTGCTTCTTGATTACATGTAAAACAAGCATTGGGCATGCCAATTGGTTTCACCATATTGGTTGCATTAGGGTCTTCCTGTGATTCTGGGCACATCACAATCACCCCGTGCCTAAAAATAAAATTAATAGGTCCTGCTGTAGGGCAATTGGTACTCGTGTAAAGCGCTCTGATACTTAAGGGTAGAGTTTACGCTATATAAAACCAGCACCGCCGCTTCTGTGTCCCTCTGCAGTGCAGAGACCATGGTAAGAAGACATGGGGGTCGGATGGGCCAGGATCGGGAGGCGGCTCCAGGAATAGAACGGCTGCAGCGCCCTGGAGGCGCCCGCCCTCAGGAGGCACATAAACTAGGACTGGGAGCTGTAACAGTGGAAGTAGCGTGGAGTGCTGGCTGTACTGCAGTGCGCACCTGCTCCGGCCCAGGTGGTACTGCCCGTCCCGTTCGGCGGCCATTTAAGAATCAGGCAACTAACTCCCTTTGCGAATACGCAAGTAGCTTTAAAAGCATTTAAATATTGTGCCCACGAGCACGAAGCGTGTGCTTGTTTGAACTGCAGCAAATCCGTTTGAGGCCAACTGTCTGGTCCCGGTGGATATGAAAAGAGGCCCACTCTGACCCATTGCAACAAAGAGTGCGAAGCCATCAACTAATCACGCACCAAATAAGCACTGAAAATGCAATATGACTCTTATTTACGAGAGACATATTGCATTTTCTACAGAAGTGCAGGCGTGAAAGAAGGCATGGACGGGAGGGGGTGGCGGGGTGCTGCTGGCCTGAGAAGTCACGATTTAGGAAAGAAAGGGACCCCTACTTCTAATGCATTCACTACTAGTAGGGAATAAATCAAACTATTTTTTAGAAGAACAAACAGTAGTGAGCTTAATAATTAAGCCAAAAAACCCAAGGAAACAAATCAACTAATTAGATAATTATAGTGACATGTAGACAAAATTAATAGAAACAAAACCATGCTTTTTATATTCTAAATTAGTTTGTGATTTATTTAAATATTTTCTTCATTTTTGTTGAGAATTTCATTTATAAAAAATACATATAAATCATTAAAAAGTCAATAACATACATTTTGTGATTTCAGAAAGTTATCTATATATAGTCAAAAACACAAATAAGAAAGAGGGGGGACAAAAAAACAGCACAAATGACTATGATGATAAATCGGGCTAGTGGAGTAAGCAAAGCGGTGGATGGAGGTTCGGCTATTGCCTTCTTCAGGAGTCCGTCATTTGCATTAGGACAAAAACATAACACTGCAAAACATATAAAGATCATGTCACACAACCTTGTACATTAAATATTTTATACTATAGATATAAGCATCTTATGTGAGCCTTGGGCCTAGGTCTAATTCATATAAATATACACTATACATACATTATTTGAACACAAAAGCAATTAGTGTCTCTTAAAACTATATCCCAGAGCAGTTACATATTATTGGAAAATTTTGATTTATTTACATAACATGATTTTTTATCTGATATGTGGATATACTTGACATTTTCAACTTGAGACAGTTGCAACCTAAGTTTATACTCCTAATATCTCACCGAATATCTATACATCTTAATAACATAGAAAGATAGCTAAGGGCGTACCATCAAAGGGCTGTATACAGAATTCATAGAAAAAAGGGGAGATTAGCAGGATTGTAGAAAGTAAAAGAATGAAAGAGAAAAAGCCTAAATAGTTCCTACGTTGGTATGTCTAAATGGGTATTGTTTATGGTTGTCATTTTGGTTCCCCATATTAAGTTAGGATAAACTTTTTAGAAAGTTGACTGAATAAATGATTACAAATGAATTAAAAGTAATTACTTACATAGGAAGAGAGTGTATACTTATTTGGATAGATCTCTTGAAGGTCAGTCAACTGGATGGGACCGTACTTTGTATCTCGCTAAATGTGAAAAACAGCTATTATGTAGCACGATATGGTAGGAAGATATGATAGTAGCCAAAGGTAAATAAAGAATGGCGATTTGACTAAAATACTACCCATGTCGAAGCGTTGTTACCATTCGTAAAAACATGCATAGTTGCCTGATTTTCTCATGTACTAAGGTAGTTTTTTATACAGTAGTTGTTTAACTGATATCCTATTTATTAAACATGGATGCATATATTTAATTATGCTATTTTCTGGGTTGAACTCTCCATCTCAGTTGAAAGCGGGTATCGATAGTAGTTTAGGTTTGCTATAGTAGAGCAAAGATCTTATTTGGAACCATATATAAAGACATATCTGTACTTTGCTGGTATCCGTATTCTCCTTATTAATGTGATACTTGTAGCGCTTACAGAGGTATTGAAGTCATGTCAATGGATATACAACACTGCAATAAAAAGAGATAATA
This sequence comes from Lissotriton vulgaris, assembly GCF_964263255.1. NCBI lineage: Eukaryota > Metazoa > Chordata > Amphibia > Caudata > Salamandridae > Lissotriton > Lissotriton vulgaris. The sequence continues at coordinate 114,316,662 of NC_141690.1, read as the reverse complement.
TGGGGTGTTTACCGATCGAGAGGAGAAGATATCTATCAGGGTGGTAACTTGCATCCTAGTTTATTTACCTTATAAGTTGGTCACGAACTGCAGGATGGAACAGGAGGAGGCAGGGAAACAAAACTTTTTTAAAGGTAATGGTACCGATAGCTGTGGAAGAACAATCATGGCTGTCATGAGGCGGGATTAAGTTTCCATAAACCAATCAGCATGCAGCATTTACGATTGCAGCCAATGACAAAGCTAGGTTGAAAGTGGGCGTGGCTTTTCCCACTATAGTTGTATACAGCATCTTTCGTTGAGACAGCGCATGCGCTGCCTAGGCAAAACCTAAGAACAGAATCTGCAAAGCTAAATAGACTGCAAACGAGAAAAAAAATTGCACTGCATTTTAGCACATATTAAAAGGTGAAAGGTGAACATGCACTGAGATGTATTAAATAGGTAGCTTAGAAAGTGAATGCTCAAAAATATATAGGAGGGGGGGCGAAGGGTCAAACCATATACATATATATATATATTTTTAAAAATAAGTCGGATAGTGGCAGCGGTGAACCAAAGGCGTGACATGAAATCCTGAAGTGCATGGCGATTACCTTTGGATGGGCCACGTTCACAGGTGTGAGGGGGCTGCCTTAATCGCCCATTATATAAGACTGCAGGATGTCTCGTGTGGAGGAGTCTGCAGCCGCTCGCAGTGTTTTTACTCTGTGCTCAGCCTCGTGGGCAGCCAACCCTTGGCGGCCCGCAGGCTTGTCAATCAGAGCTGCTCTTCATCATGTCTGTCGCTGCTGCTGCCTGCCCGTGAGGTTACTGCCAGCAGCTACAAGCAAACGCATACAAACATATACACAGACACATGCAAACACATACACACAGGCGGGTGCGCAAACACACAAGGTAACATGCAGGCAACACACACCAGAAGCTCCAACATATGCAGAAAACACTCTCACACGGAGAGTGGAGAGGTGTGGCTCACTGGTTAGAGGCGGCAGACCCGAGTGCAGAGAACGGCCCGGGACCAGGGTTCGATTCCCGACGCGGCAGGGTCTTGGACCAGGATCAGCGGACTGATAATTCTCGCATCGGTGCCTACTCCGACCGGGGAGCACACTCGGCAACTCTGGGCATTAGCTTGCCTCATCTCCACAACGGCCCCACACAAACGCCGGGGATGCCTGGTTTCACCTTGGAGACCCCAAGGAGGGACTATCTCACAGGGAAAGCCAGGACGGGTTCCCCAGCGGTCTATAGCGCTACGAGGCCTCCGGGTAGCAGTGCGCTTTACAAGACACAACAATTTACAATTTACACACACACAAACGTGTCACACACACACACACGACAGAAGCCACGAAGGTTTAGAAGGTAGGACCTAGAGCAGGGAGAGTGGACAGAGCAGACAGTCGGCCTGAGGGAGGAATAAAGACATGGGTAGCCTCTTGAGAGTGGTGTGCGACCATCACAGTAAAACGGGAAGCGCGTGGCATGTTGCAAACCAAAAAGGTGGGGTGAGGTGGTGTGGGGAGGGGGGTACATCACGCTATGCCGTGTAACAACACAAGTAAACGAGACAGTGCTGCGTGAACTTTCGATGCATTGAGGTCACATACACTTGTTGTACCATAAGTTGTAACGTAAACAAGGACAGGGCGGCAGCTACCTTACCGTTCTGATCCATGGTGCTGTTGGTGTACAGCTTGCTGCTGAGACTGGATTACGCCTAGGATTTATGCTGCTGGAGGCGCAGGGCAGGAGCAAGGAGGAGGAGGAGGAGAGGTGCCAGAGGGGTCATTTGGAAGAGGTGGGTGCATATGTGGCAGGAAGGCACTCGAGGACTGTAGTTCATAGTCACCCTGGGAGCCGGGCCTGGTAGCAGAAACGGGCAGGATGCTGCCGGGGTCCCACTAAATGCCGCCCCGCTCTTGATCAAAGGCAGCGCAACCAGAACACGTGCTCTGCTATATCCACTATGTGGTGCATGGTGTAGAAGAAATGCAAGGCATGGTCGCCATATTTAAAGAATAACTGGTGCTCAGTCACCGTGGGAGCCGGGCTTCGAAGCAAAGACGAGCAGGACACTAGATGCTGCCGGGCTTCCATTCAAGGCCACCCCACTCTCAATGCATGGCAGTGTGAGCAAAGGTCACATCCTGCTGTATCTATTGTATGGTGAGCCATTTAAAAGTACAGCAAGGAGCGGCCTCCCTATTTAAGGACTAAAGCGCAGCTTGCAACGGTGCAGCAATTACAACAAGCAGCATGCGCTGCCCGCCCCCTCGCGCACACCTGCACTGGTTGGCGAACCGTTTAAAAGTAAAGCAAGAAGCGGCCTCCCTACTTAAGGAATAAAGTGCTACTTGACGCGGCACAGCAATTATAACAAGCAGTATGTGCTGCCCGCCCATCGCGCACACCGGCACTGGTGAACAGCGGTGGAAAAGTAGTCCCGACTTGAATAGATAACGCCGAGAAGTGGAACGAAACTGTAGTTGGTCGGTGCTGCTTCCTGTAAAATGGAAGCAAAACTGAAGTGACACATCGGATTGCAAGCCAACGAAAAGCCCGCTAACAAAATAAATGCCAGAGTAAACGAATGGCAAGGATAAGGGTAACTGGTGAAAGCATAATTATTACAGAAGAATGCATAATTAGTAGGTGACGTGAATGGAAAAAATAAAATATCAAAAGAGGTAGAGTGATCTGGGGAGGACCAGAGTCAGAGGCTGAGATAGGCGAAAGGAGAGAGGGGGACCTGAGGGGGAGTTAGAGGCAAGGCAGCCCAGCAAAAGAGAAATGTTTGAAGGTCGTGAGTAGGCAGAAACTGAAAATACCCCCCTTCGAACCAAAGCTCCTATGGCACCAAGAAAATGCAGCAAATCATCATGACCCTCCCCAGAAGATAGCTCTTGTCTCTTCCATCGATCTATCCATTCATCCTTTCATCCTACCATTTACCAGCTGTTGTCTACCATTTACCCTTTATATTCTGTAGTCTATTCAGTTTTTCATCCATCATTCAGTTTTTCACCATTCCGTCTGTCCACCCTTCATATCCAAACCTATCCATCCATCCATCCATCTTTAAACCTATCCATTTATCCTTTCACTCATCCAACTCTTTATCCACCTTTTCACCAATCCATCAATCCTTATGCTCATCTATCCAGTAACCCTTTCACTCCTTTAAACCATCCACCCTTTCATTCCAACCACCCTTTCACGCAATCCCTCCTTTCGCTCATCCATCATCCACCCTTTCATCCATCCTCCCTCCCTTTCATTCATCCATCCAATCGTTCACTTATCCACCCATCATCCTCCCTTTTATCCAGTCAACCTCCCTCTTTCACCCATCCATCCATTCACTCATCCATCCATCCATTCACTCATCCATCCATCCATCTATACATCCACCCTTGCTCACTCATCCATCCACTCACTCAACCACCAACCCTCCCTACTACGTTATTTATGAATCTTTGTCGCCGAGCAGACATGTACACACAAAGTGCCACCATTTTCTTTAAAATACATTCTGAGAGTGTCTTAAATCTCTCTCTCGCTTTTTTCATCCAAAAACCAGGCATAGAAATGTAGGCAAATACACACACATAAGCAGACACACAAAAGACATCAGTACGTTAAAAGTCATGTTATACTCTTCACCTAGGCTTTTGTAATTGCCACTGCCAGGGTACTGCCAAGATTCCTGTCTTTGTGCAAACGCACAGGATAGTGTGAATGTGATTGACAGCACAGGGCCTGAATGGACTCTGCTCTGTCAAACACAGCGTGATGGTGAGCAGCGGACATTATTCAAATGAGCCCTGCTGAATAGCTCAGCTAGTGCTCAAACTGGAGCTACAGAAGCAGCGCCTTGGCTGGCAGACATGTTCCACTCCTGCTCATTAGCACTCTCAGCCAATGAGCCTACCTTTCCATGAGTACCAGTACCCTCCTCAGCAGTAGAGAAGTGCCTGTATTCAGAGTGATAAATTTAAGAAGTGCTGGTACTCAGTACCGATGAGTACCGGCCCATTGAAAGCACTGGGTTTAGTACCTGGCTGCATCAGGCGTTTAGATCCCCAGCTCCCTAGCAGAATTCCATTATGAATTCTAGCAGGTTAAAGCTTTGCCAAGGGCGCCATCTTTATTTTTTTGTGCAGGCTTCACAACTGGCTTCTTGCTTGTCAATGTCGATAAGAAGGAATACTCCAGGTACTGTGTGTGCTCAACAGGTAAGTAACTCCTGATTTAGGAGGTGAAAATTGACGGATGTTAATTTTGGGGACTTAATGGGTAGGTAAAAATGTGTAATTCCCTTACATTTGAGTGTGTGGTATTTTACACAACCTAGCTGAACAATTGCTTTACACCATGTGCAACTCATAGATGAGTGGTTAGCTTATCTCCCAGCATATCATGTTGTATTGTCAGATGTAGCTTTCACCAAACATAACAGTGATGATTTTTGGTATTAACACAGCTTGCAATGCCTAAGGGGTTCTGTCAACATTTCAAAGTGAGGCTGCATCCTCTATGTCAGAATTGGGGGTCTCTAGTTGGCAGAGGTAGGTACCTTTGACCAAATAGGGACCCTTGCGTCTAATCAGGGTAAGGGGGATACACTCCTAAAATAACCGCTGCTCACACCCTTGGTAGCTTAACACAAGCAGGCAGGCTTATCTCAGAGGCAGTGTATAAAGCATTTGTGAACACATATAGTAACCCAGTGGCAGTACTACAGATTGATACCACACAAGTTGAAGTATAAAAATAAGTTTTTTTATATAGACTTAACACAAGACCACAAACGACAGAAACTCGCAATACTGTACTTCAAAAATGGTAGAAATAGCTTAGTTCTCTTTAGATGTAAAATGCGGCACTTTAAGTTCAATGTACCTTTAGATGCGTAAGGCTATACAACGAAACTGTTGCAGGGAAGGTGATACGTCCGTTCCTTACATGCAAGAACGGTGATGCATTGGGTTCCTACTGATGCGTAGGGGATGCGTTGGTTCTCCTCCGTGTGGGGAGGTAATGCGTTGGTTTCTTACTGTGCTTCCGTGGCGATGTGACCAGCAGCTCCGTGATGCGATGAGGATGCGATGAGGATCCGGTGCAATGAAACAAAATGGTGTCATCTTCTTAATGCGACGATGCATGCACGCCCGACGGCTGTGTGGCGACTCAATGATCCTTCTGAGCCGCGACAGGCCCTGCGACACGCTTCTCTGGTGATGCAACGGCATCTGCTGCAACAGTGACACTCTGCTCCGGTGATGCAAGGCGCTTTGAGTGATGCGATGGCAACAGAGGCAGCGGCGGCACGCTTCTCCGGTGATACGACGGCATCTGCTTCAACAGCAACACTCTTCTCTGGTGATGAGATGACAGAGGCTGAGGCGGCGACACGCTTCTTCGTCTTGAGTCACGCTTTCAGCTCCCAGCGACACGCAGTCTCTCAGAAGGCCCAGCTCAACAGCTGCCACTTCAAATCCCAGCAAGCGAAGGCAGGGGAGGTGGTTGGTGAAGTCTGTTGTCCCTGAGACTTCAGCAAGAGGCAAGCTCTATCTCAAGCCCTTGGAGATCCTTTACAAGTTGATTTGAAAGTAGCACAAAGTCCTTCCTCTTTTCTTTGGCAGTCAGGCAACCACTGCAGGCCAAACCCCCAAACAGGACTCAGCTTAGGGATAGTCTCCTCCTCAGTTGCTCTGGTTCCTCTCCCCAGCAAAGGTTCTTCTTGTTTCCCAAAAGTGGTCTAAAGTCTTGGGGCTGGGCCCCAGTATTTATGCTCATATTCTCTTTGTTCTCTGAAGGCAGAGAGTCCTTAGCCTAGTCCAAACCAGTTCTGGTCAGTCTTGGAGCACTTTCTTTACAGGACTCCTTCTTTACTTTGACAGTGGGGGCCAGGGACATCAGCTGCACCACAGGAGGTGGAGCCAGAATTGTGGAAGGCAGGCACAACTGTATTCAGGTCCCAGGTGCCACTCCTCCCACCACTCTACATGCAGATCTCTCTGTCCTGGAATCTCCCAGCCCCTGTCACTCAAACTCCATATAAGGAATACAAAACCTAGCAGAGGCAGGCTTGGATAGTTAGGCAAGAAAATACCTACTTTCTAAAAGTGATATTTTCAGACACAGAATGTTAAAACCAACTTCACTGAAATATGTATTTTATCATTCTGAGTTCAGGCATTCTAAACTCCAATTTCCACCATGTTCCCTGGGTCAGTTAGGATTATAAAATGTTATAATCAAACTGCCCATTCTGGCCTTTGGGGAAGAGATAGCCTTGCAATAGTGAAAAACGAAAATGGCTGTAATTCACTATCAGGACATGCCACACACATCAGGGCATGTCCTACCTTTTACGTAAAATGCACCCTGCCCTTGGGCCTACCATAGGGGTGACTAATATTCAGAAAAGGGAAGGTTTAGGGACCAGCAAGTGGGTGCACTTGCCCTGTCAACATGGCAGTACCAGACTGCACATAGGCTCTGCAATGGCGCACCTGAGACACACTTTACAGGCTGCTTTTGCGGGTGGCACAACCAGTGCTGCAAGCCCACCAGCAGCATTTGATCTACCAGCCCTGGGCACCCACAGTGCACCGTACTAGGGTCTGACAGTAAATCAAAACAGCCAATCATGGACTCATTAATCCATACATCAAATTACAATAGGGAGAGCATATGCACTTTAGCACTGATCAGCAGCGTTAAAGTGCCCAGAGTCATAAAACCAACAAAAACAGGTCAGACAAAATACAGGAGGAAGGCAAAAAGTTCAGGGATGACCCTGCAAAAAGGCTAAGTCCAACATTCTATGTGTGTTTACTGGTGTGCATTATGTGATTCCTTGCATAGACCTACTAGATTTCTAGTGGCCAAAAGGTGTACTGTAGGAAATATCTATGCTGCTACATAGTTGTTTACAATTCCAATAAAAGTTCTTATTGAAACATAGGGCCTGATTTATATCTTGGCTATGGGTTACTCCGTCACAATGGTGATGGATTTACCATCTGCCGAAATATAGATCCCTTGATGTCCTACAGGATTTATATATCAGCAGATGGGAAATCCTTCACCGTTGTGACGGAGTACCCCATCCCCGAGATCTAAATTAAGCCCACAGAATGATCTGTTAGGATAAAAATAAGGAAATTACGAGGCAAGAGCAACTATTAAGGAGCTACATCAATAAAATTTATTTTTATGTTATTCTACCTCATCTTTAATGTATTCCAAAATATCTAAACGAAATACAGATTAAAAGCAGGCCCTGGGTTTGTCACGTTTTATATTTATGTATGCGCCTGGGCTGCCTGTATTTTTCCACCGGGCATTTCCCTGGCGGGCTGGAGCATTTGTAGTTCTCTTTTTTTCCCCAGCTTCCCCGTTTAGAAGAATTTGGAAGCTTTTAGCTGGTGGCACAGGGACCACAGGTCTATCGACAACATAATGTCAGAATGCACATCTTAGTGAGGACAGGCATTCTGAAGCAGATTTTCCTGCATTTCCCCGAAAATCTGTGCTTAATTTGATCTGGGGTTTTCCCTGCTGGGCACCTGTACTGGCATCTAATTATCAACACTGGCGCTTGTAATAGTCTGCCACAAGGTTGCGGTGTCTGGCTAATTTAGAGACAACCGCAATAATAGTTCATTATTAATTCGATAGACGTTAAAAATTACTATTACTTGCCGCCAAGCCATTCTTACAGCTATAGGGGGCCTGAAATTGTCCGAATTGTCACACTTGCAGGAGTGTGGTGGTTAATGGCTGTGTTGTTGCTATCACTACTAACAGCGCTGGCAGGGGCAATGTGTGGTCCTCCTGATGAGAGCCCTGGCAGTTATATTTATTTTACAAATTAAGCACTGCCGAAAATGCTCCTGAAATACCTAGTTAAGGAAGGAACCTGGGGGCAGATTTACAATAACTGGCGCATCCCCAGGGATGCGGCAGTTATTGTGCGCCGCAGCTCCGCCACCCATGGTGCGCCGCATTTACAATGCGGCGCACCATGGGGCAAAAGCGGCACAGATGCGTGACGCATCTGTGCCGTAAAGGTGGCGCATTGCTGGAGTTGCGTCGCAAGCGCGACGCAGCTCCAGCAAGGCTCGGGGGTGCCCTATCTGTCCAATGCTGCGTCAAGCCTTATGCCTGCTTCAAGCAGGCGCAGGGTTTTGACGCAGCATTGGCCTAAAAGTGACTGCGTGAAATCTTGTAGATTTCACTCAGCCACTTTTGCGAGGCGCACCTGCCCCGGAACGCCCACCCTGCGCCGGAACGCCCACATGTGGCGCAGGGCTTTACAACATGACGCATCTGCCTAGATGCGTCACGTTGTAAATGGGTCGCAGGGATGCACCACGCTTACGCCGCCGTTGCGTGACGCAAACGTGGCGCAAGTCCAACATAAATCTGCCCCTTAGAACATGGTGAGGGTTTTACACCGTGAATGTCAGATCTCCTTCTTTATTAATAATGACCCCTTACCATAATACGCTTTCTTGTAAAAATGTATCTGACCAATTAAATTTTTTGTCCTGCACTCCCCAGCAGTGACCACATTAACGAGAGAAGCAATTTGGCAAGTGTATATTATCATGCAGAGAAATACGTTATTTACTGGCCTCACATGTTTTTATACCTACAGTTCATTTACACTGCGCAAGTAGTGTCGAAGTATAAATGACACCCCCCCCCCCCCCGCCCCCACGCCGCCTGCACCTATGATTCTCTTTGCAACACATTATGAACAGTTAAATCCCAGAGTTAGCCATTCCTGCCACAAGGAAATACTTGCCTACATACTGTTCTCAAGACTATTAGATTCAGAATATTAATTTGATGCCTTTAAAAATAGATTTGCACACATTGCATCAGGAGGATGCTCATTTAAATGTGTTGTAGTAGTAATAATCAAGCTGTAATCTACGCAAGCACTCGGCCAGTCAGTGTTTAGCTATGAGGCAGAGGATTCCAGCTACTCCTTTCATTTGTTATTCCCAAACCCCTGTCAGCTGTCTTCAGCACTCCGGAGCCCCTCCCTGGTAAGAGGGCGTCTTTCCCTCTTCACTTCCGCATTCCTTTTTAGCTCAGAACCTTAATGAATGGTTTCCCCGAGCACAGGTTTCGTGCCACGCGCCTGGCTGCTCCCTCGCATTAGCAGCGTGCCTGTCACGTGACAACCGATATTGACTTACTCATCAAAGTACACCTGTAGCTCAGCCGCTCAGGTGAGCATTTCCAAACCACTCGCCTCGATGCAAGGTGGTGCATCGTAAGGTGATGCAGGGGATGGGACATTCAGGGGCTTATTTACGAAGCCCCTTGCGCCACTTTTGAGTCACTTTTCCCATGTTAAAATTGACGCAAAAGTGGCGCAAGGGGCTTGTAAATCTGCCCCTCAGTCTTTTCGGTATCCCTCTGTCCAAATACCCATAGATTAGTCTATCCTTTCTAATGCCACCCTATCTGCTCCTTCCCTCTGAATGAAAATAAATGTAGCTTGTTCGCAGCTCACAGTACACCTGATGGTTCTTCTAGGGGTTCTGTCCCTGCTCTCCTTCAGAAAGACTGGGAGTAACTCGTGCTCGATTAAAATCCTAAGGTATTGATTTCCTCACACTGATTATTGTGACACCGTGTACCTGGGGGTGTCTTCCTTTCTGATTTATAAATTATAGCTGAACCAGACTCATGCAACCAGGTTAGTGTGTGGCGTTAACTGCAGATACCATATCTCCCCTTTTAGCGTCTTTATATTGGCGACCAGTAAAGGAGTGTATCCTTTTTAAATCACTTTCTTTTATTCGATCAGCCAACGGCCCAGTGGGTGTCTGAGTGGCCTTTCTAGAGGCGGATGGGCGCTCATTACTCCCCTTTAGCACAGGTATCACTCCTTTGTCTCTCGGGCCGGCCCATTAATGTCTGCACATACTGAGCGGGGGCAGGGGGCCTGAGTAGAAGTGGCCTCACTTGTTTCACCAGTGTGAACTAACACGTGCATTTTTTACCACCTACCCCACCCCCACCAAGTTTTTTTATAAGATTGCGCCATGGCAGTGATTTCACTGAGGAGTGATTAAGCAAATGTGGGACGATTTTTCTTTGCGTGCCCGGGCCGATTTTCATTCCCAATCCAACCCTGTCCACATGTTATCCTAGTGTTAAGGACATTAACACTCCAGGATAGACTGTGGTATGGATGGTTCTTACCGGTGAGTTCTATTGCAAGTTTTGTGGAAATATGTAGTGCTTAAAGGTACCAATTTGCACATGTATCCTCCCCCCCGCCCCCCCTCCCGCACAGGGATCTTTGTCGGAGGGAAGTGAACCTCCACCAGGCTGTTCTGCTGCACCTAGGATTCCTAATATGTCCGTAGCAACACTGTAAGTACACTGTTATACGAACAAATTCGAATTCCCAGCTAAAAGCTTAATTTTGAGTTCTGCAGATGGGCTACTCTGTCCCAACATGATGGATCATGGGCATCCTCCGTAAGTGCATTCTATACTATGGCACTTGTAATACCATTGATGGAATGTGTGCCACGTTTGTAATGGGGTATCCCATCCTCTAAACTGCAAATCAGGCACTAAGTCCTTTCTCCCGATTCCTTCCCACTCCGTTCCTCCGTCCCAGAAGTATTTGTCACCTTCAAAAACATCAGTCTAAATAAACTGTGAAACCTATGTGTATAGCAGACAAGCGCAATGCTCCCTGCTCAGTGGCCTCAAGTTTCAAAAGAAAAGGAAGATGTCATTCCATAGTGGTGTCTACTGTTGTTGCAGACTGTTTCCCCTCTCTTCCAGCAAGTGTTTGAACAGACCATCATCCTAAAAGGATGGGTGATTATGGGTCAAACCATGCCTGCGCTCAGCCAGGAAGGAACGATCATGGGTCAATGATAGCAGAGAGACAAACCCAAGAAGTACAATCAGCACTCAAAGATCAATGGTACCCAGGACATTCAGGTCACAGTTCTATTAGTGATCACTGTTTGACTGACTCTACATTGCCTGAATGCTACTCTCCCTCGTGTTACCTACCAGAGCCAATCAGCTCATCATCAAGGTTGGTCTGAGTCACCCATGGCATTATGTTGGTGTCCTCTCTGTTGTCTTCTTTTCCTGAGGGGCGCTGCCAATGCATTCCCACCTGCCCCAGAGGAGGACGTGTTTGGCCACCTGGAAGATCAGAGAGGGCTCTCCTCTCCCCCAGTCAGGCCAGGCAGCCTCCAAGGGCTCAAAGAAGTATAATTTCACTCCAAAGGCGACAGTGAGCTTTGCCATATACATTAAGCCGTACTCTAGCTGCATATTGCATAGTTTCTGTTTCAGTACCAGGAAAATACGTCTGAGTTGTTTAATCCAATTGTGTGTGGCAACAATATCACTTTGATAGCGTCAATGGGCACTGCTCCTGTTTAGCAGGCTGTGCAGAACTGGAGTATATGGAGTCACCTTCCATATAACTGAGACACTGTGCAATACTATGGTGTGGAGGGGCACCCAAAGAAAGTCTTAGCAAAGGTATACAGTGGTCTGTCGTGATGATAAAGCATGTGGGGAAGACTTCAGGGGCACTCAGATTTTGAGATAAATTGTTTGGAGTGCCCACTCTGAACCTTTCAGTATCTCCATGACCGTAAAGTTGTTCCGAATGGCTCTTCATTCGTAAAGTACAGCTCTGTCTTCCAAGTGCTTTGCCAGTCTGAGTGAGGAAAGAAATCCTGGTCTAGAAGGTCTAAAGTCCCCAGGATTTGGTTCTCTGTTTTGGTGACACAGTCCACTACATTATGGAGTGCTTGGCATAGAAAAGGCATAATTAATAGACCTTCTCCACCAAAGAGGTCCTTGATTCTTCAATAACTTGTAGAAACCCTTTTGTGGGAGATGTGGCATGCTTTCCACATTCTGTTTTATTTACAGGAAAACCATTATGTATCTCTGTACACTGTGAGGATTTATCATATTTGTCCATTTGGATTTGATGTGTCGCCGGGGGTGCATATCTTTCGCCATCTTCAAGGGACCTTATTTCTAAGGCTCAGGGCACAATATGAAGATCAGAGGCATAGGTAGACTGCCATGGCATGTATGTGCAAGTTTAGCTCCGGCCTTTCTTGCCACCACGCACAACCTTATCCCAGGCTCCAGTTCTGAAGTTTGCCCAAGAGGCCACTCCTCCACCATCTGTCCTGGGATCATAAGTCAGCTACGCAATGCAGCAATCAGGTGTCTATGGAGCCTTCATCACCATTACATGCCCGACTGCATGTCTCCCCTAACAAGGGCAATTTTGTTTAATAGCTTCTCTCTGGGAAGTAAATTAAACCTAGGTGCTCTGAATGTCACAGTGATCTGTTTGATGCTCCAAGCTGAGAAAACTATCTCAGTCCACCTCTGCTTGTCCCTCCGATATGGCCCTGAAGGATATCTCAATGTGAATGCGACTCATATGGACTCCAGGGTATGCCACAATACCTCTCAGTTGCCACCTGCCCGACCTTAAATTGAGGTCGATGTTTGGGGCTTATAGGGCTGCTTCTCCTCCAACAGCCCATTAATGACTAGTCCTCCGCCACCACAGCAGATTCCCTTTTATGATTACTCACTTGGGGGAGGGTGGCTCCTATGATAGGCCTCTCAGCTCAGCCTGAACTTTGTTCCAGAACTCTTTCAGGCTACACCAGAGAAGCCCAGATCCACAGCCACATCTGAGCGGGGTGGGCTACAGGACCTCTCCACCTTGTTTTATACGCCATCAACGGTCCACAGTTTCCCACTCTACTAGATCTGCAACAACTGTGCAGTGGTGGGTCCAGAGACATGGAGCCGCAACGGCCATTGCAAGAGGCAGCTCCTCCTCTACAAAGAACTTAGGTCACCACACAGGTGATAACCCAATTGTCAACTTTTTCTTCAGCCTTCTCTTGGTATCTGCATGGCATCACCTACCTTGATGACCCTCATTAAGCACAGTATTGATAACCTCCACTAGTGTGAATGCTTTTATCTGGCTTATTTGGCAACCATTTGCCAAGGCAAACAGTTGCAGTCAACGGTGCTGTGGGCCAGGCGTCATGCTACAACAAATCTGCCATGTTGTATGGCCTCTATAGTGTATTCTTATTTATGGTCTAATAATTTGGATATGTCCTTTTGGGATACGTTCTCTTCCAAAATGTTAATGAATTCATGAGACAGATTTAGTGTAGAGGGTGCTAGTAATCAGTTATGGACCATTTGTAGTTAGGAACTCATAGGCGAAATGGTATTCTTAGTGCCTTGCAATTTCAGTTTAAAAGAGTTCTTTTATGAATAGCACAGATTGACTCATGGTGAATTTTAGTTCTGATTTTAGAGAATATTGATTTTACTATCCAGTCTTTTATTCTCAGTCCCATATGATTAAATATATATATATATATATATATATATATATATATATATATATATATAGATATATATATATATATCTATATATATATATATATCTATATATATATATATATATATATATATATATATATACATATATATATATATATATATTCACTGAAAAAACCATAGGTTATAGGCCATATATAGTTAGGAATTTGCATTTACAAAACCTTGAAAATTCACTGAAAAAACCATAGGTTATAGGCCATATATAGTTAGGAATTTGCATTTACAAAACCTTATTTTACTTGCATAAAACCATTGAAATTCCATATATAGTTAGATGCGCTAACTATATATCGCGCACCCGCAATCCACTGCTGATGATGTCACATATTACATCATTCATGACATGGTTAGTGACATCACTGATGACATCACTGATGACATCTCAAATGACATCACTGATGACATCACTGATGACATCTCAAATGACATCACTGATGACAACATCCAGTGACTGTATGTTTCTGTAAAGTTAAAATGTGTCTTACATATTGAAGAATGAGTGGATGTATAAGTGTCTGGAAAAAGGATTTAGTAGGTGCATGACTGACTGTATGAGAGAATGATTAAATGTGTCTTAATGAGTGCATGGGTTAGTGACTAAACTATCGTAATTTGTGCATCATTATATCTGTTGTTCTACGAACTGCTGCATGTGTTGATCAGTAGCTATATGAATAACTGTATGGGTTATTGATTGGTTGTCCAAGTATTTGTATGGGACACTGAGTGTGTGTGTATGGGTAGCTGGGAGGTGTGTGACTCTGTACATAGATGTGTGAGTAGTTGATTCACTATATGTATGGGTTCAAAACTGCATGTGGAAACAGCTGTATGGGCGGATGACTGTGTGCATTAGTGTATTAGTGAGTGAATGGATATCTCAGTGCTACATGTCAAAGTAAGTACATATGTAAAACACAGTACATGTGAGAGTTGACATATATAAATAAGTGTGCATAAGAGCCAGTGAATGTGTGAGTGGCTGTATGGATCATTGTGAACTTGTATCAGGGATTGTATAATAGAGTAAATATGTGTTAGTATATGTTTGAATAAATAAGGTGTGTATAACTGTATAGTTGAGGAAATGGAAGTGTGATTGATTGTTTGCATGACTGACTAGGTGTGTGAGTAACTCCATGGATGAGTGACAGTCTGTGACTGTCTGTTTACACTGATTGTATCTAAGGTTATATTAGAGTCTGAAGAGGTTCATGGTATTATCACATGAATGATATCATCAGTGATGTGATCAGTAATGTCAAATGAGATGTTATCAGTGATGTCATTTGAGATGTCATCAGTGATGTCATCAGTGATGTCACTAACCATGTCATGAATGATGTAATATGTGACATCATCAGCAGTGAATTGCGGGTGCGCGATATATAGTTAGCGCATCTAACTATATATGGAATTTCAATGGTTTTATGCGAGTAAAATAAGGTTTTGTAAATGCAAATTCCTAACTATATATGGCCTATAACCTATGGTTTTTTCAGTGAATTTTCAAGGTTTTGTAAATGCAAATTCCTAACTATATATGGCCTATAACCTATGGTTTTTTCAGTGAATATCAATGCTTTTTTAATAGCAAATATCAAAAGCTGTCAAATGTCAAGTACGTGATAGGTAAAAACGTTTTCGTGTTTATGCACGCTGATGTGCTTTGAACGCTGCTCCCCCTCCCCTCTTTTCTCTTAGTAGTACTCTCTCTTTGCAGATAGTGAAGGGTAGTTAACGCAGACCTTTACCCCCGTTGTAATCCGTCGTACCTGCTTGTCTCTCCATTTGATTGATTGTTATCCAAGCATTTACTGTTTTAGAATTGGTTCTCTTTGGATCATTCTCTATTTACAAACAAGCACAAAGTCGCAATACTCTGTTTAGTCTTTGCAGATAGTGAAAAATCGTGTAAAAAAATAAAAGTAATCGAGCAAAATCAGTAGACCACTAATTGGATCTCTTTTTGATCTCGCTAAAATACAAACATTAGGAACAACCCTTCATGAGAAATACGAAAATAGTGAGATGAACTGAGCTCCACACCATGATGGCTGCAAGACAGCTCCACTCCGCCACCCACCCCGCCCAAAATAACAACAAACCCTATGCAAATATTATAAATAGATACAACACACCAGCAAAGTAACAGGGTAAAACATTTTATTAAATAACTATTTACATAACTATTTTATACTTTTTGTTGCCCGATCCGGCTAGCTCAATCGATCGAGCATGAAACTCATGCACTGATAGCAAATGTTGCTGCTATGCAGACAAAAACTGGTTTTCAGTTTGTACATTCTTTAAGATTTTTCCATCCAAGGCTGGTTGAGAGTTTGTAGAACGATGGCTTCAGATTTTCTACATACGGTGTGGTGGCGCGGACTGGGAGGGGGCGTTTGGATCCTGCCCCTTCCCCAAATAAGATTTTCATACGTGAGTGTTCGTTCATGCTTTTGGTCCCTGAGTTGCTTCGATGTCACTGCCTTACACAAATGGCATAAGTCCTGGATGTTGAGTGCCATACTTCAGAGTTCTAAGCAGCGCTTGTAACACTGTCTAAACCTTATTTGCACCTGCTGCAGCTTCACTATTCAAAGTAAGTGGGGTCCGTTTGTGGACCTGACTGCATTAGAAAACAATGTGATACGGTGCCTCCCTAAACCGCTTGACGGAGGCCCCCGAGGGGCGGTGAGATGGCGCGGACTGGGAGGGGGCGCTTGGCTCCTGCCCCCTCCCCATGTCATGTTGCCCTGGTGTGGCCTGAGATCGCCCCCGACATAGGCGGCCGGCTCCCGGGGTCCGGCGGATTTTTTTGCCTTTTGATGACTCTTCCATTCTGGACCTTGTCCCACAATCCGTTTTACGTGAAGACACGCTGTAGTGGGGCGCCCCTTTACCGTTTTCGTTGCCATTTCTCCCGCTTTTGCTACTCTGTGCCTCTTCCGCCATTCAGCTGTTTACCGCCCGCTCTTGCGACTACAGCGTCTCGCTCACCATGTAGTTGAGTTACTCCCGCTCTTGCGATTTAACAGAACTTTTTGGACTGCTGAAAGCGGTTGTATTCCGACCGCTGGTTGGTGGAGACATTTTGACTATATTCTGGACCTGCGTTGTCGCGTAATGCGTCATATGACGCGCCGCGTTAGCGCACCCGGAAGTGCTCCGGTGCGCAAGGCGCAGCTTCCCGGAAACGATCCAGAGCGCGCCGCGCAGCGCGTAACGTAAGCATAACAGGTCATGTGACTTGTTAATAAAACTTTTCATTGGTTCATTTTACTTTTGTTTTCCTAATGATGTAAGACTAGGTCATGTGACCTAAAAATAACACTTTTCATTGGATTAAAACATTTTTTTTCCCAAACGATGAAAGCCCCACCTTGTTTCTGGATGTTTCAGACTGAAGCTGGCATCACCATGAGAGCACCACCATCTCGTAGCTCCGTCATGGCCATTCCGCAAGCAATCATGGCAGCCGCTCCCCACCGGAAGCCTGCGGGAGTCGAGGTCCCCCAAGACTTTTGTAGAATCTTCAAGGCTGAGGGGACGCTTTCGAGAATGGGACCCAAGCCCTGGCAGACAAGCGTCCGAGTTCCAAAGTGTCCCAGGGCCATTTTACTGGACCAGGCCCAAATCCGAAGAGCCGGCCGCCATTTTGAGAGTCCTGTGGCAGTCGCTTATCGTTGCATCGCAAGAGCGGGAGCAACTCAACTACATGGTGAGCGAGACGCTGTAGTCGCAAGAGCGGGCGGTAAACAGCTGAATGGCGGAAGAGGCACAGTGTAGCAAAAGCGGGCGGAATGGCAACTGAAACGATAAAGGGGCGCCCCACTACAGCAGACGAGCCTCCGCCATGTGCTTCACAACTGCATACGTATCTCGTGATATCAAGGTTGGGCAACCAGTACACAACAAGCAGTTACGAGTCCCATTTACACCGGAGCCATTTTGGGCGCGGCCGGGCAGGTCCAGGATCTAGTCAAACATAAGAAATGAGGCTGACGTCTCTGAAGCAGTTGACGCACAGCAGGACATAGCAAATAAACATGAAGTCTCTAAAGCTGTTAACTCACTGCAGGACAAAACAAGTGAACCTGAAACATCTGGAATAATTGTCGCTCAAAAGAACAACACACAAAACTCTGTAGAGCCTGAAGAAAGAAAAACAGAAGGGCACTGTAGTTTCAGACACACTTAACACTAATGACTAAACAAAGATATCGTCTGTTTATGAAGCAGTTATCATGTTCACAGAATTGACAAAGAAGTGTGCAGACACCAATGCTATTAAGAAACACAAGGAAATCCCTAACGCATCAGCATTCTCGGAAGAGGTTGAGACAGATAACATCTTAAGGGACAAAGAAAGACAAAATAAGGATGAGGAAGTTATCACTTTAGTTTTTTCATCAGCTAGCGACAGCAAAAAAACATTGTAATGGAGATTAGAGAGGCTACGGATGGATAAATAAATTATCAAAAGAAATGGCTACTCCCCCCTTTAGCAGATTAGCTAAATCTTTGCGTAATTTGGACATTAAAGTTATATTATTGTTGTTGTTGTTGTTATGGTTATAGTTCTGGTTAATTTCAGCAAGAAACACATTGTAATGGAGAATAGAGAGGCTACGGATGGGTGAATAAATTATCAAAAGAAATGGCGACTCCCCCCTTTAGCAGATTAGCTAAATGTTTGCGTAATTTGGGCATAAAAGTTATATTATTGTTGTTGTTGTTGTTATCGTTATAGTTCTGGTTAATTTCCATTCAGAGTGTCCTACACAGCACCACTCTAGGTAAACACTAATTTATGTAAAACCTGCACTTAGTTGGTCACCATGGGGTTTAAAGAAGGGATGGTTCTTCACCTGGGTGCCGTCCACAACTCAGCACGTTGTGCTGCCTTGGGACTATTCGCACAAAAGACAGCTTCGGACCATTGTTGTTTTTTTTTGTCAAATTTTTTTTAAATATATTTACAGTTTTTGTTGCGTTCATTATATTTAAAAGTTAATAAAGTTTTATAATCCTACTTTTTTGGAGTACTATATATTATTAAAAAATCGGGTGAATGGGGCCTTGAATCGGGTTATTGTCATGTGTGGGCTTTGCAAGTGTACTGCTACAGGATCGGACATTTCAAACTCAAATGCACGTTCTTTTTCTTACCTTTCCGAAGCATGGAGCGCAATAGCAGGCAGAGAAAGGGTGATGCAAGTGTTGAACACTGCCTGGCCTGGCAAGTTGCTGGCAGTGCCCCCCCCCCCGCCCGCTCCTGAAAGAGGGCACACACACACCGCCGCCCCGAGTACTTCACAGATCTTTAAAAGACCATGCGCTTGTTCATGAGGCTTAAATGGTTTATCACCCCTTCTAGAACCCCTGCATCGACCCTCTGACGTTTCCTGGAAGAATTAGCACGTAACACAATACCAAGCCCTGTCAGCTGAAACCCCCGAGGAATCGTGGGGCATATTATCAAGGGGGTTTATTTCCGCTTTTTTGGCTTTAAAAGCCAAGAAAGCGGAGATAAAATTATCTCCCTATTAACAAGCTGTCGCTAACACCAGTTAGTGACAGCTAAAAGGAGATAGCGACCATCTTGGGCCCCGCTTTGCATGTCAGTGATATCTATCACTAATGACATGCAAAGTGGGCGTGCCAAGATGTTAGCGACTGGAAACAGTCCCTTACATCGCTATCTCCTATTACCAAATTTTGGAGATATTCGCGCTAAGCGGGAATATCTCCACAAGCTAATACCTACCCTGAGCAGTTCTTAGCCATGTTATCCAATGGGAGGTGGATAACATGGCTAAGAGCATTTGCTGGATAATGCATGAATATCGCTGACTTTTCAGCGATATTCATGCATTGCGGCCGTTTTTTATCGCATTTGCGAGCAGTTCTTAGCCATGTTATCCAATGGGAGGTAGATAACATGGCTAAGAGCATTTGCTGGATAATGCATGAATATCGCTGACTTTTCAGCGATATTCATGCATTGCGGCCGTTTTTTATCGCATTTGCGAGCAGTTCTTAGCCATGTTATCCAATGGGAGGTGGATAACATGGCTAAGAGCATTTGCTGGATAATGCATGAATATCGCTGACTTTTCAGCGATATTCATGCATTGCGGCCGTTTTTTATCGCATTTGGGATAAACCTTGCTAATAGCAAGGTTTATCTGCGATAAAAATCGCCGAGGTGCGGCGATAATTTTTGTCTCTAAACAAGTTAGAGACAAAAATTATCGCTAGTTGTTGGTAATATGCCCCCGGGTTTTTGCTTGCAGGAATCGGGAGGCGGGAGACTAGCACTGAAATCAGTAGTCTCACGCCTGAATCGGGAGGGTTAGCATGTCTGGATTCTCTACAGCTAGGGCCATAAACTACATCCGCAGGGCTAGGTGATAGCCTGGGACCGGCCTGGCATCTAAAATGGCTGCCGTGCACGACAAAATTGTGGCATTGGAAAAAAGGCAAGATGGCGCAGACAATGTTTATCAATAAGGATTCATTTATAACAAAATATTTTATCGCACTGACAAATTGGTGGTCAACACTTCCTGATTTCCTTTGAATCGAACGTTAACAGACGTCACGCAGCAAAAAAAAAAAAAAGCTCACGCACAGCCGCTGGAAGACATGTATCAACATATATGAGCCTCCTCAGCCACCCTCAGAAAACATAAGGGATCAGGATACGTCTCCCGCACCCCCTTATACCTAGTAATTTAATTAAAACGAAGCACAAAATGGTCTCCCGCACCCCCTTATACCTAGTAATTTAATTAAAACGAAGCACAAAATGGCGAATTCCCGTTTTGCTACCAGTTTGCGGCCCAGTTCGCGGCCCGGGAAGCGCTTCTACCGTGAAAAATATATATTTTTTTATTTTCCCCACGGGACCCTTTAATAACCCCAACAACATTCCTAGGGGGTCAAGAGGGGTATACCTTGCCCCCTTTCATTAAATTCCCCCTTCGTTTTTCACCTCTTCTTCTCTCTCGATCCTACCGAGAGATAAGATGGCGGCCGCTCCGGACTGTTTAGAATGTTGATAGACACCGGGGAGCCAATCAGCTTCGCATCGCAAAGTTCCGTTTCGCGAAAAGTAAGCGGACCGGAGCGCAGCCCGGAGCGCTGTTACAGATATATATCTTGTTTTGAACGTTAATTTCTCAAAATCCACTGGAGCACATATATTGAGACCTAGCAAAGGCACATCGGGCTAACAGTTCCTACAATTTTGCCAAGTTTCGTGCAAATCCATTCAGCCGTTCGAGCTAAAAGTGAGGCCAAAGGCCCTATGGAAATTAACATGGGAAAAACACGTTTTGGGACCCCCCTGCCCCCCCTTGACGAAACCCCCCCAAATTTTCGGGGGCTACTCAGTACAAAATGTGCCATTTTCCTGAAAATTTCAGCCGATTCCGTCCACAAACGCCAAAGTTATTAGACATAGAATTTTCAAAAGTTCCATAGACAAATAATCCTAACTATATATACCTACTGGCGACACGCCAGTAGGTAATATATATATATATATATTACCTACTGGCAGTCGCCAGTAGGTAGTTATAGTTAAAGCCTAGTTTCCTTAGGAAATCCGCAACATTCTATTTGGAATAACTTTGGCGCCGGTGGAAGAATCTTCGCGAATTTCTCCAAGAAAATAGCCTGCTCAGCTCTGCTATTACCCTTAAAGTTTGGGGGTGATTCGTGCAGCGGGGGCCGAGAAAAAAGGGGGGTCCCAAAACATGTTTTCCCCATGCAATTTTCCATAGGACCTTTACCCAGGGCTAAAGCCCGAACGGCTGAACGGAATTACACCAAATTTGGCAAAAAGGTAGAGTTCGGTTTGCAGATCACACTTTTTGTTGAATGGTGTAAATCCGTTCAGTAGTTCCTGAGTAAATCAAAAGTAAAATCATAAGTATATATTGGAGGTGTTACATTATACGTACCCGTACGCGGACGGTACGCTTACCTTCCCGAGCACGAGCTGCATGCTGATTGGATGTCAACTGTCTGTCAACACTCCAAACCAGGAAGTGTTGGCAGCCATCTTGAGCCTCGGTAGAACCGAGGCACAGCAAAACAGAAACGAATGTGCAAAATACGCAAAGGGGGCAGGGTAGACACACCCTGACCCCCTAGGCCTGCTCAGGGGGTCCCATAAGGACCCCCAAGGCCCAAAAACTATTATTTTTTTTTTTTAAATCGCGGGGTATGCGTACGTACGCGTACCCCATGAAAAAACAAAAAAACCTTCGTCTTGGTTTAAAATTAGCCCCCGGGGGGACCAAATCCCGGGGGTAAAATGTGGTAAAAAAGTGTGGGGTTTCAAACCCCCCACACTGTCCCAGGGACCGCCACCCCCCGGGGCTTCCTTTAAAAAAAAAAATCCTGTTGGGGGGTGGCTGTTTGCCCCCCCACTCACCCCGGGGACCGCCACCCCGAGGCTCTAATATTGAAAAAGGGGGGTCCCCCTAGCCCCGGGGACCACCACCCCCTGGGGCTTTTGTATGTTGGGAGAGGGACCCCCCTCCTGGAGCCATTGATGGCACCGGGGATCGCCACCTCCCCAGGGCCGGCTCCTGCAGTGTCCTGGGGTGCCTACACTCGGGACACTGCTGTTTGCTATGGTAGGGTTGGAGCCTCACGGCTTTTTGTCAGATAGAGCAGCATGTCAGCTGCTCTCTCTGATGAAAAGCAATGCCGGCTCTCTAAGGACGTGGGGAGCCGGCTGGGACCGTGAGGGCTTTGGGGCTCCCCCCAGGGTCCCCAATGTTTTTTTTTAGCCCCAGGGGATGGGGTCCCCGGGGATTATTACAAATTAGTAAAAGAGGCAATATTTTTTTTTACGATAGATTTACCGTACGCGGACGGTGCAAATTACTTAAGCCGTCCCATAAGCGTACCTAACCAAGTAAAAATCTATTTAAAAAATACATTTTACAGATATCTTTCAATTTTATATTTTTATGTGTTGGTTGGTTCTAATGAAACCTTTTCTGTTTATTAGTACTTGTAAATAAATACTTAAGCATAGTCTAAAGTTATCGAGGAGCAGTATTTTACAGTGTGCTGAACTTTTGACCTTTGTTGATAGTTGAGTTTTGCATAATCCGTTGGGGGTAGGGTGGAAAATTACGTCAGTTGGAAAGATTTGAAATGTTGAGCCAATAGAAATGTGTGTTTGGTTTTGAATTATTGCGTGAAGGAATTTGATTTGTTAGTAATGTGTATATTTGTGTAAAAAGAGAGGGAAAATGTGCCATTTCTTTGGTTCTGCTGCAAGCACTGGCAGAGAGATTCTGTATAAGGTTATCTGCTGTGTAAGTGGCATTCTTCTTAATCTACCAAACTATTTGAAAGGTGAGTTGATGACTTCAAAGGGATTGAATGTGGTGCATTTTATTTTTTGTAAGAGTAATGTGTTTATCTTTGTAAAGTTTGTAGAATCCTATTCTGAGTTTGTCTGCTTTTGGATAAATATTATGGTCTAATCATTTGGTAAGTTAATGTGTTTAGTTAGTCAGCTTTTAGGAATAAAGTGCAGTCCTAAAAAAAGTAGAATGTTTGCAGTCACTTATGTAATGCCTTTAGTCAGTATTCATAGACTGCTGCATACACACTTGTGTAAATGAAAGAATTATATTTGCACCTTTTTCTATAATCTCACCTGTCTCTCCTCACAGTCTACCTCTGTCTGCTTATAGTGTTCTGTTTTTTCTGATATTGTTTCTCATGTTTGGATGTAATGCTGGCAAAAAAGTAATGCTGCATACTGGAAATGTCTCTGCCTGAACCATCTCACCCTCTCTCTGCACCATCTCTTCTCTGCCTGCACCATCTCTCTCTCTCTGCCTGCAGCGCTGCACTATCTATCCTCTGCCTGCACCAGCTTACTCTCTGTTCGCCTAGCCTAGCCTGAGCCACGCCACGCCCTCGCCAGACCGAAGCAGTCGAAGCAGTCGAGCAGTCGAGCAGAAGCCAAGCAGAAGCAGGAGAGCCACGGAGAGCGTCGGAGTCACGGAGAGAGTACGGAGGCAGTGCCCGCACTCACAGCAGTACAACCGCCGCTGGACGACCGCTCACATTTCAGCAGCGGTAAGCGGCAAGCGGCTTGCTCGCGGGAAAGCGGGAAAAAGAGCGCACCGATAGAAACTCCGTCCCCCGCCTGGGTGAACTGCGGAGCCCGCGGGGGGGAGGAGACGCGAGCCGGTGAGCCGCCAAGAGTCAAGGCAAGAGTCACGAAAGAGGGACTCTAGTGAAGCGGCAGCGGACCATCGTCCATGAGCTCCAATTAGCCAGCCTTAATTTAGCGCAATCCACCCTTCAGCGCTAACTTCTACACAGCGCTAGCACTCCATAGTACCCCTCTGACCCAAAGCTGACTCGGACATTTAGCTGGGGCTGGAGTAGTGACCAGCAGAGCCAGCAGAGCCAGCAGAGCCAGCAGGGAAACAGGGAAACAGGGAAATAGGAGTCCACAATTCTGTAAGGGAGGAGTCCTAAAGGCAGTAAGGCAGCAAGGAAGAACAAAGCAACTAAAAACATAGGTTCAAAGAAGCCT
The DNA here is from genome assembly GCF_964263255.1 of Lissotriton vulgaris. Taxonomy (NCBI): domain Eukaryota; kingdom Metazoa; phylum Chordata; class Amphibia; order Caudata; family Salamandridae; genus Lissotriton; species Lissotriton vulgaris. The sequence goes on along the minus strand of NC_141690.1, from coordinate 114,292,586 downwards.
GGAGCTACTGTGAAGCAGGAGGCCCATTAAAATACGACAGAAAGGGCAAGTGTGGCAAGAACAGCGGAAGGAGAGCTGGCGGAAGGCATCTAGGCAGAACAGAGGTAAGTGATTAACGTGAAATAGAGAAATTTAATAATTAAGTTTAACACCTTCATTTACACAACAGCTCTTGTACCCAGCAATGGTCCCCAAAAGAGGGACAAACTTACGTACAGAGGACGAACAAGGGAGGAGTAAAATAACGGAGGGCTCAAATTCTCTGGAAGAGAGCCAAGAAAGTCAAGCATCATCCCCGGACAATAGTAAGGGTAAAAGAAAGAAAAGAAAAGTTAAAAAAGTAGCGAAGAATGCACAGAAGGCAATAAGAGGTGGCAATCAAACGAATAACAAACAGAAAGAGAACACAGGAGTGACAAAGTCCATAAAGGAGTTCGTGGGGAAACACTATAAATCATTGAACCCAGCGATTACATCAGAAATAGATGAAGAAATAGTGGAAATTGTCGGGGAAATTGATGGAAACCCCGGCAAACCGGACGAAAGTCGAAGACAGCCAGAAAAGGGAGGAAACCACGAAGAGGCGAGCCCGGACAGCAAAGAGGAGGGGGAGAACCACATTACTATAAATCTAACTCTTCAAAGCTTAAATGACCAAATCTCGGCGCCTCGACTATCATCATCTCCCAAACTGTTCTCTCAGCTGTCACTAAGAAATGAAGACCCTAGGGGAAATGAAGAGCAGAACCAGAGTGCTATCTGGGGAGGCGCGCCAGATCAATTCCAGCAGCTCTATCAATTGCAAAAATCATCAATGCATCATGAGAGCAAAAGGTCTGGCAACCCAGTAAATCCTGCAAGAAACACAATACAGGATTCAGCGATCTCGGAAACGCCTACATCTTCGCTGATAGAGGTAATCTTGTTACTCCAGAAGGCATTACAAGGAATCCTGGAAGTGAGTCTCTCAAATAATGGTCTGATGAAAGCTCAAAAACAACACCTAAAGAAAATAGAAGAAGAACTAGGAGAAATAAAGAGCAAAATGCCATTTAAGGAAATGTCTATGAATTTAACCCCGTCAAGGGAGAAAAGTGACATGGTAATAATAGAAGAAGAAAGTAGTGTATCCCTGGGAAGTGACCCCCAACCCGCAAAACAAACAGCAAAGGAGGCAGATGAGTCTGCAGACAACGTATATATATCAAGAAGACCTATGTTGATAAAAAGGCGCGGGGGGTATGTCACACGTGGGACCACGACCAGGTCTGGAAAAAACAGGAAATTGAACCAAGTAGGGAAGAAAAAAGGGAAGAAAACAGTGTCGGGGGTGATACAGTCAGGCCTGAATGCATCAGCACCAACTTTTACAACAATTAGACCCACGCAAGTAGAGACAAAAGACCCAAAGTCCCCAAGGACCCCGAGGGTACAAAGGAAATCGCAGAGATGCAAGGAGGCAATCGAGACCATCCCTTCCTTCCGTACGTCGAAACAGAAAGTAAGGCATAGGGATGAACAAGTTATAGTTCAAAGGACAGTAAGACCTCAGGTACATGAAGATCCCAATGAGAGAAGGAACGGACGGCAAACGGGGAGACCAATCGACTCTCAACAGGCGCTGGTAACAAACACGTATCTATCTGAGAGGGATAAGAACAACTGGTTATTTCTGGACCCAATACCTCCCGGGAGGAAAGAGAAGCCGACAGGAAATCCAGGTCCCCTAAATAGGGCACGGATTCTGTCCGCATTTCAAAAATGCGACAGCTTGAGAGGGATTGGTACTAAAGATCTACAGCATGTTGGTTTTGTAGAAAACAGATATGGAAAGGAGATAACAAAAATTACCCTCCACTCAGGCCTAGTAAAAAGGGCAATCCTGAAAGCCTTAATTGAGATAACTCAACAGGGAATAAGGATTATCCCAGAGAGGGAAATAAAAACCTCCAAAGATAAAAACTTCCTAAATCACCATGCCGGGCTCCAGAAGAGGCAAGTAATCCTCTGTAGAGAAACGGAGAAGGATCTAAGCCGCCTGAATGTCGTACTAAATAACACAAGGAACGACTCCTCATGGGGCAACTGGTCGACCCATAGTAATCCTATGGAAGAAGGCAACCCAAGTAATTTGTTGGATATGGAGGAAGAAGGCGATTTGAGCGACGTCGAATAGGATGGAGGGGGGTCGCAAGATTTAGGTCTCTTAACCTGGAATATAAATGGGATAGGCAATGAGCAAAAACGTGAGTATATAAAGGAAGTCATAAATAAAGTGGACATTGCCTGCCTGCAAGAGACCTGGTTATGCGACAACACCCCTACATTTGATGGGTACGCTCAGATGCAGCAGTCAGCCATAAAGAAAAACCATGGACGGCCCTCGGGGGGGCTGCTGACTTTGATATCAACAAAAGCGATGAGGGATTTTAAATTGTTGAATACAAAATGCAAATGGGCACAAGCTTGCAGAATTGAACTCATGAAGGTGGATCAGAAATATAAAATGTTGATTTTAATGAATGTATACATGCAGTGGGATAACGGGGAGGAATATGAAAGGGAAATGAAGTACTTCAAAGAGGATGTAGACAGTTTTTTAGAAAAATATCCCGCAGAGTCAATAATGATAATGGGGGATTTTAACCATAAACTAAATCCAAAAAAAGCAGACCAATGGAATAGGGAACAGTTAGAGGTGTATGGAATAAACCCGGCTAAGTTCCCAGATGGGGAAATTTCGAAACAAGATCTCGATCTTGTTCACACCCTAGGAGGGAGAGGCTTTCATTGCGTAAATGGGAGAGTGGAGACAGACTCCCCAGCAGGAAAGACATTCATCCCAGGGCAACAGAAATGCCCAATAGATTATATATTCCTGCAGGCCTGGAATTTCACCCAGATCAGGGAGTTTAGGTTAGAACAAAAAGCTGTGAGTGATCATAAACTCCTGTATATATCAATGGTAGGGGGAAGTGAACTACAGAGAGAAAGGGTGATCACCCAGGAGGTTGAATATCCCAAACGGGTGACGACACGCCTAACTGAAGAATATATGGAAAAATTGAAGGCCCTGCAAATTAAATTAGCACCGGAAAACTGTGAGAATAAGAAATTGGAATGGTTCATAGGGAAACTAGAAGAGGTGGTCCAATGCCTAAAGATAAAGTAAAAAGGGAACCACCGCACAATGACTAAACAAATAAATCAATGTAAAGGGTTTTCAGTGGAGTGCCAAAATAAGAAAAAGGAGATACGCGCAACACAAAGAAGACAAAAAAAGAACTTTACATCTGAGAGACAGGCCCAGCTAGCCAAACTGAAAAAAGAATTTAAGATAATGGTAACTAACGCAAAAAGGGTTTATAAAGAAAAGTGTTGGCTAGAACTACTAGAAGCCATAGAGGATAAAAACCTAAGGCAATTTTGGAGATTAGTAAAGTCGGTAGCGGGAACACCAGATGGAGACTTGAACTGTGTGGTGAGTGAGGCTGCATGGGAAGGGTACATAGGGAAACTGTATGGGGCAAGGGCTTCTAGAGAGGAGGTGGAGCATAAAGTATGGCAAGAAATCTCAGATGACCTATTACTACAATTTAATGAAGACTACGTCGAGCGCACAATAAGGAAACTTAAGTTAACTCGGGCAGCAGGCCCGGACAATCTTCCTGCTATAATTTTGAAATCCGAGGTAAAATGGTGGGCAAGATTTCTTGCCAAGATGTTCCAGGTAGTCCTAAAAGAAGGGGTAATGCCACCAACCTGGAAGGGGGCAATAATTAGGCCAATTCATAAGAAAGGGAGCAAGGAAGAGCCACAAAATTACCGGCTAATCAATCTGCTAGATATAGGCGAGAAGGTGTTCTCTAAAATTTTGTTGAAACAATTGAACGTATGGGTAGATGAGTTTCAAATAATACCCACAGAACAGGGGGGGTTTAGAGCAGGCCATTCTACAATAGACCACAGATTTGCACTATGGGCGATGGCGAAGAAGTCGACGGAACAGAACGGCAAATTATGCTGCTGTTTTGTCGACTTCAGAGCTGCCTTTGATTCAATGGATCGGGCCTGCCTATGGGAGTTATTAGAGAGGCTGAAGATTCCCAATGATCTACTCACTATAATAAAAGAACTCCACAGGGAAAACTGGGGGCAAGTAATTAAGGATAAGGTCGGATCCTTAACACCAAAAATACCCATAGAGAATGGATTAAGACAAGGCTGTGTGCTGGCCCCACAGCTCTTCTCAATCTTCCTGTCAGATCTCCCGGCACATTTAGAGGTGGAGGGCAGCGCCAGCCCCAAAATGGATGGCAATAAAATACCCTGCCTATTGTACGCAGACGATCTGGTGATAGTAGACCAGACCAAGAGGGGCCTACAAAGGAAGCTTAACGCCTTCAAAACATATTGTGACAGAAAATTCCTAACAATCAATTTAGACAAAACTAAAACCCTATGTTTCGGGAAAAAGATAAGTAAATTTTCCTGGTATATAGGCGACCTCAAACTGGAGACGGTTAATGAATATCGATATCTGGGTTTGTGGTTCGATAGAGTTTTAAATTGGAACTCCCATCTGGATACCCAAAAAGCTAAGGCACTTTCCTCCATATGTGGGTTAAAAAGGTTTAATGGGGTGTATGGAGAGATGTCACACTGACCTATGCTGAGAGCCTTCGAAGCAATGATACCCTCTCAAATTTTATATGGCGCAGAGATCCTTTATTTGAGCGGTAAAGGGTCCTGGGACGTGATAGAGGGAAACTGCTTAAAAAGACTCTTATCCCTTCCTCGATCTTCGATGACACAAGCCATCAGGTTAGAAATAGCCTCAAAATCCTGGAAAATACAAACCCAGATGGCCGTGATTAGATTTTGGAAGAGATTGGAAGACCCCGAGAGCCAAAAAGTCGCATATTGGTGTCGCAATGAAATACTGAGAAGTGAGTTAAAATGGGCAAAAGTCTGCAGGGACAAATTGAAAGGAATCTGCAACTCACTAGAGATTGATTGGGATCAGGAAACGTTGCAGGTCCTAAGTACCAAAGGGGAGCTGAAACAAAGGGGGAGTGAAGTTTCTAAAGCGATTGATTTAGGCTATTTAACAAACAAAAAATCAGTGGCGCATATGCTAAAGGCTTGGCCCAACGGAAACTGGTTCCCCTACCTTGATAGACTACCTAACCGCGGGTTTAGGCAAGAGATCCTGAGGTGTCGAATTGGGATTAACCCGTGGATAATAAATAAAGAGCTCAAAGTCACATTCCTAGAGCAAGAAGGCCGCTGCAAGTGTAACTTGAGAACTAAGTGTGACTGGCTGCACATTCTGTTGGACTGCCTGTTTCTCCTTGAACAGAGAAAACTATGGCTGCGCCCAGTTTTCCTAAAATATGGAATTAAAACAAGGACGCAGGCAGCCAGCCTCCTAACAGAAGTACCCTTCATTGACATCGCAATTGCCCTAGGGAAATTTTTAAAGGTGACCCAGAGGTACTGAGAACCTAGGGAAAAATGTAGTTCTGTATGAAGCTTTATTGACCGAAACTGTTAGGATGGTGAGAAAAGTGAATAGGATTTTAAATTTTTATAACACGTTTTAAGGCATTTGTAACTTTTAGAGGTGACTAGTATTTTATAACTGGACTTTGTATTTTTGGAAATGAAATGTAGAATTGTTTTAAAGAATAACTTTTTAAAAAATAAGTATAGGTTTTACTGTATACACTCCTCTTAGTGTGTTATGCTCACTGCTTGTTTGTTTAAAGACTACGGTCATAATAAACATAATTTTGACTGACTGACTCTCTGCCAACACCATCTCCTTTTCTGTCTACTCTGCACCATTCCTCTCCCTCTGTCTGCTTCCTCTCCTTTGCATCTGCAGAGGCCTATTATGCTATGGCTGGTAGTGTGTATTAGACAGCGCTACCATGTTCAATCTTTTCCCTCTCTGCCTGTAGCCTCTCACCCTCTGCCTGTACTATTTTCTCTTTGTCTGTATTACCCCCCCTCTGTGTGTTCCATCTCCCCTCTGCATGTAACATTTCTCCCTCTGTTTGCAGCATTTCCTCTCTGCTGCACCATGTCACCCCCTGTGTGCATCATCTCTGTCTCGGCCTGCACCATCTGCCTCTCTGCTTGAACCATGTCACCCTGTCTCAGCTTCTTCTCCCCTCTGCCTGCACCAACTCTCCTTGTGCCTGCAGCCCTTCCCCATCTATCCTCTGGGTGCACCAACTCGCTCTCTGCGTGCACCATCTTCATTTCTGTGTGCACCATCCGTCCCCGTCTGCCTACATGCGCTCTTCCACCTGCTGCTATTTTAACTGTTTTCTCATCACGTTCCTCCCCTCCCTCATAGTTTGTCCCTCACAGTTCTCTCCTTTTCTTAAAATCTCTGAAATAAACATATGAAATGTGCTTTGAATTTGTGTGTGCACTGTTGAAATAGGTTTAATAAGACACAGAGCAGAGGCAAGGCTAAAGAGCTGTGTTATATACATAGCGTAAGCAGATGGTGTCACTCTATGTGAGGGTATCACTCGGTGCGGCCTGCACCCTCAGCACCCCTCTAGTGACGCCACTGAGAAGCCACTTGGGCCTGTTTCTTGTACTGTTGTGTCTCACTTTTGGGTGCAATGTCGGCAAAAAAATATTGCAGTAAATTTGAAATGTATTTGAAAATTGAGTCAGGATTGTCCACGGAAATATAGTGGTCATATACATAGAATGTTTTCAGTCAGTTAAACGTTTTAGTGTGGGGAATATGTGTTGGTAAAATTTATGGTTTTAAATAATGTGTCTAGAATCACACTGAGCAAATGTGTAAATTAAGGATTTATAGTTGCACCTTTTTCCATAACCTTTACAGTTTTTGCATGCACCACGTCCCCTCTGCCTGCATCATCTCTCTTTTTGTCCACACTAACTCCACTCTGGATGCACCATCTCTCCCTCTGTGTGCACCATCTCTCTCTCTGACTGCAATATGTCTCTGTATGTCTGCACTATCTGTCCATCCGTGTGCATTATCGCCTTCTCTGCCTGTAGCATCTCCTTCTATGTCTGTACCATCTTCCAGTCTGTCTGCACCATCTCTCCCTCTGTGTGCTCCATCTCCCCTCTGCATGTAACATTTCTCCCTCTTTTTGCTCCATTTCCTCTCTGCTGTACCATTTCATCCTCTGCGTGTATCATCTCTCTCTCTGCCTGCACCATCTGTGTCTCTGCCTGAACCATCTCACCATCTCTCTGCACCATCTCTTCTCTGCCTGAACCATCTCTCTTTCTGACTGCAGCCCTGCACCATCTATCCTCTGCCTGCACCAGCTTACTCTCTGCCTACACCATCTCCTTTTCTGTCTGCACCATTCCTCTCCCTCTGCCGGCTTCCTCTCCTTTGCATCTGCAGAGACCTATTATTATATGGCTGATGGTGTGTATTAGACAGCGCTACCATGTTAAATCTTTTCCCTCTCTGCCTGTAGCCTCTCACCCTCAGCCTGTACTATTTTCTCTTTGTCTGTATTACCTCCCCCTCTGTGTTCTCCATCTCCCCTCTGCATGTAACATTTCTCCCTCTGTTTGCATCATTTCCTCTCTGCTGCATCATGTCACCCCCTGTGTGCATCATCTCTGTCTCTGCCTGTACCATCTGTCTCTCTGCTTGAACTATGTCACCCTGTCTCTGCTTCTTCTCCCCTCTGCCTGCACAAACGCTCCTTCTGCCTGCAGCTCTTCCCCATCTATATATATATCCTCATCATTTTAGTGTGGGGAATATGTTTTGGTAAAATGTATGGTTTTAAATAATGTGTGTAGAATCACACTGAGCATCTGTGTAAATTAAGGATTTATAGTTGCTCCTTTTCCCATCATTTTCACAGTTTCTGCTGACAGTCTACCTCTCTCTGCTTATACTGTCTCCTCTCTTGTGATATTTTTCCTCTTTCTTTATTTTTATTTGTCTTTCGTTATAGTGCTGCTTGTTCTCACAGTCTGTTCTGTACTCTTAGTGTGTTTCTGTGCTCATCGTCTCCTCTGTCTCTTAATAGTATCCCTTATTTTTATAATCCATTGTCTGATCTATTGATCGTCTCTCTCTCATTATACTGTCTCTCTGCCTGCTTGTTCTCTACTCCGTCTGCACTATCTCTCTCTTTGTCCATACCATCCCCCTTCTGTCTGCATTATCTCTCCCGCTGCCTGCACTTTCTTTCCCTCTGCCTGTACCATATCCCCTTCAGCCTGCACTATTTCACCCTCTGCCTGTACCATGTCCCTCTGTGCCTGCACTATCTCACCCTCTGCCTGCATCTTTTCTCTCTCTGCCTGCATCATCTCCCACTCTGTCTGCGCCATCTCCCCTCCTCCTGTAACATCACTACCTCTGTCTGCATCATCTTCGTTTTGTGTATGTGAATGCTGGGATATACCACAGGTTTCTCTCATGTGCACTGTAAATTACACTTTTACTCTGGGGGCGTACAAGAGGCCCACACAGTAAAGACTGCATGCATTTCTGTGACAGTATTGCTGCTACGGAAAGGTAGCTGCAGAGGCCCATTATGGTATGGCTGGTGGTGTGTATTAGATATCGCTACCATGTTAAACCCTTTCCGACCCTGTCGTAAGGTGACCGGGGCAGAAAAGCGGTGGACGAGGTTTCCCACTGCTGTGGAGCTGTTAGTCATGGCGGGAGGTCATTCTAGGTGATGGGTATTGTCAGCCTGGTGGGGGCAATCTGCCTGCCATTGTAATGGGCCCTTTAATCGCTTCAACGCGGCAAGAAGTTTCGCTCTGTGCTGAAGATTCGAAAACGGGCGTGGTCTTGACGGAACAGTACCGTCATCAGCACAGCCCAACCGACGCTGATGACGGAACGGTTCCGTCATGAGCGTCGAAGGGGTTAATGTCTCTCAGTCCTTATTGTCTCGTCTGTCTCCTAATAGTCACTCTTCTTTTTCTACTCCTTTGTCTAACCTCTTTTTATACTATTTCCCTGTCTTCTTATACTCTGTATCTTTCTTCTTATACTCTCCCTTCTCTCCTCATACTGTTACTCTTCTCCTCATAATCCTCTTTATCTCTTCATATTTTCCAGTGTTTTCATACTCTATTTATCCCCATTTACTGCACTGTGTGCTTAGAGAGCTCTCAGAACCTTTTCCTGCATCTCCTCATTTTTACTGTGCAGCGTCCCGCTGATTCGAGCGGTCGGCGCTTTCACCCTACGCGAGGGTTTTAAAACTTTTATTGGTAACCCCTGTACTTTTGTTATGCAGGTAAAATAACTATACCTTATCATTCCAGGTAGTCTGCTGGCTGGGGGCTGTTTGAGATCGCCGGTCCCCGCCGGTAGCGGCCGCCATCTTTGATTGGGATCGTTTGATTGGAGTGGAGCCCTGAACTCCACCCTCGCTCCGCCCCTACTTAGGAGCACGCTTTGAGCCTCGCTTCGTGTTTGTTTGTAGCCCAGTGGCAGTGGGCTGGCGCGCAGACGCTTAGAGAGCTCTCAGAACCTTTTCCTGCATCTCCTCATTTTTACTGTGCAGCGTCCCGCTGATTCGAGCGGTCGGCGCTTTCACCCTACGCGAGGGTTTTAAAACTTTTATTGGTAACCCCTGTACTTTTGTTATGCAGGTAAAATAACTATACCTTATCATTCCAGGTAGTCTGCTGGCTGGGGGCTGTTTGAGATCGCCGGTCCCCGCCGGTAGCGGCCGCCATCTTTGATTGGGATCGTTTGATTGGAGTGGAGCCCTGAACTCCACCCTCGCTCCGCCCCTATTTAAACGGCCTCCATGTGTCAGCGCAGCGGACGAGCGCAGCGGGCGCGACGTAGGCGCGCCGGAGTTGCGCCTGAGTTAAGCCCGTCTGCGCCCGTCCGCAGCAGGCCGGGGCATGGGGCATGTCACTCTGCTCCCTTACTCATCTACACTCGCTCCTTTCTTGTCTCTGCTCATGATCCTGCCCTCCCCCCCCCCTCTCCGTACCGAAACTGCTTCTTCATAATCTGTTTACGACCAGAACCTCGTTCCCGGAAATATCCCCTATCTCTTCCGATAACGGCGTCCATTCTTCAAATCCCGCGTCCCAGGCCCAGTCACTCCCTCGCTCTACTTCCTCCCCATTGTCTGTGATGTATCTTAATACCCGGTCCCTGGTCTGTCATCAATCAGAAATATTTCACCTCCTGGACTCGGAACAGCCTGATGTCCTGTTCTTGACCGAGACCTGGCTCACTGACGATTCATCTCCTGACGTTCTGGCGGCCATTCCCCCAGGCTACTACATCCTGCAGACCAACCGCCCTGCTGGTAAAGCGGGCGGCGGCGTTGCAGCCATCATCAGACACCCCATTAGGTTCTCCCCAGTGTCCTTTCCTAATATCGCCTCGACAGACTGTCTCGTATTAAGACTGGAGCAGCCTGGGTCTTCACTCATCTGTGTGTTGACCTATCGCCCCCCTCAATCTATGCCTGACTTTTCTATCCTGTTCGGTAACATGATCACCCAGCTTACCATCAGCAATTCCAACGTGCTGATCATGGGCGACTTTAATTACTGGCCATCAGACACTCATGAAACTGCTGATTCGCGTGCTTTTTCTGACCTAATGTCGAGCCTTAACTGCACTCAACATATACATGCACCCACACATGCTAAAGGCCACATTTTAGACCAAGTCTGGACCACCTCTCTTGCCATCTCTGCTCCCCTCATCGCCCCTTGTCTCTGGTCTGACCATCACCTCATCACTTTCTCCTTATTCCTGTCTTCCCCTATCACCGCTGCCCACCAATCCAATTTCCTGGCGCGCAATTGGAATAAAGCCGACCTTAACAAACTTACGGCTCTCCTGAGTTCTTCACCTCCACTCATGACTGGACCCAACATCTCTACCGATCTTCAGTCCAAAACCCTCACACACTGGCTTACCGCTGCGGCCGACTCTGTGGCACCACTAAAACCGGTTAAGACAAGGCGCAGGCACGATGCCCAAAAGTGGTTTACCGCTGAGCTCTGCGCACACAAACTTACTCTCCGCCAGGCAGAGAGACGCTGGCGCCGGGATTACTCCCCCGAATCGAAAATGATCTTCTCGTCTCGGCTGAAGGAGTACAAGAACGCTATTACTGTGGCTAAATCATGCTACTTCTCAGGCAAAATTTTAAACTCATCCAATAAATCTAAAGATATTTTTTCTATAGTGGATGAATTATCCAACCCGGAAAGAGTCATCTTAGCCCCTCTCCCTTCCCAATTCTTGTGCGACTCCCTTAATCAATTCTTTGTGGAGAAAATCACCAAAATTAAAACTAGCATTTCCACCTCCCCACCTGCCCCTACATCCTTTTGTGTCCCCAGTTATTCTCCCACACACACTTTTACTCACTTCCCTCCTATTTCCAAGGATAACTTTCTCTCACTCCTACACAACGTCTCTTCTGGCTCTCCTAGCGATTGTTGCCCCCCCTCGGTCCTTCGAGAAGTTTTTACCGCCTGTCCTGACCCCCCCCTTGCTCTCTTGAACAACTCTCTAGCCATAGGGGAGGTTCCGGGACCCTTCAAACAGGCCGAGGTGGTTGCCATCCTCAAAAAACCTTCGGCAGACCCTTCCATCATGAGCAACTTTCGCCCTATCTCTCTTCTTCCCTTTCTTAGCAAAGTTCTAGAGTCGCACGTCACTCACGCTCTCAGCTCCTTTGTGGAAGAATCTGGTGTACTGGACCCCCAGCAGGCTGGATTCAGACCTGCGCACTCAACAGAAGCCGTCATCCTTTCTGTTATGGAGGAACTGCGCAGGGGCGCGGACGCGAACATCTGCCAGGCCTTGGTCCTCCTGGACTTGTCGGCCGCCTTTGACACGGTCGACCATCAAATTTTGATCGATCGTGTCAGGGAGGCTGGCATCCAGGGCACCGCTCTGGCCTGGGTCCGATCCTTTCTGACCCAACGCCATCAAGCTGTCAGACTATCCCAGTTTACTGCCTCCCAGGTCAAACTGTCCTGTGGTGTCCCACAAGGCTCTTCCCTCTCCCCCCTCCTTTTTAATTTGTATCTTTCCCCACTTATCCGTGCCCTCCGTCAGTTCAATGTCACAGCATTCAACTATGCTGAGGACATACAACTAATTTTCAACATCAACTCCTCTGCTGACTCTATTGCCACCTTTCAAAATACCCTGTGCTTTATCAGCAACTGGATGAGCTCAAACCATCTGAAGCTCAACCCCGACAAGACCGAACTCGTTCTTGTCGGGGGTTCCCTCAACCCTTGGGATTCTTCTTTTTGGCCTCTCAGCCTTGGCAGTCCACCTAGCCCCGCCAACTGTGTTAAAAGTCTGGGAGTCGTCATCAGTAGTAATCTCTCCATGACGCCCCAGATTAGCGCGGTAGTCTCCTCCAGCCATTTCCAATTAAGGAAAATTAAGAAAATCTCCCGGTTACTTACTTCCGAGGCTCTTACCTTGGCCCTGATGGCGCTTGTAATATCGAGGTTAGACTACGCCAACGCGCTCTATGTAGGCATCCCAGCCTACCAACTCAGGCGGCTTCAGCTGATCCAGAATCAGGCTGCCCGCCTGATCCACTTCCTCCCTAGAGATCATCATGTCCGTCCCCTTCTGAAGAGCCTTCATTGGCTCCCTGTAGCCGCCCGCTGTAAGTTCAAGCTGGGTTGTATCATTTACAAATCTCTAGCCGGCCAGGGCCCCCTCTTTATTTCTTCCCTTCTTCAATCCTACGTCCCTTCCCGCACTCTCCGGTCTTCCCAAATGGTCTTGCTTTCCATCCCTAGATATAAGAGGAAGAAACACGGCGGGCTCAAGTTCTCCTTCCTGGCCCCCACTTTTTGGAACTCCCTCCCCTTGTCCCTCAGATTGACCACTTCGTACCCCAGCTTCAGATCTGCCCTTAAAACCTTTCTTTTCACAGAATCTTATCAATAAATGGCCTTTGCTCTATCTTCTGCTCTCTTTACTTTGGCGCCAAGAAACCTAATGGTGTTAGTTGCGCCCTTATAAATTTATTTAACATAACATAACATAACATCCTCTTTTTTATTAATATTTTATATTGTCTTGTAGTCCTTTTTCTCTAGTTGTAAGTCCTTCTATTTTTATATTGTTATGTTTGTTGTCATAATCTCTTGTCTTCTTATAAGTAATATAATAGTGTGTTTGATGTAATTTATTTTTCTAAAGCGATATATATTTTTTAAAATAGATTCTTTTGGTGACCACTGAAGAAAAATCATCATGCCTTCAAAAATAGAGAAGAGAAAAGGACGAAAGAAAGCAGTGTATTTAAAGGGGACTCATCTACAACATTTACCTGAAGATCATTGTACTAACAAAAAGAAAAAAAATCCTGGTAAGAAAACTAAGATTTTTCCTCGAAGATTGACAACTGCTAACAGTAGTGTGCGCAGAGTAAACAATACTGTGAGTGTTTCTGCAACTAAGAGAAAAAAGAAGACTCATAGTACAACTCCAGAAACAAATGTATATAGTAAAAGAAGGATCAATCAATTTATCGACATAAGAAGAAAGATGTTTTATAATAGAATTTTGTTTAATTTGACTAAGTTAATAAAGAATTGTAAGAAGAAAACCACATTTTATAAGAAGAGAAAATGTATTAAAATTGTAGTTGAGAAAGCATTTGAATTGAAAAAAAACTTTTCATTTTAGAAATCAATATAATTCCATCACTAGATAAGGCAATGCATTCAATGAAGAGCAAAGGTAAGTGGAGAAGAGTAATTAACAGAACTAATTTTTCTGAGGTTTTTCTGGGTGAGTGGAAACATAGTTCAAGTTCTGAGCCTCTTTTAATGAAGAAAGTTATCTGCAGAGTAATGATTTGTTGCATGCAGTTGACACTACTGGTCGTGCTTATGAAGTTAAAAATGGTTGTCCTATTGAGAAAGAGAAAATTGTTCCTAGAAATGAGGAAGAGTTGTTAGCTGTTGTTTTAGGAAGACGTCCTAAAGCTCCAGTGTACACTTGGAATTGTAGAAGTATTTGTAGTGTACGGCAGGAGTCTATTGAATTTTTACACAATTTCTTACGTAACTATACTAAGAAAAGTGTTAAACAAAAGATTAAGATGTTGCAAGGATTAGACCCTTGCAGAGTGAGACAAATTATTGGATTGCAAGGACATTCTTTAACTTGTCTTTCTAAAAAAGTGTGTTGAAGTGTTTTTCACCATTTCAGGATGTTAGCAGTTCATCATACTCAAATGAGGAAATTAGTGAGAAGGTTGTATTATGCAAAAAGTCCAGCACTAATGTTAAAAAAGTTGAACAGTGCTCTTTTGCATGGATCTGTATCAGATATAATAAAGGTTTGTGATGAAATTGAAGTTAGTTATTTTTATCCTCAAGAACACTCTGCAGAAATTGATCTGTTAATTGAAGTAAATGTAGAAGAGAATGTACAGCATTGTAGTACAGAACAATTTGAGCACGAAATAACTAAGTTTGAGGTGATTTATGGTGAAAGGCCAAATTATTCTTGTATCTGTTGTTGACGTACTCATTATAAAAATCAGACCAGGACTGTTGATCTGCATTTAAAAAGTGAAAAGGAAAATAATAATGAGTGGAAGGATTTTGCAACTTATTTGTTGGTAGAGAACTGTTTTGATTTGGGTTCTGATCAGCGTATTTGTAAATATGGTTATAATAAATTAGATGAGAATAAAATGCCTGCTAGAGCTGTGTATAATAATCTTGAGTTGGTAAATATTCCTTCTGAATTGATGGATTTAAATACGTATGAGTCTATTCTTATTCAATGTGTTCATCCATTTCAAGCTATTGTTCGTATGGAGCCTAGGACAGGGAAATTGCCTCCTTCAGATTTACAGAGAGGGTTAAAGGGAAGAGTTGTATATTTGCCTCTAGATTTAAAGAAAAATGTTGAAACAATTGGTGTAGAAAATGTAGAAGATGAAACCTTTAGCTATTTTAGTTACTGGTGTTCCTACTAAAAGTAAGAAAATCTGGCAGGAATTAGTGGATGTTAGGAAAGTGAAAAAGGCAACGTTGTATCTGATAAGAAACAATCAATATTATGAAAATGTGTTTCTGAGAGAAGAAGAAATAACTGTAGACGAAGACAGTGACTTGCCATCTGGACAAATTGAAAAAGTGGATGTGTCCAGAACAGAAGAAATCTACGAACATTATAGTGTTCATCCACTTCATTCTGAAGAAGTGATGGGGATACTATAGAGTTGTTCCAAATGAAAGAAGCAAAGGGGAATCCCATTAGTGTATGGGAAAAAAGCTTGGAAGCTCGCTGCTTTCCACAGTTGTTTCCAACAGGGAAAGGTGGACGATATGATGACTGACCTGTGCAGATTCCTGCATCTGAATACCGAACATCAAGATTGTATGCTGAAAATCCAAGATTTCGACAATGTATTCCATATGTGTTTCATCTGTTTTTTGAGAGTGACTTGTCTGGACTTTCTTATGCAGTAAATCATAAATTGAAAACAGGTGTACATCTGCAAAATGTTTCAGCAAAGGAATTTATGGATAAAGTACACCTGAAAGATAATGTTTTGGAATCTCATCTGATTAATCGCATGGCATGTCAGTGTGGTACTAATAAGTATTGGTACCGTCATCATGGAGAACTTAAATATATGCTAAGGAACTTAGGAACTCCTACATGGTTCCTTACTCTAAGCTGTGCTGAATATGCTTGGGATGATTTACTTCAATTTCTTCGAGAGGCGAATGCAAATATGTAAATATTGAATACAAGACACCTGGTGAATTGTGTTCTTTGGATCCAGTTAATGTATGCAGGTATTTCAATCATAGATTTGAAGCTATGATGTCTTTTATCACCAATAAAAAAAATCCTCCTCTTGGAGAGGTTTTGGATTTCTTTTGGAGAAAGGAGTATCAAGCAAGAGGTGCTCCTCACATTCATATGTTAATTGGGATTAAAGATGCTCCCAAATATGGAACAGAGTCAGCTGACAGTGTAATGTCTTTCATTGAAGAATTTGCAACATGTGATATACCGAAAAGTACAAAAGATAAGGATTTAAGAGAAAAAGTCTTATGATTTCAAAGCCATTGTTGTGGCAAATATTGTCGGCGAAAGTACAAATCAAAGGATAAATTCTATACTAAATGTTGTTTTGATTCCCACGTCCTGTAATATCGAAAGGAAGAGTGAACAATTTTATGTCATCTCTGCGACATAGTATCAGAAGAAAGTCTCCAAAATATACCTACAACTTAAGAAGAAATGAAGAGTCAAAATATATAAATGATTACAACCCAGTAATTTTGTCCATGTGGAATGCTAACATGGATATTCAATACCTAGCGGACAATTCCATAGCTGTTGCTCGATATGTAACTTCTTACATAACCAAATCAGAAAAGACAGAATTGAAGGAATTGTGGGAAGAGATTTCTCACGAGAAGAGTCTAAGTAAGAAATTATATACTTACAGTTTGAAGATGTTATCTCATTGAGAAATTGGAGCGTATGAATGTTTGGATCGCTTATCATCTGCAAGTCTTTACTCCAAATCTAGAAGAATCATTTGGGTGAGTCTTGGTCTTGCTGCCACACGAAACCGAGTACTTAAATCTGTACAAGAAATTGAATATTTAGCTGAAAAGGAGCCAGAAAGTACAGATATTGTGAAAACAAATATGTTGGATACATATTATCCAAATATAAGTCATCATCCTGAGAACGTTTGTCTGTATGAAGTGTTACAAAACTATATTTTTAAATGGAATATTACAGAAAACATCAATAATGGTATATATGCCGTGATTGGTTCTGAAGGATGTCTGGTGAAACAAAGAAAAGGACATTTGATTAATCACCGTAAACTGAGTTGTGAAACACCTGACAAAAGGGAATTTTACTATTTAGCTCTTTTGCAACTTTTCAAGCCATGGCGTTCAGAATTGGAATTACTTGGAGATTTTGAGAGCTATGAAGATTCCTTCAATGCTACTAAAAACACTATAGGATATCCTGTTTTTGCTAATTATGTGAAGATGTTGAATGATGAAATCGAGCAAGAAGCTGCAATTTCAGCTAAGATTGCTAGAGACAGTTCTCAGGATAGTCAAACTTTGGCTTCATTAAGTCAGTATCCATTAGGAGAACCAATTATTCAAAATGAAGCAGCAACTGCTATGGAAGAGGTGGAAACAGCAATGTATCAAGCTCTAGAAGATGTAAGAAACTTAGGAAACTTGGAAGAACAACTAAATGTTGAGCAGAAAGAAATATATGAGCAAGTGAGAGAACAGATTAACCATGGATTACTTCATGAAAAGAAAGAGTGCTCTTGCTCATAATTTGAACCTATCCGATTGTACGTGAGTGGACAAGCTGAAACAGGAAAAAGTTTTTAAATAAAAGTAATTTCAACTTATCACAAAAGAACGGACTCATATTTGTCTTGTGTTGTCACTGCTCCAACTAGGTTGGCATTCCACAATATTAAAGGAATTACTTTACATAGTTTATTAATGCTACCAGTAGAGCATGAAAACAAATTGGAATACTACAAGCTATCTGGAGAAGCTTCTTGTGAAGTTTCAAGACTGTTTAGGGAAATGAAGCTTCTCATTATTGATGAGGTAAATGCTTGCCTTTGTGCATTTAAGAATGCAGCAAGTTCTTATAACAGAGTATGACGTATTATTCGGAGGAAAACAAGTCATAGTTTTTGGAGATCTTCTACAACTTACTCCAGTAAAAGGACAACCAGTGTTTAAAACACTGACACATGAAGATACCAAAAAGTCTTTGGGGGGTATTGGAAATGTTAACATTTGGTCATATATTCAATATAAGGAACTTATTACAAATATGCGTCAGGCAAATGATGCAGATTATGGAAAAATTCTTCAAGATATAAGGATTGGAAAACTGACTGAACATGGCAAACACGCATTACAGAAACAATTACTTCCCAATTTGTTTCCAAATGAAAACATTGTTCCTGAGAAAATATATATGAAAATTGCAGAAAACAACTCTAATCTGTTTAATGCCAACACTACATAAATGTTCTGTATTTAATGAAGAAATGTTAAAGTTGGAAAATGAAGAAATTATAAAATTGAAAGCTATTGACAAAATTGAACATGAAGGAATCACTATTATTTTGACTGAAAAGTTGAAGAAGAAATTGGATTCTTTAGAGAAGTCGATAAGTAAAACTGCTAGTTTAGAAAATAATTTGTATGCATGTGTAAACTGTAGGGTAATTTTACGCCGTAATTTGAATGTGGAAAAAGGTTTAGTAAATGGAGCAATGGGTAAAATTGTTGGTTTTGTTAATTATGTAAATAGAGATGGGATTGAATTTTTGAAAATCAAATTTGATGACATTGCTGAAGTACAACAACTTAGTCATTGTCCAGCTAGATTTTTGCTTGTAAAAGATTTGTATGTCTGCAGAAAACAGTTTCCTGTTTCTTTGGCGTATGCGGTGGTCATTCATAAATCTCAAGGTTTAAGTGTAGATAGTGCTTTAGTGAATATTGGAAGTACTGTGTTTAAAGAGGGCATGGCATATGTTGCTTTGTCCCGAGTGAGAACTTTATCTGGATTGTATTTGATTGATTTTGATGAGTCAAAGGTTACTGTAGATGTAAATTGTGTGAAAGAGTATAATAGATTAACAAGAGAATATGCACCCAATTTAGGTCAATATCCAGTGTTTGAAAAGTGTGTGGTAGGTAGAAAAAGAAGATTAGAGAATATCTGTACTGAAACTATAGAGAAAGGCAAAAAACAAGATGAAGTTGCGCCTGCAAGCAAAAAGAAAAAGGATAGTGTTGAAGAAACTGTTGGATATCGGTTTGAAAATAGTTGTGGTGTCAACTGCTATGCTAATGTAGTTGTTAATGTTGGTTTTTTTCTTGAAAGTTTGCATTAGCAAATTGCTGAAAATCGGGAGAAAAGATTCTCTTCATTGTTGTTTTCTATTTTTGAGAAATGTAGTAATGATAGAACTAAAATACAAAGTGTTTCTGACATTCGAAATCTTTTGGACATATGTTCTGGTTCTACTCAATTTACGCAAAATATACCGCAAGATTGTCAAGAATTTTTAATCTTTATGCTTGGTGTATTGGAAGAAGAAGGTATAGATATTGAAACCGTTTTTGGCCTTTCTTATAAATGGGAACATGAGTGTCAAAATTGTTTGTTTACATGTACCACTAACATAGACACTGAAAGATTCATATATTTGACTTTACCAGAGTGTGAATCAGTGTCTTTTAATAATCTAGTTAGAGGAGCAACTTAAAACATGGAGTGTAGGAAATGTAAATCAGAAATGTCATCAACATTATTTATACATAGCTATGGACAGTATGTTTGTAGTGCTGCAACGTTGTAGAGCTGACGGAAGAAAATTGGAAACTTTATTTAAAAATGTTGTAGCTACTCAAGTATCAATATCAGGAAGAACTTTTGTAGCAGTTGCAATTATTTTTCATAATGGACCTTCTACAACATCTGGACACTACACTGTTTATTTAAGATGTTTGAAAGGTTGGACAGTTTGTAATGATACTCAATTAGCTTTTAAGCAACGTTTGCCTAAAGAGTTAAAAAATTCTTACCTAATATTTTTAAAGCCAAAATGTTAAGAGCTAAAATGTATCCTTTCATGATTGCTGCTGTTAAGGTAGATTAGTTTGGTGTTGTAGATTTTTTTGTAAGGGAGGGTGAGGAGTGATAATGTTCATGTTGATGTTGAAGCAGTGTAGGTGTATGAGGTCGTGAGTGATGTGGCTGTAGCAGAGGATTTTGAAGATCAGTCAGGTAGAGGTGTTTTGGATTTGTTGTAGTAGTTGTAGGTGTTTGCTTGATATTCCTGTGTAGAGTGTGTTGCCACTGTGTAGTGTGTTGTTAATGATGGCCTGTGTCACTGTTCTTCTTCTTTTAGTTAGCCTGCACTTGTAAATGTTGCAGAGCATGTGGTGGGTGTTATAGCAATATGAGGAGATGCTGTAGAGTTGGTTACACATGCAGAGAGAGGAGTTAAGGATGAATCATAGGTTGTGTACATGCTCAGTAGGTGTTGGTACTGTTTATTGTGTAGTTGGCCAGCAGAAGTCATCTGAAGCTGAGTAGGTGGGTTTGAGGATGTGTATGTTAATGTTGTGCAAGTTCAGATTTAGAGAGCTAATCCTTATCCACTTGGTGGCGTCTTTAATTACGTTGTGGAGGTTGTTTTTTATGGTATGTGGTTTCTTGGTGAGGAAGAGGATGAGCTGGATATCGTCGACGTAAGAGATAATGTTGTGGTTGAGATGGCTGGCCATTTATGTGAGGGTGGCTATGAAGATGTTGAATAGCGTTGGGCTGACGGATCAGCACTGGGGGACGATGCAAATGATATGAATGGTTTTGGATCAGAACACTGGAATGCAAATGTTCAGAGTTACTATTGAACAAGTTTCAAAGTAACAATTTCACACATACTATTTGGCCATGGGGAAAAGTTTGTGAAACCTTTAATAACTTTTTTTCAAGTTTTGTTATGGAATACAGTAATGATGGTGTTTTGTTATTTCAGGATTGTTTGACATTCCTCATAGTTACATAAGAAATTGGTCTTAGAAAAAAACATTTAAGATATGTTTTATTTCTATTTTTTAGATTGTTAATGAGATTGGTTTTTTTTTAAGATAATCTTCTTGTTTGTCTATTTTTTTTGCCCGCTGTTATGTGATGAGTACTATTGAACTCACTGTTTCTAGTGAAATTCAATATATTCTGAGAACAGCAAAAAAGGAACATTAAATGCTTTAAAAATGATTTTGTGTTGTAAAAGATAAATTATAATTGTATTTTTTTTGTCTTCTACAGATGCTAAATTTGCAATAATTCTTATTTTTTTAAATTAATTATTTTGAAGGTAAATATAACTAAGTATCAAAATAATCGATGGGATGTAGTTCTATAAAAGTGAAGTAACACAACGTCTATGGTGTACAAAAGTTTGTAAAGAAGGTTTGTATCTTTGAAACACATTTGAAGAATTGTAAAAAAATATATAGTGAGTGTACCTGTGTTCTTTGTATTCTACTGCAACACATCAACGGCTTTGGAACTGGTAAGCTGAATAGATATTTTTTACTTTTTTTAGTAGTGCACTTTATTATAATAGCCTTAGTTTATTCTTATAATGATAAACAGTGACTGGTTTGATAATGCAAGGAATTTTACAACCAAAAATTCATATAAGCAAATGTAATTGATATAATCATATAAAGTACTTTAGAAAGGTTTTTGCAAAATATTTTTTAAAGGACAAAATTGTTGATAAAGCTAGTTTTGTATTATGTATTAGGGAAAATGATAAAATTAAGTGTTTATGTTTTTGTGCAAGGACCTACAACATAAGAAATTCAGTATGGAAAATCAACAAAACAATTTGAAAGATGGTTTTGAAAATAGTAACAGTGTCATAGAAGAGCTGAACATACCTTTTACAAGTATTGACAATGAAGAGGAAGAAATGAATGCTGCAGATATCACCTGTGACTTTTTAGATCAAAGTTTGGACAATGAGTTTGGTGAAGCATTAGATGACATTGAGTTAAATGTGATGAGTTTTGAAATTTATGAAAAAGAAAATGAAATTTCTGATGAAATCATGCTAGATGTTCTATTAAATTATGAAATATTACAAGAATAAATTTATGATTAAAAATTAAAAATGGTTTGAGAGAGTCTTCTTGTACAATTGTAATCACTGAGCTAGTAGCTAAGT
Source organism: Lissotriton vulgaris (assembly GCF_964263255.1). Taxonomy (NCBI): domain Eukaryota; kingdom Metazoa; phylum Chordata; class Amphibia; order Caudata; family Salamandridae; genus Lissotriton; species Lissotriton vulgaris. The sequence continues at coordinate 114,270,774 of NC_141690.1, read as the reverse complement.
TAATCCGCTATAAACTGAGTCTTAGAGCATGGAGTGCTTCAAAACTTTATAGATTAGGTATGCACTGTTCTATGCACTTCCAAACTTGTGTTTTATAGTTTTTATTTCCAGGTGTATATCCTTTTACTACCAGCAACGACTCTGTGATTGCTGATCCAGTATTAAACAGAGCTATTCAACAGAATGTCCTTCTGTATGCAGTGGGTAAAAAAAATAAGGCTCCTTAAAATACAGTAAGTAGTCTGCTTGCAGAACTGTAATCATGTAGCCAGCATCCAAATATTCATGGAGAACAGTACATCTTAGGCCGAGGACTGTTTTAAACCTGCATAGATTATCCTTGCAGTCTTCTATGTAACTACAAACTACTCTTTTATATATTGAATTCTGCAGTGTGTATTATTACACTTTCAGCAATCATTCTCACTCTACTGTTTCAGTATTGTATTGAGCCATACAGCAGTATCTGCTTATCTACAAACTATCACAACATTGGAATGTTGGGAGCTCCACTGATAAAAATGGAGTGCTCCGGGCTTATAATGACTGGCATAAGCCTAGACCTCCAACATTCCAATCTTTCTTTGTTCTCAACTCTGGCTGTGGACAAAGGCTTCAGAGACCCTGAGGGGATTTCATTCCACTTGCACACCCTGAAGGCTTTGTTATTTTTTGTTACAACATTCTGACTTCTAATAGTAGAATGTTCTAATTGTCTTATAGCCCTTCGTAGCTGGGCCTTACTGGCTATTAGAACATTGGAATGTTGGGAGCTCCATTGCAGACAATGGAGTGCTCCATGCTTCTACGGGCAGGTAAAGACCCGCAGAGCAACATTCCAATGTTCTACAAAGGCTTCTCGAAGCTCAAGGGGATTTATATCCCCTCGAGCTTCGAGAACCCTTTGTTTAATTTGTTAGAACATTCTGCCCTCTAGTGGCAGAATGTTCTAATAGCCTTATAGCCCTTCGTAGCAGGGCTATACCGGCTATTAAAGTCCCGCTGTCTTGTTAAAGTCCCTTACCTTCGGCTCGGGCCTTTAACGATTCAGCGGGCCTTTAATAGCCAGTATAGCCTGCTATGGCGGGCTATAAGGCTATATTAAAGTCCCTCTACCTTGTTAAAGGCCTTTGACTTTTACTCAAGCCTTTAACGCTGGAGAGGGCCTTTAGTACCTGGTATAGTCCTCTACAGCAGGCTATAAGGCTATTTTACAACATTGGAATGTTGGGAGCTCCACTGATAACAATGTACTGCTAAGAGCTTATAATGGATGGTATAACGCTGGAGCTCCAACATTGCAATGTTACTTTGTTCACTGCTCTGACTATGAATAAAGGCTTTAGAGAGCCTAAGGGGATTCCAATCCCCTCACACTCCCTAAAGGGTTTGATCTTTTGTGGTATAACATTCTGAATTACAATGGCAGAATGTTCTAATAGCTTTATAGGATTTTGTAGCTGGCCTATACTGGCTATTAAAGTCCCTCTACCTTGTTAAAGGCTCTCACCTTCAACTTGGGCCTTTAATGTTGGAGAGGGTCTTTAATAGCCAGTATAGTTTTCTACAGCGAGCTATAAGCCCATATTCTTAAAGTGAAGCTGTTACATTCAACCAGATAATTTCCTTGCAGGTTTCTAATCATTCAGGCAGTACCAAAGTACTTATGAGGTAAAGTAGGCTTAGGGCATGCACTGTTTCAAACCCCTTTAGACATTCTCCTCGCAGAATTGTGATCATTCACGGCCTCATTTATGAGACTTCTTGCACCATTGGAATATTACTTTTTGTCATGTTCTGTGGCACAACAGTCAGCATAATATTTTTAAGATAGCTGTAAGGCACTTTTTTTGGTGTACTGTTGCCTGATAAATATCAGACCCTTTAATACAATGTTATGTGTTAAAGGGGTGTGCAATGGTTGTTGGTGGGGGTGTTTCTAGCAACTACCATGGCCTTTTGATGCTGTCCTACATTTACAGTACTGATATTTTTAGGCCCTTTGCTCATAATGCTGTATCAATCCTTACACCTGTTTTAAACATGTGCAGGGTTTTGACGCAGTATAAGCCCAAAAGTGACTGAATGAAGTTTTATAAATTTCACTTAGTCACTTTTATAAGGCGTTCCTGCAGTAGAACATCCCTCATCTACACAGGAAAGCTTCCTTTTGGCGCATGGCTTTACAATGTGACACTCCTTCCAATTACGTCAGATTGTAAATAGCATACATCATGGTACATCTTTTGCACCACTTCTGCATCACAAACGTGATGCAACGGTTGTGTAAAAGAGGCACAAGGGGGTTGTAAAACCGCCCTTAATACATACAAAATCATCCAGGCAGTTTCACCAATAGTGCAAACTGAAGCATGGACTTGCAACATATTTATATGTTACATTGATTGCTAACATCGTTGCGCCAGTGCTTGGTTGTTAACTGTGATTGCTGCAAGCGTTTTAACTTTGCTGATGCTATTTTAAAAATTGTTGTTCTCTTGCCACATTGCACGCTGACACCCCGGTCCACCACTGCAATTTATGCTGTTTGTAGTGGAGGGAGGTAACGCGTCCTTACTTCCTGGTTGCTCCACGCCGGGCGGCCATCTTTGGAGGGTGACGCTCTAGTCTCCACCTTCTCCCAATATATCTATCCCCTTACTCTCCCGCGCAGCGGTGACGCACAGGGGGAGTTCCATAGATGCACCGAAGAGGCGCCAAAGAGAAGCCAGTCTGCGCCAGTCCGCGTCCAGATGCTTCCAGCTTTCGGGCTGTGCCAGTACCATGGTAGGAAATCGCTTTACTTACAGTTCTTCCTCCCAGCACGCCTTCCGACCCTCCACCAACACTCTATGCCTTCACTCGATCCTCCCTATTAATACGAAGGCTCACTGTAAATTTTATGACTGGAGTATGTCCTCCCCATACACTGGGAAACTTCACTCCTTACACAAATGGAGAATGTTCCTTCTCAACTGTCGGTCTTTACCGAAGCACCATACCGAACTGGCCATGTTGATAGAAGAGCTCAACCCCGAAGCCCCCTTCCTGACAGAAACATGGCTTCAGCTAGAAAGTGACCCAACCACAGTGTGGGCTACCCCCAAAGGTTACACTCTCAAACGTCTGGACAGCCAGACAGGCAAAGGCGGTAATTGGCCATCATTTATAGAGATAGCTACAGATGCCGCATCACCTCATCCACCATACCAGCCTGTTAGAGCCTACACTTCACTCTAGAATTCTCTCCCACCACCACCTTTTCTGGCATCCTAGTCTATTGACCACCTGGCGCCCTTAACAATTTTGTTACTAACATGACAGACATTGCCGCAATGTAGTGCTCACCTCGGCAAATCTTACTTTGCTGGGTGACTTTAATCTACACCTATATGACCCCCATGACACATCAGCCAATAGTCTTCGATCTAACCTTCAGGCTATTGACTTATGCCAAAAAGGCTTTCACTCGACACACACCAAAGGACACCTCCTAGACCACATCTATAGTAATCTAGACAGCCTAACTGTCGAGATTCCTATTCTACTGCCCTGGACCGATCATTTTTTAATACCCTTCGCATGGTCCATAAGCTCCCCCTCCACTTTTCAAAATCTCAATAAACATTGAGGAAGGAAATGGGCCTCACTCCGGCTCCCTGAATGGGAATTGGCTCTCACCAAACACCCACCCCAGAAGGCGACTAATCCCAATACTGCCACAGTTAATTTTGATAACTGGATCTCCAGCACCCTTGATCAAGTTCTCCCGAGGAACCCCCTTAAATCAATAACAAGACCCAAAGTCGCTCCGTGGTATTCGCCCGCCCTCAGAACAATGAAGCAATCCTGCCGCAAACTTGAGAGAGCTTAGAGACAGGACTGCTCACAACTTAGGAAGGCAGAGTACAGAGCCGCAATAAAGCTTTACAAAAATGAAATAAAAGCTGCACAAGCCCACTTTTATGATTCGAAAATTAATTTGGCCGCGAACGCCCCTAAAGAAATCTTCAAAATAGTCAAATCTTTAATCTCTCCCTCCCTTGAGCGTCTGTCATCAGACGGTGCACAAATCCGTTGTAACAACCTTGCCACTTTTTTCTCCCAGAAAATTCAGGCCATTTATTCCTCATTTAGCACGGGCAAGGATGACACGGAACCTACCACCCCTACAGATTCCGACTCTCCCGTCCCCTGTCTGCTGTACAAATTTCCACTCCTCGACCCCATTACATTAGATAGATTGATTCCTAAAATCACCTCGGGATCTCCTAATGATCAAGCACACCCTCAGACTCTCATTAAGGTCATTGACGCCATTCGTCCGTCATCTTGGATGTCCTTAATGCTTCCATCACTTCTAATTCCGTCCCAGCTCTGTGGAAGTACGCGATGGTTAAAGCTTTATTGAAAAAGCCCACATTGGACAAGAACAACTTGGCCAACTATCGCCCAATTTCCTTGCTTCCTTGGATGAGCAAACTGCTTGAGAGGCAGGTCAACAACATCTTAGTGGATTATATAGAGTCCAATAGTCTGCTCCGTGCCACTCAGACAGGGTTCCGTCCTCAGCACGGAACTGAAACCGCTCTCTTAGCGGTGACGGAAGAAGCCAGAGCTGTGTTGGACCGGGGAGGAAAAGCCGCCATCATATTACTTGACCTCAGTGCCGCGTTCGACACGGTCAACCATGCCACATAATTACAGCGATTGAATCGTTTGGGCGTGTCGGGCGCGGCCCTGGAATGGCTGACCTCCTTCCTGGATGAACGATTCTTCCAGGTGTTTGAAGGCGAGACAGTCTCCCCCAAACATCCACTTAGCTTTGGGGTGCTTCGGGGCTCCTCCCTAAGACCCACTCTTTTTAATGCCTATATGGAACCTCTAGAAAAGATAGTCCATCCCTTTGGTGTGCGTATTGTTACCTACGCCGACGATACCCAATTGGTGGTCTCTTTGGACCACTCTGAGGGATCGTCCAACACTTTAGATCCCTGTCTAGAGGCTGTTGCTAGGTGGATGCAATCTTCCTGTCTTAAACTTAACGGAGAGAAGACAGAGATTATGCTGTTGGGCAACCCTCCCCGTCTGCCCTAGCATCCATCTGGCCCTCATGTCTCGGATCTCCTCCCCCCCAAACCTCAGATAAAGAGCCTCAGAATCTGGCTTGACAAAGCACTTGACTTTTCAGTCCAAGCCACTAAAACTGCCTCTACATGTACTGGGCTGATGAAAATGCTCCGCAAAGTGCTCCCTCTGCTCCCATTCCAGGCGAGGAGGATCATGGTCCAGGACCTGATACTCTCCCGCCTGGACTATGGAAATGCCCTACACATAGGAGCCCCGGCAGCAGTGACCAATAGGCTCCAAGTCACGCAAATCTGTGCTGCCCGATTACTGTATAACATTCCCCGCTGGCGGTCAGCTAAGAAAGCTCTAAAAGAACTTCACTGGCTCCCAGTAGCGGCCAGAGTGCAGTTCAAGGCCATGTGCATTCTGCACAAATCCTTTCACCGCACTGGCCCTGTAATCCTGCACCCCATAGTTGTGGCTTACGCCCCGTCTAGAGCCCTGCGCTCTAGCTCATTACATCTAGCAACTACTACTAAAATCAACAAAGCCCGCTGGGGCGGTCGTTCCTTTTCCCACACTGCGGCCAAGCTTTGGAATTCTCTCACGCTCTCCTTTCGAGAGAATAGTTACTGTATGTCCTTCAGAAAGGCCTTAAAAACTCATCTGTTCGCAAAAGCGTGTTGATCTACCCTGAGCTCGCCACAAGCAATCAGTCAAAAGCGCTGCGAGACCTCCGGGTAGTTATGCGCTATATAAGTGCAATTTTTCATTTCATTTCATTTCACATTCAAGTGCTTCGAAGGTACTACAGTATACTATAGGTAAACACTGTATAGATTTATGCTGTAGTACATCCTTATAGTTTTGCACTTTCATATTCATTCATTCATTTATGAACTACACATTCTTTCTGACAAACTTTTACAGACAAACATAGAAATATAGTTATTTTTTTTGACCAGTAGAGGTAGTTCTAAAAAGAACAGGTTTTTTTTCTTTTTTCTTTTGTATTTTTTTTGTAGTTTTTTAAACAATTTTGTGGGTTTTTTTCTAGCAACAAAAACTAGAAAAATATAACTTTTCTAAAAAAAAAAAAACTGTGGACCTGCAACACAAAATTTTTTTGAAAAATCTTTTTGGGGGGCATTTGTGCTGTTCCTCCCTCCTAACAGTAAGGTCCACTGACTGCTCCCCATAACATAAAAGTTCATTGCAAAACTTGCAGTGGAACTTGATGTTTGCAAATTGAGGAACAATAACTTGAGTAGGAGTGCTTCCTGATGGTGGTGGTGGCGCACTTGAGTGCTCGGCACTTCGGGTGGTGGAAAATCTGGCAGACTGCGAGTCTTCTCCCTTGCATAGTTGTGAGGATGCAAATTTTTCACATGTCGATCCGTACTTGCAGTCCCAAAAGAATAGTATTTGGTTGGGTCCCCGCGAGAAAGAGTTGTACCGCAAATTTGGTGAGTGACTATTGGTGCGTTCACTTTTTTCTGGTCTTCTGGAAAGAATTTCCAAATAAATGCCTCCTTCCTTTTTTTCTGAGGAGGTTCGGCTAGAAAGGTGTTGTCATCTAAAGAATGCTCAGAAGATCCTGCAGACTGAGCAGCCATAATAGTCAAATAAAGTTTGAAATTAGTTCAGTTAGAAAGAAAGGGTCCTACTCCTCCAAAAGTCAAAGTAGAATGAACAAAATGGGAGGGGTTCTTCAAAAATTGCAGTAGGAAGTATTATGAACCGATGAAATCTCTTCTTTTCATGTCACATGACTGTACGTGCGCTTACGGAGCTCTTACGGTGGGCTTACGCTCCTCTTACAATGCGACGTTCAAAAGACGTACCCTCGCGATATTCGTAATTCCTTTAAAATGTAATATACGGTTCGTAAAACTTTAAAAAAAAGATTTTTTTGAATATCCCAGATAATGTTTACCTTTAAAATTTACAATAAATATATAGATATAAAGTTTTTAATATTATGAAACTTTCGGAGGTACGCGCACAGCAAGTCGTACAAGCGTGGATGACGTCACACGGTAGCGCCAATGCGCCGCGTAATGTCAAAATGTATGCGTAACATGTGCGAGGGTAGGCACAAAGGACAATTTACCGTACAAAGGACTGTGCGATCTCCTTAAGTGCACTCTGTGATTATCTAAAAAAAAGAAATACTATCAAATTTAATTTTTATGTTTGTCCAAAAAAAATTTTATAGAAAAAAAGTTTATGTTTAGTTTTATTATTATTTTACAGTACAATATGAAATATAAATAAAATAAAATAATATGTAAATATTTATTATAAAAATAAGTAAAATGAGTAAAAAAAAAATCTTTGTAATTAATAGATTTGGGAATTATCATTTTCAAAACCTTTGAAATTCACTGAAAAAAGCATAGGTTTCACCCACGTTGTAGTTAAAAACTTAGCATTTAAAAAACCTTTGAAATTCACTGACAAAACCATAGGTTTCAGCCACGTTATCGTTAAAAATTAGTATTTAAAAAACCTTTGATATTCACTGAAAAAACCATAGGTTTCACCCACGTTATAGTTAAAAATTAGCATTTAAAAAACCTTAGAAATTCACTGAAAAACCATAGGTTTCACACATGTTATAGTTAAAAATTTGCATTTATAAAACCTTAGAAATTCACTGAAAAACCATAGGTTTAACACATGTTATAGTTAGCTGGACATTTCACTCATACAAAGCCATTTAAATTCCCCCGTTATAGTTAACTATGACTCGCGCGCCCGCAATGCACTGCTGATGATGTCACATATTACATCACTCATGACATGGTCAGTGACATCACTCACGCAAAACAACAGTTGATGGACAGAATGCCGAACAATGTCATACATTCACCCCAGTACAGAGATCTGGGCCTAAATCCATTGTTTTTTTGCACTCCACACAACCCCAGTTCAGACATGGCCATATGCACATCAGCCTTGACCCTGTGCCTCATGGGAACAGTCCAGCCCGAACTGCCAAGCCATGTCTTTCCTGGATCAGAATCAAGCATCCTAGGACCGGTTTCTGGCTATCACCCGTCTTCAGCCAGGATAGCTTGACTCCAGTGGTGTGGAGAGCATGGGACTCACGTCTGAGCATACTCATCCCACTCAGGGTAACAAAATGCAAAACAACAGTTGATGGACAGAATGCAGAACAATGTCATACATTCACCCCAGTACAGAGATCTGGGCCTAGATCCATCGTGTTTTTGCACTCCACACTACCCCAGTTCAGACATGGCCATATGCAAATCAGCCTTGACCCTGTGCCTCATGGGAACAGTCCAGCCCGAACTGCCAAGCCATGTCTTTCCTGGACCGGATTCAAGCATCCTAGGACCGGTTTCTGGCTATCAGCCCTCTTCAGCCAGGATAGCTTGACTCCAGTGGTGTGGAGAGCATGGGACTTACGTCTGAGCATACCCTTCCCACTCGGGGTGACAAAATGCAAAACAACAGCTTTATGGACAGAATGCAGAACAATATCATACATTCACCCCAGTACAGAGATCTGGGCCTAAATCCATCGTTTTTTTGCATCCACACCACCCCAGTTCAGACATGGCCAATGCAAATCAGCCTTGACCCTGTGCCTCATGGGAACAGTCGAGCCCGAACTGCCAAGCCATGTCTTTGCTGGACCGGAATCAAGCATCCTAGGACCGGTTTCTGGCTATCAGCCATTTTCAGCCAGGATAGCTTGACTCCAGTGGTGTGGAGAGCATGGGACTCACGTCTGAGCATACCCACCCCACTCGGGGTGACAAAATGCAAAACAACAGTTGATGGACAGAATGCAGAACAATGTCATACATTCACACCAGTATGCGATGGGTGAGGGACTGCTGCCTTCCCTCACGGGCTGACCTTAAGCCAGGCCAGTGAGGGAAGGCAGCAGTCCAAACCCTCATTGGACCGCTGAGGTAAGTTTTATTTTTTTTGTATGTTTGGTGCATGCATGAATGTATGTGTATTTGTTAGTGAGTGTCATTAATGGGTGTTTGTATGATCGTGTGTGAATGCATGGGTGTGAGTGTGAATGTGTGCATGTGTGTCCCCCGTCCCCCTTCCTGGTAAAATTATCAGCCACCACTGGGTGGAATGTAGTTTGCACGATCATAGATTAGATAGGGTTAATGTATCCTTGATGCTGATAGCAGTTAAGCGTGAATTGATGTGGCTACCTTCGACTCAATTACTACTTGTCACCCTTGAGAAGTAATGTTGAGGTTTTAAAACCTCAGTGAAATATTGTACTATATTTCCTTGTACATTTAACTGCATGCATGTGTATATTATTCTTATCTTCTTAAATGCCTTTTCCACTTTTGATCCATATATCTTTATTTTAACTATGTATTTGTGATATTCCTTCTTAATCTCTTCTGAAGTCTTTTGATAATATAGTTCCTTTCCTTTTTATTTTCCTCTTTTTCCTACACTCTACTATGTTATTCTAAAGTGCTAAAAAGGCTAGTTTTTACTTTAACTCGTGGCATGTCATTATATTGCTATTGTTCTATTTTGGCTTATTCTTCACTCATAATAGTGTATTTTTTTATTGTTATACTATTACTTTAATTGTTAACTTTTTATGTGGTTTTCTACATGTGTTTTTGCAGTCCTAGTGCATTGCTTTACATTATTTTTACTGCTTCATAAATCTCTTTAATGAAAAAAAAGTGTTGTATAAGCATCTTTCTGCACCAAGCAATGCTGCCAATCTAAAGAAGAAAGCTTAATGCTCCTCTACTATAAATTTGAGGGTTAGGTCTTTTTTAGAGTTTACACAGTGAGAGCGAATTGTACTGTCTTATGAATGAGTGAGATTTAAAGAGACCCCAGAAACCCTGGGTTGGAAGCCATGCAGAATAATGTTCTTCTATATATTCCGAGGATTCCTAGTTCCACGCCATGTTCCACATGCATCTTTCAATCAGAATGATAAACTTTTTACTGAAGTCTAGATTTGTGCATATTAACTACTATTATAAAACATTCCGACCCTTATTTCGAGTGGCCACATAACTCCAGCATGTTAAATAATTATGATTCCGCTTTGTGATGCAGAATGGCAATAAAGTTGTTAGATTTTGGGTATTGTCAAAAATGTACTTGACTGCCCAGGTGATGGTTTTCTGAGTAACTTGTATTTGAGCCCACGCCGTTTAGGCAGAAGGCTAATTCTAGAGACAAGATCCGGACCCTCTAATTATCTGTTGAATATGATTATGTTAATTATGAAGTTGCTACTTTAATGAAGTTTGCTTTAAGGAATCTCTAGCTAATAAATGTGTGTTTGCCCCTAATGGTCTATTCTTCTTACTCTGCTCTTTGTAATCTGATAACGAGGCCTTGTCTTTCATTTGGAGCGTTAAAACCTATTGAAAATGTAACTTAACTTTTATTTTACCAATAGGCTATACTGATAAGGGAAAACCGAAACGGTTGCATCAATTTATTGATCTCAGTTCTAGTTCTATATCGTAGACTTTTAATCTATTATTATGATCTTCTGAGTAGGATTTCTTCCTCACCTTATGATCTTTCATCATGCCACCACGCCTTAAATAGACATACTCCAAGATATTTTAACGTACGTAATGTCTTATGTGTAATTGTCTGCATCATCATTCATCCACTACCTTAATTAACAATATATACTTTTTATGTGTTTTATATAAACTGTTTACTTTTTGCTGTGCACCCATCGTTGTTACCAAGTACAGACTTTCTTGCTGAAATACCCTTGCAATTGTTCTCTCAAATAAAAAAAACAATATTAACACGTGGACCTGGTCATTAAGTGTTTGGCGATTTTATTATTGTGTCTTAATAGTAGATGATTAACTGACATAAACTTTACTGCGGTTTTTTTAATTGTTGTGTAGTTTATAATTCATTGGCATTGTCCTCTTCAAAGTTGTCATGCAGATTTTTGTTTTATTTATGTCTATGTTACTTTTGGGATGTTGTCTTATATACACTTGTTCTGTATTTTATTAATTCTTTTTAGGTCTAGCCACAGACAGGTTCCGTTCGCCAAAGCTTAAGTAACAAATGGTAAGAGAAGGGCAAAATATTCCCAGGCAATAATTCGTTGCTGTATCATTCACATATGCATCAGACCACATTCATTACCATTAGTTTATTTTAACAGTCGTTCGTGATATATTGAGTTGCACTATTGCACCAGAGATAGGCAGTAGTAGTAACATGAGTCTGCAAATGGGCATCTTCATTAGGCCTAGTGATAGCCAGAACCTTTTGGAATTAATATTAAGAGAAAGGTTCTAGGCTTAGTCCTCTTCAGCCACTGGATGTTTTGAGCTACTACTCTTCATCCATTGTGTATTTGAAGCGTCTTTCACGTTTTCAATCAGCTCATGAGATTAACAATCTAGTTTACATTTTGCTGTGATGATTTGTGGCGATTGGTATCAAGTAAAGCCCCCATTGCCAGGATAACAATTGAGAGCTGCCAATGTGAAAACAGGTAGGGATCTTATTTTGAAGTGCATGCCAGTCCCCGTTTGGAGCAGACAACAGGTTACCTCACTGCTGTAGTTCTTTCTGCACTACAGAGTACCCTTTTCAATCTGCACAGCTTTTGCACAGATCCCCTTTAAGTTTGGGAACTTAGAGGCAATGTGTAAATTACTTATGCAGCACTTCAAACAGTAACAAAGGGAAACACAATTCAAGAAAAATGGCACACCAATCAAAAGAAATGGAGTAAACTTTATTAACTAATTTAAAACCAAAATGACAAAAATCCAATCAGTAGAGCCGGAAAGATGGAAGTCCAGCAGAGTGGCAGACCTCCTTGCAGCAAAGCAGCACAGCAGTCCTTCTGAGTCTTCCACAGGTCCAGATCTGTACTGAAGAGTCGGGGTTGGAGGTTCAACATTAATACCTGGTGCCTATATTGAAGAAGGAGAACATTCCCGAGGTTTCCACCCCTTAGAAGTGCTTGGATTTCATACCTCCCTGCCCTGGCCCCGGTTTATCTGGGGTCGCAATAGACTGGTGACAAACTCTTTGTGAGAGTGCCCAGGTAGGGCCTTTGTGATGTGCAAGTGTGACAGGCGACAGCTCCTCCCCCTCGTGAACTCAGAACGGCCCACCCTGCAAACACCTAGCTTCTCTTTGTATCACTGTCTGTGAGCAATACACAAAGATTAATTACATCTAGTCATGCGTCCCAGGATACAGACAGTCAGAAAATGTAGGGACAAAGAAAGTTCCAACTTTCTAAAAATTGCATTTTCAGAATTGTGACACACAATCTGGCTTTACCATTAAAGAGGGTGTTTTCATTATAAGTCTTTAGGCAACAAATGTGACCTCTCTAACTGCTCCCAATTGAAAGTTATGTCTTATCAAATGTAATAAGGTAACCCAAGGTTATCCTATGGGAGAGATAGGCCTTGGAGTAGAGAAAATGAATTTAGGAGTGTTTTACTACCGGGACATGTAAAACTTAAAAATACCTGTCCTACTTTTTAAAAATACTACATTCTGCTCTCCAGGCTGTCTAGGGCCGACCTTAGGGTTGACATATGTATTAAAAACAAAGGTTTGGGTATAACAAGAGGTTAATTTTGCCATGTTGAAATAGCAGTTTGATAATTAGTGAAAGAAGGGGGTCCCCGAAGGGTATTTAGAGATGTAGGCAGGCTGTAGGGGGGAGAAAACTGACAAAAGAACAAAAGAAAGCAACCCTGCCTCAGGATATAATGGTCCTAACTAGAGGATCCAAACAATATATAAGGGGTGATAGATCTAGGAGCTGGCACTGCACATGACAAAAACCAAGTTAATCCAAATACACTCAAGAGAGAATATTAGAAATATATATATTTTTATTTTTTATATTCTTTTGGATGAGATAGCAAAAATGTACAAAAATAAATTTCATTTTTAGATCCACGTCATATTTCTAGAACATTAAAAAAGACATACACTGGTAGGGATATAGAAAAAGGGGAAAATTCATGCTACATTAGGACCTACCCAGTAACAAACCACACTTCAGTCATACTCTCATGTTTACCATTTTAGTCTATATAAATCAATAAAGGCTAGCTAGTTTAAGGGAAATATTAGGGAGACTCTGGTACGTCAGCAGTGACAATATGTGGGAAAAACACTGTTTTCCTTTGAAAGCCCTCACCCACCGACCTAGTCGGTGGCATGCTTCATCATCGGGCCCACCACAGTGGCACCGAATGTGCCCCGGGTGTGCTTCAACGCCAGGTGACTGCGGAGCTGGTATGTTGCTGAGTGTGCAGTGAAAGTGTGTGAAGGTGAGAAATTAAAATGCTATCCAGGAGGTCCCAGCACCCGAGGGTATTAGCAATATTTAATGAACTGGGCCTCTGCTAGCAGGTTAAAAAGGCAATAGGACGTTTTAAAACGTCCTATTGCCTTTTTAACCTGCTAGCAGAGGCCCAGTTCATTAAATATTGCTAATACCCTCGGGTGCTGGGACCTCCTGGATAGCATTTTAATTTCTCACCTTCACACACTTTCACTGCACACTCAGCAACATACCAGCTCCGCAGTCACCTGGCGTTGAAGCACACCCGGGGCACATTCGGTGCCACTGTGGTGGGCCCGATGATGAAGCATGCCACCGACTAGGTCGGTGGGTGAGGGCTTTCAAAGGAAAACAGTGTTTTTCCCACATATTGTCACTGCTGACGTACCAGAGTCTCCCTAATATTTCCCTTAAACTAGCTAGCCTTTATTGATTTATATATATAAACTGGGGATACAGGCTAGCTTATCTAGTCCTCTCTCTCTTGTTGATCTGTATACCATTTTAGTCTACCTATTGTTCTTTCATTCAGCTCTCATTCTTCCATTCATTCTAATAGTCCTGGCGTGTGCAACACATAGATGGTCAATTTGTTGCATAAATCAGGATGTTATTCCAGGCAGATGACATAAATACGGGTCCTGATGGAAGTAGGACAAAGTGCCGTATTCCTGGAAACACAAGACGACGCGCGTTTCGGTGACCGGCCAATGGGGCCACACCTTCGTCAGGGCTGGGGGTTGTTTTCTGGGTGGGGAACAAGTGTAAAATCTGAAAACAAAAACAACGTCTTAGTTTTTTGTTCCATATATATAATACCAATATGGGGCATCCAGATATACATTTTCAACTGTTTAGTGCATTTTAACATTTTAAATAAACATTATTGATTAATATGATGCACATATGGTTAACTTTTCTGACTGTGCAATGCCAAACTACCTAGTGGCACTACCCTTCGACAAATTCCCGGTTAGGTGAGATCTGTAAAAGGCACATTGATAACCTTGGCTAAATGAACCTTAGAGTACATATCATAACAACACTCGTGTATAGACATAATTTTAAATACATACACACATTCATTCTGGCGCGCATATGATCAAATAGTTACAATTTAGGCCAAAGGTCTTTGAAGGCAAATTGTCATGGTCATTCAGAAAGAACAACCCAACCTCTGGCTGAAACAGGTCCTTCACTCTCACAGTTAGGGGAGCAGGGGGGTTACCTTTTATATTGGCATTATTTCTCTGGTGTATTTGGGATTTTGGTACAGAAAGGGTTCCAACAAAACAAAATGTTGTTCCTTACTAGGAGAGGATTTTTTAATTTTAATTCAACACATTTTTTTACTTCACCAAGAAGGAAGGTTATAGAGTGATCTTTACCTATATTTTAGTCAAAAGGACACAATTGCTTGAGACTAGTGGTCCGACACAGAAAAGATAGCACTCTCTACTTCTGTTCACAGGACACCGATGGCAGTGATCCTATAGTTGAAACAAAGTTAGAACTATAAATATGCAATGCTGATTAGAACACAATTTGGAATAGGCAGATCATAAGCACTATGATATAATTGTCATATTTGTTCTAAAGTTTCAATATTGACTCCAGCCAAATATAGTTAAGGCTCAGACGTCTTCCCAATTCATACAGTCCCAAATAAAACTAAAGGGATAAACTAATGTTACATGGGTTACCTTTAAGGATTCTTGTATAGGCTCTCTGACAGTAGTTAAAGGTAGGTAGAACTTCAAGGAGCGAGGAGAAAATGATTTCGAAGGTAGTTCCTAACAAGGAGAAGGTACACTCATTATGGCCATAGTGTCACTATTGGGTCAAAGTGCTAATAATAAACATGACGAAATTCTGTTACCTGGATAGATAAAGTATCCAGAAGCACTATGCAACGACAAGGATCCGTGGACGATGGGCCTGTTGTCGTTTAGGATGTCAACGGTCGCCGCTTTGCTTGTTATTTAAAAGGGTGTATAACTCTCACTCAGGTTTTCTAGTGGGAGAAAAGGAGGCCAAAACTAAGTATAACGTTTCACCATTCTCTCCTAAATAATGCGGTACGAGTTCAATTAAATGCTTATACCGTGTATCAACAGGGCGAAACGCCGCCGTATTCTTTGCTGACCGGGAGAGCGGAAGGCTGAAATTTCTAGTAGGAGATAGAAAATTAAGAGCTGATTACGTATGCGGAATAAGTAGGTTCCGTCTCGAGTGCAAAATACGAGGCAGGTGTTCATACCTTAGAGAGTCAGTCAGCCGTCCTTGAGTGGGGTTCCGTCGACTCAACGGGTCGACTTACTGCTGCCGGAGACAGGATTCTCGCCCATTCAGTCTCCGTTCGTCTTTAAATTCGCAGTACTTCGCGCCATAGTCGAACTGTGTCAGCTGCGTTTAGAGTATAAACACAAATGACAGACTTGATTATCCTGTGGGGCAACCCGCAGCCATCTTGGGTAGGCTATTTAGGAGTCGTGAAGCTAGATGAGGGACATAATAATTCTCGTAGATATGCGGCAGCCATCTTGCAAGAGCGAGTTATAACATTGTTTAAACGCGCCCCTTCATAGATCTGCCTTACATTATCGGGGATGCTATAAAGTAATAAATGTTGTCGAGTAATAGGATGTTTGTTCTCTCCCCTATTAACTATACAGTTTTTACATCAATTAATCAAACGAAGGCTACAAAATAATAAATATTGCCAAATAGTAAGGTATTTTTTCTCTCCCCTATTTGCTATACAGTTTAAGAATCAAGTAGTCAACCAGATGTTTTTACAGGACTGCCTGATGCCAAGGGCATTCCTCATTCAGTCCTTTATCCACAGTATCCAAGTAAAAAATCCAGAACACCTCTCGTTTTTTTCGAAGGGCCACAGGATCAGTTCCTGGGCTGGCCTTTATCTTTTCCAGGATAAACCAACGAAGTTCCAGTTCTTTGTGTTCTTTTTCCAACCAATGTGCTACAATGGGGGCAGCAGTTTTTTGGTTCCTAATGTTGGGCTTGTGTTCCCCTATTCGCACTCAGCATTCTCTGCCTGTTTCCCCCACATATGGGAGGTTACATGGACACAATATCAAATAAATGATATTGCTGGTACGGCAGTTGGTCATGGTGGCATTGCGTCGTACAGATATCTTGCGAGTGTTAGTACTGACAGTTTCACCCACGATGGCCTGTGGGCAGATATGACATGTCCCACATTTGTGGTTGCCATATACAGGTTCCAACCCAGTTATAGTGGTTTGGATATTTTCGGACGTTTCTTGAGTTTTGCCTCTTACCAGGTGGTTTTTCAAGTTGGGGTTTTTTTTTTAACGCAAAAATGGGTCGGCTCAAGTGTGTCTTCTCACTTTCCAAATTCAGTAAATGCCAACTTGAATTAATGGCTTGTCTAATTCTGTGATTCATTTCTGAGTGACGGGTAATGCATACCAGCTGGTTTGTTTTCTCAGAGTTTCTTTCCGTGAACATCGCCTCTCTGTTGGTATACCTTGCCCGTTTGAAAGATTCTTTAATCAATTTGGGTGGGTACCCTCGAAAACGGAGTTTCTCCTGCAAGATTATCAGCTTGAGTCAGAAAGTCATGCATATCTGAGCAGTTTCTTCTAATACGAAGAAACTGACTGTAAGGGATACTATCCCTCTGACTCCGTGGATGGAAGCTGGCATATTGGAGTAAGGTGTTCCGAGCCGTGGGTTTAGTGTACAAGGATACCTTGATGGTGTTTTCATGGTGTTCAATCCAGATATCCAAAAATTCAATTTTGGATGTGCTGGTATGGCGGGTAAATCTCAAATTGGCGTCCGCCGCATTGAGCCATTCGATTAATTCGAGAAGTTGATCTTCGGCCCCCTTCCAGATAAAAAAAATATCGTCAATGAACCGTTTCCAGTTCTTGACGTTTTCAAAGAAGGGGGCCATTTCATTGAAGATGTTGGTTTTTTCAAATTCCCCCATGTACAGGCAAGCTATACTTGGCGCACAGCTGGCTCCCATGCTGACTCCAGATGCCTGCCTGTACATGGTATTGTCGAATTCAAAGTAGTTCTCAAAGAGAACTATTTTAAGACATTGTAGAATGAATTCATCATTGGGGATGTCGGTATTTCTTGAGAGCACAGTTTCGATGGCTTCATAGGCACCTCTTTGAGGGATGTTAGAATATAATGCTTCCACATCAAGGGTAACCATTATTTCGGAATTCTCGAGAAATGGAATGCCTTCCACTTGTTGGATAAAGTGACCAGTGTCTCGCACATATGATTCCAATTCGGTGACCATCGGATTAAAAAATTTGTCAATATACTTTGACAGTGGCTCGGTGGCAGAGCCAATTGTGGAGACAATTGGTCGCATGGGAGGATCGGAACTGTTTTTATGGGTCTTAGGTAACCCATATACGATGGGTATTTTAGTGTTGCTGGAGGAGAGGAATTCAGCTTCAGCTTCACAGATATGGTTTTGACTGACTGCTCTCTGAACCATAGTTAGTATACGCTTTTTCAGGGCATTTTCAGGGTCCCGCGTAATACGTATGTAATGACCTGAAGAGGAAAGCAATTCGGTCATTCTCCTTTTGTAGTCTGAGGTGTCAAACAGGGTGATTCCACCCCCTTTATCACAGGGTTTAATTGTGATTTTTTTTGTTTAATTCAAGTTCCTTGAGTGCTTTATTCTCTGATGTAGATAAGTTCGCTTTAGGTATAGGTACATATTTAGTCATTCTGTTGATTTTGTGCATGACTGTCTTTTCAAAGATACTTACCTCGGGGCCCACCATTTCTAATGAAGGTGTAAATGAGGAGGGAGGTTTGCAACCTGATCTATTGTTTTCGTTGTTAGTTGGTGGGGCCTCTGAAAAGAATTTTTGAAGACTAACCTTCCTAAAGAATAACTGCAGGTCTTTATTTAATTCAAATTTGCTGAAATTAGCAGATGGTACAAAGGACAATCCCCTCGTTAGGAGTTGAATGGCCATAGGGTCTATAGTTTCACTAGAGAGGTTGAACACAGGGAGCCCCCTTATGTTCGCCAGTACTGATGGTGGCGAGTCTGTACATACATCTGTGGTTGTCCGCGACCCTGACGGTAATTCCTCGTTTGGGGGGCCCTCGACGGAGGGGCGGGTGTTGCCCCGGCGGTTCCCTAAAAAACGGTTCTGTTGGTGATTACGATCATAACTTCCATTTCTATTCCCTCTGTTAGAGTTGTGTCCTTGATTAGGGTTATGTCCTTGGTCATTGCTAGGGTCATATTCTTCAGGGGCATCTCCCTCAGAATCAGTAGTTTCTGAGAAGGTGGTAACTTTTCTTCCTTGGCCCCATCTGGGTGCCTGTCCGCGAGGTGCATTTTCTTCCTGGGTGGTATAGAATTTAGTACCCAGGTAGGGATATGCCCTTTCCTGGGAAAACATTCGAATATCTTTCCGCAACTTTTCAGTTTTTCTTTTAAGTAGATATTCGGAGAAGGATTCCAACTCAAATTGGATCTCTTCAAGCTTCCTTTTGCCTTCATCTACTGCATCCCCCTCTTTCAGTTTATCTTCCAATTCCCGAATTTCTTTGTTGAGGATGTCAATCACGGCACAAGCTGTTTCAACAATGAGCATCATCCAGTCCCTGGAGCAACGGTTGGAGATGAGAGCCCATCGCTCCAGGAACTGTCTGATTTCAATGAACATCCCTGGGATGTTGCGGACTCTAAGTCCGATGGGGATGGTGCCGGCTCGTAAGTAGTCGAGCATAAATTTAGCGTGTACTTCTGTCCTTTTTGATTTTTTCTGGACATTAAGTAATTTGTTCCAATCCCCATTCAGCCCTTTGGGGACAGAGAAGTCTTGGTTACCGTCCGCTGGCAACCCAAGCATTTTCGCGAAATCGTCATTGGTAAAACCAAATGTTTTTATGGTATCCATTTTAGATGTTATTCTAGTGGGGATATGTTATGTTGAATTGTTGAGATAGACAATCCAATAAACTTTTTTATAGATAATTGACCACGATAAATATAAGTCAAATGCGCTCCACATTCAGATAAACACTCGTATCATGAATCAGTTATCTCTCACTACAAGTCTCTATTGGTTCATTTAGATCTCATACCCAGATTACCCCCACAGCACAAGGCTGTGAGACAATTAGTGAAAGAAGGGGGTCCCCGAAGGGTATTTAGAGATGTAGGCAGGCTGTAGGGGGGAGAAAACTGACAAAAGAGCAAAAGAAAGCAACCCTGCCTCAGGATATAATGGTCCTAACTAGAGGATCCAAACAACATATAAGGGGTGATAGATCTAGGAGCTGGCACTGCACATGACAAAAACCAAGTTAATCCAAATACACTCAAGAGAGAATATTAGAAATATATATATTTTTTTATATTCTTTTGGATGAGATAGCAAAAATGTACAAAAATAAATTTCATTTTTAGATCTACGTCATATTTCTAGAATTTCCTGTGTGTGCAGTTTGAAACTGCACACACAGGCTGTAATGGCAACCCTGAGACACGTTTGCAGGGCTATAAGTGGGTGGCACCATAAGTGTGGTAACCCTCTAGTATAATTTTATTTACAGGCAATGGGTACCTGTAGTACCACTTTATAAAGGACTTATAAGTAAATTAAATGTGCAGATTGGGTGTAAGCCAATTCTACCATGTTTAGAGAAGAGATTACATACACTTTAGCGCTGGAAAGCCTTAGAAAATTACACAGAGTCCTAATGTGAACAACAACAAGATCAGCAAAAATATGGGGGGGTGAAGGCAAAGGTTTGGGGAAAGACCACCCTAAGGCTGACAGGTCTAAGACTGAATTATCTACATCTTGTACCCATGGAGTAGTGGTTCCACCTGCGTGCCCATCTGAAGAAATATGTTTAATAACTTGCCAGTAATGACATAACTCTATGTCAATTCTTGCTTGTTTGTTTCCTCATTTCTTTTTGAAGTGTGTTTGCCTCCAATAACAGGCACGTCACAAGCTAACTTCACCAAATAAACAAAAACAAATGTACCCACCAATAGATCCCACATTATGTTTCATGTGACTATATTTACACACCTTCCCTATGATATCTGCACATAAAAAACAATATAAGCATTTTTTTCAATTCAATCCTACTGGCAACTACTTTGAGAATAAGGAAGAATAGACTAACTGTTAAGTAGGTAAAAAAAAAATCTTTTTATCCACTCCCATGATCTTCTCAATACCTTATGAGGAATGTCTGAGCTATAACATAGGATGATTGTATCTGATAAACAGCAAAATTATATCTCTTCAAATTCAAAAAGTATTAAATGCTTAAAAATAAAAACAACTTGCTTAATACTTCATAGGAGAGAGATAGATCTTGCAATCCCAAAGCATCTTCAGGCTGCCCATCATCTGAAGGCCTGTACATACTTTCATCCAATTGTAAAACAACAAGGACCCCCTAAGTAAGAATCGATTTCCTGGGTCAGGGCAAATGATATAATGACTAATAGCAAACCCAGGCAAAACCAAGGTTCAACAATACAATGAAGACCAGCACACTAAAAATAACACTGAACTAAAATTGATTTTTGTATAAAAATAATCAAGATTTTTAATACATTTCAAATGCACATTGATAACAAAATTAGAAAACATGTGGATGTTTTTATAACAAATTACAATATAATCAAAATACATAAAATACAGTATTTAAAAAGATGGTAAAGTTGAGGTAGTGACGGTTTCTTCAACGCGTTTCGACATAAGGTGTCTTCGTCAGGAAAGTACCATCAAATTTATTATCTTAAATCTACAATAGAATTAACAATCTTTAAAAAAACAACAACGTTCTAAACTTTTTCGCGTGGAACATTAGTTAGTTGCTGGTACAAACATTGTCATTGTTCTAAATCATACAACATATCCGTTTTTCTATATACATATAAAAGAAAACTCTGGCGTAAGCCTAAAGCCAGGACATGAAAGCAAGAAATAAAGAACAAAAGATAAAAAACACACAATAGAAGAGCTAGGGACTGAAAAGGTAGAACCTGGTTGAATATAGCATTATCTTACTGGTGTTTTAACTGATGGATAAAGTGTCAAGTCATCAAATAATTTAACGTCTAGTGCTGAGATAACGTATAGACAACACATGGATTTAACAGGAATTCAGCTTTTTGTTATCTGATAGCTACAAACAGTACTACCTCTCTAAATAGATAAAAATGGCAGTGAGGCACTCTCATGATATATAACAAACGTGCCAATTGTTTATGATGCGTAGATATGACTATGTCTATAGTCAACAGGCTTATCACAGTAAGACACAAGGGGACATTTACTGCACCTATTAAAGTTTTCATACAGTCTCACCTGGGATAAATAAGGATACAGTCCAACAACAATCAGGTATTAGTTGGACTTGGACTTCTTTAATGTAGACAAGATTGATTGTTTTCACCCCTGAGGCAGAAGCCGGGGGCCCTCTAAGCTATCCCTGTTGCCCACAGGCATTTATCAATTGATTGCTGAAACTTGATTTTAAAAAACTAAAATTTTATAACCTGTTCATTTTTACCAGCTGTCATCACTGACCCCTCGGTGCGAGAATCACGTTGTTCCGAGGCCCCTCACTGCCATTCCTTGACCAGGTCAGCCGATTCAGGTGCTGACGCCGGTAGGCTAGGAGGGGGGAGCCATCTTGGGGGGAGGAATAGGGTAGCTGTCCAGTAGTAGGACGCTTCCCGCCCGCCCAGGTTACTTAAGGATCGTTTTTGCCGTCAGAGCTCAGAATTGATTGTTTTTACCCCTGAGGCGGAAGCCGGAGGCCCTCTAAGCTATCCCTGTTGCCCACGGGCATTTATCAATTGATTGCTGAAACTTGATTTTAAAAAACTATAAATATTTTAACCTGTTAATTTTTACCAGCTGTCATTACTGACCCCTCGGTGCGAGAATCATGTCGTTCCGAGGCCCCTCGCAGCCATTTCTTGACCGGGTCAGCCGATTCAGGTGCTGACGCGGGTAGGCTAGTAGGGGGGACGCCATCTTGGGGGGAGGAATAGGGTAGCGGTCCAGTAGTAGGACGCTTCACGCCCTCCTCCACACTGGATAAAAAGATGACGTCTTCCAGTCCGTGCAGCGGGCGCGCGCAGCGGGCGCGCCTAAGGCACGCCAAAGGCAAGCCCGTCTGCGACCGTCAGCGACATTACAGCGCCATGCGCCAGGACCCCTGGTCATTTTAATTTAAATCATCAATCCAGGAGAGTTTATAGTCGTGACCTGCTATTGAGCCTTAAAGGAAGGGTCGAGGATGACTGCACATGCCTAATACCTGACAAAGAAATGCTTGCGGAACCTACGGTTTGTCCGGCATGTTGCTCTCGTCTACCTGCTATTTTTTGGACTCCAATCAAGGGTCTAAATAGGCCCCACTACGTGAGTGAAGATAGGGAGGAGAACACAATCAACTGTTTACTCTTTAATGCCAGATCTTTGGTTAAACACAGCACAGAATGCGCAGAACTGATTCATGAAAAAAACGCTAAAATTGCATTCATCACTGAGACCTGGACAGATGTGGCTTCAGGACCAGATCTAGTCATTGCTACACCTGCAGGTTACTGTAGCCGTGTTCTGGACAGAACCGGTAAAAGAGGGGGTGGGATTGCTATTATTTATCATGCATCGATCCAGGGATCATTTCAGACGGTGTCCTCACAGACCCATGAGGCACTGGGATTTAAGCTTGCCATGTCTAATCATTATACTTTTCAGGGCTGCCTTTTATATAGACCACCCGGCTCTAGATCTCAATTCCTCGACACGGTGGGCACTTTTCTGGAAGAAGCCCTTTGTACCAGGTCCTTTACAGTTTTAGGAGATTTTAATTTTCATTTAGAAGGAGACTCAGACCCAGACACTTTAGCTCCGGTCGATGTAATGCATGCGACAGGATTGCCTCAGGTGGTAAGTGGAGCTACACATATAATGGGGCACACTCTAGATGGTATTTTCACAAATAATCCAGACCTACACTTTAGTCACTCAGAGCCCATGGTCTGGTCAGATCACTCAGTGGTCCATTTTAAAATCCAACTGCCCCAGCTGACTAGAGCCAGACAGGACAGGAAGCCTGCCAAGCTGTATAGACCATGGAAAAAACTGGATGGCAGGGTATTGGAGGATCATCTTTCATCCTCCATATTTATACCACCCACAGATGTAAATGAAGCTGCTGAAAAGTACACAAATTGGATAGATCAAGCATGTACCATTTTAGCACAGCTTAAACTCTGCCGCCCTACGCGTACAGTACCATCCGCTCCATGGTTCTCCCAGGAGTTACGAGACCATAAGGTGATCTGTAAAAAACTGGAGCGCACATGGCACACAGATTATCTGCAGGCAGACAAAACTAAACTTAAAGCCAGTCAAAAGATATACAAAGAAATGATAAGAAGGCAAAAAGTATGTACTTCTTGGCTAGAATTGAGGGAGCAAAAAACTCCACTAGAGAACTCTTTGATACAGTGGCCAGTCTGGTTACTCCTAAATCAGTTATTATTCCCCCAAGTTTGGAACTTTGCGAGACTCTCGCCAAGTTCTTTTTAAGCAAAGTGGAGCTGATTTTTTCAGCCTTAGAACATCAAGTGGGGTTGTCTCTTCTTGAAGGAACACATAGAACCACTCTGGCGAACCCACACGTGGTGAAACTCTTGGAGTTTCGTCCGGTGAATTCAGAAGAGATAAAAAAGTTGCTCTTAGGAACAAAATCAGGCTCGCCTCAAGATCCCTGCCCAGCCTCAGTGGCACAACTGGCAGCTACCCCCATATCATACATGTTAACTGAGCTATTTAATTCGATGTTTAAATGTGGAGAATACCCAACATGCTGGAAACGAGTATCAATTGCTCCTTTACTCAAAAACCTACTCTCGACATCTCAAATCCCAATAGCTACCGGCCCATAGCCATGCTTCCACTCCCGGCCAAACTCATTGAGAAAGTCATGAATGCACAGCTATGTGACTTTCTCAGGTCCTCTCAATGCTTGGACTTAGCTCAAAACGGGTTTAGCGAGGGCCATAGCACCGAGACTGCCCTTATTAAATCCACGGAAGAGATTAGGAAGGTGATGGACGCAGGAGGACGGGCAGTCCTGGTGCTCCTTGACCTCTCCGCGGCCTTCGACACGGTCCATCATAATATTTTGGTGGACCGTTTAGAAGGCTGCGGAATTCAAGGGACAGCCCTGAGAATGCTGAAGTTCTTCCTAACTGACAGAGTTCAGGTGGTGGCCGTGGGAGATTTCGAATCTAGACCATTCAAACTCCCAGGAGGGGTCCCGCAGGGTTCTTCCCTGAGCCCCACACTATTTAATATTTACGTTTCCTCCCTCACCCCGGTGAATCGTTCATTTGGTTTTGAACTAACATCTTACGCAGATGATACACAAATTGGGTATCTCTGCTCCCGGGGAGAGAAGAAGGAATAGCGGCAAGGTTCCAGGACTGCATGATTGCAGTGAGCTCATGGATGGCTAGCAATTGCCTCAAGCTGAATTCCTCAAAAACGGAGGTTCTTCTTTTTGGCAATGACGTTAATATCTGGACTCCCAACTGGTGGCCCCAAGATATGGGAGTTCCACCCATACCGGCAACGACAATAAAAAACCTGGGTGTGCTTATCGATAGTCAACTGTCTCTCAAACGACAGGTTAATGCCCTAACATCCTCCATTCACTGGATCATGAAAACTATCAGGAAAATTCTCCCTTTCCTATCTAACAGTAGCAGGAAAACGGTGGTGACAGCACGTGTGCTGTCCCGCCTTGATTACTGCAACAGCCTTTTCCTGCAACCCCAGCAAGGGATTCTCAACAAACTACAGATGCTGAAAAATGCAGCTGCTCGACTAACCACTGGCCTACCCAAATTTGCACCAGTTGCACAGGAATTGAGGAAATTGCATTGGCTCCCAATACGGAAACGTATTATGTTCAAATCACTATGTATGGTGTTCAAGGCAGTGAATGGACTTGGTCCATCCTTCCTTCAACAACATTTTCAACTGTACATGCCAGGCAGACAGCTAAGATCAGCAAACAAATGGCTAGTTAAGACAGATCGGATCAGGAAGGCTCGATGGGGAGGACGTAGCTTTATTTCTGGAGCCTACACTATCTGGAATAAATTGCCCCTGGCCCTGAAACAAAGCACTAACCTGATGAGCTTCAGGAAAAACATCAAAACATGGCTCTTTGACCTGTAGAAACCAGCGACCCACACAGGGGAGAAATCATATCATTTCAGCGCCAGGACACCACCTGTAACAGTGCGCTTTAAAAATGGTATAAATAAATAAACAAGCAGGTAAATTACAGCAAGAACGCTGAAGTAAAAGAGACAAGGAGAGTATGTGTTTGTTTATTCCAAGGGCATGAGGCAAGTGTGTCAAACTAGAAAGACAGATGCACAGGGTTTAAAGTAAATGAAACGTTTACCTAATTTGGTGCATGCGTCGTGAGCACTACTCTATAAAGGCGCCTCTTGTCAATGGAGGAGATGGTTGGCGCATGAACTAAAAGACTCGATTTAATGTCAGCTTCTAGCGGTTTCCTAATCGCATATCGATCCTTGGCGTATTGTCTATTGATATGAAGCACAAAGGGGACAAAATACCAGCGTCAGTGACAGGATGGCGATATTTAATAGTGTACTAATCTAACGTGGCAAATAACGATGCACATACCTAGGTAAATGTCCGGTATTGTTGATGTGAATTGGTATGGAGCTTGAGTTGTCTTTTGAAAGGGTGTAGTTCCGCTAAAGAGGGCCAGACAACAGTATGTAAATTACTTAGGCTTACGAGGCATAGATTGTAAATGTAACAGTGCCTTCACGTGTGAAGAACCTACCCGTATTGACCAAAATGCTCTTATGCTAGGCAATGATTAATTAGGGTGACGAGCGAAGTGGTAGGAAGTGAATCACGTCAGGCCACGGGTTTGGCAGATACAGCGCAAATCTGAAAATAAGAGCGCAAAGCTTATTAGCAATCAACATCTTCTCAGTAGAGAAGCTAAAAGCTATTTGGACTATAAAAGTATGGCGCTAACATACCTTGAAGGGGCAGCGACGGCCTCCTTACGACTTCCAACTGAGGGCAGTGCTTTAAATGGGCCGGTACTCACCGGTACTGAGTACCGGCACTTCTTAGAATTATCGATCTGAGTACCGGCACTTCTCCACTGCCCTGGAGAGTACCGGTACTGATGAAATGGTTGGCTCATTGGCTGTGCTAGTGAGCAGGAGATGAAGGTGTCTCTGGCAGCCAAGGCGCCCTGGCTTCTGTTTCCCGATCTGAGCCCCTGCGAAGCTATTCCGCAGGGCTCATTTGAATAATGTCCGGTGCTC
This sequence comes from Lissotriton vulgaris, assembly GCF_964263255.1. Lineage (NCBI taxonomy): Eukaryota > Metazoa > Chordata > Amphibia > Caudata > Salamandridae > Lissotriton > Lissotriton vulgaris. The sequence continues at coordinate 114,243,931 of NC_141690.1, read as the reverse complement.
ACCCTCACGCTGTGATGTGTTTGATGGAGGAGGGTCGATTCAGGCCCTGTGCTGTCAATCACATTGCAAAAACAAAGGTTGTGATTGCGCTCCTTTAAGTATAAATAAGCGTAATGCATAAAGTTGTTCCTGTCCTTATGTTTAGGGTGCCAGTGGGTATTCCTTGCCTGAATTTGACCCACAGTTCGCGACTTACTTACTTGGTTTCCATTCACAGTTATTGTACATTGGAGACAGTGGCTCACATTTACATTTTCTATTTTTTGTTTCCTTTCAATTCTTTGTCACATTACACATTCTCCATGTAATTGACACCCCGTCCCGGCATTGCAACGTCTTCTATTTTAGGTGAAGCGGAGTTCACTTGATTAACTTGATTAACTTCTGGATTGCACCGGGTTCTCATTCACTTGGATGCTGATCTATGCCACGAGCACTTTAAGTTCAGTATCACAATTAAGCAGGAACGCTTGCTTTCTTTCTTACGGGACACATTCTTGCGCCAGACACATGTTATTTTTCTACAGTCCCCCTTGGGGCTGCTGAGCCACTCGGATTATGAACGTCATTTCACGTGGTCAGGAACTTGAACGTATAATTGTGAAATTAAGGCACCATTGTTTAATGGTAGCTAGGTGTTACTGGAGCAGTACATTTTTGTACTTTGTTTTTTGTAATTAGTTTATACACACGTTGGTATCAAGCGCTTGGATTATTACAAAGAGTGATCTTCTTGATTTTGGAATCGGGTTTGTGCTAAAGCAATGTGAAGATGTATGCTAAGCAGAATGTGAAGTCAACATTAGTGCTGCATAACCACAAGTTGATTTAAATGAAATTTCTAATAGAATTAAATACCAATTGACCAAAACTGTTATTGAAGGAATTATTGTTAAAAAAAATTAACTTGGGGAATGTCCTCTTTACACTGTCAATCACATTCTCACTATCCTGTGCATTTGTGCATACACAGGAATCACTGCAGTCCCCTGGCAGTGGCAATCAGGCTAAGGCCAGTCCGGACCAGGTGGCAATTAACAAAGCCATGGTAGGTGAAGAGTATTACATGGCTTTTATCATGCCCGAGTATTTTGTGTGTCTGCTTAGGTTTGTGTGTTTGCCTGCATTTGTATGCCTGTTTTTGTTAGAGAAAAGTGAAAGAGAGAGAGAGAATCAAGGCACTCTCAGGAGGTATTTTAAAGAAAATGTGTGGCACTTTGTTTGTACATGTCTGATAGGTGACAACAATTCATAAATAACGTAAAGGGGAGGGTTGTGGGTTGATGGGTGAGTGGATGAGTGGGTGGATGAGTGAGTTGAAGGATGGATGAGTGAGCAAGGGTAGATGTATAGATGGATGGGTAGATGAATAGATGGATACATGAGTGAAAGCATGTATGGGTGAAAGAGGGTGGATGAGTGGATAAAATGGTGGATAAGTGAAAGATTGGATGGATGAATGAAGGGTAGGGAGGATGGATGAAAGGGTGGGTGATGGATCAGTGAAAGGAGGGATTGAGTGAAAGTGTGGATGGAATAAAGGAGTGGAAGGGTTGATTGCTGGATGAGGGAAAGGGTGGGTAAAGAGATGGATGAGTGAATGGATGAATGGATAGGTTTGGAGGTGGATGGATGGATAGGTTTAGATAAGAAGGGTGAATAGATGGAATGGTGAAATACTGAATGATTGATGAAAGACTGATTAGACAATAGATAGTAAAGGTTAAATGGTGGACATCAGCAGGTAAATGGTAGGGTGAAAGGATGAATGGATAGAATGATGGAAGAGACGAGAGATATCTTATGGGGAGGGTCATGATGAGTTGTTTCACTTGCTTCGTGCCATAAGTGCTTTGGTGCGGCGTGGGGGTATTTTCAGTCTCTTCCTAATCGCGTGCTAAAAAAATGTATAGTATTGTGCCAAACAGCAATTAACTGTATGACATTAAGAAGGTGCAACTATTGAAATAAAATGAAATGTTAACAAATTATCGCATTTCTTTTTCATTTTGTGTAATGAGTTAAACTGCTTTGTTTATATAAACATGTTTCTCATGTGTTTTGGTATGTGCTGCAACTAATATAGAAGTTGTTAAGTTTAATCAAGTCTTGCCCTTAGCCCCGCCCCTAGCCCCGCCCGTAGGCCCACCCCCTCATTACACCTCTAGCTCATTTTAATGAGTACCTGCACTTATTTTTTTCCATTTAAAGCACTGACTGAGGGTGATGCCGGTCTGTAACAATTTCTTGGGTATTTATAAGCCTGGTTTTTATTGATAAGGCCAATTGAGTACGCCTATTTTTAAAAAGACCAAAACTAGGGAGTATTGAGATTATCATGATGAACAGGTGTTAACAATTAGCGAGAAAACAGAATCCAGGCCGTGAATGGGACGAGAGGCTGTCTAGAGTAGACAATAGAACAATGGACTAATTAGGGTTGTGGCGCAGGGAATAAAGGGATCGGCAATGTGGCTCCGGTGCAGATAGACTAGAGTTCGAATCCCATCCAAGTCACCCAGGATAAACAGACTTAAAATTGAGCAATGAAAGGGAGCAATCAGAACATATTCTCCCTCATTATATTGGCCAGAGGTTTCAAAACTTGAGGGATTGGGGGGCGTTCATAGAGAATTCCCTAAGGCCATGGACAGGCAAGGGCATCCACTGCACAAAACCTCTCTACCGTCACCCTTGAGCAGAACCTGGGAGGAAGTGCATAATCCTGCTTTGCAAATAAATCTATCACTGCTCTCGCCCTGAGAAATCTTTACAAAAAGAAGAGGATACCACTGGTTCTCATGAGAGGAGAGAAAACTCCTGCTGAGTTGCTCTGTTATAGTGTTCTGCACAACCTGTATATAAATCTCTGAAAGAAATGTCAGATGCTATTCCACCCACTAAAGAAGAGTTTCGGTAATTTTGAACAGGAATTTCAAGAGACCCTCCGATTTGTATTCCTTCCTGTGTATTCTGTGCCCTGCTGATCAGGCAGAGTATGCATGATGTCATAAAATGTTCCTGTGTGCCTGGTTGAGTGTAATATCAGTTGGAGTGTGTGAGCTGAGCAGCTGGGATGCTACTTCTACTACCTAATAATCCACTATTCCTGTAACTGAATACTCCTGTGTTATAGTGAAGAATAAACTTCCTTCTGAAGTCAACAACATCTCTGCCTAGCCTCATTCTTACATTAATTCAATTTGTTTGTGCATAATTTTGTTGTCATTGTGTCTGTTCGAAATAAGGCTGATTCCCTTCTAGAAGAAGAGAACATCCCATCAGAGCTAAGCAGATTGTTTCCAGCTCCCTATAGTCTCAAAAGGACCACTTTTCGTGCATTCTCTTTTTCTTATGGGAACAGCAACCTATTCTACCATTTCTAGTTATTGTCATTAAAGGAGTGGACACACCTCTTTTACTCAGCACTTTTTTTAGACACCATTGTAGCTCCTTCTTGATGTTTGAGAATGTCTAGACTTTGTTGTCATAACCTGGTGACTCCAGATTCTGTGTGGTAAGGAATTGAGTCAACAAAATCACTAGTTGGAATCTGGTCAAACAACTAAGCACAGGGCTGATGCCATGGCGTTCTGGATCTGCAAGAAGGGATAATGTGTTCTGAGCCCTCCTTGTTACTTAAAGTTTGTGCAATTATCAACAATTTATTTTGATCTGGATCTGCACACATGATCTTGCAGAGGGGCTTTCAGAGTTAGTATGGATAAGACCTTTCATCCTCTGAAACATTTGTTCCAGCAGACATGCTATTGAGACATCTGTTCGAAGCGCTCCTATATACTCAAGATCTGAGAAGGCTGAGAATGAGACTTGTTTCAGTTTATCAGATGCCCATAATGTATCTGAATTTTTAGAACGGTCTCCCTGTCTTGAATAGATTCATACTTTGATTGGAGGTGGATGAGCCAGTCACACCAGGAAACAATGAAGAAAAGCATTATTTCTGTACCCTTTCCCACCAATAGCACTAACACTTTTGTGAACCCTTTGGGCGGTAATTTTATCCCAAACCGAAGAATTGTGAACTGTATACTCCTCCACATCAAATCATAAAAACATCGAATGATCTGGAGGGACAGGAATATGACAGGAGGCATCTTGAAGATCCAATTTAATCAAAAAGTCTCCATGGGAAACCATTGGGACTACTTTTTTAACAGTCAATCTTGAAATTGCTGGCCTAGATCAAAGAATTGACTGCTGTTAGATTGAATACGTGTTGGAATCCTAATGAGACCTTTTTAAATAAAGAAAGAAATTAATAAACACTTTAACATTTTTCTGAAAGTGGTACCCATTTTGTGGCGTGGTACATTTACCAAGATGTTATTCTTCCCACATGACTTTTACCTTGAATCTTTTTTTACTGACAGGATTTAGGATGCAACCTGAATTTGGAGGCATTGAGTTAAATTATATTTATAATATATTATCTGTGTTTCAATACCCATTCATCTGTGACATACCTCTCCTAGTTCTGTAAAAAGTTCTGAATACGTTTTCCTATAGCATGCCCACCCTTTCTTTGATGATCAAGATCTCTGGTCCTTGGCTGCTGAGATACAGGATCTGCTTTTTTTCCCTGTCTTTTTATATTGGAAACATTTCCTTCGAGATAACTCAGTTTAAGAATATATATAAATTTCTTTGAATGTGATGAAGACGCAACTTTACCTTTTAAGGAATGGCATGGTGAAAACTATTGTCAGTGGCGCTGGGCTTGCTATGACCGTTAATACACCCTGCACCTTCACCTATGGAAACCGAGCTGCCCCATGACAAAAAACTTTACCATTTGCAATACACTTGAAGATGGGTTGGTGAGGGGGCTTGGCTTTTTTGGCATGGAGATCAAGCATCATGGCTCAGCCATGTCAAAACCTATGATGAGTTTACACCTTTAAACCAACAACGCTTGCAAACACTTAATTTTCAGGCCCAACCTCTTTAGGCTACCCAATGGACCCTGAGTAAATTGAGGCATATCATTAGGGCCAATTTTGTATACAATCCATAAATACTTAAAATATGGTACGTTGTATGCCTGAGTGCCATGTGGAGCCAATGTAGCCTGGCAAAGGGTAGCGAGATTTGGTCTAACATGCTCAGACCAAGCAAGATTCTTGATGCTGGGTCCTGAACTGTTGATTGCACAACAAAGGAGCATTGTAGAAGGCTGAGATATATGCTGTTGCACAGACTAAAATGCATGTTCTGCCTCTATGGGGCAAAATACAAGTAAAAAAATAATTAAGCTTGTAAAAAAGGTTTAATATATAAATGGATGGTATTTTATATTTGATGTATTCAGGCACAGTATCCAGCTTGGTGACGTGAGGGACTCTGCAGAAAGCAGAAACAGTCATACCCGTCTATTTACATGAAAAGTCGACTCTGCATTGGATAGCAATTATATAGCTATCCCTTGGTATTCTGATATAGTTTGGAGCCTGCAGAACATGAGTTTGAGACTTTTCTAATATTAAGCAAAGTTTTTAGTTATCAAGAGATTAATTTCTATAGTATTAAGGATTTACTCCTCGCTGGCCTCTGTTATTTCTTGTTTTAGAAAGCTTTTTTGAATTTGTTTAGAGGAAATTATTTTCTGGTGGCAACAATAAATTCTTTGGCACAGATATCCATGTATTGAGGTCATTATTCATGCAAATGGTGTTAGGTGTAAGAGTCCTTTTCAGGCCAGATGTATCAAGGTTTTTCGCAAATCGGCCCGTTTGCGAACTGTAAAAATCCTTTTGGGATGTATCATCCCAAAAGTCCATTGCAAAATAAGGAATTGCAAAATTAGCAATTCCCTATTTTGTGAATGCATTTAAGGAATCACAAATTGCGATTCCTTAACTGCAATTCTGGAAGCACGTAAAATTTGCGATCTGGCCTTAAGGAGTCGCAAAGTTGATGGTAATTTGCGATTTGCTATAAAAATTCACTTTTTTGCATTTTTCAGGGGTGCAACAGGGTGTCCTTTTGGCACCCTTGAAATTGCATTTGCAATTTGCGAGTACCTTAACAGCTACTGACCCATGTCTTTCCTCCATGTCAGCAGGATAATCATCAAGAAAGACATTTCCACCCAATTACCTGACCATGTTATCAAAAACAGCCTCCAACGGGACTATCATCTTCTGACCACATTTCAGTAGAGAAACAGCCGTTCCGCAACTACCCCTATTAAAGGACAGTAATACTCCTGCCTCTTGATCCTGCAGTAGACTATCAAACCTTGATATCACCCTGAAAAGAGACATGGGATTCACTGACACAGTACTGAAATGGTTCACTTCTTATCCCTGAAAAAATGGTGTAGACTATGCACACCTCACTTTAACAATTATTTGCCTTAAATCACAATTTTATTTTGATCTGTGTGATGCACCTGACAGTGCGAACCTCACGCACCTATTTAAACAAAATGAAGGCCTGCAGCCAATCTGCCTGCTGGACACAAGTGCGCACACCCAAACATGATATACATCACATAAAACATGAAAGCGTAACATTCAATACATTTCTCTTCGAATTTTATTATCTGGATTCTTGGAATTTAGATCATGAAAAATCGTTTGCGATTTGAAATGAACATTACAATGCAAATTATTTTTGAATTAATACAGTCAAGATTCTAACAAACAATGCTAAAACATCATAGAATAAACAAAAAGCAACAAACAAAGCCCAATGCATTTTAGGACTGATGTCCCTTCTTCAGGGGGGTTCTCTGAAAAACAAAAGTTAACATTGCATTATTATACAATGTAAATTAGAAGGATCAATAACCAAGTCTTTCTCACACATGACTCATCAATAGTCCTCTCCCCTGATCACTATCTACTACAGAGGCTACTTTTACAACATGACCTATTTCTGTCTATGTAAATAGACAAAAGAAAAACGAAAAATGGAAGGAGGAAAAAATAGGAATTCAGTCATCTACCTAAATCATACTGCTGAACTCCAAAAAACATACTCACTTGGAATAACAATTTGTTGAGATTTCCAGAATAGGGGTCAAAATCGACCCACACTACCGACCTCAGCTGCAAAAATTAACAAACTATCATCGGTGAATGCACAAAAGTTTATCCATAATCCATAATATAATTTAAGGGAAACTCGTACCTCTAACAAGATTCAGTGAAGTGTGAGACAACGGTCCTATTCCTGATGTGGAAACTTCCAATAGAAATATCAAAAAGACAAACACTGCTTCTCTCTAGAGGAATAAACAAAAACTCATCCCAGTAATCATGAGAAACGCAGCATGACACTAAAAAGTAGGCATAGTCATGTGTGTGCCTCACCAACAGCGGCGACTCTTGCATTATGGCTCTCATGGACCCAGCCGACCATCTGTCACTGCGGGCTTGTCTGGCTTCAGACATGTATTTCTCATGTAGATTCAGGTAATAATTTTGATCCTTTATGAGCAATTTCTGGATGAGTTGATCCACTTAAGTACATTGCATGTTCTCCACCCAAAACCTGCCAAATTCGGCTTGGAGTGTAGTTCAGCTCCAATATGCTGCAGACAAAAAATGTATGTGTACACTCTCTAGCACAAGCTGAGATTTAGTCTATGTTTTTAAAGTGATAATGACATTTTGACTGCCCCTGAGAAGTATTCAAGAACAAAGACCTGGGACACCGAAAATGCATTATGATCTAACTTCGAATTTTGTTATCTATTTTTTATATACGTAAAACATATGGGCTGGCAATGTGATGATTCTTTCTAAACGTTATTAGTCATGCGAGTTTGTATGCACAGATGACAATTTTGAAATCTAAAATACCCAATGTTCAGGGTGAAACATGCTGTTTTCATTGCTGGGAGTTACGCATTTGGCAGCATTAATGTATGTCTATGCAGGGCAGCGTGTTATTTTTTTCTTGAGCTATATGAATTTGCATTGTTACTAAATACCATTTAATCATATTTTCTCTATAGTTCTTTCTCAGTTCTATTGGGTGATAACAGTAATTTGTAGTTTTTAGGAATTACAGAGGGAATCACGGAATACCATACCCGTTTTCCTAGCAATTCCTAACTTCTCGTGTTCAAAAATAGTTCATTACATTTTGATATAAACAATGACATTGCAAACATGAGCACAATATAAAGTACCCTTGTAAGAAACTTATCTATAGAGAACATTAATTAAGTATAAAATAGGTACAATATATTGTGAATATAAAGAATATAAAATAAAAAAAGGAAGGGTAAGAAACAATCTATTATCTTAAAAACTGTTTTTGACTAGAGCTACTATAAGTTAAACATATGTAATTGATAATGTAGGGATATAAATAACAAGAGGTTACAAATATGAAGTTAAATAAGGATCAATCGGTTTTCCAAAATGAATGATGAGTCACAATTATGACTAATACCAGACAAAGATAAATTGGCACCTCTTCTAGTGATATTAATCCATGACCACCAAGCATGAACAGATAATAATGACACATCTTTCCAACATGTTGTAACCAACTTTAGAGCGGATGACAATAAAAAATTAGGAAGTTTACTATTTCTTAGAAAGAGCAACAAAATTGCATATCAACATATTAAAGTCCATCAGAGATATTGAGTATTTTTTGTATGACGTCCAAAACGTCTTCCCAAAATTTTAAAACAAACGTATATTCAAAAAGCATATGTTTTAACAAACATATACGAGAGTTACAATGCCAACAATTCGAAGAAGCTTAGCCCGAAATAACTTTAAGGGTGTCCATAAGCATTTAAACAAAATATAGGAATTTGTTTGATAAAGTGATACAGGTAACCATCCTAAAATATTATTCAACCATATTTTTTTCCATGTATCATATGAGTAAGATATTGAGAGTTCATTATTCCAAAACGTTGAAATGACATTGATATTGTTACCTTTTAAATTATTCAGCTTTTTATACATTAATTAAACTGCATGAGGTGAAGAGGATACTGTTTGAATATAAATTGATAAGTCTGACTTTATATTTGAAGGAATGGTATTAGGAAAGGGGTCTAGTATAGAATTAAAAGTTCGTATTTAAGAAAATCAGAAAAGGGTAAGTAACATTTTATCCGTAGTACATCAAACGATACAAAAGTATTATTATGGTAAATATCTTTTAGATAAAAATACCTGCTCTAATCCATGAATGCCAAAATTTTACAGTTCGAGAAAGTTTTAGTCGTAGAGTGTACCAAAATGACATCTACAGAATTTGAAATAGTTGATTGCAAAAGTGAAAATAAATCATTTAACATTAACAATGCCAGGTATTTGATTTTGTCTTTTTGCCAAATTATTTCTTGTATGGATAACATATCTGGTGTACAATGAGGATTTAAAGGGAACAATTCAGTTTAATTGTATTTAACGAATAGCAAGAAATCAGAGAATATGATGAAATAATATCTAATAAAGGAGGAAGTGAGGATTCAGGATTAGCAATAAACAAAAGTAAATCATATGCATCTTCTAATGTTTTAATAGTGACTACCTTAGTAGTAATACCAATTATATCATTATATTTTCAAATGGAAGTAAGTAAAGGTTCGATACCAAGAAGAAATAACAGCGGGGACAATGGACAACCTTGTCTGGTACCATTAAAAAGAAAAAATATATTTGAAATTTGACCATTAATAAAGAAGAGAGCAGAAGGGCTAGAGTACAGAGCAGATATCATGTGATAAACAGTTCACCAAATGTAAATGCTACTAAGGTATGAAATAGAAATTGCCAATGAACTTTGTCAAAAACTTTTTCTGCATCCAATGCGAATACTCCAGACGGTAAGGATAAAATAGACCCCTGTTCAATAGCATGTAACAAAACTCTTGTGTTATTGACAGAATATCTATTTTTCATGAAACCAGATTGGTCAGGATGGATAAGGGAATCCAATACAGAGGTTAATCTGGTTGCAATAATTTTAGCATACAGCTTATAATCTTGATTTATTAAGGAAATAGGTTGACAATTCAATACAAGTGTCGGGTCTTTGTTAGGTTTTGGTATAACTATAATCAAAGCTTCCGTAAAAGAACCTGAAGTTGAGCCTGAAGCACTAAAAAGGTAAAAAGTTTAAACAAATGAGGAATTATTGCAAGTCAAACTATTTAATTCCATCAGAACCTGTGGATTTATTTTGTTTAAGGGATTTAATTTCTTCCTCAGTAATAGGTCAATCTGATTTATCTTTGGTTAACTGTGAAATTTTAGGTAATCCACATTTACATAAAAAATTATCAATCAAGGAAGGATCATCGAATTGCTGTTTATTATATAGGGTTGAGTAATAATTTCGAAATTCATTAACAATATCTTTTTATGACAATGCAATTTTTCCATTGGGAGCATCAATTGAATGTATTTGTCTTTTATTTATTTTTTAAACATAGCCGACCAGATCTGTTAGCATTAAAACAAAATGTAGCTTTAGAATTAGAAAGTTGTATAACAGCCCTTTTATTTAAAATCTAGTTAAACTCATAACGCAGTTTTTGTAATTTTATTTTAAATTGGGGATCATTAGAAGTCATAAAAAGTCTCTTAAATTTTGCAATTTGTTTGTCCAAATCCTTAATTTTGGAATTGAAGGTTTTGTTTCCATGCGCCATAAGAGAAATGGAAGTTCCTCTAATATAGGTTTGAAGGCATCCCATTAATTCCTCTAGACATAAAGCCTTCTGGGTTAAGCAGAAATTAATCCTGAAGTGCAGATAACATTTTTGGTTTATTATTAACCCTTGGCGTAGTGTGCATAGCGGGGCTATGCGGAGTGCCACCGAGTTGGCAACAAACTCCGTGGAACTCGACGTAGCTCCGCTATGCTGTTTGCCTCCACCCCCTATTTAAAAAATACTTTAACAGTAAATTAAAACAATAAAAAAAACACTTACCTCTAACCCCGGCGTCCCCGGGCTGCCCTCCTCCTCTTTCTCGACATTGGGATACAGTTTAAGAAGACTTCACATGCGCGCACACTCACACATGCGCATTTCTTGCAGGGAAGTACCAATTTTGACTTTATTGTCTTGAATTTTAATTGCATTGAAGATATTTACATTGACAAACTAGCCATATCTTTTTATAAATTCTTAATCTCTGACGCAATAGTATCTGTGCTAGAGCGAATTGCCTGAATCTCATCAAGAAGTAAAGCCAAAGAAGGTTCACTAGATTCCACCACTTTAGATTTGACAGGAGGAGGAGAAATATTTTGTTTCCTTTTATTGTGCTGAGCCTGCACATTTGTGCTCTCCATATTTCCTAAAATGGATTTCAGCAGCAAATTATAATCAAATATGCAGGAAAGAATTAATAATGAAGAACATCTTTCAATAAAGGGAGGTACAGCAGCTAAAACTGACTCTTGGAGTGACCAGGCCACAGGCTCGCCCTTTCCACCACCCTGACTGGAATGCTGGGCAGTACCTGAGTAAGAGCGCAAAAAAATCCCTATTGCGAGCACTCAAAGATTAATGTGATAACAAGTTTGTTCCAGTCCACTTTTAATTCAAAGTGCCAGTCTAGGATCAATGTTCCTTTTCATTGCCATCACTGAGCAGACCTTTATCATGCCATTGTTTGAGTTCTTCATTGACTTTTATAGTTAATACAGGTATAGGGTTTCTGTCAAGTTTCTCATAATACATTTATTTGTTCAGCTGTCACATTACCTCACTGTCATAGTCCTTTTTATTAATAAGGACAAAATTCCCTCCTTTATTCGCCTCCCATATCATCAGGTCTCTATTTGACCTTAAAGTCTTCAATGCATGTCTCTTTCTAGGTCTAATTTTATCTGACCAAAAAGAAGGGTTCTTCTGTCTACTTGCATCAATGATTTTGTCTTGTTTGTTTGTCATTGCTTTATGAAAAACATCTATGCTTTTCACCGATGTTAACTGTGTAGTCCAGTTAGATGTGTTTTTGAGTCCACTTCCCTTACTCAAATCAGTATTAAGTTCCAGGTTATGCAGAAGCTTGGTCATGCTCATTGGGTCTTCCTCACTCTCAGTCAATGACAGTAGCGTCTTGGTATCATAAAAGTCTTATATTGTCAGGTTACTTAAAAGTGTGTTGTCACTGGAATGAGAGATCACTCCAGGATTGGCAGCAAAAAACGTCTTTAATTTGAGTAGTCTGACGAATTTATACAAATCATTCTTTGTTGTGTACCAATCATAGTTTGTTACAGGGCAAAAACCCATCCCTCGTTTAAGTAGTGATGTCATTTCTGGGGTTAACAGAAAATCAGAAAGATTAACAACATCTATTTCCTGATTCAAATTTTCAATGCACTCCAAACCTATTGGTTCTTCCAGGAGCAGGTCTGCTTCCTTTTTCTTTTTGTTATGGGATCCCTGTCCCTCTTCTTGTCTGTTTGCGCCTATATCCCTGCACTTCATTTCTGTGTCCCGATTGCTCATCCTTATCCAACGTACCTCCTTTCAAAAACTATTCTCTATAGCCTGATTGGAGGTACCCTCTCCTGGAGCTTCACTCTCACTGCTGGATATATAACTTGATGATGTAGTCAATTCACTGTTAACTGAAGAACCCTCATTTCTCAATGGAACTGATCCATTATTCACTAAGTGGTCAAAGCGTTTAGCAAACGTGAAGATACAATTGTTTTTATAGTCGATTTCATCATGTTGAAATTTCTTGTCTTTCTACATTTAATTTCATCCTGCAGCTTTGTCAAAACTTCCTCTAAGACAGTGTAATTCTTCTCTGTGGGCACGAGTAAGTTTACTGCTTTAATTTCCTCTTCGAGGGTCTCAATCTCTTCAAGTAATTTCCTCATAATTCTATCAGCATTTTCTATCAGAATAATAATCATGCAACTAGAGCTGTTAATAAGTTCCCTTTCCCATTGGATTAATAAGTCTGGCTCAGGATCATCACAGGTATCTATTATCTGCGATCTTAAACCACGTGGAATCCTATTTAGTGTAAGATATTGTTTAAAGGTGGCAGCGTCCCACCATTAGGACAATTCTGCTCTCTTGAGTTTCTCAAGTCGTTAAAATTTGTCTTCAATTCCATCTATTTTATTTGCCTTAGTGTTGCCCAAGGTTTTGACTACTACAATCCCTGAGTTCAGGATTCATTTCTGCAATATCTTTTTTTTTTTTCATTATTTTTATTGCAGATACACAGACATGATAAGGACCACAATGGCATTGTTATGCAGGCAAGAAACAGTCACATATTGAAATATAGAACACGGAACCCCCGATGTCACATCGGCTCGCAATGCAATGGTCAGTTTGTCAGTATCATCAAGTCTATCTCGGTGTAGCACCGCCTCAGCATAGGGGGTGTCCATAGTAGCCATCTGGGCATCTGCTTTTGTTTTTTATTTGTACCCCTCCCCCCCACAACAAACATTACTATGAATGGAAAAGCGATATAACCTCCTCTCAATCAACATTTTTATCGGTACAGTCATGGTAGCAGCATATACAGTTCCCGCCAGCTCCAACCCTCCCCCCGTACCCGGTATACAATTGGCACAAAGACATTCAAACAAACAGTGTGTGACTGGCTCAATAAGGTCCACCCCTAACGTGTCCATTTGTTTCAAATTCGCCCTTCCTCCGAACCCGGGGTCCGCTCACAAGTCTCCCACCCCGACCCACTTTCCATCCCATGATATTGTCTCCACTTTGACCAGACCCTTTTAAACTTTTTTGGGCAACCCCTTGATTTATATGTTACTCGCTCCGCCGCCATGTAGAGGTCTAACCCCCTTCTCCATTCCTCCATAGTGGGGACGGTCGCAGCCCCCCAATACTTTGCAATGTCTCGTTTCGCTACTACTAGGGCCAGTGTCAGGAACACCAGTAGGGGCGGGGGAGGTCAACATCATTAGTCATTCCCAAGATGGCCAGTTTGGGCTCCTGGTCAAGCGGCACAGCCAGGACCTCCCTCAGTTCGGTAAAGACGAGCGTCCAGTAGGATTGTATTTTACCACACGCCCACAGAATATGGAAGAAGTCCCCTCCCTCGTGTAAGCATCGTAGGCACCTATCATCTGGTGTTTTTCCCATCCTGAACAATCTTACCCTATCAAAGTATGTCCTGTGGAGCACATTATATTGGATAAGGCGGAGCCGGGATTTAATAGCCACCTCCCTTGGGTGCATAAGGATGAGGTCCCAGTCAATCTCTTCCAGTGTTCCTAAGTCGTGCTCCCAAGTGGCCCTAAGCTTCGCCAGATCCCCCAGCATGTTGTTTGTGAGTGTTTTGTATGTAAGTGATACAGCCTTGTTCGGTATCTGCTCCTGTAGTAGTCTGCCCTCCAATGGCGCATATTCCGGGAGACCCTCTAGGGTCAAAGCCTGTGCCCTCCATGCATGGCACAGTTGAATGTATTTAAAAAGTTGCGAGCGATGGAGCCCATACTCCGCTCCCAAAGTAGCGAAAGATTTTAATTCCCCCCTGACGATTACATCTCCCACCGTAGAAATCCCAATTTCGTCCCATTGCTTGAAGCCAGTGAGTTTACGTAGTTCATGGAGCCACGCGCAGTGCCAAAGTGGGGTCTGTCGGGTGGGCTTCTTATCCCAGCCCATGCGTCTCGTGGCCATACTCCAGGCCTGGAGCGTAATATTCGTGGACGGAAGCAGGGGCTTCCTCGTCAAGCCACTGTATAAGTACGAAAGCAGATTATGTGGGGACAGTTTGGTACGCTCCAGCACATACGTAGGGTGGTCCGCCGGGGCGTGGAGCCAGTCATTAATAGGGGACAGGTGCTACTCCCAATAGTAGGCCTCAAGGTTCGGCAGTGAGATTCCACCGCTGTACTGGTGACGTTGGAGGGTGGTCAATGCTATTCTAGGCTGTTTACCCAGCCAAATGAAAGATCTGAGGTCGGCTTGTATTCTGCGAAGGAGGCCGTCTGGAATCAGGTAATATTCATTTTGTAGGGCATATAAATATTTGGGCAATATTACCATTTTATACATTGCCGCCCTGCCCAGGAGGGTCAAGGGAAGCTGGCGCCAGCGGGCCATATCATCCGCGGAATTCGCGAGTATTCTTTCAACATTTCTGGAATGCGACAGTTGCCTGTCCAGTGTGACGAATACTCCCAGATATTGGAAGCCCTCCACGGACACCACCAACCTATCTGGGAGAGCGCCCTCCCTCGTGTCCCCTTTGGGGTCGAAAAGGACGGACTTGTGCCAATTTATTGCATATCCGGAATAGCTTGCATAACCGTCTAACTCCCGGAACAGTTCAGGCACTGTGGTCTGCGGGTCAGTAATATAGAGGAGTACATCATCTGCGTAAAGGGACAGTTTTTCTTGTGTTCCGTCTGCGGCTGCAACCCGGAAACCGGAGATCTCCTGGTTTTGCCGTATCCTGGCCGCCAGTATCTCGATTGTCAGTGTGAAGAGAAGCGGTGACAGGGGACACCCTTGTCTGGTGCCACTTCTGATCAAGATTTCGCGGGAGAGTTTCCCGTTCACCCGCACCTTGGCCCTCGGGTTGGTGTAGAGCAGTTGTACCCATGAGCGAAATTTGGGGCCGAAACCAAATTTTTGTAGGGCAGCCTCGAGGAACGGCCAGTGCACGGAGTCAAAGGGCTTTTCGGCATCTAAGGAGAGGAAACAATGTGGCGGGTCCCTATCTTTCACCTCCTGTAGCCAGTTGTGCGTGCGTCGGAGGTTGAATTTCGTGGCCCTGTCTGGTAGGAAGCCGGTTTGGTCCAAGTGTATCAGGTCAGGTAGCACTGTTCTTAGGCGTCGCGCCAGGACCGTGGCAAGGAGTTTCACCTCCGTGTTCAATAGGGAGATGGGACGGCAGGAGGCGCAGTCCCCCCGTGGCTTACCCTCTTTGTGGATAGGGACTATGGTTGCCAAGGTGAGGTCAGGAGGTAGACCTCCTTCCTTATAAGCCTCACGGAAGAGATTCTTCAGGTGCGGAGCTACGATGTCGGCCGTGCATTTAAAGAATTCCGGGGGAAAACCGTTCGGTCCCGGCACCTTACCCGGCTTTAGTCCGGTAATGGCACTTTTGACTTCTTCTAAGGAGATGTTGGCCTCTAACGCAGGCAAGGCCTCAGCGTCTACCACGGGGAGGTCGACCTGCGACATATAAAAGAGTGAGTCCTCACACGAGCCTAGTTGTCCGGCTTCGTAGAAGCGTTCATAATAAGCTGCGAACACGTCCGCAATGTGGGGGTCTGAGCGCACGATCTTCCCCTATTCATCAGTGACTTCATCCACCCACCGCGCCGACCTCTCTTTACGACTAAGCCAGGCTAAGAGTTTACCTGATTTGTCTCCCACGTCGTAGAGCCGGTGTAGTGTGGCCAGGTTTTGTGTTCTCACCTCATCCGACACCAAGTCTTGATAGCGTCTCTGGTTGTCCAACAGCTTACGCAAGGTCGTCGTGCATTTAGTACGCAGGTGTTTCCTCTCCAACTCCACTATAGTTCGTTCTACAGTCCCTACCTCTTCCAGTAGTCTCCTCCTCTCCTCCCCCAGTCTGCCATTTATCCTGTCTCTCAGCACCGGCTTCATCGCCTCCCACAGGGTTACTGCCGAGTCCACCGACCCCTCATTTTCAGCCAGGTAGACCCGTGTTTCTGCCCTAACGCCTTTCAGTATTGTCTTATTCGCCAAGTCCCAACGGCGAGTTGCCACGTGGCCTCATTCCTGCTCCCAGCCTGGCCCATCGATACTAATAATGGCGAGTGGTCTGAGAGACCCCTTGCCAAATATTCCGCCGTGTCCTCCATAGTTATTGCCTGCCGAGGCATAAAGACATAATCCAGTCTGGAAAACACCTTGTGCGCTGCCGAGTAGAAGGAGTAGGCCATAGTGTGCGGGTGTAATAGTCTCCAGATATCGGTCAGGCCTATCTCAGACATCATTTGGGCCAGGGGAGTCTGGGTTCCCCGACTGCTGGCCGCCCCCGATCTATCCATACCCCTATCCATCACATCATTGAAGTCACCCCCCACTATCTGTATTGTATCCGAGGTGTTTAAAAGTATGGTCGCAAGCAGCTTTAGCGCATTCGCCTGTAATTTGGGTGGAGCATAAATAGATACTAGAGTGTAGGTGCGTCTGCGCCATGACCCCTGTACTCCCACACATGTTCCCAGCAGGTCCCCCCACGTACGTGTGATATGGAATGGGGAGGTATTCTTAACAATGATTGCTACACCCCTGGAGTCAGTTGTGTAACCCGCATGGCCCAGTACCTTATATCTACCCCTTGCTATGAATGCACAGGCCGTGCCTCTCAGATGTGTCTCTTGCAGGAAAATGATGTCTGGGCCTACTCTCTTAGGAAAATTGTTCACCAAACCTCGCTTAACCTTGTTTCCCAGACCATTCACATTCCACGTCAGGACTTTCAGTGTTTCAGTGACCATGAGTACAATAGTAAGGCATTTGCACCCCAGGCCGTGGGGTCAGGCAGGCGGGCGAGCGCCCGTGACGGTATAACCACAAAATGTGCCAATCCTCATGACTGTTTTCCCCCCACATCGCATCTCTCCATACCTCCCCCCCATAAACAACCAAACTGCACGAACAACCTCTGCCCCCCCTCCCCCACCCCACCTGCACCCCCCAGCCATCCCGCCCGTACAACCATCAACGGTTCCGACTACCAGGCAGCAAGGTCTGTCGCCCACCCCTCAAACAACCCCAACTAGGAAATATCTAGCTGTGCAAACTCAAGTTCTGAAGTGGTGTATTCCCACCCCAAAGGACAAAAAATGTTACTTGCGTGCCCCAAAGCAAAGAACTGCTATGTTGGATCTCAGTCCCGTAGCTTCTCAGGAGTGGGAGTCTTCCGTTTCAGGTTCAGTACCCTCTACGTTGCTCGGCTCTCCCTGATCCAAGTCGCGGATGGCCACGGCCTGTGGGTGTAAGGATTGCTCCGTCCGTTCTTCCGCATCCGAGACGCTCGTATCATCCTCTTGGTCCGTCACATTTCCTGATCCTGGGAGTAGGCACCTGAATCTCGACCCCCGAGCGGGGTCCACAGCGGCGGCAGCGGCGCCACCTCCCCGGCCTCCTCCGGCCGCGATCTGTTCGGACGGATATGGTGTCCGCTGCGATTGTCTGCCCGCTTGATGTTGCCGTGTTCTTTGTGACCCATTCGGTCTTCTCCTGAAGTTGGCCACCCCCTGTTCATCGCGGATTCTACGACCCTCCTCCTCCGCCTCTCTCAGTAGTGGTCTCTCCTCCAGCCAGTGCCAGGCCTCCTCTGGGCGATTAAAGAAGTGTGATTTGCCCTTGAACAAGACCTTTAGTTTTGCAGGAAAGAGTAGCATATAGGATATGTTCAGTTCTCGTAGTTTAGCCTTCACAGTGTCATATGAGTGCCTTTGCTTTTGCACGTCCTGGCTATAGTCAGGGAAAATCATGACAACGGTGTTTTCAAACCTGATTTCTCCCATTTTCCGGGCCTCTCTAAGGATGAGATCCCTGTCCGCGTAATTGAGAAATCTCGCAATGATGGGGCGAGGTCTCGCTCCTTCTGGTGGCCTGGCCAGGAGTGCCCTATGCGCTCTCTCAATCACGAAGCAATTAGAGAAGGGAGCCTGTGGGAACATAGACTTGAGCCAGGAGTGAAGGAAAGCCGCAGTGTTGGTCTTCTCAATACCTTCCCTCAGGCCCACAAAGCGTAGATTATTTCTGCGTGCCCTGTTCTCCGCATCGTCCACTCGCCACAGCAACTGTCTATGGGAAGCCTGTAGTTCCGCCATATCTTTTTTGAGG